>NC_140582.1:780041377-781281377 GCF_964204655.1 Triturus cristatus
TTGATCATTTCTGCTCATTTCTTGCCCCCTGTTTTGATTTTTTTTCTGCTAATTTTTTGCCCGTGCAAACTGTCCACCTACAAGGGAAAGAAAAGACTTAGCAGGCAAGAAAGCAGCTCCCATGAATGAAAATAAAACGGGAAACACTGGAGAAAATATCCTGGGCCTGTGGCAATCCAACAATTGATCTGTTCACAACAGTAGAGAGCATAAAATATCAATACTTTACCTTCAGGTTTCAACCTCACCGGTCAGAGGGGAATACCCAGTCACTAAAATGATCAGGGAGATTTGCTTACGCCTTTTCACCAGTCCCCCAATACCCAAGGTGTTGAAGAAAGCCAGACAACCAGGAACAAACCTCATCCCTCTAGCCCCACAATGGGCCAGACAGACCTGGTACTCAGACCTACTAGAGATGTCCAAGGGACAAATGATAGAGCAAAACAGAACGGGAACTCCTCACAATGCAGGAGGGGAAGGTGTATCATCTGGAACCAGCAACTCTCAATCTACCGGCGTCGTGCCTGAATACATTGAGGGTGGGCATCTATAGTTTTGCAGCGTAAATCTTTCTGGATTCACTATGCTGTGCATTATTCCGCCATCTAGTGGTTGGGTCCGGAATGGTAGTCTTTTTTTCTCTTTTTTTTTCGTGGCCCAGGTGGGCGTCGACATACCACCATCGGAAGCTCCCACCTTGGTCGCCATCTTCGGATTCTTTTTTTCTTGTCTTGTGTTATTCTTGTTTTTCCTCTTGCTTTTTAAAGTCTTTTCATCTTTTAATCCCTTTTCCTCCTGTCTCATCTTTCTGGCAGAGGAGGGTTGGTTCGCTAGTGAATCCAGGAAGTCTTCAAGCTGCAAAACTACACCGACAGGTAAGAAACTATACGTTTTGCAGCGTGAATCTTTCTGGATTCACTATGCTTTGCATAGACTTTGTAGCGTTTTTTTCCTTATTGTGGTGGCTGGGTGGAAGATGAGCACTGGTTACTGAATATGTGTTGTAAGACCTTCTGTCCCACTTGCGCTTCTTTGTTCATTTGGATATCTACACAGTAGTGCTTAGTGAATGTGTGCACTGAAGACCATGTTGCAGCTTGGCAAATGTCTTGAATTGGTGTGTTAGTTAGAAACGCAATTGTTACTCCAGGGGCACTTCATGTATCCGCATATTCACCTGGTGAAAAGGTTCTTAGAGGGTTCAAAAAGATTTGCACCCCCGAGAGCAGTCCCAGCACTGGTACGGAACCTTAACAGAGTGTTAACGCAATTAATGTCAAAGACGTTTGAACTTATGCTTAAGGCAGATCTCCAATAAGTCTCACAGTAGCATTCCTAATTACAATCACCCTCCTTGCAGAGAGTGAGTGAACTACAAGCTTTAACAATACAGGAACTATACCTGTTAATACACAAGGACAAGGTGATTCTCAGGACCATTCCACAATTCTTACCAAAAATAATGAGAACTTCTAACGTGAATCAAAGCATACAACTAACCGGTATTCTTCAAAGAGCCACAAACCCAAATGGAAAGTACCCTACACACCTTGGATGTAAGGAGAGCTTTAATATACTATCTTTAAGAACCAACAGACTTTTGCAAGGGAAACAACTTGTTTGTCTCCTAAGCAAAAGCAAGCAAGGGTTCTCCAGTTACAAGAGCCATCTCACCATGGATTGTGGAAACAACACACACTTGCCACTTTGGTGCAGAGAAGACACTACCCACACACCCAAGAGTACCAACAAGAAAGAAGGGCTCGACTTTAGTGTTCCTAGCAAATGGACCCATAAACACAATCTGCGCAGCAGCAACATGGGCTTCTCCACACACATTTCTTAAAATTACTATGTGGACATTCACATAAACAAGGAAGTACAGATGGGACAGAAAGTACTTAAGCTCATTTGCAAATCCCTCCTCATTTCATCCCAAACAACCCGAAGGAAGGGATACTGCTGCATGATCTAATGGTACAGTATGTGAACCCAGAAAATTATTCATGCTGCAAAACAAAATGGTTACTTACCAGTAGAAGTAATTTTGCAGCTTGAAGAGTTTTCTGGATTCCCATACGACCCACCACCTCCCAGAAATGGGAAACAATGCAATCAGGTGGGAAAAGGAAAAAACCAAGAGCAATGAAATTCAAAA
Source organism: Triturus cristatus (assembly GCF_964204655.1). NCBI lineage: Eukaryota > Metazoa > Chordata > Amphibia > Caudata > Salamandridae > Triturus > Triturus cristatus. The sequence goes on from NC_140582.1 coordinate 780,043,539, forward strand.
CCAGAAAAAGAATCCAAAGATGGTGACTATGCATCAAAAGAAGGCAAGGCTTTGACTAGGGGCACATCACTACCACCAAAGGAGATTAGAGAACAGCCCAACACTAGGCAAATGATGATGTATAACAGTACATGTCAAATTGTCACTCAGCCTCCTTCCACCACCCAGCCATCTAAAAAAAAAATGCAGGCTCACTTTGAGGAGATAATTTCTTATGAACTTATTGCTTAAACTACCATAAGAATAAGAGAGTAGAGCCTACCCCACAAATGTCAGCTTCACAGTCTGTACATTTAGATTCTGATCTGGACATATCTGCATACACACTGCCTCAGAGCAGGGCTAACAGTATGATGCCTGATGTGATTATAGTGCAGATGCTAAGGATGACTCCTCTTTGGAACAGTACATTGTTAAGGATCCTCTGCTAGATGACATTTTGACCTATCATGCTGTCCTAGTTGGGACGGCAGAGCACCACTATATACCAAGGCCTGTAGATGAGGAGGATGAAGATTTCCTCATTGAGACTATCTCCAAAACTGAGTGCACTGAACAGTTCTTGCCAATGTTTAAGACCACCATATTAAAGTTGTTTATACACACCCATGTACCACTCTCTCTTCATGTATGCAGCATGACTTATTCTGGAAACCAAGACTTCACTGCCAGACAAGAAGAGCAAAAAGATTGACACTGCAAGAAAGTGTAGCATTGTGGGTTGCAGAGGCGTGACATGCCATGATATCCAGTTATGACAAATATCAGTGGGAGGAGATGGAGGAATTGATAAGACACTTCTTAGAGGTATACAAAAAGGGAAAAGGAGATAGTCCAGGAGGGAAAAAAATCTGGTGTGCCCTTGACTCAGCTGAAGCTGCATCTGAACAAGTCACTACTAGTGTCAGACCCTGTTCGGAGGCCGCAGAGAAGATGGTCCTCAACTATAATGGTTAAGGTCATTTGCTACTTGTGCCCAGGGGCTAGTACTGCTGTAGTTCTGCAAACTGGGCCAAGTACAACTCTTTCCACACGACTCTCAAGGAAGAAAAGGCACGTTGTCTGAGGCTTCTCGGGTAAGCTGTGCAGGGTGCCCGAGCTCAGCACTCAAAAGACACAGTAACTTCAATGTCCAGCCCAGTACATGCCTTTTAAGAAAAAAGAAAGCACTTTTTAATTACAGAGCTTTACTAAATACTGCACAGTTAAAGTAAGCCTGGGTAAGATTCTACCTTGCGGCGCTACACGCGGCCAGTACCCATGACCTAATCCCACTCAGGTGACCCTTTGAGGACCCCAGTAGTTGGGTAAAAGCATGGATCATGCTTAGTAGAGACTTAATTTTCCCCACAAATCAAATCCACACTCATGGTCTCTCTCAGTTTATACCCCTGGTTGTGTAGCACTATGTGTTTGTGCTTTCCTTCCTCCTCACGAGCACTCGAGTAGTTTTGGGCCACAGTACACGCAGATAGTCCCAGTGGCCAACAGGTTGTCCAGGCAAGGCCTGTGTCTCTGAACACGTATCTGCCTGACTAAGTCACACAGCACGGCAGTCAAAGCACCTCAATGCAGGTGCAGACCCTACTGCTGCAGATCCATTGGACATCAGGTTGGTTATTTGCCCAGCCCAGGCCTTTGCAGGCAGTTACAGCCTCTAATAACAATGGCAGATGCAACCCTGACCAGGCCAATAGCACAGATACTTAAGTGGTTAACACAAGGCACCAGTTGTGACTGACCAAAGAGATGCTCTGCAGCGCAGGCCACTCCGTGCATACTCTCAGGTAGTGAACTCTTTTGGATATCCGTCAGTCCCTAGGATATGTTGGGCCTCTTGTCTCCTGCATGGCAAGGCAGACTCCTTACCTCACTCGGCAGGCAGGCAAGCAGTCCGGCTTCTTGTCACTTCAGGCAGATCCTACGCTCCTCCAGCAGGAATTGCACAGTTCTGGTGAAGTAAGGTTCCCTCCCGCTCTCGGAGACTGGCTGTAAGGCAGATTCCAGCCCTGGTCACATAGCAGTCCTTCCGGTACTCTGTTGAGGACTCTCCTCACTGGCCCTGAAGAATTTAGAACTGAAACCAAGTGGGCAGGTTAGAGTCCAACCTTTATATCCAATTTCTGGACCTGGGATGTGGATCCACTTTTTCAGTCTTCAGAATCACTTTGGGGGTGGTTCTCTTTTTAAGAATCCGCATAAAGGTGCTCCCCAGACACAGGGTTTGTGTTGACAAATGCTTCTCACAGCATGTAGCACTGGGGCTTTTTACAAACTGGAGCACCCAAAGGACAGGCACAATGAAGTGTGAAGACAGCCATGTGCAGAAACATTGGCCTTTCTAAAGCGACAATCAAGGCTAGACAAAAGGGCAGGCCTAACCTAAAAACATCCTCGCCTAGCATATCAGAAACTACATTCCCACCCGACCCTCACCTTCGCACCTAACAAATGCCAACTAACCAAATAGCAGTGCTCCGACTGAACTAATCAGCTGCTCGTTACTAACATATGAATTTCTACAGGTATACCTGTCTCCAATCCTCCTCAGGTAAGCGTCTGGATCTCCACCCACCAGCCAAAGGAATGCAAGGAATATTCTTCCGCTGGCTGGGGAAGCTGTCCTCATAATCCATATTGTCATGTGAAGCCAAAGGATACCATTGGCTTCAATACTCTGGCTTACTCATAGGCAGGAACCTACTACTGCAGATGTGCTACATGCACATCACACACACACATGCATTCAACATACACTCTGGATGACTGCAAGTTTCTCAGCATGCATAAGTGGAACTTTACTCAGAAAGAGCATGTAGGTGACAGTCACACAGATAAAAAAGATCTTTTCACTGTCTCAATTTAAGACAAGAGGTGTATGCTGCCACCATCGCTTTATGCAGTATACCCAGGGCAGGGGCAGAGGTTCTCTATCTTTTATGAGGGCATGATGCTTGCATCCCTTAAGAACCTTGCTTAGTCAAGGATAGTTTGAGGCCTCAGTGCACACGCTTAGGTGCCATGGGCTGGGTCACCATATAATAGTTGCAATATGCCCACCGGAACGGAGCTTCAACGGTAAGCTCCTGGGTATGGGATCAAGATTTACTGATTATCATGTTTATACCCCGCCATCTGCTCCTCTTTGACGTTCCTTCACATCGATGAACACTAAAACTGATGCTGACTTAAGAGTAACTAGAACAACTCACGTTTGTCCTCCCGTCGCACTCTCGGCCTGCTGGCCTGCTTCTCATTGATGGATACAGGTGGTCCATACCGATCACTTCTGCGGCCGTTAACTCTACTCACTCAGCTGCCTGGTCGCTGGCACCAATGATGTGGGGGGCTAACAGTGATGATTCCGTGGTGACTTCCGCCATTGGCAAATACCACTTTGTTCCTCCGCTTCTGCTCCGCTGACCCACCCGACTTCCAGGGAAGTTACCTATCTGCTACAGTGCCTCACAGGGCCCGGTCAGATAGGATCAGCAGGCTCATTGCTGGGTGCCGGTCCATCCCAGCTTTTTTTATTCTAGGCAGAGCGAGATTATTTTATTTTGTGTTTACAGCACAAAGGCTTGTCATGTAGTTCCTAATAATACATTTAATCTTGCCGTTTAGACAACATACACTATTGGATTGGTGTCCACACTGATTCTAGACAACCCCATAGGATATGTTAGCCTTTATACCAGCTAGCACACAGTGCCACCATACGCCCCCTAACCTTACCAAGCAGTGAATCGTTTCTGGCAACTATCAAACATGACAACCCTTGATCCTTCAGGGATTGTGGAAATAGTGTAGTACTTTTCGGTCAGTCAAACGTGCTAACTTAGTCTCGGAGAGATAGACAGAATAAAAATGATGGGGACATTTCCAATAAGATTTTTTTTAACCAGCATAATTCTTGTATAAAACATGTTTGCTGCGACAATCATTAGACAGAAACAGATTTATAAGATTACAAGCACCTACAGAGTAAATAAAAGGTAGAATTCTACCATAGTGCTGAAACAGTAAACATATGCAGGTATATCGATACATGGCAGTAATTGAGCGTACTCCTAAGATGCAACCCTACCTAAGTATGCCTAAGTATACCTAGCATGTATGTGGGTGTAAAGCCAAGATTTCCCTAGGAAAGAGCCAATCCCAATACCTGATGGGAGAGAACGAAGGACCCCGTCTTGGTCTCGAGATGGACACCCCACAAGGGATGTCAGACCACTGCGTGCTGGAGCTTTTGCAGGCCGGGACCTCTGTGTCTTGTGTCAGCGTGAAGCTTCTCCTCTGCCTATCTAGTGTTGGTATGAGTCTTTTATACCATAATGATAGCCTCCGGTTTCTTACATATTCGATGTGTTACCCAGAATATGTTCATGCTGTTACGTACGTCATGTGCACTGACCTTTCTAAACATCCTCATGCATAATTAGGGCTCCCGGTTTTATGGTATTTTTTTTGTTGCCATTTCCTTCTGTATTTATCCATATTTATTTTTTGCTAATTTTATCTGTATTTATCCATATTTATTTTGGGTTTCGTGAAAAAAATAAGCTGAAATTTGTATATTTCCACATTTATTTAACCGATAAATATGCGCTTATGCTTGAATGTCTGCCAGGTTTCAGTGCTGTGAACACCCGCAGAAGATAAATCAGTGCATTATATGAAAATATGTGAAATTCAGTATTAACCTTGTGCATATCTACTGCTGTTAAAGCCTCTTTGCTAAAATTCCTTTTTTTTAACCCCTTTATCTATCAATCCACACATCTATTGGACTGGCAGTCATGGCAAACATTGTTTAGAATTACTCAAAAGGCACCCCAATTTCCGTTTTTATCCACATTTAAAAATAAATACAGACAAAAAAATAAATGTTTTCTGTCTGTATTTAGCTGTAAAAATCAGTAAAAACGGAAAACAGGGAGCCTTATGCATAATGAATTAGGCTAGTTTCCAACAAACTGATCGACATTTATTCAGCACATAACTGGGTAAAAGGTCAGTGTTCGAACCGTTATGCAGAGCAAGATAGGACAAATGTAGGTAAAAGGTCTTGTAGCTACCTAGACCTAGATTGGGGTACATTGAGGCACATAACAGGCTTTCACACAGGGCTTTAAAGGGACAGCTGTCGGTCTCGCTGGTCCCACATGCCTCCCCTGGCAAGTTTACAGCAGATTCTCATCAATGGCTTTTACACCATTTTATGGCCCCATCCAATTAGGAGAATCTCTTTGCTAAGATAGCGGCCTTTCTTGAAGGATTCTGAAAAGAAAAAAAAAAAGGAGAGGACTGGTTACTGGCAGTTCCAAGAAAAGTAAAGTAGGAAACCCTCTCTACTGAGATTTCTTATGAAGGTAAGCAAGGACTGAAAGCTGCCCTGTACACATGTCTGGAAGTCTTGGTTTCTTGGCAGTGGCAATCTTGGAAGTGTTCTCAAATGATACCTTTTGGTTTGAAGAAAAGGAAGTGCCCTAAATATATATTCGGCAAAGCCAGTAAAGTCCATAAATTCTTCTTTATTCCAAATTGGTATAAATCACTTGAAGCAAAGCCAACGTTTCGTTACTGTGTGCCAAGGAACTTCGTCAGGGCTTAACAGAAATATTAGGTTGATTATAATAACAGTCAATACTGTACTCCATGTTGAATATATCCCGTAGTATTCAAAGAAATATTAAGATCCAAATTTCATTTCTTCAATTAAAGTGAAATATTATTTATACAAAGATGAGATGTAACATTTATTTATACATTTGTAGAGCGCATGGTTACACCATTGGTGTGTCCCCGCGCTTAGAGATGGCTCAGGGAGACGCGGCTTTTACGTGCACGCTAGGTCGCGATATAAGGTCATTGACCAGGCCTATCCTTGCTGTGGTTGCACAAATAGCCAGGCCTTTAGTTGCTTACGAAATCTACTTTCACATGCTTCCCTTCTTAAGTCCATCGGTAGGCTATTCCAAATTTTTGCAGCGCGGTACCTGAAAGAGCGTTCCCCCATTCTTGCTCTGAAAACTCTTGGTACAGTCACCAGATCCTTGTCTAGTGATCTCAAGCTACGCCCTGGTATGTATTTGGTGATTAGAGGTAGCAGATATCTTGGGCCTTTCTTTAGTAGGATGCGGTGGCAGTGGCACATTGCCTTAAACACAACTCTTTTTTCCACTGGTAACCAATGGAGAGTTGTCAAGGTTTTTGTTGTGTTAGATCTTCTTGGTAGGCCAAGCACTAGACGAGCTGCCGCATTCTGTACCCTCTGCAATTTGAGAAAACCCCTCTTTGTAGTTCCCAGATATAGTACATTCCAATAGTCCAATTGGGAGGGTATTACTGAATGTACAATGGTTTTCCTGGCATTTGATGGTAAGAGATCTAGGTCTTTCCGCAGAGTTTTCATAGCACCGTAGCATTTTCCCGCTACCTTCCGGATTTGGCTCTCAAAAGTCAAATCTGAGTCAAACTAGACCCCCAGGTTTTTCACTTCTGCTTTTGGGGTCGGTAGTTGGCCTAGGGAATCAGGCCACCACGCGGTAGACCATATTGATGTCATCTTGCCTACAATCAATACCTCTGTTTTATTTCCGTTTAGCTTGAGGCAGTGATTGGACATCCAGTGTGCTACCTCTTTTAAACACTCTGAGAAATGTACAGCTGCCTGGTCCTTATTCTGTGATAGCAGCACAATAAGCTGCGTGTCATCTGCGTAAGATACAATTGGCAACTCATGTTTCTCCACACTCTCCGTCAGTGGTCCCACATAAATATTGAATAAAGTGGGGCTCAAGATTGAGCCCTGTGGTATCCCATGGGACAGGGGAATACTATCGGATAGCTATATTTATTGTGTGACTTGGAAACTTCGTGAAGAGAGGAACGATGTCAGCCAGCTTAGAGCCATATGCCTGACGCCACACATCTCTAGCCTGTTGAAGAGCAGCTTGTGGAGATGGTATCAAACGCCGCACTGAGATCCAGCAGGATCAGTGCGGCTGTTTGTCCTTCGTCTGCATGTATTCTCAAAGTTTCAGAGGCCATGAGTAGCTCTGACTCAGTGGAGTGAGCACTTCTAAAGCCTGATTGGGAAGGATGGTGTAAGTCATTCCTATTTATATGTTCTACCAACTGTTTGTTTGTTGCCTTCTCCGCAATCTTTGCTACAAATGGCAGTAGTGAGATAGGGCGGAGATTTTCTAATATGGTTTGGTCTAATGATGGTTTCTTTTAAGTGGCTTGACAATGGCTTGTTTCCATTTAGTAGGGACAGTGCCAGTTTGGAATGAGCGTGAGATAAGCTCTGATATATATGGTATAATTGCCTTGGCTCCTTCCATTATTATTTTAGGTCGGGCCGGATCCAGAGGGGAGTCGGATTTGATCCCTTCTGCTATGGCTGTTAGTTCTTCTATTTCCAGGATCTTAAAGGCATCCATCGTCACCCCTGCAAAATTGGTCTGGCTTCCGCAAGTCAGGCCTATACCTAGTCATGCTTCTACCGGGAAGGTGTTGTATATCTTAGTCACCTTATTCGTGAAGAATTCTGCCACCTTGTTGCAGCTCTCCGTAGATGCGGGAGAGTCGTCTCTAGTTTCGTGTGTTCTGAGGGACTTAAGTAAGGTGAACATTTCTTTGGAGGAGTTGCTAGCCCTTTCAATTCTTTCCGTGTAAAAAGTACTTCTGGCTTGTTTAATTAGTGCATGATATTTTTTAGTTCCTTTTTGTAGTTTCCCTTGGCCCTACTACAGTACTCCTTCCTCCATACTCGCTCAAGCCTTTTACATATTTTCTTGCCCATCTTCAGTTCATCATTGAACCAGGGTGCCGTTTCCTTTTGTCTCCTTGGGATCCTGGTGCTCCAAGGTGCTGTCCTATCTAGTGCCTCTATAATCCATGTTTCCAGGTGATTATTGGCTAGATTAATGTCTAGATCTAGTGTAGGCCTTTTTTCTAGTTGCGCCTGGGTGAAGGAGGTAGGGTTGAAATTGTTCCATTACCTAGTAGTGATTTTCTTGGTCTGTTGTTCTGGCCTTTTCCTGTGGGAGGGCACTGTAAACTGGATTAAATGATGATCTGACCAGAGGACTGGCCAAGGTGTATCAACCTCTGTCTCCGTAATATTTGAGAAAATGGTGTCCAAAATGTGTCACCCTTGGTGAGTTTGTCTGTCTACTTTCTGTACTAAGTTAAGTGTTAATAGGTCCCTGCATATTGTATTAGCTTCTTCTTTTTTTTTAATTCTTTTTTATTGAGAGATCATAAAAACAAAATCATCAATACAGAACACATTTGTAGTAAGATTAATACGGTACAAGGCACAAAGGTGAAAAAACATTTTCCAAATTCATCAGTTCAAAACTTGATTATAAAATGCAAAGTGTAAAACCAAAAAAAACCAGACGAATTTCGACAATTCAAATCTCAATTGTAAAGTGTAATGTGCAATTATAAAGTGCGAAATGCGTAGGGAGAAACAATCTAGCAGACTATTAGTTAAGAAGATATAATTAAAATTAAATGCAGTCAGAAAATACAGTAAAAAGGACTACATTTCAAACACACTCCAGAACTTCTCATATTTCTTGAGTGCCCCAGATCTCAGTGCATATTTTCTTTCCCTGCCCTGGATTCGTAATAATTTTGCCTTCCAAGCCTGAAAAGTTGGTACTTGATCGGTTTTCCAGAACTGTAAAATAAGAGATTTGGCTATTAGAGAGGCTATGAAAAGGGACTCATCATATGGAGTGTGGCTCATAGAGCAGCCTAGTACAAGAACTAAGTCATCGAATATTATAATGGCTTTAAGCCCAGAGGAGAGGTATTTTTCAATTTCCTTCCAGAATGGCTGGATTTTAGGACATTCCCAGACAATATGTTTCCAGTTCCCTTTCTCCTCACACCGAAAACATTTATCAACAACTAGGGGAAAGATACTATGGAGATAGGCGGGAGTTCTATAGATCAACCATTTATTGTAAAATTGCATGCGTCTAAAATTAGCGCCACTGAAAATTATTTTATTAAATTTATTTATCTTATCCTATACAAACTTGTTGATTTCAATATTTTCCCTCTTTTTCCACCTCTCAATGATCCTACTAGAACATTCCTGCCCTTTATCCTCTTTTAATATTTGATCCAGATACTCATCTTTTTTTGAATTTTATTGTTCATAGCTGTCGAGATAATTTCTTTGTGGTATAGATTTCCTATATCCAACTCTCCGAGCCTTTGATTGAGCATCCAGAAAGACCAATTCAAGGTGGAGTGTGAATATTGTACCTGTCTGGAGATTTCATCCCATGACTTCCACCTATTGCCGGTGAGGAAGTCTTCAATCTTCACAAAGCCGTTTTCTTTCCAGAGATTTATTATTTTACTCTCCATACCTCCCTCTTCTCCAAAGTTAAAGTTGTTCAAATCCGTTGTATTACTTATTCTAGGGATAGAGTAGAATTTCAAAAACTGAATTTTCTGTTTGAAAATCCACTGAAGGGACTTGTAGCGAACTTTCTTTGGATCTTTTATAATTCTAATTGGATCAGTTATTTTTATTTCTGACAGTATCTTCCTCATAAAAAAATTGTCTGCTTCGTTAGTGCCTAAGAAAAAAAACCTAAAACTATGATCTGCAAAAGATGCAAAGTAATACTCTCTAATATTTGGAAGGGACAGCCCTCCCTGTGCAAAAGGAAGATATTTCATGGATCTTAAGTCATCAAGAACTATACTTAAGAATTTAGACCATTCTGACCATAATGCTTATAAAAGCATATATCCTCCCAACTTATCAAAGAATGTGTCCAAAATTTGTAAGCACAGGCTCATCAAATCTCACCCAGAAACTCTCATCTCAGATCCCTACTTTTGCATTAAAAAAAGTGCTACTATAAGTGATCTTATTTTCTATACAGAAAGACTTGCTCAATGGAGGATGGATCTATATTCATTGCTCCTTATCCTCACATCCCTAAAATCCATATGGCTGCCCTCTCATCTATTTACAGATTTGAAGCAAGCATCACCCTTTACAACAATGGAATTATCCTTTTCCAATCATCTGAACACAACTTCAAAAGCTTTGAAGATTTTTTTAGCAATCATCATCCAAATCTCAGTGACTAACATGGAATTCGCCCCCTCCCAAAGTCATTTGAGTTCTTCTGGCAACCCCAATGACCCTCATGGAGTGTCCTTTCTCAGCCATGGATCCTTCCCTCTCCCTTCCTTGCCCCCCAGTGACATTAGCATACACAACATCAACTCCTCATACCCACCTGATGGGTCTGAGTCCCTCTCCAGCATTCACCATACTAGTCTGCACGCTCACTGCTCTCCAATAGTGGTCATCACTGAAGTACACACCTTTGGTAGTCACACCATCACCCCTTCGATACCCTTGACCTCCAACCATACATTTGTAGATACGATCAATGTGCCTAAGACTCTCCCCTTAGACATATCACTGTTATGACCGAACTCTGAACCTTCAAATCTTGCCAATAATTTGACCTCTTTGACTCTAGAGCCCTCACGTAGCTATCTGCTGCTCCCTCGTATGCTGGCAGTCAAAAAACACTCCACTCATATCCCTGCAGCACCTCATATTATCCTCCCAGGGCAGCATATTTCCAATCACCACTTTCCCAAACATCCGCCCCCAACTCCTGTCTTCTAGTCTCAGATACCTGCACCTACACCTCACTTGAAACCAGACTGGACGCGAACACCCTAGTCATTCAACTACTCAAGGGTGATGTTCAAAGCCTTTTATAACTCACCACTGAGCTGGCTAATAATGGGCGACTAAATAGGTCCTCAAAAACGAACAGTTATAATCAAATACATCCTACTAAGTACTGCACCAGGCCTCCAGCACATCACCTATTCACTATGCTCCCCCCAATCTTGACCTTTCCTCACTCTAGATGGAAAACCTCACCCCTCCCCGACGACCCTTCTCAACCCATTAGATTAAATGATCCTCTGTCTGAAAAGGATATCCACTCTCTCCTACGCTCCTATGACATACCGTACAACGTCAACACATACAATAATTATCAAACCGAGACAATCCTAGCTGACCTGCACAGAGAACACAGTGTTTATTCCAGATCCTTAAACATTAACAACATCACACGAGTCACCACCACCCAAACAACTCCGGGCGATACCAACCACAAGCTGAAATACATGCTTCTCAACTGCAGATCTGAAGTAAGACATGCAGCAGATATTGCCACCCTTAGACTTGAACATAATCCTGATCTTTTAATGCTGACTGAAACCTGGCTAAATTACTCCTACCTTCTATTTACTAGTCCCTCCTGGCTATGACATCATTAGGTTAGACAGATCTACTGGGCAGGATGGAGGTGTCGCCTGTTTATACCGTGACAATCTTGTAGTCAATTAGCTACAATCCTCTACTTTCTCATCATGTGAATACCTGCTTATCGAGGTTGCATGTAAAAATAGGCAAGTATGTATATTCCATGTGCTCTACCATCCTCCTCTAAACAACCCTTCCTTCATCTAACAGATTATGGAAATTATCTCAACTAATGCGGATCTTCATGGCACTCCAATCTTCTTTGGAGATTTTAACCTCCACTGGAATGACATCAAAGACCCCTCAGTAAAAAGTCTGAAAACCTTCCTTATGGACCTCAATTTAACCCAAGTATGCGCTTGCCCTACCCACATCAAGGGACAAACACTAGACCTAATCATTGGGAAATCCAATTCCATCCAAGTTGAATCCCTTATGATTGGACAGACCATCACTGCATCACCTTCCACATCACAGAATCTGCGAGAGCTAATAAAGTGCAGCTAAAAAAAACCCAGACACAGGCAAAGAAACCTGTGAAACATTAACCTGGATGATCTGGCAACTCTCAGTAATAACATTTTGCCTCCCCCTGGGGATATGTCCAATGTCCATGACATACTAAACACTACAACCGTTCTATGGCTAGGATTTTAGACATTATTGCTCCTTTACAGTTAAAAAGAATGCCTTTCAAAGTCTCCAAACCATGGTGCAATGGTAGTCTAAATGCTAAAAGAAGAAATCTGAGACTAGCTGAAAGATTATGGAGATCCTTGCCATCCCTTGAACATCTAAAACATCTGCGATCATTAAAGAACATCAATAACAAATGCATTAAAATCTCTAAAGCTAACCACTTCACAAACCAACTTAAGCAAATACAAAATTGACCCAAAAAATTGTTTGAAGTTGTTAAGCTTCAGGCAAACATCCAACTCAATCTCTCCTCTTTGAGATCCAGTCCACAGCTAAATTGCAAAGATTTTGCAACCTTTTTCATTAAAAAGGTAACAAAGATGGAACATGATCTTCAGACTGCAATGGAGCCACTGCCAATCTTACCACCTTTCAGCCCCCACCCGCCTCAGCCTTTGGTCCCTCTGCTCGCTCCAGTTAATACTCCCAAGAACAATGCCTCTTGAATCTTATTCAAAACCTTAGATGAAAACACCATTCCAAAATCTCTTACATCATTGAGACTATCTAACCACTTCAGTGACCTGTTGCCATCGATTTTATTTTTTTCAATGAAATTAAACCATTCATCCTCCCACTATGGGCCAAGATAGTTAATGCCTCACTGCTTCAAGGTTCTATCACAGACTGTCTAAAGGCTGGAAAGGTCGCCCCTATTCTTGAAACACCTACTGCTGATCACACTGTCATACACAACTTCTGCCCAATCTCTAACATTCAGACTCTGGCGAAGCTTAGAGAAATGCATCCACGTCCAGCTATGCAACCACATCGAACAATTCCAACTACTTGACCATTTTCAATCTGGCTTCTGTTACGGTATTTACAGTGTTGTTTGATCATCTTCCTTCCTCCTCATGAGGTTTTGTTAAATTGCTTCACTTAATATTGATCCGCGAATCACTAGGCCCACTCTTCCCTCACCCTTGTATATTATTTGACTGTGTATGATTAAACCTAGTTCTGTTGGCATGAAGTCTTTCCCCTCTTGTACATTTTTGATTACCTTGTTGCTGGATTTATATGCCACTTCTTTCTCTCTCTATTGTAAAGCGCTCTGATACCCTCACAGGTCTTGTTCGCACTATATATAACGTTCTAAATAAATAAATAGGTTAGTGTGATGCTAGGCTCAAAATAAAAGCCATGATACCATGTGCACAAGCAGTGCAAGGAAGCACACCTATATACCATGCAAGGGGCATTCTTGTCCCACTAATTTGCTTTCTGCTGATTCACCATGTGTGGCTCAGGATCTCAGGATTTCTTCACAGTTGTTCAATGGTCAACTTCTGTCTAGACCACAGGTGTATGAGATGCTTGAAAAAAATAAAAAAAGAATACTGACACATCCAAAGCTATCAGTATCCTGCACATTCATCAACAACAGGCAGGTTTTTGGAGAACTTATAATGCTTCACATTTCCACATTATATTACCCCCCATAGAGAACACAATCTGTGGTGAAGTCTGTTTTCCTGGCACGTTCTGAGGTTCAGAAGGGGTATCACAAGTCACCTAGAAACCGAAACTCCTTTGAAGAAAAAGCAACTTGCAACAGTCTAAGCCCAATGCTAGATGTCAGCAGGGTGTTCAGTATGTGAATCTACAACACTGCAAGCTAGAATTCTTTGTTACAGATAATTCACCTTTTCCTTTTATCCATAAAAAGGTAAGAGGTGCTTGCTTTTGCTGGCAATGAGGAGCTTTATTCATTGCAGATGAACCCCTTACCTAAAACCATACTATTGCTGGTCCTAATGACTAGGAAAATGTTTGTGTTCAGCTGCAGAATGTCTGTAGACAAGTTCTGCACTGTGTACAACTTCGGTGTTGACCAGGCAGAGTACACAGGTTTCTGTGTTTGTCACTTCTGTCATAATTTGGTCACAGTATTCCAACCAAGGTCATCACTGCGCTTACACTTAAAAGGTGTGAAACAAGCGATTCTTTTCTCCTCACTGGACCGCCTCCTAAGTAATTTGTGCCAATGTTTGTGCTTGGGCAGTGGGAAAGAACATGGTGGTTCAGTGCAGGATATCTGTTAATACATTACATGATGTCTTTACTGTAACAAGCCAATTTCCTTTGAGCCAAATTACAGGAAGTGTCTGCCCTCTGCTTTGTTCCTTTGTATGCTCACTTTCCTGCATTTTGTTTTGCCCACTTCTGCTTTGTTCTGCCTTTTCTCAGTGGCGTAGCAAGGGAGGGGGGTCGTCCTTTTCTGCTTATTGTTTTGCCATCGGTTTGTCCTTTTCTGCTCATTTTTCTGCCCTCTCTTCTGCCCTTCTCTGCTCTTTTTTTGCCTTTTCTGCTTGTATCTCTAACCTCTGTTTTGCCTTTTCTGCTCACTTGTTTTTCTGCCCTCTGTTTTGCTTTTTTCTGGTAGTATCTTTCCTCTTCCCGTTGTTTTCTCAAGACCTGGCTTTTCAATAGAAACCTTGCACCCCACTGCCCAGATACCCCCAGGGGTGGCAGTGCGGGGATCTATAAATGCTGCTTGATTGATTGAAGATGTATTACAATACAGAAACAGTAAAGGGCAAATGCAGCAAATTTCATTTAGATGCATAGAGATGCATAGAGTCATTGCCATGAACCATGGAGACTCTTAGTGATAAGGCAATATAGAATAATAGGCAAATTCAAAATCTGCTTAGTCCCAAATATGCCGCAAAATCAGTAAGAAATTGGACATCATCCATAATAGCACAGGAAAGGACCTGTCCTGGCTCACTGCCTAAGTCAAGAGCTTACATAGCATCATAGAAGAGCATGAAAAGTACAGAGTTACTGTGGTGTGAGCAAAGAAATGCATTTCCAACAAATCACAATAAGGAATTTAAGATAGTCATACAGCCAAGCCATTGCAGGAATATTGATTTAAAACTTCTGACCTAATGTTATCAAAGAATGCAAGTGTAAGATTCTTTTGAGAGAACTGACTGCATATTTGGAAATCAACATATTTTAGCATATTAGAAATGCAATTTAGATTATATTTTAGTATAAGTAAAATGCATATTTTAGAACTAACTTACAAAATGTGTGACTATTTTTATGTAGAATAAGTAAATAAAGCCAAAACATATTGTAGAGTGACAAACGTAGACATGAAAGATGCTTTTAGAAAGGCTTCATTGCAATTGCGTGTATTTTACAATTTGTACCAAGCAACTATACTTTAACCTGTGCAGCGAATAGGCCCGAAGCTTCCTTTTTAGGTTTCGACTGAGCCAGCGCATGCGCTGCTCTGTGAGACATTTAGTAGGTGGGTTTTCAAAGTGCTACCCCATACTTTGGCTGGCCTAGCGCTTGCGTTCACGCGCACAGCCGCTATCTGTCTTTCACGGTTCATTAAGTGCATCATGATCGCGATCACTTTCACAGCGCAAAGGCGCCATCTGACTTTCCTCTCGCTCTCCCTGTGTGCTCCCGCCCCACTCGCGTGTTTTTTTAAATTCTATTTTCTTTATGTTCCACTTGACTGGCTGCATCGAAAAGGGTTAGGGTATGTCGCATGCTTTTTTAGGGCCGCTTCTCTGCAGGAGTTCACATCCTTCCTCATTAGCATCACGAAAGAGGCATTGCATTGAAAGGCTGCACCATGCAGGATACCTTCTATGTTAACAAATTATGTCCACTCACAACCACAGCTGTACAGCTCATGTTCTCAGTGCACAGGTGGGGTGCTCTGCGTGGGCTGCACGAGGCCTCCCAGTCAGCTCCTGCCGGCCAATGACTGAAAGCATAACAAGTTACGTCAAAGACTCGTGGTACAAGACCTAACATTTTCTCGGGAGGATGCACCCCCTGCTTGGGTGCTTCACTTTCACCCGTGGGTGCTGCCCACAGCCGCCAGGGCACCAACCCACTGTTTTGCAGGCTAGCAAACTGGCGGGGCTTAAATACCTGCATTGAATTAAACCGTGCACGCATACCGAGTAAGGAAGCCATGATTCTTCCTGACATAATTTCGAAAATTAAACCTTTCACATAAATACACCAAAACCCCAGAGTTCTAAAGAAGTGTTAATCTGCCAGGCACACCTTACCCGTCTCAAGAATACTTGAAACATGGTGGTAATTTTTCGCGCAGTTTACCACAACATTTCCCAAAGAGCTACACACAGAGCTCGAGTTGGGGTACCACGTGGGTGGACGGCGTCCCCCCACTTATTTTACCTTATACGTTTAATGACTCCCTTATAGAGTCAGTCACGCACCTACTAAATCATCCATTCACACACTTATACACCCACTCAGTCTTCCATAGGTTTTTCCCTATATATATATTAAACATATTTAAAATTTACAGAAACACACACTTACTGGATGACGTCATCAGTGATGTCATTTCAGATGTCATTTCAGATGTCATCAGTGATGTCATCAGTGATGTCACTGACCATGTCATGAGTGATGTAATATGTGACGTCATCAGCAGTGCATTGCGGGGGCGCGAGTTATAGTTAGCTGAACTAACTATAACGGGGGAACTTCTAGGGTTTTGTACGAGGGAAATGTCCAGCTAACTATAACGCCCCTGAAACCTATGTTTTTTTCAGTGAATTTCTAAGGTTTCTTTAAATGCCAATTCCTAACTATAACGCCCCTGAAACCTTTGGTTTTTTCAGTGAATTTCAAAGGTTTTTTAAATGCCAATTCCTAACTATAACGTGCATGAAACCTATGGTTTTTTCAGTGAATTTCAAAGGTTTTTTAAATGCTAATTCCTATCTATAACTTATCTCTAAAGATATCATGTTTAATAATTTTCATTGGATTTCTATATTTTTCAATTTCAGTGTGTCAATTTCATTAATTATGTTTTTTTGAAATTCTTTTTTAACACTATTTTTTTAACCTATTTCTTCATTGAAATCTTTTCAAAATTAAAAAATATTATTTGTTTTTATTGGGTTTTTAAAAATATTTTTTTAACTATCTGTTCAAAACTATATTTGATATATTTTTTCCATGTTTTTTGGATCCGCGCACCCTATGCGCACCGTTCTCTATCCCTACGCGATAGCATCCGTGCATGGTATGCGTTGGGTACGTGTTTAGTGCGCGATCGCAATGCGACCGGTACGCGACTCCCAGCCTATACGCGACACGTTCGATGTACATAACGCGATGTTTACACGCTTCCGCAATGCGTCATGTGCGTCTATGATGCGGTAGTTGCGTGGATCCCACGAAATATTTAACATTTAAAAAAACATATATATGTATTTCATGTGAATATTAATTGAAGACAAACTCTAAACTAGTCTCAATGAACACAACGGCTCTTTTTAGAGCCACTCAAGAACACAACACTTAAGCTTGATGTTTATCTCCCAACAAGGTCAATTTTTTTTCCTTGGATCCGCGCACCCAACGCGATAGGAACCGCTCTCCCAACGCGAGAGAATCCGTGCACCCAACGCGATAGGATGCGCGCACCCTGTGCGCATTTCGCCGTTTTTTTAAACAAAAGGGGGCCAAAGGGGGCCCTTCTGGGACCCCCTAAGCAGATCTAGAGGGTCTGAGTATTTCCACTCTGCCCCCTTTATATGTTTTACACACTTATTCCCCTTGCTTCTTCAGCCTCGCTTCTTCCGAGACAGAAAATGGCCGCCAACAGTTCCTGGTTTCGAATGTAGACAGCCAATTAGCATTCAGCGCGTGATCGTCAGGGTGCGCACTCAGTTCGGGGAGGGTGCGCTTACGGTGCGGGTAGGGTGCGCGGATCCTCCTCGGCCATACATATCACTAACTTTTTTACCCTAATTTTCTCAGGAACTACTGAACAGATTCACACCATTTATGCAAAAGGCACGAGTCTGAACTGAGGACTACCTCTTTGCCAAATTTGGTGTAACTTTCAGGGTAGGAGCGGAGCGGAGCTGGCCAAAAGTTTGGAAAATTTCGCGAAGATTCGTCAATCGGCGCCAGACTTATTGGGAATAGAATGTTGTGGATTTCCTATGGAAAATAGGTCATAACTATATACTGGCGACCGCAGTAGATAATATATATATGTATTTCAGTATACATGCATATTATATATCAGTATACACGTATTTAATGTATTAAGGCACACGCACATTCGAGAGAGGCACTTAGTCATATACATTGACGCATTAAATCAACAGCCATTTTAAAAACAAAACGCTTAGTTCTCAGCCCCCTCCTGATGAGAACTACACATAAGTAGCTGGATATAACATTCATGCTTTAACAGCTGATTTAATAGGTGCCCCTTCAGAGGAGGTGTAATGAACCTCGCCTCATACAGGTTAATTAATCCGGAATAAAGGTACTGGGGTGCACAAATCACAGCAGACGCCACCCGAAGGCATGCAATCATTAGCTCTCAACTTGAGTATAACAGACAACAGACCGAAAGCGCTCCGCCTGGACTCTATTGCGCTGCATTTGATCACCCTGGCGAAAATGTCACCGGTCAGTTACCAACAATTGCTAGCCTGTATTTAAACGGTCCTTAGTTTTGTGTGTCCGTTTGTTTCAGTAAGCATTTTTATTAACCAACGTAATGTCCTTTGTTTTCTACGAAGCACAGATATCTTTTCAAAAACACATGGGCAACTGGCTACAGAAGAAACTTGTAAAGGGGCCTCTGTAATTCACCCACACGGCAAACACATTCTATGGATGGTCACAGCTCAAAATGCAGTTTGAAAAAGGGCAACTTGTTTTATGGTTGGAAAATGGGTAAATTGGAGCTGCGTGGTCAATGGACTGCCACTGCATTTTATTTGCAGCACGCGGTTCATTTCCTGGGAGCTTATGACAAAAGCAAGCGTTTGAAGTGCTGAAGCCCCAGGTACGATGGAAAGATGTGATTAAGTAGGAAATTATTTTTAACAGGCCTCACTAACATCTGTCTCCGCTGCGAGGCGGCAGGCTCCCATGTCCACGTTTGTCACGATTTGACACATACATAAAAGCAACCTGTAGTGCTTTGCTGACGATCTTAAAAATATCAACAACCTACGTCAAACGAAAACAAGCATTGGCATAGCCAATAGGTCTCGCTTTTGGGACCTTATAAGTATTTAGTTATGCAGCACAATATCCTTGGTGCAACAACATCAACTGTTGCATGGGTAAACACTTATAAGGTCTCATTGTTGACCTTTGCTCATAGTAAAGTGTTTTGTGCAACAGCTTAACATTTATGTCATCTTAGAAATGTGTGGACTTTTATTATTATGTTAATTTAGTTCCTCTCACCCCATGTTAGATTATTTCCATTAGGAATAATAAACTTATTGAAACTGAAAAGAATAAATGGTAGACTTATAATGTTGCTTTAATATTAACTCGATATATGTTTTCATGTTTGCGGACTAGCCTTGTTTCTGCGCTGAAACTCATAATGCTTCTTTAGCTTAGGAAAGAGGGTTCTCATGGGAATCTCACACATGTAACAATTATGTTAGAGAACTGTATCAAACCAGATGACAGGAGTGCAGAATTGGAAGAAGATACATCGTATGACTGACAACACCACCTTATGAACTGTTCTAATTCAACATCGAAGGCAGGCATTATCCAGAATCGATACATGTATTAAAAGGTTATAATAACAAGTGTTCCTAGCTAGTTAAGCACCACACCTCTACTTACCCCTCTTACTTGTCTGGTAGACTTTCTACTTGATTTCTCTTTTGCCTGAGAATCTACTTCACAGAGAGCTGAATTCCGTTAGATATCTTGAGGTGACTGGTCCATCGGCCTCTCGAGAGCATGGAGAATTCCCCATGGTGCTATTTGTAAGTGGGTGTATTTTAAAGTCTGAACCATCGAGGAGAGTCCTTTTGGACTCCAGTATTGCTTGAAGCGACTGCAAATATCTTGGGGTCCGGATGCCATGGGTTGAATTGTAGCAAACAGCTCACAATTCGTGTTACAATGAATTAGGTTATTGAGCCGAACCTTTGGTGTCGGAGTAACTCTGCTTCCCCACTGAATCACTATCTCTCTTTTTGCCATTAATAGGACTATCGCTGTGAATCTGCGCACATCCTTAGGAATCTCTTGCACATTTCCCATCAACATCATCCCAGGTTTAGGGTCTATAGTAAAATGTACCATACACAATAAGGTTGCATGTATGGCACTCCAATAGCTCCCAATCCTTACACAGTTCCAGGACATATGAACAAAATCCGCACACTGCGCTCCGCTCTTGGGGCATGTGTGGGGACGGCCATGATCAATTCTGTGAATTTTCGCCAGAGACATGTAGGCCCTCCATAGAAATTTTAAATTAATTCACTTGTGCCTATTATTAAGGGATACCTCTTTGATTTGGGCACAACAATATTCCCAATGTGAATCCTGTACGGGGTGTCCCAGGTCCCACCCCCACGCTTCACAGACCTTAGCATCCCTACTAGGGACCAGGGCCATGCAGGCTCTATATAGCTTTGATAAAGGATGGTCCCTCCTTATTGGTGATTAGTATTGTTAGTGGCGGGAAATGTTCAGGCTCCAATGAAAATTCAGTAATTTGCACTCGCAATGCCCTCTGGAGTCTATTAAGAACAAATTGGTCCATGAAAGGAGCCTCGCTAAACCGCACATCCTCTGCTCCCGAAAAAACATGTCCCTCCGGGAAGAGGTCTCCAACTGTCTCGAGAGAATAGTTAGCAAGAGTACGTTGAACTAGCATCTCCTGTGTGATAGGCAGCCATGGGTTATTGGCTATCAGAATCCCTGGGGAGTAGAGTTCACTCACCCGTCACACGCGCCAATTTCTGCCAGGCCAAGCTAGTGTTGGACACCGTTTGGATATCACGGGGGTCTCTAGGGAAGACCTTCGGGAGTAACGTCACCAATGGGGCAGGATGTACCAGGTCTGCCTCAGACCACGCATAGGTCAGGGTGATACCAGTAATGTGCAAAGCTACACTGAGCAATCAAGTAATATATTTGAAAGTTAGGGACCCCAAATCCTCCTCTCAGCTTACCCTGGCCCTGCCACCTTCCCAAATAAGCCTGATGAGGAGGGTACTGAGTTTCTGAAAGAACCTATTAGGGAGTGGAATGTGGATATTGTGAAACAAATATAAAAACTTGGGAAGAACTAGCATCTTGATGATTGCAACGTGACCCGCCAGAAAGAGGGAGAGCTTTAGCCATCTCTCCACTTGTGTTTCCAGCGTAATCAACGCGCACCATGTCAAAAGGAATCCACAATCCTGTTTGGCAGTACTAGGCGTTAAAGGGAAGACTTCTGATTTGCTCCAGTTTATACCGAGACCAGAGAACCCTCCAAGGTGAATAATTTCTTAAATTATTGGTGCAAGATTCTCTTGGGGGTGACAAACATAAAGTATGATATCATCCGCGTATAGTGATATCAAAAGAGGGCCTGTTGGAAACTGAAGTCCCCTGTGCAAGTGCTGCTCCTGTAATCACCTAACCAGGGGATCAAGTGCTATGATGAAGAGCAGGGGAGAAAGTGGGCATCCCTGCCTAGTGCCACAAGTTAATTTGAGAGGTGGGGAAAGAGCACCATTTAATCAGAGTCTGGCAGTGGGTAAAGTGTACAGAAGAGAGGTGAGCTTTATGAACCCTTTAGGCATGCACATTTTACTCATAATGGCCAGAAGAAAAGGCCACTCAAGAGAGTCAAATGCATTCTCGGCGTCGAGCAGTGTAGCCACTGCAGGTATGTCTGGCGAGATCCCATGTATTACCGCAAACAAAGTGCGCAGGTTTAATGCCATAGACCTATGCGGAACAAAGCCCAATTGAGCCGGAGAGATGATTTGTTCTAGAAGAAGGGCTAGCCGCATTGCAATAATTTATGCAATTATTTTGTAGTCAAGGTTCAATAATGAGAGGGGCCGATACGAGCCACACAGCAATGGGTCTTTTCCAGGTTTCGGGAGAGGAAGAATAACAGCTATGTGTAATGAAGGTGGAAGAACCTTGGTTTCAAGCGCCTTCTGGTATACTTCAAGGAGGTATGGAGCAAGGAGAGTTTTATATGCTTTATAAAATTGCTGGTATACAGATCTAGGCCCGGAGCAGTCACACCATTCATGGCATCGATAGCGCTGAAAATTTCCTCTGTGGAGAAAGGCTCTGCCAAAAATTATTGCTTGATGTCATCGAGCCATACCAATGCCATCTCCTCCAGGTACTTATTTTGGTCATCTGCATTATGTGTTTCACTTGATGAGTATAAGTTGGTATAATATTCAAAGAATTTATCCCATATGTCCGGCGTGCCCAATAGTAAATTGCCAATATTGCTCCGGAGGCTAGTGATGTATGATTGCCCCACTGGGGTCTCAGCAACCATGCTAGCATGCTGCCCAGCCTATCCCTCTCCCCATAGTGCCTGGCGATAGCGTACTAACTTAGAAAGTGTCTTTCCCTCTCCTCTCTTCAGCCTCATGGAATTCAGCTAAAAGAGTCATCCAACGGTTAAGAGTCGCTGCCTGCACCTGATCTAGTGAATCCAATTGTTCTTCTATATGGAAAAGCATGCATCCCAGGTCCTGAAGGACCCCGTCATGCTTGTAAATACAAATCCCCCTCAAGTAAGCTTTAAATGCCTCCCACAGTGTGGCCCAGGACTTAACTGATCCCTTGTTCAATTCGAAGTATTCCACAATGGCTCCACAGAGCTCGGTACAGAACACCTCATCCGTCAATGCCTGCCCCAGAAATCTCCATTGCTTCTCACAACCCTCAGCTCTGGGCACATGCATTGTTAGGGTGACTGGCGAGTGGTCTGACAGTGTTCTAGGGAGGTGCTGGATTGCATTATGCCAAGTCTCCAAATTAGAGGATAGCAGCCAATAATCCAGGCACGTCCAGGTATCATATGGAGCAGAGTAATGCATGTAAGCCGAATCACCCGGGTGGCAGTGACACCACACATCCACCAAAGGAAGCACCCTGCATAGGTCTGATGGTGCACGGCGAGCCCGGGGTTTAAAGTCTGTGTTTTTGCAGTGCTGTCCCGTTTAAGGTCTAGCAGGAGATAAACCCCCCCATGAAAATATAATCTGCCTCCAACTGCGCCACCAGGGTGTGCAGGTCCCTAAAAAATTCAGCATTGTCAACGTTGGGTGCATACACACAGATGAGCGCCATACGGGACCCATAAGATGGCCAACCACAAACGTGCAGCGTCCCTCCATGACCTTGCTATTGGCTAGCTTGCGTGCAACGGCAGTCAGTCTGAGGAAAAGAGATCCACGCTTGCCACGAAACCGCTGTGTGGGGGGTGTGCCCTCAGTAAGTCGTTTCCATGTCCACCATGGGCCACAGTATAGTCCCGACAGAACTCCTGGACAGCCGTAGGAGAGTCAAAGAGGTGAACCTTTCCCTCCACCTCGATTCGAAGTTGGGCAGGATAGATCATGCCATATTTGAGGCCCAATTTCCGGAGTGTGGCCTTGACTCCCGGGTACTTCCTTCTAGCCTCCTGCACCATGGCAGTAAAACCCGGGAACAACGAGATCAATGATCCCTGCCAGCTCAGGGGACCTCTCTTTCTTGCAAGCCTCAATGCGGTATCTCTATTGCAAAAACTAAGGAGCCGTGCTATTGATGGTCTGGGAAGGCATCCCGGACTAGAGCGGGGGCCCAGGGAGCGGTGGGCGCGCTCCACCAGAAAGGCGGCAGTGAAGGACTTTCTTCCGAACAAATCTGATAGCAGAGTTTCCACAAAAAGGTCCCTGTGGGCAGTGTTCGTGGTCTCCGGTACCACAAGAATTTCAATGTTATTGCGCCTGCTCCTCGCCTTCAAGTCTTAATGGCAACGTTTTTAAGGATTTTCTCCATATGATCCAGGCGCTTGGTAGACTGGGCAGCACCGTCCTGGAGGTCCAAAACTCTGCCCTCCACCCTGTCTAAGCTTTTCTCATGGGTGTCAAGACGGACCCCCATTTTATCCAGTCATTTATCTAATGTATCAGAGTGCCCTGAAGCCCGCCCTGAGTTCTTGCATCAGGGTGTTCTACCCAGAAGGAGCACCCTCGGCCTGGGCAGCCGCTCCTCCCCCCTCAGCCATGCTAGCACCAGAGATCACAAATGACTCGCCTTGCTTGCCAAATTGCAGTAGCTTCTGTATAGGATCTTTACGGACCATTGCGTATGGTGCGGCCCAACCGGCGTACAGCCACAGCACCCGAGCCACCCAGGCCAGAGACCGGCAAGAGGGTCAGGCCATGAATATTCCCCCATGGACCCCACGTGTATATCAGTGAGGCAAGCACATCTCTCTGCTGCCGAGCGATCAGAAGAGAGGAAAAGGCGGGGGAGGGAGTAATCTGCAGCTTCCCTAGTCCCGTCCCAGACTGCCAATGTAATGAGCGCCAGCAATGATTGCACATTGCCAGAATAGCAGCACTTGCACTACAGGGCCTCAAAAACCGTCCAGGCCCCCCCAGATCCAGTTGATGGCTGATGGTAGGATTGCAGGCAAGGCAGGAGCAAGCATCAGCAGGGAGGCCCTAATCCAGGGCAGGCACCAAGTCGCGTCACACCCAGGCACAGGCAAGGCCCAGGTCAGTACAGCCACAGGCCCTCTAGTTACAGGCAGATATCAGGGCTCTTCACAATCATGCCTCTCTCTGGTGACCTTGGAAGTGCCCCCCGTCCACGTAGCACCAACCCAACCAGCCAGATGGCTGGTCCCCAGGCTCACCCAGAGCCCCTCTCACCGTGGGGCCTCAGGGAGCAGCATGGGCCGGCCTACCTGCTGGGTAGAGCTTCCCTTGTTCCCAGTCCCGGGACCTTCCAGTCTCTCCGTCCGCTCTCACCAGTACACCGTGCCTCAGGTCCCCGCTGCTCGTGTGCAGCTCCAAGGCGGGGCAAGCCGGAGCTCCTGGGGAGCAATTGCCATCCGCCACATAGGCCGCGCCCAGCCTGCGCTCGCAGCCTCAGTTTAGTCGCAGCCTCCGCACCCGATCTGATATGTATCGGCAAGCAGGGCCGGACTGGCCGCAGCAGGCACCGGGCGTTTCCCCGGTGGGCCGCTAGGGTGGGGGCTGGTTTTGGGCCCCTGGGGCTGTTTTTGTTACCGGAGGCCTGCAATATCGGCCCCCGGTAACAAAATTGGCCGAAACCGGCCCTTGCAAATTGCTCGGCCGCACCCCCTCAGCCAGCCCAGGGGGGCCGACCTAGCAGTTTGCCAGGACCGGTTTCTGTTCCCAGTCTGGCCCTGTCGGCAAGGCTGGGAGGCCGTCACAGGTCCCCCACAGCTCCCACCTCAGGATCGCAAGCTACAGCACCAGCTGTCCAATCTAGCGGCTAGGATGTTTAATTTTTCCGCAGGATAGGGCCAGGATGTCGAGATGACTGGTGGATTCAGTGCTACACGGCCGTCATGGTCGGCAGCCTGGCCACGCCCCCTCAAGAATGAAGCTTTAGCTTGTTGGTGGGCTGTGCACCACTTTAGGGTGTTCATGTGGAGAACTAAATGTACCCTGTGCATTGATCATAAGACTAGAAGTTCTTTTTAGCTCCAGAGGGGCAGCCTAAGCCACCATAAGTATAGCAAAAATTACAAAACACTATTTTAAAGAAGTGAGTATGTTCTTAGCATGAAGAACAAGACATTTTCTTTTGTATCCAGGCTTATGGTGTGTCTTAAGGTGGTGTAGAGAAGGTTGATTAGGTGAATGAATGTGCTATTATCGAAGGTGAAGAGGCGTTAAGTGGAGTGCTGACAGTTGAGACATATCAAGTCAAAGGGCCTCATTACGAGTGGTCCAGAACAATCTGTTATTTTCCACACCCAAAATTACTGTTACCAGGGTTCCTGGGTATTTTGAGAGGGGGGGATAATATTATGGATTACAAGTTTTTAGAGAAGAACATGCGGAAATCTGATTTACCATGCTGATCCACTCATGATTTTCCTCGGAATTCCATCCAGAGACTTTGCTTGCTTTCAGCAGTTGAAATATCCTGGTAAATATTGTTCAGCTGAACTTATAATGCAGATGGGCCTGATATGCCCCATTAACAGACCCATCAGAATTAACACACCACTCATCATAAGGGCCTCTCAAAGAAGATCAAATCTTTTTTAAGATGGTAAATTTACATTAAGGAGAGATGCCGTATCAAAGGAAACTTAGTACAAAAGAAGATACTTATTGACATGTAGTGAAAGATATGATCTCAAAAAGAGGTGTGGTCAGGTGTTTGAATTTGCTAAATGTGAAATAGAGTTAAGGCAAAACATTTTGGAAGTAGCCCGCCAATGGTCGTATTATACAATGCAGTGAATATTCCTTGTTAGCTCTGGGCGCACCTTTCAAAAGGAAAGACAAAGATAATTAAAAAGCAGTGCTAAATAAAGCGTATCAAAAAAGTTCTATTTGTCTTTTTATCATTAGATTTATTCAGTGAATATAATTCAAGTTAAAGCAGCCATGTAGGCAGCAATAATTAATACATTACAGAAAATCAGTTGTACACTCTTGACACACATTGATAAAGGAAAACAATCATGATCCAGTTAGCAAAGTAACAAGTTCTGCATGAGAAGATGACATTGCTCAGATAAAGACTATTTGTGAATAGAAACACCTTGCGCTTGAGCAAGAAAAAAGGGGACTGTTTGGATGTATCGGTCATCTAAATCCCATGGACTCAGCAATATGTTTTCATGCTACTCTTGCATGAAATTGCGCTTTTGTCTGCCTCTCTAGAAACAGGCATATTTACAACAATTTTCGGTTATTGACTAAAATGTGAACTGCTTTCACTTAGATCCACTTGCTATTTGTCTTATGCTTTGGGTAGAGAAAACAAACCTCCAACCAACGTTGACACTCAATATGAAGTAAAGCAATACAACAGCACAGAGTCTTCATTTCAACAGAGCTCAAAAAGTAGAACATTGATCTTGTAGCAATAAACTTAATTTTTATACATTTGTACTTCAAAGTACATATTTTTTTAATAATGATCTCCATAGATCATTAAGATTGAAGTCCTCTTTTTTACCTGCTAATAGATGGACAATATCTCACTCCCCTTATAACTCAATAGCTTCTCCTGATAGCCCCAACCATAACTATACTCTCACATCTCCCACCACAGTCCACCAAGCACACGCTCAGATCACTCTCCATCACTACTTATCATACTCTCACATCACTCGCCACAGTCTCACCACTGCTACCATCACATTCGTCCATACTATCCATCACTCTTCCACCAGTGCTACCCATCACATTTGCATCACCCAATTCAGTCTCATCATCATTACGCACCTCTCTCACCATTGCTGCCCATCACAGTATCACCATCGCTACCATCACAACCACTTTGTACTTTATTTGCATTTATACACTACTCATACACATAATCTGGCAGCAATCCTGAAAGTACATACACTGTACTATTCTATAATTTCAAGATGGCTGTCAAGTTGCCTGTCGATAACCATGGTGGACATCTTGAAAGTATAGAAATGTTTTTCTTTTCTATATTTTCATTGAAAGAGCATTGGCAAAATGAGATCAACTGGTTTATGTCTTTTCTCCCTCATATAACATGTGCTCTTCTTGCTTTCTCTCCTCTCCCTCTGGGGGCCATGTATATGTTATGTTATGTTATGTTACATTCCACTTGTAACGCGCTCGGCTACTCACGAGTATCCCGGCGTGAAACCTGAGGCAGACAGAGGAAATCAAACAAAGAGAAATGTTTTAAGCTTCCTTTTGAAAGCAGCGAGCTCCTGAGTGAGACGAAGATCAGGGGGGAGGGCATTCCAGGCCCTACTGGCCCTGACCGCCAGAGAGCAACCTCCAATCCTCTGAAGTCTAAATCTCAGAATTAGGGCCAAGCCCAGAGAAGCCGAGCGCAAGGCCCGCACGGGGGCATAGAAAGAGAAACGCCTCTGGAGGTAGAGAGGACCCTGACCGTGGAGGGTGCGATGAGCCAGAACCAAAGATTTATATTTGATTCTAGCCGCTACTGGTAACCAATGGAGGGCGACCAGATGAGAGGTGACACTCAACCTCGAAGAGAGGCCCAGTAGCAGTCTGGCCGCTGTGTTCTGGACTACCTGCAATTTCTTGATTAGGTAACCAGGAGAGCCAATATAGAGAGAGTTAGCGTAGTCCAACCGAGAAAGAATCAAAGCGCAGGTGACTGTAACTCTGGCTGCCTGCGGGAGGAGAGGAAAGAACTTTCTCAGGGTTTTAATAAGTCCAAAGCAGCAGCCAGCAGTTTTCTTAACCTGGGTGGAGAACAGCAGATTCTCCTCGAACCAGACGCCCAAGTTCTTGGTGGGCCGACCCTCGGACGAGGGGAGAGGAAGCTCCTGAGGCCACAGCTGATGACGGAAATCAGATGGAAAAGTGCCAAAGAGCAGGATCTCCGATTTTTGCTCATTGCACTTGAGCTGAGCCCCTGCCAGCCAAGTGAAGATGGAGCAAAGACACTGTTGGGCAGCAAGAACCGAGCTGGAGGCCTTATCCCAGGTGAAAAGCAGCTGAGTGTCATCTGCGTAGGCCAACACCTTAGCACCGAGTGCTTCAGCCAGGTGGATCAAAGGCGTAACATAAATATTAAAGAGCAGAGGGCTCAGGGAGAAACCCTGCGGGACACCCGTAGTGACCAAGCGGGGGGAGGAATAGCATGGAGGGAGCCAGATCTGCTCCACCCTTTCCTCCACGAAGGACCTGAGCCAACCCCATACAGCCCCTGACACACCAATCTCAGCAAGACGGATCAGCAGAAGATCGTGTGGGACCGTATCAAAGGCCGCCGAGAGATCCAATAAAATCAGAGCGGTCCTACCCCCAGCGTCAAGGCACGTCCGGATGGCCTCCACGACCTCGACAAGGACCGTCTCAGTACAATGGCCCGAGCGGAATCCTGATTGCGATGGGTGAAGGAGAGCCTCAGCCTCCACAAAATCAGACAGTTGTTTAAGCACCACCTTCTCACAAATCTTAGCCATAGCTGGCAGGAGAGAGATGGGACGGTAGTTGGCTGGATTAAGCGGGTCCAAAGTTGGTTTTTTAAGCAGTGTCAGAATCTTAGCCTCCTTCCAGACCTGAGGTACCGCCATGGACTGAAGGGAGAGATTAACGATCTGATTAACTTCTAAATAAATGTTTTCTGCTACAGCTGCTAGAAGTCGGGCCGGGCAAGCATCAGCCGGGGACCCCGATTTGAGTCCTCTGAGGATTTTCAGACTATCCAGAGGGTGAACTGGGGTAAAGGCGGACAACAGAGTAGATGGAACCGGCCGCGCAAACTGCGAGCCTGGCAGACCACATAAGTCGGGGGGGGGGAAAGAGGCCTGAATTGCCATTATTTTGTCGCTGTAGGCGCCAGACAGAGTGTTGCACCAGTCAAACGAGGAGGGAGCCACTCTTGTTTGGGCCACCGGGGAGGTAAAACTCTGGACTATAGAAAATATTTCCTTAGAGTTGTTCCTAGCAGCCTCGATACGGGAGGTGTAGAAGAGACCTTTAGCCTCCGAGATAGCGGCATAGTAAGATCTCTGGGCAGTTCTGAGCCGGCTTTTGGCCGCCGGGCAATACTTGCTCCTACGCCAGTCACGCTCCAGGATTTTACACTCCTGTTTAAGCACCTTAAGAGCTGGAGTGAACCAGGGTTTAGAGGGAGTCATTCTAGCCGGTCTTATAGGACGAGAAGAGGTGATGGAGTTCACAGCTCCAGACACCCAGCCTGTAAACCCTGATATACAGTCCTCCAAGCCCCCGGACATCGAAGGCCTGGCAATGTCCAGAGCCTGAGCAAGTTCCAGAGGGTCCACTCTCCCCAGCGCAGGTTTCAAGAAGGCAGGTGCCTGAGCCTCAGCCCTAGAGACGGACCAAGAGAAGTAAGATAGGAAATGATCAGACCATGACACAGGGAGGGGCTCTTGTACCAGAATTGGAAAATTGGAACAAATCGGGTCCAGTATATGGCCAGCCAGATGGGTGGGGAGGCCGACGTGCTGGGCAAGTTGGGCAGTATGAAGATTGTCCAGCAAAACGGAGGCCTCGCCAACCCC
Organism: Triturus cristatus; assembly: GCF_964204655.1. Classification (NCBI taxonomy): domain Eukaryota; kingdom Metazoa; phylum Chordata; class Amphibia; order Caudata; family Salamandridae; genus Triturus; species Triturus cristatus. The sequence continues at coordinate 780,073,613 of NC_140582.1, forward strand.
TGGCATATCCAAATGAAAATTCAGATCGCATAGCACCAAATAGTGAGAAAACCTGGCTGCTCTAGATGTAAGAGCATCTCCCCATGCCAGAAGAAAGGGGCCAGAGGGGCCTGGGGGCCGATAAATCAGGGAAACCCCAAGTGTGAAGTGGGCTGACAAGCAGGCACTAAAGTCAAGTGCTTCGCAGCCTGCCCAGTCCCCTGAGTCGCCCAAATGAAGATCCCACCGGTCTTTATAAATGACTGCAACGCCTCCTCCCCTGGCCCCCTGACGATCAACTCTCCGGATCTTATAGCCCACCGGGGTCGTCAACGCCACTATGGGAGCGGAGAATGGGTCCAGCCAAGTCTCCGTAAGGAACAACATGTCTAAACTGCCATCCTCTAACAACTCATAAACGTCCGCATGATGTTTCTTCAGAGAACAAACGTTAATTAGTGCAGCAGAAAACGTAGCAGGCTTAGTCCGCTCAGTGCGACCCGGGGAAATAGTGGAGGGGCGTCTGCAACTCACCCCTAGTCGAAAACCACAGATACTACAGGTTCCCAAATGCCTCTCAGCCACGTCCAAAAAGTGAAGAATGCGACAAGCAGTCAGGTCCAGTGCCCTAAGAGCCGCACCGGAATATGAAAACGCCGCTGCGGGCTGGTGAGACCTATGAGCCCAGGCAGGGGCCTCTCTCGCGCCAGGCACTGCCGAGGCATGGACGGGCGCAGACAGGCTTGCCTTAGGCGCGCCGGAGGCGCGCCTAAGGCGCGTCCACCCAGCGCGCATTAAATGCCCCCTGAAGTCAAAACGACTAGAGCGCTGACCAGCGCCAATCGTTAAAATGGCGCCCACAGAACCAGGAAGTCCCTCCAACCCTGACCGAAAACGGTGCCCCAAAGAGAAAGTAGGTAAGATGGAGAAAATGTGCAAATTAGCGTAAATTCTTTAAAAGTGCGGGTAAGCGAAGAGAATCACATAAATAGCAGCGAGTAAGTAAAATTCTAAAATCACTGTTCATTAAAATACATCACGCAGAGCACACAACACAATGAATGACTCGTAAGTCAAACCCTCAGGTTTCTCTGGTGATACCTCTAAATTGCTCCAACCCCCAGCTGAAACTTTGTGTCTCAGTTATGTTTAGCTCCAAACTATTCACAGAGCCATTGGCCAAACTAATGGTCAGTGTTCAGATTGAACCCTCTGGGCAATCCCTTTCATCTTTGCTATAATAGGTGGTCTGTTCTTAAGCAGATTGTCTCATTTCCAGCACAAAAAGTGGTGAGGGTAGAGCTGAAAGAATCTCTTTTGATGGGTCGGTGGTTAGTCTCTCAGACCTATGCTTTATCAACTTAAAAAGTCTGGCTAATGGAGTAATATGCTTAGATCTTGCCATTTAGTTTATTTTTTTCAAGCTGTCTTTCCTTGCCATATGATCATGTTTTAATATTTATCTTTGGAGTAGTAGATCGTATCCTTTTATTCCATGCAGTGCAACCAGTTGACTCTCACCTTGGGACAATTGCTACCACTATATCTTTGCTTATGTTGGGGACCTTCGTTCAAGGTGTGTTGTCTAATTTTTGCAGCAGTTTTGGGTCTGCAAGTTAGAGCCACATTTAACAGTGGGCCTGATTGTATTGGTACATTTTTATTTTATTTTATTTTATGAATTTTATATAGCGCTAGCCAGACCCGAAGGTATTGGAGCGCTTTACAGCATGAATCACTCGTAAGATACATTAAGCCAATTAGTATATACAATGTCCCAAGACGCATCGCATAATATCGACGTGGAGTGCAAATATCACTCGTAAAGTAACTTATCGCAATAGGATGTACAGGGAACATATGACAGTTATCGCAGTAGAATGTACAGGGAACAAATTATGTGTCCCTTAGGTAGTCGTAGAGGATCCAGTGACTCCCGGAGGGGTTTGACCAGTGAGGGGGGGGGGGCGTAGTTAGTCATGTGGAGAGTGAGGTAGAGGTCATTGATAACAAAGTGTCCATGTGCTACTAGGATTTGTCTTCGGCGACTGGTTTGTAGCTATCCGTTTGGGAGGGATCGGTTGAGGAGGAGGTCCTTGAGCTTCCTTTTGGATTTTATGTAGGAGGGGTTAGTCCTGATATGGACTGGAAGGGAGTTCCATATTTTTGGTGCACTTCCTGCGAAGGATCGAGATGCGGTTTTTTGTCTGCGAGATTTCGGTGGGATAAGGAGTAGAGTGTTTGAGCTCCTTAGGGCTCTTGACTGACCGGCCTTCTGGAGTTTAGCAGCCAGGCAGGTGGGTTTCCCTGTGTGCAACACTTTGTGCGTGAGGCAGGTGGGTCTGAAGTTGGCACACATTTCAACAGGGAGTCATTTAGCTCTCTGAGTGCAGGCGAGATGAGGAGGATTTCCGTCTTGTCCTGATTTAGTTTTAAGTGGTTGTGTGAGAGCCAGTGCTGGACTTCTCGTGGAGTAGCGTTCAGTCTCTGGATGTCTTCGATGGAGGAGGTTTCCAGATAAATTTGGGTATTGTCTGCATAGAGGTGGAAGGGAATATTTTTTTTTTTTAGTATGGAGGTAAGGGGCTCCATATAGATGATGAAAAGTTGTGGGGAGAGTACTGATCCATGAGGGACACCCCTACATACCAGGAGTGGGTAAGACAAGAAGTTCTTGATTTTTATACTTTGGGTGAGGTTCTGTAGGAAAGAGGTGAACCACTGTAGGACCACCTCTTCTGCTCCTGCCCTTTCTTGAAGTGCTTGATGAGTAGTTTGTGGTAAACCGTGTCAAAGGCTGCCGATAGATCCAAGAGTATGAGTAGGCAGCATTGGCCTTTATCCAGAGATTTGTGCATATCGTCTATTACATATAGGATCCCTGACTCTGTACTGTAACCTTTTCTGAACCGCGATTGATGAGGATCAAGAAGGTTGGTGCTGTCTAGGTGTTGAGTGAGTTGGAGGAGAACACATCTTTACAAAATTTTCGCTAGGAGAGGGAGGTTAGAGAGGGGTCTGAAGTTATTCAGATCGTTTGTGTCAGAGCCAGGTTTTTTCAGTAGAGGAGTGACTTGGCCGATTTTGAGATAATCAGGCATGACTCCAGTACTCAAGGAGCTGTTTACAATCTTATTCCAGTGCAGGGCTAGGCATAGTTTGAGCTTTTTAGCCAGTTGGGCAGGTAGGGGATCCATGACTTGTGCTGAGGGTTTGGTGTTGGAGATCATTTTGATGACCTCTGCTTCGGAGATGGGGTTGAAAGATTTCCATAAGTTAGGAGGGTGCCTGGGTGTGATATCTTCTGACTCAGTGGGCGATTTACTATCATGGGGACTGCTTTGTATGTCCAAGGAGAGTTCTATCTTGGAGATTTTGTCATTGAAGAAATTGGCAAAGTTGTCACACAGGTCTTTGGAGGCCATAACTTGTGTCATGGGGGGTTTGGAGGTTTGTTGCCTGATGAGGCTGAATAGTTCCATAGGTCTGTTCTTTGCTTTGTCAAGGGCGTTGCAAAAGAAGGACGTTTTTTCATTTTTATGTGTTATTGTATCTCCCTCTTGAAGGATTGTGGATGGGTTGTTTTGCCACAGTTTTTCTGCCGCTCTTAGTTCTCTTCTTTCTGAGTTTAAGTCTGTATTGAACCATGATCTGGAAGGAACGTTTCTGGCTCTTTTTAGTTTCAGGGGGGCTATTTGGTCCATAATGGAGGTCATAGTGGTGTTGTACTGAGAAGTGAGTTCTGTTACTGAGAGTTCACCCATGTGGATGGGGAGGAGGGAGCTTACCCTCTCCTCCAGGTCTACAAGTGGAATTTGACTTAGATTTCTCACCCAGCGCAGAGGGTCCCGAGTGCATGGTTAGTCTTGGATCCTTTGGTTTAGGTGGAACAGAATGATATGGTGATCCGACCAGTCCACAGGCAAGGTGAGGTCGATGGAGACAGTATCTGCATGAGCGATAATGGCGTCGAGGATAGAGCCTTTGATGTGGGTTTTCTCTGTGCAGTGTTGTGTGAGATTGAGGTTGCTTAGTAGATCATTTAGGGTTTTGATTAGCGCGATGTTTTCATCTTTCCAGTTTAAGTTGAGGTCTCCTAGAATTATGTTGTTTGAGTCCTGGAGTGAGGAATGAGTTAATAGGTCGGAGAGGTGTTCTCCGAAAGTGGAGATGTTTCTTGCCGGATGGTAGAGGAGAATCCAAATTAGTGATTTGTTGTCACTCATCTTAATGGTTGTAGTAAGACATTCAAAAGAGTTGTATTTAAGGGTGTCGGTTTCCGTTACGGAGATGCTCTTCTTATGTATGATCAAGGTTTGTTCCGTATCTGTCCCCCTCAATTGCTACAACACCTCATCACCCATGTCCTGTTATTGGCTCTTCTCGTTGCACACAGATGCCACTCCTTCAGAGTAAGTGAATCTTGAAAAACACGTATGTTGGACCTACCGCCCCCCCCCAGCCATCTCCTTCGGTTATCCGTCAATTCCAGTGTGTTATTGTTAGACGGCGACCTCAGAGGAGCCCGGAAAGGGGTCCTGACTACCCTGAGACCCACCCTCGAAGTATCGTAGCCGGGCACTGGCGGGAGACTCCCCAGGGGGAGGAATCTCGTATCTAGGATCGTACTTCTGGCACCACACGACACAGAGTGACCACACCGTGTGTTCTTAGAAATCAATCTTTATCAAGTAGGTTATCACTGCAAATATGTACAAGGAGAGCACGGGCTCAATGAGTCTCGGAAGGGGTAGAGGGTAGCGGGACAGTCTCTGGCAACGGTTCAAGGCAGGGACGTATCCGGTGCACAGCTCACAATCCTCGAGCTGGGGGATACGTTGGTGTAGTCGGGGTCCGGCGGGACCGTGAGAGTCTGTCGGAGCCGCGAGTCACTCAGCGGGCTCAGGTACAAGTTCGGAGGTCTTACGATCTTCAAGGAGCCGCGAGTCACTCAGCAGGCTCAGGTACAAGTTCGGAGGTCTTACGATCTTCAAGGAGCCGCGAGTCACTCAGCAGGCTCAGGGACAAGTTCGGAGGTCTTACGATCTTCAGGGAGCCGCGAGTCACTCAGCAGGGCTCAGGAGGGTCCAAGTTCCAGGAGCCGCGACCACGTCGGCAGGCTCTCGTTGTTCCAGGCTTAGTCCGCTCAGTGCGACCCGGGGAAATAGTGGAGGGGCGTCTGCAACTCACCCCTAGTCGAAAACCACAGATACTACAGGTTCCCAAATGCCTCTCAGCCACGTCCAAAAAGTGAAGAATGCGACAAGCAGTCAGGTCCAGTGCCCTAAGAGCCGCACCGGAATATGAAAACGCCGCCGCGGGCAGGTGAGACCTATGAGCCCAGGCAGGGGCCTCTCTCGCGCCAGGCACTGCCGAGGCATGGACGGGCGCAGACAGGCTTGCCTTAGGCGCGCCGGAGGCGCGCCTAAGGCGCGTCCGCCCAGCGCGCATTAAATGCCCCCTGAAGTCAAAACGACTAGAGCGCTGACCAGCGCCAATCGTTAAAATGGCGCCCACAGAACCAGGAAGTCCCTCCAACCCTGACCGAAAACGGTGCCCCAAAGAGAAAGTAGGTAAGATGGAGAAAATGTGCAAATTAGCGTAAATTCTTTAAAAGTGCGGGTAAGCGAAGAGAATCACATAAATAGCAGCGAGTAAGTAAAATTCTAAAATCACTGTTCATTAAAATACATCACGCAGAGCACACAACACAATGAATGACTCGTAAGTCAAACCCTCAGGTTTCTCTGGTGATACCTCTAAATTGCTCCAACCCCCAGCTGAAACTTTGTGTCTCAGTTATGTTTAGCTCCAAACTATTCACAGAGCCATTGGCCAAACTAATGGTCAGTGTTCAGATTGAACCCTCTGGGCAATCCCTTTCATCTTTGCTATAATAGGTGGTCTGTTCTTAAGCAGATTGTCTCATTTCCAGCACAAAAAGTGGTGAGGGTAGAGCTGAAAGAATCTCTTTTGATGGGTCGGTGGTTAGTCTCTCAGACCTATGCTTTATCAACTTAAAAAGTCTGGCTAATGGAGTAATATGCTTAGATCTTGCCATTTAGTTTATTTTTTTCAAGCTGTCTTTCCTTGCCATATGATCATGTTTTAATATTTATCTTTGGAGTAGTAGATCGTATCCTTTTATTCCATGCAGTGCAACCAGTTGACTCTCACCTTGGGACAATTGCTACCACTATATCTTTGCTTATGTTGGGGACCTTCGTTCAAGGTGTGTTGTCTAATTTTTGCAGCAGTTTTGGGTCTGCAAGTTAGAGCCACATTTAACAGTGGGCCTGATTGTATTGGTACATTTTTATTTTATTTTATTTTATGAATTTTATATAGCGCTAGCCAGACCCGAAGGTATTGGAGCGCTTTACAGCATGAATCACTCGTAAGATACATTAAGCCAATTAGTATATACAATGTCCCAAGACGCATCGCATAATATCGACGTGGAGTGCAAATATCACTCGTAAAGTAACTTATCGCAATAGGATGTACAGGGAACATATGACAGTTATCGCAGTAGAATGTACAGGGAACAAATTATGTGTCCCTTAGGTAGTCGTAGAGGATCCAGTGACTCCCGGAGGGGTTTGACCAGTGAGGGGGGGGGGGCGTAGTTAGTCATGTGGAGAGTGAGGTAGAGGTCATTGATAACAAAGTGTCCATGTGCTACTAGGATTTGTCTTCGGCGACTGGTTTGTAGCTATCCGTTTGGGAGGGATCGGTTGAGGAGGAGGTCCTTGAGCTTCCTTTTGGATTTTATGTAGGAGGGGTTAGTCCTGATATGGACTGGAAGGGAGTTCCATATTTTTGGTGCACTTCCTGCGAAGGATCGAGATGCGGTTTTTTGTCTGCGAGATTTCGGTGGGATAAGGAGTAGAGTGTTTGAGCTCCTTAGGGCTCTTGACTGACCGGCCTTCTGGAGTTTAGCAGCCAGGCAGGTGGGTTTCCCTGTGTGCAACACTTTGTGCGTGAGGCAGGTGGGTCTGAAGTTGGCACACATTTCAACAGGGAGTCATTTAGCTCTCTGAGTGCAGGCGAGATGAGGAGGATTTCCGTCTTGTCCTGATTTAGTTTTAAGTGGTTGTGTGAGAGCCAGTGCTGGACTTCTCGTGGAGTAGCGTTCAGTCTCTGGATGTCTTCGATGGAGGAGGTTTCCAGATAAATTTGGGTATTGTCTGCATAGAGGTGGAAGGGAATATTTTTTTTTTTTAGTATGGAGGTAAGGGGCTCCATATAGATGATGAAAAGTTGTGGGGAGAGTACTGATCCATGAGGGACACCCCTACATACCAGGAGTGGGTAAGACAAGAAGTTCTTGATTTTTATACTTTGGGTGAGGTTCTGTAGGAAAGAGGTGAACCACTGTAGGACCACCTCTTCTGCTCCTGCCCTTTCTTGAAGTGCTTGATGAGTAGTTTGTGGTAAACCGTGTCAAAGGCTGCCGATAGATCCAAGAGTATGAGTAGGCAGCATTGGCCTTTATCCAGAGATTTGTGCATATCGTCTATTACATATAGGATCCCTGACTCTGTACTGTAACCTTTTCTGAACCGCGATTGATGAGGATCAAGAAGGTTGGTGCTGTCTAGGTGTTGAGTGAGTTGGAGGAGAACACATCTTTACAAAATTTTCGCTAGGAGAGGGAGGTTAGAGAGGGGTCTGAAGTTATTCAGATCGTTTGTGTCAGAGCCAGGTTTTTTCAGTAGAGGAGTGACTTGGCCGATTTTGAGATAATCAGGCATGACTCCAGTACTCAAGGAGCTGTTTACAATCTTATTCCAGTGCAGGGCTAGGCATAGTTTGAGCTTTTTAGCCAGTTGGGCAGGTAGGGGATCCATGACTTGTGCTGAGGGTTTGGTGTTGGAGATCATTTTGATGACCTCTGCTTCGGAGATGGGGTTGAAAGATTTCCATAAGTTAGGAGGGTGCCTGGGTGTGATATCTTCTGACTCAGTGGGCGATTTACTATCATGGGGACTGCTTTGTATGTCCAAGGAGAGTTCTATCTTGGAGATTTTGTCATTGAAGAAATTGGCAAAGTTGTCACACAGGTCTTTGGAGGCCATAACTTGTGTCATGGGGGGTTTGGAGGTTTGTTGCCTGATGAGGCTGAATAGTTCCATAGGTCTATTCTTTGCTTTGTCAAGGGCGTTGCAAAAGAAGGACGTTTTTTCATTTTTATGTGTTATTGTATCTCCCTCTTGAAGGATTGTGGATGGGTTGTTTTGCCACAGTTTTTCTGCCGCTCTTAGTTCTCTTCTTTCTGAGTTTAAGTCTGTATTGAACCATGATCTGGAAGGAACGTTTCTGGCTCTTTTTAGTTTCAGGGGGGCTATTTGGTCCATAATGGAGGTCATAGTGGTGTTGTACTGAGAAGTGAGTTCTGTTACTGAGAGTTCACCCATGTGGATGGGGAGGAGGGAGCTTACCCTCTCCTCCAGGTCTACAAGTGGAATTTGACTTAGATTTCTCACCCAGCGCAGAGGGTCCCGAGTGCATGGTTAGTCTTGGATCCTTTGGTTTAGGTGGAACAGAATGATATGGTGATCCGACCAGTCCACAGGCAAGGTGAGGTCGATGGAGACAGTATCTGCATGAGCGATAATGGCGTCGAGGATAGAGCCTTTGATGTGGGTTTTCTCTGTGCAGTGTTGTGTGAGATTGAGGTTGCTTAGTAGATCATTTAGGGTTTTGATTAGCGCGATGTTTTCATCTTTCCAGTTTAAGTTGAGGTCTCCTAGAATTATGTTGTTTGAGTCCTGGAGTGAGGAATGAGTTAATAGGTCGGAGAGGTGTTCTCCGAAAGTGGAGATGTTTCTTGCCGGATGGTAGAGGAGAATCCAAATTAGTGATTTGTTGTCACTCATCTTAATGGTTGTAGTAAGACATTCAAAAGAGTTGTATTTAAGGGTGTCGGTTTCCGTTACGGAGATGCTCTTCTTATGTATGATCAAGGTTTGTTCCGTATCTGTCCCCCTCAATTGCTACAACACCTCATCACCCATGTCCTGTTATTGGCTCTTCTCGTTGCACACAGATGCCACTCCTTCAGAGTAAGTGAATCTTGAAAAACACGTATGTTGGACCTACCGCCCCCCCCCAGCCATCTCCTTCGGTTATCCGTCAATTCCAGTGTGTTATTGTTAGACGGCGACCTCAGAGGAGCCCGGAAAGGGGTCCTGACTACCCTGAGACCCACCCTCGAAGTATCGTAGCCGGGCACTGGCGGGAGACTCCCCAGGGGGAGGAATCTCGTATTTAGGATCGTACTTCTGGCACCACACGACACAGAGTGACCACACCGTGTGTTCTTAGAAATCAATCTTTATCAAGTAGGTTATCACTGCAAATATGTACAAGGAGAGCACGGGCTCAATGAGTCTCGGAAGGGGTAGAGGGTAGCGGGACAGTCTCTGGCAACGGTTCAAGGCAGGGACGTATCCGGTGCACAGCTCACAATCCTCGAGCTGGGGGATACGTTGGTGTAGTCGGGGTCCGGCGGGACCGTGAGAGTCTGTCGGAGCCGCGAGTCACTCAGCGGGCTCAGGTACAAGTTCGGAGGTCTTACGATCTTCAAGGAGCCGCGAGTCACTCAGCAGGCTCAGGTACAAGTTCGGAGGTCTTACGATCTTCAAGGAGCCGCGAGTCACTCAGCAGGCTCAGGGACAAGTTCGGAGGTCTTACGATCTTCAGGGAGCCGCGAGTCACTCAGCAGGGCTCAGGAGGGTCCAAGTTCCAGGAGCCGCGACCACGTCGGCAGGCTCTCGTTGTTCCAGGCTTAGTCCGCTCAGTGCGACCCGGGGAAATAGTGGAGGGGCGTCTGCAACTCACCCCTAGTCGAAAACCACAGATACTACAGGTTCCCAAATGCCTCTCAGCCACGTCCAAAAAGTGAAGAATGCGACAAGCAGTCAGGTCCAGTGCCCTAAGAGCCGCACCGGAATATGAAAACGCCGCCGCGGGCAGGTGAGACCTATGAGCCCAGGCAGGGGCCTCTCTCGCGCCAGGCACTGCCGAGGCATGGACGGGCGCAGACAGGCTTGCCTTAGGCGCGCCGGAGGCGCGCCTAAGGCGCGTCCGCCCAGCGCGCATTAAATGCCCCCTGAAGTCAAAACGACTAGAGCGCTGACCAGCGCCAATCGTTAAAATGGCGCCCACAGAACCAGGAAGTCCCTCCAACCCTGACCGAAAACGGTGCCCCAAAGAGAAAGTAGGTAAGATGGAGAAAATGTGCAAATTAGCGTAAATTCTTTAAAAGTGCGGGTAAGCGAAGAGAATCACATAAATAGCAGCGAGTAAGTAAAATTCTAAAATCACTGTTCATTAAAATACATCACGCAGAGCACACAACACAATGAATGACTCGTAAGTCAAACCCTCAGGTTTCTCTGGTGATACCTCTAAATTGCTCCAACCCCCAGCTGAAACTTTGTGTCTCAGTTATGTTTAGCTCCAAACTATTCACAGAGCCATTGGCCAAACTAATGGTCAGTGTTCAGATTGAACCCTCTGGGCAATCCCTTTCATCTTTGCTATAATAGGTGGTCTGTTCTTAAGCAGATTGTCTCATTTCCAGCACAAAAAGTGGTGAGGGTAGAGCTGAAAGAATCTCTTTTGATGGGTCGGTGGTTAGTCTCTCAGACCTATGCTTTATCAACTTAAAAAGTCTGGCTAATGGAGTAATATGCTTAGATCTTGCCATTTAGTTTATTTTTTTCAAGCTGTCTTTCCTTGCCATATGATCATGTTTTAATATTTATCTTTGGAGTAGTAGATCGTATCCTTTTATTCCATGCAGTGCAACCAGTTGACTCTCACCTTGGGACAATTGCTACCACTATATCTTTGCTTATGTTGGGGACCTTCGTTCAAGGTGTGTTGTCTAATTTTTGCAGCAGTTTTGGGTCTGCAAGTTAGAGCCACATTTAACAGTGGGCCTGATTGTATTGGTACATTTTTATTTTATTTTATTTTATGAATTTTATATAGCGCTAGCCAGACCCGAAGGTATTGGAGCGCTTTACAGCATGAATCACTCGTAAGATACATTAAGCCAATTAGTATATACAATGTCCCAAGACGCATCGCATAATATCGACGTGGAGTGCAAATATCACTCGTAAAGTAACTTATCGCAATAGGATGTACAGGGAACATATGACAGTTATCGCAGTAGAATGTACAGGGAACAAATTATGTGTCCCTTAGGTAGTCGTAGAGGATCCAGTGACTCCCGGAGGGGTTTGACCAGTGAGGGGGGGGGGCGTAGTTAGTCATGTGGAGAGTGAGGTAGAGGTCATTGATAACAAAGTGTCCATGTGCTACTAGGATTTGTCTTCGGCGACTGGTTTGTAGCTATCCGTTTGGGAGGGATCGGTTGAGGAGGAGGTCCTTGAGCTTCCTTTTGGATTTTATGTAGGAGGGGTTAGTCCTGATATGGACTGGAAGGGAGTTCCATATTTTTGGTGCACTTCCTGCGAAGGATCGAGATGCGGTTTTTTGTCTGCGAGATTTCGGTGGGATAAGGAGTAGAGTGTTTGAGCTCCTTAGGGCTCTTGACTGACCGGCCTTCTGGAGTTTAGCAGCCAGGCAGGTGGGTTTCCCTGTGTGCAACACTTTGTGCGTGAGGCAGGTGGGTCTGAAGTTGGCACACATTTCAACAGGGAGTCATTTAGCTCTCTGAGTGCAGGCGAGATGAGGAGGATTTCCGTCTTGTCCTGATTTAGTTTTAAGTGGTTGTGTGAGAGCCAGTGCTGGACTTCTCGTGGAGTAGCGTTCAGTCTCTGGATGTCTTCGATGGAGGAGGTTTCCAGATAAATTTGGGTATTGTCTGCATAGAGGTGGAAGGGAATATTTTTTTTTTTTAGTATGGAGGTAAGGGGCTCCATATAGATGATGAAAAGTTGTGGGGAGAGTACTGATCCATGAGGGACACCCCTACATACCAGGAGTGGGTAAGACAAGAAGTTCTTGATTTTTATACTTTGGGTGAGGTTCTGTAGGAAAGAGGTGAACCACTGTAGGACCACCTCTTCTGCTCCTGCCCTTTCTTGAAGTGCTTGATGAGTAGTTTGTGGTAAACCGTGTCAAAGGCTGCCGATAGATCCAAGAGTATGAGTAGGCAGCATTGGCCTTTATCCAGAGATTTGTGCATATCGTCTATTACATATAGGATCCCTGACTCTGTACTGTAACCTTTTCTGAACCGCGATTGATGAGGATCAAGAAGGTTGGTGCTGTCTAGGTGTTGAGTGAGTTGGAGGAGAACACATCTTTACAAAATTTTCGCTAGGAGAGGGAGGTTAGAGAGGGGTCTGAAGTTATTCAGATCGTTTGTGTCAGAGCCAGGTTTTTTCAGTAGAGGAGTGACTTGGCCGATTTTGAGACAATCAGGCATGACTCCAGTACTCAAGGAGCTGTTTACAATCTTATTCCAGTGCAGGGCTAGGCATAGTTTGAGCTTTTTAGCCAGTTGGGCAGGTAGGGGATCCATGACTTGTGCTGAGGGTTTGGTGTTGGAGATCATTTTGATGACCTCTGCTTCGGAGATGGGGTTGAAAGATTTCCATAAGTTAGGAGGGTGCCTGGGTGTGATATCTTCTGACTCAGTGGGCGATTTACTATCATGGGGACTGCTTTGTATGTCCAAGGAGAGTTCTATCTTGGAGATTTTGTCATTGAAGAAATTGGCAAAGTTGTCACACAGGTCTTTGGAGGCCATAACTTGTGTCATGGGGGGTTTGGAGGTTTGTTGCCTGATGAGGCTGAATAGTTCCATAGGTCTGTTCTTTGCTTTGTCAAGGGCGTTGCAAAAGAAGGACGTTTTTTCATTTTTATGTGTTATTGTATCTCCCTCTTGAAGGATTGTGGATGGGTTGTTTTGCCACAGTTTTTCTGCCGCTCTTAGTTCTCTTCTTTCTGAGTTTAAGTCTGTATTGAACCATGATCTGGAAGGAACGTTTCTGGCTCTTTTTAGTTTCAGGGGGGCTATTTGGTCCATAATGGAGGTCATAGTGGTGTTGTACTGAGAAGTGAGTTCTGTTACTGAGAGTTCACCCATGTGGATGGGGAGGAGGGAGCTTACCCTCTCCTCCAGGTCTACAAGTGGAATTTGACTTAGATTTCTCACCCAGCGCAGAGGGTCCCGAGTGCATGGTTAGTCTTGGATCCTTTGGTTTAGGTGGAACAGAATGATATGGTGATCCGACCAGTCCACAGGCAAGGTGAGGTCGATGGAGACAGTATCTGCATGAGCGATAATGGCGTCGAGGATAGAGCCTTTGATGTGGGTTTTCTCTGTGCAGTGTTGTGTGAGATTGAGGTTGCTTAGTAGATCATTTAGGGTTTTGATTAGCGCGATGTTTTCATCTTTCCAGTTTAAGTTGAGGTCTCCTAGAATTATGTTGTTTGAGTCCTGGAGTGAGGAATGAGTTAATAGGTCGGAGAGGTGTTCTCCGAAAGTGGAGATGTTTCTTGCCGGATGGTAGAGGAGAATCCAAATTAGTGATTTGTTGTCACTCATCTTAATGGTTGTAGTAAGACATTCAAAAGAGTTGTATTTAAGGGTGTCGGTTTCCGTTACGGAGATGCTCTTCTTATGTATGATCAAGGTTTGTTCCGTATCTGTCCCCCTCAATTGCTACAACACCTCATCACCCATGTCCTGTTATTGGCTCTTCTCGTTGCACACAGATGCCACTCCTTCAGAGTAAGTGAATCTTGAAAAACACGTATGTTGGACCTACCGCCCCCCCCCAGCCATCTCCTTCGGTTATCCGTCAATTCCAGTGTGTTATTGTTAGACGGCGACCTCAGAGGAGCCCGGAAAGGGGTCCTGACTACCCTGAGACCCACCCTCGAAGTATCGTAGCCGGGCACTGGCGGGAGACTCCCCAGGGGGAGGAATCTCGTATCTAGGATCGTACTTCTGGCACCACACGACACAGAGTGACCACACCGTGTGTTCTTAGAAATCAATCTTTATCAAGTAGGTTATCACTGCAAATATGTACAAGGAGAGCACGGGCTCAATGAGTCTCGGAAGGGGTAGGGGGTAGCGGGACAGTCTCTGGCAACGGTTCAAGGCAGGGACGTATCCGGTGCACAGCTCACAATCCTCGAGCTGGGGGATACGTTGGTGTAGTCGGGGTCCGGCGGGACCGTGAGAGTCTGTCGGAGCCGCGAGTCACTCAGCGGGCTCAGGTACAAGTTCGGAGGTCTTACGATCTTCAAGGAGCCGCGAGTCACTCAGCAGGCTCAGGTACAAGTTCGGAGGTCTTACGATCTTCAAGGAGCCGCGAGTCACTCAGCAGGCTCAGGGACAAGTTCGGAGGTCTTACGATCTTCAGGGAGCCGCGAGTCACTCAGCAGGGCTCAGGAGGGTCCAAGTTCCAGGAGCCGCGACCACGTCGGCAGGCTCTCGTTGTTCCAGCGTCGAATCTGCCAGACAGACCCAGAGCACCCCTTGTTATAGGTCGACCCCTCTTTGATGTCCGGAGTCTGTGCAGGCAGGGGTCTTGTCACCTGGGGGTCGCTTGTCGGGATTTCCTGTCATTGTCTTTTGATCCTTTCAGGGCCGGGTCGGGAGGAGTCCCAGACACCCAGCAGGCATGGAGCCAGCCCTCAGGGAGGCCGGAGGGCCGATCGAAACCCATCGTCCCAGGGGAGTTCAGAGGTGCGATAGAAACTGCTCCTCCCTCTCTCATCCCCTGGAAGCGTGATGTCCTCCAGCCGGAGTGGCGCCTCTAGGCCCGGGTCGCGCTGGGGGCCGGGCGGCCATCTTGGTGCATGAAGTGGGCACGCGGGCCCGGGGTGGCCGAAAGGAGAGAGGCCATGGACGGGGATGTCCGGGTCGGGTGCGTGTGTCCTGGTGGGGAGGGTCGGCTGGGCCGTGTGCTTGGGGCTGCAGGTACCAGGTTTCGGTGGTGCGGGGGCATGTAGGGCCCTACTACGAGGCCGGGTCCAACACGCGTCCCCCCCAGCTGAAAGCCGGAGAGAACTGCCCATCATCTTGGGGGTTTCTCTTCGCTGAGGCGGAAGAACCGGGAGAGGCCGTCAGCGTTGGCGTGGTCCGTACCAGGGCGATGTTCTACGGTGAAATCCATCCCCTGGAGGGAGATTGACCACCGCAGTAGCTTGGGGTTCTCTCCTCGCATCTGCATGAGCCATCACAAGGGCCGATGGTCAGTTTGGACTCTGAAATGGGTGCCGAACAGGTAGGGTCGTAGTTTTTTGAGTGCCCAGACCACGGCAAAGGCTTCGCGCTCTATGGTGCTCCATCTCTGTTCCCGGGGCAACAGCCGCCGACTGAGGAAGGCGACGGGCTGGTCTAGGCCTTGGTCATTCACTTGGGACAGGACGGCCCCAATGCCATGCTCGGAGGCATCAGTCTGGACTATAAACTCCTTGGAGTAGTCGGGAGCCTGGAGGACGGGGGCAGTACACATGGCTTTCTTTAGGGCATCGAAAGCTTCCTGGCAGGCAGCCGTCCACTGCACTTTCTTTGGCTGTTTTTTAGACGTGAGGTCTGTGAGGGGGCCGACAAGGCTGCCATACCCCCGAATGAATCTTCGGTAGTAGCCAGTGAGTCCCAGAAAGGCTCGGACCTCCGTTTGGGTGAGGGGTGGTTCCCAGGCCAGGATGGCGTCGATCTTTGGCTGTAGAGGGGCGACCTGGCCGCTCCCGACCTGGTGCCCCAGGTAGACTACGGAGCCTTGCCCGATCTGGCACTTGCTGGCTTTTACTGTGAGGCCTGCCTGGCGCAGGGCGGTTTGCACCTTCTGGAGGTGATGGAGGTGCTCACTCCATTCTGAACAGAAAACAGCGATGTCGTCCAGATATGCCGCGCTGAACTGCTCTAGCCCGGCCAGGACTCTATTCACCAGTCGCTGGAAAGTGGCCGGGGCATTTTTCATTCCGAAGGGCATTACGCGGAAGCGGTAGTGCCCATCGGGGGTGGAGAAAGCGGACCGCTCCTTGGCCCCCTCGGTGAGCGCAATCTGCCAGTATCCGCAGGTGAAGTCGAATGTGCTGAGGAACCGGGCTGCCCCTAGCCGGTCAATGAGTTCGTCGGCTCGTGGAATGGGGTGGGCATCGGCTCGGGTAACGTCATTGAGCCCCCGGTAGTCCACGCAGAATCGGAGCTCGGGGGCGACACCGGGGGCCGCTGCCTTCGGGACCAGGACCACGGGGCTGGCCCAGGGACTGTCAGATGGCTCGATCACCCCCAGGGTCAACATCTTCGAGACTTCCGCTTGAATGCTGGACCGGACCCGATCAGGAACTCGGTAGGCTCGGTGTCTCACCGGCGGGCTGTCCCCGGTGTCCACGTCATGAACACACCAGTCGGTGACCCGGGGGGTCAGGGAGAAAAGGTCGGAAAATTGTCTTAGGAGCTGGCAGCAGTCCGCTTGTTGCTGGGCAGTGAGGGCTGGGGAGAGGTTCACTCCTTCCACGGAGCCATCCTGCTCCTTGACACACAGGAGGTCCGGGAGGGGATCAGACTCATCTTCGGCCCCGTCATCGGTGGCCAGCAGGAGGCTCAGTTCTGTCCGCACGAAGTGAGGCTTGAGGCGGTTCACGTGAAGGACCCTGAGGGGATGCCGAGGCGACTGGACATCCACCAAGTATGTGACTTCACTCTTCCGCTCAACCACTTTGTAGGGCCCAGTCCACCTGTCCTGGAGGGTGCCAGGCTTCACGGGGGCCATGACCCACACCTGCTGACCCGGCTGGAACTCGACCAGAGTGGCATTCTGGTCGTACCAGCGCTTCATCTCTTCTTGGCTTGCCTCCAGGTTGGCCTCGGCCAGCTCTCGGAACTTCCTGGTCTGGTTTCGGAGGGCCAGGACGTACTGGAACACATCTCGGGGGGTGGTCTGGGGTGCTGCCTCCCACCCTTCCTTAACCAAACTGAGGGGACCTCGGACGGGGTGTCCATAGAGTAATTCAAACGGGCTGAACCCTAAGGACTTCTGGGGGACCTCCCGGTAAGCGAACAAGAGGCAGGGGAGCAGGACGTCCCACTTACGCCGGAGGGGCTCTTCTAGGCCAGCGATCATCCCCTTCAAAGTCCTATTAAACCTTTCTACTAGGCCGTTCCCTTGGGGATGGTACGGGGTGGTGAACTTATAGGACACCCCACATTGTTGCCACAGGGACGTCATATATTTTGAGATAAAATTAGTGCCGCGATCGCTCACGACCTCGCGGGGAAAACCCACCCTGGAAAAGATCCCCATCAGGGCCCGGCCCACAACGGGGGCCGTGATGGTGCGTAGGGGGATAGCCTCGGGATAGCGGGTGGCGTGATCCACTAGGACCAAGATGAAGCGGTGACCTTGGGAGGTGGGGGGTCCAGTGGTCCCACGATGTCGATTCCGACTCGTTCGAAAGGGGTACTGACGACCGGGAAGGGTTGGAGGGGAGCCTTGCGCTTCCCCCCACTCTTCCCACTAGCCTGGCACGTGGGGCAGGACTTGCAGTGGGCTTCTACCGCTGCTCTCATTCTAGGCCAGTAAAAATGGGTCACGAGACGGCTGTAGGTCTTGTCCTGACCCAGGTGGCCGGCGAGGGGGACGTCGTGGGCTAAGCCCAGGAGGAAGTCTCGGAAGCGGAGGGGTACCACCAGTACCCGTCCGGATCCCAGCTCCACCGACTTCTGCTCACTGTACAAGATGTTATTTTCCCAATAGATTCGGTGCGTCCCGGTCTGGTCACCTGCGGCTTGGCCCTCGGTCTGGCGCCGCAGCCAGACCAGGGAAAGACAAGTGGCTTGCTCCCGGCAACATTCTTCCCGGGTGGGCCGCCCTTGTGGCGCCACTGGGCCAATTCGGGTAGATCTCCCAACTCGGGGACCGGGGTGGGGTCGGATGGTGTGGGTTCGTCGCTGGCGACGGACCCTTCTGATGGGGGGACGGGAGGACCCTCGGCGGGGACTGTTCTGGTCTCTTCGATCGGGGTGCTTTCGACTTCTCTCCGGGGAGTGAGTCGGGCTGACATAGATCGGGTGGTGGCGCACACCCACTCGGGGAGTCCCATCATCCCTAGGTGGGCCTTGCGCTCGACGTGCTTCCAGGGAGAACTCTCCAGGTCGTTCCCTAAGAGGCAGTCGACCGGCTGGGAGGTTCTTACGGCAACCTTGAGTTTACCTATCACCCCTCCCCACTCAAACGGCACCAGGGCTACCTGACACATACTTTCTCTATTGTCTGCGGAAATTACGGGGCAAAAGACGTTGGGGAGGATCTGCTCCTCGGGGACTAGGTGCCTGAGGACACCGGTGATACTGGCCCCGGTGTCCCGCAGGGCCTCTACTTGGTGGCCATTGATCTTGACGAGCTGCCCGTATTTCTTTGTGTTGGAGGGTAGGAGGCTACCAGAGATCATCTCCCTATCTCCCAGGGATACTAGGGCCATCGCTGCGGGTTCCCACTCCTCGGTTTCCTCAACCTCCTCCCCCAGGGCTACGTTGGCTATCTGTCTCGCAGGGGTGGTAGGGGAGACTTGGGTGGCCATGGGGCACTCTGGGTCATTGGCGTGGTGCCCGGGTTTCTGGCAACGGAAGCACGTGACGGTCACCCGGTGTCCCCGTCTCCCAGGGGGCCCTGTCACTGGTGGGGGGGGGCGCCGGGAAGGGTGGAGGTTGTGTTTTCGGGGGGCTAGGCTGGGACTCTCTCGGCCCTCCCTGGTTCCCTCCCCCTCTCTGGCGGGGTGGTCCCTGACTGGCTCGGGGGTACTCTCCTACCATGCCCCGGGAGACCCGGGTGTTGGTCCAGCGGTCGGCCTCCACAGCCAGCTTCCGGTGATCTGTGAGCTTGCTGTCAAGCAGATGCTGACGTAGTTCTATGAAGCAGTTCGCAGCCAGGTGTTCCCACAACATGAGGTCGGTGAGTTCGGCCAGGGTGGTGACTTTGCTGCCCTTGATCCACCCATCGAAGGCCCGACTGAAAAAGTTTACATACTCCACCCAGGTGGTGCCCGGGATCTTCCTGCAGTCCCGGAATCGCTGACGGTACATTTCTGGGGTGAGGCCGTATCGTGTGAGTAGAGCCTCTTTCATGTGGCTGTAGGAGGTCTGCAGGGAGAGGGGTAGGTCGAGCAGGGTGTCCCTTCCTTCGCTCAGAAACCGCCCCCACAACCCCGCCCCCCAGTCCTTCTGCGGGACCCGATGGGAGGTCATGGCGACCTCGTAGGCCCTGAACCATTGTTGAATGTCATCGTTTTTATAATATTCTTTGACCACGTCCTTGGGGATGTGGACCTTCTGTTCCGCTGGGGAGGCCGTCTCTCGGTTTCCCGGGGGCCTCCCTTCCTCGTTTCTGGCCTTGAGCTCGAGTTCCTTCAAGCTGCGTTCGTGCTCCAGTTGGAGCTTCCTTCCTTCGTGCTCCCGTTGGAGCTTCTTTTCTTCCAGTTCGCCTTGTACACGCATTTGCTCTACTGCTAGCTTTTTTTCCGCTAACTTCAATTCGCCTTCGATTTTGAGTTTGGCTAACTCAAGTTCATGATTGCGACTTCTCTCTCTGTCCGCGAGTTCTTACGGGGATAGGCCCCCGTCTGGTACGATGCCTCGCACCTGATTGCTGCTGCTTTCACTTTGGGGGGGTTCGGCTTCGTCGGGGCGCTCCCCCGTGCCTTCCGGGCGGGAGGCCCCGGTATCCACCCAAGTTTTCAGTGCTTTCTGCAAATCTTCTTTAGTGTTGAGACCGGTGGTAGCGATTTTAAGTTCTTTGCAAAATTGCTTTAGCTCTTTGTGTGTGTATTCTTCTAGATGCTCCACCTGGAACACCCTGTTGGCGTTGGTTTCTGCGGGGCTCATGGCGCTTCCTTCTGCCATTTTTGTCGGTAGTGCGTCCGTCGTTCACGGTACGATCTCTAGGTGATGGGCCCGAATCCCGTCGCTTGCCACCAATGTTAGACGGCGACCTCAGAGGAGCCCGGAAAGGGGTCCTGACTACCCTGAGACCCACCCTCGAAGTATCGTAGCCGGGCACTGGCGGGAGACTCCCCAGGGGGAGGAATCTCGTATCTAGGATCGTACTTCTGGCACCACACGACACAGAGTGACCACACCGTGTGTTCTTAGAAATCAATCTTTATCAAGTAGGTTATCACTGCAAATATGTACAAGGAGAGCACGGGCTCAATGAGTCTCGGAAGGGGTAGGGGGTAGCGGGACAGTCTCTGGCAACGGTTCAAGGCAGGGACGTATCCGGCGCACAGCTCACAATCCTCGAGCTGGGGGATACGTTGGTGTAGTCGGGGTCCGGCGGGACCGTGAGAGTCTGTCGGAGCCGCGAGTCACTCAGCGGGCTCAGGTACAAGTTCGGAGGTCTTACGATCTTCAAGGAGCCGCGAGTCACTCAGCAGGCTCAGGTACAAGTTCGGAGGTCTTACGATCTTCAAGGAGCCGCGAGTCACTCAGCAGGCTCAGGGACAAGTTCGGAGGTCTTACGATCTTCAGGGAGCCGCGAGTCACTCAGCAGGGCTCAGGAGGGTCCAAGTTCCAGGAGCCGCGACCACGTCGGCAGGCTCTCGTTGTTCCAGCGTCGAATCTGCCAGACAGACCCAGAGCACCCCTTGTTATAGGTCGACCCCTCTTTGATGTCCGGAGTCTGTGCAGGCAGGGGTCTTGTCACCTGGGGGTCGCTTGTCGGGATTTCCTGTCATTGTCTTTTGATCCTTTCAGGGCCGGGTCGGGAGGAGTCCCAGACACCCAGCAGGCATGGAGCCAGCCCTCAGGGAGGCCGGAGGGCCGATCGAAACCCATCGTCCCAGGGGAGTTCAGAGGTGCGATAGAAACTGCTCCTCCCTCTCTCATCCCCTGGAAGCGTGATGTCCTCCAGCCGGAGTGGCGCCTCTAGGCCCGGGTCGCGCTGGGGGCCGGGCGGCCATCTTGGTGCATGAAGTGGGCACGCGGGCCCGGGGTGGCCGAAAGGAGAGAGGCCATGGACGGGGATGTCCGGGTCGGGTGCGTGTGTCCTGGTGGGGAGGGTCGGCTGGGCCGTGTGCTTGGGGCTGCAGGTACCAGGTTTCGGTGGTGCGGGGGCACGTAGGGCCCTACTACGAGGCCGGGTCCAACAGTTATAAGAAGAGTTCTTGATAGGGGACCATGCAAAAGCATTAGCATACAATCGCAGTTTAAGTGTTATCTGATCCAGGAGCTATATAACCAAGCCCTTCCCCAGATATCCATATATGTTATAACAGCCAGAAAAAGGACCATCAAACCTGCAAAGTAAAAAACAGGAAGAGAACCGTGCACCATAGAGTGAACCTTGGCAGAAACTTTCGTTCAGGTAAGCTATTAGGCTATAAACTGGCAGTTATTTCTGGGACTTCCATTGGACACCAATGGAGGTTTGCAACCATGCTAGCTGACGCCCATCATGGTCTCAACATTTTTGCAGGTGAGTATGGTTTCAGACAGAGGTGATCCATAAGGCTAAGATTGATATGTGACAGGGAAGAAGAGTTTTGAGAGGTCGATGAAATTCAGTTATTAGAAAGCTCTGCATTAGTTCAGATATCCATAGTAACACAGGAGAGGGAGAGTCAAGAGTAACGTCAAGGAAATCTGTAATAACCTTAGCTTAAGGACTTCCACTGGTAGGAGAGGGTTTGGGTACTTTGAAGCAGGTTGCATTAGAACACAAAAACTATAGTTGTGATCTGTCCATATTAGGGGAAAAGATGTGGATTTGGACTCAGACGCAGCATTTTCTATTATAAGAATCTGCCTAATTCTAGCTTAGACACTTCCATGCTAAGTCCACCATCAAATTTCAACCTCACTATATTTAATAAAATTCTTGCATTTAAAGTGCTATGCTTAACAAGATGACCTTTAAACTATCACCAAACAGTATTTTATTCCCTTGTCGTTATCGCAATTCACAAATCTCCATGCCATAACCATCAAGACTGCTTCTAAACGGGGAGGCATAGCCAATCAAGGAAACAAAACATAAACATGAAACTTACAGGCAATCAACTAATTAAGATTATTACATTAAATTAGAGAGGTACCCCATAAAGGAATTGCAGGCAACCATCTTATAATTCAACAGACAAGCGAACGAAGGCAGCTTCCTTAGATAAAATAAGTTTCCTTTTATGTAAACAAGAATCCCATAACCCTGATTCTCTGTAGCCTACACAAATATATTAAGAACCACACAGGGGGCGTGGCTAGCACTCTAACGCACTCTGCAGCCCTCGCCGGCTATCCTGTAATAAATCCGGCCAAAACCGTGCATTTATCCCCTGGCAGATGGGAGTCCCGGCCCCAGCATACCACGAAAACCGGCGGTGGGTGAATTTCACTGCGAGGGCTTGGAGCTGCGGCTGAACACCTCGGCAGCGGCTGGAGCTCCGAGCAAGAAAATGGCAGCGTGCCGTGGCTCCACGATCTGGTGTGGTGAGGGCGACGGGGAGCCAGCCACTTTGCACTCCTCGGAAAAAACAACCGCTGTAACCAGAGGCATACAGTACTGACAGGGAGCGGACTGGACTCTGCCCAGGATAACGGCAATTGGGATCTCCCGGTGAACAGCCGAGTGGGGGCGGGGCCTAGCCGCCAGAAACGGCATTGACAGATCGGCCAAGTATCTACCTGAGGCCCCTGCTTCACAGGGCCTGCAGGCTCCGACATAGGGCGATTGGGAGTGGCAACAGCGGCCGTTCTTGTCGTGTGGCGAGTGCGGCGAACCTGTCTCCCTCCCTACGACCGCATCCCAACTGGACAGTAGAAGCGGTAAGCTGTTTCTCTGCATGGGGGGCGAAGAATGGGAGCGCTCACCGACACACTCGACTATACCCCTGGGACACTGCAGCCCGGCAAATAAAGGGCAACTTAATAGTGGACTACTCAATTGCTCTGGGGGGGGCCTTGGGGTGAAACGCCATGTCTGCGGCCTGGCCCGAGCATCCTTCGGCCCAACATCTTTGACGGGCTGAAAGAGGGGTCAAGTGGATACAGTAATTGTTAGCGGCGACACACCAGCTTCTACAGTGGGCTCAACACCTTGGGACTCTTGCCTGGAGTGCAACAGTTCTGCTCTGGACCTCATTCCGCTCCCATCCCTGAATAAAAGAGCAGTTGGTGGACAGAGAAACCCGACAGGCTGACAGGGGACGGCACTCTCCCCTGCACAGGCAGCGGCGAGTATTGGGTCTACTCTCCAGAAGCTCCAGATGATAGGAATTAGCAAAATACCACCATGGCTAGCGGAATGGGAATTAAAACACCCCTATCCAAGAGGACCCCACCAACCGGCTCAAGACATTGATCATGACCATGGTTTTCCATGCTGAAACCCAGGGCTGGATTACGAAAAAAGAGGCTACCTTTCTAGTCACTAGTGAACCTAGAATTCCTTACTTCTACTGCCTCCCCAAAATACATAAGGGAACTAACCCGGTCCCTGGGAGACCAAGTGTCTCCGGAATTGGATCCCTGCTGGAACCTCTCTCCCAGTTTGTCGACTACTTCCTCAAACCATTGGTCCAAGGTACTCCCTCATTTCTGAGAGATACCACTGATGTACTCAAGCTTTTAGAGGGTACTCAACATCAGGGAGAAGTTGACTTCCTCATCACCCTTGATGTTGAGGCCCTCTATACAAATATTCCACAGAGGGCAACACTTGATGTTATAGAGGATTTGCTGAGCGGGCTAGATTGGGTATCACCCACCCCCCGCCCGTTTATCATTGAGTGTGCATCTCTAGCTCTAACTGAGAATTTCTTCGAGTTTGAAGGTCAATTATTCCATCAGATACAGAGCACCTCGATGGGGAGTACCTTTTCCCCTAGTGTGGCCTGTCTCTATATGGCAGCTTTTGAAGAACGAGCCATTCACAATGAATCAAACCCTTACAGAGCCAACATCCTACTGTGGAAGAGGTTCATTGATGACATTCTGATCCTCTGGAAGGGTGATCAGGCCCACTGTGATGAATTTTGCCAATGGATCAACACCTTGAATCCATATCTAAGATTTACAAGTACCATTTCTGACCAACAGCTTCCCTTTTTGGACCTCTTGATCCTACTAGATGATCACAAAATGAGTACTACACTCCACCGCAAGTCCACTGATAGAAATAGTCTATTACATTTTAGTAGCTATCACCCCGTGGCACTCAAACAAAATCTACCCTTTGGTCAATTCCTCCGTATCAGGAGGAATTGTAGCTCTGTGACTGACTTTAAAAAGGAGTCTAGAGTCCTTACGAACAATCTTCTCCAGAGGGGGTATCAGAGACAAGATATCAAGAGATCTTACAAACGTGCCCGTAACAACAATAGGGAAGGGTTACTTGAACCGAGAGAGAAGAAAACTGACGACTGCCTCACATGTGTGATCACTTACACTCCTAACTCATCCCAACTTAAGAAAATTATCAAAAGACATTGGGGTATCCTCCATACCGGGGAACTTACAATAACGAACCCCCGCTTTGCTTTCAAACGCACCACTAATTTGAAGGAGAGACTAATACACACGAGAACCAAACGACCAAGCAGCACCACACAATCCACTTTATGGAACCTTCCCCCTGTCATGGGTCACTACCCTTGTGGTTCCTGTGTGGTTTGCCCACTAACTAAAGTAACGAAGAATATCAAATTTCCCAATGGGGTCACGTGGGAATGCAGAACACACACCAACTGCAACACGGCCTATTGCATTTATTTGATAACCTGCCCATGCAATCTCCCCTATATAGGGATGACGACGAGACCAGTAAAGATCAGAATCATTGAGCATCGGAGTAACTTCCGGTGTAAGAAAGTGAATACTAAGATGTCTACTCATTTCTTTGAGAAAAATCACTCTCCAGATTCTTTACAGTGGATAGTTCTCCAATCCTTCAAAAATGTCAATAAAGCTAGATTATTCACATTAGAACAAAGGTGGGTAATGAGATTATCATCCCATATTGAAGGATTGAATGAAGACATCCCCTGGAGTAGCCTCGTTAATATCTGACATAGTGGACTGAACTATCATGCCCCACTTGTTTATTTACAGTGAACGTTCTGAGCTAGATAGACGGCCCCCACACCTGGGCACTGCATAATGGGCCAGTTTATTAACCTTCTGTCACTTGGACCCCTGCGTTACACTAACGTCACGATTAAAAATAAGAAATTCCTGACCCGGATAGTTTTGAGACTCTGTCCCGAACGATCGCTCCACGTGCCACCCCATGTCGTTAACATACGGCTGATCTTCCTTGCCAGAGTATATTTTTAACTATCGTTCTGAATAATCATACTACTTAACACACAATGTGATTGAGACACGGCTGTTACAAACCTAGTGCCGTGACTTCATGACTCAGCCTCACATGAATCGCGGAGTACTGTATCAGCTGCTAATACGGGTTGACTTGGGACGCCCTCTAGCATCAAAGTGTCGCTATGACAACCTCATTGTTTTACCGAACAAGAAGGGCTCCCCGCGCACTACACTTGATGTATTACGTGCACCCTTGTCGTCACTTCCAGTTAGTGACGAGACACGTTCTGTGACACTTGAACGTCATCACGCATACTCCCGAACTCGTGCGACCGGAAGCACACTCCGCATACTAGTTTTTTCCTTCCGATGAACCAATTGGTTCCCGTTCCCCATTGGAGCACGACCGCTACAAATTTCACCCGCCAGATCCTAGTAGTGTCCCCCGAGTCGGTGCGGACCTAGGGTAGGTGGGAAGGCATCCCGATCGGCGGACTTCTGTAAGTAATTCCTTTCATGTCTTAGCGCCTTCTCCTTCGCATTCCTTTAGATGCATACCTTGTCCTTTGAGCTTTGGAGGTAGTTTGATCTCGCAGTAACTTCTTGCGGCTGCATTTTTCTCCTTTTCCTTGTGTTGCCGCCCCTTGTACGAACAGGACACTGTACTATTCGGTGTCAATATCCAGCGCCAGCTCATTGGAAATCGTAGCCCTGCACCGTAGGGTGAGTGGACTGTTTCAATTAGCTTGTGATTTCACAGTTCTGTTGCCACTGTGTACCCCCATCATTGGGGAACCTGTAGATTCTGCCAGTGCACTCACCACACTATGGGCTTCATCCCCATGAGCCTACTTTTAAGGGTGTTTTGACATAGCGCCACCACACTGTTGAACACCATGTTACTATTAACACTGCATGACACCAGTTGGTTGCAGTTTTTTAGGCGATATCTATGATAGTTGTGTCATCAAGATGTTGTTTAACATGTATGTTTGTCCCCCTGTGTTTTTTCTTTTACAGGCGTTGTACCTCACCTTCACGAGTAACCACTTATTAGGGTGCTGTACATGTGGTAAGTGCCCCACTAGTTGCTACCACTACCAATAAGTGTGTGAATCACCTGGTCCTGAAGAATTGCGGTTACATTTAACCAATGCAAAAAACATGTTGACCACACATTACTATAGCGTAAAACAGTCATCTTAACTGGAGTATTACGCACGTTATTGTTTTTAATTAAGAGTGGGTCCCCTTTCATTTAATAAACTTTGTTACTTAGGATTCCCACTACTTACTTTTAACACACCTCTTCCATCACACACTTTTTCACTTTAGGGCCCTCACCTGCACTCACCTACCGGCATTTAAGGAATAAAGATCTCCACTAAAAGGCGCCACTAAGGTCGCCGATCGGGGATTGCAGCGCCGCCCCGATTCGGAGCAGACCTGATGATGAAACTTGACATCTGGGCCACGTGCTGACGATATATGACAGCTAGTCTGCCGGATGTGTGAGGGTCTTTTTCCTTAAGGAGGATTCTCCTCCTGACGTTGTGGACTCATAAATTTTTCTTCTCACCATTAGCTCTCTTGAGGAACTGCATACTTCTATATTTATTTACTCGTACCCGGGCTATGTATGCTGGACCTATTGTAAACAGCCCCTGTTCCTTCCTTTTGATTCAATTAAAACACCTGCCCAGAGCAAACTGGTCAAATACGCCTGGTCAAAGGCAAATGAAGACGACAACACTGCAGCTCAGGGGGGACCAGAGAGTCAACAATACCAAACACCTCAGCAGGACCTGACGCTACGTGACATCATGGAGGCCATTTTGGGAGTGCGGACCTCCCTAGAGACTTGTATTTGTAAATATTGAGGTCTTCCTCATAAGAGCAGACTTTAGGAAAATGGAGTCTAGAGTGAGGGAGATACTCACAATACACACAATACTAACAGCAGGTGTGTCACATACAGGAACAACAAACCAAAATGGAGGGGCTGCTCGCTCAATACAAAGGTAGGGCGCGCAGAAACAATATATGTATATTGGGAGTTCCAGAAAAGATGGAAGGGCCTGCAGTAGACCTATTTGTTGAAGATTTAATCCTGAAACACCTTCAACCAAAGAGAATGTCCAGCTACTTCTCCATCGAACGTGCTCACCGGGTCCCCGGGTGAGGCCTAAACCAGGAGCCCCTCCAAGGCCGATCATAGCCAGCGTGTTCAACTTTAGAGACCGTGACGTCATACTTCAGACTGCGCGTACTAACCTGCCAGTCAAACTGGAATATAGTGTGGTCACCTTCTTCCCAGACTTTGCAACAAAAGTCCAAGCTCAACGGCGCAGTTTTCAAGCAGTAAAGAAGGCACTGCGCGACAAAGAGATAAAGTACGCCATGCTTTTTGCAGCAAAACTCCGTATTGAATCCGAGGAGAAGGCATGGTTTTTTTCTTCTCCAGAAGTTTGGGAGTGGCTGGAGGGCTGGTGCAGTGTGGAGAAACCGAACAAAGACCGGACTGGAGGACCCCGAGGTAGCATGTCAGACAGCAGCATCAGACAAAAGGGTGAACTTGGCCGGACAGAGACGGATTCAACTTCACGTAGCTAAAAGGAAGGCACTGGGGGGACTGGTAAGAAATAAATCCACTCAAATGTAGCATCTGAGGTGAGACTATGGCCTCAGTGTGACTGCAAAGAGGTATTTCACACCGATTCATGGCATACGCCAGTGACATGGGTACAGTAAGCCAAGATGGGGCAGCCTGTATAGTGGCAATGCAAGGTCGAAGGTACAAGAGGGAGTTGGGACCCATCCCCAATAATTAGTATACCCTGAAGCCATCCTTTGCATACGGCGGGGGAAACAGGGCTGTAAACCAAGTACCTCTTGAATGGGAGGTGGGGGCGACAGTCTCTCTGCCTTTTCGGGGAGTGGGTAGTTTGAAATCCACCGGCAGTGGGGCAGGGAGGGGGGAGGAGTGGGCGGGATGTGAGTTTTCAAGGTTAGGTTATTTGTTTGTTTTAAAATTGCACAATGGCATATGTCGGTCACTAGTATTATTGTTTTCCGTTTTCAGTGTATGGTATTCAAGAGTGTGGTCTCTGAAACATCCCATGTTCAAATGTCATTCCATCCCCATACAACGGGCTATAGTGCTGTTGGGAGAGACAGGTGCCCCTCCGGGGGCTTGCACAGGCCTCCTTCCAATCTCTGTACGTAATTCAAGATGGGGAGTACAATAGAAATGTCTTTATCTGTGTTAACTTGGAATGTAAATGGAATGGGGGGAAAAATAAAGCAAGAAGTGGTACTGCAATACCTCAAGAGGCAGGCCCCAGATTTAGTCCTGTTGCAGGAAACACACTTGATAAGTAATAACTGTAAAGCCCTCAGTCGGTGGGGATATAAAATCCTGGTCCATGCGGGATTTACCTCGGGCTCCAAGGATACTGGAGTCCTGGTTCGGGGAAGCCTTGCACTCACTCCCGCCTGCACATGGGTGGATCCTCAAGGACGATTTGCAGTCGTGGAGGCCAGCTGGGAGGGAAAGTCACTCAATATAGTCTCAGTATATCTTCCTCCGGCGTTGGGCAAGGAGGCACTTAGCGACTTAGGAAAGATTTTGGTGGATCTCCCCGTGGGCACTTTAATCATCGGTGGAGACTTTAACATGGCCATGAATGACCGCATAGATAGACATCCCTGCAGACCTCAAATATGCGCTAATACCCAGATGGAGGCTAGGGTCATGGGATTGACTGAAGTGTGGCGAGCTCCACGAGCAGACATGAAGTATTATACTTACTACTCCAACATTCACAAAAGTATGTCCCGCATGGACTATTTCCTTACATACCAGGCAGACCTAGGCCACTTTCGAGATACACGCGGGCTACCGAGAGGCATCTCGGATCACTCCCCAGTGTTGATTGAACTCACCTATCGGAAAAAAACAGCAACGCAATACCATAGTTTTTAATCCATGGCTCCTCACAGTTCCAGACATCAGAGAGAACCTGCTTACGCAGACAGACCACTACTTTACCGACAATGTTGGCTCAGTAGACTTGGCGCAAACGATATGGGAGGCATACACAGCGGTGATAAAAGGGCAGGCACTGACACTAAAAGTGTGATATGTACAACATCAAAACCAGCGACTGACACAATTGGAGAGCGAACTCCAGCAGCTAGAGGTTCAGCACAACTCCTCACCCACTGAAGCCAACACGCACCATCTAACAATTCAGCAGTTAGAATAGAAACCTTGGCAAGAGAGAAAACTCAGGCTAGACTATTATACACAAAGCATAAGGTATATGAACTGGGAGACAGGGCAGGGAAAATGCTGGCTTGCCTGGAGAAGAGGGAACAAGGGGAACGCTGGGTACCAACATTGAACATTAGGGGGACAGGACAGATTTCAGATCCACAAGACATTGCAGAGGCATTTGCAGACCATCTAGAAGCAGTTTATACCTCCTCCACTACATATACTGCGGAGGACTCCCTAAAATTGTTGGTGGATATGTCCCTGCCTACCTACCTTGTCGTAGGAAGAAAGCAAAGCAATGGAGGCTGATCTTACTGATGAAAAAATTGGCACAGCAATCAATGCTATCCAATCAGGGAAAGCAATAGGGCCCAATGGGGTTCCCATTGAATTCCTTAAATCCATGGCCCTGCGAGTGGCGCCCCACCTTAAAAATATGTATAATGAAAGCTATGAGAAAGGCATCCTTCGGGAAGACCAAAGTCTGGCTTCTATAGTAGTTATCTGAAAGCCCGGGAAGCTAGCTGACGACTTCGGCTCCTATCGGCCGATTTCCTCAATTAACGTTAAGGCTAAAGTTTTAGCAAAGCTCTTGGCTACTCGTCTGGTGTCGATAATCCCTTCCCTGGTCCATGCAGATCAATCAGGCTTTATGCCGGGGCGCAACACAGCACTGGACATTCGCCACATTCATAATGTCCTGGGGCGTTAACCATATATATCGACGAAGATGCGGTGGTGCTTTCCCTCGATGCCTCCATGGTATTTTACCCTATAGAATGGCCATTTCTTTTGGAGGTGCTGGGACAACAGGGGTTCGGCCCGCGATACATGGGGTGGATTAGACTGCTCTACACAGAACTAAGGGGCCAAGTAAAGGTCAGCAACCGCATATCTAGGATATTTACGTTAAGTTGAGGCACTAGACAAGGCTGCCCGCTATCTCCCTTACTTTTTGCCCTGATGCTGGAGCCACTAACGGGTTTCGCTATCTTGGGATTTTTATAACTCCAGGCCTCCAGCTCTTTTATGACAGGAATTTGGCTGTCCCATTAGAAAGACTCTGCAACGTTGCTAAACACTGGGGATCACTGCTGTTCTCGCTGCTGGGCCGAGCTGCCCTGTTTAATCAATCAATCAATCAATCAATCAATCAATCAATCAATCAGGTAATTTGTAAAGCACACTACTTACCCGTGAGGGTTTCAAGGCGCTGGGGGGAGGATGCTGCTGCTACTGGTCAAAAAGCCAGGTCTTGAGTCGTCTCCTGAAAGTCAGCAGGTCTTCGGTTTGTCGTAGGTTGAGGGGGGAGAGTGTTCCAGGTCTTGGCGGCGCGGTGGGAGAAGGACCTGCCTCCGGAGGTGGTTCTACGGATGCGCAGGACCATGGCGAGGGCGTGGTCAGTGGAGCGGAGTTTCCTGTTGGGTACGTAGAAGGAGAGTCGACTGTTGAGATAGGCTGGGCCGGTTTTGTGGAGTGCCTTGTGTGCGTGGATCAGGAGCTTGAAGGAGATTCTTCTGTCGACGGGGAGCCAGTGCAGGTTTCTCAGGTGGGGGGTGAGGTGGTCGCAGCGTGGGACGTCGAGGATCAGGCGTGTAGAGGCGTTCTGGATTCTTTGCAGTCTGTTGATGAGCTTGGACGGGGTTCCGGCGTAGAGGGCGTTTCCGTAGTCGAGTCGGCTGCTGACTAGGGCCTGGGTGACTGTTTTCCTCGTGTCTGTCGGGATCCATCTGTAGATCTTGCGGAGCATACGGAGGGTGTTGAAGCAGGTAGAGGAGACTGCGTTGACATGTTTGTTCATGGTGAGTTTCGAGTCGAGGATGACTCCCAGTTTGCGTGCGTGGTTGGTAGGAGCCGGGGGTGTCCCCAGTGATGCGGTCCACCAGGAGTCATCCCATGCTGAGGGGTTGGGCCCGAGGATGAGGATCTCCATCTTGTTCAAGATGCTGGCTCTCCCGCGATTCTTATATATCCTTCAAAGTTGCCCAAATCAGATTCCCAACTCGTATTTTAACAGAATTGAATGTGAGGTCCGCTTGCTATTATGGAGTGGGGTACGCCTCATATAGCAATTCACAAACTGACTAAAGGGTGGTATGACGGGGGGATTGCACTTCCAGATATATGACTTTACTATTGGGCCTCACAATTAGTAGCAATAAACCACTGGTTATACCGGTCACTGACAGACCCAGCATACATGTTGGACAGATACCAGATGGGTCGGGAGGGGTGCTTGGGAGCCTTATACACGAAGATTCGGAAAGGGAGATATCTGGGCCCTGCGGCCTGAACGGTGGAAATTTGGCATCAAGCAACTAAACGTCTAGGCTGGGCCGTAGTATTGACCCAGGCCACACCCTTGTGGTCATCCCAAACATTGGGGTTACTATATTATCAATTGGGGTTTGATAACTTGGACACAATCGGACTATCCACTGTAGGCCACTTAGACAAGGAGGGCAAAATCCTTACATTTAGTGAAGTACAAAAGACATATGAATTGGCACAAGGGGAGATTTTTCGCTACCTGCAGATCCGTCATGCACTCCGGGCGTCACTCCCAAACTTAAGTAATCTACCAGAGTCATCCCCCTTAGAAGATCAATTGCTTGCTGAGACCATTCCAGACAAAGCTATTTCACTTACATACCGCAAATCGTGCAATAATTTGCCAGACCCCATCCGAAGTCTCCGAGATCAATGGCAAGCTGACATCTGCAATATTGAAGATGAGGACTGGCAAAATGCACTGATGTCCCCAAGAGAAGCAGCCAGAAATCACCGTTTTCGACTGATCCAATTACTTATATAGAGCATACCTCACCGGGGTCCCTTTAGCCAAAATAGGAAAGAGACAGGACAAATTATGTCTGCACAGCTGTCATCAAGAGGCATTCTTTTATCACATAATATGGGACTGTCCCCACATACTGCCCCTATGGGACAGGGCAACGACACAAAGGCAGGACGCACTGGGGAAAAAAATAAACCTAACACCACATATGGGGTTCCTTAACATTTAGGAGGCCACCGATCTTAGAGAAGTGGAGCAGCAGCTCGCCACCCTCGGGTACACTTTAGTCAAAAGAGCAATTGCCATGAAATGGGGGGCAGCGGAGGTACCATCACTAAGGAGTTAGGCAGCGGAAATGGACAACTGTTTGATAGCAGAAAAAACAGTATTTAAATCCAGGGGCTGTCCTAAAAAATGGGACAAGAATGGAGTGGGTGGAATACACATAGTGGGGACTTATGTGTGTCCCCCACGGTAGAAATGGAAATGTCGAGAAATGGAAGACACTCACTGATAACAGCTGACTGAGTCATTGTGCACTGTTATATTATAAATACTTGTTACTGTTAAGTTGAAATGTATGAATACCAATACATGTGACTATTTGACTGAAATGTATAAATACTAATACATGTGACTATTTGATGATTAAAATCAATAAAAATATTTATAAAAAAAAAAAAAAAAGAACCACACAATCCACCAGGGTGGCTTATAGCATCAGGTTGGCTGTCTTTGTGACATTTAGGCAGCTATATTAACTTCTTCATCAAGAGTTTCTGACATCTAATTGAAGCTTTTATTGAAGCCAGCATACTGTTAGTAAAGCCCATTGAAGATTCTGAAACAGAAATACTTGTCACCTCGACTTTGAATATATTTATGCTAAAATACCACAGAAAGATTGCATCATGTTCACTGAAATCATTCTTGACACCAAACCTTGCCCACTTGAAGTCCAACCGACGTTTATCATGTCACTTTCTGTTATTGGCAATTCCAAAAAATTATCTACAATATGATGACAAATATTATTTGCATATCAATGGGATATCGAAGGGTGTCACTTTTGCCCCAAAATGTATTGTGCTGTTAGTGAACCATTTTGAGAATTTAGGGGTTTTTGCTAACCAGAACCCCTTCATTCAGCACACCAGAATATGGAAATGATACACTGTTGATATATTTATGATCTATACTGGCTTTGTTACTAGACTTAACAACACTAACCATGACTTAAAATGTACACATGACCACAGTAACAACAGTATCAGTTATCTGCCATTTACGGTTGCTCATGGAGAGTTATACACTACTGTTTCCAGAAAATTGAGTGAGAGAAACAGTTTTAATGTATACCGACCTTTATCCCAGCGATCTTAGGGATGCATTATCATATAGTCAATTCTATGTATTCAGCCAAATTGCTAATTTAAGAACAATTATTTCAAAGAAGCAGACATCTTGTGTGTGAAATTGCAATCTGGGAGTTACCCCAGGCACCCTATATGCCAGTCGATGAAACAGCTTTGGCATTGCCCAAGAGAATCTTTTCTTTGCCCCAAACCTAAAGTACAGAATGAAAAACTTGTTTGCGTCACTACATTGAGGACCACATGCATCAAGCGAAAAACGATCGCAAATGGGTAGATTCGCAGAATCTGCCCCTTTGTGACCAAATTGTTTGCATTTGGGATGCATTACCCCAAATACAAAAATCGCAATTAGAGAAATCAAAAAAATACAGTGATTACTTATCGCGATTGCATTCAGGGAATTGAAAATTGCGATTCCCTGAATGCAATGCAAGATGAAATAGCAAATAGTGATTTCGCAAATAGGGTTCGCAAATTACCATCAATTCGAACTTGATGGTAATTTGCAAAAACTTTGAAAAATGCACCAGAGTGCATTTTTCAAAGTTCCTGGTTACACACACACACATGCCATTGGGGCATGTATGTGCGCAACATGTGTTCAGATTACAATTTCAGGGGTGCAACAGGGTGTCCTTTTGGCACCCTTGCACCCTTGAAATTGCATGCGCAATTTGCGAATACCTATTGGTACTCGCAAATTGCGCATGCAATTTCCCATTCATTCCTTAATTGCGACTCTCAATTTGCGAGTAGCAATTAAGGAATGTTTATGAATCGCTATTTTTATAGCGATTCCTACATGCATAGGCTTCTGAGAGTCCTTAATTGCGATTCCTTAATATTCTTGTTTAAGGACTTGCAAAATCCTACCTTGATGGATGTGGCCCTTAGTTCTTATGTATCTATTTTTCAGAAATTAATCACATTGAAAATTACTTCAACTGGCAGGTGGTTGAAGTGCTCAGCATACCCATGAAGAGAAGATGATCATTTAAGTTGCTTTCCAAGCGGGAACTCAAGTGGTTAATATGATTCAACTTAATAGTTTTAGAATGAAATACAACAGGTGATTGGCAAACACTGCTGTACACCTCAGTTGTTCCCTTTCTTTATGTACATGAACTTTTGAGAGATTTCAACATTGACATATCCAACCCTTATCTTAAACTGATGGACATTTGACCTTTTGGACCTATGGGAAACCCTGCTTTTAAATATTAATATCACCCCTAAGTACACTGTGTCACCCACAAAGGAGGTTGCCTGATATTGAAAAGTTGAACATATGTGAAACTGCAGCTGGCATGTTCCGCCACCATCAAAAGCTATTTTCACTGACAGCTGTAGCGGATCCTAGAAAATGTAAAAGTACAGATTATAAACTTATATCTGTACTTTATGGCGAGAAACACCTAAAAGAGTCCAGACCTGTCAACTCACATGGTGCCACCGTGTGTTACACGATATCAGCTCCTTTCACATGGTCACCCAGTGAGGAGCCAATATCAAATGGTGGGTACACAGTTAGCTAGAAACTCTGCAGAGAGCAGGTTTCCAGCTAATTATTTGGAGGGTTAGATCAGCCTATGTCCAATACGAGGTATGAAACCTCCCCAGGACATCGGCGGCAGCCTCAAAAGCATTGATTTTGGTGGGGGATTTGATGTGGGAGGGAGGGGATGTGGGGTATTGTGGGAGGTGTGGAGGCTAATCGTGGGGGGCTGTGAATTTAGAAGTGTTTCGACACTTAGACCAATCCCTTCATGGCCACCCCCTATCCTCACACAGCAAAAATATTTACAAGTTGGCAGGTCTGATAGTCACTCAAAGACCATTTTTCATCTTTATTTTTCATATTTATTAAAATTCCAGTTCATTGGTGGCGTTAGACTTTTAACATGCATTAAGGAAAAGTAACTTGTAGAAAGTTGCCTTTCTCTCCCTGAAACCACTGGGGGCTTATTTGCAATAGCCTGCTAAGAGATGCCCAGCTGGTGCTTGACATTAGTGAGGTGTGAAAGCTGTTTCCAGATCAGAACACTAACTCGGGTATACTGACAGAATGAGCTGGGTATGGGGCATTTGTTCCCTATCAGCACAGGAAGGACAGTTGGGGTGTATCCAGGAACTTCATTGCCTTTAAAGGGGTAGAGGTAAGGCCTCCCCCTTCATAGTTCAGTGTAATGAGAGACCTGAAGAAAGGAAAGCCTTAGTCTCAATGACCACACTAGCCAAGCTAGCTCTGAATCCAGTGGAAGGTAAGATACACCCACCACTGGTATAGAGTGGACACAGATGAGGGAACTGCTCATTTCCCTGGCCATACCTCTGGGCTGATCAAGAGCTCTGCACAAGGGAGAAGATGGTTTTGAATTCAGAATTGAGTGCACTTTATGATTATTCACACTAGGGTACACAGGAACTGCTGAAAAAGTGTTTAGGGTTGCCCCTAGAAACATTTACCTCATTGGTGTCATGATTCCTCTACCTACCCTACTCCCAACGATTAGCCAAAACCCATTCCTTAGTCCTAGGGGGACTCTGAGGGGGGGAGTACTGTGATGATTCCTCTAGCTACCCTACTCCCAACAAAGTCAAAGAGACCCACGCATAAAAACCCACCCCTTTCCCGTGCAACCAGCACCACCTTCGGAGTAACATGTGTTAATGGTGTTGAGGTCATGTTTATGTTAACATCTGTAGTTTGGTATGTCTTTTCAGCCCGTATGATAATAAAATAAGAAGAGCATGCTTGCATGTTGGTAATCACTCGTTTCTTTTCAAAATTTAAACACACTGCAAATACGCTTGTTTACTGGCCTCAAGTGCTGCCTCAATGCCGGCAGAGAAATAGCGCTTACAGTGAAAAGCCGAACTTAGAATTAAGGCCACTCCAAACGTCACGTTGGACGTGATTCCTACGTGGCAGCCATGTTGGGTGTTGTGCTTCTATATAAAGCCACACCCAGCTTCCAGAACTTGCTTGGCCTTCCTCTAGTTCCCGTGCAAGGTTCTCTTCGTGTAGACTCACCTGAAATCCAGCGCAGCAGGGTTCCTGATGCCAGCCTCCACAGCGATGATCTTCACAGCTACCGGGGAGATTTCTTCTTAGATCCACCGGACTTTTCACCTGAGAGACAAGAGAAAAAGAAAGCTAAGTTAACACCTTTCCTTTAAGGCGCCCATCGCAAGACAGATTTATGTAACAACGCGAGGGATTAAAAGGGACAATTTTTGGACACACTTTTCTTGCATAAGGAAAAGACTAAAACTGCTTTCAGAGTTACCGTGACTTACCTTAATGACAGCAACGAATTGAGGTGAAACGAATTGTGCCTAAGGAGTTTGCTTTTGCTTTTGTGTTGTGTATTTGTTTTTGTTTTCTCATTCAGAAATGCGTATAGTGGGGAAAAGTGATGAAGAATGACAGGAGTAAGTGCGAAAGTGAGTACTATTTAGTATGCAATAATTTAAAAGGAAAGTACTAAAACAAATGTGATGTTTTGATCTTAGAGAGAGTGCTAAAAAGTAACAGATGTACTTTTTACTTTAGAGGAGAAGAGTACGAAGTTCCATCTTTAGGAATTGGCACACAACCTCCTTCCTACCAACATCATTGAAAATCACCTCTACCATCACAAGAAGTACTAGGACGCTTCGCACAATACTTGAGTTCGCAGGTAGGAAATCACATTGAAAAGTTTACAAGTTAGGAACTAGAGTTATTAATAAAAAGAATAAGTGGCGGATATTGAGTTAGTTTTATTTGTTGCCTAGCAGGTCAATAACAAGAGCCCTCCAGCTAGAGGCCCATGGGAATGAATGGGAAGCCATTCGCAATTTGCTAGTACCAAATAGGAACTCGCAAATTGCAAATGCAATTTTAAGGGTGCAAGGGGGCCTTAAAGGCCACCCTGATGCACCCCCAGATTTGGCTTGTACGGCATGAAAAGTGCACTTTTGTGCATTTTTCAAAGTTTTTGCAAATTACCATCAACTTGCAGTTGATGGTAATTAGCATTTCCGAAATGCGAAGTCGCATTTAAGAAAGGCTTTGATGCATCCCAAATAGGGAATCGCAATTTGAGATTTCCTAAAAGCATTCGCAATTTAGGTAATCGCAAAATTTGCCACACTGTCGTCCCTGTCGACTCTTACCCCTATTGTCTCTTCGGAGTCTCCGCCTGCCAGCCTGGTGTCGGTGGTATTTTTTGATAGAACCTGGTCACCCACCGTAAGCGTGTTCCTTTGATGGTTTTTAACATGGTGGTGGGATAGGGGTTCAGGGGACGCGGTAAGAGGCTTATGAGTTAATCCGAACTTTTCTGGCTGTAAAGGCGTTTGCAGACCTTTTACGTTCTCACTTTTGGAGTAAATTACTGTTCCAGGATCTTTCAAGAAAGAACATTTTGTATAACTTTTTGGTTGGAAAGTACGGGGGTTTTTCCTTTGGGGTGCCCCGTCAATACTTATAAGATCTTTGTTGATTTGGGTTTCTGGTAGCTGCGTCAAGTCAGCTATTTGATGAGAAGTTATTTTTCCCGTTCTTCGCACTCCACTGACATCTTCGCCATTGGTAGAAGAGTTTGTGCCGGAGCAAATGCTGGTGTTGCCCTTGGCTAGGCTGCTTTCTATACTTGTTTTATTAGATACTGGCCCTAATCCAGGGCCACTTGAAGCCTCTGTGCTTACTTTTTCTTTTTTCGGTTTGGGTTTTGGCCTTAAGGGAGACTTCCTTACTCGGCCGGACCTCATGCCTGTATTTGCACCGTGGTCCAAGTTGTTATGACAGCACCAGGCTGCTCCAAGCGGTGTTTGGCATGGTGTGATAGAATACGGATGGGATGCAGATTGGATACAGATAGGATGCAGGTAATGTTTATAAATGGTAAGGCTGGTGAAGGCTGCACTGGTGGGAGTGACCGCAGTTACTTGATGAGATAATCAGGGCAGGAACAGGGGCAGAGTGGGGGGGACAGAGGGGAGAGAGAGGGACTGAAGGCACAGAAGGCACAAAAGCAGGGCACCCAACCAGATCACGGGCTCACCTGGCACTTCACTCAGTGGCCACCACTGAATGGCTGTGATCACACTCTCTCTCCACATACCATCAACAGCCCCTCAAACTCCGCCTGTGCTCCTTCCTCAAGCCTTGGGACCTCGGTGGGGCCTCCCCCACCGCAGTTCACCGCTCACTGCTCCTCTCTCCTCCAACCTCACTGCACTCACAGCGCCTCGCGTGGCTCTGTGGCTCTGCGGCAAGAAATCCGGCGTCTGGCACACGGGTCAGGGAGAGAGAAGACCACAGCTCAACGCAGATCCCTTGGAGTGCCACACTGCGAGCTGGGGGGGGCAAAGGGGGCCAATGAGGACCAAAGAGGGCCAAGCAGGGCCAAGTGGGGGCTACAGGCTGGTTGGTTGAAGCCACCCGCGGCGCCACCTCGCCGTCGCGCCTCACCGCGACCCGAGGGACAAGGCTACTTCGAGCTGTGTGAAGCTGCCCGCGGCACTCACATCATTCACGGTGCTCGGCACTCGCGGCCCGCGGCGCTCACGGCAAGCTTCACCGCCGCCCCACTGGGAGATGGAGAGATGCGGGGGTGAAGCGGGGTGGCTGCAACGGGCTGGAAGAATCCTCCTGACCTCCTGGCTTCCTCGCTGTCGGCGCAACACTGCAGGCAGGAACGGACAATCGGACAATCGGAAGACTAGGACTGGAATCAACCAGGACTAAAAACGCTTTCACGGGGAAATCTTTACTGCACATGCGTCAACTGCACATAAGCAATATGACGAACTAAGCCGTGGAGGGAAATTTTTGCGCATGAGCAGAAGGCACTAAAATGGAGTCTTGAAGCCTCGCGTGCATGGTACCTGCTTAGCTGAGGCAAAAACGAGCTATTTTTACTAATGCTAATGCGGGGAAAGTATTAATCAGTAAAGGTGAGTAGAGTAGAGATGGGTGGTACACAGTGAAACCATTTATTTTTTAAAGTAACATTTGTCTTTCTGAATTTTTCACTAGTGTGCATTTGGGCCTCTTTTGTATAACTGAAGTAAGCTGAGTCACATGACAGCTGCGCGTGACTACTAAGAGTGGACACCGAAGGATGACACAGAGTTTGAATAAAAGTCAAGGTCATGAAGTGTCCCAGCCTGAGAAAGAACGGTGAATAGTTCAACTGAATGGACCTACATGTTAGATTTTTAAACAAATGTTGCAGATGAAATGTGAATGCGGGTGGGAAAATAAAGCATGAATAAAAATTAAGGGGATGGGTTTGTGAACAATGGATTCATTGAATAAAGTGACATGTAAGCATGGTGTGATGATCTTCCCCCCCTTGCCTGACCAATTAGATTTCAAATTTTTACGATATTGAAACTTTAGTGGGTGGTACATGAAAACGAAAGGTATAATATAGTTAGTTAGTCAGACGGAGATTTGCTGAATGCTGTAGAGCTTGGGATGCTGTCGGTGTAGCGGGTGATGATGATGCTGGGAGAGATGCTGTGAGATGCTGATGAAGAAGCCGAATGCAGATCCTTCTATTCTCATTTAATTGGGTTAGATAAGAAGATCGCGGAAAATAATCTCGAGGAGGAAGACAGTGTCAGAGAGGGGTGCGACGGAACAATCGGTGTTAGCAAAGTCATCTATCCTGTTCTGGATCCTGTCCTGAAGTTACACCATGCTTGGTAATTATTTTTTCGCGTTATCTGATGATGTTCTTTTCTGTCTGTCCTATCCCTTTTCTGAGCATTGATCATTGCGTGAGTCCAAAGTATGTGTTTGATGATTAATTGATTGAATTTTCTCTCCTAAGAATGAAGGTGACTGCACTGTGTATTTGAGATGATTTACATGAATTGATTTAGATAAAGGTTTTAAAAACTTCCCGAGTTTGTGGTTATTTACTTTAAATGAATAAGATAGTCAGTGTATATTTTCACCATCAACTAGTTCAACTAATGGTCCATTGACCAGAGGAAAGAACTTTTTGATCAGTGAAAGGTTACTTAGGAATAAGGAATAACTAATCTTGAATTGTGAAAATCATAAACTTTGACTCCAGCGGTTTACTTAATTGTAAGTGTGTTTATGGGCCCACGTGAGTATATGGTATTGGAGTATCTGATGCTGGTACGCCGCTGGATCAGTTTTCTGGTAGCAAAGTTATGGTTATTATTGACTAGTTTGGTGATGAGTATTGATTATTGATTATTGATTTATGTTTAACAAAATAGTTAGCGTCTTTGTTTTATGTTGTCCAGAATTCCCGGAAAATGAATAGCGGGTGGTGACAGAAGCCATACTGCAGTGAGGTTACTCGTCTGTTAGAATAATACTGAGAAGCTACACAGGGCTGGCAGTATTAAACTACGGACTATTTCATATAAAAGTAGAGAGTAAGTGATAGCAAAAGGTTCGCTGGTGAAACTTTGGTCTTATCTCCTAGTAAGGGTAACACTGAAGGAGTAACAGGTTCTCTCAATCTTGAATGAAGGGTAAACAGAGGTTTTTACTCACAGTAGAAGAGGAGTAATTCTGAGAATCCAGAATAAGTTGGAAATCTATCCTTTGTTTAGGGGAACAGGCAGAGTAGCGAATGTTTTTATGTCGTTACAAACAGATTTCATTTTAAAGAAAAGAGAAGTAAAGAAATACGTTTTTTGAATTACCTTGTGAAGGGAGGGTCAGTCGCCGGAGTTGTACTGATGTCACAGAGAGCCGCACTGGGATCGGTTGAAACAGCGGGCGTGAGACAGAAGCACATTGTAAAGGAGGGGTCAGTAGTAAGGAGCAAAACTGACGTCACAAAAAGACCGCGCTGGCATTGGTCAGACCACGAGCGTGAGCCTGAGTCTGATTGGATGATTGAATAGAAGCTGCTTTAGGATTGGTCGACGGCAATTTGTATGTTGAACTCTGATTTGACTGCTGGTGCGAGTCGCACTGATAGAAGAGTTCAAGGGTTTGCGGATTATTGTTTCATATATTGTGCATCTAGAATGTATGGAGAAAAGAGAAAAATGTTGTTAATAAAGAAAATTACGAATTTCATTAAGAAAGATAAGCCTGTGTTGACTAGAGAGGTAATTCCTATTCCGCCACCAAAAAACGCCTGCCTCATTTATGATGATGGAAAGAGGATATCATACATGAGTATGGTTGGGAAATTGGATAGAATACGCAAAAGGTGATGGAGTTCTAGCTTTTCCTGAAAATGGTACGTTTAATGGGAGAATTCTTCAGAATTTGAGAATGAGGATGAATGATTTGGAACCAAGACCTAGATTAACTCAGTATGAGGCTTTAGAAGAATGGGAGACTGAATCATATGAACGAGAGAAATGCAGGGGTGGGAGATATAAAGGATTATTTCCCCTATATTTGCGTGAGTCACGTGAAGGTCAGATGAAGCAATGGAGAAGAGCTATGGTATCAGAAGGTTAATACTCAGTGTTGTTGGCTGAGGAACAGTCAGGAAGCAAGTGTAAGGAGAAAACAAAACAAAAGAATCTGACCGGATATGGTGAGTCATATGATGAATTATTGGAGGACCTTTTAACTAAAAACCCTCCACGGTATCAAGAAGGGCCCAGTAAAGTCACCCCAGGTGCGCCAGTAATGGGAATGCCCTTATTTCCACAAATTTTACATGATACATCAGTTAATAGGGTGCTTCAAGATAAAGAAAGAGAAGCATTAAGTAGAAATAGGGAGGACTTAATACAGAAAATAAGTTAATTGAATTTAAATCCTGAAGCATTGACAGTACCAGTGACTATAGGTCCTGTTATCCCATTATATGGAGATAAAAGGAGTTGCCCAAAACCCCAAGCTGTAACAACTTCTTTAAGTAATCCTAGAAAGGAAATAGTAATATCTGATGATCAAGCCATTGAGTGTGATTCAGTCATTTCATTAATGGACCTTCCAATAAGAGAACCTGTACTTGAAACCTCAAAAAGATCCTCACCCAGTAGTTCGAAAGAAAAAAAGTCTACTGTACCTATAGGAACCAGAAGCACGACAGCGGTCACTCCAGAAGATTCAGAAAGGTGGGCACAGGGAATAGAAAAGCAAAGCTCAACTCCAAAGATTTGAGATATTTACAAATTGAAAATGGAATTGGAAGAGATGATAGCTGGAAATGTGGGAATAGAAAGGTTAAACCATTACAATGAAGAAGAGTTGTTGTTTATATGTAGGAGTATAACCAGAAATGGAAAATTGTTTCATGAGAAATTGACAGAGCTTGCTTCAGAGATTGGAGTAGATAGGGAGATCGAAATTGTTACAGAAACCATATCGAGTGGAGTTTATTGACAAAGATTTAGAGAATATGAATGCATCTGGTAAGAAGTTACAGGTGAGAGTCAATGAATATTTTGCAAAAGTGGGGAGACATTGACAAGTGGAGAACTAGGTTGACAAGAAAGAAGGAGGAAGCATCATCTGCATTTTTGCTAAAGGAATCAGAAAAGGTAGAAAGATTGTGCCCCATGAGAAAGGTTCCTGGAGGTGGATATGTTCACTTTCCATGGGGTAGACAGGATAATTTTTCATTTACCAACAATTTCCCCAGGTTAAGAGAGAAGCCTGTTAAATGGTACAAACAGGTTTGAAAGTTTCAAAGGTTCTGTTGAAGGATCTGGATGGGTTGTTTAATATTGTGGTACCAGCTGATTTATGGACAGAATGTAAGATCACAGTTGATTGGCCAAATGAAGAGTATCCGAGAGATTCCAAAACAGAAGCACCATCAGAGGAGGTGATGAAGAAATATCACCAAGTAATTACTTTTCTGAAATTGAAAATTCCTCCTAAAGAGACAGATTGGGTAAAGATAGATAGAACAACTCACGAGCCAAATGAGTCTGTGCATGCATATTATGAGCGGTTGTTGCAGGTGTTTAAGCAGTATAGTGGCTTTGAGAATATTTGTGATAAGGATGTGGGACATTTTGTGTATGGTCTGAAACCGGAGATTAGTCAGATGATTCAGCAGCACATGTTGTGCCTTATAGAGCAAGACACTAGATGAAATTTTGAAATATGCAAAATATTGCGGAGATGACATTGAGGCAAGGCATAGAAAGCTAAAAGAGAAAATGATGTGGGCACAAGTGAATTTGTCAGAACAACTGGAAAATAAGTTGAACAGTCAGACTGATAGTCAGGTTAAAGAGCAGAATCAGAATGATAATGCGGCGAATGGTGGTATATTAAGAGAACAAATGAATAGAGAGGAAGTGAAGAAGAAGTTTCCTTGTTATGCGTGCGGAAAGCTTGGACATTGGAAGAACGAGTGTAAGAGTATTCAGAATAATAATGGGACAAATCAAAATTGAAATTCACAGACGCAGAATGAGATGATTATGAATCAGCCGAAGCAGGCAGTCACTCCACAGTATCAGGTGCCACAAGCTCCTATGCCCAACTTTGTGAACCCTCAAAGACACAGTGTGAACACTGGATTTCAAGGAGAAAGTGGTAAGAAAATTCCTGCTGTTACACAATATTTTTTACAGAACAAT
The DNA here is from genome assembly GCF_964204655.1 of Triturus cristatus. NCBI lineage: Eukaryota > Metazoa > Chordata > Amphibia > Caudata > Salamandridae > Triturus > Triturus cristatus. Next base: position 780,117,853 of record NC_140582.1, read on the forward strand.
GTTGATGAAATGGAATATGCGCAATGACGGTGCCTGAGGGGGGAGCAAGAGGAGTGCGTACTTGGCGCATCCTTGCTGGTAGATCAGTGAGGTCCATTTATTGACGGGAAAGTGGAAGGTAGTGATATCACTTTTCTATTGGATACTGGTGCTACCAGGTCTACTGTAAGAACAGCAGACATCCCAAACCTACCCCTCTCGGGAGATACAATCCAAGTTGTAGGAGTGACAAATCAACAGATTAGAACCCCACTCACAAAGCCAATGGAAGTGCATATTGGAAATTTTAAAGACATGCATCGATTTGTAGTCTGTGATTCCAGTCCAGTAAATCTGTTAGGTAGAGATCTATTGTGCAAGGTGAACTGCACAATCTACTGCACATCGGAGAGTATTGCTTTCCAAACCCCTGATGAAGATGTAATATATAAGATGATGCTTGCTAAGCAAGGCACTGAAGTAAATGAAATGTATTCATTGATGACTGAAAATTAATTACCTATGAGTGTAGAAAGACAGTAAACCCAGAAGTGTGGGATTTTACAGGAAAGGATATTGGGCTGATGTCAAATGTTGCTCCAGTGAATGCAACGGTGAAAGAAGGTGCAGTTTATCCAAACACCCGACAGTAAAAAATGAGTCCAGAAGTAAAAGTAGTAGTTGCTCCAGAAATTGACCGAATGATTAAACAAGGCCCTTTAAAATAAATAATGGGTAGTCCTTGTAATTCGTCCATAATAGGACTTAAAAAGCCTAGCAGAAGATACAGGATAGTGCAGGATCTGAGAAAGATCAACAAAATTGTAGTGCCTTGTTATCCCGTAGTGCCAAATCCAGCAGTGATTCTTTATCAGATACCCTGGAATGCAGGCTGGTTTACAGTAATTGATTTATGCCAGGCCTTTTTCTCTATTCCTTTGCACCCAGACAGCCAGTATTTATTCGCAATTAGGTTCGAAGACCGTGTCTTGGCATAGTGCTGAGTTCTACTTGTATGAGTCCGGAGCAAAGCGAACCGATTGTGTTGGGACATCCAGTAAAACTTTACGTCCCACATTCAGTTGAGATTCTTTTAATAAGAACTCAAACGCAGAACCTTACCCCTAGTCGGATGACTAAGTACGAAAGAGTGATTCTGGGAGAATAAAACGTGACAGTGATTAGATGTACAGTGATGAATCCCACCACATTATTACCAGATCCATGTTGTGAAGAAGTTAAAGATGAAGTGGATCATGATTATTTGGATGTGACTAAGATGTGTACGAAGCCCCGCCCTGATATAAAGGAAGAGCCCCTCAAAGAGCCAGATCATGAACTATTTGTAGATGGCTCCTTCATGAGAAAAGAGGGAGGAGGACTCAGTGCAGCGTACGCTGTATGTAAGATATTGGGGGGTCATTGAAGCATCCTGTTTACCAGGGGTCAAGTCTGCACAAGTAGCCAAATTGTTGGCCTTAACAAAGGCATGCAAAATTGGGAAGAATTGGAGAATAACCATATTTACGGACAGTCAATATGGTTTCGGGGTTGTGCACGACTTCGGCCAACTCTGGATGCAGAGGGGATTTCTGACTTCTTCAGGAACTCCCATTAGAAATGGTAAAAATGTAAAAGATTTGTTGGAATCTATACAATTGGCAAAAGAAATAGCAGTGGTCAAGTGTGCTGCTCACCAGTCAGGAAATGACTATGTGATGGCAGGTAACAGATATGCTGACCAAATTGCTCAATACTGTGCAAGAAATAACATGGCGCTTAACAGTAAAATTGAAACAAATGAAATCAGCTGCCAACTTATGTTTTTCTCAGCTCTAGAAACATGGGATGAGGTGAGACAGTTGCAGGATGAAGTTGAGGCAAGTTAAAAGGAAATCTGGATAAAGACAGGTTGTGAAAAAAGGACAGAAGATGATGTATGGGCATACACCGATGGCAGACCAGTTATGCCAGACTGCCTACTCTCTCAAATGGCAAGAATGTATCATGGAGACACACATGTAGGTAGGGATGCGATGATTAGACTATTCAGACAGAAATGGTACAATCCAAAGTTCAGCGTAGTCGCAGAGCGTCTTTGCCAGAGATGCTTAATTTGTCAGTAGCAAAATCCAGGCAGGAGGACAGTGATCAGTTGGGGAAAAATTGGAAAGGCAGAAGGACCATTCACGAGACTGCAGCTTGACTTCATAGAGTTGCCTCCGAGAAATGGAATGAAGTATGTCCTAGTCATAGTATGTTTGTTTTCACGATGGGTGGAGGCCACAGTTGCTAAGTTACTGTTGAGGGAATTGACTCCTCGTTTCGGTTTACCAGTCACTTTGGAATCAGATAGAGGACCTCATTTTAATAATGAAATAATTTGACTAATCTGTGAAGCATTCAAAATTGAACAGAAACTGCACTGTCCATACCACCCAGAGGCTTCTGGAGTGGTTGAACAACTAAATGGCACAATCAAGTCAAGGTTAGGAAAAGTGTGTGCATCAACGTCACTAAAATGGCCAGATGCATTACCTCTTGTGTTGATGGGACTCCGAAGTATTCCTGACAGAAAAACAGGATTGAGTCCCCATGAAATACTTATGGGAAGGACAATGAGACAAGCATTTATTCCTGGACATACATTGATGAGTATAACTGATGATCTGGTATTGGACTATTGCAAAGGATTGGCTGACCTAGTGCATTCTGTCTCTTACCAGGTTGGAGAAGACGCAGTTGCCAGGCAGCCAGCAAAGGTGCATGATTTGAATCCTGGAGACTGGGTGGTAGTGAAGAAACACGCCAGAAAGTCGTGCCTAGCACCCAGGTGAGATAAACCACGTCAAGTCATACTGGTCACTACAACAGCAGTGAAGTGTGCAGGTTTACCCAATTGGATTCATGCTAGCCATACCAAAAGAGTTCCAGGCCCTACTGAAGAACAACAACAGCTGAGTAAACCAGTTGTAACAGCTGAAGGTTGTGAAGTCGAAGAATCTAGAGAGATAGATTCTGAAGTAATAGACGAAGAACAACCTCGCACAAGTCATGAGGGTTGGACACCAGTGATTGACATACCTGAAGTTGTTATTCAAACAAGAAGCAGCACCAGATTAGAGAGACAGGAAAATAGTGAGGACCAGATAGGTGTAGAAGAACACGCTCAGGAAGAAGTGAACAAAGCTACTCAAGACCTTGAGCAGGACCAGACAGGGAAAGAAGAACATACTCAGGCAAAAGCAAACATACCTACCCAAAGACCTGAGCAGGGACAGACAGAAAAAGAAGAACACGTTCAGGCAGAAGAGACAATTTCAGTGAGACCTGAACAAGACCAGTTAGGAGAAGAAGAACAAATTCAGGCAGAAGAAGAAGAATTTGAAATAAGACCTGAACAGGACCAGTTAGAGGAAGAAGAACAAGGTCAGGTGGATGAAATAACAAATATAAGACCTGAATAGGAACAGTCAGAGAGTGATTCAGAACCAGAACAGATTGCCTAAACATAACGAAAATAAAAGAACTCTAGAGAAAGACGAAGAGGGTGAAAGTGCAGTTCAAGTTAAAAGGGTCTGAAAAGGTGATAATTGGCCATGTGGAGTCAAAAGATTGAGAAAAACAAACGAAAGACCAGAACAGGTGAATGAGGTTACTAGACAAACTCAGTCGAAACAGTCAACTGTAAGAAACACACGAAGAAGCCCAAGACTGAGAATCTTCAACAATAAATACAATGCCCCTGAGTAGGCCTATGTAATTTTAGAAGAGTTTGAGAATTTTGATTTAAGTGAGAAATCAGAAGAAGTAGAGACTGTACAGATTGATGAAAGAAAAGTGAGACCACCTTAAAATAAGAGCTTAAAATTCCCAAGTAAAGAAAGAAAGAGGAGAAACTATCTTCTCAGATTAAAATGGCAAAAAATGAAGCCACCGAGCGACCGAAACGAAGTTTAACACGAAGATGTTGTAGAGTCTGCATATGTAGTATTCTATTAGTGATCTCAGTATGGTTATTTCTAATGGTAGCAGCACCTTTACTAATGATAACAAATAAGAAGAATGATACAATTACTAATGAAAAGACAGCTAGAATAAAAGGAGATCGAGTAGAATTGGAAGCAGCAGATGAGACAGATTTTCATCACACAGTATTAGATAATGACACGTGTTTAAATGTTTTTACAAAATTGTTATTTCAGGAAGTAGATACAATGGAGATTAGTGATTGTTATGTCTGTATGAAATTACCAGCGTCAGTATCAGAAGGAGTCACATATCACCATTTACCATTAACATATGCTATATCATGCAGTGTTCTAGCTAGTCTGTTTTATGCAACGGGAAAGCTTCAGTATTATTATTCAAACTTTGATGTACTATTTTCATAGCTTCTTTTTCAAAAGAATATGAATCCAGTACATAGTAGTCAGGATGCACAGTTCATGGGTGAATTTTTCTAAACAATGAAGCCAATAGATATGGTGAAGACACACAAGAATAACTTAATGTGTATATTACGTGAAGAAGAGAAAGTGTTTTTGAATTTAGTTGAGAAAAGGAGACAGGATTTCCAAAAGAAAGCTGCTGAACAGAAAACCCATGTATCACCATGGGCTGAGAAAGAGGGAATTTATGCAACTGGCAAAGCTCATGCTGCGATATCCCTAGACTTTGTGAAGGAAGGAAAAACCTGCCTCCATAGATTAAAGACAGATTATAATAACTTATTTATTGGTTCCAGTGATTGTGAACATAACTTCCTAATTTTGGGAGGTTGGGGACTAAAAGGGGGAACTGATCCAGTATTTCCTGGGGCTTATTACGTGTGTGAGAATAATATTTACTTTAAGTTACCTGCAAGGTGGTACGGAAGCTGCTATTTTGGGATTGTATTTCTGAAAATGTACCATGTAAAAACAATGGGTCATATCAACAAGGCGGTGATAAAAAATTATCGCCGCCTTAGCGCCAGTTTCCGGTGATAAAGCGACGATAATTTTATTGCCCTATCAACAAGGCGACGCTAACCCCTGTTAGCGTTACTTTTCAGGCGATAGCGACCGGAATTTTATCGCCTTCGAAGTCAGCGATAATTAACGATAATGACATGCAAAGTAGGCGTTCCTGACTGAAATCCCACAAAAAAATTCGCTAACACAGCTGCTCACTATTAACAAGGTTATCGCCAAACCGCTTAGCTACAAAAAAACGCACGCTAACTCCCGCTAACTCCAGTTTTTAACACCTGATAAAAACCTGACTTACACTGGAGATAACGGGGAGTATATAAGGGAGACTTGGGCCAAACCTTCCCAGAACAGCCACAGAAGCCATGGAGATAGTCATCATGCAGATTGGAGTCCCACCAATGCAGCAACAACAACAACCACCGCCAATGCCACCACCACCAGGACCACTACCACCCATGCAGCGACGAAGAAGACAGCGGTCACTGCGCAGACGTGTCTACCTCACAGACTTAAGGCCAGAGGAAGTCATAGCCCACTACAGGCTCAAAAGGACATCCATTCAGCACATCCTGACCCTCATTGCCCACAGGCTGATGCCACCAACACAGCGGACAACCAATATCCCTGCACTTCTTGGCCTCTGGGACATTCCAATCAACAACAGCCAGAGTCGGTGGAGTATCACAGGCATCCTTCTCAACCTTCCTCCCCACTGTCTTGGATGGCATACTCAGCCTGATTCCTCAGCACCTACACTTCCCCAACACTGTGCAGGAGCAGATTGCCATCAAGCAAGGATTCCATGCCATTGCTGGCTTACCACAGGTGATCGGTGCAATTGACTCCACACATGTACCATTTGTGCCCCCTGTGGACAGCGAACACATCTACCGCAACAGGAAGCACACCCATTCAATGAATGTGCAGGCAATTGTGGACCACCGTAGACTGTTCACAAATGTTGTTGCCAAATTTCCAGGGAGTGTGCATGATGCATTCATCTTCCGACACTGCATCATAAACCAGCGCTTCCAGGATGGCACATATGGAAATGCATTGCTTGTCGGTAAGTACCAACTGAACACACCACATGCACAAAAAACACAACCATGTTGACCCATCTAGAGGGAGGATGTAAATACATTGCCTAGGTACTGATTGGGGGGTGCACAAAATGCATGGGCACATGCTGATGTATTGTGTACGAGGATGATGTATACAGGCCCATGTGCTGCCAGCGGCCTGGCAAGCCTTTCTTGTTGGGCCGTGGACCTTGCAGACATTGTACCTGTGTGCCATGTCTGCAGATTTCATAAGAGTGCCACCAAACACTGTCGCACCAGCGCGGACTCCGAGAGACTCTGCACCATGGGGGCTGTGCAAGTCCTGCAATAGTCAGAGTGGAGATGCATGTGCGCCAAGAGGTGAAATATAACAAAAACTCGTTAACAAGTAAATGGTCCATGAAAGACCTGTGAAGTACTGGGGTGTGGCTGTGTGTGTGTGCCCATGAAGCTGTCCCAGCCCAGGCTGCCGGGGGGGGAGGTGACAGAGGGTGACAGAGGGAGACAGAGGGAAAGAGACAGAGGGAGGGAGACAGAGGGATGGAGATAGAGGGATGAGGGCGACAGAGGGAGGGAGACCGAGGGTGACAGAGGGAGGGAGACAGAGGGATGAGGGCGACAGAGGGAGGGAGACCGAGGGTGACAGAGGGAGGGAGACAGAGGGAGGGAGAGATAGAGCAAGGGAGGGAGACAGAGAGAGGGTGGCAGAGAGAGAGAGAGAGAGAGAGAGATGTGTGTATGCCAGGTCTGGTGGCTCAGTGAACGAGGGGGTCCGCACCAGGGGCCTGTGTCCATCCACATGGTCAGTTTCCATTCTCACTAGCCCTGCCCCCTTCCCCACTGACCCCGCCCCCACCCGTGCGGCACACTGCCACAAACCACACTTCATATTTTGGACCAGAGAGAAAGTATGTGATTACCCATGGTGTAGAGTAACCCCCAGCACCTGGCCATCTATGTACCTAATCAAAGTCATCCTCACTGGTATCCCAGTCCAGTGTGTGGTCGCATTGTTGATGAAGATGATCATGTTGCAGTTCTTGTTGCTGGTGACCAATTAGGGTGACCCAACGTTGCATAAGTACTCACACATGTACAATCAGTCTGCTTCATGGCATACCTATCAGCTCAGGTTAATTTAGTAACTTTACGGTTCACCCTGACAAGGTGGTGTCATTATTCCTTGAAGTGGCCAACCGCTCACGCAAATAATAATCCACTTTCTTACATTTATCCATCCAGTATAGATTGATTAATAAATGTACAGTTATTGAGAGAGTCATTTGAGCTGGTGAAATATATTAATCTAATGTGTGCCATTAATTAATTTGACCAAATGGTGATCACTCTAATACGTTTTAAGGTTATTTTTTGAAGGATATCATATTAGTTTCAAGCATTGGCAAAAGCAACCACTCTGGCTTACATTTTGATCCCTGAATAAAATATTTTTAAGAAGCCTGCTGCTGTGAAAAAAAGATATAAAAGCCAGCTGCTGTCTGTATACAATGCATCTATGAGACAGAGTTGCTTTCTGTATAAAATGCATTTATGAGATAACAAATTTAGGGGCACGTGCATCAAGCCTGCATTTTGCGATTTCTAAATAGCAAATTTTACCGATTTGCTATTTAGAATTTGCAAAATGCAATGCATGAAGGATTCGCAAAACAAAATACGATTCCTTAAAATTCCATAATTGCGACTCGCTAATTGTGATTCGCAATTAAGGAATGCCTTCCCATTCATTCCTATGGGCCTAGAGGCCCATGGGAATGAATGGGCCTAGAGGCCCATGGGAATGAATGGGAAGCCATTCGCAATTTGCTAGTACCAAATAGGAACTCGCAAATTGCAAATGCAATTTGAAGGGTGCAAGGGGGCCTTAAAGGCCACCCTGATGCACCCCCAGATTTGGCATGTACGGCATGAAAAGTGCACTTTTGTGCATTTTTCAAAGTTTTTGCAAATTACCATCAACTTGCAGTTGATGGTAATTAGCATTTCCGAAATGCAAAGTCGCATTTAAGAAAGACTTTGATGTATCCCAAATAGGGAATCGCAATTTGAGATTCCCTAAAAGCATTCGCAATTTAGGTAATCGCAAAATTTGGCACACTGTCGTCCCTGTCGACTCTTACCCCTATTGTCTCTTCGGAGTCTCCGCCTGCCAGCCTGGTGTCGGTGGTATTTTTTGATATAACCTGGTCACCCACCGTAAGCGTGTTCCTTTGATGGTTTTTAACATGGTGGTGGGATAGGGGTTCAGGGGACGCGGTAAGAGGCTTATGAGTTAATCCGAACTTTTCTGGCTGTAAAGGCGTTTGCAGCCCTTTTACGTTCTCACTTTTGGAGTAAATTACTGTTCCAGGATCTTTCAAGAAAGAAAATTTTGTATAACTTTTTGGTTGGAAAGTACGGGGTTTTTCCTTTGGGGTGCCCCGTCAATACTTATAAGATCTTTGTTGATTTGGGTTTCTGGTAGCTGCGTCAAGTCAGCTATTTGATGAGAAGTTATTTTTCCCGTTCTTCGCACTCCACTGACATCTTCGCCATTGGTAGAAGAGTTTGTGCCGGAGCAAATGCTGGTGTTGCCCTTGGCTAGGCTGCTTTCTATACTTGTTTTATTAGATACTGGCCCTAATCCAGGGCCACTTGAAGCCTCTGTGCTTACTTTTTCTTTTTTCGGTTTGGGTTTTGGCCTTAAGGGAGTCTTCCTTACTCGGCCGGACCTCATGCCTGTATTTGCACCGTGGTCCAAGTTGTTATGACAGCACCAGGCTGCTCCAAGCGGTGTTTGGCATGGTGTGATAGAATACGGATGGGATGCAGATTGGATACAGATAGGATGCAGGTAATGATTATAAATGGTAAGGCTGGTGAAGGCTCCACTGGTGGGAGTGACCGCAGTTACTTGATGAGATAATCAGGGCAGGAACAGGGGCAGAGTGGGGGGGACAGAGGGGAGAGAGAGGGACTGAAGGCACAGAAGGCACAGAAGCAGGGCACCCAACCAGATCACGGGCTCACCTGGCACTTCACTCAGTGGCCACCACTGAATGGCTGTGATCACACTCTCTCTCCACATACCATCAACAGCCCCTCAAACTCCGCCTGTGCTCCTTCCTCAAGCCTTGGGACCTCGGTGGGGCCTCCCCCACCGCAGCTCACCGCTCACTGCTCCTCTCTCCTCCAACCTTACTGCACTCACAGCACCTCGCGTGGCTCTGTGGCTCTGCGGCAAGAAATCCGGCGTCTGGCACACGGGTCAGGGAGAGAGAAGATCACAGCTCAACGCAGATCCCTTGGAGTGCCACACTGCGAGCTGGGGGGGCAAAGGGGGCCAATGAGGACCAAAGAGGGCCAAGCAGGGCCAAGTGGGGGCTACAGGCTGGTTGGTTGAAGCCACCCGCGGCGCCACCTCGCCGTCGCGCCTCACCGCGACCCGAGGGACAAGGCTACTTCGAGCTGTGTGAAGCTGCCCGCGGCACTCACATCATTCACGGTGCTCGGCACTCGCGGCCCGCGGCGCTCACGGCAAGCTTCACCGCCGCCCCACTGGGAGATGGAGAGATGCGGGGGTGAAGCGGGGTGGCTGCAACGGGCTGGAAGAATCCTCCTGACCTCCTGGCTTCCTCGCTGTCGGCGCAACACTGCAGGCAGGAACAGACAATCGGACAATCGGAAGACTAGGACTGGAATCAACCAGGACTAAAAACGCTTTCACGGGGAAATCTTTACTGCACATGCGTCAACTGCACATAAGCAATATGACGAACTAAGCCTTGGAGGGAAATTCTTGCGCATGAGCAGAAGGCACTAAAATGGAGTCTTGAAGCCTCGCGTGCATGGTACCTGCTTAGCTGAGGCAAAAACGAGCTATTTTTACTAATCCTAATGCGAGGAAAGTATTAATCAGTAAAGGTGAGTAGAGTAGAGATGGGTGGTACACAGTGAAACCATTTATTGTTTAAAGTAACATTTGTCTTTCTGAATTTTTCACTAGTGTGCATTTGGGCCTCTTTTGTATAACTGAAGTAAGCTGAGTCACATGACAGCTGCGCGTGACTAAGAGTGGACACCGAAGGATGACACAGAGTTTGAATAAAAGTCAAGGTCATGAAGTGTCCCAGCCTGAGAAAGAACGGTGAATAGTTCAACTGAATGGACCTACATGTTAGATTTTTAAACAAATGTTGCAGATGAAATGTGAATGCGGGTGGGAAAATAAAGCATGAATAAAAATTAAGGGGATGGGTTTGTGAACAATGGATTAATTGAATAAAGTGACATGTAAGCATGGTGTGATGATCTCCCCCCCCTTGCCTGACCAATTAGATTTCAAATTTTTACGATATTGAAACTTTAGTGGGTGGTACATGAAAACGAAAGGTATAATATAGTTAGTTAGTCAGACGGAGATTTGCTGAATGCTGTAGAGCTTGGGATGCTGTCGGTGTAGCGGGTGATGATGATGCTGGGAGAGATGCTGTGAGATGCTGATGAAGAAGCCGAATGCAGATCCTTCTATTCTAATTTAATTGGGTTAGATAAGAAGATCGCGGAAAATAATCTCGAGGAGGAAGACAGTGTCAGAGAGGGGTGCGACGCAACAATCGGTGTTAGCAAAGTCATCTATCCTTTTCTGGATCCTGTCCTGAAGTCACACCATGCTTGGTAATTATTTTTTCGCGTTATCTGATGATGTTCTTTTCTGTCTGTCCTATCCCTTTTCTGAGCATTGATCACTGCGTGAGTCCAAAGTATGTGTTTGATGATTAATTGATTGAATTTTCTCTCCTAAGAATGAAGGTGACTGCACTGTGTATTTGAGATGATTTACATGAATTGATTTAGATAAAGGTTTTAAAAACTTCCAGAGTTTGTGGTTATTTACTTTAAATGAATAAGATAGTCAGTGTATATTTTCACCATCAACTAGTTCAACTAATGGTCCATTGACAAGAGGAAAGAACTTTTTGATCAGTGAAAGGTTACTTAGGAATAAGGAATAACTAATCTTGAATTGTGAAAATCATAAACTTTGACTCCAGCGGTTTACTTAATTGTAAGTGTGTTTATGGGCCCACGTGAGTATATGGTATTGGAGTATCTGATGCTGGTACGCCGCTGGATCAGTTTTCTGGTAGCAAAGTTATGGTTATTATTGACTAGTTTGGTGATGAGTATTGATTATTGATTATTGATTTATGTTTAACAAAATAGTTAGCGTCTTTGTTTTATGTTGTCCAGAATTCCCGGAAAATTAATAGCGGGTGGTGACAGAAGCCATACTGCAGTGAGGTTACTCGTCTGTTAGAATAATACTGAGAAGCTACACAGGGCTGGCAGTATTAAACTACGGACTATTTCATATAAAAGTAGAGAGTAAGTGATAGCAAAAGGTTCGCTGGTGAAACTTTGGTCTTATCTCCTAGTAAGGGTAACACTGAAGGAGTAACAGGTTCTCTCAATCTTGAATGAAGGGTAAACAGAGGTTTTTACTCACAGTAGAAGAGGAGCAATTCTGAGAATCCAGAATAAGTTGGAAATCTATCCTTTGTTTAGGGGAACAGGCAGAGTAGCGAATGTTTTTATGTTGTTACAAACAGATTTCATTTTAAAGAAAAGAGAAGTAAAGAAATACGTTTTTTGAATTACCTTGTGAAGGGAGGGTCAGTCGCCGGAGTTGTACTGATGTCACAGAGAGCCGCACTGGGATCGGTTGAAACAGCGGGCGTGAGACAGAAGCACATTGTAAAGGAGGGGTCAGTAGTAAGGAGCAAAACTGACGTCACAAAAAGACCGCGCTGGCATTGGTCAGACCACGAGCGTGAGCCTGAGTCCGATTGGATGATTGAATAGAAGCTGCTTTAGGATTGGTCGACGGCAATTTGTATGTTGAACTCTGATTTGACTGCTGGTGCGAGTCGCACTGATAGAAGAGTTCAAGGGTTTGCGGATTATTGTTTCATATATTGTGCATCTAGAATGTATGGAGAAAAGAGAAAAATGTTGTTAATAAAGAAAATTACGAATTTCATTAAGAAAGATAAGCCTGTGTTGACTAGAGAGGTAATTCCTATTCCGCCACCAAAAAACGCCTGCCTCATTTATGATGATGGAAAGAGGATATCATACATGAGTATGGTTGGAAAATTGGATAGAATACGCAAAAGGTGATGGAGTTCTAGCTTTTCCTGAAAATGGTACGTTTAATGGGAGAATTCTTCAGAATTTGAGAATGAGGATGAATGATTTGGAACCAAGACCTAGATTAACTCAGTATGAGGCTTTAGAAGAATGGGAGACTGAATCATATGAACGAGAGAAATGCAGGGGTGGGAGATATAAAGGATTATTTCCCCTATATTTGCGTGAGTCACGTGAAGGTCAGATGAAGCAATGGAGAAGAGATATGGTATTAGAAGGTTAATACTCAGTGTTGTTGGCTGAGGAACAGTCAGGTAGCAAGTGTAAGGAGAAAACAAAACAAAAGAATCTGACGGGATATGGTGAGTCATATGATGAATTGTTGGAGGACCCTTTAACTAAAACCCCTCCACCGTATCAAGAAGGGCCCAGTAAAGTCACCCCAGGTGCGCCAGTAATGGGAATGCCCTTATTTCCACAAATTTTACATGATATATCAGTTAATAGGGTGCTTCAAGATAAAGAAAGAGAAGCATTAAGTAGAAATAGAGAGGACTTAATACAGAAAATAAGTTAATTGAATTTAAATCCTGAAGCATTGACAGTACCAGTGACTATAGGTCCTGTTATCCCATTATATGGCGATAAAAGGAGTTGCCCAAAACCCCAAGCTGTAACAACTTCTTTAAGTAATCCTAGAAAGGAAATAGTAATATCTGATGATCAAGCCATTTAGTCATTTCATTAATGGACCTTCCAATAAGAGAACCTGTACTTGAAACCTCAAAAAGAACCTCACCCAGTAGTTCAAAAGAAAAAAAGTCTACTGTACCTATAGGAACCAGAAGCACGACAGCGGTCACTCCAGAAGATTCAGAAAGGTGGGCACAGGGAATAGAAAAGCAAAGCTCAACTCCAAAGATTTGAGATATTTACAAATTGAAAATGGAATTGAAAGAGATGATAGCTGGAAATGTGGGAATAGAAAGGTTAAACCATTACAATGAAGAAGAGTTGTTGTTTATATGTAGGAGTATAACCAGAAATGCAAAATTGTTTCATGAGAAATTGACAGAGCTTGCTTCAGAGATTGGAGTAGATATAGGGAGATCGAAATTGTTACAGAAACCATATCGAGTGGAGTTTATTGACAAAGATTTAGAGAATATGAATGCATCTGGTAAGAAGTTACAGGTGAGAGTCAATGAATATTTTGCAAAAGTGGGGAGACATTGACAAGTGGAGAACTAGGTTGACAAGAAAGAAGGAGGAAGTATCATCTGCATTTTTGCTAAAGGAATCAGAAAAGGTAGAAAGATTGTGCCCCATGAGAAAGGTTCCTGGAGGTGGATATGTTTACTTTCCATGGGGTAGACAGGATAATTTTTCATTTACCAACAATTTCCCCAGGTTAAGAGAGAAGCCTGTTAAATGGTACAAACAGGTTTGAAAGTTTCAAAGGTTCTGTTGAAGGATCTGGATGGGTTGTTTAATATTGTGGTACCAGCTGATTTATGGACAGAATGTAAGATCACAGTTGATTGGCCAAATGAAGAGTATCCGAGAGATTCCATAACAGAAGCACCATCAGAGGAGGTGATGAAGAAATATCACCAAGTAATTACTTTTCTGAAATTGAAAATTCCTCCTAAAGAGACAGATTGGGTAAAGATAGATAGAACAACTCACGAGCCAAATGAGTCTGTGCATGCATATTATGAGCGGTTGTTGCAGGTGTTTAAGCAGTATAGTGGCTTTGAGAATATTTGTGATCAGGATGTGGGACATTTTGTGTATCGATTTGTGTATGGTCTGAAACCGGAGATTAGTCAGATGATTCAGCAGCACATGTTGTGCCTTATAGAGCAAGACACTAGATGAAATTTTGAAATATGCAAAATATTGCGGAGATGACATTGAGGCAAGGCATAGAAAGCTAAAAGAGAAAATGATGTGGGCACAAGTGAAATTGTCAGAACAGCAGGAAAATAAGTTGAACAGTCAGACTGATAGTCAGGTTAAAGAGCAGAATCAGAATGATAATGTGGCGAATGGTGGTATATTAAGAGAACAAATGAATAGAGAGGAAGTGAAAAAAGAAGTTTCCTTGTCATGCGTGCGGAAAGCTTGGACATTGGAAGAACGAGTGTAAGAGTATTCAGAATAATAATGGGACAAATCAAAATTGAAATTCACAGACGCAGAATGAGATGATTATGAATCAGCCGAAGCAGGTAGTCACTCCACAGTATCAGGTGCCACAAGCTCCTATGCCCAACTTTGTGAATCCTCAAAGACACAGTGTGAACACTGGATTTCAAGGAGAAAGTGGTAAGAAAATTCCTGCTGTTACACAATATTTTTTACAGAACAATGTTGATGAAATGAAATATGCGCAATGACGGTGCCTGAGGGGGGAGCAAGAGGAGTGCGTACTTAGCGCATCCTTGCTGGTAGATCAGTGAGGTCCATTTATTGACGGGAAAGTGGAAGGTAGTGATATCACTTTTCTATTGGATACTGGTGCTACCAGGTCTACTGTAAGAACAGCAGACATCCCAAACCTACCCCTCTCGGGAGATACAATCCAAGTTGTAGGAGTGACAAATCAACAGATTAGAACCCCACTCACAAAGCCAATGGAAGTACATATTGGAAATTTTAAAGACATGCATCGATTTGTAGTCTGTGATTCCAGTCCAGTAAATCTGTTAGGTAGAGATCTATTGTGCAAGGTGGACTGCAAAATCTACTGCACATCGGAGAGTATTGCTTTCCAAACCCCTGATGAAGATGTACTATATAAGATGATGCTTGCTAAGCAAGGCACTGAAGTAAATGAAATGTATTCATTGATGACTGAAAATTAATTACCTATGAGTGTAGAAAGACAGTAAACCCAGAAGTGTGGGATTTTACAGGAAAGGATATTGGGGTGATGTCAAATGTTGCTCCAGTGAAGGCAACGGTGAAAGAAGGTGCAGTTTATCCAAACACCCGACAGTAAAAAATGAGTCCAGAAGTAAAAGTAGTAGTTGCTCCAGAAATTGACCGAATTATTAAACAAGGCCTTTTAAAATAAATAATGGGTAGTCCTTGTAATTCGTCCATAATAGGACTTAAAAAGCCTAGCAGAAGATACAGGATAGTGCAGGATCTGAGAAAGATCCACAAAATTGTAATGCCTTGTTATCCCGTAGTGCCAAATCCAGCAGTGATTCTTTATCAGATACCCTGGAATGCAGGCTGGTTTACAGTAATTGATTTATGCCAGGCCTTTTTCTCTATTCCTTTGCACCCAGACAGCCAGTATTTATTCACAATTAGGTTCGAAGACCGTGTCTTGGCATGGTGCTGAGTTCTACTTGTATGAGTCCGGAGCAAAGCGAACCGATTGTGATGGGACATCCAGTAAAACTTTACGTCCCACATTCAGTTGAGATTCTTTTAATAAGAACTCAAACGCAGCACCTTACCCCTAGTCGGATGACTAAGTACGAAAGACTGATTCTGGGAGAATAAAACGTGACAGTGATTAGATGTACAGTGATGAATCCCACCACATTATTACCAGATCCATGTTGTGAAGAAGTTAAAGATGAAGTGGATCATGATTATTTGGATGTGACTAAGATGTGTACGAAGCCCCGCCCTGATATAAAGGAAGAGCCCCTCAAAGAGCCAGATCATGAACTATTTGTAGATGGCTCCTGCATGAGAAAAGAGGGAGGAGGACTCAGTGCAGCGCACGCTGTATGTAAGATATTGGGGGGTCATTGAAGCATCCTGTTTACCAGGGGTCAAGTCTGCACAAGTAGCCAAATTGTTGGCCTTAACAAAGGCATGCAAAATTGGGAAGAATTGGAGAATAACCATATTTACGGACAGTCAATATGGTTTCGGGGTTGTGCACGACTTCGGCCAACTCTGGATGCAGAGGGGATTTCTGACTTCTTCAGGAACTCCCATTAGAAATGGTAAAAATGTAAAAGATTTGTTGGAAGCTATACAATTGCCAAAAGAAATAGCAGTGGTCAAGTGTGCTGCTCACCAGTCAGGAAATGACTATGTGATGGCAGGTAACAGATATGCTGACCAAATTGCTCAATACTGTGCAAGAAATAACATGGCGCTTAACAGTAAAATTGAAACAAATGAAATCAGCTGCCAACTTATGTTTTTCTCAGCTCTAGAAACATGGGATGAGGTGAGACAGTTGCAGGATGAAGTTGAGGCAAGTTAAAAGGAAATCTGGATAAAGACAGGTTGTGAAAAAAGGACAGAAGATGATGTATTGGCATACACCGATGGCAGACCAGTTATGCCAGACTGCCTACTCTCTCAAATGGCAAGAATGTATCATGGAGACACACATGTAGGTAGGGATGCGATGATTAGACTATTCAGACAGAAATGGTACAATCCAAAGTTCAGCGTAGTCGCAGAGCGTCTTTGCCAGAGATGCTTAATTTGTCAGTAGCAAAATCCAGGCAGGAGGACAGTGATCAGTTGGGGAAAAATTGGAAAGGCAGAAGGACCATTCACGAGACTGCAGCTTGACTTCATAGAGTTGCCTCCGAGAAATGGAATGAAGTATGTCCTAGTCATAGTATGTTTGTTTTCACGATGGGTGGAGGCCACAGTTGCTAAGTTACTGTTGAGGGAATTGACTCCTCGTTTCGGTTTCCCAGTCACTTTGGAATCAGATAGAGGACTGCATTTTAACAATGAAATAATTTAACTAATCTGTGAAGCATTCAAAATTGAACAGAAACTGCACTGTGCATACCGCCCAGAGGCTTCTGGAGTGGTTGAACAACTAAATGGCACAATCAAGTCAAGGTTAGGAAAAGTGTGTGCATCAACGTCACTAAAATGGCCAGATGCATTACCTCTTGTGTTGATGGGACTCCGAAGTATTCCTGACAGAAAAACAGGATTGAGTCCCCATGAAATACTTATGGGAAGGACAATGAGACAAGCATTTATTCCTGGACATACATTGATGAGTATAACTGATGATCTGGTATTGGACTATTGCAAAGGATTGGCTGACCTAGTGCATTCTGTCTCTTACCAGGTTGGAGAAGACGCAGTTGCCAGGCAGCCAGCAAAGGTGCATGATTTGAATCCTGGAGACTGGGTGGTAGTGAAGAAACACGCCAGAAAGTCGTGCCTAGCACCCAGGTGAGATAAACCACGTCAAGTCATACTGGTCACTACAACAGCAGTGAAGTGTGCAGGTTTACCCAATTGGATTCATGCTAGCTATACCAAAAGAGTTCCAGGCCCTACTGAAGAACAACAACAGCTGAGTAAACCAGTTGTAACAGCTGAAGGTTGTGAAGTCGAAGAATCTAGAGAGATAGATTCTGAAGTAATAGACGAAGAACAACCTCGCACAAGTCATGAGGGTTGGACACCAGTGATACCTGAAGTTGTTATTCAAACAAGAAGCAGCACCAGATTAGAGAGACAGGAAAATAGTGAGAACCAGATAGGTGTAGAAGAACACGCTCAGGAAGAAGTAAACAAAGCTACTCAAGACCTTGAGCAGGACCAGACAGGGAAAGAAGAACATACTCAGGCAAAAGCAAACATACCTACCGAAAAGACCTGAGCAGGGACAGACAGAAAAAGAAGAACACGTTCAGGCAGAAGAGCCAATTTCAGTGAGACCTGAACAAGACCAGTTAGGAGAAGAAGAACAAATTCAGGCAGAAGAAGAAGAATTTGAAATAAGACTTGAACAGGACCAGTTAGAGGAAGAAGAACAAGGTCAGGTAGATGAAATAACAAATATAAGACCTGAATAGGAACAGTCAGAGAGTGATTCAGAACCAGAACAGATTGCCTAAACATAACGAAAATAAAAGAACTCTAGAGAAAGACGAAGAGGGTGAAAGTGCAGTTCAAGTTAAAAGGGTCTGAAAAGGTGATAATTGGCCATGTGGAGTCAAAAGATTGAGAAAAACAAACGAAAGACCAGAACAGGTGAATGAGGTTACTAGACAAACTCAGTCGAAACAGTCAACTGTAAGAAACACACGAAGAAGCCCAAGACTGAGAATCTTCAAAAATAAATACAAGGCCCCTGAGTAGGCCTATGTAATTTTAGAAGAGATTGAGAATTTTGATTTAAGTGAGAAATCAGAAGAAGTAGATACTGTACAGATTGATGAAAGAAAAGTGAGACCACCTTAAAATAAGAGCTTAAAATTCCCAAGTAAAGAAAGAAAGAGGAGAAACTATCTTCTCAGATTAAAATGGCAAAAAATGAAGCCACCGAGCGACCGAAACGAAGTTTAACACGAAGATGTTGTAGAGTCTGCATATGTAGTATTCTATTAGTGATCTCAGTATGGTTATTTCTAATGGTAGCAGCACCTTTACTAATGATAACAAATAAGAAGAATGATACAATTACTAATGAAAAGACAGCTAGAATAAAAGGAGATCGAGTAGAATTGGAAGCAGCAGATGAGACAGATTTTCATCACACAGTATTAGATAATGACACGTCTTTAAATGTTTTTACAAAATTGTTATTTCAGGACGTAGATACAATGGAGATTAGTGATTGTTATGTCTGTATGAAATTACCAGCGTCAGTATCAGAAGGAGTCACATATCACCATTTACCATTAACATATGCTATATCATGCAGTGTTCTAGCTAGTCTGTTTTATGCAATGGGAAAGCTTCAGTATTATTATTCAAACTTTGATGTACTATTTTCATAGCTTCTTTTTCAAAAGAATATGAATCCAGTACATAGTAGTCAGGATGCACTGTTCATGGGTGAATTTTTCTAAACAATGAAGCCAATAGATATGGTGAAGACACACAAGAATAACGTAACATGTATATTACGTGAAGAAGAGAAATTGTTTTTGAATTTAGTTGAGAAAAGGAGACAGGATTTCCAAAAGAAAGCTGCTGAACAGAAAACCCATGTATCACCATGGGCTGAGAAAGAGGAAATTTATGCAACTGGCAAAGCTCATGCTGTGATGTCCCTAGACTTTGTGAAGGAAGGAAAAACCTGCCTCCATAGCTTATTTATGTGGGAATAATATTTACTTTAAGTTACCTGCAAGGTGGTACGGAAGCTGCTATTTTGGGATTGTATTTCTGAAAATGTACCATGTAAAAACAATGGGGCATATCAACAAGGCGGCGATAAAAAATTATCGCCGCCTTAGCGCCAGTTTCCGGTGATAAAGCGGCGATAATTTTATTGCCCTATCAACAAGGCGACGCTAACCCCTGTTAGCGTTACTTTTCAGGCGATAGCGACCGGAATTTTATCGCCTTCCAAGTCAGCGATAATTAACGATAATGACATGCAAAGTAGGCGTTCCTGACTGAAATCCCACAAAAAAAGTCGCTAACACAGCTGCTCACTATTAACAAGGTTATCGCCAAACCGCTTAGCTACAAAAAAACGCACGCTAACTCCCGCTAACTCCAGTTTTTAACACCTGATAAAACCCTGACTTACACTGGAGATAACGGGGAGTATATAAGGGAGAGTTGGGCCAAACCTTCCCAGAACAGCCACAGAAGCCATGGAGATAGTCATCATGCAGATTGGAGTCCCACCAATGCAGCAACAACAACAACCACCGCCAATGCCACCACCACCAGGACCACTACCACCCATGCAGCGACGAAGAAGACAGCGGTCACTGCGCAGACGTGTCTACCTCACAGACTTAAGGCCAGAGGAAGTCATAGCCTACTACAGGCTCAAAAGGACATCCATTCAGCACATCCTGACCCTCATTGCCCACAGGCTGATGCCACCAACACAGCGGACAACCAATATCCCTGCACTTCTTGGCCTCTGGGACATTCCAACCAACAACAGCCAGAGTCGGTGGAGTATCACAGGCATCCTTCTCAACCTTCCTCCCCACTGTCTTGGATGGCATACTCAGCCTGATTCCTCAGCACCTACACTTCCCCAACACTGTGCAGGAGCAGATTGCCATCAAGCAAGGATTCCATGCCATTGCTGGCTTACCACAGGTGATCGGTGCAATTGACTCCACACATGTACCATTTGTGCCCCCTGTGGACAGCGAACACATCTACCGCAACAGGAAGCACACCCATTCAATGAATGTGCAGGCAATAGTGGACCACCGTGGACTGTTCACAAATGTTGTTTCCAAATTTCCAGGGAGTGTGCATGATGCATTCATCTTCCGACACTGCATCATAAACCAGCGCTTCCAGGATGGCACATATGGAAATGCATTGCTTGTCGGTAAGTACCAACTGAACACACCACATGCACAAAAAACACAACCATGTTGACCCATCTAGAGGGAGGATGTAAACACATTGCCTAGGTACTGATTGGGGGGTGCACAAAATGCATGGGCACATGCTGATGTATTGTGTACGAGGATGATGTATACAGGCCCATGTGCTGCCAGCGGCCTGGCAAGCCTTTCTTGTTGGGCCGTGGACCTTGCAGACATTGTACCTGTGTGCCATGTCTGCAGATTTCATAAGAGTGCCACCAAACACTGCCGCACCAGCGCGGACTCCGAGAGACTCTGCACCATGGGGGCTGTGCAAGTCCTGCAATAGTCAGAGTGGAGATGCATGTGCGCCAAGAGGTGAAATATAACAAAAACTTGTTAACAAGTAAATGGTCCATGAAAGACCTGTGAAGTACTGGGGTGTGGCTGTGTGTGTGTGCCCATGAAGCTGTCCCAGCCCAGGCTGCCGGGGGGGGAGGTGACAGAGGGTGACAGAGGGAGACAGAGGGAAAGAGACAGAGGGAGGGAGACAGAGGGATGGAGATAGAGGGATGAGGGCGACAGAGGGAAGGGAGACCGAGGGTGACAGAGGGAGGGAGACAGAGGGATGAGGGCGACAGAGGGAGGGAGACCGAGTGTGACAGAGGGAGGGAGACAGAGGGAGGGAGAGATAGAGCGAGGGAGGGAGACAGAGAGAGGGAGGCAGTGAGAGAGAGAGAGAGAGAGAGATGTGTGTATGCCAGGTCTGGTGGCTCAGTGAACGAGGGGGTCCGCACCAGGGGCCTGTGTCCAACCACATGGTCATTTTCCATTCTCACTAGCCCTGCCCCCTTCCCCACTGACCCCGCCCCCACCCGTGCGGCACACTGCCACAAACCACACTGCATATTTTGGACCAGAGAGAAAGTATGTGATTACCCATGGTGTAGAGTAACCCCCAGCACCTGGCCATCTATGTACCTAATCAAAGTCATCCTCACTGGTATCCCAGTCCAGTGTGTGGTCGCATTGTTGATGAAGATGATCATGTTGCAGTTCTTGTTGCTGGTGACCAATTAGGGTGACCCAACGTTGCCTAAGTACTCACACATGTACAATCAGTATGCTTCATGGCATACCTATCAGCTCAGGTTAATTTAGTAACTTTACGGTTCACCCTGACAAGGTGGTGTCATTATTCCTTGAAGTGGCCAACCGCTCACGCAAATAATAATCCACTTTCTTACATTTATCCATCCAGTATAGATTGATTAATAAATGTACAGTTATTGAGAGAGTCATTTGGGCTGGTGAAATATATTAATCTAATGTGTGCCATTAATTAATTTGACCAAATGGTGATCACTCTAATACGTTTTAAGGTTATTTTTTGAAGGATATCATATTAGTTTCAAGCATTGGCAAAGCCAACCACTCTGGCTTACATTTTGATCCCTGAATAAAATATTTTTAAGAAGCCTGCTGCTGTGAAAAAAAGGTATAAAAGCCAGCTGCTGTCTGTATACAATGCATCTATGAGACAGAGTTGCTTTCTGTATAAAATGCATTTATGAGATAACAAATTTAGGGGCACGTGCATCAAGCCTGCATTTTGCGATTTCTAAATAGCAAATTTTACCGATTTGCTATTTAGAATTTGCAAAATGCAATGCATGAAGGATTCGCAAAACAAAATACGATTCCTTAAAATTCCATAATTGCGACTCGCTAATTGTGATTCGCAATTAAGGAATGCCTTCCCATTCATTCCTATGGGCCTAGAGGCCCATGGGAATGAATGGGCCTAGAGGCCCATGGGAATGAATGGGAAGCCATTCGCAATTTGCTAGTACCAAATAGGAACTCGCAAATTGCAAATGCAATTTGAAGGGTGCAAGGCGGCCTTAAAGGCCACCCTGATGCACCCCCAGATTTGGCATGTACGGCATGAAAAGTGCACTTTTGTGCATTTTTCAAAGGTTTTGCAAATTACCATCAACTTGCAGTTGATGGTAATTAGCATTTCCGAAATGCGAAGTCGCATTTAAGAAAGGCTTTGATGCATCCCAAATAGGGAATCGCAATTTGAGATTCCCTAAAAGCATTCGCAATTTAGGTAATCGCAAAATTTGGCACACTGTCGTCCCTGTCGACTCTTACCCCTATTGTCTCTTCAGAGTCTCCGCCTGTCAGCCTGGTGTCGTGATATTTTTTAATAGAACCTGGTCACCCACCGTAAGCGTGTTCCTTTGATGGTTTTTAACATGGTGGTGGGATAGGGGTTCAGGGGACGCGGTAAGAGGCTGATGAGTTAATCTGAACTTTTCTGGCTGTAAAGGCGTTTGCAGCCCTCTTACGTTCTCACTTTTGGAGTAAATTACTGTTCCAGGATTTTCAAGAAAGAACATTTTGTATAACTTTTTGGTTGGAAAGTACAGGGGTTTTTCCTTTGGGGTGCCCCGTCAATACTTATAAGATCTTTGTTGATTTGGGTTTCTGGTAGCTGCGTCAAGTCAGCTATTTGATGAGAAGTTATTTTTCCGTTCTTCGCACTCCACTGACATCTTCGCCATTGGTAGAAGAGTTTGTGCCGGAGCAAATGCTGGTGTTGCCCTTGGCTAGGCTGCTTTCTATACTTGTTTTATTAGATACTGGCCCTAATCCCGGGCCACTTGAAGCCTCTGTGCTTACTTTTTCTTTTTTCGGTTTGGGTTTTGGCCTTAAGGGAGTCTTCCTTACTCGGCCGGACCTCATGCCTGTATTTGCACTGTGGTCCAAGTTGTTATGACAGCACCAGGCTGCTCCAAGCGGTGTGTGGCAGAGTGTGATAGAATACGGATGGGATGCAGATTGGATACAGATAGGATGCAGGTAATGATTATAAATGGTAAGGCTGGTGAAGGCTGCACTGGTGGGAGTGACCGCAGTTACTTGATGAGATAATCAGGGCAGGAACAGGGGCAGAGTGGGGGGGACAGAGGGGAGAGAGAGGGACTGAAGGCACAGAAGGCACAGAAGCAGGGCACCCAACCAGATCACGGGCTCACCTGGCACTTCACTCAGTGGCCACCACTGAACGGCTGTGATCACACTCTCTCTCCACATGCCATCAACAGCCCCTCAAACTCCGCCTGTGCTCCTTCCTCAAGCCCTGGGACCTCGGTGGGGCCTCCCCCACCGCAGCTCACCGCTCACTGCTCCTCTCTCCTCCAACCTCACTGCACTCACAGCGCCTCGCGTGGCTCTGTGGCTCTGCGGCAAGAAATCCGGCGTCTGGCACACGGGTCAGGGAGAGAGAAGACCACAGCTCAACGCAGATCCCTTGGAGTGCCACACTGCGAGCTGGGGGGGGAAAGGGGACCAATGAGGACCAAAGAGGGCCAAGCAGGGCCAAGTGGGGGCTACAGGCTGGTTGGTTGAAGCCACCCGCGGCGCCACCTCGCTGTCGCACCTCACCGCGACCCGAGGGACAAGGCTACTTCGAGCTGTTTGAAGCTGCCCGCGGCACTCACATCATTCACGGTGCTCGGCACTCGCGGCCCGCGGCGCTCACGGCAAGCTTCACCGCTGGAAGATGGAGAGATGCGGGGGTGAAGCGGGGTGGCTGCAACGGGCTGGAAGAATCCTCCTGGCCTCCTGGCTTCCTCGCTGTCGGCGCAACACTGCAGGCAGGGACGGACAAACGGACAATCGGAAGACTAGGACTGGAATCAACCAGGACTAAAAACGCTTTCACGGGGAAACCTTTACTGCACATGCGTCAACTGCACATATGCAATATGACGAACTAAGCCTTGGAGGGAAAATCTTGCACATGAGCAGAAGGCACTAAAATGGAGTCTTGAAGACTCGCGTGCATGGTACCTGCTTATCTGAGGCAGAAACGAGCTATTTTTACTAATGCTAATGCGGGGAAAGTATTAATCAGTAAAGGGGAATAGAGTAGAGATGGGTGGTACACAGTGAAACTATTTATTTTTTAAAGTAACATTTGTCTTACTGAATTTATCACTAGTGTGCATTTGGGCCTCTTTTGTATAACTGAAGTAAGCTGAGTCACATGACAGCTGCGCGTGACTACTAAGAGTGGACACCGAAGGATGACACAGAGTTTGAATAAAAGTCAAGGTCATGAAGTGTCCCAGCCTGAGAAAGAACAGTGAATAGTTCAACTGAATGGACCTACATGTTAGATTTTTAAACAAATGTTGCAGATGAAATGTGAATGCGGGTGGGAAAATAAAGCATGAATAAAAATTAAGGGGATGGGTTTGTGAACAATGGATTCATTGAATAAAGTGACATGTAAGCATGGTGTGATGATCTCCCCCCCCTTGCCTGACCAATTAGATTTCAAATTTTTACAATATTGAAACTTTAGTGGGTGGTACATGAAAACGAAAGGTATAATATAGTTAGTTAGTCAGACGGAGATTTGCTGAATGCTGTAGAGCTTGGGATGCTGTCGGTGTAGCGGGTGATGATGATGCTGGGAGAGATGCTGTGAGATGCTGATAAAGAAGCCGAATGCAGATCCTTCTATTCTAATTTAATTGGGTTAGATAAGAAGATCGCGGAAAATAATCTCGAGGAGGAAGATAGTGTCAGAGAGGGGTGCGACGCAACAGTCGGTGTTAGCAAAGTCATCTATCCTGTTCTGGATCCTGTCCTGAAGTTACACCATGCTTGGTAATTATTTTTTCGCGCTATCTGCTGATGTTCTTTTCTGTCTGTCCTATCCCTTTTCTGAGCATTGATCATTGCGTGAGTCCAAAGTATGTGTTTGATGATTAATTGATTGAATTTTCTCTCCTAAGAATGAAGGTGACTGCACTGTGTATTTGAGATGATTTACATGAATTTGATTTAGATAAAGGTTTTAAAAACTTCCCGAGTTTGTGGTTATTTACTTTAAATGAATAAGATAGTCAGTGTATATTTTCACCATCAACTAGTTCAACTAATGGTCCATTGACCAGAGGAAAGAACTTTTTGGTCAGTGAAAGGTTAGTTAGGAATAAGGAATAACTAATCTTGAATTGTGAAAATCATCAACTTTGACTTCAGCGGTTTACTTAATTGTAAGTGTGTTTATGGGCCCACGTGAGTATATGGTATTGGAGTATCTGATGCTGTAACGCCGCTGGATCAGTTTTCTGGTAGCAAAGTTATGGTTATTATTGACAAGTTTGGTGATGAGTATTGATTATTGATTTATGTTTAACAAAATAGTTAGCGTCTTTGTTTTATGTTGTCCAGAATTCCCGGAAAATGAATAGCGGGTGGTGACAGAAGCCATACTGCAGTGAGGTTACTCGTCTGTTAGAATAATACTGAGAAGCTACACAGGGCTGGCAGTATTAAACTACGGACTATTTCATATAAAAGTAGAGAGTAAGTGATAGCAAAAGGTTCGCTGGTTAAATTTTGGTCCTATCTCCTAGTAAGGGTAACACTGAAGGAGTAATAGGTTCTCTCGAGCGTGAATGAAGGGTAAACAGAGGTATTTACTCACAGTAGAAGAGGAGCAATTCTGAGACTCCAGAATAAGTTGGAAATCTATCCTTTGTTTAGGGGAACAGGCAGAGTAGTGAATGTTTTTATGTCGTTACAAACAGATTTCATTTTAAAGAAAAGACAAGTAAAGAAATACGTTTTTTGAATCACCTTGTGAAGGGAGGGTCAGTCGCCGGAGTAGTACTGATGTCACAGAGAGCCGCACTGGGATCGGTTGAAACAGCGGGCATGAGACAGAAGCACATTGTAAAGGAGGGGTCAGTAGTAAGGAGCAAAACTGACGTCACAAAAATACCGCGCTGGCATTGGTCAGACCACGAGCGTGAGCCTGAGTCTGATTGGATGATTGAATAGATGCTGCTTTAGGATTGGTCGACAGAAATTTGTATGTTGAACTCTGATTTGACTGCTGGTGCGAGTCGCACTGATAGAAGAGTTCAAGGGTTTGCGGATTATTGTTTCACATATTGTGTATCTAGAATGTATGGAGAAAAGAGAAAAATGTTGTTAATAAAGAAAATTACGAATTTCATTAAGAAAGATAAGCCTGTGTTGACTAGAGAGGTAATTCCTATTCCACCACCAAAAAACGCCTGCCTCATTTATGATGATGGAAAGAGGATATCGTACATGAGTATGGTTGGAAAATTGGATAGGATACGCAAAAGGTGATGGAGTTCTAGCTTTTCCTGAAAATGGTACGTTTAATGGGAGAATTCTTCAGAATTTGAGAATGAGGATGAATGATTTGGAACCAAGACCTAGATTAACTCAGTATGAGGCTTTAGAAGAATGGGAGACTGAATCATATGAACGAGAGAAATGCAGGGGTCGGAGATATAAAGGATTATTTCCCCTATATTTGCGTGAGTCACGTGAAGGTCAGATGAAGCAATGGAGAAGAGCTATGGTGTCAGAAGGTTTATACCCAGTGTTGATGGCTGAGGAACAGTCAGGAAGCAAGTGAAAGGAGAAAACAAAACAAAAGAATGTGACAGGTTATGGTGAGTCAGATGATGAATTGTTGGAGGACCTTTTAACTAAAAACCCTCCACCGTATCAAGAAGGGCCCAGTAAAGTCACCCCAGGTGTGCCAGTAATGGGAATGCCCTTATTTCCACAAATTTTACATGATACATCAGTGAATATGGTGCTTCAAGATAAAGAAAGAGAAGCATTAAGTAGAAATAGAGAGGAATTAATACAGAAAATAAGTCAATTGAATTTAAATCCTGAAGCATTGACAGTACCAGTGACTATAGGTCCTGTTATCCCATTATATGGAGATAAAAGGAGTTGCCCAAAACCCCAAGCTGTAACAACTTCTTTAAGTAATCCTAGAAAGGAAATAGTAATATCTGATGATCAAGCCATTGAGTGCGATTCAGTCATTTCATTAAAGGACCTTCCAATAAGAGAACCTGTACTTGAAACCTCAAAAAGAACCTCACCCAGTAGTTCGAAAGAAAAAAAGTCTACTGTACCTATAGGAACCAGAAGCACGACAGCGGTCACTCCAGAAGATTTAGAAAGGTGGGCACAGGGAATAGAAAAGCAAAGCTCAACTCCAAAGATTTGAGATATTTACAAATTGAAAATGGAATTGGAAGATATGATAGCTGGAAATGTGGGAATAGAAAGATTAAACCATTACAATGAAGAAGAGTTGTTGTTTATATGTAGGAGTATAACCAGAAATGCGAAATTGTTTCATGAGAAATTGACAGAGCTTGCTTCAGAGATTGGAGTAGATATAGGGAGATCGAAATTGTTACAGAAACCATATAGAGTGGAGTTTATTGACAAAGATTTAGAGAATATGAATGCATCTGGTAAGAAGTTACAGGTGAAAGAGTCAATTAATATTTTTCAAAAGTGGGGAGACATTGACAAGTGGAGAACTAGGTGGACAAGAAAGAAGGAGGAAGCACAAGCATCATCTGCATTTTTGCTAAAAGAATCAGAAAAGGTAGCAAGATTGTGCCCCATGAGAGAGGTTCCTGGATGTGGATATGTTCACTTTCCATGGGGTAGACAGGATAATTTGTCATTTACCAACGATTTCCCCAGGTTAAGAGAGAAGCCTGTTAAATGGTACAAACAGGTTTGAAAGTTTCAAAGGTTCTGTTGAAGGATCTGGATGGGTTGTTTAATATTGCGGTACCAGCTGATTTATGGACAGAATGTAAGATCACAGTTGATTGGCCAAATGAAGAGTATCCGAGAGATTCCAAAACAGAAGCACCATCAGAGGAGGTGATGAAGAAATATCACCAAGTAATTACTTTTCTGAAATTGAAAATTCCTCCTAAAGAGACAGATTGGGTAAAGATAGATAGAACAACTCACGAGCCAAATGAGTCTGTGCATGCATATTATGAGCGGTTGTTGCAGGTGTTTAAGCAGTATAGTGGCTTGGAGAATATTTGTGATAAGGATGTGGGACATTTTGTGTATCAATTTGTGCATGGTCTGAAACCGGAGATTAGTCAGATGATTCAGCAGCACATGTTGTGCCTTATAGAGCAAGACACTAGATGAAATTTTGAAATATGCAAAATATTGCGGAGATGACATTGAGGCAAGGCATAGAAAGCTAAAAGAGAAAATGATGTGGGCACAAGTGAATTTGTCAGAACAGCAGGAAAATAAGTTGAACAGTCAGACTGATAGTCAGGTTAAAGAGCAGAATCAGAATGATAATGCGGCGAATGGTGGTATATTAAGAGAACAAATGAATAGAGAGGAAGTGAAGAAGAAGTTTCCTTGTCATGCGTGCGGAAAGCTTGGACATTGGAAGAACGAGTATAAGAGTATTCAGAATAATAATGGGACAAATCAAAATTGAAATTCACAGACGCAGAATGAGATGATTATGAATCAGCCGAAGCAGGTAGTCACTCCACAGTATCAGGTGCCACAAGCTCCTATGCCCAACTTTGTGAACCCTCAAAGACACAGTGTGAACACTGGATTTCAAGGAGAAAGTGGTAAGAAAATTCCTGCTGTTACACAATATTTTTTACAGAACAATGTTGATGAAATGGAATATGCGCAATGACGGTGCCTGAGGGGGGAGCAAGAGGAGTGCGTACTTGGCGCATCCTTGCTGGTAGATCAGTGAGGTCCATTTATTGACGGGAAAGTGGAAGGTAGTGATATCACTTTTCTATTGGATACTGGTGCTACCAGGTCTACTGTAAGAACAGCAGACATCCCAAACCTACCCCTCTCGGGAGATACAATCCAAGTTGTAGGAGTGACAAATCAACAGATTAGAACCCCACTCACAAAGCCAATGGAAGTGCATATTGGAAATTTTAAAGACATGCATCAATTTGTAGTCTGTGATTCCAGTCCTGTAAATCTGTTAGGTAGAGATCTATTGTGCAAGGTGAACTGCACCATCTACTGCACATCGGAGAGTGTTGCTTTCCAAACCCCTGATGAAGATAAGATGATGCTTGCTAAGCAAGGCACTGAAGTAAATGAAATGTATTCATTGATGACTGAAAATTAATTACCTATGAGTGTAGAAAGACAGTAAACCCAGAAGTGTGTGATTTTACAGGAAAGAATATTGGGCTGACGTCAAATGTTGCTCCTGTGAAGGCAACGGTGAAAGAAGGTGCAGTTTATCCAAACACCCGACAGTAAAAAATGAGTCCAGAAGTAAAAGTAGTAGTTGCTCCAGAAATTGACCGAATGATTAAACAAGGCCTTTTAAAATAAATAATGGGTAGTCCTTGTAATTCGTCCATAATAGGACTTAAAATGCCTAGCAGAAGATACAGGATAGTGCAGGATCTGAGAAAGATCAACAAAATTGTAGTGCCTTGTTATCCCGTAGTGCCAAATCCAGCAGTGATTCTTTATCAGATACCCTGGAATGCAGGCTGGTTTACAGTAATTGATTTATGCCAGGCCTTTTTCTCTATTCCTTTGCACCCAATATTTATTCGCAATTAGGTTCGAAGACCGTGTCTTGGCATGGTGCTGAGTTCTACTTGTATGAGTCCAGAGCAAAGCGAACCGATTGTGATGGGACATCCAGTAAAACTTTACGTCCCACATTCAGTTGAGATTCTTTTAATAAGAACTCAAATGCAGCACCTTACCCCTAGTCGGATGACTAAGTACGAAAGAGTGATTCTGGGAGCATAAAACGTGACAGTGATTAGATGTACAATGATGAATCCCACCACATTATTACCAGATCCATGTTGTGAAGAAGTTAAAGATGAAGTGGATCATGATTATTTGGATGTGACTAAGATGTGTACAAAGCCCCGCCCTGATATAAAGGAAGAGCCCCTCAAAGAGCCAGATCATGAACTATTTGTAGATGGCTCCTGCATGAGAAAAGAGGGAGGAGGACTCAGTGCAGCGTACGCTGTATGTAAGATATTGGGGGGTCATTGAAGCATCCTGTTTACCAGGGGTCAAGTCTGCACAAGTAGCCAAATTGTTGTCCTTAACAAAGGCATGCAAAATTGGGAAGAATTGGAGAATAACCATATTTACGGACAGTCAATATGGTTTTGGGGTTGTGCACGACTTCGGCCAACTCTGGATGCAGAGGGGATTTCTGACTTCTTCAGGAACTCCCATTAGAAATGGTAAAAATGTAAAAGATTTGTTGGAAGCTATACAATTGCCAAAAGAAATAGCAGTGGTCAAGTGTGCTGCTCACCAGTCAGGAAATGACTATGTGACGGCAGGTAACAGATATGCTGACCAAATTGCTCAATACTGTGCAAGAAATAACATGGCGCTTAACAGGAAAATTGAAACAAATGAAATCAGCTGCCAACTTATGTTTTTCTCAGCTTTAGAAACATGGGATGAGGTGAGACAGTTGCAGGATGAAGTTGAGGCAAGTTAAAAGGAAATCTGGATAAAGACAGGTTGTGAAAAAAGGACAGAAGATGATGTATGGGCATACACCGATGGCAGACCAGTTATGCCAGACTGCCTACTCTCTCAAATGGCAAGAATGTTTCATGGAGACACACATGTAGGTAGGGATGCGATGATTAGACTATTCAGACAGAAATGGTACTATCCAAAGTTCAGCGTAGTCGCAGAGCGCCTTTGCCAGAGATGCTTAATTTGTCAGTAGCAAAATCCAGGCAGGAGGACAGTGGTCAGTTGGGGAAAAATTGGAAAGGCAGAAGGACCATTCACGAGACTGCAGCTTGACTTCATAGAGTTGCCTCCGAGAAATGGAATGAAGTATGTCCTAGTCATAGTATGTTTGTTTTCACAATGGGTGGAGGCCACAGTTGCTAAGTTACTGTTGAGGGAATTGACTCCTCGTTTCGGTTTCCCAGTCACTTTGGAATCAGATAGAGGACCTCATTTTAATAATGAAATAATTTGACTAATCTGTGAAGCATTCAAAATTGAACAGAAACTGCACTGTCCATACCACCCAGAGGCTTCTGGAGTGGTTGAACAACTAAATGGCACAATCAAGTCAAGGTTAGGAAAAGTGTGTGCATCAACGTCACTAAAATGGCCAGATGCATTACCTCTTGTGTTGATGGGACTCCGAAGTATTCCTGACAGAAAAACAGGATTGAGTCCCCATGAAATACTTATGGGAAGGACAATGAGACAAGCATTTATTCCTGGACATACATTGATGAGTATAACTGATGATCTGGTATTGGACTATTGCAAAGGATTGGCTGACCTAGTGCATTCTGTCTCTTACCAGGTTGGAGAAGACGCAGTTGCCAGGCAGCCAGCAAAGGTGCATGATTTGAATCCTGGAGACTGGGTGGTAGTGAAGAAACATGCCAGAAAGTCGTGCCTAGCACCCAGGTGAGATAAACCACGTCAAGTCATACTGGTCACTACAACAGCAGTGAAGTGTGCAGGTTTACCCAATTGGATTCATGCTAGCCATACCAAAAGAGTTCCAGGCCCTACTGAAGAACAACAACAGCTGAGTAAACCAGTTGTAACAGCTGAAGGTTGTGAAGTCGAAGAATCTAGAGAAATAGATTCTGAAGTAATAGACAAAGAACAATCTCGCACAAGTCATGAGGGTTGGACACCAGTGATTGACATACCTGAAGTTGTTATTCAAACAAGAAGCAGCACCAGATTAGAGAGACAGGAAAATAGTGAGGACCAGATAGGTGTAGAAGAACACGCTCAGGAAGAAGTGAACAAAGCTACTCAAGACCTTGAGCAGTACCAGACAGGGAAAGAAGAACATACTCAGGCAAAAGCAAACATACCTACCCAAAGACCTGAGCAGGGACAGACAGAAAAAGAAGAACACGTTCAGGCAGAAGAGCCAATTTCAGTGAGACCTGAACAGGACCAATTAGGAGAAGAAGAACAAATTCAGGCAGAAGAAGAAGAATTTGAAATAAGACCTGAACAGGGGCCAGTTAGAGGAAGAAGAACAAGGTCAGGTGGATGAAATAACAAATATAAGACCTGAATAGGAACAGTCAGAGAGTGATTCAGAACCAGAACAGATTGCCTAAACATAACGAAAATAAAAGAACTCTAGAGAAAGACGAAGAGGGTGAAAGTGCAGTTCAAGTTAAAAGGGTCTGAAAAGGTGATAATTGGCCATGTGGAGTCAAAAGATTGAGAAAAACAAACGAAAGACCAGAACAGGTGAATGAGGTTACTAGACAAACTCAGTCGAAACAGTCAACTGTAAGAAACACACGAAGAAGCCCAAGACTGAGAATCTTCAACAATAAATACAAGGCCCCTGAGTAGGCCTATGTAATTTTCGAAGAGTTTGAGAATTTTGATTTAAGTGAGGAATCAGAAGAAGTAGATACTGTACAGATTGATGAAAGAAAAGTGAGACCACCTTAAAATAAGAGCTTAAAATTCCCAAGTAAAGAAAGAAAGAGGAGAAACTATCTTCTCAGATTAAAATGGCAAAAAATGAAGCCACCGAGCGACCGAAACGAAGTTTAACACGAAGATGTTGTAGAGTCTGCATATGTAGTATTCTATTAGTGATCTCAGTATGGTTATTTCTAATGGTAGCAGCACCTTTACTAATGATAACAAATAAGAAGAATGATACAATTACTAATGAAAAGACAGCTAGAATAAAAGGAGATCGAGTAGAATTGGAAGCAGCAGATGAGACAGATTTTCATCACACAGTATTAGATAATGACACGTCTTTAAATGTTTTCACAAAATTGTTATTTCAGGACGTAGATACAATGGAGATTAGTGATTGTTATGTCTGTATGAAATTACCAGCGTCAGTATCAGAAGAAGTCACATATCACCATTTACCATTAACATATGCTATATCATGCAGTGTTCTAGCTAGTCTGTTTTATGCAACGGGAAAGCTTCAGTATTATTATTCAAACTTTGATGTAGTATTTTCAGAGCTTCTTTTTCAAAAGAATATGAATCCAGTACATAGTAGTCAGGATGCACAGTTCATGGGTGAATTTTTCTAAACAATGAAGCCAGTAGATATGGTGAAGGCACACAAGAATAACTTAACATGTATATTACGTGAAGAAGAGAAAGTGTTTCTGAATTTAGTTGAGAAAAAGAGACAGGATTTACAAAAGAAAGATGCTGAACAGAAAACCCATGTATCACCATGGGCTGAGAAAGAGGGAATTTATGTAACTGGCAAAGCTCATGCTGCGATGTCCCTAGACTTTGTGAAGGAAGGAAAAACCTGCCTCCATAGATTAAAGACAGATTATAATAACTTATTTATTGGTTCCAGTGATTGTGAACACAACTTCCTAATTTTGGGAGGTTGGGGACTAAAAGGGGGAACTGATCCAGTATTTCCTGGGGCTTAATACGTGTGTGGGAATAATATTTACTTTAAGTTACCTGCAAGGTGGTATGGAAGCTGCTATTTTGGGATTGTATTTCTGAAAATGTACCATGTAAAAACAATGGGGCATATCAACAAGGCTGCGATAAAAAATTATCGCCGCCTTAGCGCCAGTTTCCGGCGATAAAGCGGTGATAATTTTATTGCCCTATCAACAAGGCGACGCTAACCCCTGTTAGCGTTACTTTTCCGGCGATAGCGACCGGAATTTTATCACCTTTCAAGCCAGCGATAATTAACGATAATGACATGCAAAGTAGGCGTTCCTGACTGAAATCCCACAAAAAAAGTCGCTAACACAGCTGCTCACTATTAACAAGGTTATCGCCAAACCGCTTAGCTACAAAAAAACGCACTCTAACTCCCGCTAACTCCAGTTTTTAACACCTGATAAAAACCTGGCTTACACTGGAGATAACGGGGAGTATATAAGGGAGAGTTGGGCCAAACCTTCCCAGAACAGCCACAGAAGCCATGGAGATAGTCATCATGCAGATTGGAGTCCCACCAATGCAGCAACAACAACAACCACCGCCAATGCCACCACCACCAGGACCACCACCACCCATGCAGCGACGAAGAAGACAGCGGTCACTGCACAGACGTGTCTACCTCACAGACTTAAGGCCAGAGGAAAGCATAGCCCACTACAGGCTCAAAAGGACATCCATTCAGCACATCCTGACCCTCATTGCCCACAGGCTGACGCCACCAACACAGCGGACAACCAATATCCCTGCACTTCTTGGCCTCTGGGACATTCCAACCAACAACAGCCAGAGTTGGTGGAGTATCACAGGCATCCTTCTCAACCTTCCTCCCCACTGTCTTGGATGGCATACTCAGCCTGATTCCTCAGCACCTACACTTCCCCAACACTGTGCAGGAGCAGATTGCCATCAAGCAAGGATTCCATGCCATTGCTGGCTTACCACAGGTGATCGGTGCAATTGACTCCACACATGTACCATTTGTGCCCCCTGTGGACAGCGAACACATCTACCGCAACAGGAAGCACACCCATTCAATGAATGTGCAGGCAATAGTGGACCACCGTGGACTGTTCACCAATGTTGTTGCCAAATTTCCAGGGAGTGTGCATGATGCATTCATCTTCCGACACTGCATCATAAACCAGCGCTTCCAGGATGGCACATATGGAAATGCATTGCTTGTCGGTAAGTACCAACTGAACATACCACATGCACAAAAACACAACCATGTTGACCCATCTAGAGGGAGGATGTAAATACATTGCCTAGGTACTGATTGGGGGGTGCACAAAATGCATGGGCTCATGCTGATGTATTGTGTATGAGGATGATGTATACAGGCCCATGTGCTGCCAGCGGCCTGGCAAGCCTTTCTTGTTGGGCCGTTGACCTTGCAGACATTGTACCTGTGTGCCATGTCTGCAGATTTCATAAGAGTGCCACCAAACACTGCCGCACCAGCGCGGACTCCGAGAGACTCTGCACCATGGGGGCTGTGCAAGGCCAGCAATAGTCAGAGTGGAGATGCATGTGCGCCAAGAGGTGAAATATAACAAAAACTCGTTAACAAGTAAATGTTCCATGAAAGACCTGTGAAGTACTGGGGTGTGGCTGTGTGTGTGCCAATGAAGCTGTCCCAGCCCAGGCTGCCGGGGGGGGGAGGTGACAGAGGGTGACAGAGGGAGAGAGAGGGAAAGAGACAGAGGGAGGGAGACAGAGGGATGGAGATAGAGGGATGAGGGTGACAGAGGGAGGGAGACCGAGGGTGACAGAGGGAGGGAGACAGAGGGATGAGGGAGACAGAGGGAGGGAGACCGAGGGTGACAGAGGGAGGGAGACAGAGGGAGGGAGAGATAGAGCGAGGGAGGGAGACAGAGAGAGGGAGGCAGAGAGAGAGAGAGAGTGAGTGAGAGAGAGAGAGAGAGAGAGAGAGAGAGAGAGATGTGTGTATGCCAGGTCTGGTGGCTCAGTGAACGAGGGAGTCCGCACCGGGGGCCTGTGTCCAACCACATGGTCAGTTTCCATTCTCACTAGCCCTGCCCCCTTCCCCACTGACCCCTCCCCCACCCGTGCGGCACACTGCCACAAACCACACTGCAAATTTTGGACCAGAGAGAAAGTATGTGATTACCCATGGTGTAGAGTAACCCCCAGCACCTGGCCATCTATGTACCTAATCAAAGTCATCCTCACTGGTATCCCAGTCCAGTGTGTGGTCGCATTGTTGATGAAGATGATCATGTTGCAGTTCTTGTTGCTGGTGACCAATTAGGGTGACCCAACGTTGCATAAGTACTCACACATGTACAATCAGTGTGTCAATTCAGAGGTCTGTCGTGACCAAGGTTGTAACAATGCACTTTGATTGTAGGAAGTGCAGAGTGTGGCAAATGTGCATGCATAGGCCGGAAAATGTGTAATGAAACCACCATACAGCGCATTGGTGTTGACTGCAGCGTTGTTGGTGCTGCTGTTGATGGTGTCTAGTAGCATCTCCTCTCTCACTCTGCCACACATATTTCTCAATCTCACCCCTTTGATATGGTGTGTCATGTGTTTGACCGATGAGTAAGTGGATGTCTATTCGGCCAATACTTGTGTGTTGAAATAGATAGGTCAAATGCTAAACAATTACAAATGCTAAGAAGTATGCAAAGGTGAGCCATGCCATGTGTATCAGCTTGGTGAAGTGTGTGGCCAGTCAGATCTGGTCAAATAAACCACATAGTGTAAATGATTTGGAGAAGTGGAGTCCTGTGAGTTTCATGCCCTGCTAGTGACAGATGACCAAGGCCATGAACTTTACGTTGTGTCAAAAGTTAGTGTTGATGGTGTTTTCAAACCTTCACTGTCTCCAGTGGGCCCTGCAGGTGAGGTGGCTGCGGACTGTCCCTCCTTATCTCACGGAACATACAATTGCATGGCTTGTGTGGTGTCACAGGTCTGCCATCAGCATGAGATGCATGTCTGAATGTGAGTTGTGTCATGCGTGGCTGATGTCATGTTACCATTCACATGGAGGGGACTGCAAGGAGTGTGGATCAGTGCCCTGGCTAGATGTCCGGAGAGCCAGGCTGCCTGTTGGTGTCTGTGGTTTTAGGGCAGGTCTCAGTTCCATTGTGTACATTTGTAGTGACACGTATGCAACTGTGCAGCAAACACAAGCTAAATGGCTGGTTGGAGGATCAACACTGAGGCAATGTACTCAGCATTGATGCCGCTAAATAGCTAGAAGCAACACGTCTAACCTAAGTCTAAGAATTGCTGAAATCACAAGATAATAAACTGTCAACACTGCCAACATAGTATGCCTAATGAATCATGTACCCATCTATCCCTCACATGTCATAGGTGATCAAAGATATGCTCTGTGCCCGTGGATGATGACACCTGTCCGAAACCCCACCACCCAGGCACAGAGGCAGTACAATGCTGCACATCGCCGCACACGTGGGATTGTGGAGCGTACATTCGGCGTGCTCAAGTCACGTTTTCGTTGCCTGGATGTTACAGGTGGCAAACTGCTCTACAGTCCAGCAATGGTAAACAAAATAATCCTGGCATGTTGTGTACTGCACAACATTTGTGTGCGCACAAATGCACCATGGATACAAGTGCCTGCAGCACTGGGCGATGAACAGGATGAGGGTGAGGACCAGCAAGGTGGCCCACAACCACTGCGGCTGGAATTGCCCGAAGGGACCATATCATAAATAATTTCTTCATATGAGCACATCAGATTGACATTTACAAAAGCAAATACATGTATTTAGAAAAGGACCTCAAGTTCTGTTTGTGAAAATTAACAAACTCAACACACATACCCTGTCTGCAAGTTACTCTCCTGCATCAGTATATGACTATGAAATGTTACCATTGTACAATAATTGCAAGTAAGAGTACCAAAGTAAAATCATGCTGTGTATGGTTCATCATCCCAGAGAGTTCCAATAGTGCGTCAAGCGTGCACAAGCTGACTTTACAATGAGTAAAATCGGGCACACAACTCATCAATGGTTGTGTCAAATACTATGTAATACACGATTCACAGGGTGTACTTGACATGATAATTTATAATGTACGGTCTATGAACTAACAAAAGATGATTTCATTGGTTAATTTGTTGTTAAATATAGCTGTTAAGGCCGTGATAAGGGGGCCAAATTAGAAAATTGGGTGTGGAATGGGGCACTAATCTGAGAAGTGGGTGTGGAACGGGGCACTAACCTGAGAAGTGGGTGTGGAATAGGGGTCAATGTGGAGAAGTGGGTGGGGAATGGGGCTCAAATCTGAGAAGTGGGTGTGGAATGGTGCTCAAATATGAGAGGTGGGTGTGAAATGTGTGTCCCAGCAGAAAAATGGGTGTGAATTTGGTGCTCAATTTGGTAAATTGTGTCCTAAATTGGGTGCAAATCTTAAACGTGGGTGTGAACTGTGTGTCTAAGCTGTAAATTGGGTGTGAAATGGTGCCAAATGGTGGAAAGAAACTCTGCATGCATCCAAGACATTGAATGAGCCAACAGCAAGGCTCACATGCACACCTTCCCTAGACACCTTCATGAAGACCGTCGAGACCGGTCACGATGTTTAACAAATTGGCTCATTGGCAATATGACCCAACAGACAAGACGAACTATCTGACCATCTCCCTGCAACCCGTGGTGGGCAAAGTCACTGAGAGACCCAGAAACACCCAGCTGACTGGCTACATTGAAGAGAACTCCATCATGGACCACTCCCAGTCTTGTTTGGGTATCAAGCACAGCACCAAGAATGTACACCATGCTGACAA
This sequence comes from Triturus cristatus, assembly GCF_964204655.1. Taxonomy (NCBI): domain Eukaryota; kingdom Metazoa; phylum Chordata; class Amphibia; order Caudata; family Salamandridae; genus Triturus; species Triturus cristatus. The sequence continues at coordinate 780,156,443 of NC_140582.1, forward strand.
TGCTTAAATATGCATGCCACTTGACCTGTGTCACGTTGCGGACAACACATCCTACTACACCTCTATGCAGCCTCAAACACCCTCTCACACACCACACCCCAGATGCCAGACACCACCACAAGGGGATACGAGGAACAGCCTTCACCTGTATCCACTCCGTCTTCCACGCAATAAGCCAAAGGACCCTCACCCACCCCTATCTCCTAAACCACAGGCACCAACTGCGGAGTCTCCTCCACCTGTTTCAACACCCTACGTATGCTCAACAAGATCTACAGATGGATCCCAACAGACTCAAGGAAAACAGTCACCCAGGCCCTCGTCAGCAGCAGACTCAACTACGGAAACGCACTCCACGCCGGAGCCACCACCAAGCTCATGAACAGACTGCAGAAATCCAGAATGCCTCTGCACGCCTGATCCTCGACATCCCGCGCCACAAGCACATCACCCCACACCTGAGGAACCTGCACTGGCTCCCGTCGATAAAAGAATCTCCTTCAAACTCCGGATCCACGCACACACAAGGCACTCCACAAGACCGGCCGGACTATCTCAACAGTCGACTCTCCTTCTAACCAACATGAAACTCTGCTCCGCAGACCTCTCCCTGGCTACTGTCCCACGCATCCATAGAACCACAGCCGGAGTCAGATCCTTCTCCCACCGTGCCGCAAAGACCTGGAAGACCCTCCCCCTCAACCTACGACAAACCGAAGACCTTCTAACCTTCAGGTGATGACTCAAGACCTGGCTGTTCGACCAGTAGCAACAACACCCCACCTCTACCCACCCTCAGCACCTTGAAAGCCTTGCGGGCATGTAGTGCGCTGGGATTTTTTTTTTGATTGATAGATTGATTGCTTGAGTACCACATGGAGCGTCGCTAAGGCACACGTTTTGCTCTATGCACATGTACCCACTCACTGCCATTGCTAGACAGCACAGGGTAAGCATATCATCCCACACAGACAACACACAGCTCATCCTCCCCCTCACGAAGAACGCAGAAGACTCAAAAGCAAGCTCCCTGGAATGAATGTCGGAACTAGCAGATCGGATGACACACCTCTGCATAAAGATCAACTGTGAGAAGACTGACCTCCTCATCTCCGCTCCATCCACATCCGCATGGGACATCCTCTGGTGGTTGTCTGCCCTTCTAAGCCCACCCTCACTGACAGACCGTGCACGCAAGTTTGGCATCATCCCAAATCCACCATCATCCTGCACAGCCAGATCTACTCCATTGCGTGCTACAGCTGTCTACAGATCTAACCAAATCCATCTCAATGGATAACCCCAGGATGCATAAAAATTGTCACTAACTTATTCATCCCCAGCAGACTGGACTACTGCAACAAACTCTACGCAGGGAGATACAAAACGCCACAACACAAGTTCTAACACAGCCTGAAAGCTGCAGACACACCTGTCTTCAGAAACCCACGTCCCAAACACAAGAGGCAACACATACAGAACATCCAATGTAGCACCGACAAGGAGAAAGTAAGCCTAAAACTACTCACACACACCTCCAATTCCCTACACATCATCAGGCACAAAGACATCCACTAGAGAGTCAACCTCAACATCCCCAAGAGGAACTGCTGCTCTGACAACCTTGCTCTTGCAGACTCAACCGGGATCAGAAAATCACAGGCAGAGGAAGAGCTGCCACCTACGTCGCCTGCAAAGCCATGGACGAGATGAAAGTCAACTTCAAACAATCTCACACCCAGCATGCTTACATGCGGAACCACAAGACATGGCTATTTGGCTGAGGCAGAGCTGCACACCCACTCCCCCACAGCGACTTGGGAGCCTCACGTGTGAGTAGGGCACATCATGCCCACCCTTATTGTCGGATTGATCTGCGCACATACTCATCACCTACAGACCACGCCAGGTGAGTAGTGCTCATACAATTCACATCTCTTTTATGAATGAATGTCGGTGAAATTACCAAAAGATGTGGGGATGAGTAATGTCACATGCCATTTTGGGTGTCAACTGTCTTGGAACATAAAAGGTAGTCTGTGTATACCCCTGAGGAAGTGTTGTCTATGGAACAACAATTCCCATTCTGTTGGGTGCAGGGGGATACACAGTACCTGGGCCTACAACGTGCTCTGACTCTTGCCTGTACAGCGAAGCTCAAATATTCAACACTGTTGGATGAGACGGATAAGGCGCTGGACGCCTGCTCAAAACTGAGCCTCACATGGTTTGGATGCATAGCGGGAGGAAAATGTAGAGTCTTCCACGCATTTCCTATGTATGTCAATTTGTACACATGGTGTCCCATCCCCGTGCACTCACAATTGCAAGCCATCATTAATAAGTCTGTCAGGGAGGGCAAGCGGACTTGCCTCTCACTTGTGCAGCTTACACAGCAGAAAATTCAAGGTTGCCTGGGATTGCCCCTCATTGGTACTAACAAGCCACATGCCTTTGATATATAGTTGAATGGAATAGGCTGCTTTGGGAGAAGCAATGTAACTTCATGGACCAGTCTGTGGCGGGCAAAAACATCTGGATCTAACTGTGGCTAGCCTATAAGCACTGGCCGTGGGGCTTGTAGTCTTTGCTGGTTCGGGCGCTCACCCACAAGGTCTTGGACAGGGTGGCAGTATGGAAGGGGTGGGCATCTTTCCCCTCACTGACAAACTACAGCGTGGATAACCCGGACTTGCCCCCGGATCAGGAATCAGCGATATTCCATCGCTGGCAAAAACAGGTCTGCAAGAGCATAGGGTCTATCTTTGATCTAGAAGGGCTTGTGCCATATCTGTGGCCTATACAGGATTATGAATTTCCCGCTGCTGTTGTGTATTCATAATGCCAAATAACACACTGGGTCATGGGACTCGACGTTGGTTACGTCATATGCGAAGTGGTTAGCGCGTAAGGAGGACAAACATTCCCTCATATCTGAGCTGTACAAAATGCTTATCACCAGTCTGAGTGGTCAGTGCACAAAAGTGTAGGTTTTGTGGGAAATGTAGCTGGTGAGGCCAATTTCAGCCAAGGAATCGGAACGTATCCTGTATTGCGCACACCACACTGCACACAGTGTAGCGGGAGCTGGAACCCCCTTCAAGGTTTGCTTTCATTGGTGTTTCACACCTGTGCAACTACATGTCTGGGACAAAAGCAAGCCAGATTGCTGCTGTCGGGGATGCTGGATGACTGGTACCCTCGTGCACTTACTCTGGCATTGTCCAAAATTGTAGAGCTATTGGGGTGAGTCCTTAGATAACATAGATACAGCGTACAACATTGCAATGCCCGGCGCACCGGAGTACACACTCCTTGGCCTCTCACATCCGAAGGCCTTCCCACTAACATCCCTCAGGGGTAGGCAATTAGTCCCAGCGTTGCTGGCGGACAGGCCCGGTTATCCTAGCACAGTGGGGTACAGTGGCAGTTCCAGGGCTCCTGTCCTGGTTACAACGTCTAAGGAACCTATTAGCTCTGGAACGTCTGTCTCGGGGTACAGAGGGAAGGGCGAGAGATTTTGCAACTCCGTGTTGCCCCTTTGTGATTTCATTGTCCAGAGATATGAGGGAAGTCACATGCCCAAAGTACTTGCAGGTCTGACTCATTCCACCGATGGGGCAATCTTCCTCCGCTGCTCACCCAGTGGAGTGACGAGGGGGCTCCCTTCCACACATATTGTGTATGCTTACTATCATCTAGGTAGGCTGCAACCAGTGCGGAAGGTGAGGTTGTGGTAGGGTTATTGGGGGAGGGGTGTCTTTTCTCCCTTGTTCTTGATTGTTTCACTTCTCTGTTTTACATGCTTATTCTTTGGAAAATGGAAGACGCTCTTAGTGGCTTGTTTGCTCTTCCGGTATACGTTCGGCCTCCAGGTTGCGGCTTAAACGCTGTGTAAATGCCCACAATACTTGCACGGTCGGCATCCGTATGTAGCCAGCAAGCTGGGTTTGCCACATTAGCCTGCCTTCCTATAAAAATAGGTAACCCTAAAATGGAGTCGGCCTTCATTGTGCAAACCTATCTTCACATTGTATTATTGTGCTGTGACCAGAGTTTTTGCTTGAATGTCCATCATTGCTATAAAAATGCCAGATTCATATTGCAAACACGATGATATGTCCCCGCACATTTAAAAGTACATGGCTGGACACACTCCCCAATACTGTATCATCATCAGGCCAGTAGCAGCCTCTTAGCGTGAAGAAACCCATTGCAAACTATGAAACATGCCGCATACACATGACGGTAAGCATATGGACATCAGCGGGCCCTTAACGTGCAGAATCTGATCGCATGTATTCAGCCTCATGACATTAGCTGCCCCTTAGCGTGCAGATTCTGATCGCATTTCATTAAACTGGACGCATACACATTACAGTAGGCCTATGGACATTAGTGGGCCCTTAGCATGCAGAATCTGATTGCATGTATTCCGCCTCATGACATTAGCTGCCCCTTAGCGTGCAGATTCTGATCGCATTTCATTAAACTGGACGCATACACATTACAGTAGGCCTATGGACATTAGCGGGCCCTTAGCGTGCAGATTCTGATCGCATGTATTCAGCCTTATGACATTAGCTGCCCCTTAGCGTGCAGATTCTGATCGCATTTCATTAAACTGGATGCATACACATTACAGTAGGCCTATGGACATTAGCGGGCACTTAGCGTGCAGATTCTGATCGCATGTATTCAGCCTCATGACATTAGCTACCCCATAGCGTGCAGATTCTGATCGCATTTCATTAAACTGGACGCATACACATTACAGTAGGCCTATGGACATTAGCGGGCCCTTAGCGTGCAGATTCTGATCGCATGTATTCAGCCTGATGACATTAGCGGCCCCTTAGCGTGCAGATTCTGATCGCATATCATAAAACGGGCCGCATACACATTACAGTATCAGCCCCTTAGCGTGCAGTTTCTTGTCGCCTTTGTACAAAAAATGCCTCTAACACACAGGAAGAGATGTATGCCTGCTTCCTGTCTCCTTGTGTGTGGCATTCACTTTCACTTTCTCTTTTGAGCAAATTGTGTTGGATTTGGCTGACTGAGGAGGTGTTTTGGGGATTGTGCTGGTGGAGAGTGTATTTTTGAGTGTTGCTGTGTTGCTGTGTCCTGTCTAAAGTGTATTTTTGGATTATTTCACATTTTAATTACTTTTTACTGTCTACTGTCCTCAGTCTTGTTGTGTTTGTTGTGGGTTATTTTCCTTTATTGTCCTTATTGAGTTTTCTTTTTGTAGTCTGGGGTGAGAACTGGGGTGTGTGGAGATGCCGGCGGTGGGAAAGTCAGGGCGGATGTCAGAGGGGGCTTCCTGTGGCTGGTGCGGGGCTACCTGCCTCTGTTGCTGGAGAGAGGAGGACGTATCCTCCAGGGCTATGGTGTGGCTGTGCGCAAGTTGCGATAGGAGCGTGCGCGGATGCAGATGCTCCGCTGCTTTTAGGTGAACAAGACCGTGCACCAGTGGAAGCACCGCTGGCAGGACATGCTGGCGCGGGAGGCGGATCCTGCTAGACTACACTGGAGTCATGCCTGGCATCCGGGGTGGTTAGTACCAATTCCCTTTTTGTCCACAACTAATGTTACGTACATATATGAGCGACATGTTTGAGAAGAAGATAAGATGTCTTAATGCTGTCCCAAGTCCGTGACACTATAACAACGTGGTTAATGCTATGCGACTAGCGAAAAATACTTGTGCATGATGGCCTTGACCTTGGATTTGCATGACTCACTCTTCCCACTACAGTGTGTACAACAGTACGGAAGGTGTTGGGATAGTCAATCAAAATACACATTATTGATGTGCGCCATGCAGTGCAAGGTGGAGTGACGATTGGCGTTGCAATGACCGCGTAGATTACGTTTGCCACTTTTAAATACCACATAGCAATGGAGATCCCCGGTGTTAAACATCCCAAAATATACATGCTTAATGTGAGCGAATACTCAGCAGGAAGGGTTGCAGGGGCGTGGCGGTGTTTGCATGTTGAAGTATAGCAAGGGGTGTGTCTGTCGAAGAGCAATGTTCAGAGTTAGTGCTTGGAGATGGGGAGCAACGTTGCCTGTCAGAGGTGGAGCGGAAGGTTGCCACAGGCCATATCTGCAAGGTAGGAAAAGGAGCAGATTTACAATCTGGTCTCTCTGGGGTGGGGGAACACGGCATAGGCCAGCTGGTCAGATCGTCGGGTCCTTTGATGTGCCATGGAACGAAAGTTGTACGTTAAGGTATGTTTGCCCAGTGTTGTGGATGGCTGTGTGAGCCTGGGTGCACATCTTGAATGTGACTCTAGCTTTGATGTGGAGACAGTGGAGTGTGCACAGGTGGTGGGAGGTGTGACAGAGTCCTGGCAGTGTGAGGATCAGTCCTGTGGTTGCATTTGAGATGTCCTGCAGCTTGCGGATGTGGTTCATGTAAAATCTGTCATGGACTGTGGTGCCGTAGTAGGGTGAGCTATTGCACAGGGCATGAGTGAGTGTCTATGTGTGTTTGAGTAGGAGTCATTTGACTGTCTGACATAGGAGGCAGAGTGTGTGGAAGCAGGATGATGAGACCGGATAGATCTTGCAATTATCTTGGACATCGGAGTCCATGATGGATTACATGTTGCGTGCCTTGGCCGTGTTGGGGTGTGGGTTCCCCATGCCGTGTGAGGAGCCTGTGTAATTACATGCGTGGATGTTTTGGCACATGATGGGTACTTATCTTTTGTTGTTGCTCACTTGTATGCTGCTCTTTGACATTCATCTAGCAAGCTCTGCTATGGATTCGCAATACTTGTGTTTGCTGGAGTTGTGTTGGCTGGATGTGTCAAGGTGGAGTTGCCAGTCTTATGCCTATGATACAATGTTGAGTCCATAGCTAATCACGATTGTGGCGTGCGGAGACATGTAGATGTGAAAGATTGTAGGGCTGAATGAGGATCTCTGGGGGACTCCACAGCTGGTTGTTGTAGGCTCCAAGACAACAGAGGGGTGTCTGACACACATGTATGTACGTTGAGGAAGGAGCAGGTCCAGTTGAGGGCCTTGTCTTGGATCCCTTTGTTGTGAAGTCTGCATATTGGTGGGCTTTGTGAGACAGTGCTGAATGCCGCAGCGATCGGTCAAGGATGATGAATAAAATGGTTTTGTTTTGCGCTCCGTGTGGATGAGGTGCCTTGATATTGCGTGAAACAACTCATATGTGCAGCACGGCCAGCAGTGATGTTTTGGCTGTGCAGCCTCTGCTTCCACATGTTCGTGTGTGGATGCCATTCAAAGTAGGCCCAGTCATGTGGCCAACATGAAGTCAACACCACAGGGATGTAGCATTGTCTGTCACTGTAACAATTCACATTGTGAATATGCCACGTTTGCTGGGGTTTGCTAACAACACCTATTTGCATTTGTCCTCTCACAGATGGATGCCAACCTATCACCCAGGGGGACATTGACCATTTCCAGGACCCACACGCCACTGGTGAGTAGTGACAAGAAATATTGGCATGTTGCGTGGTCATGAGTGTCTGTGCCACATGCAGCACGTTGTTGATTTGCAGTATGGGTGTGTATCGCATTCAATTACCTATGATGTGCAGAGGCATTCAGCCTTTCCGAACTGTATCTAATATGGTAGTTTAAAGGGGTACAATGCATCTCATTCAGAGTTGTGAGTTTGTCCATCAACAGTCATTGATACACATGTCAATGTATGGGCCTATTTCCGAGCAAATAATGCTGCCAACTAGGCATTTACACTGCAGTTGTGTTGGCAATAGGCCACTAGCATTTACTCCCATGTTCATTTGTGCAGCCTAGTCAAGATGGCACACTTACATGCGGTAGACATCGTCCAAGGGGCGTGCAGTGGGTGTAGCATTGTGCACAATGAGGCAGTGCTATTGTGTCCGTACAAGGTCAGACATCTTGGCACAGTGATACCTAAGGTATGCTGCATAGCACAGAAGCTGAAGTGGCAGGGTGTAGCTCAGATCCAATTTTGTCAATGGCGTGTTACACAAACACATTCCATAGATGTGTACATCAATTGGGAATTGATATTTGTGCACTGCAATGGTGTTGACAGGCTATGTCCGTGTGGACATTCCATGCTGGAATCAGGATCATGTGTACCAACTCATCTGACACAATTGGTGACATCACTCAACACACATTTCATGCCCATGCATTTTCTATGAATCATTTGATGTCACATAGATTTACAAATCAGGACTGCGGAAACAATATCTGTGTGTACACATTAGCCATAACAATTACACAACCCTCATGACCCCAGGGTGCCATTACAATGTGTAATCCATTGTGACAGTTTGCGTAGTTGATGCATGCGTGTTCATCTCTACTATGGAGTGAGATTGGGGGTTACAACACATGCATGACTGACAGTTGTGGGTCAATGATGTATCCCCTCGCAGTGGATGACTCTCACCAATTGCATAGTAATGGTGGAGTGAGTAAGTGCCTAAGTCAGCATTCATACCCCAAACATGTTTCCATGTTTGCAGCATGATGCAGCATGATTACAAGTGTGAGTAGGGCAGTCCCAGGCCTGTTATTGTGCATGTAGTGTGAGACTACAATAGGTAGTTATTCACATCTGCACACATACACCCTTGCCTGTCTTGGCACTGACTTGATGTACTGCACACAGTTCCTGGGGGACATACATGGCTGCACATGTGCATTGTACTACTGATGCAGCTGTCTGTCACAGGATGGGAGAGGGTTGTGCTGTGCACATAGGTGTTATGCCTCCCAAATGAAGTCAATTGTACAGGTCACCCACAGTCCGGTTGTCCAATGGTGCCATGTTTGTAGCGTATCCTTAGCTTTCAGTTGTGTCAGTGCATGTACCATGCCATGCACTGTCATGTCAGTCTCAAAAACATGTAGTTATTTATTCATGCGTAGACATTGGGTTTAATAGGTCAGTCCTTGACTTAACATGTTGTTTTTAACTTGTGATACAGATCTCATGTTGGACGGTTACATAGTGTAGGGGACAGAAAACTGACATAGATTTTTTTTCTCTCAGACAACATGACACCTGAGGAACAGCACCGGTTCCAGGTCGCCAAGGACCGGTACCTCCATGTGCGTAAGGTACATAAGGGTTTCAGATTGATGGCAAGGAGGTACCGGGCCAAAAAGAAGGCAGGGACCTGGCCGTTGCTGCCAAAATGCATCATGACTGGCAGCGGCTCAAGACCATCAACCTCAGGTGTCAGTGTGGGATCTCAACATGTCAATCCCCTGCTGCCACACCCACACCGGTGCCAGGCCACCATGCACCAGCCCCAGCACCAGCACTGGCACCGGCACCAGCACCGGCACCCGCACCGGCCCCCCTGGATCCTGGACTGGCCCAAATTATGCAGATTGTCCAGGGCCAAACCAACATCCTCCAGGACATCCGCCGTGAGTTCCTGTATCTAAACCGGCAGATACATGAGATCCAGGCCCACCTTGGACTGCCATGAACACTGCCCCTGTTCTCACCCCCCACCCCCCCACCTCTTCTCCCTTCCCACACTGTCCCCCTTTTATTATTATGTTGTGTAATGTCATAGTTGTGTGTGTTATTTAGCATAGTTTTAGTGTAGGCTTAGTTAGGGTTAGCTTTAGACTGTTTTTACTTATTGAATGTTATAGGGTTTGGGGATAGGTTTCATTTATCTTTGGGTGGGGGGGTTGATGTATTTATTCATTTTCTGTGTTTGTAAACAGTTAGGTAAGAAAGTTTTAGTTAGAATAAATAATTGTAGTTAGTTTAGGGCTAGAGTTAGGGATATAGATTAGTGTAGAGTTGTTTTATACATATATAATTGTAGTATAAATCTTGTTAATTATAGATTTCTGCTTGCACTTATATCATGGCTGATGCGGGGGAGTGGGGCTTGCCCCATCGTGTGCAACTCATACCATCACTGGAGTAATCATTGTATGTGTAACTATGGTCGTGACCTGTCACTCTGCAGGATGGATTGAAGCCAGATACCTTAGATGTGAGCACAATGACCTTGCATGTCTGATAGATTAGCAATTATGGTTTACGGCCTACTCTGGTGACAGTTCATTGTGAACTCCAACATTTCACATGTTCCTGGGCATGGCCAATGGATCTCCATTCCATGCATACTGTTGGTCATTTGTGGGTCCATTGTTAACGTCACATGGCACAACAGTGTTAGTGAGTCACATGAGTTATATGAGACTGAGTAATGAGTTTGGAATAGAGGTCACTCAGAGGTGTCTTGGAGTATTAGCACTGTCTGGAATACAGACTTAACTTCAAGTTTCTTGCTTTTGTGTAACACTTAATCATTACAGTTATGCCTTGGGACCTGATGATGTTGGTTTGCAGATACACAGTTCTGCTGCACACAAGTGGCGACATGCTGCATTGCTCCCTGTACCAACAGTGCCATAGCCCCTCATCTCAGCTGTAACTTTCGCATTGTCTCATAGTGATGACACCCTTGTAATCTTGCCACTGATTCAGACTATATGCTAAGTGCAGTGGCTTCAGTAAGTATTGTGGACTCAACTTCAGTGTGGCTTACTTTGTAGTTCCATGTATGTATGTTAGACCTGTGCCCTTGGGTCTCCTCAGCAATATGAATCTGTTGTGAACACCTAGAGATGTGACATGCAATGTGCTACATCACAACAATCTTTGACCAACACGTCCTGTGTTTGGCGATATGCCAGGAGATTATGCTTTGCTATCATGATTGGCGACACTACTTGTGTCCTACAACAGACTTGTACATGTTGTCACACATGCATATTGTGAGAAAGTGGTTAGGGATATACTGTTCCCAAATAGGTACAGTGTGCACAGAGTCCACAGTCACCAGAGTTTGGGCAGAGGTTAATGTTAGATATTACCTTATTCTATGAAGTGTTAGCTTGGTCAAGCAGTAAGGCAGTAACAGAGGACAGTGTAAAGCATTTGTTTTACACACTCAGTCAGCAGGTGGTCACACACACTCAATAACTGAATTCTAGGAAAATGGTTTTGATATAAAAATATATGTTTGTTTTATTTTATAACCAACAATAGGTATCAAAATATACTTCCTCAGATTGCGAGGCTTTAGTTACATACTTTGGCAATATGCAATTGACTTTGGTAGGTAATAGTTACAATTTGTTGCAATAGGCAACACAATTTCAAACACAATAGTACATTGAGCTCAATGTGAGTTTGAAATTAGGGGTGGGCGGAATTTGCGAAAGTGACTTTCGCAAATTATCGCAAAAATGTTAAAAATCTCCGCAAACACGTGGAAAGATCGCGAAGATGCGGAAGTTTTTTTCCCGCCCGTTCGCGGTATTTTCTACGTGGTCATAGCTCGCCAACTTATCCATGCGGTTGCTCGCGGGCGCGGCCATCTTTATTTCACTCTTCTCGCGGTGCATGATCGCGAGAAGAAAGACGTGATCGCGCGACCAATGACATTACTGCGGGCGCGAACTGTCGCGAGACAGCGCAAATGGCTACCAACAATCCAACATCTCGTGGAGAACGCGACCGGATCGGGAAAACTTGTCAGCGAACGCGGGGATTCAGGTAAGGCGATCATGTGCGTGCGAGAATGTATTATTTTACAGCGCGAGCAAGAAACAAATTATCGCTAAGCTGCGGAATGCGGAAATTTTGACATTTTCGCGCTCTCTGCGGAACGCGAAAATGTCAAATTATCTCAATTTCCGCAAGCGGAACGGAAATTTAGCCCAGGCCTATTTGAAATGATTTGCAATAGATTACTTCCAGGATTACTTTTCTAAGTCATGGACTGGATCCTATATTCAGTCCTGTGCAAGGTCTTGGAAACAAGTGAGTATATCCGTTGTAGTTGCTGTTGTGATTTTCAGGCAATATTTTGCTATTTCTAAACTTGACACTAAGGAGAAATTTTACAGAGACACTGGCAATGATTTCCGATGGAAGAAAATTGTGTTATTGGTAAGTAAGGTTGTGAGTGCTTTTCAGGGTCAGTGCTGGGCACCAAGATCCAGCATTGGGATCTCTCCTAATAGCAGTTGAGTTTTTCTGTTTTTGTTACTTGGTTGATTTTAGGCAAATATTTTAACTTTTAGAATCTCCACAATCAGAAGAAATTTCTGATGAAACCAATCAATGTTACCCTATGGAATCCAATTATCGGGTTATCGGCTTTTGGGTAAGTACTCGACTGGCAGAGTTAAGGTTCTGGCCACAGACTCAGGTTTCCCCCAGGGTCAGGTTTGTACTGTTGTTGCACTCTCTGCGGGACTGTGGCGGACGGGGGCAGAGTGAGTTTGGCACGATGTTATCCTTTGGGAGGCAGGAGGGCCTTGGTTGGTGGCTGCTGACTAGCAGGCCACACGGCTGTGGGAGCTGGGCTCCTGGTCACTTGCTCAGGGCAAATGGGGAAGTAGGTAGGAGTAGAAGTTACACTGCCAGGGCCACTCGGGCGGGTGGGTGCAGGATGCCTTTGACCCTTTTTGCGCTCAATGGATTTCAATGGGAAAGCTTCTGGACAAACAAAGGCTGCAAGCTCGGGGTTGCAGAGTCTTCATGTGCCCCAACCACTTTGGGAGGTAAATTGGGTTGTTGGAGGGTGGGTATGTACTCAGGAGTCGGGCACAGGGGGCCGCAGTGCGCCGGGTGCTGGGGTGACTTTTGGTCTTGGGAAATCTTACCCTCTGTTGATTGTGGTCGGGGGGGGTCCCTGGTTCTGAGGCTGCAGGCGTTGTCACGAGTGTTGAGGTGAGACCTTGGTGGCCAGATTCGGGGTCACAGTTGCCGGGGGTGGACGTCATCGGGGTCTTTCTCCACTCTGACACAGGCCAGGCTTGTCCAGTGCAGAGTGTGCAGGGTTTGCGGTTCCGGGATGATGCCAGGGGTTAGAAACTTGCTTTGAGCAGAGCTACTGCTCATGGGACTCTCAGATGATCAGAGTCACAAGGTAGCCAGGTCCGCCGGGGTTTGTGAGGTTGCTGGCCACAAGTGGGTCTGGGCTGTGGCAGGAACAGGTTAAAGGGTCGACAGGCTGGTAGGGCTGGGGCAAAAGCAGTTGGTGTCTTCCTCTTCTTAGCAGCTGCACGGCAATTTCTTTCTTCTTGCTCTTCCTTGCTTTTTCGGAATCTGGGGAAGGAAGGTTCAGGGTGCCTCTAAATACTAGGTTTAGTTGCGTTACAGGTAGGTACAGGGCAGGGACCAATGGGTCCCTGCACTGGGGTGGATACACACACTATCCTGCCACTCACCTGTGGGAGTGGGCCAGTAGCCTAGTCCTGATTGTGCAGGGCTTCACATCTTCAAGATGGAGAGTGCCTGGAGATGGGCTTCCCCTCGCCTCCCCCACCTGAGGGTTGGGGTGGGCAGGCTGGCACATACCCTGTCCTTATTTTGTGTTTCCGGCCAGTCTTCCCGCCAGAGTGGGTGTCAGAACCGGGGGGTTGGGGCAGTTTTCTGGGTACAGCAAGTGGCCTGGAGAAGCTCACAGAGTCTGCATGCCTTTGAAGCTTCCCCCTGGCCATCCTGGGGGAGGAGACCTAGCACCTCGCCCAGCATGTGCATTGTTGCAGGCCCAGGAGAGCGGGGGCTCTACACCCTGGGGTCCAGCAACATGTCTGATGTGTGGCAGCCTAGGCAGCCTCCAAACCAGACGTGGATTGTAGGTTAGTTGTCAGGGGGCATCTCTAAGTTGCCCTCAGTAGTGCTTTGTACATTGAATCACACACTGGCATCAGTGCGGGTTTGATGTGCTGAGAAGTTTGATACCAAACTTTGCATTCTTCAGTGTTCCCATTATAGTGCTGTGGAGTTCGTGTTCGCCGAGCTCTCTGCACCATATACTCTTAAATGGCAGCACTGCACTTACAGTGCCCAGGAATGGACCTGAGTACTGTAGGTGCAGAGGGATAATGCTGCTGTGCCCACACCACTGGCATAGGGCACCCAGCTATAGGGGTGGATGATGTATGCCAGGGCAGTGTAGGTTGTGTGCATGCAACACAGGGATGTGTGCCATGTCGACTCTTTGTTTTGCCTTGTACCCAGACACTCTGCCTGCTAGGGCAGTGTGTTTGTGTTAGGGGACAGGGCCTCTAAGGCTGTCACAATAAGTGCTGCAACCCTTAGAGGCCTTCCCTTGTCACAAGGCCTTGGGTACCTAAGGTACCATTTACCAGGGGCTGACATGTGGCCAGGGTTTGCCAATTTTGAATGTTAGTGTTTAGGGAAGGAACATAGGCCCTGGGCACCTGATTGGCAGGAGTCCACGGCACACTCAGTCAAAGTCCATTCAGCAGTTCCTCAAAAAGTGGGGGAATACCATGCAGGAAAGATGGTACTTTCTCACACATATGTCATACATGTTGGGGGCTCAGAGTTGGGATATTGCTAGATTGAGCTATCTGATCAATGTTGTCAGTGCAATTTGGCCTGTGTAATCTCGTGGGACCCCCTGTGCCCCTTCTTCTCTGTCTGACTCCGTTTGTCTCATCTGTGCCGTCATTGCAAGTGTTATTTAGTTTGCCACACTGTGCCCTCTTCTGCCGGGTTTAGTTGTATTGCTCATTTACATTTCTTACCCTGTTTTGGGATACGTGTTTTTCGACCCGCCTCCGCTCTCCCTTCCCGCCACAGTATCCCCTGCTGAGCCGCACAGCAACACTCACATTCGTACCACCCACATGCCAGGCTGATCCCCCCTCCTCCCCTTCCACTGGCGTACATCCACGCCAGGTCCGCGCAAAGTGCAGGAACATTATGGGTCCGCAAACGCAACTACACACGTTGCCACTACGATGCTAGCACACTCAATGCCCTCAACATAGGACGATCACACACCTGCTTCCTGCCCAGAACCGAAAGCACACAAGGACACCTCTCCAGCCAGAACTGCATTGTCACCAGCATCCAATCTGCAAATCCACCCACTGTGTTGGAAGCCAACTACCTCAGATGCATTGTCCCCAACACCCACCACAGACGCCAACACACAAGTGAACTCTGGGACCTACTCAACTCAACCTCCCCAGACATGGTCTCCATGACAGTGTACCCCTCCTCGGAACACCACCTCGTCATAGCCATCCTGTGCAGCTACAAGATCAACCACAGGGACCGCACCAACGGAGTAGGACTAGGAATTGCCATCGTCAACAGGAACACTCTCAGAGTCTCAACCAATAACGACAACTTCCTCATCAACGCCGAACACCTGCACTTCCAGGTCCACACCAATCAAAACACCACCCTCGGAGTAACCCGCGTTGACATAGCCTCCAGACCCCTAACACAGACTCTTGACTGGGGGTGAGTGGATGATTTATTCAGCATTCCGTCCATCATTTGTTTGTGTAGCACTTTTCACCCTAAGTGGAATGGGTATGCCCAGACGTGGGTCCCTTGCTCACTGTGCCACTGGATTCAATCTAGCCTAGCTGATGAAGGGTAATACCCAGAAACCGGTCCCAGGATGCTTGTTTCCAGTCCAGGAAGGATCTGGCTTGGCAGTTCGGTCTGGACTGTTCCCATGAGGCACAGCATCCATACTGATTTGCATATGGCGGGGTCTAAACTGGGGTGGCATGGTGAATAAAAGAACAATGGATTTAACCCAGATCTCTTGACTGGGGGTGAATGTATGATTTATTCAGCATTCCGTCCATCATTTGTTTGCGTAGTACTTTTCACCCTAAGTGGGATGGGAATGCCCAGACGTGGGTCACTTGCTCACTGTGCCACTGGATTCAAGCTAGCCTGACTGATGAAGGGTAATACCCTTAAACTGGTCCCAGGATGCTTGTTTCTGGTCCAGGGAGGATCTGGCTTGGCAGTTCTGTTGTGACTGTTCCCATGAGGCACAGGGTCAAGACTGATTTGCAGATGGCAAGGTCTAAACTGGGGTGGCATGGTGAGCAAAAGAACGATGGATTTAACCCAGATCTCTTGAATGGGGGTGAATGCATGATTTATTCAGTATTCCGTCCATCATTTGTTTGCGTAGCACTTTTCACCCTAAGTGGGATTCGTATGCCCAGACGTGTGTCTTTTGCTCACTGTGCCATTGCTTTCTATCTAGCCTGGCTGATGAAGGTTAATACCCAGAAACCGGTCCCAGGATGCTTGTTTCTGGTCCATGGAGGCCCTGGCTTGGCAGTTTGGTCTGGACTGTTCCCATGATGCACAGGATCAAGACTGATTAGCATATGGCTTGGTCTAAACTGGGGTGGCATGGTGAGCAAAAGAACAGTGGATTTAACCCAGATCTCTTGACTGGGGGTGAATGTCTTATTTATTCAGCATTCTGTCTACCATTTGTTTGCATAGCATGACTTTATTTAGCCATACTAACGCAATTTCATCCAAATGTGCTGTCTGGGCCTCAGCACCATGTCCAACCCCGTCGTATACAGACTTGAGTAATAATCCATGAACTCGTCCCGGATATCAGGGGTACTAGTAATTATCCTACCCTGTGTTGAGCGGAGACTGGTGATGTGCGCCCGCCCGAAGGGGGCTTCAGGAGACTCGCCAATGTGCGACCCAGTCTCTCCCCTTCTCCATAACGCCATGCAACGGAGTACTTGCTCAAGAAGTGGCCTCTCATACTGACATCCCTTTAAATTCCACCAATAGTACCAGACGACGAGCACCTGTATTCTGGTCGGGGTTTCTGGTCTGTTCCTGGTCTAATTAGCTTAGCTGTTGTTCTATATTCGTGAGTGTGCATCTTAGGTCTCTCAGCACCCCGGCATGTTTCGAAATGCATATCCCCCTAGCAAAGGCCTTAAATGCCCCCCAGAGTGTGGCCCAGGTCTGGACCGACCCCACATTCAACTCAAAATATTAATTGATTGCCTCCTGCAATTCAGCACCGAAGACCGCGTCCTGTAAGGCTTGACTGGGAAAGCGCCACTGTCTTTCCGTACCCTCCGGACGTGGGACTCTAAGCGTTATTATAACTGGGGAGTGGTCAGATAGCCTTCTAGACAAGTGTTGAGAGTCCACGTACCAGGCAACCAATTTAGGGGATACAAGCCAAAAATCCAATCTCGTCAGTGTGTTGTGTTGTGCCGAGTAGTGTGTGTGGATGCGCTGTCGCCTGGTCGGCAATGTCTCCATATAACTATCAGACCGAGCTTGTCACATAGGGCCAACAACGCACGGCGAGCATGAGGTTTCGTGGCTGGGGATTCGGATGTACTATCACGTGTGGGTTCTAGTAACAGGTTAAAGTCCCCGCCCATGCATACATAGTCCGCCTCTAGCTGTGTGCATGTCATGGAAGAACTCTGGGTCATCTATACTAGGAGCGTACACACACATGAACGCTACACACATATGAACGCTATTCGTCGGCCCATAAGGTTTCCCACTACTATTGTATACCTGCCCCCTTCATCCAGTCGGAAACTGATGAGTTGAAAGGGTAGGCACTTGTGTATCAATATGGCTGTACCTCTTGCATACGTACTGTAATTTGCAAAATATCTGTGAGGCCCCCATGTTCTGGCAAAATGTGTCTGTGTCGACAGATTGTAATAACACGCTCCTCTACGACAGTTTTCATCCGCATTCATTGAAACGCCATCTCCCTTACTCTCAATTTTTGAGAATCAAACGTATCATTTCTGATGACGCACAACTACATACTGATGAATACAGGCCCCAGCTAGGCCCGCAGGACACAAGGGTTCGCTCTCCTGTAATGGAATCTATAAGGAAGTTGGCACGGAAACTGCAAAGTACAAAGACAGCATTTATTAACCCTTAAGGGTGGTCCTACAATCCACACAACACTCTTCAGTATTGCATAGAGTAGCACAAAGAACTTGCGTACATGGTCCCCTTTTATACACAATAGAGGGGCTCATAAGTGGGTGGATATCCTCTGAAGAATTCTCCTCTTTCTTCACTGACAAAATCTTGGCCCTTGGAAACGAACTCAACACCATCACATACCCCCAACCCCCACCTGACCCGTCTCCTCCCACATCGACACTCCCACAGGCCACTCCCAAAAATCACGCTCACTGGTCCATCTTCAAAGACTATGATGAAGACTCCATCTCCAAAATCCTCTCTACCTTAAAACCGAACAACCATTTCAATGACCCGCTCCCTGCCAACTGCCTTACGGTCGTCGCCCAATCCATTATTCCCAGCTGGACTTCAATAATCAATGCCTCCCTTCAGCAGGGAATAATGCCAGACTCTCTAAAAGCCGGCCAAGTCCTCCCCATCCTGAAAAAGCCATCGCTGGACCCAGCCTCCCCAGACAACTTCAGGCCCATCTCCAACATCCCCCTCTTAGCCAAAGTGTTGGAGAAATGTGTGCAACAGCAGCTTAGTCACCACATCAACAACTTCCACCTCCTTGATGACTTTCAATCCGGATTTAGACCGGGGCACAGCACAGAAACCACCATGCTTCACATAGTCGATGATGCCCTCCAAGCCCTCGACCAAGGCAAAACCTGTCTCCTAATCCTCCTGGACTTATCCTCGGCCTTCGACACAGTCAACCATGAAAAATTACTCGAACGCCTCAAACTCAGAATGGGCTTAGATGGCACTGTTCTAGATTGGTTTAGTTCCTTCCTCCATAACCGGTCACAGAGATTCCTGATTGATGGCAACCTTTCTTCACCATCGCCGGTCACAGTTGGAGTCCCCCAAGGATCAACCCTGTCCCCCACCCTCTTTAACCTCTACCTAGAACCGCTTACCGAAGTATTGCGCGCAGCTAACATCTCCTATCATATGTATGCCGATGACACCCAGATCTACATCAAAACCTCTTCTCTCGAAGAGATTATCTCCCTGAACGAAGCCCTGATACTCACCGTACAATGGCTCGCATCCAACCAACTTAAACTCAATGCAAAGAAAACAGAATTTCTCCTGATCTCCCCTCCCAATGCCAACTTAGAGATTCAATCATGGATCAAGGCTATTACAGCCTTAAACTGCCCACCGACCATTGTGAATTCGGCTAAATCCCTGGGCATTACCCTTGACACAAACCTTAACATGAGGGACCACATAAATTCTATGGCTAAAACAGCCAGATTCCATCTGAGCTACCTTAGGAAATTGAAACCCTTCCTTGATGCCCCTGACCTAAAAATGGCAGTTCAAGCACTCGTCATCTCTAGACTGGAATATGGCTGCTCAACCCTCTCGGGCTTACCCAAGATCTCCCTGGCACCTCTAAAAGCCTGCCTCAACGCGGCTGCCAGACTACTGACTGGCACTAGGAAATATGATCATATTTCCCCACTCCTGAAAGCTCTCAACTGGCTTCCCTTGGAGGCAAGAATACAGCTCAAACTAGCATGCATCACGCACAAAGCTTTACACTCTAACTCCCCCGCATACCTGACACAGAAACTCATGATCTCCGGAGGAACCAGAAACTCCAGATCCGCCAGGGATTTCCTGCTCCAACCTGCACGTTTTCGGAAAAATAAAACGTACAATCGGGCCTTCTCAGGGGCTGCTCCACGAATATGGAACTCTCTCCCACCCCACATCAGAAGAATCCCCTCACTGTCTCACTTCAAAAAGGATGCCAAAATCTTCCTTATGGGCAAATTTCTCGTCTAACACTACCTCAACTACTTCTTTGGCATAGCCTATGACGGCCCACTACCTCCCCCCTACCTACCGGGTCTCCCGAAACACCAGAATCTTGGGACCGGGTTAGAATTATTGAAAATGTACTCTGTAAATATGGTTTGTCGCTCTTTGTAATCGGTTATGTAAAATGTAAATACATACGTTGTGTATATATATTCCTGCACTATACTGCTACTTGAGCTGTAACTGGTTGACTCTAAATCTGTCTGTATATTGCTTTGCTCCCCTGTAAAGCGCTCTGATACCCTAACGGGTCAAGTTCGCGCTCTATAAAACACATAAAATAAAATAAAATAAAATGAGGCCAAAGAACATTACCATTTATGGTCATTTTCGATACTGAATCAATATGTGGGCGGAGCTAACACACTCCTTGAGCCCGCGAAAACATGGTCAAGCAAGGCTAACTGATAACAGATGTGGTCAAGTCTGGGCATGCGCCAGATGGACAAAGGAGCTATTTATAGACTGTTACTAGGCAGATTACAAGAGCAACTAACACAGAGGTTGGACTCTTCTCGTGGGGAACACGTGGAAGCATGACAATACAAAATGGAGTCTGAACTTCGGTCAACATAACAGAGAAAACATGATCTAAAGGAAGGGAATTAATGTCTTTAGTAAATGCTTAATCACATCGTTGTTTCAATTTACAACAGACGACCCTTTCAGCATTTACTGAAGACATCCGGTTTGTTAGGATAATCATCATATATGTCAATTGTCATCATTTCTTCGACTTCTTTAGCTAAACGTTTCTGGTGAGCAACATCGGCAATAGCTTTCTTATCAGGGATACAGAATGATACGCATAAGGAGCAGAGCAAAGGACCACATTGAACACAGATACAACAAGAAAACAGAACTGTTACAATAATACAAAGACCAGTTAAAACCTTCCATCCCCAGGCAGTAATCAATGCCCAAAACCATCCAGAAAAGGACCAAGTGCCGTTTTCTGTATGGATTTCAGCTGCAATTTTATGTAGTTTGTTGATGGCATTATAAACTGATGGCGTATGATCAGGGATAAACACACAACAGCTACTCCCAATAATTTTACATGCTCCTCCTCTGTCAGCTAGCATAACGTCTAATACCATACGATTCTGCAATGCAACAATTCTAGTAATTTGCAATTCCTCCGTAAGATTCCCAAGAGCAGCAGCAGTCTGGTTTGTCACAGCCTCTACCACTCTTGTTAATCTTCGGATCTTCCTACTGTTCAGAGCAGCCCCAACAAAGAAAAACAGTCCTAAGTTAAAATCAATATACTGTTGCAGACTGGTATCAGTCTGATCTACATCATCAATTGATAAAGTACGTTTATACCTATTTACAGTCACATTATTCAATAATTTCAGATCCTTATGATAAGATGCGGGTGCTAGGAATACAGGAGGTAATAGAAATGATACATAGCATACCCCAGACCACCCAGCCGGCAGACGGTAATAACCTTTATTTCCGCACACAAAGTATGTATTATGGGACGCTAGAAAGGTACTATTATTCAATCCATCAATGTTCAGGACAGTGATGCAATCACTGACACCAACAGGAATAAAACCCACACTCTGGACACACAGGTCCGCTTGAGCTTGTGCTACTTGAATCACAAATTTGTCCTTCCCCACAGTGTCTCTTGTGTTCGTGAAGATGTAGGGAATGGATTCATTGTCTGGTCGGTACTCTTCCCACTCCCAAATTGTCCCATTCGCTTGCGGATACCCATTTTTATCCTGATGACATTCTTTATTGAGTCTGAAGAGCAATCGTCCCACTGTCGGTTTCCGGGTGGCAAAAAGCAAAGTGTACCATGCTCTACAAGAGCCATTGTGAGAGAAAGGAAGTGGTATGAATGGCGTACCTCCTTTCTTCTGATGGGCTGGCATCATCCCACATATCCAACAGTTCGTAGCGTTCGTAGCAACGTGGGTATGATGCAGCATCTGGATGAAAGTGTTATTCAAGTAAGACTGTCGATGCTTCAACTCTTGATACGGTAATGTATAAAAGTAGTGCTCCTCAGGCACCGGAGTTGTCAACACAAGTATTTTCCGAGCGGGAGTTACATCCTCCACAAACCATGTGGTTATCCCAACAATAGCTACTGTCAACATGAACCCTGATGCACAAAGGATTTTCTTTTTCTCCATGTCAAAAATGAAAACCCAATATCTTCCTGAAACTAAAAGTCTGTCAGAACTCTTCCCCTTGGGCAGCGGTCGATTTCTTCACCAGCGGGCCAAGACGGGTGTCGCTACACTAATGCAGGGCTGATCCCCCCCCCTTGCCTCATCGGCTCTCCGTTTCACTAACCCAAGGGCCGTTCTGACAGTATGTCCCGGTACTGGAGAACTCACTTCCTTGGTCGAAGATGATATCGCCTTCCTCCAGGAGTCGCGTGGTCCGGAAAGAGCTCCTCAGTGACGTTTGGCTCCGCAGCACGGCCTGTCTCTGCAGCCAGGATTTCTCGTTGATCAGTCAGCACGGCAGGTTCCACCAATCCGGGCGGCACCTTCCTACAGTGCAGGGAATGGATCCAATTCTTTCTGTTGGAGACTCGCACAGCCGTCCTCGTTGCGAGGAGGACCTGCTCAGGACCCACCCATCTCGGTTCCAAGCTGTTTGTTCTGTCAAAGATTTTCACCATCACGTGGTCACCAGGTCGGAGACCATGTCCTTCACCGGTAGACCGATCAGGGAGCGCCTCTCGGACCTGTTGATGAATAGAAACCAAGTTATCCGTTAACTGCGCCAGATAATCATTCATCATCACACAAGGTACATCATACACAGCCTTGGGTTTTGGTGGACCCCAAATATTCATTGGGCGCCCAAAAACAATCTCGTACGGTGTAAGGCCAGTTCGAGAGTGTGGTACCGATCTAATTGACAATAACGCCAGCGGTAGAGCATCTGGCCAAGTCAAAGACGTCGAAGCTTGAATTTTAGCGATCTTGAGCTTCAGTGTACCATTATACTTCTCGACTAGTCCTGCAGACTGAGGGTGGAATACCGCGTGAAACTTCTGGGTGATGCCCAGGCCCTTCAAGACGTACTTTATAACATCCGCTACAAAGTGAGGCCCATTATCACTCCACAGAAGTCTACAAACGCCATATCGGGGGAAGAACTCTTTCAGCAGCAACTTCGCAGTAGTCATTGCAGTATTGTCTTTCGTAGGGTACGCTTCAACCCATTTGCTGAAAGCGCAGACCACTACTAGAACATACTTCAGATTGTTACAGCGCTCAAGCTGGATGTAATCCATCTGCAAAACCTCGAAGGGTGCAGTAGGTGTCACAAATCCTCCTGCTGGAGTTCGAGTACCCTTTCCTGGGTTATACCTCAGGCAGATCATACAGGTCTGCACCACCCTCTTTGCTGTGCTAGCAATCTCTGGATGCTCCCAGACTTGGGTAAGCAATTTCACAATTGCGGAAGCTCCAACATGTGCTAGCCCATGTGCCATCTGAACCATAGGTTGTACAAAGGCCGTGGGTAATTTCCATCTATCCATCTGCTTATTTCTCCAGCAGCCCTCGTCATCCAGTTCTCCCTCGCTGGCCCATTGTTCCCGTTCTTTGTCAGAAGCGGTCCTCTGCATTTCTCGCACTTCCTCCTTCGCATCATGCCATCTTTCCACCTGTGACTTTACTACATACATGGCAGTAGTACCGGGCTGCATCGCAGTCTCCCGTGCTACTCGATCTGCTAACGCATTCCCTTCTCCAACTTTATCAACTACTTTCCTATGGGCGCTACACTTAACGATGGCAATTTTCTTTGGGTATGTCAATGCAGTTAAAAGATTGTGAACTAACTCTCCATGCATTATCTGTACTCCATGTGACGTTAAAAACCCTCTCTCCTTCCAGAGTAGGCCGAAGTCATGCGCTACTCCGAAGGCATAGCGGCTATCTGTATAAACATTCACACATAATCCTGTACTGAGCTCACATGCTCGTGTTAATGCTATCAGTTCCGATGCTTGAGCTGATTTCTGTGGTATGCGTGCTGTCTCCACTATCGTTTGTAATGTGGTAATTGCATACGCTGCTGAAGTCGTACCATCTGGTAGCTTCAGGCATGATCCGTCCACCCACAGTTCTCCATCTACATCTGGAAAGGGCGTATCCTGGAGATCAATACGACCCTTTGTTTGTTCCTCAGTCACGAGAATACAATCATGTGCTTTCCGCGCCTCAGGCTGGGTTTCGGGGTATGGCAACAATGTTGCCGGGTTTAACGTTACGCACCTTTTCAACGTAATATGAGGAGCCAAAAGCGTCAACTCATATCCCGTTAAGCGGGCACTGGTCAGATGCTGCGTCTTCGTCTGATTAAGCAGGGCATCGACAGCATGGGGGACTAATACCAACAGCTTATGAGATAACACAATTCCCTCACTTTGGCGTATTGACACAGCTGTCGCCGCAACCGAGCGGAAACACCCTGGTAACGCTCGGGCGACAGGATCAAGTACAGCCGAAAAATATGCACAAGGGCGCTGCTTATCGCCGTGCATCTGCACTAAAACTGATAATGCACATCCATCTTTCTCATGCACATACAACGAAAAGGGTTTTGCATAATCAGGGGTCCCTAACACTGGTGCTGAGCAAAGGGCCTGTCGTAGTTGCTGAAAAGCAGTATCACACTCATCTGACCAAGGGATTGGGATAGGCGTGTCCTTTGTCAAGAGGGCTAACAATGGCTTAGCTATATGTGAAAACCCCAATATCCACTGTCTACAAAAAGAAACAAGACCCAAAAATGCACGCACATCCTTCTGCGTGGACGGTCTCGGTGTTTCCAAAATTACTTGGATACGATCCGGTGTGAGTGCACGCCCCTCCTTAGACAAAAGATGACCCAAATAAGTCACCTTTGGTCTACAGAATTGCAATTTCTTCCTAGATACCTTATGATTGTGGGATGCTAAAAAGGAAAGTAAGGATAACGTACTTTGTTCACACAACTCCAGGGTGTCAGCCGCCAGCAAGATGTCATCGACATATTGAATGAGGGCGACCCCCTCGAGCAGAACAAAGGAATCCAATTGTCTTTTCAAAGCCTGACTGTAAATGCTAGGGCTTTCTGTGTAGCCCTGGGGGATCCTACAAAAACGATAAGATCTATTATTTAATGTAAACCCAAAAAGATATCGGCTATCAGGGTGAATGGGAATGGAAAAGAAGGCATTCTTCAAATCGATCACTGAGAACATAGTCGCCGTAGGCGGGACCAAAGTAAGCAACGTCGTGATATCGGAAACCACTGGGTACTGAGGTATCACGATCTTGTTTACTTCTCTCAAATCAATTATAAACCGATAAACTCTGGCATCCGTATCCTTTTTCAGTATGGGAAGAATCGGACTGTTACAGATGTTGTAGGGAACTTCCTCCACTACCGCAATCAAATCCTGCACTATCTGTATGAGAGCCTCCTCGCCCTCCTGGGAAATACGGTACTGTGGGAGGCGTGGTAACACCGCCCCCTCCTGGACACTAATGTGGACCGGTGGAATCACCATTTGTCCCACATCAGTATCCGACGTTGCCCACAAAGCACGAGGGAGGGTAGCTAACAGCGCATCCTCTGACATCGCACACATCCGTTCAGACCGGGGGTAATTGTCATTCAATATTACCCGCACACCAGCAGGGGAGCAGCAGATCGTAGCCCTAAAATGCTTTAACATATCAAGGCCCATAATGTTGTCCGGTGTGTACGGGGCAAGCAGAAACGGACAGGGTGCAGAAAAAGAATCAACCTTAAACATGAGGGGCTGAGAAAGAGGGCTTCGGGAGAGTGTACCGTCAAACCCAACCGATGTGACCATTAAGCCGGATGGGGGAGCCCCCGGAACCAATTGCTTAGACAGCGCACTACGTGTCGCTCCTGTATCCACTAGGAACTGATCAGTAGAGCCCAAAACCTCAGCCGATACATAAGGACCCTTCTGATCGACCGGCACCTCAACTGATTCTAACCCCCATCCAACGCATTCCTATGCATGCTGAGAATCATGGTACCCCGATCGGTCAATCCCCGACACTTGATACTGATGCTGGCGATCGAAAACATTCGATCTATCTCGGTGCTGCCCAGCAGAGTCAAAACGAGCCTGTTCGTTAGAATTCCCTCTAAAGTTCGAGAAATCCCCTCTACCTCGCGGGCCACCCTGAGTATGCCCCTGACGCGAAGCATGCAACACCGGGCAGTCCCTAGCCCAATGACCCGATTGCTTACAATACGCACATTGGTTCCTATTCAAATAAGATCAGCCCGAGGGAGGACCATAAGATCCTCCCCTACCTCTATTACTACCCCGTCGGGGCGGGCCATATACTTGTGCCAACATCACCTTTGTTTTTAGATCTTTCGATTTCTTTTCCTCCTGGCCCTTTGCTTCTTGCTCCTGACGCTCATAATACTGAGCGATAGTCAGGAGGGCCGTCGGGGTTGCGGAAGACCAAGAACTCTCGCTCGCTTTCAAACGGGCCGCAACTGCCGGCAGCAGATTAGCTACATATTTATCCGCAAAAAGATGGCGACCCGTATCATCAGTAAGCGACTGGCCACTAAAATCATGAAACGTCTCCTCAAAGCGCGTAAAGAAGTCCGCCACTGACTCGTCAACTTTCTGTTTACATGAAGCTAACATATTCCAATCAATCTTTTTAGGGGGGATGATTGTCTTCAGCTTAGCCAGAATAGCAGCAGGGAGATCTAAAATACTCTGGGGTGGTTTCTGCGCGGGCTTCCGTTCCCTATCTTCATCCTCAAGGTCAGACCACCGAGCCTTAAAGGCAACTATATCATCTACCTTTCGGACAGATCGCCACATATCCGGTGGTAGAATAAGGCCAAAGAACAGGTCTATATCTGCTAAGGTCATAACGCAAGAATTCAAGGCCCCCTCGACTTCTTCGTAGAAGGCCGCTGGATTCTTGCGGGGGTCAGGCAACGCATTCTTTAATGCCATAACATCAGCTCTATGCCACGGAGTATAAACCCAATTATACACAAAATATCCCTTAGCATCGGCGGAGGTAATGTCCGAGCTAGTCCCCGCTCCTTTAGGAGGAACATACAAAGGCGCCGCCTCTCGCATTGGTTTAACATGCACTATGCCATCCTTATCTGACTGGGAGGTGGATGAGTGGCCTTCTCCTGTACACGAATCCAACTGCTTCTCCTCCCCTGCTCGTTGGCGCGCTTTTTCTTTAAGGGCCAGCACCGAGTCCCGCAAGGCGAACAGCCGCCGAGCCGTATCAGGAGCCTTAGAGGAAGAGAAAACACCATTATGCAATGCTTTAGCATCCGATGTCACTTCTTCAGGCTCAAAGACACTAGAATATTTCCGGAAGGCAGCAATCACTTCCTCAGCGAAATGACCCAGAAAATACAATTTCTCTCTATCCTGCCACGGCCCCCAAGTATGGAATAATTCATCCACGGACACCTTGCCCTTAAGTGCACGGAAGGAAATTTGCCGAAGCTCAGCCATTTGCTCAGCCGATAGCATGGACCGCGTATCTACCTTACCCGGACCCGGGACAGAATCTTGTGGCCTCGGAGCAGATGCGCCAACATAAGGGGGCGGAGAGCGATCTAGTAAAGTGGCTGCCGAACAGCATATTGACCCGAGACTTGCAGCCTACGCTCTTTCTCTTGCCTCTCCGTCTGTTCTCTGTCCTCCCGACGCCTCGCTTCCTGTGCTCGCACATGATCATTCTTCCGTTGTTCTTTATCAAACAGCGCTTTCTCACGCTTCTCTCGCTCACGCACCTCCTTCACCCACAACCGCACACACTCAAACATATCCTGACGAGCACGCCGCTTACACATACACTGTTCCACATACTCAATATTACGTATATCAAACGATCCATACAAAGGCCATCGTAACTCAGGATCTTTTTTAGTATATTTCCTCCATACTGTGCTGTACATTATGGAAGAAAGACCATGCTTCACATACATATCCCTATTAGGAGTCCCCTCTGGGGGAGCTGGAGCAGATTCCTCGAGGTTCAACCGGTTTCCAAAGCAGCAACACCACTTACGGAGTGCGCTAAAAGCAGGCATGCTCAGAAATAATGCAAAATATGCAATATTATAAAGAAAATGGCACTTAATCGTTGCGCCGTTCAAAGTTACACAGCTCCGGAGAAATCTCTCCACATTACCTGCCTATATGTGTTGCAACGCATATATTTTCACAATAACAAATACAAAACATGACTAGTCATCACAAATCAAACTCAAATAGCCGGACCAGGCTTCAAAAACTCGGAGCAAGTACCGTACACCGGTTCTTACCAATCAAGAGTCCAGATTCCAACTGCCAAGCTCCAAAATCGCCCAAACGGCTTTCACGGCAAGACCGACAGAAGAGGTCTCAGTCGAGGACCGGCGCCACCCAGACGGTCAGCTCGGAAGGGAAGGAAGAAAAACCTCGGGATGCCAGGGCTAAGACGCCGCTGGCAGTGATCACGTCCCCGGCCAAATTCCTCACCTTCGTCGCGACCAGTCCTTCGAGCATCCGAGTCGCCGATGAGCCCCACGTTGGGCGCCAATTGATGAATACAGGCCCCAGCTAGGCCCGCAGGACACAAGGGTTCGCTCTCCTGTAATGGAATCTATAAGGAAGTTGGCACGGAAACTGCAAAGTACAAAGACAGCATTTATTAACCCTTAAGGGTGGTCCTACAATCCACACAACACTCTTCAGTATTGCATAGAGTAGCACAAAGAACTTGCGTACATGGTCCCCTTTTATACACAATAGAGGGGCTCATAAGTGGGTGGATACAACATGAGGCCAAAGAACATTACCATTTATGGTCATTTTCGATACTGAATCAATATGTGGGCGGAGCTAACACACTCCTTGAGCCCGCGAAAACATGGCAAAGCAAGGCTAACTGATAACAGATGTGGTCAAGTCTGGGCATGCGCCAGATGGACAAAGGAGCTATTTATAGACTGTTACTAGGCAGATTACAAGAGCAACTAACACAGAGGTTGGACTCTTCTCGTGGGGAACACGTGGAAGCATGACAATACAAAATGGAGTCTGAACTTCGGTCAACATAACAGAGAAAACATGATCTAAAGGAAGGGAATTAATGTCTTTAGTCAATGCTTAATCACATCGTTGTTTCAATTTACAACAATACCACCCTTGAAGAGACAAAAACTCGCTTCCTGGCACGTGGTTATCCCAATCAACTCATTGAAGCCTCAGTTCAACGTCTCAATCAGGTGTCTCGATCAACACTCCTGGAGAAACGCACTAAACCTTCTCAATCCAGGGAAGTCTATGTGTCTAAATTCTCGACCCTCTCTCCTGCCATCAAAAAAACAATCCTTAACAGATGGGATATTCTTCAGAGTGAACCGGATTTTGGGAATTTGTTCACTCATCCACCACTTTTTGCATACAAACGTTCTAACAATCTCAAGGAACTTCTTAAAAAACGAGCACTCGACACTGATGTGACATTCAAAGGAATGACTAGATGTTACAATTGCTCACACTGTAATAATGTCATTACAGGTGTGTCTCTGGCTCACCCCTGGTCGGGTAAGCCTATTAAGTTCAACTTTACTGCAAATTGCAACACTGCAAATGTCATATACATTATTCGATGCCCCTGTGGCCTATACTATGTAGGCAAAACTGAGAGATCTGTACGCATTCGCATCACGGAGCACAAAAGCCGTATCCGAACTAGATCCACATCGTCACCACTGGCTAGTCATTGGAGTGATTCACATCACACGATTCCTCAACTCAAATTCAGTGTTATTGAGGTTGTCCAACATTGTAATGATCGTGACATGAGTAAATTCATTGTACAAAGGGAGTCCTTTTGGATTCGGTATCTCAATACCTTGAGTCCCAAAGGTCTCAATGACAAAATTGAATTTGCCTGTTTCCTGTAGATTTTTCCATTCAGTTACAGGAGGGCGGTTACAGTAGTCCCCATTCAGCATTTGAGCACCTACAGATCCCATTTGTCTCTCATTCCTTTTTTACACATACACGTGGGCCTTCAGCCACATATAGATTCTTGTCCTTATTTGTGTTTACTTAAGTGTAAATAAAGTTAGCATTGCATGTATCATATTGGGAGAATTGTCATTTGCAACTCCTAATTTGTCCACACACACATTGGCATGTATTTACATCTCAATTGGGTTACGTCATTATCTATGTGTGTTTGTTTTATCAAGTGTTAAGATAAGTTGATAGAATTGCCATTCTTCACATTTTTGTAGATTGTAAATAGGCAGGACGCCTTTAACATCAGTTTCTATGGTTCAGAGCTATTGTTATTAATTGTTGTGGATTTCATTCACAACAAGATAATATGTTCGTTTTATGGATCTTTATTATTATTTTATGAGATTGTAAATAGGCAGGATGTGTGATAGTTGCCCAACCTCATACGTTACATAACACTGTTGCATGTTCATTCACTTTTCTCACCTTCTTTGTTTCCTCTGTTGCCTTTGCATTTGGATTCTACTTCCGAAACTCAATATGGCCGCCACTGTCCTTCGTGTTTACTAGCCCCTCTTCTGTTGCACTTGTCTCTCACTTCCCAACTTAATATGGCCGCCACTGGTTCTCGTGTTCATAAGCCCGTCCTCACTTTTGCATACTTCTGTTTTCACTCGCGATCCCGTACTCAACTGGAATCCACGTGTGGATCAACTTCTTGCCCTATGAACAAACGGATGATTTTTGTAGACATCTGCAGTCACCTCCAGGTACCATGACTGACTTGTTTTTTAGTCTTTAGTTATTGCGGTGTACAAACCGCTGAGTTTAATCCTCCCCATTCGTTACCTTGCAGGTTGCTACTTCTCACATCACAGCGCTGTTCCCGCGCCATTGTTAATACAGTTCTCGACTGTTTTTCACTGTCCGTTAGGGCTGACATCATTTTTGGTAAGCGCTTTTCATGTCCATAGTATTACCGCATTAGCGTTTCGTTGTCACATTTTTTAACACTACGCTTTTTATTCTTCTTAGATTGTGGTTCTCATTGTTCTCATTTCTAGATTAATTCTAGAGACTCTAGCTCTTCCAGGTATTTATCCGCCGTTCTGTTTTGGTGGTGGTTTCATGTTCGTTTTTGTGCACGTATGACCTTTAGTCAGACACGGTGTCTTTCACCTTTTTGTTCACAATCACGCTGCTCTCTTGCCGGGACCACACCCCCTCTTGGTCTTCACTCGATAATGATACAATTCAACTCTCCACTGCTCTATTTTGTTGTAAGACCCATGTGACGTCAGAATCGCCTTCCTTAAAGCTCTTAAACTGTTGCTCTTGGTCAGTTATTACGCACATGATTGATTGATGTTTTACTTTCAGTTATCCCCTGAAGAAGGGCGAACATTGCGCCCGAAATGCATTGGGAAAATGTGAAAATTGAGCTATACTATTTGTAATATAGGACGTTGTATATATGAATCTTTAATTGTGCTTTGATTTTGATAGAAGTGTGAATAAATTAACACTGCTATAAGAACAAAAGAAGATCTATTAGTTTCACTTATAAACAACTAACAGATGATTACATGGTGTATACTATTTACTGTTGGGTTAAATAGATAATGATGTTTTACTCGTTCTTTACTCATTCTTTGAGTTACATAAGTAGTGCATTCCCTGTCTAGAACACTCTGCTCTAGTCTCTTACGCTTTTGAATTCAGGTGGTGGGTGGAACCACCTCAGGGTCAGCACACTAAGCTTCACTTAAGTTTGTGAACTATTTATTAAATTTGGGATTACTCCTATTATCCGAGTGCACACCAGCTGTTTTCTCTCCTCACATTCTGTGTCGATTTAGGCAGGTGAGTTTCTTGAAGAAACGCCACATTTATCTGATGGAGCTGTAGATTGTTTAGAATTTGTTTACTCTTCTTTGCATTATTTAATCCCCTGACGTTCCCCGTTCTCAATACTAATCAAGAGTGGAAGGTTAAATTACCACCTGCTGTCATGTGCCAAACCTAGTACCAGGACTGACCCTGCATTGCGTAACCTCTGTATAACTGGCACACTGAGTAGAAATAACAATTGAATGGAAAACAAAAGAAACCAACAATCCACTCCCCACCCATCCCTGAACCCACAACCGCAGGGAAATGCCCTGTTGCCTAATACACAGAGTGTACTATGTGTGACCACAATTGTGCTGATCAGAGAGAGATAACATCATACACTCAAAGTAGTGCAATCCAATCATCGTGATACACACATGGGTTGTGGCAACGCCCCGCTAATCAACCCGAATTTGCTAGGATAATTAGTTCAATTAAACAGCGGCATGTGTAATTCTAACTTATGAACACGTCCATTAGGCAGTCTCGAAAGAAACCCCAGAGCAATTCTGACAACATTCACCGGTGGATCAAATGTACGCATTATTCTGTGGAGAATAATTCCACACTGGTCACTGAGCCACTGTGTGGGGATGAGGCCCCAGCCAAGGTTTTCTGTTGGGAGTCTTCAGGACCTTTGTACTTGCGGCAAAATTCTTGGACTCCTGAGGGGAGTCAAATACATGAGTTTTCCCAGCCACATCCACACGGAGTCGAGCAGGGTAAATCATGCTGTACTTTAAGCCCAAATTACGGAGCGTGGCTTTCACACCGGTGTACTTCCTTCCAGCCTCTTGAACCATGGCTGTGAAATCCAGGAATAGCGTGATAGTAGAACCCTGCCAGCATAGGGTACCATTTTCCCTTGCCATTCGTAGAGCTATGCTCCTATCAGGATAGGTCTTGGAAGGGTGCCTGGGATGGGATGAGGACCCTTGGTGCGGTGCGACCGCTCCACCACAAAAGTCGTGGTAAAGGATTCCCTGCCAGATAGGTCCGTCAGGAGTGACTCCACAAAGGTGTCCATTCTACCAGTGCTTGTGGTCTCCGGGACTCTAAGAATGCACACTTTGTTGCGCTTACTTCTGGCTTCTAAATCTTCATTTTTCATGTTGACACCCTTCAGTATTTTCTCCACTCTTTACAGGCGTTTAGTAGATTGCGCAGCACCGTCCTCTAAATCTGAAACTCTACCTTCAACTGTGTCCAAGCGCCATTCGTGCACCTCCAATTTAGCCCCCAGTGTCCAATTGTTTTTCCATCAAATCAAAAAGCCCGTCCAGGGCCTTGAATTCTGCTCTTAATTCCATCATCAAGGCATCTGGGCAAGATGAGCCCCCCTCTGGTCTGGTGTCCTACGCACTCCTCTCTGCCATTTCTTTGGCTGGGTTCGTCTGTGCTACGCTTGGTGCGGAAAACTGAAATACTCTTTGTTTAGGGTCTTTCCTGCCCATGACCCCCCGGTTGTAATGGGGTGAATTGTACCGCCAGTGAAGGAGGCGGTGCTCAGCGCCCTTCAGTCCTGTAGTCCGTGCCTTTTTAAATGATCAGGGCCTCCCTGAACCAAACTGTGTGCTGGAAGCAGAGCACGTAAAAAGTTATTTGTCAGATGTTGTAACGCGGGGGCGTCCAAGTTTTCTATCTCGCTGACGCATAGTGCGCTCTGGCCCAGCTTGCAGGCAGAACTCAATGTGTTTTTTGGCCCCCTCATGTGAAATGCTTATATCCAATGTCCACCGGAACTGCTGTGCACAGCACTCTGCCCTGCAGCCAATTGATTCAGGGCCAGAGTGTACTCCGTTACGGTGCTGCCTAAACTCGTAGCACCATTCAGCGGCCCAGGCCATCTGCATCTACCTCGCAGCCTGCAGCCTGTCAGGAACTCGGCTGCTCACATATGCCACCCCGCCCCCAGGCCACATATGCCGGACACGCCTGTCGGGTGTCCGGCTCCCAGGCTCGCCCACGGCCCCTCTCACCACGGGGCCTCCTGGAGCTCTGCGGTTGGCTTACCTGTGGGTCTGGGGGGTGGCGGTCTCGGTGCTGGGGGGCTTCCTCACAGTCGAATCCCCTCTCGGCAGGCACCGCTGCTGGCCGCAGGTCGATTCTTCCCCTCAGGAGCTGGAGTGCACGTCTTGACTGGTTGTTTCCGGAGTGCGGTTTACAGGCCTCAGTTCGCGCACCTCCAGCCTCTGCAGCAGCTAAGATTGTCTCGATGCCTCATTCGCTGCGGGGTGTCTTCCGATCTGTCGGTTTGAGATAGGATAGTCGATTATTGAATGCGGATGGGATCCAGGATGTCGGGTCGGATGGCGGAGCTGCAGCGCTACGCGGCCATCTAAGTCAGTAGCCTGGCCACGACCCATCCATGCAACTTATTATTAGGGCTTGACAAGGGTTTTTCTGGCCTGTCGTGGGATCCATTGAAAGACTTTCTTAAGTATTTGCATAAGGCCAAAACAGGTTCCAGAGATTGTTTTTGACGTTCTCAATCATGGAGAGATTATTATCTATGAGAACTCCTAAATTCTTTACATATTTTTGGGGGATAGGATGTGGACCCAACTCCGATTGCCACCAGTCTGCTGACCAGACTGAATGGGCTTTCCTGAATAAAAGGATCTCCATTTTATTCGTATTAAGCTGCAAAAAGTTGTTGGTCATCCATGTGTAAATTCTTAATAAACAATTCTTGAATTTAACTATGGTAAGCGCAGAGTATGGTCCATAGTGATGACCAGTTGAGTGTCATTGGCATAAGAGATGATTTTAAACCCACATGACCTGATGAGTTTTGCCAGTGGGGCCACATAAACATTAAACAGGGTAGGGCTCAAAATTGAGCCCTGAGGCACCCCTTTGTCCAGGACCATAGATGCAGATGAATAGTCACCCAGCTGAACCGATTTGGTACATTCAGACAGGAAGTTCTTCATCCATTCCAAGGCTTTACATGTGACACGAATCTCCCTCAAGAATCACTGACAGAACATATCGACACTGATAATATCGACATAGAAAATTATCGAGACACAAATATCGATAACATAAATATAAATATTGAACTATACAAAAAGATACATGAATATCGAAACATAAATATAGTCAACAACAAACAACAAACATCAATTTAAACAATATCAAAATCATTAAAATTGTTGAAAATAATATCGTCAACGTTAAATAAATATACAAAATAACACAAATATCAAAACTAAAAATATAGACCACACAATTATTGTCAATACCACAATATCCACACCTTACAAATTGTCTAAATAACATAATACATAAAAAATAAAATACAAATATATCACTAACACACACTATAATAAATATATATATTTACAAATAAAAAAACAATTTCAAAAACATATAACTTTAACGTAAAAAACACCACCAAATGTTTTGCTCTTTACAAACATATTATATAAAATAACTAAATTAATGCAAATCTTAAATATAATATAAATTACAAATTATATACTTGCATTTATTTTAATAAACAAATAATAAAACAAGCATTGGCATAGCCAATAGGTTTCGCCTTTGAGACCTTATAAGTGGACTACTGGTAACAACACTTGCAAAACAAGACACTAGAGCAGTAGACACCTACCTTTCTATGTAAAGAAAAGACAATCCAAGCATACGTAAATACATACTGAAATGACTCAACCTAATCCCTGAGTGCAAGGAAGGATATGGACCCCCTGTCTGCTGTTTGAAGGCTGAACCACAGCAATAAACAGGGTTCAGTGGTGGGCCTCTCAGGCCTTTCTGCTGTGGTGCAACTGCTCCACCATTGAAAGCTATGTACCTGGCATTACCCTATACGTTCCATGGTTTCCGCCAAGCTGTAATGTAACTTATTAACATACTGTTATCCTAAGATTAATTATTACTCTTATACTCAAAAATCCAAAAGCATGTCCTCTGGTGATGGCCAGAGTACATTTCTAACTACACTGCTGGATGCAGATGGCACCCTTAAACTAGTGCCTCGGGGCATCACAGGGCATTCTATGAGGGCACAAGTTGTGACAAGCTATCTGCGTAATTTGAGGGAAGTCAGGGGGTATAGGTGGTCATCTGACAACATTCGTCTACACGTCTGCACTGGTTTAGTGATGGGTACAGTGCCAGCACCCCTGTAGCAGCTGCTAGAACAGATCAGAATGTGTCTGCCAGGGACTGCGAGCCAAGGCAGCGGCAGCAGCATGCTGGGCGATGCCCAGCACAGGAGGTGGGGCGGGGGAGGCGAGGAAGTGGAGAGAGCCTTAGAGGTTAGCAGAGAGTGAAGAGGTGTGAGGTAGGTTGTAAGAGGGTGCGAGAAATGGCCAGAGAGAGAGAGGGAAAATGATGACATGTGAGGCGGAGGGAGGGAAGTGGGCCAAAGTGAGGGAGGGAATTGAGCGGAGAGAAGCACGGAAGTGTAGTGAAGCAAGGAAGATAAGGATCAAAGAGCAGTGGGAGAAGTAAGATGAAGGCGTAATCAGAAAGTGGAGGGGCAAAAGATGCATGGAGAAACATAGGAAGTAAGTTCTAGAAGTAGGGAGCGTGGAAGCAAACGAAGGACGAAAGGCAAGAACGGCTTAAATGCAGTCATGGGAGAGAAGAAAGGAACTAAGAAAGAGGTAAGTGGAAAAACAGAGTGGAGAGATGGTAGAAAATAAGGGGGGAGAGGCAGAGTGTGGAAAGGAAGAAAAGTGGGGAGGGAACGATTGTCTTTTGCAAGCAATTAAATTAGTTTGCAGCAATACCGCCAAATCTGAAGTGCGTCTCTGTTTGGGATGCATAACCATTTTTTATGCTACCTCTTAATTCTCAAGTTAACATGCTCCTGAGCCCCGTAAACACATCTTCAAAACAGAAAGACAGTCATCTTATTGTAGACTGTTACTGCAGACATTTCCACAGTAAATTACTTTTAAGAGCAATGTCACAAATCGCATTCTCAAAACTCCCGTCGTTGAATTGATGACTAAATCTACCGCACCTTGACAGACCTCCGACAATCTCCATTCTCTTCCGCACACTTTACTCACTGTTTCTGACTTCTGCCGAGACATTTCTTTCCTGATTGCGAATGTATTTTCTAGATTAAATTCCCGTCTCTGAAGCCTGCCTAAATACGCCAGTGCCACACAGACGTTTATTGAAGCAAGGAAGATAAGGATCAAAGAGCAGTGGGAGAAGTAAGATGAAGGCGTAATAAGAAAGTGGAGGGGCAAAAGAGGCATGGAGAAACAGAGGAAGTAAGTTCTAGGAGTAGGGAGCGTGGAAGCAAACGAAGGAAGAGAGGCGAGAACGGCTTAAATGCAGTCATGGGAGAGAAGAAAGGAATTAAGAAAGAGGGAAGTGGAAAAGAAGAGTGGAGAGATGGTGGAAAATAAGGGGGGAGAGGCAGAGTGTGGAAAGGGAGAAAAGTGGGGGGGAAGAGGTACGTCAGGAACTGGAGGCGAGATGGAGTAATGAGTGGTCAGAGAAACTGTACGGGAAAGAGAAGAGGGATGTGGAGACGATGAAAGGAGGGAGGGGAGAAGCGATGGAGAAGAATGGAGTGCGCAAAATGACAAACTACGGGAGAGAGAATGAATCAGAAAGAGAACAAGCATGGCCATGCGGCCGTGAAAGCGATACGGCCGCGCGGCCGTGAAAGTGATCGCGCTAGAAGCAGCAGCTGTTTTTAAGCACACTTGTGCACCATCCGCCTTGCAGGAGCGAGCAACAGCCAATTAGCATGCGCGGCACTGCTCGCCCCCGCAACGTGGATGCTGCCACAAGCACGAGTATGTGCTTCAAGAAACAGCAGAGCGACGGCTAAAGGTCCTCCTAGCAGCGCATGCGTGCTGCATAGGCGAGACCTAAAAACGGTTAACTGAACATTAATTAGCGTCTCCCAAATAAGGAAACAACTGCCAAAATATTGGAAAACTTTAGTAACATCCAATGAAAAGCACCTACAGCTTAAATAAACCAATAATATTTAAAGAACAATTAGACACACACTAATTAAAGTAAGGAAAATTAACATTATTTTATGCTACAACAGCATACAAGAAAAAGGAAAATCTCTGCCAGATTGCTTCCACAACATCAAACTACCACATTGAAAACTCGGATTTCAACTTTACAAAGTAAGTAAAATATAAAACCAATGTTATAACTTCTAAAATAAAAGTAAAGTACTTTTAATACAATTAAGGGGCCGATTCCGATAGCCGGTCGGACAGCTGTCCGTAGTCTTACCGTGCGACCGACACGTACCCGGAGCCGGTCCGTCCTGTAGAGTAAATACAATGCGCATAACTGCCAAAAACCCAACCGACATGTAGGCTGTGATTCAAGCTCCATTCTCCGTCCGAGCCATAACTCTGAGCGCTAAACCGAGTCGCCCGGAAGCAGTATCCATAGCAGTTTCCGGCATGACAAGTATGATGCGTACTTCCTACGCGCCAGACGGGTCGCCACGTACGGGACTTCACAGCATCCGGAAAACAAGCATATCAGCTACGATTCGCGCCACAACTCAATATACGGCTACGAGATGGACCAGCTTGCAGAGGGTACGAGACGGAGCAACAAGCAGCGTATATGACACGAACACATCATGAATCCCATTGCGCAGGTCATACCAGTACTCTACATCTATGACTGGCTCAGGAACCAACGCCGACGGCGCAGGCGGTAAGTCAGACAACTACCACATAAACAAACGACACGTACCCGCAAAATGGCACACACACACAGGGGATCCACATCCTGGCCACTAACAACAGCCCACCATAGGAGTTGCATGGCCAGCATCACTAACACCGCCACCCATAGGGCTTATGTTGCCCATCACCCCTGCCACCCACACACATAGGGGACCTGTTGCCCATCACTACTGCCACCCCCAGCCATAGGGCTCATGTTGCCCATCACCCCTGCCACCCCCCCTCACAGGAGACCTGTTTCCCATCACTACTGCCACCACCACCCACAGGGCTTATGTTGCCCATCACTACTGCCACCCCCAGCCATGGGGCTGATGTTGCCCATCACCCCTGCTACCCCCACTCACAGGGGACC
Organism: Triturus cristatus; assembly: GCF_964204655.1. Lineage (NCBI taxonomy): Eukaryota > Metazoa > Chordata > Amphibia > Caudata > Salamandridae > Triturus > Triturus cristatus. The sequence continues at coordinate 780,195,103 of NC_140582.1, forward strand.
TGATGCTCATCACCCCTGCCACCCACACCTATAGGGCTTATGTTGCCCATCACTACTGCCACCCCAGCCATAGGGCTTATGTTGCCCATCACCCCTGCGACCCCCACTCACAGGGGACCTGTTGCCCATCACTACTGCCACCCCCAGCCATAGGGCCCATGTTGCCCATCAACCCCTGCCAACCACACCCATAGGGGACCTGTTGCCCAGCACTACTGCCACCCCAGCCATTGGGCTTATGTTGCCCATCACCCCTGCCACCCCCACCCATAGGGCTTATGTTGCCCATCACTACTGCCACCCCCAGCCATATGGTTTATGTTTCCCATCACTACTGCCACCCCTAGCCATAGGGCCTAAGTTGCCCATCACTACTGCCACTCCCAGCCATAGGGCTTATGTTGCCCATCACTACTGCCACCCCCAGCCATAGGGCCTATGTTGCCCATCACCCCTGCCACCCACACCCATAGGGGACCTGTTGCCCATCACTACTGCCACCCCCAGCCTGGGACCAATGTTGCCCATCACCCCTGACACCCACACCCATAGGGGACCTGTTGCCCATCACTACTGCTACCCCCAGCCATAGGGCTTATGTTGCCCATCACCCCTGCCACCCCCACCCATAGGGCTTATGTTGCCCATCAGTACTGCCACCCCCAGCCATAGGGCTTATGTTGCCCATCACTACTGCTACCCCCAGCCATAGGGCTTATGTTGCCCATCACCCCTGCCACCCCCACCCATAGGGCTTATGTTGCCCATCAGTACTGCCACCCCCAGCCATAGGGCTTATGTTGCCCATCACTACTGCCACTCCCAGCCATAGGGCCTATGTTGCCCATCACCCCTGCCACCCACACCCATAGGGGACCTGTTGCCTATCACTACTGCCACCCCCAGCCATAGGGCCTATGTTGCCCATCACCCCTGCCACCCCCACCCATAGGGCTTATGTTGCCCATCACCCCTGCCACCCCCACCCATAGGGCTTATGTTGAACATCACTACTGCCACCCCCAGCCATAGGGCCTATGTTGCCCATCACCCCTGCTACCCCCACCCATAGGGCTTATGTTGCCCATCACCCCTGCCACCCACACCCATAGGGCTTATGTTGTCCATCACTACTGCCACCCCCAGCCATAGGATGGGTGATGCGCAACACATCCAGCATACACCAACATCAGGTATGTCAGCAAAATACATCATGTCAACAGTGTGTAGTCTGTGACAAATGCCCTCAACAGTGATTATGGCTACTAACATACAATGTAAGTAACAGCACATGTGTGACCAACACATGAGTGTGACATACACAAGGCAAGCATCACCATAGCACTGTGGCAATGTAAAAATAACAGCCCCTCACTGTGTAGAACAGAAGTTAAGTGTGGGCTTCCAAAATGCAGCAGATGTTGAGCATTGTGGTGATGGGGACTAAACCCTCCTCATCACAGTGACCAAAAGGTAAGTGTCATCATGGTCAAAGCTGAAATAACATAAGACCAGAAGTGACCATCACCAAGCATGCACATATCTCGAAAATAGACACACCAATCAAAGCAACATGTGTAGACTGTAGGTGTCAGCTCACAAACTCACATTCCATGCCAGCAATGGCACCTAACAACCAGGATGAATGTGCACAATGATGTGATATGACTCACAGGGACAGCAGACAAAATCACAGAAACAGCATCCAGACAAAGGCCCACAACAGCAGTACCAATGCACTGGTGCAGATGCACAAACACAAACAGGCAAACTCACACTGCACATCTGACACAGCATGTGTATGGGTGTGTGTCACAGTATCCCCTGGCAACTACACTACACAACACATGAGGGGGCAGAACCACAGTGACACAGATGAGGACACAGTGCCATACAAAAGTACACCATCACTGGGACACCCTCAGTGGGCAATCAGGCATTGGGAGATGAGAGGGAGCACAACAGACACATGTGACACAAGCTGGAATGAACACCAACTAACACAGCAAGAGACTGACACACAACAGCACTACCCCCCAGGGACCAGACATTGGGGTGACACAAGCATGCATGACACCTTCACTGGGATGACAAAGGCAGATGTCGTACAAACTGGGAAACCCAGACATGTGTCCTGTGCCACAAACGTACATCACACATACACAAACACAAATCACTCAGCATGGCCCCTCATCCATGGACAAACGTGAGCTAGGGGACCATCCATGCAAACATTCACATCAGTCCACCCTCAACACCACACACCCTGAACTGCAACAATGTGTATCTGTGAAGCCCACATGGACATGTGACATTGTACATGCACCCATGACAAACACAGGAATGTTGGGAGGAACTAAGGTGCACAGACACATCACACAAGGACAGTTTACAACCCTGGGGAATGACAGACATACTGCACAGTATGAGGTACATGGCCATGACCTCAAAGCTCACGTAACCTTCAGAATCCCTGCCACAGTCCCTGGACAATGCAGAAGCCAAGGAGAACCACAAGGCCCACATGCTGACACCTGCCAGCATCGCAGCCATGAACCCGACAAGTGGGAGCAGTCACACACACATACAAATGTCTCAATCACTGAAAACTACCACCTAGGGACAACTGCATGATTTAGCAAAAAACACAGGTGCCTTGAGGAACCCTGAATGTTTCTGACAACATCATCACCACTCAGAACTGACAAATCCCAATGAGGATACACCAATTAACAGTAGTGTGTCATGCACCCACACATCTGGTGGTCCATTGGAAAAGTAGTGGGATGAACCCAGTACCACTCAGCAAGCATCAACAACAGGAACATATCAAGGGAACACTGTCTGTGTATGAACAGGGATGTGGACACACACACATGCTCATACAACACACCATGGGCCCAGGCCATGTCACTGGACAACACACTTACTTGAGGGGACCCAACTCCTGTGGAAGCCCAGCTGTGCCAAACATATTCACCGCAAGTCTCACTCATGTCTGCAGAACACTTGGTCCGTCAGCCATCAGTTACCACACAATGAAGGCTCTCGTCACAACAGCCTGGGTATGTGAGTCTCCCCTAAGTCATCTGCACATACCCAAAACATATGTCTAGTAAGTTGCACAGAGGACCAAGTTGCTCCTATAACAATGATGCCCACACCTGTAGGTCAAGTGTTGATGAGCACAAAGTCTGTGGAAGTGACAAATTGGACAATGGGAACCACATCATATGTGCATGGGTGTAAGCCAAAGATGTGACCATGCAAATGAAATGCTCAGAGAGAGATGTCCACAAATAGTTGATCCTGACACACACAGGTAGCTGCAAAGGATGACATGGATACCCACCAGAATAGGATACATATATCATGGACCACAGGGCGTACCTCACAGCAACACATCAGTATTCAACATTGTAAACAAAGCATCACAGGTGCAAGGGCATGATAAACATCATCAACATAATGTAAAGCTAAATCTAGTTCACAGGGATAAAGAAAAAAGCTTTATTCAGCATATTAAAAGTTAAACGTCTGTTCAAACAAAAGGCCAATGGCCAGTCCATGTTCAAATGCCAAGGAGTGAAGTAGAGTGACAACTTTCACACCTTGCTTGCCTGCACTGCTAAGGACCGGGGTCATCCCCTCGGAGGGGCACACATGGGGGCAGGCCAGGCACCACAGGGACAGGATCAGGGTGCAGCAGAAGGAGGCAGTGAAGAGGTGGTGGATGCAGGCGAGACACTTGCAACTGCAAGGAGCTGACTGAAGTAGTGGGTGCTGTCACAACTGTGGGGCACAAGTCAGATGGTGTGGGTGACGGCACAACTCCAGTGGGCAGGTCAGATGGATTGGATTGGCTCACCACTACAGTGCCCAAGTCAGACGGGGTGGTCGTGGACTCCAATGCAGTGCCTACATCCATGGGAGCGGAATGGGGGGCAGGTGAGGTCGGCAGGGCAGGGGGGGACACGGTCCCCACATCAGTGGCACTAACCGTCTGACCAGGTGTGGAGGAGCAATTGCTAAGGGGGGATGGCCTTACATTTTGGGGATGGTGTATCTGTGGGTGGGGGAACCGCGGGCAGGGAGGGCGGGGGAACCTCTGGAGTCGTGGCCTGGGGGATGGAGGACGGAAACTTTGCCTTGGAGCTACATGGTGGCGGGGGGTCTTGCTCTTCTGGCGCCGGGGGGACTTGCGGGTGAGGGTCTCTGTCTGACTGCGCCTGGGGGATGGTGTCCGGGTGTGAGGGGCACTCCCCTCTGTGTGTGGGGACTTCCTCTTCCCCTTGTAATCGGGATCTTCTGGGTCGGTGGGGAAGAGACCAAGGTCACAGAGGAAGAGCTTCTGGGGAGATGGGGTTGCAGGTGAGGCAAGGGAAGGGGGCTGGGAGGGAGAGGTCTCGGAAGACTGCGGAGTGGTTGTGGATGACTGTGTGTGTGTCTGCAAACCAGCCCCTGTGATTGTTGTATCAGTCCCATGCGCTTGCTTGTGTGCACGTCTAGACCTTGGTTTGGAGGTTTCTGTGCTTGGGACAGGTAGGGTGCTAGGAATCGTGGGTGGTGCAGGGGTAGGAGGGGTGCGGGACTGTTTGAGGAGGGACACTGCTACCATCAGGGAGGAGGTCACGGACTGATTGGTCCTCTGTAGGTCAGACATGCCCGAAGAAATGCCCTCCATGAATGACACCAGTTGTGTCAATAGACCTGTGTGTGCATGGAGGACCTTCAGCATCGACGTCTGCTGTTGAAGGATGGCATAATGCTTTCCAAGCCACAACAGGCTGAACCCACTACATACATTTCTAGACTCAATACAAAAAGAACATAGTTACTAACAACTAAGACTAGAACAATCTGTAACACAACTATGTCCAAAACAAACTAAACAAACTAAAACAATGTACGAGTATTTACAATATAAAGTAAGACTCTACCCAAACACTAGAGGACTATAATATTTAGAAACAATAACAAAATCCCTACTGTAAAACATTAACACATGAACATTGAAACATTTGAATTGTAAACTAAATTTTTCACTAACATATAAAATATAAAAATAATGTCAAATAATGTAACCTTTTAATAAAAATATTTAACATAATAAAAATCTTTTATATTTTGAAAAATATAAATAACAATTATATAAATAACATTTCCCTCCCACTGTAAATAATTTAAAATAACTTACGTTTTTGTAGCTGAAGAAAATCATCCAGAGAGCCCCAAAAAATCCCAAACTATTGATATTCCAGAACTTAGCTAAAACACCCAAAACAAAATGGAAAAATACAGCTTTGTAAAACAAACTCCGCTGACTAGTAAATATCCATAGAGTAGGAGCATAAAAAACCCAAAAAATACATTAAAAAAAGAAATGCTCAAAGAAAGCCCGCAAAAGAAAGGAAATGTAAAATAAAAATTAGTTTACTAGAAACAAATACACATTTCCTTAAAAAAAAAAACATTGTTTTTCCAACGGCAATTCAAAAACTTTGAAAAACCTGGGGAAAAAAAACAACAATCCCTCCTGCACAAACATGCAGTAATATTTTTTTTAAACACACATAAACATACTAATAATTAGTTAACACAATACTCTAAACATAATTAAATATATATACCAAACGATGACACTAAACTACCAATGCACTAACAGCATTACACATACGCTAAACTACAAACGAAACATCACAAAAACCTAAAATACAAACCTTATATACACTATAAAGTACCTAACTTCCTTCGCCCTACTCCTAAATTATGTCTATAAGTAATTAAAATAAACTTACCTTAACCAATGCGACGGAGCTACCAACCGCGAGCTTCCCCCTTCAGAAATGACTAAAAAACAACACCGATAGCCTAGAAAATAGAATTTAATTAAAAAAATGGCCGCCTAATTGAATAAAAATAATACATTTCCACATTAAATGCAATATAAATTAGAAATGTAAACCAAAAAAATTCAAAAATTCTTATAAATATTACTAATGTAAAACATATTTTTTAATTGGGTAAAAAATTGTACGATGCATAATAATAAATATTAGAACACAGATCATATTTTGTTATTATACATTTAAAAAATGAATGACATTATTATTCAAACAATTTGTACTGCTTGCCAAAAATGGTAAAAAATATATTAATGATAAAAATATCCACAAAATGCTATGTTAACTTTAGAATATTATTCAAATTAAATAATATTATACCATATATAATATGATTTATTATCAATTATGTTAATAAGACAAATTGAAAATACAACAAAAAAAGTTTACAACATTTATTTTAACAATAATGTAAACTGTACATAATTATGTAATACATATTGACAATAAAAAATAAATTGTATAACTGTTACTATATATATATATATTCACTTAAAAAACCATAGGTTTCACACATGTTATAGTTAGCTGGACATTTCACTCGTAAAAAACCAATGAAATTCCCCCGTTATAGTTAGTGCAGGCAACTATAACTCACGCGACCGCAATCCTCTGCTGATGACGTCAGATATTACATCACTGTATTTAGACACTTATTTACCCATGTCTTCTTCCATTAATCTTTAGCTATACATATATTACAAATATTTATTTTTCATAAAGACACATATGTCATCAGTGATGTAATATCTGACGTCATCAGCAGAGGATTGCGGTCGCGTGAGGTATAGTTGCCTGCACTAACTATAACGGGGGAATACCATTGGTTTTTTACGAGTGAAATGTCCAGCTAACTATAACATGTGTGAAACCTATGGTTTTTTAAGTGAATTTGCAAGGTTTTTTAAATGCTAATTCATAACTATAACGTGTGTGAAACCTATGGTTCTTTCAGTGAATTTGTAAGTTTTTTTAAATGCTAAGTTATGTATTTATAAATATTTTTTTTTTCAGGTTTGTCAACGTGCGCGCACCATGCGCGCGCTGTGGGCGCATGTTGCGCTTCTCGCACCGAGCACCCACGGTTCGCAGTGCGTGCCGTGCGCGCGTGGTGCACGCACCTCGCGATTTAAAAAAAATAAAAATGTTTTTTTCCCCCTTGGGGGTCCTTCTGTGACCCCCTGACCAAAGCTAGGGGGTCAGGAACTGTCCACTCTGCCCCCTTTTCACGTTCTCCACCTTTTTTTTTCACCCCCTCAGACTGCGAGAGACAAAATGGCGGCCGACACTTCCTGGTTTCGACCGATTCGAATGTTTACCGACATCTAACAACCAATCAGAATTGCGCTCGCGCACGGCAGGGTGCGCGTACAGTGCGCGCACGGTGCGCGCGTATAGATATTGATATGCTTTTAAATGCTATTTTCTCAGGAAATACTGAACAGATTTACACCAGACCTGCAAAAGGCACTTCCTTGACCTTATGGCTACCTCTCTGCCAAATTTCACGTAATTCTGTTCAGCCGTTCGGGCTGTAGCTGCGACTAAAGGTCCTAAGGAAAAATGCATGGGGAAAACACGTTTTGGGACCCCCCTTTTTCTCGGCCCCCGCTTGACGAATCACCCCGAGACTTTCAGGGTAGGAGATGAACGGAGCGCCCCATTTGTTTTGAAAATTTCGCGAGGATTCGTCAACCGGCGCCAAAGTTTGAGATTTCCTATGGAAACTAGGTTGTAACTATAACTATCTACTGGCGACCGCCAGTAGATAATATATATATATATATATATATATATATATATATATATATATATATATATATATATATATATATATAAAGACCAACGCTTGTTCCTTTAAAGAAAAGCATGGCACACCCCGGAATCTTGTGAGGCTTTATTGAGATCAAAGTTCGTATTGCTGGCAGTCCATGAGATACAGACATGTAGATGTGCTGGCAGTTCATGAAACGATGGCATACGCGTTTCAGCGATGAGTCGCCTTCGTCAGTGCCGGTTCCATAGAGTCGTCAGCAAACAGTACAGCTGTTGTTGCTCCTGTTCCTGTTTAAAAATTACACATGCCCCTCCTCCGCATCATGTGCTAATGCAAAGCGATGACACTCCCACAGGCAGAGGGATGCTGGGACTTGGAGTCCGAGTGAGCGGGTGAAAAGTTAGCAAACCGCTGCAAACATCAAGTGATGCTCCCATATCAATGAGCACGGGCCACAAACCAGCTCGAGTGCCCGCGGGGGTGTAATTTAAAGGTCTCACTGGTTCCTTTATCAGGCACACTGTGTTGCCTCCTCTCTCCCCAATAAATATATATATATATATATATTCACTGAAAAAAACATAGGTTTCAGGGGCGTTATAGTTAGCTGGACTTTTCACTCGTTCAAAACCATTGAAATTCCCCCGTTGTAGTTAGTTCAGCTAACTATAACTCACGCACCAGCAATGCACTGCTGATCACATCACATATTACATCACTCATGACATGGTCAGTGACATCACTCATGACATCACTGATGACATCTCAAATGACATCACTGATGACTTCATCCAGTGAATGTGTGTTTTTCTGAAAATTACATATGTTTTATATACGTATGTCTCAAGGTCGATGGAAGAATAAATGGGTATATAAGTGTCTAAATGGATGATTTGTTTTTGAAAAATTGATTGTATAACTGACTGATTAAGTGCATCTTAGTGAATACATGGCTTAGTGAGTAACGTTTAAATATGTAAATATCTGTATCAGTCTCTCACTTTGTGTATAAGTGGCTGCATGGGTTGATGAGTAGCTACATGAGTGTCTATATAGGTTATTAGTTGGTGTTTTGAGTATCAGTATGAGTGTCTGAGTGTCTGTATGGTTCGGTGGGGGGTATTACGTAGTGCATAGGTGCATGAATGAGTGACTCACTGTTTGTATGTGTTGAAGACAGCATGTGTGCAGGACTGTATGTGTGGATGAGTGTGTGCATGGGTGTGTTAGTGAGTGAATGACTTTCTCAATAGTGTCTTTATGAGTAACTACATATGTTTTAAACTAGTATATGTGACTATTGTTGTATATAAGTGAGTATATGTGAGAGTGAGAGATTGAAAGAGTTCCTGTATGAATAAGTATGTGTTTCTATGAGTGATTGTTTAAAAGACTAAGTATGTGTAAGTTTCTGTAGAAGTAAGTGTGGTGGTGTGTGTATAACTGTATATGCAAGTAAATGGATGTTTGATTCTTTATTAGCATGAGTGACTATGTGTTTGAGTAACTGTATGGATGAGTGGCGTAGTGTAACAGGATGTATAGGTGTATGAGTACATATGATGAGTGAGTACATGTATGAGTGACTGTATAGGACTGTTGGTGAATGAGTGGATGTGTATGTAGATTTTAGAATTACTGAATAGGTTGTTGTAACTGGTATTGGTATGTCCATTGTTTTGAAAATTTTAGTTTCTATTTTTGAATGTGTGTATCAAAGGTTATATTAGGGGGAGAGGTGGTCTGCCACTTTATCACAAGGATGATGTCATCAGTGATGTCATGAGTGATGTCATTTGAGATGTCATCAGTGATGTCATGAGTGATGTCACTGACCATGTCATGAGTGATGTAATATGTGATGTCATCAGCAGTGCATTGCAGGCGCGCGAGTTATAGTTAGCTGAACTAACTATAACGGGGGAATTTCAATGGTTTTGTACGAGTGAAAAGTCCAGCTAACTATAACGCCCCTGAAACCTATGGTTTTTTCAGTGAATTTTTAAGGTTTTTTAAATGCTAATACCTAACTATAACGTGCCTGAAACCTATAGTTTTTTCAGTGAATTTCAAAGGTTTTTTAAATGCAAATTTCTAACTATGCCTACAGAGATAGGACATGTGAAGAAAGAAGATAAAAACGCACAGAAAGAAAAAAAAGAAATGCAGAAAGAAGCAACGGAAGTCCTCAAAGACGAAGAAAAGTGCAGGAAGAAGGATAACGTGCAGAAAGAACAAACAGAAGAGCAGAAAGGAGCCTTGTTGCAAAATCATCCTGTACCCTCAACTTTTTCAGACGGATACTGGTGGTAACTGAGTCTGACTAACCAGTCCTAGAGCCAGTGCTATATTAAAAGACACTCAGAATACAGTGAAAACAACAACATACACTAGGGAACACTATGCGTTGGGGTCCCCCTGTGATTAGCATGACCTCCTCTGTAAGCCCCTAGTATATAATAGGGCAGTGGATTAAAACTACCTCTTAAAACGTGCCACAGGGCGTATTTGCACACGTCAACTCAGGCCCCGTCCCCTCCCTTCCCCACTGTGTAAACACGCCCTGTGGCCATTTTAAGTTGGGAGATTAAGTCCCCTTGAATCCTGAGGGTCCCTAGGGTCCAACTAGACCACTAGGTACCTCCAGTAAGCTCCACAGAGCTGCGTTGCAGAGAGATGTAAAAAGGGGCACAGCCTAGACCACCTCCCTGCAATGCAGCGCAGTGGCGCTTACTGGAAGCACCTGGTGGGCTAGTTGGCCCCCAGGGTCCCTCAGGATTGAAGAAGAATTATTTCCCCAACTTAAAATGCGCCACAGGGCTTGTTTGCACACGTTAACTCAGGCCCCGTCCCCTCCCTTCACCACTGTGTAAACACACCCTGTGGCCGTTTTTAGTTGGGAGATTAAGTTCATTTGAATCCTTAGGGTTCCTAGGGTCCAACTAGCCCACTAGGTACCTCCAGTAAGCGCCACAGAGCTGTGTTGCAGAGAGGTATAAAAAGTGGCACAGCCTGGACCACCTCTCTGCAACGCAGCTCAGTGGCGCTTACTGGAAGCACCTGGTGGGCTAGTTAGCCCCCAGGGGCCCTCAGGATTGAAGGGGAATTATTTCCCCAACTTAAAACGCACCATAGGGCGTGTTTGCACACGTCACCTCAGGCCCCGTCCCCTCCCTTCACCACTGTGTAAACGCGCCCTGTGGCCATTCTAAGTTGAGAGATTAAGTCCCCTTGAATCCTAAGGGTCCCTAGGGTCAAACTTGACCACTATGTACCTCCAGTAAGTGCCACAGAGCTGCGTTGCATAGAGGTGTAAAAAGGGGCGTGGCCTCAGAACACCTGTCTGCAACGCAGCTCCCTGGCGCATACTGGAGATACCTGTTGGGCTAGTTGGCCCTCAGGGACTCTCAGTATTGAAGGGGAATTACTTCCCCAACTTACAACTGGCCAGGGGGCGCGTTTGCAGAGTGCTGCAAGGAGGCGGCGTGGCCTCTGGCGCGATGCCGGTCTTTTATTTTTTGTATTTTTTTAAGAAGGAGGGCTGTGTGGCCCCCCTTCTTTTTCTAATTTATTGGCCCTGCGGACCCCATCCCCCAGGGCCTGCACCCTAATTTTTTTTGTTGAAAAAATATAAATTTGGCCCTCCCAAGGCCTTAATCGGCCCCAGGGACCCCAACCCCCGGGTCATGGCCTTTTTTAAAAAAAAAATATTTAGGATGGGGGCTGCGTTGCCCCCCTCCTCAGGCCACTTATGGTCCCGGGGACCCCATCCCCGGGACCGGCCTTTGTTTTTTATTATTTAAAAAAAATATATATTTATAGAAACACCTAGGACATGCTGGAAAAACCGTATGAACCTATCACCATGACGATTTGCGTGATATTCATTAAAAGGCGACTATGCATACAATGAATCCACGTGGAATGTATTTACACCACTAGTGAAGCTCTGATGTGTCTGACGCCCTACCGTGCCTAATCCCGGCGCCTCCGCCGGTGGGTACTCTCCAAGTAGACACCCTTGTCAATTATTTATACAAACATGGGTAGCTATTGACGGGCACATTTAATACACATGCACACCAAGCCATTCAAAGGGGATTCGACAAACATTTGACCAAACTATGCAAGAAACCCCCCATACAGTAATACTTTTTATTTTACTCTCTGGAAAGGAGACAAACCTCACTTGAGCTGAGCCCAATGCTGTGTTACACCCACCAGTGCCCGCCGAGTGCCTCACACCTCTGTGTTGTATTCCACCAGCTAGTGCGTATGCTATGACACTCTCTAGCCCATGTGCACTGTAACACCACCCCGTGAATATGTCATGCCACACTTGCCTTCGCACGGGTTATATTGCTCCATCTAACGTGCTTTCCTCGATGCCTATGTTATAACACACAGCACTATGTCATACATATTACAATCTGGGATCCATATCTTTGTCACAGTGCATATGCAACGTTACACTCCCCAGCACATATTTTATATTACAACTATAGAGACTAGTTTGGTTACACAACACTGCCCTGTGCATATTACACTCCAAGGCGCATATCACATAGCACGCGCTAGTGCCTGTGCAATCTCGCGCTCTCCAATGAATATGTCATTGCGCACAATGTATTGCATATTATATCTCACGCCCCGGTTCATCTTATATCACACTTTTTGGTGCATAGTTTATACCATATACTATATCTAGTTTTCATTTTCAATCGTGCTCTCAGGACTATGTTCTATATAACAATGCGTCCACCTACCCTTTTCACGGGCATTACATTTTGTGATGGGGTGGAGGGTCAGGTGGTGTTTCTGCCAAGTGAGCCCTGAGTCACAGTCACAAACGTCCTCTTCTTTCTGAATAAAAGTGAGATTATGCTGCATACTTGTTCATATTTTAAGTATTTCGCACAGACACACATTTTAAATACAATAATGTTCCTAATACCCACCTTCTCTGAACAGTTAGCTTGCTGCCCCATCCACCTCCTCCCTATCCTCTGTTGTCTGAATCCATGACCTAGCCTCCTCCCTCCTGCCATGCATGGTCTGATGTGCTGCCACTGCCCTCCATTTAGCATGATGTACCAGTCCACTCCTCCTGCCCTCCATTGCCCAATTCTATGGCCCACCATTGACCTCCTGCTTAGTCTCTGTGCTTAGCTTGCCCCTATTCTCCTTCCCCCGCCCTCCGATGTCTTTGTGCATGCCCCTGCGCCATCATTTTTGCCCACCATGTTCCATGGACCTGCCACTCCTGTCTACTCTGAGTGTTCTATTGAGCTGCCTTTCCCCTGCCACTTGCCTAGCATTGTCAGATGACTGTAACCTGTCCCTGCCACCTCCACCCTGCCTGTCCACATGCCATGCCCCTATTCCCTTCCTCCTGTCCTCCTTGGTCCATTTTACTGCCACACCCTTCTGCCCTCCCTGGTCTGTTGTGCTGCAACTGCTCCTCCTGCCTGCCCCGCGCAGTCTGTTGTGAGGCCCCTTTCCCTGAACTCACTTGTCTGTGCCCAGGTCCTGACCCTCCCTTCTATCCTCCATGGTCCTTTGTGCATGCCCCTGCACCCTCCTTCTTGCCCATCATAGCCATTGTGCTGCCACTAACCCTCCCGCTTGCCATGCATGGTCTTCTGTGCTGCCATGGCCCCTCCCACCTTCCCTGTGTGGTCAGCTAGCTGCCCCTGACCCCCTCCCACCTTCCCTCCATGGTCTGTGTGTATGCCATCATAGTCTCATTGTTGCTCTCCATGGTGTGTCTTGTTTCTAGTGCCCATCCTGCCTGACCTCCATGGTCATCTTGCTGCTCCTGCCCTGCCCCCTTGCCCCCAGCCCTCTGTTTCCATGTGCAGACCCTTATTCCCTCCCTCCTGGCTTGTCTGTTCCATTGTAATGCCCTTGATCCATCCCTCTTGCCCTTTATGGTCTGTTATGCTGCAGCTTTCTCTCCTGTCTGTCCATTATGGTCAGCTAGCTACCATTGCCTCTTTCCCCTCTGTTCTCTGTTGTCCATGTGCATGGTCCTGTCCCCTCACTATTGCTTTCTATGGATTGTTGTGCTGCACTTCCGTCCCGCATGCTCTGTGTGGTGTATTGTGCTGCTGCAAACCCTGATGCCTGCCCTGAAGGGTCAGTTTGGTGCACCTCTCCATGTCCCTCCTGTCCTCTATTATCCGAGGCCATGTACCTACCCCAATTCCTCCTGCCTAGCATGATCCAATGTACCATACTTGCGAACATTTTGAACTTGGTAAGAGGGAGATTTTGAAAAAAAACTGGGGTATTGATTTCCCTTTTGAGTTACATTGAAAAGCAGGAGATTGTAGACAGGAGACAGATCAAATAAAGCCCATTTGAGCTTAAAAACATTGGACGTTTCCTGGCTGAAACGGGTCTGTTGGCATGTATGGTTGTACTACCACTGCCTCTTCCTTCTGCCCACAATGGTCTATTATATTGCCACAGCCTCTCTTGCCAGTCCTGTATTGTTGGTTTGTTGCCCCTGCCCCCCTTTCCACTGCCCTCCATAGTCTGTTGTGCTGCCACTGCCCTTCTTGCCTGGTCAGTGTGGTCAAATTGTTGCCTCTGCACTCTCCTATCTGCCTTCAATTTTCAGAGTCCGTGCCCCTGGCCTCTGCCTCTCAACAGTATCCCAATGAACAACTAGATTGCTAACATTCTATATTTATTACAAAAGTGTTGAACGCCTGATGTCATCTTGATGTAATCAAAACTGTAATACCTAGAGTATTTCCTTTAGAAATTACATATATGAGAGGGTCTTATTTGCATCAAAATTATGGTTAGTGCTCTAAAAAACTAAAATGAGGACATATTTTCTGAGTTTTCAAATAGCGACAAAGAACTTTTAAATTATTTGTAATCTATGTTTTTTTATCCAGTTGACCACTTGATTAAATGTTGCACCTAGGGGAGAGGATGTGCTGTTACTTCCAGAGCTGCAGACTTTGCAACTGGGGAACCAGGTTGGAGTTTCTGCTTCAGCTCAACATTCTGTGATTCTGGTCAAATCACTTAATCTCCTCATGTCTACAACCAAAATGAATTTGATCTTGTTTGATGTAACCAATGCTCATGTAAAGCACTCCAATACCTGACAAGTCTGCACTATATAAAACTGCAAATACACAAAAAATAAGTGTTTTGCACACTTCTGTAATTGGGCTGCATGTGGGCTACATGTGGGTGATATTTGTGCTGCATTTGGGCTCTTTTGTCTCTGGTGGCCATCTTGGGAGATTTATTTGTTATGAAGTTTCCTAATTTACTGCAGTCTCCACAGTAGGACATGCTTTCAGTTTTTTACTTTGATTCCATCAAGAAGGTATTCAGATATGTCACACATTTGCCATAAATTCTGAATGTTAGCATTCTAGTTGCTCATTAGATCACTGTAGTAAAGCTACTGCTCACCACAGAAGTCTGCTGCTGGTATTAAAAGTGCATTTTTCAGTCTGCATATCAGAATTTTTTATTGAAATAGAAGAGGATTTGAGAAGTCACTCAAAATTTGCCCTAATTTTTCTTTCTTCAGCACTAATCATAATTTCTATGGCAAAATGAACCCCCTCATTGTGTTCCTTTTTAAATTAAATGTTTTAAGTGTTACCAGTTTATTCCAATCAAGATGGCTTCAGGTGTGCCATACTTTTGTCATAAGTAAGACAGTAAGCGCTCTAGTTGTTCTTAAGAACTCTCTGGGACATTCTGTCATTGGGCTATACTTGGGCAACAGCTGGGTGATATTTGGGCTACATTTGGGTTCTTTTGTCTCTGGTGGCCATCTTGGGAGATTTATTTGTTATGAAGTTTCCTAATTTCCTCATTTACTGCAGTGTCCTCATTAGGAAATACTTTCAGTTTTTTATTTTGGTTCCATCAAGAAGGCATTCAGATGTGTCACACATTTGCCATAAATTCTGAATGTTAGCACTCTAGTTGCTCATTAGATCACTGTAGTAAAAATACTGCTCACCAGGGAAGTCTGCTGCTGGTATTCAAAGTGCATGTTTCAGTCTGCATGTCAGAATTTTTTTATTAAATAGAAGAGGATTTGAGAAGTCAAAATGTGCCCTAATTTTTCTTTCTGCAGCACTAATCATAATTTCTATGGCAAAATGACCCCCCCTCATTTTGTTCCTGTGTAAATTAAATGTTTTAAGTGTTACCACTTTATTCCAATCAAGATGGCTTCAGGTGTGCCATACTTTTGTCATAAGTAAGACTTGTTAGCGCTCTAGTTGTTTGTTAGAACACTCTGGGACATTCTGTCATTGGGCTATACTTGGGCTACATCTGGGTGATATTTGGGCTACATTTTGGGCTCTTTTGTCTCTGGTTGCCATCTTGGGAGATTTATTTGTTATGAAGTTTCCTAATTTCCTCATTTACTGCAGTCTCCTCAGTAGGAAATACTGTCAGTTTTTTACTTTGGTTCCATCAAGAAGGCATTCAGATGTGTCACACATTTGCCATAAATTCTGAATGTTAGCACTCTAGTTGCTCATTAGATCAATGTAGTAAAGCTACTGCTCACCAGGGAAGTCTGCTGCTGGTATTTAAAGTGCATGTTTCAGTCTGCATGTCAGAATTGTTTTATGAAATAGAAGAGGATTTGAGAAGTCAAAATGTGCCCTAATTTTTCTTTCTGCAGCACTAATCATAATTTCTATGGCAAAATGAACCCCCTCATTTTGTTCCTTGGTAAATTAAATGTTTTAAGTGTTACCACTTTATTCCAATCAAGATGGCTTCAGGTGTGCTATACTTTTGTCATAAGTAAGACTGTTAGCGCTCTAGTTGTTCTTTAGAACACTCTGGGAAGCTGCAGTAGAATACAAAGGAATCAACTGACAGTCTGTGCCCTTGTTGGATGTACATGTTTTACTGAGAATGTCAGACTTCATTCTTACATGACTGAGAAACATAATGTGAATTTACAGAAAATATGCTCTCAGTTTAGCTTATAGATCACCTTCCAAACCTCTGTGGGAAAAGCATGAGAAAATAGTTTTCTCTCAAACATGATTCATGATATCACAGCAGAAGGCTTTTTCACATGGTAAAATCACCTTAGAACACACCACAATTCCTAAAATGAGTATGGTACCATCAACAAAGGATTTATAATGTAACTAAAGTCTTAAAACCTTCTATTAACTACAATGCTTTTTAATGAGGTGCTATCATGTATATTAGTCCCAAGATGGCTGCCAACACTTCTTGGATGAAGTACTGACAGCCAATCAGATCTCACGATGAGATGTGTGGTTAGGTTCCGCCCAGATATATCTATCTTTTTAACTCTAATTTTCTCAGGAACTACTGAACGGATTTACACCATTTAAGCAAAAGGCACAAGTCTGAACTGAGGACTACCTCTTTGCCAAATTTGGTGTAATTCTGTTCAGCAGTTCAGGCTGTAGCTGCGTCAACAGGTCCTATGGGAAAATGCATTTGGAAAACGTGTTTTGGGATCCCCCTTTTTTCTCGTCCCCCGCTTGATGAATCACCGTGAAATTTTCAGGATAGGAGCGGACCGGAGCTGGCCAAAGGTTTGGAAAATTTCGCAAAGATTCATCAATCGGCGCCAACGTTATTCCAAATAGAATGTTGCGGATTTCCTATGGAAAATAGGTCCTAACTATAACTACCTACTGGCGACTGCCAGTAGGTAATATATGAAATAAATATATACCAAACAGTGAATAACTACATCTCATGTTTGTAAAACTACATTATATAAAATCAAAAATTGTTTCAGACTTACTATGCTTAAAAATTGTTTTTGTATATATAAAGATTTACCAAATATGTAACATATCCAAAAATAAAAAATGTATTATGATTTTGCTTTACGACAATATATATGAAAAATTGTGAATAAAATAAAAATCATTACATTTCTTTGGTTGAATCTTCCAATAAAAAAATATATATATATATCTCATTGTTGTTATTTATTTACTGTCAATATACATTTTCTTTTACTATATGTACAGTAAAATAATTGTCTAATATTTAATAATTCTTTTAAATTAAAATTTTAATAAACAAATATTTCACACTATAACCACTAAAACAAACATTATTTTCACAATCTTGCTCCAAAATAAAAATCAATAATTTACTATTCTCACTCCAAACTACATTAACTCTTAAAAAGCACTTGTCACTAAACATAAAAAAAATATATTCCAACTACAAATCATATTAACAATAAACATATAAAATAAAATATTCCCACTACAAACTACATAAACTGACAGACAAATGTACACTAAACATATATAATTAACTATTCCTTCTCCCAACTACATTAAATCAGGGAAGGTGCAGGAAAGTAAACATATATAATTTACTGTTCCCACTCCAAAAAATGCTAACTCTAGGAAACTGCTGGACACTAAACATATATAAAATACTATTTCCACTCCAACTGTACTAACTCAGGCGCGTGCTCAACACTAAACATATAAAATATGCTATTCGCATTCCAAACTATATTAACTCAGAGAAAGTGCTGGAAAGTAAACATATATAATTTACTATTCTCACTCCAAACTATACTAACTCAAGGAAAGTTCTGGACACTAAACATATAATATGTACTATTCCCACTCCAAACTATATGAATTCGGAGAAAGTGCTGGACACTAAACATATAAAATATATTATTCCCACTCCAAACTATATTAACTCAGGGAAAGTGCTGGAAAGTAGACATATATAATTTACTATTCCCACTCCAAACTGTACTAACTCAAGGAAGGTGCTGGACACTAAGGGGCCGATTCTGAACTGGGTCAGAAGGCCTCCGAATGCGATCCGGCGGGAAAAAGGTACGGGTGTTTCCCGACCGACTCGGACACCTGTACAAGCGAGCAAGTACGATGCGACTGTACGCATGTGTTCCGACCGAACCGTTTCCGGATCTGACCCACTCCGACTGACTCGTACGGACACGATTCGCACCGCGCAATGGAGAAGTTTTACGACCGAGCGAGTACGTTCTACGTGTCGGACAGCCGGATCGAGCCAAAGTTTCCGGCTCGCAAAACGTCCTGGAAGCTGCCTTTGGGGGTCCGCGTCGGGCCCCTCATCACCCGCAGCCTTATGACTCGGACACAGGGGGAGACCCAAGGGTCTCCCCAACACAGGCATGAACGGTGCAGATGGCACCGACATGTACCCACTGTAGAGGGCACCCTTGTGCGAGACGTACCCATTCAGTCAATGGGAGCCCATGTACGCGTCGTACGACCAGCTCCCATTGACTTTAATGGGAGTCCGACCGACCCGAGTCCAGCAGCATGTGACCGCATCGTACTCGCTCGGTCGGACAGCAGTAGTCCGGCTTGGTGGGAAAACACTCCGGATCCGGGTCGGTTGGAGAGCTTTCCGACCCAGATCGGAATCGGCCCCTAAACATGTAAAAAATACTATTCCCACTCCAAACTATATTAACTCAGGGAAAGTGCTGGACACTAAACATATAAAGAATACTATTTCCACTCCAAAGTACATTAACTCAAGAAAAGTGCTGGAAAGTAAATATATATAATATACTATTCCCACTCCAAACTATATTAACTCAAGGAAAGTGCTGGACACCAAACATATAAAATATACTATTCCCACTCTAAACTATATTAACCCAGGGAAATTGCTGGAAAGTAAACATATATCATTTACTATTCCCACTCCAAACTGTACTAACTCAAGGAATGTGCTGAACACTAATCATATAAAATATACTATTCCCACTCCAAACTATATGAACTCAGGGAAAGTGCTGGACATATAAAATATACTATTCCCACTCCAAACTACATTAAAACACAGACATTGCTGGATAGTACACATATATAATTTACTATTCCCACTCCAAACTGTACTAACTCAAGGAAGGTGCTGGACACTAAGGGGCCGATTCTGAACTGGGTCAAAAAATATAAACTCAAGGAAGCTGCTGGACAATAAACATAGCAAATATACTATTCCCACTCCAAACTACATAAAAACAGAGAAGGGGCTGGACAAAAAAATCAAATAATGTAATATACCCACTGCAACCTACATTAACACATTAAAAATGCTACACACTACACATATATTTTATACTATTTCCACTTGTAAAAACATATCCAAAAGTTATTTAGACAAATTTTTGATAATTATTTAATCAAATTTGTTTTACATTTTCAAAATATAATATAATACCAAATACTAACGTTAATGTTTTAAAATATTCCCACAAATTTGAAAAAAGTATATTTAATAACATTATAAATTATAAACACAAATACAGAATTTTTAATTTGTATTTTTATAAATTATTTCAAATTTAAATTTATTATTACCCATTTTCCAATTTTATTTTTTAATTGAATATTGTTTTTCAATCACTACTCTTTTCCCCTATAGAACAAACATTAAACCACAAAATGTTTACTAATTTTCATTTAAAATATATATATTTTTAATTTAGTATAATTTTTGTAAATGTAAAAAAAAATCCCACTCACATCTATAAATACAACATCCCACTATTGTAAAAAATTAATTGCAAAGTTTTACATTTTTAAAAAATTATTTCTATAAAAATATTTATAAAATACCTGTCCTTATCCCCTATAACATCAAGCTCCCACTCCTAAATAATATTTAATTTTTTTTTTATAACTATGGGGCCTATTACGATGGCGCACAGTAACGGAATACGGGACCGCCAGCCAGAGGTGCGGCGGTCCCGCCAGGCCAATTAGGATGCACCCACCACACTGGCGGGTGCATCCTCGACTTTAACATTTCGGCAGGCGGTGCTGTAAGCAGCACCCGCTGCAATGTTAAAGCCCATGTTGTGCATTGCCATGCACAACGTGACTGGCACCACGCGGAGCCTGCCACCTTGTGCATGGGAATGATGGGGGTACCATAGGTACCCCCCAGTGCAGCCACCCACCCCTACCCCTCCCACGGGGGCCCGCAATGGTCCCCCACAATTATTTATTGCATGCCTTTACATGGCAGAGAAAGGCATTCCACTGTAGGCATCATAATATGGATGGCGGTGCCTGCACGGCACCGCCACCATATTGTGTGCCTTTTCTGCCCAGCCGACAATCCGACCGGTGGAAAAGCGGTGGACGGTCTTTCCGTCCGCCACGGTACCCCTCACCATAGTAATATGGTGGGGGGTGAAACAGGAACATTTGGCGGGCGGATCGTCATAGCTGGCCTGGCGGTGGTCACCGCGGGCCGAGCGGTGGCGATCCACCCGAGATACTTATAGGCCCCTATCATTTTAAAACACATTTTTAAAGAACATTTTAAAACACTCCCCACCCTTATCCCCTATATATCCAACATCCCACACCTAAAAATATTGTTTACATTTTTTTACCATTAAAATTCGTTACAAAATGTAAAAAACATTTTTAAAAACTCCCCTCCCTTATTCCCTATAAACCCAACATCCCTATCCTAACACATTATTTAAGATATCTTTAATATTACTTTAATTTTTTATTAAAATTTAATACAAACATTTTAAAACTCTTCCCACCCTTATCCCCTATAAACCCAACATCCCGCTCCTAAAGAATTATTTAAAATTTCTTTATTATTACTTTCCTTTTTTATTAAAATTTAATAATTTTTTTTTAAAAACACTTCCTCCCCTTATCCCTTATAAACAACCCGCTCCTAAAAAATATTTTAAAATGTCGGTATTATTACTTAAATTATAAAAAAATTAAAAAAATACATTTTAAAACACTCCCCACCCTTCTCCCCTATAAACCCAACATCCTAAAACAATTTGTCAATAAACCAAATCCAATTTATTCAAAAATATTAAGATATTTACAGATATATACTAATAAAATAAAAAATAAAAATGATATCTAACAAATCGATATTTTTTTAATGATATTTCATACATACATATGTTTGACAACGATATTTTATGCAACATACCAAATCGATATTCTTGACATCGATATTACATACCACGATATTTTTGACTGTCGACTTTAAAACACAATATTATTATGCAACAATATTTTAAACTCGATAATATGTCTACTTACCCTGCCCAATCTTTGTACTAAGATTTGATGGGAGATGGTGTCGAAAGCTGCTGACAGATCCAAGAGAACCAGCATGTCTGAGGATCCCTGGTCCACAGCCAGCTTGATGGTATCAATGACCTGTACTGGAGCTGATTCTGTGCTGTGAAATGCACGGAAACCTGACTGAGAGGGGTCCAGCAAATGATTCGATTCATGGTAAGACACTAGTTGGGAATTTGCTAAGGACTCTGAGATTTTGGATATGAAAGAAAGTAGAGATATAGGTCTATAGTTCACCGTACCCAAGGGATCTGCCGTGGCTTTTTTTAGGAGGGGTTTAATACATGCTGTCTTCCATTTAGGAGAAATGCTGGCCAACTGTAAGGAGAGATGGCATAGATCTGTGATAGAGGTGAGCAGAATAGGAGTCAGAGTGGTGATCACATATGAGGGGGGCAAGATGTAACGGGGAACCAGTTTTTATAGTGCTTATTCGGGCCTGAATTTGATCCTCTGTAACAGGAGTGAAGTATTCCAAAGTAGAGGACTGGGAGGAACCTTGAGGTTCCTGAATCAGGAGTCATATTATTTACAAAAGAATTGTAGATATTGTCAATCTTTTGTTCAAAATGTACTGTGAGGTTGTCGCAATGTGATTACAAAATGGGTATAATAAGATTGCAACTGCTGGGGTTCGAAAGTTCCTTGAGAATTTGTACGAGTTTTTAGAGGAGTTTTTTGCAGAGTTAATTCTCTCAACTATGTGAGTTCTCTATGCTACTCCACTTTACTGTAATCCACTCTACGCCACTACAGTGTACGCCACTCAGCTCTATGCCGCTCCACTGTACAACCCTTTCCTTCACTCTATATAACTTCACTTTATAAACGTCTACTACACTGTATGGCACTGTGTGACACTCTACTCCACTCTCTAGCTGTACACTACACTGTCCAACTCTATCCTCCACTCTATGCCCATGCACTCAATTGTAGAACACTTTATTCCACTATAGAACACTTTTCTATATTCTAAGACATAGCACTACACACTACTGCACAAGACCCCCTCCAAATTATAACAGTTTACTAGCTACACTACGCTATGAAACTATACTTCACTCAATGCCACTGTACTCTATGACATGCCAATACACTCTATTATACTTTACTCCACACTACGTTTTGCTGCTCCATTTGACTCTATTCCACTGTACAAAAATTCACCTCATGCAATGCTACTGTACAACAATTAACTCTACGCAGCTCCACTGGTTGGCACACTTCTGTACTCTATGCAAATCCACTCTATGCCACTCTATGACATTGTATTCCATAGCACTGTATGCCAATCCACTCTACCATACTGTACCACACTGTACTGTACACCACTCCACTCTACAAAAGTCAACTAGAATGTATGCCACTCTACTCTAGTCTACAACACTTTCTACTACTGTATGACATCCCACTACACTCTACTGTGCAACACAGTACTTCAATTTATGACACTTTTCTCAACTGTATGCTTCACCACTCCATTCTACTGCTCTACGCATCACTACAGTCTATGGCATACCACTCCACTCTGTGACACTTTACTCCACTCTACACTACCTCACTCCAGTGGAGTCCACTGTACTATACTCCACTCTACGACACTTTATCCCACTCTATGCCACTGTACCCTACTCTGCTTTAACCGCTCTACTCTCCGACACTCTACTCCACTGAATGCAACTCCATTCTACAACACTGTGCTACACTCTACTATATGAGACAACATGCCACTACACTATAGATACTTTACTACACTAGATGATATACCACTTCACTCTATTCTACTCTACAATACACCACTCTATGACAATATACTTTACAATACTCTTCTCTACTGTACTATATGACACTCCACTCAAAAACACTGGACTCTACAAATTGAAACACATTTTTTATAAACATTTAAACAAACATTGAAATTCACTGAAAAAAACAAAGGTTAAAGCTAAGAGATATTAGGAAAACTTTTTTTCCTATACAAACCAAACTTAAACTACACAAACTATATAAATTCTAAAGTTATAGTTATAGCTTTCATTTATAATTTATCAACCACCTTGATATTATTATAAGTAGCGCACAGAGTCTTTTCAGCTTCCTAACCAGACAACACTAACTATAACTGGCCGGTCGAACATGCACTGTGTTCTCACTAATAATGATCCTCCACTGTACGACACTACCCTGTACAAGACTCTCCGCCACTCTACTGTTTAACACTGCACTGAACAATGCTCCACTCCACTGAACTCCATTCTTTGCCACAACACTCTCCAACACTCTAACATTTTATGCCACTCTACAACATTCTACTCAATAACACTCTACTCCACCACACTCCATTTCACAACATCCGGTCAATGACACCCCACTGTACGACACTCAGCTGTACTGTTCGACACACCACTGCACTACACAATATGCCGCTCCACTCTAAGATACTTCACTCTATTATACGACACACCACACCACTGTATAACACTTTACTCCACTGCACGCTACATCTCTCCCCTCTACAATGCTCCACTCTACAACACTAGACTCTACCACACTCTTCTTCACTGTACTGTACGACATTCGACTTTGAGACACTTCACACTATTATTTGAAACACATTTTTATTGAATAATTAAAAGCATTAACATACAATGAAAAAAACAAATGGTAAGGATAATTTATAGTTAAAAATACTTTTTTCTTTCTATTCAAACCCAACTTTAAAGAAACAAACATTACAAATTGTAAAGTTCTGATTATAACTTCCATTTATAATTTACACACCACCTTCAAATAATTACAACTCGTACACCTTCAAACACAGTCTTGTCACCTAACTCATAACACTACATTAACTATACCACATACCTTTTCCATGCACTGGTTATACCCTTGCATACCACATCACTTATAGCATGTGAAATCATAGTATTCATAACAACACTTATAACTTCTTAAATGACATAATTTGTGCCAACACAGTGCATGGTAGAGTGGTGAGTTATAGTCAGGGCCACAGAAATAATGTGATCGTGCGGCTGCATCAATTTACGCATAAATACAGATTAGATACATTTACCACATAATACATAATCTGACGCATAATCTGCAGATTTTAACCCCAAAAATCTTTCTAGTTTTAAGAGTTCAAAAGT
The DNA here is from genome assembly GCF_964204655.1 of Triturus cristatus. Classification (NCBI taxonomy): domain Eukaryota; kingdom Metazoa; phylum Chordata; class Amphibia; order Caudata; family Salamandridae; genus Triturus; species Triturus cristatus. Next base: position 780,220,100 of record NC_140582.1, read on the forward strand.
TACTAAAAACACACCAAGATGTGTTGCTATGCAGTGGCAGGCCGTTTGAAAATGTTCACTGGTTGCTTAGTGTCATATGTTGGTGTTAAAATAAGATACAACCAATGCCCAGGCAGTGTTAATAAGTGTAAAAATTTAAAAGTAAAGAAGTAATATTGTCACAAAATGTGCCTCATTACACCGCATTATTTGCCTTTTCTTGCTGAATAACTTACTCTATCCTGCATCATAATTGGGCCATCCCCTGCTGCACAATTCCAGATTGGTTATTGCCCTTTGATGCTCAAAGAAAAAAAAAACGCATCTTGGAGCATCTAAGGGCAATAACCAATATGGATTTCAATTTTCCAGTAGCCAGGCATTTTTACAATGTCCACAATAGTAATAGCAAACTCCTCAAATATGTGAGACTTGACAGAGTTCTGAAACACATTAGAGGGGGCGCCTGGGAGAAGCAACTACGTATCCTAGAGTCCCGCTATATCATTGATTTTAACACCAAAATGCCCTTTGGATTAAATAAGGAAGAGGAATTGGCTACACATATAGGGATTTAACCATGACTGTGGTCATAATTGGTTCCCTAGGGTTAACTGTATACTCCTCTGCTTTCTCTCTCTGCATATCCTTCTCGTTTATGATATATATTTTTATATTTGTGTTTGTGGTTTTCGTTGAGGATATTATTATTATAGTAGGATGCACTAAAAGCACTTTCCAGTGATGGTAGACTATGTAGTAGTGGTTGGTACTTCAGCATTTGCCCCCTCAATATGTCTTTATATATCTTTATATACGTATTTACACATTTCTGACCATATTTTGGATACATTATCGGCAAAATTTTGGGTAATGCCTCCATATGCGGCTGATAATTAGGTCCACGGCCTTTCCCTCATGGTGGATTCATTTTCACGGCTACTCAATGTCTTTTCACTTTTTTCACTTTGTATTTATTCATTAATATATTCTCTTTTTTGCTTCTTGACCTAGTGATGCACACATGAGATTGTGTACATACATTTCCTGTGCTCTGAGTTACCGTACATATGCACATAGATAACCTTGGTCATGATATTTATCGATGATCGTTGTAGATTTGATCTGGTTGAATACTGTGATAAATCTGTCATCTCGGCACGCACATAGGAATTTCCAACCAATAATGGGAGTCGTATGATACAGGGCTATGTCATGAATTATATACATTGTGGTTACATTGTATGTAGGACTAATTGTTTTTATGTATAATACACTGATTGCTTTACAGGTACTGTTATTGAAAGTATGTTGATTTTATACCATTGGACATTGCCGACACTGGCCATCTGAATTCTGTCAACTCCATTAATTATGGGTATTCTCAGGATATTTGCGAATTGCTTATACTCTATGTTTATATAAGTAAAAAAATTACAGATATCGCTATTAAAATCATGTCAACTTTATCAATTGTGGCATTCTTATGACATTCGCAAGTCTTTTCTTTATGTCTATCAAGTCATTTGACACGTTCCATGGTTTTACAACTTATGGCCAGCCGTAATTATGCAACCTTTATTACTCGGTTGCATTCAATGCACAACACCAAATATAGGCTATGTCATTCATGACAATCTGTTCAACTGTGAGTCAATGGTGCCAAGAGTTATGCGATTCCTCTTGATCTTGTAAATTTGCAGACCTCTATGGGTTTATAATCTTGATTTTCTATGTCACGATAAAATGTACTTTGCTTGTCATTTTTTGCCATTGCCCTTACAGGTGCTGGAGCGATTTGTTTTCATACTTATTTTGCATTTTCTAACGAGGATGTTTTTCATTTCCATGATGACATGATATGTATTTTTTTACGGAGCTCGGAGCCATGAACTTTGAACTTGACGAAGGCTGTCAGGCCGAAACACGTTGTTCTGTGCACATTAAACCCACTTGTGGATACTACTGGTGTGCCGCCTCCTTTTCATTCGATGAGGATTGTTTGACTGTTCTGTGGATCTTTGCCACCACGGTGGACTCCGACACGGAAGGGCAGGCGCATGGCATCAGGCAAAACTGTTGGTCGGTTGATGAATCTTAGCGAAATTTTCAAAGCTCCGGTCAGCTCCTATCTTAAAAGTTTCGGGGTGATTCGGCAAGCGGGGGCCGAGAAAAAAGGGGGGTCCCAAAATGTGTTTTCTCCATGTTAATTCCCATAGGAATCTTTAGACACGGCTACAGCCTGAACTGCTGAACGGAATTGCACCAAATTTGGTGAAAAGGTAGCCCTTGGTTCAGAAAGATCCCTTTTTGTTAAATGGTGAAAATTTGTTTAGTAGTTCATGAGAAATTAGAAAAAAAAAAGTTTAAATATCTGGGCGGAGCCTAACGACACATCTCATCGTGAGATCTGATTGGCTAGCAGCACTTCATCCTGGAATTGCTGGCAGCCATCTTGGGACTAATATACATGATAGTACCCCATTGAAATGCATTGTAGTGAATCAAAGATTTTGAGGGTTACCAAAAGGAGAACTATAAAGGGTGATAACAGACTTTAGTTACATTAGAATTCATTTGTTGATGGTACCATACTAATTTCAGGAATTGTGGTGTGTTCTAAGGTGATTTTACCCTGTGAAAAACCTTCTGCTGCGATATCATGAATCATGTTTGAGAGAAAACTGAAGCTAAAATGAGAGCATATTTTCTGTAAATTCACATTATCTTTCTCAGTCATGTGAGAATGAAGTCTGTCATTCTCAGTAAATCATGTACATCTAACAAGGGCAGAGACTGTCAGTTGATTCCTTTGTGTTCCACTGCAGCTTCCCAGAGTGTTCTAAAGAACAACTAGAGCGCTAACAGCCTTACTTATGACAAAAGTATGGCACACCTGAAGCCATCTTGATTGGAATTAACTGGTAACTCTTAAAACATTTAATTTAAAAAGAAAACAAAATGAGGGGGTTCATTTTGTCATAGAAATTATGGTTAGTGCTGTAGAAAGAAAAATTAGAACATGTTTTAAGTGAGATCTCAAATATCTTCCTGTTATATTTCAACAGGAGCAGCCTGTCAGTTAATGCCTTTGTGTTCTACTGCAGCTTCCCAGAGTGTTCTAAAGAACAACTAGAGCGCTAACAGTCTTTCTTATGACATAATTATGGCACACCTGAAGCCATCTTGATTGGAATAGACTGGTAACACTTAAAACATTTAATTTAAATAGGAACAAAATGAGGATGTTCATTTTGCCATAGAAATTATGGTTAGTGCTTCAGAAAGAAAATTTAGGGCATGTTTAAAGTGAGATCTCAAATCCTCTTCTATTTCATTAGAAAATTCTGACATGCAGTCTGAAACAATCACTTTCAATACCAGCAGTAGACTTCCAGTTAACTCCCTGGTGAGCAGTAGCTTTACTACAGTGATCTAATGAACAACTAGAGTGCTAACATTCTGAATTTATGGCAAATGTGTGACACATCTGAATGCCTTCTAGATGGAATCAAAGTAAAAAACTGAAAGCATTTCCTATTGAGGAGACTGCAGTAAATGAGGAAATTAGGAAACTTCATAACAAATAAGTCTCCTAAGATGGACACCAGAGAACAAAAGAGCCCAAATGTAGCACAAATATCACCCAGATGTAGCCCACATATAGCCCAATGACAGAAGTGTGCAAAACACTTTTTATTTTTAGTTGTTCTGCAGTTTTATATAGTGCAGACTGGTCAGGTATTGGAGCGTTACATCTTACTTGGAGCCCTTATTGCGTATTTTGCACGAAGCACATGAGATTGAGCTTGCGAATCTTGAACTTTACGATTCTGTTAACCTGAAGTTGCCCTGAACCGGGCTTTGTAACACCCGTTTTTACCTACTGGTTTTAATTAATTCTCACTGTATTGTATTAGGAAAGAGGATTTACTGTTTTTATGTACACTTTTATGATCTATGTTTCTAAATCAGATCGACTAAAGTTTAATGAATTCTATAGCAGGAAGGAGGCGAGGATTATGCATATCTTTCCTCACTTTATTTGCATAGCAGTTCAAAGAAAACGTAACACAACAATCATTAAACAAAAGACTACACAACCCATGAACCATTAGGGGGGTAGTCTCCAAGGCAACTATAGTCCAATCATATCACAGTCCATCGTATATAAAATATTGTGACGCCCCTTCCGCTTCCTCTTTCTTCACTGCTCGTCAGTTAAGTGCATTCCTTACATTCCTGGCTTAATCTGACGTTGTTGCTGTTTGTATAGCGGCTTCTTGTGCACGTTATTAGCATTATTGCCTTGGTATTGTTTCATATTCCCTGCGCAACAGGCTCTTGCCCGAGAGCATTCTCCCCCTCACAGTTTCTCCCGCTGTGCGCTCTGCGCACGGTGATATCCTGTCAGGCACATCTGGTCCGAGCGAGGCAGCTCCGTCGAGCGCTCCCGCTTGTCTTTATGCGCGTTTGCGAATCCGGTCACTCCTTTAGTGTCCGCTTGATTCCCGACCAACCCTCGCCTAATTTTGACACTGCTACACAGTGATTTCCCCACACGGCCATGTTAGTGACCAGCGCAACCTGGTGGTGGTAATTGGTATTGCGCCTCAGTCTATTCTAACAGCTTTGGGGAAAGCCCAGCTGTTGGAGCACCGGCGAGGGGGCTGCCTTAAGAATTTTAAGGGCATTTCTTCTGTGCTCACACCCTCTGCTATCATGTCTTCTCCAGAAGACCATTTTTACCCCTCCTACCAGGAAGTGGCGGAAGAATGGACCCCAAACTTCTCCCTCCAGCAGTGGACCAAGCCCTCTCTCTGGCTATTTCTAGGACGCTGGGTCCTATTAGGGATCAGGTTGATAAGCTGGCGAAAAGCATCCCTGGGGTGTTCAGTGACCCAGATCTGGTGGTGGCGGGTCCCAGTAGCTCCCAGATGGGGAATAAAAGGGCCGTTAAGCATAACTCGGGGCACTTGGAAGGATCTGATAAACTTACGGAGACCTTCCTCAAGAATGCCCGAATGCTAAAACATGCACCCTGCCGGTAGGAGGAGGAGCCCGGAGAAAATTGCGACACTGTCACCACTATTGTAGACCCCGACGGCGGGTTTCCCTTAGAAGGAGAGGGTGTATCGGCGGACGATTTCTCCTCCGATGAGGATAAGGACTCGGGGCGTCCCTGGCATCCAGAGTCCCACTCTTCTCAGTCCCGGGTTGGGGACGGGGTCCACTCGGACATGTTCGAGCCTACCCAAATTTACCATCCTAGGTCGGCGGAGTGGACCCCTGACACCAACGTAGCAGAGTATGTGGTGGGGAAAATCCATCAACCCCTTGAAAGGGAGGTCAGGAATAGGATGAGGGGAGAATGCCCCAGGCCCTCATTGAAGGGGAAGGTGGCACACACGCCTGAAATTGATGAGAAAGTATGTACCTTTTTCTCCAAGTATATGAAGGAATCCCAAAAAAGGAATTGATAGGTCTTGGACGTGGTAGGGCCCTTGACCCAAATTATTCAATTGGCGGAGCGTTCAAAAGAGTCAGGGTCCCCTTTGTACACAGATATTGTGGCTGGTTGTGCGCACTACCCTAAACCCTAAAACACTACCTCCTCCACTACCCAAACACCACTGCAGTACCCTAAACCAGTGGTTCCCAAACTTTTTGACCCATGGCTCCCTTGACCTAATTGGCAGTTGGCCGTGGCTCCCCACCATTTTTTTACCGGTGCACCGGGGTGCCGCGGCGCACAGTTTGGGAACCACTGGTCTACATGAAGAATCAAGCCTAGACGTGATGAAGGATTCAGAGAGTAGCCATCACCATCATAAAACTTTATTTGCAATCACAAAGATCTTATAAAGTACATCTCAATTGCTAGAGAAAGGCTCAAGGAGCTCTGTGGCGTTACAAGAAGTTTACATGGGGTGGGCTCTGATGAACCCCAAGATGGCTCACCAGATCCCATCTACCCAGTGTTTTAAGTGTGCTGGGTCCTGCCGGTGCAGTTCTAAAAGGCAGGTGTCAGGACAATAGGTAAATTTTACAGACACATCAGAGGAGGTCGCGCAGTAGTATATAAGTAAGCCCAGCCATATCCAAACATATTCAACCATTTGCAAACCTATCCATCATGTATCCTTCCATCTATCATTTCACTCATCCATCCCTTCACCAATCCTTTCACCCATCCATCCATTATCCATCCATCCACCCTTTCACCCTATCCATCTGTTCACTCATCCATCCACTCTTCTACCCATCCATCCATTCACTCATCCGTCCAGCCATTTACCCTTTTACCCATCCAGCCATCCTTTCACTTACTCATCCATCGACCCAGTCACTCATCCTTCCACCCATCCACCCTTTCAGTCATTCATCCATCCTCCCTTTCTCTCTCCATCGACCCTTTCACTTAGCCATCCATCCACCCACCCATCCATCTACTCATCCACTCATTAATCCATCCATTGACCCTATCACTCATCCATCCTTTCTCTCATCCATTTATCCTTTCACTCCTTCACTCATCTATTCATCCTTTTGTCCACCTACCCTCCCTTTCACTCACCCACCCATCCATCCTTACATCCACCCTTTCACTCATCCATCCATTCACCTTTGCACTTATCAATTCATCAATCCATCCATAATTTCACTCATCCATCCTCCCTCTTACTCGCTCATCATCCACCTTTTCACTCATCCATCCACCCTTTTACCCATCCAGCAACCCTTTGACCCATACATCCAGCTGTTTACCTTTTTTCTCATCCATCCTTCCACTCACTCATCAATCCATCCATCCTCTCCCATTATCGATCTATTCAATCTTTCATTCATCCATTCACCCTTTCACTAATTCATCCAGCCATCCACCCATCCCTTCACTTACTCACTCTCTGACCTTTTCATATTAATTTTTAGCTGAGCCTTTTTGAGAAGAGGCCCATCAAGAACTTCACACTCGCTGCAGGAGCCATTCCAGGACTGGGACAGAAACCACCCAGGGCGGAGACAGGATCCACCATAGGGGGGGGGGACAGGAGCCATCACAGGTTTTGGGGGGGGACAGGAGCCACCACATGGGGGGACGGGAGCCATCACTGGGGGGGGCAGGAGCCATCACATGAGGGGGAACAGGATCCACCAGGGTGGGCACAGGGGTGGGCATGCAGTATTCTAGTATCATCTTGGTCTCTTCCAGGGTGGGGTAGGGCTCCTCACCCCCTCCTGGACAAGACAAAGAGACGACAGGCTCTCTTTCTAAAATGTTAGTTTTGCCATCCCCCACTGAAATGTACAGTACTTAAAGGAGATACTTTGTTAATCAGCGTGGGTGCGATTGTGCCATGTCTTTATTTTATTACATTATAGACTGCATGTTTGAAGAACCGAGGTTTACTTACAATTTTGTAACAGGAATTAAGCTCTGTGGAGAGAACCACATGCTGTCTCCGTGTAATCAGGGCCGGTTCTATGATTTTCGGGGCCCTGGGCAGAAAGGGAATGTGTGAGGCCCCTCTAAATTACAGAGACATGACGCATTCAGGGTTGTTTGCATCCGAATAGATGCCCTGCGCCTGAAGCTGCAGCCCCTCCCTCTCCGTCACCTTCAAGCACCTCTTAACAGCTCATCAAGGGCTGAAGGTGTGAGGTAGCCATCCCGCTGTGCCTCTCCAATGCTGCTGGGTATCTGAGCTCTGGTACTGCATCAAAGTCTGTTGGGAGTGTTGCGCTGCGGCCGCAATCTCCCACATCCTGCGCGGCGGCGCGGCGCCCCTGGCTTTTCATCACGGCGCACCTGGGTGCCGCGGCGCACACTTTGGGAACCACTGCCCTAAACCCTAAAACACTACACCCAGCACGACACCCTACACTACCCAAACATAACTGCACTACCCTAAACCCTAAAACACTACCACCAGCATGACTCCCTACACTACCCAAACACCACTGCACTACCCTAAACTCTAAATCTACCCCAGCACAACCCCCTACACTACACAAACACCACTGCACTACCCTAAACCCTAAAACACTACCCCAGCATGACCCCCTTCACTATACCAACACCACTGCACTGCCTTAACCCCTGAAACACTACCCCAACATGACCCCCTACACTACACAAACACCACTGCACTACCCTAAACACTAAATTTACCCCCAGCATGACCCCCTATACTACACAAACCCCACTGCACTACCCTAAACCCTAAAACACTACCCCCTACACTACACAAACACCACTGCACTACCCTAAACCCTAAAACACTACCCCAGCACTACCCCCTACACTACCCAAACACCACTGCACTACCATAAACCCTAAAAAACTACCCCCAGCACAACCCCCTACACTACACAAACACCACTGCACTACCCTAAACCCTAAACCCTAAACCCTAAAACACAACCCCAGCATGACTCCCTACACTACCCAAACACCACTGCACTACCCTAAACCCTAAATCGACCCCCAACCCCCTACACTACCCAAACACCACTGTACTGCCCTAAGCATTAAAAAACTACCCCCAGCACGACCCCTACACTACACAAACATCACTGCACTACCCTAAACCCTAAAACACTACCACCAGCATGACCCCCTACACTACTCAAACTCCACTGCACTACCCTAAACCCTAAACCACTACCCCAGCATGACCCCCTACACTACCCATACACCACTGCACTACCCTAAACCCTAAAACACTACCCCAGCATGACCCCCTACACTACCCAAACACCACTGCACTACCCTAAACCCTAAAGCACTATCCCAGCACAACCCCCTACACTACCCAAACACCACTGCACTACCCTAAACCCTAGGAAAAAAAACACCCCATGCCAAATCCCCCTTACCTCTCACTCCTCGTGGTTCCTCTCTTCTTGTGGTTCCTGCTTCACGTCATCTCTGAGGGGCGGAGCACGTTGTTTTGAGGAAACGGAACAGCCTCTGATTCCTTACAACAACGTGGATCGTCTACATGTTTTTTAGAACGCATGGTCATTTACCATACATACCTTTACAACAAAATTTGTTGTAAAGGCATGCGTGGTAAATGACCATGCGTTCTAAAAAAATGTGTAGTAATGACTTCGCGATGTTAGAAAACAGAGCTAGCGGTATCCCTCTAGGACAGCACTGGATTTAGAATTGACCCATCCTATCTAGTGGTGATATTTCCATTCACCATGAGTGTGCAGACTCGATTAGCACCCGCCAACACAGTGCTATTCCAAATTCTGGAGTAAAAGTGAAGAAAACAGCACAAGTTGCACCACTCAAAATGTCCAATATAATGTAAATTAGTCCATATTCATGAGGTTTCTTTTCAAAGCAGTCTTCTTTATTTAAATTGTCATATACACATTAAAACATCCAAAAACAGCCAAAGCAGCCGACGCGTTTCGTCCACCTCGGGACTTCTTCAGGGCCGAATCCGCATCTGTTTAAGGAAAGGACGTCACCCCCGTCAGGTTACAGCAGGAATATGGACTAATTTACATTATATTGGACATTATGACTTCGCGATGTACAATGCATGCGTGGTAATGCATGCATTGTAATGGTATCGCAAAGTAAAAAAGTCGTTGTAACGGCTGTTTACCGATCGAAGCTGGCCCCTGTTCTTCAGTGAGACGTTTATTTGATTAATTAGGAGGAAGGAATGTAGTTTTTTTTACCGAAAAGTGCATTCCCAGCAGTTGTATTGTGAAAGTGGCCGTGTGGCCTGGTTTCAATTCCAGTGAGAAAGTGGATAAGTCAGTTTTGGATCTAAAGGAGTTCTGTTGTTGGATGGGGCCGGCGCGACACATCATCAGAAAACATAGCTAATGGAAAGCATCCTCCCTGAAGTGTGGAGCAGTGCCATGAGAGGTCAACGAGTATGCGTCCCAACACAGTATGACCGTACCGCGTGACCCATGTGCCGCCTCCAGGGTACGGGAAGGCAGAAGTGGCATCGCAGGTCCTCTTGAAGACCGTTGTAGGACTAATTCTACATTTTGGTACTTGGGCATTTTAACTTTGTTGTTCCTGCCACATAAAAAGAGAAGATCCTGTGTTATTCAGTGCCCTCGTTTACCATTTTTGTGGGTTGTGGTGCTTGTCACACGATTGGGCACCCCACCTCGTGTGCCATCTTCAGGGCCTCTGCCCTCGGATCACTGGTTTCGGTTTCTGGAGTGGCAACATAAACAGTTGCTCCCAAAAGACTAGCCTGAACACTTAGGTGAATATCCACTGCACCAGCATTCCACGGAAATTCTTTCCTAGCTCTCCCACGTCGACGAGGACGTCATAATAGCACGGCTCCGCTCGCAACACCGTATGACGTCATCGGACCCAGCGTGCTGATGTCAGTTCCACCCATTTTTTCTGTGCCACTGAGGCAAACAGGCAGACCGAGATATTTTCACATGTATACATTGTATAATAAATATATATATATATTCACTGAATAAAACATAGGTTTCAGGCACGTTATAGTTAGAAATTAGCATTTAAAAAACCTTAATAATTCACTGAAAAAAACCATAGGTTTCAGGGGCGTTATAGTTAGTTGAACATTTCACTCATACAAAACCATAGAAATTCCCGTTATAGTTAATTCAGCTAACTATAAGTTGCGCGCCTGCAATCCACTGCTGATGATTTCACATATTACATCACTCTTGACATGGTCAGTGACATCACTTATGACATCACTGATGATATCTCAAATAACATCACTGATGACATCACTGATGACATCATCCTTGTGATAGAGTGGCAGACCTCCTCTCACCCTAATATAACCTTTCATACACTCACTCAAAAATACAAACTAACATTTTCAAAACAATGGACATACCAATACCAGTTACAACACACCTATTCAGTAATTCCAAGATCTACACACACATCCACTCATTCACCAACAGTCCCTATACAGTCACTCATACATGTACTCACTCATCATATGTACTCATACACCTATACATCCTGTTACACACCGCCACTCATCCATAGAGTTACTCACACACATAGTCACACATGCAAAGTATCAAACATCCATTTACTTGCATATACAGTTATACACACACTACCACACTTACTTCTACAGAACCTTACACATACTTACTCACTTAAAAAATCACTTATAGAAACACCTACTCATTTGTACAGGAATTCCTCCAATCTCTCACTCTCACATATACTCACTTATATACACCAATACTCACATATACTAGTTTAAAGCATATGTAGTTACTCGTAAAGACACTATTGAGACAGTCATTCACTCACTAACATACCCATACACACACTCATCCACCTATACAGTCCTGGACACATGCTGTCTTCAACACATACAAACAGTGAGTCACTCGTTCATGCATCTATGCACTAAGTTATACCCTCCACGGAACCATACAGACACTCAGCCACTCATACTGATACTCAAAAAACCAACTAATAACCCATATAGACACTCAAGATACACTTAATCAGTCAGTTATACAATCAATTTTACAAAACAAAATCATCCATTTAGACACTTATATACCCATTTATTCTCCCATCGACCTTGAGACATACATATATAAAACATATTTAATTTTTAGAAAAACACACATTCACTGAATGATGTCATCAGTGATGTCATTTGAGATGTCATCAGTGAGGTCATGAGTGATGTCACTGACCATGTCATTAGTGATGTAATATGTGATGTCATCAGCAGTGCATTGTGGGCGCACGAGTTATAGTTAGCTGAACTAACTATAACGGGTGAATTTCTATGGTTTTGTACGAGTGAAATGTCCAACTAACTATAACGCCCCTGAAACCTATGGTTTTTTCAGTGATATATATGTATATATATATATATGATATATATATATATATATTCATGAAAAAAACAAAGGTTACTGGGTCGTTATAGGTAGGCTCAAGTTTCACTCGTACAAAACCAGTGAAGTTCAGCAGCTATAGCTATACCTCGTGCCCCTGCAATGCACTGCTTATTACCCCCCATATTACCTCACTCATGACATGGTCAGTGACATCACTCATGACATCATCCAGTGACTGTGAGTGTTTTTAAAACATGTATGAGTGTTGAATATGTATGCAAAGGTATATTGGTGAGTCAGTGGCTGTATGAGAGCCTCTATGGATGATTTAGTAGGTGTGTGACTGACTGTATAAGTGAGTGATTAGGTGTCTCAGTGAATGTATGGGTGAGTAGGTGGTTGTGTGAATCTCTCTTACAGTCTGTCAGTTGATGTCTAAGGGACTGTATGGGTGTGTGTGAGTGCGTACATAAGTGGCTGTATGGGTGAGTGATTGTTGTCTGAGTACCTGCATGGATGTCTGCATGTCTATGTGGGTGTGCGAGGAGGTGTATGTCCACCTGTGGGGATGAGTGAGTGGGAGAGTCAGTGGCTGTATGGGTTAGTGAATGTGGGCCCGATTCACAGAACTAACTTAAGACAAAATCCTAAACTTACTACCATTTTGGTTTTCACAGAAGGCACTTATTCATTTTGGTATTCACAGAAGGCACTTACTCATTTCGGTATTCACAGAAGTTAGGAGTCCTAACTTTAGGACTCCTAAATGCCTTCTGTGAATACTGAAAGTCTTAAAATTAGGATTTTTCTCAGTTTAGTAGTAGTATAGTTAGGACTCCTAACTTTAGGACTTCTAACTTTAGGACTCCTAAATGCCTTCTGTGAATACCGAAAGTCTTAAAATTAGGATTTTTCTCAGTTTAGTAGTTGTATAGTTAGGACTCCTAACTTTAGGGCTCCTAAATGCCTTCTGTGAATACCGAAAGTCTTAAAATTAGGATTTTTCTCAATTTAGTAGTAGTAAAGTTAGGACTCCTAACTTTAGGACTCCTAAATGCCTTCTGTGAATACCGAAAGCCTTAAAATCAGGATTTTTCTCAGTTTAGTAGTAGTAAAGTTAGGAGTCCTAACTTTAGGACTCCTAAACTGAGAAAAATCCTAATTTTAAGTCTTTCAGTATTCACTGAAGGCATTTAGGAGTCCTAAAGTTAGGACTCCTAACTTCTGAGTAAGTGTCTTCTGTGAATACCAAAATGAGTAAGTGCCTTCTGTGAATACAAAAATGGTAGTAAGTTTAGGATTTTGTCTTAAGTTAGTTCTGTGAATCGGGCCCTGTGTGTCTGAGGGGCTGTATGAGTAAGTGAGTATGTGTATGGCTGTTTGGGTGAGTGGGTGGATATGTCGGTAGTATATGGGTGAATAAGAGGGTATGTGAAAGGCAATATAGGTGAGTGATAGAGTATTTGATAGAATGGGTGAGTGAATGTGAGAGTGGCTGCATGGGTGAGTATGAGGTTGTGTCACTGAGTGTATAGATGAGTGAGTACATGTTAGCATCTGTGGGAGATATTGAGTGGGTGTGTGTGTAACTGCTTGTGTGAGGAAATAGCTGTATGGGTTAGTGAGTAGGTGTGTGAGTAGCTCTTTGGGTGACTGACTCAGTGTGTGAGTGGCTATATGGGTGTAAGAGTGGATATGTCAGTGGCTGTACTAGTGAGTGAATGGGTGGGTGTATGAGCAGCTGTATGAGGGAGTGAGTGGATGCATGTATAGATCTATGAATCAGTGAGCGGGTGTGTAAGTACTGGTATGGGTCTCTCAATGGTTTTATGAATGGTTGTGTGGGAGTGGAGATATGAAAGGTTCTATGGGGTGTGGATGTGTTAGTGATTATGTGGATGATGTAATCAGTGATGTTATCCATGATGTCATCAGTGATGTCAATGACCATGTCATGAGTAATGTAATATGTGAGGTCATTAGCAGTGAATTGCGGGGGTGCGAGTTATAGTTAGCTCAGCTAACGATACCTGCTGAATTTCACAATGTTTTGTATGAGTGAAACCTGAGCCTAACTATAACATTCCTGTAACCTATGGGTTTTTTAAGTGAATTTCTACATTTTTTTATTCCATTTCCTAACTATAATGACCCTGTAACCTTTGCTTTTCTCAGGTGATTTCTATGGTTTTTTAAGTAGTAGTAGCGTTTGCAGAGTGGTGGAGAAAGGAGGTGGGGCCTCCAACCAGCTCTCATGAATCCCACTGTGTAGGACATAAGGAGGTACCAGGAGGGCTTCTTGGCTCCCAGAGTCTTTCAGGAGTAGAGTGGACTTCACGCCCCAACCAGTAGTGTACCAGGAGGCATGTTTGCAGAGCGAAGGTGATAGGAGGCCTGGCCTCTGAAGACCTCTTAGCAGTTCCACTATTTGGGACTTACTGGAAGTAACAGGAGCAGTAGTTGGTCCCTAAGGACGTCCTTGCAGGCCAACTACCCTTCCTGTTACCTCCAGCAAGTCCCACACAGCTGAATTGCTGAGAGGTTGTTTGAGGTCACACCCTTTCTCCACCACTCTGCAAACACATGTCCTGGTGCACTACTCGTTTGGGGATAAAGTCCACTTTAGTACTGAGGCCATCAGGAGCAAAGTGGAATTAATTTCCCAACCAGTCATGCACCAGGAGGTGACTTTGCATAGTGGTGGAGAAAGAGGAAGGGGCCCCGGCAATCAGCTGTCCTTTTTTTCCCTTTTTTTAAATTAGGGAAGGGGGGCTGTAGGTCCCCTTTTCATGGGCTGATTTTGGCCTCGGGGACCCCATCCCGACGGGGCAGAGCCGTTTCTTTTTTATTTGTTGGAGGGGCAATGCAGCACCCCTTCTGGGCTGATTTTGGCCCCGGGTTTCCGATCCCTGGGGCCTGCCTGCCATTATAGGTGCCCTGGTCCCAACCATGGCACCCATTGACATTTGTTAGGAACTGCGGGGGAAGGAACCTAAAGGTTTTCATGGTCCCTGCCGGCTCCCCACGTCCTACCGGAGCCAGCATTGATTTCACAGACAGGGAGCTCCTGGAAAGTTAGCTCCCTGTCTGTGAAACCAATTCTGCTCCGCTTTCAAGCAGAGCACTTTGCTCTGGCCTTGTGGGAGTGGTAAAGCTCCCATTAAGTCACAGCAAACAAGTTATGTCCTGGGGGTGGGCAACCTGCGACATAGCAGAGCTGGCCCTGGGTTGTGACGGTCCACAGGGCCATTAATAGCTCTTGAAGGGGGGGCTGCGCTGCCCTCCACCACCATTGATTTTAGCCCCAGGGACATGGTCCCCGAGCCGGGGGTATGCAACAGGCCCCCTTAATTGTTTACGTTTTGCCCCGGGGCATGCAGGGGGGCCATTCTCCCCCCACATTGCTTTACAATATTTAGCACCAGGGGTGTCAGTCCCAGGGCTGCGGGGATGCAATAGGGCCTCCCTCTCATTATTTAATATGCAAATCTTTGCCTCAAGGAGGTGGCAGTACCCGGGGCCACGGGGTGGCTGTAGGGCTTCCCCTGCATTATTTTTTATTTAAATATGAGTCCAGGGAATGTTGTGATCCCCAGGGCAGCAGGGAGGCTCCCCCACATATAATCAAGCTACTGCCCCAGGGCTTTGAAAAGCCTGAGGAAGGGGGCCTTGTGCGCCCCACCTATGTTTCCACAATGCTGGCTTATGAATGAATAAACGCAGGACCCCGTGCTTCATTTTTGTATTTTCTTTTGATGGGAGTCACGGATCCTGCGCGACTCCTGCTGAAATGTTTTCTAAAAAGCTTTAATAGCCTACGGAGTCAGGGTGTTCCTACTCTGCCCTCTTTTTCTTGTTTTTTCTGTGACTTGGTTCAACTGAGTCACACGATGGATGCCAACACTTCCTGGTTTGAAGTGTTGGCAGCCAATCTGATCTCGGTAGGGGTCATGGATCCACTGTGTCCTTGAATATTCAACTGGAAATTTCTTTAAATAACTCTGAAACTACTGAATGGATTTACACGATTTAACAAAAAGATCTCTTTCTGGACCAACAGCTACCTTTCTGCCAAATTTGGTGTAATTCTGTACAACAGTTTGGGCTGTAGCCAGGTCTAAAGTTTCCTATGGAATTTAACAAGTGGAAAATATGTTTTGGAACCCTCACCCCTTTTTCTCAGCACCTGCTCGATGGGTCACCCCGAAATGTTCAACACAGCAGCTGAAGTGAGTGGCATATTAGTTTTGAAAATTTCAAGAGGATCCATCAAACAACGCCAAAGTTATTGGTAAATGAAAAAACGCTCTTCCGATGGAAACTAGGTCCTAACGCCAGTTGGTAATTTATATATGTAATAAAGAAGGAATCGAACCTACCTGGTGTGGCTCTTTCATAAGGGGCATCTCTTGTTTTTTGGGATTAAAGCGGCCAGCTCCAGTCGCGGAAGAAGCCCCGCTGCGAGCGCAGTGTTGCCGAGGTGAGGCCAACCTGATGTCACCGTAAAGGGAGGTAGTCTTCTTCACGAAGGGGCGAAACTGCAGCATGATTGTTTTTTAAAGATTGAACATCACCCCACTGTGGTTCTAATATGACTTTATTGTTTGCACCACAGGACGGACTCACTTGAGGTTATTGTGTGCAACTACCAAGACCAGAAGGCCTGAGAAGTGGCCACGCCCACTGGGGCGGTCTGAGTGAATATAATGCAGCTGCACTTTACCGTTCCTGTGGTACAGAATTTGCCGTTGCCATTGAAGAAGGGTCAAGAGACTTGAAACACGTCTGGCAGTGAATGGCAGTAATATTCTGATGACGTCTTTTCACATCTGTGTGCAGCCTTCGTGGTTAAATAAAGAAGGAATCAAACCTACCTGGTGTGGCTCTTCCATAAGCGGCAACTCTTGTTTGTTTGGATTAAAGCGGCCAGCTCTGGTCACGGAAGATGCCCCGCTGCGAGCGCAGCGTTTCTGAGGTGAGGCCAACCTGACGTCACAGTAAAGGGAGGTAGTCTTCTTCACAAAGGAGCGAAACTGCAGCATGATTGTTTTTAAAGATTGAACATCACCCCACTGTGGTTCTAATGTGACTTTATTGTTTGCACCACAGGACGGACTCACTTGAGGTTATTGTGTGCAACTATGAAGACCAGAAGGCCTGAGAAGTGGCCACGCCCACTGGGGCGGTCTGAGTGAATATAATGCAGCTGCACTTTACCGGTCCTGTGGTACAGAATTTGCCGTTGCCATTTAAGAAGGGCCAAGAGACTTGAAACGCATCTGGCAGTGAATGGCAGTAATATTCTGATGACGTCTTTTCACATCTGTGTGCACCCTTCGTGATTAAATAATGAAGGAATCAAACCTGCCTGGCGTGGCTCTTCCATAAGGGGGCAACTCTTGTTTGGATGTATATATATATATACACACACACACATATACATACACTAAATACACATATACATACAGGGCCCGATTCACAGAACTAACTTAAGACAAAATCCTAAACTTACTACCATTTTGGTATTCACAGAAGGCACTTACTCATTTTGGTATTCACAGAAGGCACTTACTCATTTCGGTATTCACAGAAGTTAGGAGTGCTAACTTTAGGACTCCTAAAGGCCTTCTGTGAATACCAAAAGTCTTAAAGTTACGATTTTTCTCAGTTTAGGAGTAGTAAAGTTAGGACTCCTTTGCAAAGGTACCAAAAAACTGTCAAGCTTACTTTCTTGTTAGGGGTAACATGGTTAACCACAATAATTCATAGGAGATTCCCTTGTATCTTGCTTATGACCCTCTATTTGAATCCATCACGACCCTGTTGCTTTGATAATTGCTAATATTTGTGATAAAACCATATTGGAATATACTTTAAAGTGCTTCAAAAAAGTGCTTTCTAAAGTGTATATGTGCTTCAAAACTAAAACATAATATGTAACTAATCACAATTGTACTTATTGTGACTAAATAGATCTATAAAACATTTTTTTTTTTTAAATCTCAAGATTTTCAGGAGTATTGGGGGAAGATTAAGCGCGTTGCTGATTATATTAATTGTCATAAGTATACTGATTAATGGAGGAAATTTCCTTGATCAATGTGACTTTCCTGGTTAGAGAGGGGGCATACATGATTTTGTTGTCAATGGTGGCTAGATTCAAATATTTATACATTTTTTAATATTTTTTAATATATATTTGTATATATATATGAGAACTTTATTGATTCCAGATAACCAATCTAAATTTTGGGATACAATTTCAGAGTGAAGTCCCTTGGGGACCTAGATAGTAAAAGGGGAAGTTTTAAGTAAATGAGTATTTAAATATGTAAACATTGGTAATCCTGAATAAGGGATGTCTAAACTTGTGTACAGACTTTTATAACTGCATTGCAAATATAATAAGTTGTTAAAATTGTTAAAATTACATTATATCTTAATGATTTCATAAATAACCTCTAACAAATATATATAAATATAAATATTATATTATAGAGCAATGTAAAATATTCCTTTTCCTTAAAATACAAATATTCAAAAAAACTATCCACAAAATTCTAAAAAACAGTTTTCCTTATAGATCGTTGTATAATTCTTCCCCATTATTGAGTCCTATTAGGAGTGCGAGTATCTAGTTCAAGTAAAAAACTTTGCCTCCAATTGTCTAAGGACTTTTTCCCTGTTCCCTCACCTTCTCATTGGTGGAACTGCAGCTATGACATAATATTTGAGATCTTCTAGTTTGTTTTTATGTATTGCCTTAAAGTGTCTAGCCACTGGATAAGTCATATCTGAATTGACTATTGCTCTCAGATGCTGTAGATTGTGTACATGAACCTGGAGTTTTGTGCTGCTTACGTATTGTAAGTCGCATGTGCAACTCAACACGTAGACAGCAAATTCAGTACTGCAGCTGTATCTAGCCTTGATTTGGTTAACTGATGCACCATATACGGTAGTGTACTGTGATGTATTAATTCCAAATTTGCATGCTCTGCATGTGTTGCACTTGATAAAACCGTTACGTGGTGCTAGCCACATTGTACTGGGCTGGCTGGCTAGGGTTGTCAATTCAGGACTAGGCCTGACTAAGGCATTATACATAGACTTGGATTTCCTAAATGTCAAAGCTGGGGGATCTGGGAAAAATTGACTGAGTACTGTATCTGTTTGGACTATTGGCCAGTGTTTGTTTATAATAGTCCTGATTTTCTTGTGTTGACTACTGTATGATCTCATTGAAGTAGTTTCTGTATTCTCAATAGCGGAATTTCCTTTTCTCTTGAATTCTGTAGTCTTGGAGCTGATTAATAATTCGCTCCTAGATTTGTTTCTGACTTTAGCCAAAGCTGTATTGATGACCTGGTCACTGTAGCCCCTATCTCAGAACCTGAGCTTACTTTCATTGATACACTCTTCAAAAAATTGATCAGTGCTACAGATTCTACGCAGCCTTAAGAATTCCCCATATGGGATGCTTCTTATCAAATGGGTGGGGTGAAAACTCGACGCATGAAGCGTCGAGTTCCCAGCTGTACTCTTTCTATGTAGTGTGGTCTCAATACCTCCTTCTCCAATGCATACATGGACATCCAAAAAATCTATGGACTTGTTATTAATTTCTGCAGTGAACTGGAGATTTAAGTTGTTAACATTGAGTTTTTGAATGAAGTCTCTAACCATAGCCTCAGGTCCCTTCCATATGAAGAAAATGTTGTCTATGAAGCGCATCCATCCTATGATGCGCTCCTCCCATATGTTTCTGTGTTCCACCCTGAGGACCTGCTCATCCCACCAGTCCACGTGTAAACACACGTAGCTGGGAGAGAAGCAGGCCCCCATGGCGACTCCCCTGATTTGATGGTAAACGTCCTTATTAAATAAGAAATAGTTATTGTAGGGACATAACGCTATCATTTCTACAATCATTTTGCCATGTTGGTAAAATTCCATCGGCCTATTTCCTAAAAAGAACTTTACTGCATTGATACCGTCTATGTGGTTAATACTAGTGTATAAAGCACACACATCAAGGGATACCAATAGATATTCAGGTGACCATGTGATATCATTAAGTTTCTCAAGGAAGTGAGTAGTGTCCTCGATATATTGTGGCAGAGCAACTACCAGTTCCTGCAAGTGGAAGTCCAGATATTCAGAGATTTTTTCTAAAGTTCCTCCTCTTGCGTTGATTATGGGTCTCCCCGGTACAGGCACAGTTCTCTTGTATATTTTTGGTATAAAGTACATCACTGGTGTTATTGGAAACTCAGTACGTAAGTAGTTAAATTCCTCATTGGTAATCAAAGTTTCTCTTTTCCATATGTATAGTTGTTTCAAGCATGAGGCATTAAGTGCTGATAGTTGCTGTGCATTTGCTTTGGCATAGCATTGAGTATCGGTTAGGTGTTTCTCCGCCTCCAGCATATAGTCTTCTCTGGGCCACAAGACTATGTTGCCCCCTTTGTCTGATTGTTTAATGATCACCTCATTATGTTTCTGTAGTTTTTTAATTAGGTCCTGATATTGTTTGAACTTGAAATTAGTGCTGGTTTATATATATATAGTTAGGTCAATGTTTCCATAAATAATGCCTCTATTATCTTACTTATAACTTTGGCACCGTTGGATAATCTCCATTAAACTTTCCCAAAAACGTGCTCTTGTTTGCCTATTTTGTGTATGGAAAGTTTCGGAGTGATCAATCAAGCACGGGCCAAGAAAAAAGGGGGCCCCAAAATGCAAAATTCCTGTGTATTTTTCATAGACTTTTTTAGGTAGCACTACATCAAAAACTGCTTAACGGAATTTCACCAAATTTGTGAGGAAGCTAGATCTTGACCGTTCCTCCATGGTGGCAGTTTCAAGTACTCCGTCAAGTTGACGGAGTCCTGCCCACTGTATTTAGATGTGTGCCGGTGTTGCTGGCTCTGTCATCGTCCGGACGGCGGTGTTCTGCTGAGCCGGTTCTGAAGTCCCTGTTGTGCTGGCATTGTCCTGGCAGTCGATTTCTGACAGAGCGAGTCCCTGGTGGAGTGGATAACGGTAAGTGCAACTTATTCTCGTGTCAATACACAAATATGTTTTGTTTGCCTCAAAAACATATGTACGTAATGTTATGGGACTTTGTGTTACATATTGCATGCCAGACAAACAACATACACACACTATTGAATGCAAACCCACAGGCACCACAAGCACAATACCCCCAAGCACCACATCAACCATTTTATTAAAATTAACACTACTGCATTACACAAGTAAAATTGTATGTAAGAGCAATGCAAAGATGCACAAGACTACAGCAATTGTCAACACATAATTCATAGTAAGACAATTTTAAAAGTTGCTTACCTTAGATCGCTTGGTATCATGATGGAGTCGGAGCAGCTAAGAAGGGACCTGGATGATGGGATTCAAGACAGAAACGGAAGTGAAAAACACTTTAAAAATGTTGCGTTCTTACATCATTTCCTTCCATTCCACCAACTCAAAGTAGGAGGTATTCCCTCCACAGTCAGTTGCCTCGATGGGAAGCCACTGCATGATTAGTTTGGGGGTCATCTTGGCTGGACTCCCGATAACAGACACTTTTGCCTTTGGCACTGTTGACACAGGTGAGAATTCCTGGAGGGGTTTGGGGGACTCTGGCAGTCTTTCGTCCATGGACCCGACATGATCTAAATAGAACTGCCGAACCGCCAATTAGGCAAGTGGTGACTCCGATGAAAAAGTGACTGCGGGACTATTACTGCCAAGATCGAAATCAGGCCCTATGTCCCCTGTCCTGAAGTTAAAAAAAAGAATAATGTAAGGGGACAGGGTAGGGATACCATACCCACTTAGGCTTTGTAAGGGACAATTAAAGAAAAAGCACAATTTTTGCTGCAATTCTGCTGCAAAAAACACCCAAAATGGTGGCCTGCCATTTTATATTAACTGGGGGGTGTAGGTAGGGGCCCCCTCCCCTGCCCATTTAAAGCCCCAAAGAACCCATACCCCCAGGTTTGGGTGTAGTTATTTAAGGGGAGGGGGCACGCAGCACCCATCCATGAACCAATGGTGGCCCAGGGGATTCCTTCATCAGGGCTGAATTTGTTTAAAAGGGTAGGAGGTCAGTCACTCCCCCACCCAAGTCTGTGAAATTCCTGGGGACAATTTTTTTCAAAAAGGGAGAAGGGCCTTGGGCCCCCATTCTTGATCCAACATAAGCCCCTGTGACACCATTCCCTGGGGCCAATAAAAGGGGAAGGGAGCCCAGCGGCCCCCCTCCTGAAGCCTTAGAAATGGCCCTAGAGTTCTCATCCCCCGGTGCTGTAACTTAAATTATATATGTTACTGCTCCACTCACGCACCAGCTCAGTGCACTCGCGGACGGGTGCCAGTCATGCGGGGGTGCTCCCGCATATCCATAATGCTACACACTCCTCCAAGAAACTCTCCCAAGGACGACAGCACTCGCGGGGGCAGGTTCAAAGATTTATTAGGAACCTCAGGCACAGACGCGTTTCGGCAACAGCCTTTGTCGATATATATATATTACTAATCATACTTACTTTCTTCCTGCTCAGTAATTAAAATAAAACTTAAAAATGTTAAACGTCACAGACATGTAGTCTGCCACCTCTATTGCTAGCAAGCTGAGCAGCTGAGCAAGGCTTGTTCCCCTTCCACGCTACAATACTGGTCCAGTGGTGAAGGACCTTCCAACAAAAGCTGCACCAAATAACCCCCTATGAAGTGTCAGCTCCTCCAGGATGTACCTGGTTCCAGGCCTGCCGCCTGCCTCTAACATCAGGGGTTTTGCTACAGCTCATAAAATATCAGTGCTGCCAACTCCTCTTCCACAATATTATGTGGGATGACCCCCACACTTCACCTTTGAGAGTGGGGGAGGTCCAGGACACACTAGCTCCCTCAACCGTGACTGCATTCATACAAAATACATAAATGCGGACAAGCAGGGAAAATAAATGCAGTAGTGTAGACTAGGTCAGGGAAACATGCCAAAAAGTCAACTACTATATACTTGATTGTTATACATTAATTCTTTCAATTTTGTATTTTTTAATGTTTATTTTCTGCATTTATTCTGCAGTAGGTCCCCACTGCTTTGCTCGATCCTACAAAAACGGGCCTGAGTCACAAAGTTCTCCTCTTCTGCTATAAAGTACTTTTACCTTTTTGATATTCACAAAACCTTTCAAGGGTAAACCTGACTGCTTGTCTCAGGCTCGAATTTCCATGTATATTTCTGGTAAAGTCATGTGACTAGGGCATTGGAATTGCCACAATGCAGATTATGCACGCATGTCTGTTTTTTCCCCAATTAGGAGAAATGTGAGCCCGGGAAAAAACCTTTCCCTTACATGCTCAGAAAAGTTTGGGGGCGTTCCATTTCCATTCCCACCTTGGAATTAAATTTACTCCAGACCTTAACTAGTGCAAATATTTCTAGGATGGGTATGGATGAGGGGGAACCTTGTGGATGCTCACAAACTGACGTATTTGTGGGTACTCACCAAGTTTCAAGGCAGACCACAGCGTGAACTGCCCGCTCCCCATCCTCTGCCGTGGGATTTACTGCCAGGTGAAATTATGCAAACAGAAAATTATATTACTCTGGAGTAAATGGATTGGACTAAATGGGTTCACAGCTGCTGGGTCACCTACTGTGGATACCTAAAAGTTGTAAAACCACGCGCTTTCAATCATAAGAGTACATGTACGATCGAACATAGCATTGTGAATAAACGCCCTTTGGTGTCTGCTCTTCCTTGGTAGCCAACACACAATTTCCTGTCAGGATTGTTCTCTAACTGAAACAGATTCTCAAAGTAAAGTTTATTCTAGGCCATTGACATCAGCCAAGAACTCCGACAAGAGAGCGGGCCAATACTTCGAAAAATGCATTTCTGCACGTCAGCCATACGAGGTGAAACCAGACAAAGCACGTCTGCTTGTCTGCTGCAAATCATGGCTGAGTGTGCTCCTGCAAGTGGGCTTGTGGAAAGTCGTTTCAGGTTGGGGCTGGGCCGTGACTCCCCACGAAGCGAAGACAGGCAGCTCCAAAGAAGGAGAAACATAGTCACAAAAGCCTGGAACTCCGCACACAGCAATCTATCCCAAAGTACAAAATATCTTAACTACTCATGATTTCACTCATTCGGCACACTTTAGTGCACTTGCATTAACCAACTTGGATAATCACACCCAACTCTTATTAACTTAATACATCAACACTTGAAATTTGGAGGAAATTATTCAGTTTCCTTAGAGCACAAAACAAACCCAATAATAAACAAATGTAAAACAATAACCAATAAATAACCACAGGATTGAGCACTAATTTGGGGCCATGGATGAACGTTCTAGCTCTCATATAGCGCTTCGACGCCTTGTTAGGGTGGTAAGCGCTATATTCAATACCTTTCTGATAAGGCAATGTGTCAGTGACAAAGTCCTGTAGATAAAAGCGATGAGTGCAAATTGTTTGGCTGGTGTGCAGCCGCATATATGCATTAAGTAAAGAGTACGCGTTCAGGATTGTTGCATCGATCGTTGCCGGAAAAGAAAATCAGAATGGGCCCGGTCCAACTTTACGACTTTTGGTATTCACAAAGAGCATTTACTAGTAGTAATCCTCTTTGTGAATACCGAAAGTCGTAAAGTAAGACTTTCGTCTCACTTTACCTTTGTATATCAGGCCCAGAGTCTTTACTGGTTTTTTTACTACCCAAAACGCAAATTAGTGACATTTTGATAAACTAATTCCAGAGGTTTTTTTTAGTGCTGCAAAAAAGGCGAAACTCCCAAGAATGTTGGAGTCGAAATTGTTCACTAATCTATATTTACAAAGGTCCCAGGTAAAATAATAATATTACTGAATGAATTGGCTGGTTTTAACGAACATTTCTGAGCCATCAAAGTAAATTTAAGCGGCACGTCTTCCAAAACAATCCTGATCCTCATTTGTGCCGAGAAATAAGGATGTTAATATAAAAGAGTGAATTTTCGGCAAAATAATTTAATGAGTACATTCTGACTTATTGAAACCCTCCTTTGATCCGCAGTCAACTTTAATTTGCTGCATTCAGCGCGGATTTTCCCATCGTGTCGTTATGGTAAAGCATCATCTTGAATGGAAACCGGCAGCCTCATTACCTGGGTCCTGGATTAATATATTTCTTTGTCATCTGTTCTCTGTTTAAATCCTTTTTGTCTCGGATTATTTGGTTTCAGACTCCTTGAGAACAAAACTAGAAGTGAAACAAACTTACTCTGAAAAGACGTATTCTTTATTGTATATCAAGCTCATTCATATATCTTGTCAGGGATTTACAAGATTAATTAGCTGGAGTTTTTTAAAAAAGTTCCGTATATAAATGTATACATTTCTTAAACGTGTTTTATATTTTTCCTCAGTGTATTTTATAATTGATTCTACAAGTGAACATGGGTTGTTGTTATAATTGATGGCCAGTGATAATCACAGCAATAACTGAGAAACACTGAGCTGCTGCCTTCAAGATGTTCCAATGTATATGTGTGGAGCTAATATACAGCAGCCCTATCTGTATAATTCAGGAATGTTGCAGGCAAACTGAGATTAACACTCCTCTGTCTGGCTGAGAATAAAAAACATACATTTCTGGTAAAGGAAGACTATTCATTTCAGATGTGAAACTAAATCTCTGTGCATAAAAGATCAAAGAGCGAGGGGCCTACAGCAGACGCTTAAGGAATCCGGAGCGTCTGTATAAATCTAAAGGTTATGACATTACATCGTGACTTTGCCTGGGGCAATTAAACTGAGACCAAGGGGAGAAGAGGGAGAAATAGTTACACCACTTGAGTTCTAAAAAGTAAAACGTTCTAACTTTAATTTTCATAACTGACTTCAGAAAGCTGCACCAAAATGTAAAACCTTAACCAAATGCTTAAATTGCCATTTTCAAAATGCAGAAAATTCTACTGAGGAGCAATTTCCCCCAGTGCCTTGCAGCTACCCTGCCACAGTCCCCTTTAAATCAGTGGGAGAAACCAGCATGATTTTAGAGTTACTACAACCATGAGATCTTGTGCAGCCAGGAACCCTACAGTCTCACCAGTGGAACGTGTGTATGGTGGTGGCCTGCCACAGTGGGTACAGCTCACCCCCATGTCTTAGGGATGCCTGGGAATTCCTCCTGTGCATGCCCAGTTGTACATGACAACTGGCACTGAGCTCATGAGTTTCCCTTGAGTGTTGTCGGCCAAGAGGAATCTTTTGACATCCTACCGACCATCGTGCACCATGTCTTAGAAAATGGAATCTAAGAGATTGGCTGCACACTCAGGGGTTTATTTACAAGCCCATTGCGCCACAAGTGTGTCACTGTTTTTGACGCACCTGCGGTGCAATGGGCTTGCCCCTATTCACAAGGCCATGTAAAGTCACCCTGCGTGACTTTTCATGGCCTTGCAAATATGGGCCAGTTTCACGCATTACTCTGCGTGAAAGGGGCATTCCATGGGTGTTGCTGGGGGTGTTTCCATGCAACATCTATGGAACTAGATGCATTCCCAAATTTTGTAAAACTGGGAATTCATCAGAATCCCACACCTACCCAGGGGAAGCGTAGAAATGGTGCAACAAGGAGAAACCCCCATGTCTTAGGGATGCCTGGGAATTTCATCTGTGCTTCTGTGCATGTCCAGTTGTACATGCCAAGCAGGAATCCAGGTATTCTCCTGGCCCTGAGCTCATGAGTTTTCCCTTGTGTGTTGTAGGCCCAGAGGAATCTTTGGACATCCTCCTGGCCATTGTGCACCTTGGCTTAGGAAATGGAATCTAAGAGATTGGCTGCACACCCAGGTGCTTATTTACAAGCCCATTGTGCCTCAGGTGCGTCACTTTTGTTTGACGCACCTGCGGTGTAATGGGCTTGCCCATATTCACATGGCCACGTAAAGTCACCCTGCGTGACTTTTCATGGCCTTGTAAATATGGGCTACTTTCATGCATCACTCTGCGTGAAAGGGGGGTTCCATGAGTGTTGCTGTGGGTGTTCCCACGCAACATCGATGGAACTTGATGCATTCCCAGATTTACAGCATTTTGGCAAACTGGGAATGCGTCAGAATCCTACACCTTCCCAGGGGAAGCGTAGGAATGGTGCAACAAGGAGAAATTCTTTTATTTCTTCTCGTTTTTAGGTCTCGCCTGACCCAGCACATGCGCTGGTCTGGCGAGACTTTTTGTGAGGGCTCACAAAATGCTACCATGGCCAGCCTAGAGCTACAGTGCATGTGCGCGGGCACGCGCTTAGGAGCAGAGGCACCATATGGCAAACATCGTCATGCTCATTAAGCACCCGCGATCACTTTCACTTTCGCCCGCGATCACTTTCGCGGTGCCCCTTTGATGTTCTCGTTCAAAGAACATCAAACATCAAAGAACATGTTGTTGTGTTAATGCTTTGCTGCGCCCGTTTAACTTATAATGTGCTTTCTATTTCCACAAACTCGGTGTTTGTGTTCCTTTATTTTGTGATACTTTTAGTATTACTGTTTTGTGACTTAAAGAACATTAAGGAAATGTTACTGTGAAACTGGACAACGTTCACAGTGTTTATTTCTGATCACAGTGGCTGCTTCATGTCCGTTGCACCATTTAGGGAGTCCTTTCGTTGGTGCTTTCATGAGGACATGATGAGGAAGCTGGAAACTTTTGGCACATTCTCTTTAAAAGCACAGCAGGTTGGCGACTGGTTAATCGATTAGACCTATGTAGCGCTTTAGATCTCAAAGCGCTATGGTGGGTGCAGCAGTTACAACTCATGAAATATGGGGTGCAACTCACAAGGAGGGGGCAGGTTTGAGTGCACATTGGCTGCAATCGAACTCTTAAGATGATGGACTGTGTGTATCCATTATCAGCACTCAGTCTTCGCTAAGTGATCTTGTTTGTTGTGTTGTTGTGTTAATGCTTTGCAGCGCCCGTTTGACTTACAATGTGCTTTCTCTTTCCACAAACTCGATGTTTGTGTTCCTTTATTTTGAGATGCTTTTAGTATTACTGTTTTGTGACTTGACTTAAGGAACAATAAGGAAATATTACAGTGAAACTGGACAACAAGTTCACAGTGTTTATTTCTGATCGCAGCGGCTGCTTCCTGTCCGTTGCACCATTCAGGGAGTCTTTTCGTTGATGCTTTCATGAGGACATGATGAGGAAGCTGGAAACTTTTGGCACATTCTCTTTAAAAGCACAGCATGTTGGCGACTGGTTAGTCAATTAGACCTATGTAGTGCTTTAGATCTCAAAGCGCTATGGTGGGTGCCGCAGATATAACTCATGAAATATGGGTTGCAACTCACAAGGAGGGGGCAGGTTTGAGTGCACATTGGCTGCAATTGAACTCTTAAGATGATGGGCTGTGTGTATCCATTATCAGCACTCAGTCTTCGCTAAGTGATCTTGTTTTGCTGTTGTGTCAATGCTTTGCTGCGCCCGTTTGACTTACAGCGTGCTTTCTCTTTCTACAAACTCGATGTTTGTGTTCCTTTATTTTGAGATGCTTTTAATATTACTGTCACACACACAACCACAACCACACACACAACCACACACACACAACCACCCACACAACCACACACACACAACCACACATACAACCACACACACACGCAACCACACCCACAACCACACACACAACTACCACACAACCACACACACACAACCACACACACACAACCACACACACAACCCCACACACAACCATACACACAACCACACACACACAACCACACACACAACCACACACACAACCACACACACAACCACACGCACAACCACACACACACACAACCACACACACACAACCACAACCACACACAAAACCACACACAAAACCACACACACAACCACACACACAACCACCACCACACACACCCACAACCACACACACCACCACACACACCCACAACCACACACACAACCACACACACAACCACACACACAACCATACACACAACCACACACACACACAACCACACCCAACCGCAAACACACAACCACACACACACAACCACACACACACAACCACAATCACACACACACAACCACAACCACACACACAACCACACACACACACAACCACACACACACACACACACACACAACCACACACACAACCACACACACACACACAACCACACACACACACAACCACACACACACACACAACCAAACACAACCACACGCACAACCACACACACAACCACACCAACCATTGGCATAGCCAATAGGTCTCGCCTTTGGGACCTTATAAGTGTTTAGCCAAGCAACAGTTGATGTGGTTGCACCAAGGATATTGTGCTGCTTAACTAAATACTTAGAAGGTCCCAAAAGCGAGACCTATTGGCTATGCCAATGCTTGTTTCCTCTTCTTTTGGAAAGAGGAAAATGCAATTAATTATTGTTTTTGTGATTCCTGCACAAAAACAATCATCCCGCAATGCAGGCACCCATGCAAAATGATGCAAGGGTGCCTGCGCTGGCGCATGGTGGCCATTGCGCACCAGCGCGGGAGAAAGCAAAGGGATGTGTTGTATTGTTGTTAATACAACACATCCCTGTGTTTGAAAATGAGGCAGCATGGCACAGCTAAATGGCTTGTGGCGCAGTGCTGTGTTATTTTCTAGTAGATGAGGCCCCCTGGATTCAAAGAAGATGGAGTTACTGTCACACTATACTGACCTTAGAGAGTTTTGGTCCTCCCCCGTGCATACACAGGCCCAGCCACACATGCATCTCATGCAATGGGGGCAACCCCAGGTCTTTCTTAAGCCTATTTCATAACACAAATGGGCTACTGCCTGCTCAAAACACACTAGCCATGCCGCCATTGGCCTGATCCTTTCCTTGTGACTCACAGTGTTAGAATAAGCTGATGATGATCGCTGCCCAAACCTAACCTGGCAAGCTACCAGCAGTCCACAGGTAGTAGCCGAGGTAGCAACTGCACTATGAATATGGCAAGAGCCTTGTTTCTGCTTCTAAATCATGTGTGTGTGTGAGGGATAATTCAGAAGTTTAAATGAAGGTCTATTTGACATATCTTTCCATTTTCATTTTTTCATCCATTTGGGTGATGTAACACAACCTGCCACTGTGCATGCTATGTCACCTGTGCATGCTAAGTCACCTGTGTATTTGTTGCCACCTGTGCATGCTATGTCACCAGTGCATCAATCAATCCATATTTGTAAAGTGTGACTTATCACCCGTGAGGGTAACCAGACACTGGGTTTCTGGGCTTAGTCGAAGAGCTTGGTCTTGAATCTCTTCCTGAAGTTTGTCAGACAGGGTGATGTTGAGAGGTGGAGGGGGAGAGTGTTTCAGGACTTAGCAGTGAGGTGGGAGAAGGAGCAGCATCTGCTGTGGCTACGGTGGATGCACAGTATCTGTGCGAGAGCGAAGGAGGTGGAGCGAAGGTTTCTGGATCGTTGGTGGAAGTTCAGGCGGTGGTTCATGTATGTTGGTCCTTGGTCATGGAGGGCTTTGTAGTCATGTGTCAGTAACTTGAATTGCCATCTTTTCTGGAAGGGGAGCCAGTGGAGGTTTCTCAGGTGTTGGGTGATGTGGGTCAGTTTGGGCAGGTTGGGTATCAGTCTAGCCGCTGAGGTCTGTATTGTCGGGTGCCTTCTCATCAGTTTGGTGGTGGTTCCTGAGTACAGTTCATTGCTGTAGTCCAGCTGACTGGTGAGGCTTGCATGGCCGATTTTCTTTTGCTGATGGGGATCCTTTTGAACATTTTTCAGAGCAAGCAGAGAGTGTGGAAGCAGGTGGAGGAGACTGGGTTGATTTGTCATTTTATGGTGAGTTTGCTGTTGAGGATGATACCGAGGCTGCGGGTGTGGTCTTTTGGTGTGGGACAGGTTCCAGAGAAACACATCATTTTATTAAAATGAGGCATGCATTACACTGGGTATGAGGTTGCTTGTCAGCTGTGTCTGCATTTAGTACCTCGGCTGGGGTATCCGGAATCAAGATGTGTAAGTCACTATCAATCAATCAATGACACTTATAGAGCGCGCTACATACCCGTAGGGTCTCAAGGCGCTGGGGGGGGGAGGGGGGTGCCGCTACTGCTCGAACAGCCAGGTCTTCAGCTTCTTCCTGAAGGAGAGGTGGTCTTGGGTCAGGCGCAGCTCGGTCGGGAGGGAGTTCCAGGTCTTGGCGGCCAGGTAGGAGAAGGACCTTCCTCCTGTAGTCGCTCTTCGGATGCGGGGGATGGCGGCGAGGGCGTGGTTGGCTGATCGGAGGTGGCGTTTGGGAGCGTAGAAGTTGGTCCGGCTGTTGAGGTAGCTCGGGCCTTGGTCGTGTAGGGCTTTGTGTGCGTGGGTGAGGAGGCGGAAGGTGATTCTTTTGTTGACGGGGAGCCAGTGAAGGTCTCTCAGGTGTCCGGTGATGTGGCTGGTTCGTGGGATGTCGAGGATGAGTCTGGCTGAGGCATTCTGGATCCGCTGGAGTCTCTTCTGGATCTTGGCGGTGGTACCGGCGTAGAGGGCGTTGCCGTAGTCCAGTCGGCTGGTGACGAGGGCCTGGGTGACGGTCTTCCTGGTCTCGGTGGGGATCCACCAGAAGATCTTCCGTAGCATGCGTAGGATGTTGAAGCACGCCGAGGAGACGTTGTTGACTTGCCTGGTCATGGAGAGGGAGGAGTCCAGGATGAAGCCCAGGTTGCGTGCATGGTCTGTCGGTTTGGGTGCGGCGCCCAGGGTGGGAGGCCACCAGGAGTCGTCCCAGGCGGAGGGTGAAGAGCCCAGGATGAGGACCTCCGTCTTGTCAGAGTTCAGTTTCAGGCGGCTGGTCGCCATCCACTCGGCTACCTCTTTCATCCCTTCGTGCAGGTTGGCTCTGGCGGAGGCGGGGTCGTTGGTCAGGGAGAGGGTCAGCTGGGTGTCGTCGGCGTAGGAGATTATGCTGAGGTTGTGTTTGCGTACGATGGCCGCGAGGGGGCTCATGTAGACGTTGAAGAGGGTGGGGCTCAGAGATGATCCTTGAGGGACGCCGCAGATGACTTCGGAGGCCTCTGACTTGTACGGTGGTAGGCGGACTCTCTGTGTTCTTCCGTCGAGGAAGGAGATGATCCATTCCAGCGCCTTGTCCTGGATTCCGATGTTGCTGAGGCGCTGTACTAGGGTGCGGTGGCAGACCGTGTCGAATGCCGCGGAGAGGTCTAGGAGGATGAGGGCCGCTGTTTCTCCATTGTCC
Organism: Triturus cristatus; assembly: GCF_964204655.1. NCBI lineage: Eukaryota > Metazoa > Chordata > Amphibia > Caudata > Salamandridae > Triturus > Triturus cristatus. Next base: position 780,252,201 of record NC_140582.1, read on the forward strand.
ATCAGGGCTCGGATGTCATCGGTGGCGGCGAGGAGGGCGGTCTCGGTGCTGTGATTGGCTCGGAAGCCGGACTGTGAGGGGTCGAGGGATCCGTTCGTCTCGAGGAAGGCGGCCATCTGCTTGTTGATGGTCTTCTCGATGACTTTCGCAGGGAACGGGAGGAGCGAGATGGGGCGGTAGTTCTTGAGTTCGGTGGGGTCCGCTGTTGGTTTCTTGAGCAGAGCGGTGAGTTCGGCGTGTTTCCAGCTCTCAGGGAAGGTGGGGGTGTCGAAGGATGTGTTGATGATGTCTCGCAGGTGGGGTGCGATGACAGCGTCGGCCTTGTTGAAGACGTGGTGAGGGCAGGGGTCGGTCGGTGATCCGGAGTGGATGGAGTTCATCGTGCGGATGGTGTCTTCGGTGCTGATCGGGGTCCAGGCGTGGAGGGTGGTGGTGGGGGGTGGCTGTTCGGTCATGGTGTGCGTTGGTTGGTTGTTGAAGCTGTTGTGTATGTCCGCGATCTTGTTGTGGAAGTATGAAGCGAGGGAGTTACAGAGGTCTTGCGATGGGGTGATGTCGTTGTTTCCTGTGCTGGGGTTGGAAAGCTCTTTCACGATGTTGAAGAGTTCCTTGCAGTTGTGTGCGTTGTTGTCCAACCGGTCCTTGAATGCTGTTTTCTTGGCGGCGCGGATCAGCTGGTGGTGCTTCCGGTTGGCAAGCTTGAAGGAGGTCCTGTTGTCCGGTGTAGGTTCCCTTCTCCAGACTTTCTCGAGGGCTCGGCAGTTCTTCTTGGAGCTCTTGAGTTCGTCGGTGAACCACGGGGCTTTCTTGCTGCCGGGTCTGCTGGGCGGGGTCCTCAGAGGGGCGAGTTCGTCCGCGCAGTTGCTGATCCACTTCGTGAGGTTGTCGGCGGCCTGGCTGGGGTTCGCTGAGCTGGCAGGAGGGGGCTGGCTCAGGGAGGTGGCGAGCTGGTCTGCTGTGATCTTGTTCCAGCTTCTGCGGGCGGCCTGTTGCTGGTGGTGGTGGGTCGTCGTTCTCTTGAAGGTGAAGTGGACGCAGCTGTGGTCCGTCCAGTGAAGCTCTGTGGCGTGGCTGAAGGCGATGTCTGTGCTGGAAGAGAAGACTGCGTCGAGTGTGTGTCCGGCGAGGTGGGTGGGGGTGGACACCAGTTGCTTGAGTCCAAGATTGGCGAGGTTGTCGAGCAGGGTGCTGGTGTTGCGGTCGTTGTTGTTCTCCAGGTGGAAATTGAGGTCCCCCAGGAGGATGTAGTCAGCGGAGGGGAGGGCATGCGGGCTGACGAAGTCGGCGATGTCCTCGCTGAATTGTGTGCGTGGTCCAGGGGGTCGGTAGATCAGGGTGCCTCTGAGGGTGGTGTTCGGGTTGGTGTGGATCTGGAAATGCAGGTGTTCGGCGCTGGTCAGGGTGTTGTCAGTGTTGGTCGTGAGACGGATGGTGTTCCTGTGGATGATGGCGATGCCTCCTCCCATCTGGTTGGCGTTGCGATCCCTCCGGATGATCTTGTAGCCCTCTGGGATAGCGATGGCGATGTCGGGAGCTGAAGAGGCGTTCATCCAGGTCTCCGTGAGGAAGACCACGTCAGGGGCTGTGGCGTCTAGAAGGTTCCAGAGTTCGATGGCGTGTCTGTGGACGGAGCGGGTGTTGAGCAGGATGCACTTGAGGTGGGTGCTGCTGGTGTTCGACTTGGCGGGTGCTGGAGCGAGGCAGGTCCGGATGCAGGTGAACTTGCAGGCGTGGCAGCTGAAGGGTCCGTGGGTGCGTCGTGGTGTGGCTTGATGGTATTCTGGGAGTCGGCCGGTGTTGAGTGCGATGAGGGTGGCGGCGGAGTACGTCAGGCGGGTCGGTCGGGGTCTTCGGGGGCCAGGGGTCCTGGCGCTGGTCGCGATTCGGTCGCGGACGGGCGCAGACGGGCTTACCCTTGGCGCGCCTTCGGCGCACAATCGGCGCGCCCGCTGCGCGTGACCGCTGCGCGTGACCGCTGCGCGTTCGCACGGTCGCCATTTAAGGCGAAGTGCGCGGGTGGGCGGAGCAGCTGGGAGGCGGGAGCGGGGAGGGTTACAGAAGAGAAAAAAGGGGCGGGGACAAGCGGCGGTGGCGGGAAGGGAGAGCGGAGGGCGGCGAGGTAGGCGGACAACCAGGAAGGAAGACGTAAACACAGGAACAGCAAAATATTTAAAAACAGGCACAAATGGGGGCAAAAAACAGGGAAAAAACAACACTTGGCAGCAGTAGCAGGAGAGCCGGCAAACGATCATGGAGCACGCCGGGGGGGCGTGGTCAGCGTCAGCGAGGCAGCAGGGCAAGGGGCACACGCAGCAGCTGGTGGCCGTGCGGCGCGGGGCTGTCCCACAAGTGGGTCACACTCACCTGCGTCGCACGGTCGCCATTTAAGGCCAAGTGCGCGGGTGGGCGGAGCAGCTGGGAGGCGGGAGCGGGGAGGGTTACAGAAGAGAAAAAAGGGGCGGGGACAAGCGGCGGTGGCGGGAAGGGAGAGCGGAGGGCGGCGAGGTAGGCGGACAACCAGGAAGGAAGACGTAAACACAGGAACAGCAAAATATTTAAAAACAGGCACAAATGGGGGCAAAAAACAGGGAAAAAACAACACTTGGCAGCAGTAGCAGGAGAGCCGGCAGCCGATCACGGAGCACGCCGGGGGGGCGTGGTCAGCGGCAGCGGCAGCGAGGCAGCAGGGCAAGGGGCACACGCAGCAGCTGGTGGCCGTGCGGCGCGGGGGTGTTCCACAAGTGGGTCACACTCACCTGCGTCGCACGGTCGCCATTTAAGGCCAAGTGCGCGGGTGGGCGGAGCAGCTGGGAGGCGGGAGCGGGGAGGGTTACAGAAGAGAAAAAAGGGGCGGGGACAAGCGGCGGTGGCGGGAAGGGAGAGCGGAGGGCGGCGAGGTAGGCGGACAACCAGGAAGGAAGACGTAAACACAGGAACAGCAAAATATTAAAACAGGCACAAATGGGGGCAAAAAACAGGGAAAAAACAACACTTGGCAGCAGTAGCAGGAGAGCCGGCAGCCGATCACGGAGCACGCCGGGGGGGCGTGGTCAGCGGCAGCGGCAGCGAGGCAGCAGGGCAAGGGGCACACGCAGCAGCTGGTGGCCGTGCGGCGCGGGGGTGTCCCACAAGTGGGTCACACTCACCTGCGTCGCACGGTCGCCATTTAAGGCCAAGTGCGCGGGTGGGCGGAGCAGCTGGGAGGCGGGAGCGGGGAGGGTTACAGAAGAGAAAAAAGGGGCGGGGACAAGCGGCGGTGGCGGGAAGGGAGAGCGGAGGGCGGCGAGATAGGCGGACAACCAGGAAGGAAGACGTAAACACAGGAACAGCAAAATATTTAAAAACAGGCACAAATGGGGGCAAAAAACAGGGAAAAAACAACACTTGGCAGCAGTAGCAGGAGAGCCGGCAGCTGATCACGGAGCACGCCGGGGGGGCGTGGTCAGCGGCAGCGGCAGCGAGGCAGCAGGGCAAGGGGCACACGCAGCAGCTGGTGGCCGTGCGGCGCGGGGGTGTCCCACAAGTGGGACTATCAGTTGTCATTCTTGAATCCCAATGGGCTAGAGATTTCCTGGTTGGCCTAGTACACCTAACACCCCACTGTTTACAATGGGGTTGACACACACAGGAGGGTGGAGGCCTGCTGCAGGGAGGGATGGAAACGGGGGTCATTTCCTGGTTGGCCTAGTACACCTAACACCCCACTGTTTACAATGGAGTGACTCACACAGGAGGGTGGAGGCCTGCTGCAAGGATGGTGGGAAGCTTGAGCCAATGAAGCAAGCGAGCCATAGGTCTGACGGGATCAAAACTACACAGCATAGCAGTAGAAAGCACTGTGTCACAATGGAGCAAAGGAACTACCAGAAGGGAGTGATTAACCAGCAAAACTACAGGTCCCAGCATACTTGGAGTATTTATGTAGGTATTGGTATGCTATTGGCATTAGAATAAACATGGGAGAGGAAGACAAGAGAGATAAGATATGGGGAATGAGCATCATTAGAGTTCTTACAGCTAAAAGTTGGCAAATGCCATAATTAGTAGTGCAGTAGCAGACACTCATGTGAAAGGAGAAAGGCATGGGAAGCAATGAACAATGAGCAGTAAAGATGTCATGGATGAGATGGCGGTACTGTGGTGTCAGAACCATTTTCATGGGGCCAACCGTGGTGGTTGAAGCAGTAAACATCTATTACAATGTAGGCATTACATCGTAGTACCTTTACAACGCAGTCAGTACCACGACTGCGTCGTTACCTCGAGTTCCATTATAGCACATCTCATTACAACGACTTGCTTTAGGGAATGCAGCATTGGACTGGTGTTGGATTTTAAGTCCAACACCTGCCCTACTGATACACTGACTGGAGTTGGAATAGTAATTTAAACTATTCCAAAGTCCAGCGCTTCCCTTAAACAAGTCTTTGTAATGACTTGCGTTATAATGGAACTCATGGTAACGACACAGTCGTTGTGTTGACTGCATTGTTAAGCCATGTGTAGTTTTGGCATGAGTGGTAAAAGATGCTATTCGGTTGAGGCCTTTTACTCCTGATGTCCCGGGACCTGACCTACTATGGATCGTGCTTAACTGGGCCAAGTACCCTTTCTGCACTTTATTCTCAGTCGTAGCTGTGGTCGAGCATTCAAGGCTCCCTCGGGGGATATAGGTCATTAAACACGATTCATAACTCAAAGCGCAGACAGTTCTAACAATAAATCTATGCCCAGCCAAATACTTGCTTTTATAAGAAAAAGTAGTATTTTATTCCTAACTCTGCACATGCAAAGGAATCGACATTCAGAAGCAACGATTCAACCTCCCTTGAGGTCAGGCTAGAGTAGTTGTCAGACAAATCCCTGTCCCACCCTCCTTCATGTAACGTCTTCAGGGTTATGCCCTGTTCACTGGTGGTCACATCAGCAAATTCAAACTATTAGGCTGTACTCAAGAGTTTCCTTTTGACTCTTCAGGATTTCAGTCAAAAGTGTCTATGGTGTTGCTGCAGCTTCAGCAGTGAATCCCCCGGCACCCCAAAGGGCAGGTTTCAGTTTTACCTACTTGTGCAATATGGCAGTATTCATCGTTGCAGTGCGTGCCCTCTCCTAGGGTGCTCCCAAGTTCAAATCCTGTATGGTGAAGTCGGGCTGCTCGCAATGCATGCAACAGCACCGGACGGCGCAAGCTCTTTCTATCGAGCAGCCCTTCTGGTTGGTTTCCAGTGATCGAAGCTCCCACTCGGTGGACACAAAAGGTAGGTTGCTCTTTCCCTAACAAAGGGGTGGGGGGAATTCTCTGGCTCCCGACTGGAGCTCTGGGTAGGATGTGACTTCCTGTGATCCTTGGAGAAACAGTCAGGTGCAGTTGGTGGCCTAGACCCGCTGGTCATGGCAGTAATACTCTTGTCCGGGCCATGACCTCAACATTTGGCCACAATGATACTGGCAGGCTCCTTCTGGCATAGGGTTTTGCAGCATTGCTCACTATTGGGTGCAGACTCTTTGTTGTAATCACCCTCAATACAGCTGACAAATGTCTCACACTTTCGGCCAATTAAGTTCACCGGTGGCCTCTTCTGGCATATTGGGTCACTGTGGGACATCACTGCAAGCCTAGTGCTTCCCACACAGTGCACATCACATGGCTGAGATCACAGCAGCCCTCTCCTGGTATACAGGAGTTATCAGGCTGTACCTGCTCATGGGCAATGACCCGATTGATTCGCAATCACTCTCTTCACATCTCGCTCAGGTATTCTTTTAGGTAGGACTCCCCACTGGACGTTTCTCCCTCCAATGCTCTACTCTTCCTCACAGGACACAGTGGTCTTGAAAAGCAGGCAGGCGATGGTGCTCCATACTCCAGGACAGTTGATCTTGGTTTCCCTGGGTGATGTTCCCTCACCCAGCAGGGTGAATGGCATACCTTGGCTACCAGTCCTGCACATAGGCAGACGTCTTATAGAGCTTCCCCTCCTCACACAGGACATCTGTCTGCTTGGCAGATGGAAAATCTTTGGAGACTCAACCTCCCCTTCTTATAGTCTTTTCCCAGACGCCAAATGTGATTTACGGTCTGGGACGTTGAAGTTTTATGATGAAGTTCTACTTCTTTTTAAGTTGTCACTTCTTCTTTTCATCTTTCTTTATGAAAGAGATCTCTCACAGCAGGCATGACTCCGATGATGATTGTCCGCAACAGAATTCATGAGAGTGACAAGAGTTTAAACCTGAATGTCAGCCACAGTGATATGTACATCAAAGTGTTAATTCCAGAACCTCAGCCCTTCTCTTTATGATCATCTTATCGGCCCAATCACCCTTCCTGAGATGTGTCCAAACTCCTTCCTTGCGACCTATCAATAAATCAAAGAGCAGTTTTTTTTAAATGTAAAGAGAGTCTCTTCCTTTTTTCCTCCAGTGTGTCCCCACCCAGCTCACTCGAATGTAGCAATACATAAATCTGTCTGGGGGAATTCCTCTCCTCCTGATGTCTTTACAAGGCATGCCTGGGTTTCCCAAAATAGAACCCAGAGTCCTCAATACAATGTACCATTGCAGGTACATTTACTCAGTGTGCACTCTCATCACACTTACTGTCCAGCACTAATATCTCTATGCATTGTATACTCACATGTTCACATGCATTCAGTACACACACTCAATCTGGGCGCACTGTTCAGTACTGAAGCTTTCCTATATTCAACCAGGGTGTGCTTATTTTAACACACATGCACTGCAGTTCACACACTCACTATGAGCGCTCATAACTCTTCACCCTTCATGTACTGTACTTCATGCATGCACATATACAACCTGCACAAGCACTGCACAGCAATACATCACTCATGTAGTATATTCCTCTCAGGAGTAGATACACCCAGCACATGTACTAACCACACATGTACCGCACAGTACTACATCTCTCATCCAATGTATTCCTCTTGGCATGCATACACCCAGTACATGTACTAACTACACATGCACTGTACAGTACTGCTCTAGCCTTGTACTGTACCCTTCCCAGACACACAAACAGCTAACGCAGAGTCACTAATCCTGTGCTGCGCAGCACACCATATCTTGCCTGATGTAGACCAAGAGTGGCTTAAGCACAAAGCAACGGAACCTTTAAAAAGGTGAGTGAGCCTGTAGGCCTCACTCCAGTGACAGTGCAAAATGGTCCTAACGACTCCTAATGATCACTACACAGTATGCTGCCACCACTGCGCTCATTCTGCTTAACTCCTGAAGAAGGTGGTAGCCTTCCTCCGATATGAGGGTAGTGCTTTGCCCCCCCCGGTTCAACAAGACCACTATCCTTCAGGCAGGCCTATGAAATGGCACACATAAATGATCCATCTTCATCTATTACAAAAAAATCAGCATTAGGGATCCAGTCAACAGACAAGCTGGGCACTCAGGGTCGGGCTACACGACTTTACCATGCAGAGGACTTTTCCGTCCCAACATGTTGGAACTGTCTGGCTACATTTCACCTCCACCTCATATATCCTTGCTTCTTCCTCATTTTTGTGGTCTTAATTTGGCTGTGGTTCACCCAGAGGATGCTTTTGATACAATAGTTTCAGTTTGTTTCTCATCCTTCCCTTATCCCCTTGCTAAACTGAATGTTGTTTCTGACTCATATATTAGAAGAAATGGTGGAAATGATTATGCGACTGATGAGATTATCCTCTGAACAGTGAATGTGAAATGTGTAAGCTGTTGGGAGTCCTAGGAGGCACTGGGTAACACTCAGAGATATTGACTGAGAGACCCAACACTGAGAGCAATGACTCTCTGGTGATCATCCTGAAAGCAGCTGTGATGATTAAGAAGGTCAACACATTCATAATGAACGTAGGTAATTCTTGACTAGACAGCGATTCTTTTCGTCTAGCACCAAGTGGGCAAAGACAGGCTGGATGGAGAAGGACTAGTATACTTCTGGTTGCAGTCTGTCCAGTGATATAGCTAAAGAAGAATACAGATTTGAGCTGATTTCTGACATCTGTATTTGCTTTTGAACTGAGGCATTCTCTAATGAGTCAATTGACTTGAACAAAACAAAGTAAAAATTCATTAGCAGAACAAACACACCTTGGAGATTTTGGGTTTGTTATGTTTTTTCAATGTATGCATGTCATCTTAAAAAAAAAAAAAGGATAAAGATCTCCAGACTATGGTCAACATTTACAATCTTTCGCACAATGAAGCACTGCATAACAAATACAATAGGAAAGTGCGATAATTCAGATTTACAGAATCTGCCGGGGAGGCATTTAAACGTGCACATAATCTGTGCCGGTCAAGACGGGTTTGGGTACACAAATCCGGTCTGCACTGTTTCAGCAGTGTATCTGTACTGTTTAGCAGTATATCTAGTATGTCCTGCATATAATTAAGTATTATTTAGTGTTAGTATTATGTCAGTAACTAGTTTTCTATTAGTTATCATCGTTCGTTAAAACTGTTAAGTGTTAAATGTTTTAATACGTTCTATACATTGTGGTGTGAATGACTGTTCATTATTGTGTTTATTTGTATTAAGTGTGTTTAAGATTAAGTAACCAGATCTAAAAATGCCGCTCTTTTCGAAATTAAGACAGATCAAAACTAGAAAAGGGGTACTCGAAGAAGCTGTTCCCATCCCACCTAGGGACACTCCAGGATACTTTATGTATCATAAACATGGCTTAGATGCCGTGTTATTTCTTGATTTATGGGTGGACTACACCAAGGATTTACCAGAGAGTCAGAGATGGCCCGCAGCGGGGACCTGGGATGCAGATTGCATCATGAGAGTAGAAGAAGAATTATGGAAAAAGAAAGCCAGACAGTCACAGAAAGATGCCATTGAATTATGGCGTAAAGAATCATATAGACGTGCAGAAAAAGCGCTCAGACAGGAAGAGAGAGGTAGAGAGAATTCAAATAAAGCCCGAGAAAATCTATTAATTGAGGAAGGTACCCGAGTTAAATCAGAACAAGTAGATAGACAAAGAAACACTCTTATGAATGGTATGTATCCTCTTCTGGCCGAAGGATTACCTAAGGCTACCCCGGAAATACCAAAAGACTTGACTCCTCCATTGCTCCCGATTAAAAGCACATCCCAAAGCACTTCCTAAAACAGCAAAAGACGTTTTCCTTTCCTCCTATTTGGATGACGTAGCTCCCGAGTATGCTAATACCACAACACACACACCGCTTGCCTATGGTGTTCAACGTCAAGATCATCCGTCTGTATCCCCGCAACAACAAACTCCTACGCCCATTCCCACAGGTCCATCCGTTTCTACTGTTTTTCCGGCATCTACAATTTCTATCTTACGTCCAACGAATCCTTTCTTGCCCAGCACCTCAGATGGTGCTACAGGAGGTACGACAGACATGTTTGCCACACCGCCGCAAAATAAACAGACCCTTAGAGATTTAGCACTCCAACGTACACCCCAACTAGTGACATCCGACATGTTTAAAGAACATCTTGTGGACTGTAGATATGACCCAGTGCCAGGTAAACAGGACAGATTGCTAATATCATCACTACGTATAAGACGAGCTACATTGTATTTAATGACGATACCAGGAATGGTTGAACACCTAGACAATATATATAACTTTGTCCAAACAGGGCGAGGTCCAGAAAGTATTAACGAAGCTATGGAATACCAGAAAGTGGATGTCCAAAGACAACTACTACGTTTTTTCATAAACTGCGTGATTAGGAACCAAGACAGGCCTGGGGCAGATCATGACGCCATGCAGAAACTTGCCAAATGGGGTCAGAACATATCAGACGAGAAACATGATAAACAGGCTTGTATAATCGCCATGTATCGAAAAATCCGCAAGGAAGTAGAACGAATACATAAAGAAAGACGAGAAGCAGACAGAATTGAATCAGAGGAAGAGGAGGAGCAAGAATCAGAACAATTAGAAACGATAGCTTACGTAGGTAGAGGAAGACCCCATAATAATGCTAGAGGCTTTAATGATCCGATATGTCCGATACGTCCAGAGTGTAATAGACATTTTCAAACCCCTATGTTAAATACAAGGTCCCCTGAACACCTATTCCAAGCCGCTGATAAATTACTCCGAGATCGAAGGGGGTACCATATACTCGATTCCATGGACGAACAAGAATTAGCCAGGTCAGCAGTACAATGGGCTGACAGTCCCAGCGAATACAATGATGATGCACTAGCACACACGTTTCTGAATCTTGCCCCATACGAACAGCGTTTAGCTAGTATATACATGATTCAACACCTCCTTATATTATATAAAAGCCAACACTCCGATCCAGGACCCTTACCTGACATATTGACAGAACTACTCACGAATAAATGGAGAGGGTCAGGTACTGATTTGATTAAAGAAATTCTAGAATTTCGAAACCAGTATATAATTTTCGTGTGCCCAGAACACGTTCCAGTTCCCACTATGGGAAGAAAAATTTATCACATAGATAGACTGAATCCGTTACGCGAAGTACACCCAATCAGAGGTGAAGGTAATAACTTTACACGTGTGTTTGTGTACACGCCTATAACTAAAATTGAATTATTAGAAATGAAGAAAGTAGTACCCAGCCATGACAAGGATCCAGCAGGTTTCCACCGTGAGATAAAAGACATGCTACTAATGGGAGAGTATACCTACCCCGACATTATGAAAATACTGAAAGTATTAATGCCTGCCGGTGTTTACGAGAAACTCAAAGAAAAGGAATGGGAGGTGGGAGACCAAAAGATAGATTGGACAGCATTAGAAAACGAAGAAAAGGCCCGAGCTGCAGGAGCAGGGCTTGGGGAAAAGACTACAGCACTACCAGGATTACTAGTGCAGGTACTGCCACGTTTATTAACTACGAAAAAGGAGGACTGGGGTGCAATCTCAGCCTGTAAACAAAAGCAAGATGAAGACACTAGTGATTTCTATTCCCGATTTGAAAAATGTTTTGGTATAAATAGTGGCATAAAAGCAAGTAGCGAGTCATATCCACATCTGTTTGTGACAAAATTAGTTGAAAATTCCCTACCGCAAGTTAAGAATAGAGTATTGAAATTTGAGAGTACCTGGCAAGGTAATACCCCGTCACAGATGTTACAGATGTTACAATATCACCACAATAGAATTAGAGAAGAACAAGAACATGAACAAAGACGTATGAAAGATACAAAAATGAAAATGCTTGTTGCTCAGTCAGTTCCAGCTGATGGTCATCAAAAGGGTGATTCAACAGGTCCAGTTAAAGGGACATGTAACTATTGTAAACAACAAGGTCATTATATACACGATTGTCCAGTCTTGAAACATAACATTGCCACAGGTAGAACTCAGGAAAGACCACGTCCACCTAGACAGGATCAGAATCAACAACAAATCCCTCAGCATGCACAACCTAGTTCAGCTCCGCAACAACTAGCTCCGCAACAGGCAGCTCCACAACAGACCATAGCACCACCACAAGCGCAGCCTATTGCTGCCACACAAGCGACAACGCAACAGATGTATCAGTATGCACAAGCAGATTATCCCGATTATCAGCGATACACATGAAATAGCCTAGAGAGGGAAGTTGGCTTACCCCTTATTGAGGTTCCTGTAGATCAAGAGGGACCTTACGTACATAGTGAACTATTAGGGGAAGACAGAAAGTTTTTACTTGATACAGGGGCAAGCAGAACAACTATACGACGTAGTGAAGTTCCAGGGGCACCCCTCTCAGGCTCACAAAATATTTCCCTTGGATTCTCAGGAAAACCTATAATTAATGACGTAACACAACCTCTCCCACTCACGGTTGGTCCATTGACACGAACTACAGATTTATTGCTTACTAAATCATGCCCAGAAAACTTGTTAGGTATAAAAACATTGAAAGCTCTAGGAGCTATAATATGTTGTTCTCCGGAAGGAGTACGACTATTTTTACGTGACTTTAAAGGTCACTACGTGTCCAGAGACATGGATCACCGGCTGCAGAGTTTACCTACGCATTTATGGGCACAAGGCCCCACTGATGTTGGTTGCATGAACATTACACCATATCGAGTCACACTAAAAACAGGAGTAGTACTACCACGAATGCGACAATATAGGTTACCACCAGATGCTGTTGTGGCCTTACTGCAAATCATTGACGAGCTCATTGCACAAGGAGTGGTTGTCGAAACCGACTCCAATGTATGCAATTCCCCGATAATTCCGATTCTTAAAAGAACGGATCCAAAAGCATCACCAGTATATCGATTAGTTATTGACCTGCGCGAATTAAATAAATGTATTGTACCACAATACCCTGTGGTCCCAGATATCTCTTCATTACTAACTGCTATTGATTCAGAAGCAACGTTCTTCACTGTAATTGATCTCAAGAATGCTTTCTTTAGCGTCCCAATAGATCCGGAAAGTCAATATCTGTTCGGATTCAGTTTAAATGGACGAAGTTTTAAATTCACACGCGCACCTCAAGGATTTACAGAAAGCCCCAGCATCTATAGCCAAGCACTAAAACGAGAACTTGACAGTATCCACATGCCAGTTAACACTGCCTTGCTTCAATATGTCGATGATCTGCTGATCACCGCCCGAAGCGAACCTGAATGTGAAACAGCGTCACTGACGGTTTTAAAATTTCTGGCCGACAAGGGGCACAAGGTGTCCCCTTCTAAGCTGCAATTCTGTGTCCAGCAAGTTGTTTACCTTGGGCACTCGCTGTCCAAGGAGGGAAGACAGCTTACACCTGATCGCATCCAGTTAATCGCTAACATGCCACCACCCAAGACACAAAAGGAGGTGCGGGCTTTTATAGGCCTCACCTCATACTGTAGGCAGTGGATCCCTCAATATGCATTTCTAGCAAAACCACTCATCCAGTTGACAACACAGGAGGCAGCCACACCGTCTGTCCTCCCTTGGACTCAAGAACATACACATGCTTTTGAAAGCTTAAAGAAAGCTTTATGCCAAGCACCTGTTTTAGCAACACCATGTTACAATAAACTGTTTACACTATTTGTTACAGAACGCGAAGGTACTGCCTTGTCAGTACTCACTCAGGAACAAGCAGGATCACACAAACCATGTGCTTATTTCTCTAGTACATTAGATCCAGTAGCTCAGGCTCTTCCTGCGTGCCTGAAATCAGTGGCAGCAACAGCTTTAGCAATCAGACAAAGCGATGCCATAGTGTTAGGACATCAATTGACAGTACAAGTACCACACGCAGTAGAGGTTCTCTTGAACCGCACACAAACACAACACTTGACTATAGCGAGACTCACCGGTTATGAATTAACATTGTTTCAGCCACACATAGAAATCAGACGTTGTAATACATTAAATCCTGCCACACTGTTGCCAGTAAACGGAACAGATCCATTAGCACATGATTGTATTGAAGTCATTACTATCACGACAAAACCCAGACAAGACTTGACAGATATCCCTTTATCAGATCCAGACTTGACATTATATGTAGATGGGTCATGTATGAGAACAAGTACAGGAGAGTTAGTGGCCGCTTACGCAGTCACAACAGACACTGAAGTCATTGAAACAAATTGTATTAACACTTTGTCAGCTCAAGCAGCAGAGCTCATCGCTCTGACACAAGCCTGTATTCAAGCTAAAAATAAGAAAGTCAACATATACACAGATTCACGTTATGCATTCGGAGTCGTCCATGACTTCGGCGTACTGTGGCGAGAGAGAGGTTATTTAACTTCTCACGGTGCCCACATCCAACACGGACCCCTCATTCAAGCCCTATTAAACGCGATTCATCTACCTACTGCAATATCAATTATGAAATGCAAAGCCCATACAAAAGTTACCGATATCATTTCTCAGGGTAATGACCTAGCTGACAGAACAGCTAAACAGACTGCTCAGAAACAGACTCATACAACTGACGCGACAAAGACAATAGTTCTGACACCAACACATTGCATGACAGTTAAGGATCCCGCCCTTGATGTAATTGACATTCAGACACATGCTACACCAGAAGAAATAAAGAAATGGACTGAATTAGGAGGGATCCAAACGGATCAAGGATGGATGACGAAGGAAAAATCTATATGGTTTCTTCCTGACTCCATGGTTCAAGTCATCATTAACACAATACATAGTCCAGCGCACCTAGGAGAAAAAGCTATGCTAGACAGCATTCAACACATTTGGTTCAACAAACACTTGCGAGCAGCAGCCAAACAGAAAGTACGTACCTGTATGATATGTTGTCAGTTTAATCCAGGTAAAAGCATCCCCGTAGAGCAGGGTGGATTCCAACCTCCCGATCATGCTTTTGAAGTCCTCCAGATGGATTATATCCAGATGGAACGATGTCGAGGATTCAAATATGTTCTCGTAGTTGTCTGTGCTCTTTCCCGTTGGACGGAAGCCTACCCGGTTTCAGATTACACTGCCCCGACTACTGCCAAACAGTTAGTTCGAGAATTCTTCCCACGGTACGGTTTACCACGTGTTGTATACTCAGATAACGGCCAGCCATTCTCATCCGAACTAATGAAACACGTTTCTCTTTTGTTAGGCTACCAATGGATATTCCACTGTGTCCGACATCCCGAGGCAGCAGGTCTCGTGGAACGCCATAATCAGACTCTGAAAATTAGATTGTCCAAAATATGTAGAGAAAAAGGTGTCGATTGGATAGTAGCCTTACCAGTTGCACTCTTTTACATGAGAATGGTAGCACATTCTCGAACAGGGCTATCCCCGTACGAGGTGATCTTCGGTAGACCACCAAATATGTGGGGGACGCCTATACCTCGCAAAATCACTGATGTTGACTGTAATATGCTGACAGATTACCTGGCTTCCTTGATGTCTGAGCTACAATCTTGTCGTTCACAGGTAGCTGCAGCTTTTCCCGATAACACTGAGGTGAAGCCCCATGACGTGGTTCCAGGTGATCTGGTTCTGGTACGGAATTTCGACCGGAAGACCCAACTGGAGCCTAGGTGGAAATCGCCTAAACTGGTTCTACTAACAACAAGGACAGCCGTGAAGATCGAGGGACGTAAAGGGTGGTTGCACTCGAGTCATATCAAGAAATTTTATGGACTACCGTCCAGTGTGAACACTCAGCCCTGTATTCCCTCACAGACTGATTCAAAGCTCCCCTTGGTTGAACCAACGGAAACTGAACTTTATAAACTAAAATTAAGGTCTAGCAAGTCAGACAATTTGATTGTTTAAGTCCTCTCCAAGGTGAATCGGTTGAATTTGTCTCTGACATGTATCCTCTAGACCGGAATAGAGAAAGAAATCGACAGATGCAGCTTAAAAAGCATGCGTATTGTAAATCACTTCGTAGTCACTGCACAGTAACATTATTAATTTTGTTTTTTCTAAGTCTTCTGATCATCATTTCTAGTATATTGCTTCATATGTATTACCCTATTTCTAAACGTGCTTACAATGTTACTGCTGAACATTCTTTAAGCGAATTACCTCCGCATGAGTTGTCTTATAGATTTGCGCTGCGCAACAACACATTCATTAGTATGTTACATCATTCCCATCAGACCAGCAATGCTACAAATTGTTGGATATGTGGCCGACTCCCTCCCTATCAGAACTATAAGGGAGTTTTGCCCCTCTTTCCGTACCCATTCACTCATAATGGCTCCTGTGGAGCATGGTTTAGTTTGATTAATTCCCTAGATTCAAATTCAGTAGTTTATCAAGACAACTGGGTATGGGGAAACCTGAACCTGGTTTTGCTTAAAGTCTGCTACCCTAACAAGGAGGGACTTCCCAAAAGAACAGGAACTGATCTAGAAAATGAAGTATATGGATTAGGTAATTTTACACTTAACCTCATGATCCTGAATGTTGAATCCGAAGCCACACCAATCTTGCCCGCTATGTCAGTATTCCCAGTTAAAGGGGAATTATGTGTAAGAAAGAATGGTTCCATACACATGGGCCATAGTAAATGCACCACTGTAATAAAATTCAGTGATCAAGGCAAATCTACATTTAGAGCTTCCCGTCATTCCTACTTCATATGTGGCCAGACCGCATATATACGTCTACCTCTAGATTGGGATGGTACCTGTTACATAGCATTCCTTCTGCCACCTGTTTTCCTAGCTCCTCCTGATTATCACAGAAATACCCATTTAGTACACAATAGACAACAGAGAGATCTCCTGATTGTCGATTACACTGAAACGGCATGGGAGCAATACACAGATTTCAATAAAGGTTTCTTTCCTTATATAGGAACAGTCACTAATAGTAAACTGATACGTAGATTAACTAGAACCCTTGAAGCAGTAGTAAACGAGACTACTTCCGCCTTAGGCAATTTAACAGAAGAGCAGTCTGCTATGCGGATTGTTGTGCTTCAAAATCGTCTTGTCCTTGACGTCATCCTGGCCGATAGGGGCGGAGCTTGTAGGGTCATCGGATCAAGTTGCTGTGTTTTCATACCAGAAAATTCGCCGTCAGTATATAAAGCCATAACTCGCCTTCATAAGATTATAAGCCAGATACACCAGAGTCCAGGCACCTGGACTTGGTCCGGTTGGTTCTGGAGCGTGTTGTCAGCCTGGGGATGGAGGATCCTATCCTTCCTAGGTATTGGCT
This sequence comes from Triturus cristatus, assembly GCF_964204655.1. Lineage (NCBI taxonomy): Eukaryota > Metazoa > Chordata > Amphibia > Caudata > Salamandridae > Triturus > Triturus cristatus. The sequence continues at coordinate 780,268,842 of NC_140582.1, forward strand.
TTCTCATACTATTCAGTTGCTGCTTATGTCTACAATGTGGGCCAGCGATTTGTGGTCTGTGTGCCACATCGTGTATCCCGCATCCAAGTTTTCGTTCAAGATCCCGGAAGAAGAAAGAAGAACAAATGATGCTATATGAACAGATCGATGGATTGATGAAGATCGATATCTCCTGAGGGTCCGTAGGGGACAAGGAGGGAATGAGGAAATATGAATTTTGTGATCAGTTATGTCCCCTATCGTAGACCCCAACGGCTCCATGTGCATGCTATAAGTACATGTATGTTCCCTCCAGTTCCAGTTTTGAAGACGCAAATATATGTGCGTCCACCGTCAACATGTCCTCTTTCAGATCCGCCATGAATGGGTCAGATATGCCATTCCTAAGTATGAAAGGCCACCGACTTTATGTGGTTCACTTTCCACATTTTTACAGATTCAGGCGAGTAGGCCCTGAATTCTGTCATCAAGCCTTTTCCTGCCTTCTGCCTCTGAAAGCTCCAGTCCGAGCCTGCATCTGTATCCATGAACTTTGTCCTACTCCCTGCGCGGCTAACGGTGCCTGATCCAGCCTGTTGCCTGCCAAAAACTGTATTTCACCTTCAAGATTATCTGCTCCGCTCCTCATCCGATGCATTCCTGTCTAGTAGTTTAGGTAAACATTCCTCCAGCTACCGTGCAAAGGGCCAGGCCTCACTGTCCTCATGCAAGTAATTCATAGCCCCTGTTACCATGGAAGATTCCTGCCCCCTCGCATCTCATGTAGACACTTAGACGCTTGTACACGCACTAACAGTCAGTATAGAATAGATTCCGTCCGAGAGACCTTTCCTCTTGGATAATACAGTTCTTTAAACATAAGATATTAGATATGATTTGGGATTAGGTTGACATGACCCCCCAGACTTCTGTCTCCACATGTAGAGCTAAATGTCAAGTCCCCTTCACCCTCTAGTTGCACGTCAATCACACGTCATGCGGCTGCGCGCGCATCTCTGCCAAATATTTCTGCTGACATTGCAGGATTCTCTTATGGATCCACCCACTTGTGACATCATGTTTAATGACGTATTTAGTTACGCCTATGTTAACGCCTTTTTTTCATTACGTATGTATATCATATCTGTATTATCAGCTGTTACGCCTCTTGCATCTGTCTTAATGTAATGCTTTCCATATAAATACCATTACTTGTCAATAATGTATGGCCCTTCCTTCCTGAACCCTCATGGTGATGGAATGTGAAGCCTGCAGTTCGAACTGTATTTCCTTTGTAGAGGAATAAAGCCTTTTAGAACCTCTAATACCACGGATTCTGCCTCTTATATTTACTGAGTTATTCTGTTATTCTTACTAGACTTTACCGCATAAAAAATAGTACCGGTAATGAAATATTTACCACACTATTCTCCGCTCCACCAACCAAGATTGAATTCTGTGGCTTTCTAGATACACACTCACCTCTGCAGTGGACTTACTAATAGAGGTTTGATAATGTACGATAGTGCATTTCCCACTGATTTAACTTTTTTCTTTATTTTTCATTAAAGCTGTGCCTTATTTTACATGTAGCTATCTGAAGGTGAAAGGCCAAAAAACTTACAGAATATTTGTTTTTTTAGCCCCCCCTCCGTTGCATGCAGCATCACAGTTTCCATACTGTTTTTTAATTCTCTTCGACCGCTGATTATATGGCCCAAAGGAAAGCTAGCAGTGTCTAGCATTGGATTTGTGCTTAAAGTTCATCTTCAAGTACAAATTCCTATGCTAAGACAACTGCATAGGTGCCGGCCTTGTAAGGTTACGTAAAGTCACGTAAAGTACACATTACACATAGGTATATCAGGGGATGGACCACTTTTACACTGCTTTGCAACTGATTTAATTTGGAGTCAAGATTTGACTCAAAGCCAAGTGAAGCTATTTTAGTTGATAAATTCTACTGGTGTTTTATCTGTTCTGCTTCAGACACGATCTCTCTGCATGAATGAAAAGAGGGTGGGCACTAACCGATTTCGGTTCTGCACCAGGATCAACCTTCGTCAGGAAAAACATAGGGGCATATCAGCAACAACCGGTGATAATTATCCATCAGCGCTCTTAGCGTGAGGATAATTATCGCCGGGTAACGTGGATTTTTATCGCCGAGATAGCGTGCTATTAACAACGCTTATCGCCTCAGCAATAAAAATCCTAGCGCTAACTGCCTAACGTGAGATTATCGCTGGAAACCCAGCGATAATCTCCCATAGTGTGGCGTTAGCTTGCTGATAGGGACTCACAAACTTAGCCATGATATCCACCTTCCATACGATATCATGGCTAAGTCAGTCCTGAAGCAGGCGTAAGGAAAGTAGCGATAACAGGGGTTATCGCTACTTTTCCTGCCGCTATGCTTCATAGCGTGGGGCTTGATGATAGGAGCGACATTTCTCCTGTCATGTTAGGTCAGGAACGCCCACTTTGCATCTCATTAGAGATGCAAAGCTGGGCGTTACGATTTTGTGCGCTAAAGCAAGGTTTCACGCGTTAGCGTGACCTTGCTAATTAGGCGATAAAATTATCGCCGCTTTTCAGCCAAAAACGGCCGCAAAAGCGGTGATATTTTTAATCGCCAGCTTGTAAATATGCCCCATAGTGCCTTCAGGGCCCCCCATTCATCCAAAGTCCTATCAATAGCAGACATATGTAGTATGCTGAGGGGCCCTCACGTATTAAACAGGGGCCCCATCATTTTGCCTTACAACATTGCATCAGGCCACTGATTACACCCGACTTGTAAACCATCAAAAGATTCAAAATCAGGAAAAAGCTTAGAGAAATCAAGAAAAACAGCCCATATTAAGATTGCTTATTTCTGGTCTTACCTGATGTGTTGTTTGAGGGAGTCATTGGGGGCCTCGGTGAGACCAGGCTGCGTAGGGTATATTATTGACCCCTGAAGGAAGAAAGACTGCCTCCATCCGGTTGGTATCAGGACCTGCAGGTTACCCACAGCCCTCTACGGTGGCAGTTCAGTTAAGCTCTAATATAGGTCTGCACCACTTCTTCAAAACTGTAATCCTTGCAATGTTTTGTGTTCCGCATAGGTGCTTGTAAAATATTTAAAAACGCATGTTGTGTTCAGAAAGTAAACGTAGAAAGAAACTCACTAGGTCCAAATTACGACCTCCCCTGAAGTCACGCTCTGGGCCTAGATGATCATGTTCTCGCGGGTACTTCGTTTTGTGCGTGGCTCTTGCTTTAATTAAAAGCCTAGTTGGACTTTTTAGCATAGAAGTGGAGCTGAAGGGCTTCATGGGCAGGAAGGAATGCAAGGCTTCAGATGTACTTAATGCTGAAAGGACCTGGAAAGGGCTTTCATCTTCAGAGGCGGTCTAGCCATAGTAGGAAAGCGGATCGTTATAGGGCAGCCTTGCAAAATAGAGCGTCAGCTGCCCAAATCCGTGAAGACAATTGACGAAAAACACATCCACTTTTCTTGAAACTCACGCATACCTTATTTTCAGTTGTGTCTCATTTAATACAAATAGAAAAAGCGTTATTTCAATAAATATAAACCAAAGAATAATGCACTATGCTTTCTTCGTGTTGTATTTATTTGAATATGTTTGTCAAGAACAAACTCTCCAGAAATGGGTGAAGTGTACATTTCGTCTGCATTGTTGTGGGGCATACCTTCCAGCGGAGCTGCCTACGCCAAGAAAAAGGGCATGAATGTGCCATCTCCATGAGATATGGCTCATTCCTGTCCTCTCTTCCTGTGCTGGTGCACAAATGGCTGCCAAGCACCAACACAGACAGGCACCCTTGTACCATGGTGCAAAGATGTCTGCATTGAAATCAGGTTGTTTTTGTGGGTGAACAACACCTTCCTACACCAAAAAACACCCTTACGCCTCTCCTGTGGAGACACACGTTTTCGACCATTTCGCAGGTTTACAGCTTGTTGTAAATCTAGGAATGTGTCAAATGCCATTGGTGAACGTTCACAGCATCGCAGTGTGAGGCAACACAGCCACTTGCGCTGCATGGCCTCACACCATATCTACGAGGCTATGAAAATCCATGCAGGGTGGCTTTCAGTGTCCTCATAGATATGATTGAGAGCACCATCATTGAGAGTGAAGCTCCGGTGGCGCAGGCCTCTTGTAAATGAGGCCAAGTCTTTATGTCAGACAATATTTCTGTATACAGTATTGTGACATACAATCATTTAGGGAAGCTTACTGAGCACCCCACCTTAATATCAACTCCAGGATGTCAAACTATCAGACTATTATGACATTCATTTTTTGTTTTCCCCATTTTACTACGTGTATTTGTAAAGTGCACTAACACGCACAAGGCTATCCTGCCACTGGGAGTGTCTTTTGGATAATAGAAAAATTTGGAGTGCAGCCACCTGAAAGACTGCAGGTGTGCACCATATTGCTTTGACTTCAGAGGAACACCCATTACTGCAGCTCCTCTGAAGGCACTGCGATCGCTTATGCTGGTGGACTTAATGTCCTCTGATACCTTGATAGACAGGTAGCCACCTGCCAATCTTACAACGGGCTATAAGTAACAAGTAAAAAGTTAGGATGATGATTATTACCCATCTGCTCTATAGCCAGTTTATCTGCTTTCATCCCTTTAATGAATTTAAATTACACTTATCTGATGTATCGCAAAATTCTACATCAGTTTTTCTACTAATAGCTTAAGGTTCTGATGTATAATAAATACATGTTATAGATATTATTTTCACGAGCAAATACCTCAAGGAAATGGCTGCATTGAAATCTCGCTTTCATGCTATATGGAAAGAGTAATTGTGCTCTTCTGAAATGTGTGTTTAGTTTTTATATCTGTAATCATCATTATGAGGGACCTAGACTGTTAAAACGGAGCATCAAAATTAATAATTAGAATTTGCTGGATCTGTAGTTGGCATCTTTGGGCTATTCCAAAATTATCAAACATGGGGGCATATCAACAAGGGCTTTATCTCTGCTTTTTTGGCTTTAAAAGCCAAAAAAGGAGAGATAAAACTAGCACCCTATCAACAACAGGGTGCTAACATGCAAATTTGCATGTTAGCACCCTTTTACTCTACGCTTCCGCTTGCATCTCTAATGAGATGCAAAGGGGGCGTTCCAGAGTAAAATAATAGGAGAAATGTCGCTAAGCGACATTTCTCCTATTATCAAGAATGTCGCTAACCCTGTTAGAGACAAAAAAAGCAGCGCTAACCGCGGTTAACGCTGCTTTTTTACGTCTGGTATTTTTCTGACTTAGCCATGATATCCTATGGAAGGAGGATATCATGGCTAAGTTTGCCTATCCCTATCAACAAGGTAACGTGAGATTATCGCTGGGTTTCCAGCGATAATCTCACGTTAGCCTGTTAGCGTGAGGATTTTTATCGCTATTGAGATAAGCGTTGCTAATGGCACGCTATCTCAGCGATAAAAATTCACGCTAGCCGGCGATAATTATCCTAGCGCTAAGTGCGCTTAGAGATAATTATCGCCGGTTGTAGTTGATATGCCCCATGATTTTCTAAATCGGTTAAGCACTATCATAGCGACAATTTGACAGAGTAATAAGGGGCATATCAACAAGGGCTTTATCTCTGCTTTTTTGGCTATAAAAGCCAAAAAAGGAGAGATAAAACTAGCGCCCTATCAACAAAAGGGTGCTAACATGCAAATTTGCATGTTAGCACCCTTTTACTCTACGCTTCCCCTTGCATCTCTAATGAGATGCAAAGGGGGCGTTCCAGAGTAAAATAATAGGAGAAATGTCGCTAAGCGACATTTCTCCTATTATCAAGAATATCGCTAACCCTGTTAGAGACAAAAAAAGCAGCGTTAACCGCGGTTAACGCTGCTTTTTTACGTCTGGTATTTTTCTGACTTAGCCATGATATCCTATGGAAGGAGGATATCATGGCTAAGTTTGCCTGTCCCTATCAACAAGGTAACGTGAGATTATCGCTGGGTTTCCAGCGATAATCTCACGTTAGCCTGTTAGCGTGAGGATTTTTATCGCTATTGAGATAAGCGTTGCTAATAACACGCTATCTCAGCGATAAAAATTCACGCTAGCCGGCGATAATTATCCTAGCGCTAAGTGCGCTTAGAGATAATTATCGCGGGTTGTTGTTGATATGCCCCTAAATAAGTAAACATCAATATAGAACTATACTTTTTCTAAGACTAAAAGAATTATGGTTTGTGATTTTTTTTAGAACAAAGCTAAGAATGTCATTCCTAAAAATAAGGTTCCCGTACCACGCTGCTTGCTGTACATAGCAAAAGTGGATTCAATGAAAAGTGAAATAACATATAATAATTGAATCTTTTAAAGGGAATAAAATAAGTGTATATATATATATATGAATACATACACTCACCTGTGAACAAGGCGATTAGCTGAAACATGTTAGGTATAAATGAGTGATTTCATTGCTGCCACGCTTTTGACGAAATAAAGTCAGCTTTAATGGAAGTCGGAATTGGGCTTTGCTTGTTTTGGTGAAACCCATGTTTACAGGATTCTCCGCTCCTGTTACAAGAGCCCGCCCTGCAAGGTTGGGGGCCCCCGGCAAAACGGAGTTTATTTGGAACATATATATATATATATATATATATATATATATATATATATATATATATATATATATATATATATATATATATATATATATATATATATATATATCTATCCGAAGCACTTTCCCAACTCTTCCCGCTTCCCATCCGGCAAACAGCGAAGAGAGAGTCACGGACACCAATTTTCTTCGTGGCAAAATCAGGTCTTTATTAGCAGCTTTCTGACGCGTTTCGGATACCACAGTATCCTTGTTCACATGCGGAAGTGCAGTCCGCCAACAGTTTTTATATCCGTGTTACTTTTTTTTGTGTGAGTGCGTTTTTTTAAACTAAGTCATGTGATAATAGACATGGACAACATCCTAATTTAGCGCTGATCTGCTTTTTCATGGTCTGCACATTTTGTAATTATAAATACAAATACAGTAATATGGTAAAATACAGATGTAGTTGTCCATATATACTTATATTGCACATATTTTCTGAATAATTGCATAAATGCCTGATATGCTATGCATATTTCTCTATACATATTTTCAGTAGTATATGCATTGTTGCATTTATATATCTTGAATAGGATGAATCCTATACCATCTGAAAAAAAATATATATATCTTTTTATCAATGATCCATTATAACACAGAATATATTGATTTATAACAACATAAATGCTGTTTCTCAACCATTTTCATGTGAGAATAAAATCCATAAATATTAGTGCAAGGATAAAAGCATAAAAAAGACACATATTGTTAACTGCCAAAGTTGTGCAAAATTACGCATTTATGTAAACCATTGGAAGCTACCATACCATCTATCTTATGCTCCAAAGTGCAAAGCGCTAAATTTAATAAGGTGCTGGAAATTAGTGCAAATAGTGCAATTGGTTTGTGAGTTCACAAAGTTATTTAGTGCATGAAAAAAAGGGGGATTTAAATATATATATATATAACTACCTGGCTAACAAAAACAGGCTTCTTTAAGTGCAATTCATGCCGCGCTTGTACATTTGCTAAGAATGCAACCCATTATAAGACAGCGTTCAGTAAGAGGGAGATTGCTATTAGAGAACACCTCGATGCCGTACTGAGTATGCCATCTATAAATTGAAATGTACCTGTAACTTGGAATACATTGGCAGTACTAAACTTCCAGTACACAAACGCATCCTTCAACACATAAGGGCCATTGTAAATTCTGACCAAAATTATCCAGTCGCCTTACATTTTAAATCAATACACAACAACAAATTGAAAGATCGGCAATATACAGTTTTAGGGACGGTTCCAATCTCCGGACGGGGAGGAAATCGTGAGAGGCTATTACGACAACGTGAATCTCACTTCATTTTAGCCCTCGATACTAGAGTTCCTAATGGCCTGAATATGAGCGAAGATTTGCATAATTTTCTATGATGATGTTTTGATTTATCTGACCTTTTCTTGCTACATCTATTGTTTCAGTGATTGATGAGTATTTTTATTCTATTTAGGTTAGATGGAGATTTTATTCACTGATCAGTTATTCAATGTTGACCTGGAAATATCTGTTTCTTAATTTTGTAAATAGTTACGTGCTCATATAAGATGATTTATTAATTTTAGATGTTGTATTTTTCTATGAACTATACATTGACATTTGCACTTGCACTCTATGATCATTTAGGCTTAAATGATATAGGCTTTTCCAAAGCTGCTAATAAATCTGTATTTTGCACAGCACCATTTTGCACTTTTAATATTTTCACCTTGCACTTTTTTTCGAATGGATTAATCGACATTTACAGACATATAAATTTTGTTAGGCAATTTCTTATGAGATTTATTTATTAATTCAAATTGGTTTTTAGCAGCCAGAAATACTGAACTTGGCCTGAAGGGTCTTTTTGCACTTGCACTTTATTGTTGAATGATTATTCGTTTTAGGACTCATGCTTACCTATTTGAGTTTTTTCTTTCATAAAACTGACCAGTGCTCCTTTATGACAATCACAGACCACAATCTATTGTTGGAGTATTGGGTCTCTATGCTGCTATATGGATCTATTTTTCATATGATGCCCATTGTTGTGTTTGAATTAATGTAAAACTTAGTTATACTGTTCTTTTTTTGCCTATTTTGCACAGTAAGTTCCTAGATTCAAAAAGATTTTATCAGATGCTTAGTGTTGAGGTGTTATTCTATGTTTCAACCGGTAGAGGCACTTGCCTCTTTCATCATGATAGTAATATTCAGAGCTATTGATGATCTATATACCATATCTGGTTATAATATGTTTTATTGTATATTATTATATTTTTTATTTTATGTTATGTTATGTTATGTTATAAAAACTTATAGAGAGCTCTAATACCCAAAGGTGTCCTGGCGCTGTTGCAGGATCTCTGGAGAAGCAGTGAACAAAATTGTCGCCAGAGGCGGAGAGATAGCCTAAATAGAGAATAGCCAGGTCTTCAGACCACTTCTAAAAGAGAGGAGATCAGTAGTGGACCTAAGAAATAGAGGGAGTTTGTTCCAGGCGTGGGCGGTCTTGCGCACAAAACTCCTCCCGCCCCAGTTTGCCTTTTTGGCCCTGGTTATTACCGCCAATTTGGCATTGCTAGAGCGAAGAGTTCTTCCCGGAGTATACCACTGGAAACGCTTTCTGAGGTCCAGAGGTCCAGTTCCGTGGAGTGATTTGTGAGCTATACAGAGGGATTTGAAAAGAACCCGATGTTTCATGGGTAGCCAATGCAAATCACGTAATCCTTTGCTGACGGACACAAATTTGGGAGTATTCGTTAGCAGCCTGGCTGCCGCGTTCTGTGCCATCTGGAGTCTGTTAGGATGTTTAATGTGAACCGTAAAAAAGAGGCTATTGCAGTAGTCCAGATGGGACAGAGCTAAGGCGGACACAACAGACCTGAAGCTATCGGTAGTCAAATAAGGTTTTATTTTCCTCAACATCCTAATGGTTAAAAAGCAAGTGGATGTCACTTTATTAACCTGCTTCTCAAAGAAGAGTTTATTGTCCACTATTACCCCATTTTACAATGTGAGCAGTATTATATGTATATTTAAGTATATACATATTTTTAACACCTCATGGCATTTTGAAAGCATAATACATTGGATGCATAATCAACCATGAACTACTAGGAATATGTTACAGTCTGTTTTCCATACACATAAACCAAGTGAGCTTGTTTTTACAGGCAATTGTGCACTTTTATGATTTTTAATGAGTTCCCTGAAAGAAGACCCATCATGTGATCAAGCTCCCTGTGAGGCGGAAATGCGTCATGGCAGGCATTATGCCTGTTCAATTTGTGTGGACTTTTTATTAAATAAAACTTCACTGCTTCACCCACCAATACTGCATGGGATTTTGTAAGTTCGTTGGGAGTACCTGAGGTCCGTGCCTGAAGTTTCTGCCAGATCGAGTGGCAGACAGGAGTTCTCGAGTGATATATATATCACTTTATGTGATCAAGGCCACTTTGTGGCCGAAACGCGTAATGACATGCTGTGTGGGTGCTGGTTCGGATTAAATTCTCCTGAAGCACGATTGGTGTCCGTGTGCTTTCTTCTTCGCCTGCCTGGAAGTGGGAGAATGCGCCTGGTGTTTGCATATATATATACATTCACTGAAAAAACCATAGGTTTCACACATGTTATAGTTAGCTGTACATTTTACTGATAAAAAACCAATGAAATTCCCCCGTTATAGTTACTGTAGGCAACTATAACTCACGCGACCGCAATCCTCTGCTGATGCTAATACTGTATTTAGACACGTATTTGCCCATGTCTTCTTCCATTAAATTTTAGCTATACATATATTACAAATATTTTTTTTTCATAAAGACACATATGTCATCAGCAGAGGATTATGGTCGCGTGAGTTATAGTTGCCTACAGTAACTATAACGGGGGAATTTCATTGGTTTTTTATCAGTAAAATGTACAGCTAACTATAACATGTGTGAAACCTATGGTTTTTTCAGTGAATTTGCAAGGTTTTTTAAATGCTAATTCCTAACTATAACGTGTGTGAAACCTATGGTTTTTTCAGTGAATTTGTACGGTTTTTTAAATGCTAACTTACTTTGCGCCATTCGTGGCGTGCGCGCCCACTTAACGCAGTTCGTTCCGTGCGCGCACGGTGCGCTTCGCGCACCGTGCGCGCACAGTGAGCACGCGGTGCGCTTTGCGCACCGCGCGCCCACTTTACGCAGTTAGTGCCATGCATGCACGGTGGTCACGCACCGCGTGCCCACATTATGCGAGATGGGCCATGTACGCACGATGCGCTTCGCGCACCGTGCGCACATGGGGGACATATTATGCGCATCGTTGTGAAATGTTTTGTTTATTAATTTCAATTATTTCATAAGCCATGCACAAATGGTGCCCTTTGGGCACCATTTGCACATGGGGTGGGGAGAGTGTGGATACTTTTTTTTTTTTAAAAAAATTTTTCCGTACGCGTACGGTAAGCGTAATCGGCGATTTTTGTTTGGGGGCCCGTATATCATTGCTGGGTGATTATTATTTCAATATACTGCCCCTTTACCCATTTTTGGGCTTCATTTATGCTGCCCTACTCAGAGTGCGAGAGAGAAAATGGCGGCCGCCACTTCCTGGTTTCGGCCGATTCGAATGTTTACTAAGATCTAAGAGCCAATCAGAATCGCGCTCGCGCACGTCACCGTACGCGTACGGTAAGCGCACCGTAAGCGCACCGTAAGCTGGCTCAGATATATATATTGATTTAAAGGCTATTTTCTCAGAATCTACTGAACAGATTTACACCAAACCTACAAAAGGCACTTCCTTGACCTGAGGACTACCTCTCTGCCAAATTTCAAGTAATTGTGTTCAGCCGTTCGGGCTGTAGCTGTGTCTAAAGGTCCTATGGAAAAATGCATGGGAAAAATGCGTTTTGGGACCCCCCTTTTATCTCAGCCCCCGCTTGAAGAAACCCCCCGAGACTTTCAGGGTAGGAGCGGAGCGTAGCGCCCCACCTATTTTGAAAAGTTATTCAAAATAGAATGTTGCGGATTTCCTATGGAAACGTGGTCCTAACTATAACTACCTACTGGCGACCGCCAGTAGGTAATATATACATATCCATACACAAGGGTTGCCCTTTAGAAGCTGCCACACACAGAGGGGTTAATACACAAATGGCCACAGGTAGCTCTGTTGACAGCATGCCCCAAAGCTCTCCATACATGCCATACGCGTTTCGAGCGTGTTTGCAGCTCTTGTTCACTGGCTGAAATGATGGAAGAAGCAGGCTAATTTGAAAACAGCTAATTTATTTCAATAGCGAGTCCCGCCGAAGTGGGCTTCCTACACACAGGCATTCTGGTCACAGTAGTCCCGACATAATGCCTGAAGACTGTGCTGCTTCCTTCATCATCTAAAATTATAATTGTCCTTGTTAGGTGAAGAGCGATGATTGCATCACTGGCCCCAGCGCCAATATCTACAGATATATATTAGAAACCATAAAGATGGGTCATTTCGAGAATGAGCCCATAGTTAGGTGGTGCGTGACGCCGGTAAGCCCAAAAACGGCAATTAATAATCCAAAAGTTTTCCAAATGAACGCACTCTCAAAGTCTTGGATGTAAAGCAGGTAGCTCTTTATTGCTCGTTACGCGTTTCGACAAAAAGTTGTCTTGATCACACGAAAAGTACGGAAAAATGAGCATGCATAAATAAAGATACAAACATGGTAATTGACAACGGACTATGGGTCACTTTCACCCTGCGTGGTAACTTGTCGGCCATTTTGTAATGTGCAAATAAATACATATAATGGCACTTAATACTATAATATAGCATTGCAAGGCATTGACGTTTGATACCTGAAGTGCAAAATGAATAAATATAATGGTACTTAATAAAGCATTGCATTGTATTAGCTATAATTACATGAAGTATATACATGAATTTTCGATCGCACTTCGTTGAAGTGACGAGGCGATGAAATAAATCGTGCTCATTGATTTAAACACGTTAAGGACTACGATTTGGATCACTGTTCATGTCCTTTCCGTCAGACAATCAGCTGGCAGACACACTTCGAGTGTTGTATTTACCGTTTAACATACCATGTGCGATAATGAAGACATTACCGAAAAATTAATTTCCAGTAGCGCTAGTGGCATGTACCCATATTACATAAATATGGCCTTCGAATTATGGTTACACAGTATATCTTAGTGTGTACACCTTTCCCAGATATTACCGGGCAATAGTTCATCATTAACCCCTTCGCCGCGGCAGGAATTCCGCCGTAGTGCTGGGGGGGGGGGGGGTTGGGGGCAGCGCGGTGGCGCTGTGCTCATGACGGAACCGCTCCGTCACGAGCCACGGTTGAGCTGTGCTCATGACGGAGTGGTTCCGTCACGTCTCCGCCCACTGCGCTAATCGCCCGCACAGGTGGGGAATTAGCGCCGCGTGGGCGGAGCGGCGGCCAACGGCCGCAGCATGACGGAACCACTCCGTCATGAGCACAGCGCAACCGTGGCTCATGACGGAGTGGTTCCGTCATGAGCGGGGAAGGGGTTAATAGTGGTATGTGGTTAAAGTCTGTGATGATTATGCATCTGGTCTAGTGCCTTCCACCGTTTTTTACTGTACTAGGAACTATCTCTATACATGCACCTTCTATTTGCCTCAGTGGCTGGCCTATGTACAGTTCTGGCATAATGGCATATGAGAATAATTCATCCGAGGAATCCCCTCATAATGAGCTAAAGATTAAACTTTAAGCAAATTACACTACTACAGATCGCAGGTTCAAGATTAGCTCGCCAAGTGGCTGATACATAGTGTCCGAGTCCCAACATACAAAGTAAGTGGAATAAGTGCAGGGAAATAGTAAGTTTAATAATTACATCAAATTTGAAATTTAAAAAGTCTCTTATCTGGATTAAGTGTTCACCCGAGCCCAGGGAAGAAAAGGGTAGGGAACCCATGAAGTGGCCATGCAGAGAGGTGGGCCCCTTCCTTTCCTTCTGTGAATGAGAAGAACACAAATAAAAGACATAATCGGTACAGTTTCATACAATAAAATGATGATATACATATTGAAACGGTATCATGCAATCACAGTACTTCAGTAAAGTACTTTCTTAGTAAGTTATCAATCAACATGGAGGTGTGAGACTAATTCAGCTTCAAGATTATGGCCTCCCGGGAATTTAGTCTCTAATTCCAGTATCCATTTGGATTCTTTGGGCCCGATTCACAGAACTGACTTAAGACAAAATCCTAAACTTACTACCATTTTGGTATTCACAGAAGGCACTTACTCATTTTGGTATTCACAGAAGGCACTTACTCATTTCGGTATTCACAGAAGGTAGGAGTCCTAACTTTACGACTCCTAAATACCTTCTGTGAATACCGAAAGTCTTAAAATTAGGATTTTTATCAGTTTAGTAGTAGTATAGTTAGGACTCCTAACTTTAGGACTCCTAAATGCCTTCTGTGAATACCGAAAGTCTTAAAATTAGGATTTTTCTCAATTTAGTAGTACTAAAGTTAGGACTCCTAACTTTAGGACTCCTAAATGCCTTCTGTGAATACCGAAAGCCTTAAAATAGGGATTTTTCTCAGTTTAGTAGTAGTATAGTTAGGACTCCTAACTTTAGGACTCCTAAATACCTTCTGTGACTACCGAAAGTCTTAAAATAAGGATTTTTCTCAATTTAGTAGCAGTAAAGTTGGACTCCTAACTTAAGGACTCCTAAATGCCTTCTGTGAATACCGAAAGCCTTAAAATTTGGATTATTCTCAGTTTAGTAGTAGTAAAGTTAGGAATCCTAAATTTAGGACTCCTAAACTGAGAAAAATCCTAATTTTAAGACTTTCGGTATTCACAGAAGGCATTTAGGAGTCCTAAAGTTAGGACTCCTAACTTCTGTGAATACCGAAGTGAGTAAGTGTCTTCTGTGAATACCAAAATGAGTAAGTGCCTTCTGTGAATACGAAAATGGTAGTAAGTTTAGGATTTTGTCTTAAGTTAGTTCTGTGAATCGTGCCCTTTCTGTCTCAGTGCCAATTCTCTATTGCCCCCTCTTTTTCCTATGGCTATCTGTTCGATTGCAAAGAATCTAAGTAATGAGTTATTGGACTGGTGGTGTTCTTGGAAATGTCTGGCAATATGGTAGTGTATGTCTACATTAGTAATGGCTCTGAGATGTTCCACGATTCTTTTCTTAACCATACAAGTAGTGCTCCCTACATACCTGAGTTTGCACGGGCATTCTAAAATGTATACAGTAAAATTACTGCTGCTAGTAAGAAATTGGTTAATTTTCCACTTTTGCACACACTCTGGGATACTGAATTCTTTAACAGAATGACTAAAGTGTCCACAGGTGAAGAAGACTTTGAGGTCATGAAAGTTACTTTTCTTAGTTTCAGTTATATCCCCTTTCACCAGGATATCCCTTAGACTTCTACCTTTCCTATAGGTGATTAAGAGTCTCTTGCTTACATCCCGACCTACAATGGTGTCGGTCTGAAGAATGTTCCAATTGTCTACCAGAAGTTTCCGTATTTTGTTGGATTGATTATTGTAGATAGTAATCACTCTGGTACCTAATTCTGTTTTATCATTGTTCTTAGTCATTTCAAGTGATTTTTCTCTACTGACCCCACTTATCTTCCCAAGTGCCTTGTTAAGGACCCATTCGGGGTACCCTCTTTGTCTAAACCTCTCAAGTATGGTCTTTTGTTCTTCCAAGTATTTCTCATTCATGCTACAGTTTCTTTTTGCCCTCCATAGCTCCCCATATGGATTGCTCCATTTAAGGGCTTCTGGGTGGCCACTGAGGGCATGAAGAAGGCTGTTGCCAGCCGTTTCTTTCCTGTACAGGCTGGTGACCAGATTCTCTTCCATGACTTCAATCTTAGTGTCCAAGAACTCCACAGTATTTTTGCTGATGTTGTGTGTCAGAGAAATGTTGTACTGGTTGCTATTGAGTTTATCGATGAAAGTTATAGCTTCAGTTTCAGAGCCTTTCCATACTATTAGCAAATCATCAATATACCTAAGCCACGCAACTACTGACTCAAAATCTGTGGCAAGGGACATGTCTAGGTGAATCTCTTCTTCCCATTTGCCTAGGAAAAGGTTAGCAAAGCTCGGTGCGAAGCACATGCCCATAGCCGTGCCTCGCACCTGCTTATGCAACACCCCGTCGAACATAAAAATGTTATTCTTGAGACATAACATTATCATGTCTGCCAACATGCGAGTATGTTCCAAATACATGATGTTTCTGGTACCTAGGTAGTGCATGCAAACTTCTACCCCCTGGACGTGATCAATGATGGTATATAGTGAATTCACGTCCAGGGTAATGAGAAAATAGTTTTTCTCCCAAACTAGACCTTCTATTTTATTAAGAAAGTCTTTAGTATCTCACATAAGATGGTAATTCAATAACATATTCCTTTAGAAATTGATCGACATATTTTGAAATGTTTTCAAGAACATTGCCTACAGAGGAGACTATAGGTCTCCCTGGTGGAACGGTAGGGTGTTTGTGAATCTTGGGTAGAAGATATAAAATTGCAACTTAGGATAATCTCTTTTTAAAAAACAGTATTCTTGCCATGTGATAATGCCTGTTTCCTGCCATTCAGAACGTTTTTGCCATTTGGCATTGTAAGTGGCTGTGTCACATGTACAATAGAATTTAGCATCAGTGAGCTGTTTTTAGCCTCATTAATGTACAATTGTTTGTCCCACAAAACAATATTGCCACCCTTATCTGATGGACGTATTACCATACTAGTATTTTTGGACAATGATAGAATAATGTTACGATGTTTACGTGACAAGTTGTAGTTTGTAGTCTTGTTGTTAAACCGCACCATGTTTTTGTTTAATCAATTCTTCGGTAACAACGTCATGGAAGGTGTCGATGGAGTCATAGGGTAAATTAGGATAAAACACAGATCGTGGTTTGAATGATGTACATGCTGCTTTGTCTGTGATAATATCTGACCAACCCTGTACTTCTTGTTCCTCTTTGTTGGTTCCGAAAGGTCCTCCTAACTCTAATACTCTTTGTAATATGTTGGCATTGCCAACTGTGAGCCCCGCTTGTATAGGGCCGTTGTAGGTTTGTAGGGTATGTGACTGTGCTCCACTATATTTTAACATGTGCCACTTTGTTAGCTTGATTTTCCCTATGAATTTTAAAATATCTATGCGAGTGTGAGCATAGTTAAACAGTTCTGTAGGAAAAAATGTTAAGCCTAGGCACAGGGGTATTTTTTCAAATTCGGACAATGTACGTGAAGAAAGATTTACAATAGTTTTGTTTACCGTTTTGGCATCCATCATTATTGTGTTTTCTTTGAGCCTCTTCTTCTTGTTCCCATGGGCTCTGTATGTTTTGGATCTGTGTTTCCGTTTGAGGTGTCTTTGTTTGCTGCGCCCCTGCCTCTGCCTCTTCCTCTCCCTCGTCCTCTTCCTCGTCCCTGAGTCGGTGGAGTTTGTGTTGGGGTCGTTTTCCCTGATTGTCAACTCTTCTTCATTACTCTGAACTCGTCTAAAAAAGTTTCCTGGCGAGTTATTATTTCCACTTCTGATGATGAACTGGCTGTATGCACTTAAACGTCAGTATCTGAATCGCTGGCCTCTTTCTGCATTGTTACAATTTCACTAACATCAATTGTGTCCTTGTGTGTGATTGTCTGATTGTACAGGTGGTCATACTAATGGCTATTGGTAAGAATACGTCCGGTCTCGTAATCTGTGCAGTCTCTGTGTAACTTTCTCTTCAATCTCTGTTAATTTCTTGAGTATTCTGTCTCTATCATCCCATGCATACTTTATGAGTATACTCATCATGTTCTTTGACCTCATAGCCGAATTTTCAGCCCACTCATCCAACATGCGTTGGTTAGGAGATTCATGTGAGGGGGTTATGTATATCCTTAAGCCTCATGGGATCATTTGTTTATCTACATAATCCTGGAGGGAGATGGCCTCCCACCATTTGGAGCTTTCTTGTTTCTTTAATTTTTCATATTTTCTAAGTTGGTTGTTCAGTCCATTGTCTTTGTTTGTAGCTGTTGATATTGCTGTAGGTCGCCCTTTGACTAGAGCGTGTGCAAATAGTGATTGTGCTGCCACGCGTCTTTTTTTTCCTCCATATTATTTGTGATTGGTTACAGAGTACCTTGTGTTGTTTCCTGTGCCTATGATGCACGTCTTACTTGGAGATCACTAGGCATTATTGCCTTTGGTGTTTAATGTCTTTCTTGTGCCCTATGTGGCTACCGTGCTACTGCCAGACTTCCCGCACTCAGTTGGTGATTCCTAATGCCGCAAGGTTCAATATGTGTTCCAAGGGTAACGGGGGGAGGGGAGAGAAGATGTTATCATATGAGAGTACTGGGTGACTATGTGGTTCAATTATATTTCCCGTAGTGGTAGTCCATTCAGTCACAATCATATTTTCTACACAGTGAATAGTTCCAAATTCTGTACTCGTTATTCCCGTTAACCGTTACTCCCTGCCACAGACGCAAGTACTCAGCCCCAACCGCCGTGCCTGTGAGGGAGCCCACCCAGCCACAAGTGCAGGAGCAAACCCCCCTACCGGGAAACGACAACGGGGCCAAGCTTACCTCTGGACGCAGGGATCCTTGGCAATCCTTGGATATACGTGCTCCCAATCCAGAGTTCGCAGCCGGTTCACGATCCATCAATCGATATTAGAGTCCATAGAGAAGGGTCATTGAAATTGGGCTCATTGATTTAAACACTTTAAGGACTACGATTTGGATCACTGTTCATGTCATTTTCGTCAGACAATCAGCTGGCAGACGCACTTCGAGTGTTGTATTTACCATTTAACATACCATGTGCGATAATGAAGACATTACCAAAAAATGAATTTCCAGTAGAGCTAGTGGCATGTAACCATGTTACATAATTATGGCCATCGAATTATGGTTACACAGTATATCTTAGTGTGTACACCTTTTCTAGATATTACCGGGCAATAGTTAATCATTAATAGTGGTATGTGGTGAAAGTCTGTGACCCATAGTCCGTTGTCAATTACCATGTTTGTATCTTTATTTATACACGCTCATTTTTCCGTACTTTTTGTGTGATCAAGACAACTTTTGGACGAAACACGTAACGAGCAATAAAGAGCTACCTGCTTTACATCAAATATATAAATATATGTCGAAAACCAAATCGGTCTGAGAAACCGGTCTGATATTTGCGACTCACTCCTCTGTTGGTGCTAGCATTGAGGGTATGCCAAGCCCCCCTAGTTAATTTCACATCCACTTTTGCAACAAAAGACGCTGCACTCCAGTCTCAGGTAAGAATTCTATACATATTTATTGCACGTAGCAAACACCTACGCGTTTCAACTCCTCCGATCAGTGAGTCCTTAATCAGTTATAATCTTTGTACGTATTTCCCGTCCCGCCTTTTATGAGGTATTCTGGGAAATGTAGTCTATATGTACATATGATCGCATATCAACTTTTCACTGTTCGTTGCATGAGAGGCAAAATTGTGAGCATATGGATGTGAAATTAACTGGGGGGGCTTGGTCTACCCTCCACACTAGCACCAACAGGTGAGTACGTCACAAATATCAGACCGCTTTGGTTTTCAACATTGTTGTAAAAGTGACAGCACCTGATACAAAGTATCCACACACCTGCAAGAAGGAGCTGATGTGAGAACTCTTCCGTGTTAATCTGAAAGGCAGCAGGAGGGAGAACAACAGTAAGCTATTTGATATACAGAAGTGTAACTAAAACCAAAACGGAAGAGGCGTAAAACAATCAAGGATAGGAGAAACAGTCGAACGCGGAGCATTAAAACATCCGATAGGGAGGAGCGCCGACATACGGAGTCGGAGGACGCTGAGTGATTGGAAGCCGCCCCAGGTAGTATAATGCTCATCTAATCGACTATTTTCAAGAACAATGTATCGATGTAGCTCGCATTATTACTAGAGTGAGCCAGTCTCCGGGTAACCATTTAAATTTAATTTACACTTCGATAGCAAACAACAGTGGGTGAGGGCATAACAACGAATAGCAGCTTGGAGATTAGAGCTGCCAAAAGTGCACTTAAAGTGCAGATGTTATTTTCATCCAACCAAAGTATGTCAACCGATAGGAATAAAAACACTGGGACACAAGTTTTCAATTTACAGCAGGCACTTTCACAAGTGGAAAAAATATATCACAAAGAAATAACTAAAAGCTGGGAAATAATTACACTGGAAAAATATGTAGAAATTGACAGAGTGTCGAGGGGACTTCGAATATTTACAATGCCAAACCATTGACGTATGACTGGAAATGCTGCTAGAATGGAGTGAGAACAATATGATTTGCTCAAAAAACATGATGAGGATTTTAATAAAATATGCCAAAATGGATGTAGAGGATCTAACCAAGTCCATAAAAGCAATAGAGGAGAAAATATCAACATATCCCACCATGGATGAGAGCAGCAAACTAAGGAAACAAATGGAAGGTTCTGAGCACATGCGGGTTAGAGAGCTTGCAGATTTTATTCTGACCAGCATGACGCGGTTCAGCACAACTGCCTTTTTCAAATGCTATTGTTATGGGTGTTGCACATCTTCATGTTTTAAACAAAAATTGCCTCTCAGTGATTGGTGGAAATTCAAAAGTGGAAGTTGAAGGAATACCACGATCTCAGCACTTCGAGTCACTTTATGCAGGCGCTGTTGCCAAGTACCTTAATTGCCACTTCCTCTTTTACATTCCCACTAATAGACCCACTCAGAGACCCATGTACCCACTCACAGACCTAGTCAGACACTCAGGCACCCACTCACAGACCGTCTCAGACATTCACACTTCCACTCAGAGACCCACACAGAGATTCAAGCACCCACTCCCAGACCCACTCAGAGTCTCACACACCCACTCACAGACTCACTCAGAGACCCATGAACCCACTCATAGACCCACTCAGAGACTAATGCATCAATAACAGATCCCCTCAGACACTCCTGCACCCACCTACAGACCCACTCAGGCATTCATGCACCCACTCACAGACCCACTCAGACAGTCATTCACTCACTTGCAGACCCACTCAGACACTCACACACCCACTGACATACCCAATCAGAGACTCATGCACCCATTCACAGACTACTCAGTGACCCCTGCACCCAATTTCCTATCCACTCACACACCTACTCATAGACCCACTCAGAGACTGATGCACCCACTCACAGACCTACTCACAGACCCATGCAACCACTCAAAGACCCATTCAGACACTCACATGCCCACTCACAGACCCACACAGAGACTCATGCCCCCACTCACAGACCCACTCAAACTCATGAACCCATTCACAGACCCACTCAGAGACTCATGCACCTACTCACAGTCTCACTCAGATACTTATTCACCCACTAACAGACCCACTCAGACACTCAAGTATCCACTCACAGATCCACTCAGAGACTCATGCACCCACTCACAGATTCACTTAGACACTAACACACCCAATCAGATGTACAGAGTCATTTATATAGTTGTGAATTTTAAATGTGCTGGTGTCTGTTGAATGTCTGTTCTTGTTTGGCATTTTCACAACATAATCCTGAATTTGAAAAAAAAGTTTTTTCAAAAAGAAAATGAACCAGTGTTTGGGAAATAGGGTGAATCTGATAAGAGCCTTTGTGTTTATTGTGTGTAGATGATAACTGCACATAAAACATGATTCAGTTGTTCAAGTTGTTGAGGAACACCCTGTTGCCATTTTCTGGGAAGTGAACTCTCTCTCTTCTTTATATATGCTTCAAGTCAAAACACAAGTTGTTGTGGTAGATAGAACCTCTGGGCCCGATTCACAGAACTAACTGAAGACAAATTCCTAAACTTACTACCATTTTCGTATTCACAGAAGGCACTTACTCATTTTGTTATTCATAGAAGACACTTACTCACTTCGGTATTCACAGAAGTTAGGAGTCCTAACTTTAGGACTCCTAAATGCCTTCTGTGAATACCGAAAGTCTTAAAATTAGGATTTTTCTCAGTTTAGGAGTCGTAAAGTTAGGAGTCCTAACTTTACTACTACTAAACTGAGAAAAATCCTAATTTTAAGGCTTTAGGTATTCACAGAAGGTATTTAGGAGTCCTAAAGTTAGGAGTCCTAACTTTACTACTACTAAATTGAGAAAAATCCTAATTTGAAGACTTTCGGTATTCAAAGAAGGCATTTAGGAGTCCTAAAGTTAGGAGTCCTAACTATACTACTACTAAACTGAGAAAAATCCTAATTTTAAGACTTTCGTTATTCACAGAAGGCATTTAGGAGTCCTAAAGTTAGGACTCCTAACTTCTGTGAATACCGAAATGAGTAAGTGCCTTCTGTGAATACCAAAATGGTAGTAAGTTTAGGATTTTGTCTTAAATTAGTTCTGTGAATCGGGCCCAATGTTATTGTCGCTGAGGAATGCAGAAACAGTTTTATTGGCAGAATTCCTATCTGTGGACTGTTTGAACAATGGCAGTGTTATAACGGCAGCCATCTTATCATAGCAAATTATACATTCAGATAATGACAAGCTTAATCACTGTGCAGGATTGCAGCATTATTAACCATGCATGATTCAATATTCAATGCTTTTTCTAAAAAATATATATTACAATAATTGTCAATACTTATGTATCGAACCTACATTGTAAGTAGTCGCATAGCTAATATTCCATTTGGTTAAGTTATCGATTGGCTTTTTTCAATATATAGATGTTATTTGAGTAAAATACCCTCGACAATGCGCTAATCATAACAATTCTACATCCAAACTGTATGATTTTTTAATCCAATCCAACGCCAATAATACAGCCCAGAATTTAAATATGTGGCGATTTATAATGCTTTGACATATATTTGGTACACAAATTAAATCCTAGTGGGTTTTCATTCCAAAGAATGGATACAGAATTATGGAAAATACTGCTTCTCATATCCTCCATTGTAACTCTCCAACTCTTATTTTCAAGTTGAAGACTTTTCAAGTGAACAGTTATTCTATCGTCATATTGTAGCTCGTTCCTACAGACAGCAGTCCGTGCCAAATGTGAAAGAATCAATGGTTCTCAACCAATCAATGAATAAGTGTACAAACCTGAAAGTGAAAGAACATAACATTTAAATTAAAATCCAATTCATCTTCAATATTCAGCTAACAATTGTTTCTAACAAGTTAATTATGCAAATGTACCAACAATTCCTCATTTGAGTTTAATCCCAAAGGGGTCATAGTTTCAACATCTATAATATATCTTGACTCCAATTTACGTAAGGTTAGTAATCTATTCCCACCTCGGGTATTCTCTGACACCGCATTAATCACAACCATCCTCAAAAGTTTCTCATTTTGAAAATGTTTGTGAATACCGAAAGTCTTAAAATTAGGATTTTTCTCAATTTAGTAGTAGTAAAGTTAGTACTCCTAACTTTAGGACTCTTAAAGGCCTTCTGTGAATACCGAAAGCCTTAAAATTAGGATTTTTCTCAGTTTAGTAGTTGTATAGTTAGGACTCCTAACTTTAGGACTCCTAAACTGAGAAAAATCCTAATTTTAAGACTTTCGGTATTCACAGAAGGAATTTAGGAGTCCTAAAGTTAGGACTCCTAACTTCTGTGAATACCGAAGTGAGTAAGTGTCTTCTGTGAATACCAAAATGAGTAAGTGCCTTCTGTGAATATGAAAATGGTAGTAAGTTTAGGATTTTGTCTTAAGTTAGTTCTGTGAATCGGGCCCTATAGGTCTCCCTGGTGGAACGGTAGGGTGTTTGTGAATCTTTGGTAGAAGATATAAAATTGCAATTTAGGATAATCTCTTTTTAAAAAACAGTATTCTTGCCATGTGATAATACCTGTTTCCTGCCATTCAGAACATTTTTGCCATTTGGTAGTTATACTAGCATTGTAAGTGGCTGTGCCACATGTACAATAAAATTTAGCATCACTGAGCTGTTTTTTAGCCTCATCAATGTACAAATGTTTGTCCCACAAAACAATATTGCCACCCTTATCTGATGGACGTATTACCATACTAGTATTTTTGGACAATGATAGAATAATGTTCCGTTGTTTATGTGACAAGTTGTAGTTTGTAGTCTTGTTGTTAAACCACACCATGTTTTTGTTTAATCAATTCTTCGGTAACAACGTCATGGAAGGTGTCGATGGAGTCATGGGATAAATTAGGATAAAACACAGATCGTGGTTTGAATGATGTACATGCTGCTTTGTCTGTGATAATATCTGACCAACCCTGTACTTCTTGTTCCTCTGTGTTGGTTCCGAAAGGTCCTCCTAACTCTAATACTGTTTGTAATATGTTGGCATCGCCAACTGTGAGCCCCGGTTATATAGGGCTGTTGTAGGTTTGTAGGGTATCTGACTGTGCTCCGCTATATTTTAACATGTGCCACTTTGTTAGCTTGATTTTCCTTATGAATTTTAAAATATGTATGCGAGTGTTAGCATAGTTGAACAGTTCTGTAGGAAAAAATGTTAAGCCAAGGCACAGGGTTGTTTTTTCAAATTCGGACAATGTACGTGAAGAAAGATTTACAATAGTTTTGTTTACCGTTTTGGCATCCATCATTATTGTGTTTTCTTTGAGCCTCTTCTTCTTGTTCCCATGGGCTCTGTATTTTTTGGATCTGTGTTTCCGTTTGAGGCGTCTTTGTTTGCTGCACCCCTGCCTCTGCCTCTTCCTCTCCCTCGGCCTCTTCCTCGTCCCCGAGTCGGTGGAGTTTGTGTTGGGGTCATTTTCCCTGTTTGTCAACTCTTCTTCATTACTGTGAACTTGTCTAAAAAAGTTGCATGGCGATTTATTATTTCCACTTCTGATGATGAACTGGCTGTATGCACTGAAACGTCAGTATCTGAATCGCTGGCCTCTTTCTGCATTGTTACAATTTCATTAATATCAATTCTGTCCTTGTGTGTGATTGTCTGATTGTACAGGTGGTCATACTAATGGCTATTGGTAAGAATACGTCCCGTCTCGTAATCTGTGCAGTCTCTGTGTAACTTTCTCTTCAATCTCTGTTAATTCCTTGAGTATTCTGTCTCTATCATCCCATGCATACTTTATGAGTATACTCATCATGGGGCATATCAACAACAACCGGCGATAATTATCGCTGAGCGCACTTAGGGCTCGGATAATTATCACCGGCTAGCGCCGATTTTTATCGCTCAGATAGCGTGCTATTAGCAACGCTTATCTCATCAGCGATAAAAATCCTAGCGCTAACTGGCTAACGTGAGATTATCGCTGGAAACCCAGCGATAATCTCACGTTAGCTAGTTGATAGGGACTCACAAACTTAGCCATGATATCCACCTTCCATAGGATATCATGGCTAAGTCAGTCCTGAAGCAGGTGTTAGGAAAGTAGCGATAACAGGTGTTATCGCTACTTTTCCTGACGCTATGCTTCATAGCGTGGGGCTTGATGATAGGAGAAATGTCGCTCAGCGACATTTCTCCTATCATGTCAGGTCAGGAACGCCCACTTTGCATCTCATTAGAGATGCAAAGCTGGGCGTTAGACACCCCCACGCTAAAGCAAGGTTTCACGCGTTAGTGTGGCCTTGCTAATATAGAAATAAAATTATCGCCGCTTTTCGACCGAAAACGGCCGCTAAAGCTTCGATAATTTTTTATCGCCTCGTTGTAAATATGCCCCCATGTTCTTTGACCTCATAGCCGAATTTTCAGCCCATTCATCCAACATGCGTTGGTTAGGAGATTCATGTGAGGGGTTATGTATATCCTTAAGCCTCGTGGGATCATTTGTTTATCTACATAATCCTGGAGGGAGATGGCCTCCCACCATTTGGAGCTTTCTTGTTTCTTTAATTTTTCATATTTTCTAAGTTGGTTGTTCAGTCCATTGTCTTTGTTTGTAGCTGTTGATATTGCTGTAGGTCGCCCTTTGACTAGAGCACGTGCAAATAGTGATTGTGCTGCCACGCGTCTTTCATTTTCTTCCTCCATATTATTTGTGATTGGTTACAGAGTACTGTGTGTTGTTTCCTGTGCCTATGATGCACATCTTACTTGGGAAACACTAGGCGTTATTGCCTTTGGTGTTTAATGTCTTTCTTGTCCCCTTTGTGGCTACTGTGCTACTGCCAGACTTCCCGCACTCAGTTGGTGGTTCCTAATGCCGCAAGGTTCAATATGTGTTCCAAGGGTGACAGGGGGAGGGGAGAGAAGATGTTATCATATGAGAGTACTGGGTGACTATGTGGTTCAATTATATTTCCCGTAGTGGTAGTCCATTCAGTCACAATCGTATTTTCTACACAGTGAATAGTTCCAAATTCTGTACTCGTTTTTCCCCTTAACCGTTACTCCCTGCCACAGACGCAAGTACTCAGCCCCAACCGCCGTGCCTGTGAGGGAGCCCACACAGCCACAAGTGCAGGAGCAAACCCCCCTACCGGGAAATGACAACGGGGCCAAGCTTACCTCTGGACGCAGGGATCCTTGGCAATCCTTGGATATACGTGCTCCCAATCCGGAGTTCGCAGCCGGCTCATGAGCCCTCAATCGATATTAGAGTCCATAGAGTAGGGTTATTTCGGGAACGAGTCCATAGTTAGGTGGTGCATGACGCCGGTAAGCCCAAAAACGACAATTAATAATCCAAAAGTTTTCCAAATGAACGCACTCTCAAATTCTTGGATGTAAAGCAGGTAGCTCTTTATTGCTCGTTACGCGTTTCGACAAAAAGTTGTCTTGATCACACGAAAAGTACGGAAAAATGAGCGTGCATAAATAAAGATACAAACATGGTAATTGACAACGGACTATGGGTCACTTTCACCCTGCGTGGTAACTTGTCGGCCATTTTGTAATGTGCAAATAAATACATATAATGGCACTTAATACTATAATGTAGCATTGAAAGGTATTGACTTTTGATACCTGAAGTGCAAAATGAATAAATATAATGGTACTTAATATAGCATTGCATTGTATTAGCTATAATTACATGAAGTATATACATGAATGTTCGATCGCACATCGTTGAAGTGACGAGGCGATGAAATTGTGCTCATTGATTTAAACACTTTAAGGACTACGATTTGGATCACTGTTCATGTACTTTCCGTCAGACAATCAGCTGGCAGACGCACTTCGAGTGTTGTATTTACCATTTAACATACCATGTGCGATAATGAAGACATTACCGAAAAATGAATTTTCAGTAGCGCTAGTGGCATGTACCCATGTTACATAAATATGGCCATTGAATTATGGTTACACAGTATATCTTAGTGTGTACACCTTTCCTAGATATTACCGGGCAATAGTTCATCATTAATAGTGGTATCTGGTTAAAGTCTGTAACCCATAGTCCGTTGTCAATTACCATGTTTGTATTATTATTTATGCACGCTCATTTTTCCGTACTTTTTGTGTGATCAAAACAACTTTTTGACGAAACACGTAACGAGCAATAAAGAGCTACCTGCTTTACATCAAATATATAAATATATGTCGAAAACCAAATCGGTCTGGGAAACCGGTCTGATATTTGCGACGCACTCCTCTATTGGTGCTAGCGTTGAGGGTAGACCAAGACCCCCTAGTTAATTTCACATCCACTTTTGCAACAAAAGACGCTGCACTCCAGTCTCCGGTAAGAATTCTATACATGTTTATTGCACGTAGCAAACACCTACGCGTTTCAACACCTCCGATCAGTGAGTCCTTAATCAGTTCTAATCTTTATACATATTTCCCGTCCCGCCTTTTAGGAGGTATTCTGGGAAATGTAGTCTACATGTACATATGATCGCATAACAACTTGATGAAATTGTGCTCATTGATTTAAACACTTTAAGGACTACGATTTGGATCACCGTTCATGTCCTTTCCATCAGACAATCAGCTGGCAGACGCACTTCGAGTGTTGTATTTACCATTTAATATACCATGTGCGATAATGAAGACATTACCAAAAAATGAATTTCCAGTAGCGCTAGTGGCATGTAGCCATGTTACATAAATATCGCCATCGAATTAGGGTTACACAGTATATCTTAGTGTGTACACCTTTCCTAGATATTACCGGGCAATAGTTCATCATTAATAGTGGTATGTGGTTAAAGTCTGTGACCCATAGTCCGTTGTCAATTACCATGTTTGTATCTTTATTTATGCACGCTCATTTTTCCGTACTTTTTGTGTGATCAAGACAACTTTTTGACGAAACATGTAACGAGCAATAAAGAGCTACCTGCTTTACATCAAATATATAAATATATGTCGAAAACCAAATCGGTCTGAGAAACCGGTCTGATATTTGCGACTCACTCCTCTATTGGTGCTAGCGTTGAGGGTAGACCAAGCCCCCCTAGTTAATTTCACATCCACTTTTGCAACAAAAGACGCTGCACTCCAGTCTCCGGTAAGAATTCTATACATATTTATTGCACGTAGCAAACACCTACGTGTTTCAACTCCTCCGATCAGTGAGTCCTTAATCAGTTATAATCTTTGTACATATTTCCCGTCCCGCCTTTTATGAGGTATTCTGGGAAATGTAGTCTATATGCACATATGATCGCACAACAACTTTTCACTGTTCGTTGCATGAGAGGCAAAATTGTGAGCATATGGATGATTAACTGGGGGGGCTTGGTCTACCCTCAACACTAGCACCAACAGGTGAGTACGTCACAAATATCAGACCGCTTTGGTTTTCAACATTGTTGTAAAAGTGACAGCACCTGATACAAAGTATCCACACACCTGCAAGAAGGAGCTGATGTGAGAACTCTTCCGTGTTAATCTGAAAGGCAGCAGGAGGGAGAACAACAGTAAGCTATTTGATATACAGAAGTGTAACTAAAACCAAAACGGAAGAGGCGGAAAACAATCAAGGATAGGAGAAACAGTCGAACGCGGAGCATTAAAACATCCAATAGGGAGGAGCGCCGACATACGGAGTCGGAGGACGCTGAGTGATTGGAAGCCGCCCCAGGTAGGATAATGCTCATCTAATCGACTATTTTCAAGAATAATGTATCGATGTAGCTCGCATTATTACTAGAGTGAGCCAGTCTCCGGGTAACCATTTAAATTTTATTTACACTTCGATAGCAAACAACAGTGGGTGAGGGCATAACAACGAATAGCAGCTTGGAGATTAGAGCTGCCAAAAGTGCACTTAAATGCAGATGTTATTTTCATCCAACCAAAGTATGTCAACCGATAGGAATAAAAACACTGGGACACAAGTTTTCAATTTACAGCAGGCACTTTCACAAGTGGAAAAAATATATCACAAAGAAATAACTAAAAGCTGGGAAATAATTACACTGGAGAAATATGTAGAAATTGACAGAGTGTCGAGGGGACTTCGAATATTTACAATGCCAAACCATTGACGTATGACCAGAAATGCTGCTAGAATGGAGTGAGAACAATATGATTTGCTCAAAAAACATGATGAGGATTTTAATAAAATATGCCAAAATGGATGTAGAGGATCTAACCAAGTCCATAAAAGAAATAGAGGAGAAAATATCAACATATCTCACCATAGATGAGAGCAGCAAACTAAGGAAACAAATGGAAGATCAATTAGAAAAACATGAGTCAGACATAGAAGCCAGAAAACAACTAAAGTACTTAAGAGATGAACAGGATTATCTTAATGGAACAGTGTGTACATTTGCTAGACCATTCGCAGCATTGAAAAAACAACATGTTACAGATGCCAAAATAAAGGTGGTGCTACCAGCAGAGGAAATAAGTGAACCTGATATGGATTTCAGTGAAGGAGAAGCAGCCATGGAAGGTGTGACAAGAGCTACAAGAGGAAATGCAAAATGAAGGGGCTGAGGATGCATTATAGGTGGAGGCCCATCAAAAAACAACCAAAGAAGCACAGAAAAAGCAGAAGAGGGTATGGGAACAATTACTTACCACCTGCACAACAGACAGAAGAAGTAACAACAACATAATCACCAGAGGAGGGACATGAGGAAGAAGAAACAAATCTAGTAATCAATCTGTCAAATTATGAATTGAATAAAAATCAACTATCCATACTCAATAAATGTCTTTCCTTCTGTCCTGAGCAACATATAGACTTAGTGGAAACCAAAATAGACGTCTACAAATTTATAAGAAAAGTCAGATTAGTGAAATACTTCTCCAACAAAGAACCCAAACAGATAGCAGATACCACCAGCAGTCCACAAGACAACATAATAATAAAGCAAACGAGTGACATTAAACTAATGTTTGATTTCATGCATGATCGAAATGATGAAGACATGACAGAGACACTGATTATGGAACACTTAGAATGGGAACCTGATGACCACACACACAGTTCCTTTAAACCTAAGTCTAAATTTTGTCCCAATCTAACTCCTGGCAACAAAGTTGACATCTTTTATGATGCAGTTTTGAATGATCTTGAGAAAATCAAAATCAAAGACAGCAAAGTAAATCTTACAATATCAGAAAGGACGGCTTTGAAAAATCTATCAATGAATGAATCCATAATTGTGAAGCCAGCAGACAAAGGTGGTAATATTGTGATCCTAAATAAACAGGATTACATGAAAGAAGCATACAGACAATTAAATGACCCCAACAATTATAAAAAATTGCAATACAACCTTATGGAGACAATGATTTCTAATTTGAACTTGAAACTCAAAGGATGGTATGATGATACATTACTGAATGAGGAGGAATATCAATTTCTAACAGCCACTAACCCAATTAAGCCAACAATATACTCAATACCCGAGATTGACAAACCACTAAACAAGCCCCCCAGGAAGACCAATAGCATCCCGGTGTGGATCTATGTTTGAAAACATCTCAAAATATGTGGATTAGTATATCTTCCCTATGGTCACGCCACTATCATCATATCTCAAAGACAGTAGAGAATTTCTTAGAATAATATCTGAGATTGAATGGCAAAAGACTTACTTGTTTTTTTTATCATTGATGGAATCTCCCTATACACCTCAATTCAACACAAAACAGGATTAAATGCAGTGAGGTACTTTCTCAAACAAAGAAATATCAGAGAAGCTAAGCATTCAACCATGATCATAGAAATGATTAACATGTGCCTACACAACAATATCTTCTTCTTTAATCCTCAATTGTACCAACAAAACCTGCAGAACTGCAATGGGACTTTCCTTATACTCAGCTATGCAAATTTAACCATGGGCTGGTGGGAGAGGGAGATTGCATGGAATGACATATATGAACAACACTTAACAAAAATCATTATTGATTGTGATATATAGATGATCTTTTCCCAATTTGGAACGGAACACAGCAAGAATTTGAACAATATTTCGCAGCCATCAATAGAAATTATCATAATCTGAGATTTACATACAATATAAGTGATAGTAAAATTGACTTTTTAAACATCAGAGTATATGTCAAGAACCAAAAATTGGAAACAAGCATGTACAGGGAGCCAACTGAAACCAACAGTGTGCTGCATGGAACCAGTTTCCACCCGAAAACCCTGATCAGAAGTATCCCAAATGGGGAGTTTCTGCGCATAATAAGGAACTGCACAGAAGAAGGAGAGATTGTGGTCCAAAACACAAAAAGTGAAGACAAGATTCTCTCAGAGGAAATACCCGGCATCTTATGTTGAATAAGGAGCCGAAAAAACACAGATCAGAAAGAGGCAACAAATACTCATGGAGAAATCAGATCAGAAGAGCAAGAGTGGGGAAACAATCGGAATGATAACAACATACAACAAGTGTTAGAAAAACCCACACTCCCACACCGGAAGGGTGGTGGTGGGTTCTCCCAGACACACACTGTGGTAGCTTGGCTCGAGTGGTCAGGGGTCAGGCACCGTGTTAAGCATACGACATACCCACACAATAACCATGCGTGCATCCGTTCCAAAAACGACACTACACCTTAAAAATTATACTGAAAATATATCTCTTTATCTTCTTTTCTCTTAGTTGCTGATTAAATAAATAATAATACAATCACAGTACACAAGGCTTTTCCTTAAAAAGTGCAGGTCCAATAAATAATAACACTTTACAGGTGCAATAAACAGGATCAGGTCAAATAAATACTGTGAGGGAATAAATACTGTGCAGGAATAAGTTAGCTCAGGACAATAAATACATCACAGGAATAACTTAGATAAATACAATAAATACAGTACCCTCAATAAATAATATCAGCCAACAATGACATTTGTAAAATCAGATCACATTTAAAATACTATGGGCTGATTTGGCCCAGTCACAGCTTGTGGTTAGGTGGATGGCCTGAGGGGTATACTCCCTGGCTTGGACAAGGCTGAGGCCTAAACTGAGGTAGATCAAGGGGGAATCTAGAGATCTGGCTCTCCCACACTACACAACCCCTCTGTATTAGTCTCAGCTCACCCCTGGCACAATCAAGCTGGTTCCAGCACCTCTCTAGCCCCTAGGAGAGTCTCTCAGGGCTCCACATGGCCTTAGGCGCCCTCTATTCCACTTACTGCCCTTTTTATGAAGCTCTGACGGCGCTGGAGTCGTGTCGACGCCGTGAGGCGGCTCCGGTTCGATGTCGGCGGCCTCGGCTCAATGACAGTTCTTGTCGACGCCGGTATGCGGTTCCGATTCGATGTCGGCGGCCTCGGTTCGATGTCGGCTCCGGTTCAATGACGTCGGGCAGTCTTGGCTCGATGTCGACTTCCGACGGCTCCGGTTCGATGTCGGCGGCCTCGGCTCGATGTCGACCTCCGGTTCGATGACGTCGGCTGTCTTGGCTCGATGTCGACTTCCGACGGCTCCGGAGTGCGATCTCCACTCCCGACCTCCGGTGCTCCTTTCCTCAGGTTCCGGCGACTCCGGAGTGCGACCTCCACTCCCGACCTCCGGCACGATTCCCTTCAGGTTCCGGCGACTCCGGAGTCCGATCTCCACTCCCGACCTCCGGCACGCTTCACCTCGGTCTCCGGCGACTCCGGAGGGCGGACTTCACTCCCCCGTCGACGCCGCACACTCGACCTCGGGTGACTTCCTCCTCGACCTCTGGTACTCTCCACGACCTCCGTCGGCGCCCTCTCTCGACCTCTGGCGGCTCCGGGTACGACGTCTGCTTTCCAGTCAGCGCCGCTTCTCCACCTCGGGCTCCAGGTCTCTAGGCTTCTCGACGTCGGACTTCAGGTAGTTACCAGTAACCAGGTCAGGTGCTTGCTGTTCTTTACTTTTAAGGCCTGTTCCTGCTGTCCAGGTCCTTAAGATGGTTTTTCTTGCTTTCTCCCACACAGGGCTCCAGGCTGGGCTCAGTCAGTAGGGACTAGTATCAAGGGTGGGTTTATGGACCCCACTCCAGGCACAAGTTTCCACCCCTGCTGCCTCACTCCTTCCTCCTTCAGGTTTCTGCTGCTCTCTCTTCACCAGTCAGGTGCCAACTGCCAACTCCAACTGTGAACTCTGGCTTAGCTTCCCAACATTCCAAACCGCCTCCAACTGTCACAGGGTTCCAGAATGTTGCAGAAGGTTCTAGTAGGTTCCAGTGGGTTCTGATGATGTCACAGGTGGCCACCATTTTGTGCTCCAGGCCCTCAGACAGAAGTTCCAGGGGTAGATAAAATGGCTCCCTGAATCTGCATCAATACTAAAAAGTCTGGTGGTTCCCAAAAAGGAAAAATACTAACAGGGTTTGAGGCAAAAGTGGGACAAAATAAATAATGATGAGGAGGGACCACCCAAAGGGCTGACAGGTCTAACAACAAGGAACATCAACTGATACAAAAGATATTTAAGAAGCAGTGGAACATTCTGACAAGTGACAAAGACATTGCAAAAGCGGTAGGGAACAAACCACAAATAACATATGGAAAAGTTTGCTCCCTTCAAGATCGACTAGTAAGAAGCCACTTTTCTAACCAACAACAAGGAAGTTGGTTTCAACAACAAAATAGAGGTTTCTTCAAATGTAACAACTGCAAGGCATGCAGGTTTGGGGAAAATATGAGGAACATTAGAGATCCGAATGGAAAAGAAATCCCAATTGATTATAAAATAACCTGCAACGCACAATTTGTGGTGTATGTCATTGAGTGTATCTATGGTTTGAAATACATGGGAAGCACAATCTGCCCGTTTAAGAAAAGAATATTAGAACATACGTGGGCTGTTTAACACAAAGACTCAAGCTATACAACTGTGAAGCATCATGTCCAACACCATGACAACAATTGAAAAACCTTAAGATATTATGGAATTTCACATGTTTCTAAAAATGAGAGAGGTGGGGACAGAACATCACAACTACGCAGACTAGAAAGCAAATACATCATAAGACTCCATACAAAAATACCATTCGGCCTTAACAAAATGAAGAACTGTATGTACACTTATAACATAAATTACATTCATGAAAACTGTGTGAGTATGGACAGTGAACAGAATGAGGTGCCCAGTGTTGATTACAAATACAATATATGGGTATATATACCTGTTAGTAAGTAGGGTTGCAGTAACATTCAAAAGATCAATCTTATAATATAAATTAAACAGTACATTTAGGATTATGATTGATATATGCAAGTACTAAATAGGTACAATGTGAGAGAAAACAAAGGTACCAAGCATCCCGTTTCCTACGTATCCCTATAACACACATCTAAACAAGGCACTCAGCCATCGAAAATCATGTGTGTAAATATTTCACACTGTTGGACTCCATGGAATAAAATTAAAATTAAAAAGGTCCAATTACTCACCGGAGTGCAGCGTCTTTTGTTGCAAAAGTGGATGTGAGATATATCTATCTCTCTCTCTCTCTCTCTCTCTCTCTCTCTCTCTCTCTCTCTCTCTTTCTCTCTCTCTCTCTCTTTCTATATATATATGTATATATATATATATATATATATATATATATATATATATACACATATATATATTTATAGACGAAGCGACGAGGATTGGTAAGCGGGTTTCATTGTTTAACTCGCAGTTCTGTAATATCTTCTGGCAGGACGAAGGGGGATTATAACAAGATATAAATGACACTCCGTCTCTGAATCATGTTCAATGTATCGGAACGCCGCGAAGCGGCAGAAGGCATGTTCAAAAGGAGTACATCAATGAATTCACAACGAGTCGGCAGTAAAGTGGTACCAGCCAATACGAACTTAACATCTAAATTTACAGCATTAGAACGATTATATGAGCGAGAACACAGAAAGTGGTGGGAGGCTACCTCCCTACAAAGTTACATCGACGTGGATCGGGTACCGAAAGGTTTACGTATTTACACCATCCCGGCCTACGAAAATCCGGACCCCAAACTTCTGGATGAATGGGCTGCTCACACAGCCGAGTCAAGTAAGGGGATGCTGCTCATACTAGTTAAGTTCGCATGGAGTGATAGAGACAAAGCATTATTGGAAATTGAAAAGATAGAAACAGATATAGAGAAAGAGGAGGATAAGAAGAAAATCGAGGAACTAAGAGAACAGATGAAAAAAAGACTCATTAAATACGAAGCCAAAATCAAGCAAAGAAAACAAGAAAAGTTTGAAAGGGACGAACGTGATTATGCCCAGGGTAGGGTACTCACCTTTGCGAAAAAGTTCGAAGGGCCTCGTAAAGAACTGAGAGCCACTGGGAACACACCCACAGCAATAAGAGTCGATACCTCTGAGTCTGAAGTAACAGGTGGGGAGTCTTCGGATGATGGAAGCAATCAGATGATGGCGAAGACCCCTTTTCAAGAGGAATTTCGCATCATGAGACAAACCTGGCTGCGAGGTGGCAAAAGCAGACCGCCGGAGGCAGAAAAAGACAAACAAGGAGGGGCAGTTGGAGCAGGAGGTTCAAACGCCCCAACCAGGGCAACCCGCAACAGGAAAGGGAAGAAATGGATGTAGATAACCTAACCATCGTGAACCTGACATCCAAGACTCTAACTAACACGGAAGAACAAGTGTTAAAATTAGGTCTTACCTTTTGCCCTTCCAACAAAATGGAATATACGCAAACACGTATCGACCTCTTCAAACTTACCCGCAAACTAAAGCTTCATAAATACTTCAAGTCTAAACCAAACTTTCTCAAACAAAGAAAGAAATTGAATGAACCATCCACAATGGATGCACTAACCGGTGAAGATTTAGCAGCCTTGGAAGTCATGGAATCGCTGAGAGCGGACAATCAAGTGGATATTGTCCAGGACAAAACAGATCAATTACAGAGAACATTGCTACTGGGATTTGACCAGGAAAAAGACATAAGCAATTTCAAACCTACGTCTCAATTTTTGCCTCAGTTACCTCCGGATGCAATTGACGTCTTTGCAGAGGCAGTCAATAAAGATCTCATACGACTGCAGAAACGACAACCGGATTTGAAGAAAACTCAGAATCTAACTAAAGAGCAACGCGAGGCCATAGAAGGCCTGAGTAAGGACAGCACGATCATCTGCAAGCCTTCCGATAAAGGCGGAAACATAGTCTTACAAACTAGAGAAGACTATCAAATCGAAGCACTGAGACAATTATCTGACACTAACTGCTATCAGAAGATTTCTAAAGATGTGTACTTGGGCAGTATACAAAGATATCACGATATGATCAAACTATGGCTGGATAAATCGATGTTGGACATGGAGGAATATTTATTTCTCCGTTGTCTAAATCCAGTAGTGCCGACTTTTTACCATATCCCCAAAATTCATAAAAGCCGCACGAAACCACCAGGAAGACCTATTGTTTCCTCACAAGGAGGACTTACTGAACATTTGTCAACCTTTATTGATTTCTTCCTTTTTCCCTTGGTTAAGACACTACCCGTGTATATTAAAGACTCACAGGATTTCCTCATGCTCATTGAGAAACAACAGTGGAGTCCGGGATACAAATTGATTGTACTAGATATTACTAGTCTGTATACTCGAATCCAACATGAACATGGCCTGGAGGCAGTGACACATTTTTTGAAAAAGAAACCATTAAAATTCACTGAGCATAATGTTATGATTCTCCAATTCACAGAATTTTGTCTGAAAAATAATATCTTTGTTTTTGGTGAGGATTTCTACCGGCAAATCTCAGGTACAGCGATGGGCACCTGCTTTGCTCCCAGCTACGCAAATTTATTCGTGGGCTGGTGGGAGGAGCAGGTGTCCAGAGCGTCTAACGATGCCACCATGGGAAAGGTAATCTCCTGGCATCGTTATATTGACGACCTCTGTATAATTTGGGATGGTTCAGAACAATCAGCCAGACAATTCATTGATGATCTAAATGAGAATGTAGTGAATTTGGAATTTAGTGGAACAATTAGTTCAGAGTCAGTGAATTTTTTGGATCTTAAAATCAGTATAGACAGCAACCAAATACATGTGTCACTATACCGTAAACCAACGGCAGGTAACTCATTGTTACACGCGACTAGCAACCATCCATCAGGGTTGATTAAAAGTATCCCCTATGGGGAATTTTTAAGATTGAAGCGTAACAGCACTAGAGAAGTGGACTTTGAAATAGCTACTCAGGCTAGTGTTACCAGGTTTCTTGCCAGAGGCTATAATAGAGCTCTTCTGGACATGACCCTTAATAAGGTGAGGAGTATGTCCCGACAAGATCTATTTACCAAGGAAAGAAGGAGAAAAAACGAAATGGGAATCAATAAATTCAGGATGATAACTACTTTTTCGAGTGATGCCAACGAATTAAGAACTATCATGAGAAGAAATTGGCATATCCTCAAAACTGATAGCATCATAGGTCCAGACATTCCATCTACTCCTTTGTTAACTTTTAAAAAGGCCAGATCATTAAAAGATGGCCTTGTTCAAAGTCACTTTTTTTCAAAACCAAACACAGGGGGGACCTTGAGGGATCTCAGGGGTTTTTTCCCCTGTGGTAAATGTAAGGCCTGTGTATACAGTAGAAGAACTCTAACGTATCAGGTCATGGGTCTCAAAAAGCCAAAAACCATAAATAAGTTTCTCACATGTAATAGCGCCTATGTGGTTTACTGTCTTGTATGCCCATGTGGACTGCGATACATCGGCAGTACTATTCATCCAGTGAAAATAAGAATTCTAGAACACATGAGAGCGATAGCAAAAAAGGATGCAACCTATTCAATGGCAAGACACTTCTCTGAGAAACATGGCAGCGACAGGGAGCTGCTAAGGTTCTTTGGGCTAGATCAGGTACCTGCTAATGTTAGAGGAGGAGACAGGATTAAACAACTACGTAGACTTGAATCGAGGTATATCATTGACCTGAGCACTAAGATACCAAACGGATTGAACATAGGAGAAGAATTGGCTGTGCATTTGGGTGATTAATGAATCAATTTCTGTGTCAACAAAGAATGTTATGATTATCAGATATTTTTTAATATTTAAAGTGTAATTGATGTACTCATGGTGATTGGTTTTATGACAGGGTCGTGATGTACAATGGAAATGCGAAATGTAAGCCGATACACGGCAGGATAAAAGAATTGAACTCAGGTCTCAGCCAATAAACGGCATGATCAATATTGAGATGAGAATGGGGATTACTATAACCTCTTACCCATTAATAATATATATATATTGTTGGCTTCGCTTTGTGAATTACCTAGTGAGGTTTGTCCCGTATATCGGGCCCATTGAGGAATTGCATTCTCCAATATGGCGTTAAGACATACGAGTTCAATGGTCTGTCTTTGATTTCCATGCAAAATGTAAAGTGCATCATGTGACCTATGCCGTAATTTTAAAGGTGAGCCGCGTTGTGGCGCGAAACTTAAAAACATAAGACTAAGGCGTCAGCCGAAACGCGTCATGTTTTAAGAGCGGAGAATTGAATAAATTTGAAAGAATAATCCCCCTACGAGTGCTTGCCTTGTTTCTGGAAGGAGGAAGGAGTGAGCGATCATATATATATTTATCTCCAAGTCCAAGACCCATAATCCGCTCACCGGAAAAGATCTGAGCACATGCGGGTTAGAGAGCTTGCAGATTTTATTCTGACCAGCATGACGCGGTTCAGCACAACTGCCTTTTTCAAATGCTATTGTTATGGGTGTTGCACATCTTCATGTTTTAAACAAAAATTCCCTCTCAGTGATTGGTGGAAATTCAAAAGTGGAAGTTGAAAGAATACCACGATCTCAGCACTTCGAGTCCCTTTATGCAGGCGCTGTTGCCAAGTACCTTAATTGCCACTTCCTCTTTTACATTCCCACTAATAGACCCACTCAGAGACCCATGTACCCACTCACAGACCTAGTCAGACACTCAGGCACCCACTCACAGACCGTCTCAGACATTCACACTTCCACTCAGAGACCCACACAGAGATTCAAGCACCCACTCCCAGACCCACTCAGAGTCTCACACACCCACTCACAGACTCACTCAGAGACCCATGAACCCACTCATAGACCCACTCAGAGACTAATGCATCAATAACAGATCCCCTCAGACACTCCTGCACCCACCTACAGACCCACTCAGGCATTCATGCACCCACTCACAGACCCACTCAGACAGTCATTCACCCACTTGCAGACCCACTCAGACACTCACACACCCACTGACATACCCAATCAGAGACTCATGCACCCATTCACAGACTACTCAGTGACCCCTGCACCCAATTTCCTATCCACTCACACACCTACTCATAGACCCACTCAGAGACTGATGCACCCACTCACAGACCTACTCACAGACCCATGCAACCACTCAAAGACCCATTCAGACACTCACATGCCCACTCACAGACCCACACAGAGACTCATGCCCCCACTCACAGACCCACTCAAACTCATGCACCCATTCACAGACCCACTAAGAGACTCATGCACCTACTCACAGACTCACTCAGATACTTATTCACCCACTAACAGACCCACTCAGACACTCAAGTATCCACTCACAGATCCACTCAGAGACTCATGCACCCACTCACAGATTCACTTAGACACTAACACACCCAATCAGATGTACAGAGTCATTTATATAGTTGTGAATTTTAAATGTGCTGGTGTCTGTTGAATGTCTGTTCTTGTTTGGCATTTTCACAACATAATCCTGAATTTGAAAAAAAAGTTTTTTCAAAAAGAAAATGAACCAGTGTTTGGGAAATAGGGTGAATCTGATAAGAGCCTTTGTGTTTATTGTATGTAGATGATAACTGCACATAAAACATGATTCAGTTGTTCAAGTTGTTGAGGAACACCCTGTTGCCATTTTCTGGGAAGTGAACTCTCTCTCTTCTTTATATATGCTTCAAGTCAAAACACAAGTTGTTGTGGTAGATAGAACCTCTGGGCCCGATTCACAGAACTAACTTAAGACAAAATCCTAAACTTACTACCATTTTCGTATTCACAGAAGGCACTTACTCATTTTGTTATTCATAGAAGACACTTACTCACTTCGGTATTCACAGAAGTCAGGAGTCCTAACTTTAGGACTCCTAAATGCCTTCTGTGAATACCGAAAGTCTTAAAATTAGGATTTTTCTCAGTTTAGGAGTCCTAAAGTTAGGAGTCCTAACTTTACTACTACTAAACTGAGAAAAATCCTAATTTTAAGGCTTTCGGTATTCACAGAAGGTATTTAGGAGTCCTAAAGTTAGGAGTCCTAACTTTACTACTACTAAATTGAGAAAAATCCTAATTTGAAGACTTTCGGTATTCAAAGAAGGCATTTAGGAGTCCTAAAGTTAGGAGTCCTAACTATACTACTACTAAACTGAGAAAAATCCTAATTTTAAGACTTTCGGTATTCACAGAAGGCATTTAGGAGTCCTAAAGTTAGGACTCCTAACTTCTGTGAATACCGAAATGAGTAAGTGCCTTCTGTGAATACCAAAATGGTAGTAAATTTAGGATTTTGTCTTAAATTAGGTCTGTGAATCGGGCCCATTATTATGGTCGCTGAGGAATGCAGAAACAGTTTTATTGGCAGAATTCCTGGCTTTGTCTATCTGTGGACTGTTTGAACAATGGCAGTGTTATAACGGCAGCCATCTTATCATAGCAAATTATACATTCAGATAATGACGAGCTTAATCACTGTGCAGGATTGCAGCATTATTAACCATGCATGATTCAATATTCAATGCTTTTTCTAAAAAATATATATTACAATAATTGTCAATACTTATGTATCGAACCTACATTGTAAGTAGTCGCATAGCTAATATTCCATTTGGTTAAGTTATCGATTGGCTTTTTTCAATATATAGATGTTATTTGAGTAAAATACCCTCAACAATGCGCTAATCATAACAATTCTACATCCAAACTGTATGATTTTTTAATCCAATCCAACGCCAATAATACAGCCCAGAATTTAAATATGTGGCGATTTATAATGCTTTGACATATATTTGGTACACAAATTAAATCCTAGTGGGTTTTCATTCCAAAGAATGGATACAGAATTATGGAAAATACTGATTCTCATATCCTCCATTGTAACTCTCCAACTCTTATTTTCAAGTTGAAGACTTTTCAAGTGAACAGTTATTCTATCGTCATATTGTAGCTCGTTCCTACAGACAGCAGTCCGTGCCAAATGTGAAAGAATCAATGGTTCTCAACCAATCAATGAATAAGTGTACAAACCTGAAAGTGAAAGAACATAAAATTTAAATTAAAATCCAATTCATCTTCAATTATTCAGCTAACAATTGTTTCTAACAAGTTAATTATGCAAATGTACCAACAATTCCTCATTTGAGTTTAATCCCAAAGGGGTCATAGTTTCAACATCTTTAATATATCTTGACTCCAATTTACGTAAGGTTAGTAATATATTCCCACCTCGGGTATTCTCTGACACCGCATTAATCACAACCATCCTCAAAAGTTTCTCATTTTGAAAATGTTTGTGAATACCGAAAGTCTTAAAATTAGGATTTTTCTCAATTTAGTAGTAGTAAAGTTAGGACTCCTAACTTTAGGACTCTTAAAGGCCATCTGTGAATACCGAAAGCCTTAAAATTAGGATTTTTCTCAGTTTAGTAGTTGTATAGTTAGGACTCCTAACTTTAGGACTCCTAAACTGAGAAAAATCCTAATTTTAAGACTTTCGGTATTCACAGAAGACATTTAGGAGTCCTAAAGTTAGGACTCCTAACTTCTGTGAATACCGAAGTGAGTAAGTGTCTTCTGTGAATACCAAAATGAGTAAGTGCCTTCTGTGAATACGAAAATGGTAGTAAGTTTAGGATTTTGTCTTAAGTTAGTTCTGTGAATCGGGCCCTATAGGTCTCCCTGGTGGAACGGTAGGGTGTTTGCGAATCTTTCGTAGAAGATATAAAATTGCAATTTAGGATAATCTCTTTTTAAAAAACAGTATTCTTGCCATGTGATAATACCTGTTTCCTGCCATTCAGAACGTTTTTGCCATTTGGTAGTTATACTAGCATTGTAAGTGGCTGTGTCACATGTACAATAAAATTTAGCATCACTGAGCTGTTTTTTAGCCTCATCAATGTACAATTGTTTGTCCCACAAAACAATATTGCCACCCTTATCTGATGGACGTATTACCATACTAGTATTTTTGGACAATGATAGAATAATGTTCCGTTGTTTATATGACAAGTTGTAGTTTGTAGTCTTGTTGTTAAACCACACCATGTTTTTGTTTAATCAATTCTTCGGTAACAACGTCATGGAAGGTGTCGATGGAGTCATGGGATAAATTAGGATAAAACACAGATCGTGGTTTGAATGATGTATATGCTGCTTTGTCTGTGATAATTTCTGACCAACCCTGTACTTCTTGTTCCTCTGTGTTGGTTCCGAAAGGTCCTCCTAACTCTAATACTGTTTGTAATATGTTGGCATCGCCAACTGTGAGCCCCGGTTGTATAGGGCTGTTGTAGGTTTGTAGGGTATCTGACTGTGCTCCGCTATATTTTAACATGTGCCACTTTGTTAGCTTGATTTTCCTTATGAATTTTAAAATATCTATGCGAGTGTTAGCATAGTTGAACAGTTCTGTAGGAAAAAATGTTAAGCCAAGGCACAGGGTTGTTTTTTCAAATTCGGACAATGTACGTGAAGAAAGATTTACAATAGTTTTGTTTACCGTTTTGGCATCCATCATTATTGTGTTTTCTTTGAGCCTCTTCTTCTTGTTCCCATGGGCTCTGTATTTTTTGGATCTGTGTTTCCGTTTGAGGCGTCTTTGTTTGCTGCGCCCCTGCCTCTGCCTCTTCCTCTCCCTCGGCCTCTTCCTCGTCCCCGAGTCGGTGGAGTTTGTGTTGGGGTCGTTTTCCCTGATTGTCAACTCTTCTTCATTACTGTGAACTTGTCTAAAAAAGTTGCATGGCGATTTATTATTTCCACTTCTGATGATGAACTGGCTGTATGCACTGAAACGTCAGTATCTGAATTGCTGGCCTCTTTCTGCATTGTTACAATTTCATTAACATCAATTGTGTCCTTGTGTGTGATTGTCTGATTGTACAGGTGGTCATACTAATGGCTATTGGTAAGAATACGTCCCGTCTCGTAATCTGTGCAGTCTCTGTGTAACTTTCTCTTCAATCTCTGTTAATTCCTTGAGTATTCTGTCTCTATCATCCCATGCATACTTTATGAGTATACTCATCATGGGGCATATCAACAACAACCGGCGATAATTATCGCTGAGCGCACTTAGCGCTCGGATAATTATCACCGGCTAGCGCCGATTTTTATCGCTCAGATAGCGTGCTATTAGCAACGCTTATCTCATCAGCGATAAAAATCCTAGCGCTAACTGGCTAACGTGAGATTATCGCTGGAAACCCAGCGATAATCTCACGTTAGCTAGTTGATAGGGACTCACAAACTTAGCCATGATATCCACCTTCCATAGGATATCATGGCTAAGTCAGTCCTGAAGCAGGTGTTAGGAAAGTAGCGATAACAGGTGTTATCGCTACTTTTCCTGACGCTATGCTTCATAGCGTGGGGCTTGATGATAGGAGAAATGTCGCTTAGCGACATTTCTCCTATCATGTCAGGTCAGGAACGCCCACTTTGCATCTCACTAGAGATGCAAAGCTGGGCGTTAGACATCCCCACGCTAAAGCAAGGTTTCACGCGTTAGTGTGGCCTTGCTAATATAGCAATAAAATTATCGCCGCTTTTCGGCCGAAAACGGCCGCTAAAGCGGCGATAATTTTTTATCGCCTCGTTGTAAATATGCCCCCATGTTCTTTGACCTCATAGCCGAAGTTTCAGCCCATTCATCCAACATGCGTTGGTTAGGAGATTCATGTGAGGGGTTATGTATATCCTTAAGCCTCGTGGGATCATTTGTTTATCTACATAATCCTGGAGGGAGATGGCCTCCCACCATTTGGAGCTTTCTTGTTTCTTTAATTTTTCATATTTTCTAAGTTGGTTGTTCAGTCCATTGTCTTTGTTTGTAGCTGTTGATATTGCTGTAGGTCGCCCTTTGACTAGAGCACGTGCAAATAGTGATTGTGCTGCCACGCGTCTTTCATTTTCTTCCTCCATATTATTTGTGATTGGTTACAGAGTACTGTGTGTTGTTTCCTGTGCCTATGATGCACATCTTACTTGGGAAACACTAGGCGTTATTGCCTTTGGTGTTTAATGTCTTTCTTGTCCCCTTTGTGGCTACTGTGCTACTGCCAGACTTCCCGCACTCAGTTGGTGGTTCCTAATGCCGCAAGGTTCAATATGTGTTCCAAGGGTAACAGGGGGAGGGGAGAGAAGATGTTATCATATGAGAGTACTGGGTGACTATGTGGTTCAATTATATTTACCGCAGTGGTAGTCCATTCAGTCACAATCGTATTTTCTACACAGTGAATAGTTCCAAATTCTGTACTCGTTTTTCCCCTTAACCGTTACTCCCTGCCACAGACGCAAGTACTCAG
Organism: Triturus cristatus; assembly: GCF_964204655.1. NCBI lineage: Eukaryota > Metazoa > Chordata > Amphibia > Caudata > Salamandridae > Triturus > Triturus cristatus. Next base: position 780,313,423 of record NC_140582.1, read on the forward strand.
CCCCAACCGCCGTGCCTGTGAGGGAGCCCACACAGCCACAAGTGCAGGAGCAAACCCCCCTACCGGGAAATGACAACGGGCCAAGCTTACCTCTGGACGCAGGGATCCTTGGCAATCCTTGGATATACGTGCTCCCAATCCAGAGTTCGCAGCCGGCTCATGATCCCTCAATCGATATTAGAGTCCATAGAGTAGGGTTATTTCGGGAACGAGTCCATAGTTAGGTGGTGCATGACGCCGGTAAGCCCAAAAATGACAATTAATAATCCAAACGTTTTCCAAATGAACGCACTCTCAAAGTCTTGGATGTAAAGCAGGTAGCTCTCTATTGCTCGTTACGCGTTTCGACAAAAAGTTGTCTTGATCACACGAAAAGTACGGAAAAATGAGCGTGCATAAATAAAGATACAAACATGGTAATTGACAACGGACTATGGGTCACTTTCACCCTGCGTGGTAACTTGTCGGCCATTTTGTAATGTGCAAATAAATACATATAATGGCACTTAATACTATAATGTAGCATTGCAAGGTATTGACTTTTGATACCTGAAGTGCAAAATGAATAAATATAATGGTACTTAATATAGCATTGCATTGTATTAGCTATAATTACATGAAGTATATACATGAATGTTCGATCGCACATCGTTGAAGTGACGAGGCGATGAAATTGTGCTCATTGATTTAAACACTTTAAGGACTACGATTTGGATCACTGTTCATGTACTTTCCGTCAGACAATCAGCTGGCAGACGCACTTCGAGTGTTGTATTTACCATTTAACATACCATGTGCGATAATGAAGACATTACCGAAAAATGAATTTTCAGTAGCGCTAGTGGCATGTACCCATGTTACATAAATATGGCCATTGAATTATGGTTACACAGTATATCTTAGTGTGTACACCTTTCCTAGATATTACCGGGCAATAGTTCATCATTAATAGTGGTATCTGGTTAAAGTCTGTAACCCATAGTCCGTTGTCAATTACCATGTTTGTATTATTATTTATGCACGCTCATTTTTCCGTACTTTTTGTGTGATCAAGACAACTTTTTGACGAAACACGTAACGAGCAATAAAGAGCTACCTGCTTTACATCAAATATATAAATATATGTCGAAAACCAAATCGGTCTGGGAAACCGGTCTGATATTTGCGACGCACTCCTCTATTGGTGCTAGCATTGAGGGTAGACCAAGACCCCCTAGTTAATTTCACATCCACTTTTGCAACAAAAGACGCTGCACTCCAGTCTCCGGTAAGAATTCTATACATGTTTATTGCACGTAGCAAACACCTACGCGTTTCAACACCTCCGATCAGTGAGTCCTTAATCAGTTCTAATCTTTATACATATTTCCCGTCCCGCCTTTTATGAGGTATTCTGGGAAATGTAGTCTATATGTACATATGATCGCATAACAACTTGATGAAATTGTGCTCATTGATTTAAACACTTTAAGGACTACGATTTGGATCACCGTTCATGTCCTTTCCATCAGACAATCAGCTGGCAGACGCACTTCGAGTGTTGTATTTACCATTTAATATACCATGTGCGATAATGAAGACATTACCAAAAAATGAATTTCCAGTAGCGCTAGTGGCATGTAGCCATGTTACATAAATATCGCCATCGAATTATGGTTACACAGTATATCTTAGTGTGTACACCTTTCCTAGATATTACCGGGCAATAGTTCATCATTAATAGTGGTATGTGGTTAAAGTCTGTGACCCATAGTCCGTTGTCAATTACCATGTTTGTATCTTTATTTATGCACGCTCATTTTTCCGTACTTTTTGTGTGATCAAGACAACTTTTTGACGAAACACGTAACGAGCAATAAAGAGCTACCTGCTTTACATCAAATATATAAATATATGTCGAAAACCAAATCGGTCTGAGAAACCGGTCTGATATTTGCGACGCACTTCTCTATTGGTGCTAGCGTTGAGGGTAGACCAAGCCCCCCTAGTTAATTTCACATCCACTTTTGCAACAAAAGACGCTGCACTCCAGTCTCCGGTAAGAATTCTATACATATTTATTGCACGTAGCAAACACCTACGTGTTTCAACTCCTCCGATCAGTGAGTCCTTAATCAGTTATAATCTTTGTACATATTTCCCGTCCCGCCTTTTATGAGGTATTCTGGGAAATGTAGTCTATATGTACATATGATCGCACAACAACTTTTCACTGTTCGTTGCATGAGAGGCAAAATTGTGAGCATATGGATGTGAAATTAACTGGGGGGGCTTGGTCTACCCTCAACACTAGCACCAACAGGTGAGTACGTCACAAATATCAGACCGCTTTGGTTTTCAACATTGTTGTAAAAGTGACAGCACCTGATACAAAGTATCTACACACCTGCAAGAAGGAGCTGATGTGAGAACTCTTCCGTGTTAATCTGAAAGGCAGCAGGAGGGAGAACAACAGTAAGCTATTTGATATACAGAAGTGTAACTAAAACCAAAACGGAAGAGGCGGAAAACAATCAAGGATAGGAGAAACAGTCGAACGCGGAGCATTAAAACATCCAATAGGGAGGAGTGCCGACATACGGAGTCGGAGGACGCTGAGTGATTGGAAGCCGCCCCAGGTAGGATAATGCTCATCTAATCGACTATTTTCAAGAATAATGTATCGATGTAGCTCGCATTATTACTAGAGTGAGCCAGTCTCCGGGTAACCATTTAAATTTAATTTACACTTCGATAGCAAACAACAGTGGGTGAGGGCATAACAACGAATAGCAGCTTGGAGATTAGAGCTGCCAAAAGTGCACTTAAAGTGCAGATGTTATTTTCATCCAACCAAAGTATGTCAACCGATAGGAATAAAAACACTGGGACACAAGTTTTCAATTTACAGCAGGCACTTTCACAAGTGGAAAAAATATATCACAAAGAAATAACTAAAAGCTGGGAAATAATTACACTGGAGAAATATGTAGAAATTGACAGAGTGTCGAGGGGACTTCGAATATTTACAATGCCAAACCATTGACGTATGACCGGAAATGCTGCTAGAATGGAGTGAGAACAATATGATTTGCTCAAAAAACATGATGAGGATTTTAATAAAATATGCCAAAATGGATGTAGAGGATCTAACCAAGTCCATAAAAGAAATAGAGGAGAAAATATCAACATATCTCACCATAGATGAGAGCAGCAAACTAAGGAAACAAATGGAAGATCAATTAGAAAAACATGAGTCAGACATAGAAGCCAGAAAACAACTAAAGTACTTAAGAGATGAACAGGATTATCTTAATGGAACAGTGTGTACATTTGCTAGACCATTCGCAGCATTGAAAAAACAACATGTCACAGATGCCAAAATAAAGGTGGTGCTACCAGCAGAGGAAATAAGTGAACCTGATATGGATTTCAGTGAAGGAGAAGCAGCCATGGAAGGTGTGACAAGAGCTACAAGAGGAAATGCAAAATGAAGGGGCTGAGGATGCATTATAGGTGGAGGCCCATCAAAAAACAACCAAAGAAGCACAGAAAAAGCAGAAGAGGGTATGGGAACAATTACTTACCACCTGCACAACAGACAGAAGAAGTAACAACAACATAATCACCAGAGGAGGGACATGAGGAAGAAGAAACAAATCTAGTAATCAATCTGTCAAATTATGAATTGAATAAACATCAACTATCCATACTCAATAAATGTCTTTCCTTCTGTCCTGAGCAACATATAGACTTAGTGGAAACCAAAATAGACGTCTACAAATTTATAAGAAAAGTCAGATTAGTGAAATACTTCTCCAACAAAGAACCCAAACAGATAGCAGATACCACCAGCAGTCCACAAGACAACATAATAATAAAGCAAACGAGTGACATTAAACTAATGTTTGATTTCATGCATGATCGAAATGATGAAGACATGACAGAGACACTGATTATGGAACACTTAGAATGGGAACCTGATGACCACACACACAGTTCCTTTAAACCTAAGTCTAAATTTTGTCCCAATCTAACTCCTGGCAACAAAGTTGACATCTTTTATGATGCAGTTTTGAATGATCTTGAGAAAATCAAAATCAAAGACAGCAAAGAAAATCTTACAATATCAGAAAGGACGGCTTTGAAAAATCTATCAATGAATGAATCCATAATTGTGAAGCCAGCAGACAAAGGTGGTAATATTGTGATCCTAATTAAACAGGATTACATGAAAGAAGCATACAGACAATTAAATGACCCCAACAATTATAAAAAATTGCAATACAACCTTATGGAGATAATGATTTCTAATTTGAACTTGAAACTCAAAGGATGGTATGATGATACATTACTGAATGAGGAGGAATATCAATTTCTAACAGCCACTAACCCAATTAAGCCAACAATATACTCAATACCCGAGATTGACAAACCACTAAACAACCCCCCCAGGAAGACCAATAGCATCCCGGTGTGGATCTATGTTTGAAAACATCTCAAAATATGTGGATTATTATATCTTCCCTATGGTCACGCCACTATCATCATATCTCAAAGATAGTAGAGAATTTCTTAGAATAATATCTGAGATTGAATGGCAAAAGACTTACTTGTTTTTTTTATCATTGATGGAATCTCCCTATACACCTCAATTCAACACAAAACAGGATTAAATGCAGTGAGGTACTTTCTCAAACAAAGAAATATCAGAGAAGCTAAGCATTCAACCATGATCATAGAAATGATTAACATGTGCCTACACAACAATATCTTCTTCTTTAATCCTCAATTGTACCAACAAAACCTGCAGAACTGCAATGGGACTTTCCTTATACTCAGCTATGCAAATTTAACCATGGGCTGGTGGGAGAGGGAGATTGCATGGAATGACATATATGAACAACACTTAACAAAAATCATTATTTGATTGTGATACATAGATGATCTTTTCCCAATTTGGAACGGAACACAGCAAGAATTTGAACAATATTTCGCAGCCATCAATAGAAATTATCATAATCTGAGATTTACATACAATATAAGTGATAGTAAAATTGACTTTTTAAACAGCAGAGTATATGTCAAGAACCAAAAATTGGAAACAAGCATGTACAGGGAGCCAACTGAAACCAACAGTGTGCTGCATGGAACCAGTTCCTACCCGAAAACCCTGATCAGAAGTATCCCAAATGGGGAGTTTCTGCGCATAATAAGGAACTGCACAGAAGAAGGAGATATTGTGGTCAAAAACACAAAAAGTGAAGACAAGATTCTATCAGTGGAAATACCCGGCATCTTATGTTGAATAAGGAGCCGAAAAAACACAGATCAGAAAGAGGCAACAAATACTCATGGAGAAATCAGATCAGAAGAGTAAGAGTGGGGAAACAATCGGAATGATAACAACATACAACAAGGAACATCAACTGATACAAAAGATATTTAAGAAGCAGTGGAACATTCTGACAAGTGACAAAGACATTGCAAAAGCGGTAGGGAACAAACCACAAATAACATATGGAAAAGTTTGCTCCCTTCAAGATCGACTAGTAAGAAGCCACTTTTCTAACCAACAACAAGGAAGTTGGTTTCAACAACAAAATAGAGGTTTCTTCAAATGTAACAACTGCAAGGCATGCAGGTTTGGGGAAAATATGAGGAACATTAGAGGTCCGAATGGAAAAGAAATCCCAATTGATTATAAAATAACCTGCAATGCACAATTTGTGGTGTATGTCATTGAGTGTATCTATGGTTTGAAATACATGGGAAGCACAATCTGCCCGTTTAAGAAAAGAATATTAGAACATACGTGGGCTGTTTAACACAAAGACTCAAGCTATACAACTGTGAAGCATCATGTCCAACACCATGACAACAATTGAAAAACCTTAAGATATTATGGAATTTCACATGTTTCTAAAAATGAGAGAGGTGGGGACAGAACATCACAACTACGCAGACTAGAAAGCAAATACATCATAAGACTCCATACAAAAATACCATTCGGCCTTAACAAAATGAAGAACTGTATGTACACTTATAACATAAATTACATTCATGAAAACTGTGTGAGTATGGACAGTGAACAGAATGAGGTGCCCAGTGTTGATTACAAATACAATATCTGGGTATATATACCTGTTAGTAAGTAGGGTTGCAGTAACATTCAAAAGATCAATCTTATAATATAAATTAAACAGTAAATTTAGGATTATGATTGATATATGCAAGTACTAAATAGGTACAATGTGAGAGAAAACAAAGGTACCAAGCATCCCGTTTCCTACGTATCCCTATAACACACATCTAAACAAGGCACTCAGCCATCGAAAATCATGTGTGTAAATATTTCACACTGTTGGACTCCATGGAATAAAATTAAAATTAAAAAGATCCAATTACTAACCGGAGTGCAGCGTCTTTTGTTGCAAAAGTGGATGTGAGATATATCTATCTCTCTCTCTCTCTCTCTCTCTCTCTCTCTCTCTCTCTCTCTCTCTCTCTCTCTCTCTCTCTCTATATATATATACCTACCTGGAAGCATTACATTGCATTCTGGGCTGTGCAGTCCACAAGAGATCCGAGGACTGGCAACAGGTGAGCTGTGACTTGTGGGGGCGGAGCTTACTTGTACAAACAAAAGGAAGGCAGGACTTTCATGATGCGAAGGGAAGCTTTTTGAATTCTTGGGCGCTGAGGAAGGCAAATATACGCCGAAATGCATTCGCCACAACATGCAATAAAGAGCTTCTTCGAATTTCCCCTGTGTGGCCTCTGCTCTTTGCCCGTGAAGGAGTGTATCGGATATAAATTTCATGTCAGCCAGAGACGTGATTCAGAGGGTCCCGCTCCACAAGAGGCCCGGACTTTACTGGCTCTGTTTTTGGCAGTTTTGGGTTTTCCGAGTAATCGGATGGTCTGGACCCGCTTCCATGCTTGGGAAGAGAGAAGGGCGGTCGCGAGGTATTCTACCTCACACAGGGCGGCTTGCATTGCCAGTCTGTCCCCGCCTAATGGATTCCTGAACACTGAAGCTGGAGCGTTTGGGGACTCGAGGAGGTGCCTTTTTGCACATCAACTTAAACAAGAACAATTGGTTTTACTTCGCACAATACCCTGCATTCTGCGCAACCACTTGGCAGAATTACCCCCATCCATCACCTACCTGGAAGCATTACATTGCATTCTGGGCTGTGCAGTCCACAAGAGATCCGAGGACTGGCAACAGGTGAGCTGTGACTTGTGGGGGCGGAGCTTACTTGTACAAACAAAAGGAAGGCAGGACTTTCATGATGCGAAGGGAAGCTTTTTGAATTCTTGGGCGCTGAGGAAGGAAAATATACGCCGAAATGCATTCGCCACAACATGCAATAAAGAGCTTCTTCGAATTTCCCCTGTGTGGCCTCTGCTCTTTGCCCGTGAAGGAGTGTATCGGATATAAATTTCATGTCAGCCAGAGACGTGATTCAGAGGGTCCCGCTCCACAAGAGGCCCGGACTTTACTGGCTCTGTTTTTGGCAGTTTTGGGTTTTCCGAGTAATCGGATGGTCTGGACCCGCTTCCATGCTTGGGAAGAGAGAAGGGCGGTCGCGAGGTATTCTACCTCACACAGGGCGGCTTGCATTGCCAGTCTGTCCCCGCCTAATGGATTCCTGAACACTGAAGCTGGAGCGTTTGGGGACTCGAGGAGGCGCCTTTTTGCACATCAACTTAAACAAGAACAATTGGTTTTACTTCGCACAATACCCTGCATTCTGCGCAACCACTTGGCAGAATTACCCCCATCCATCACCTACCTGGAAGCATTACATTGCATTCTGGGCTGTGCAGTCCACAAGAGATCCGAGGACTGGCAACAGGTGAGCTGTGACTTGTGGGGGCGGAGCTTACTTGTACAAACAAAAGGAAGGCAGGACTTTCATGATGCGAAGGGAAGCTTTTTGAATTCTTGGGCGCTGAGGAAGGCAAATATACGCCGAAATGCATTCGCCACAACATGCAATAAAGAGCTTCTTCGAATTTCCCCTGTGTGGCCTCTGCTCTTTGCCCGTGAAGGAGTGTATCGGATATAAATTTCATGTCAGCCAGAGACGTGATTCAGAGGGTCCCGCTCCACAAGAGGCCCGGACTTTACTGGCTCTGTTTTTGGCAGTTTTGGGTTTTCCGAGTAATCGGATGGTCTGGACCCGCTTCCATGCTTGGGAAGAGAGAAGGGCGGTCGCGAGGTATTCTACCTCACACAGGGCGGCTTGCATTGCCAGTCTGTCCCCGCCTAATGGATTCCTGAACACTGAAGCTGGAGCGTTTGGGGACTCGAGGAGGCGCCTTTTTGCACATCAACTTAAACAAGAACAATTGGTTTTACTTCGCACAATACCCTGCATTCTGCGCAACCACTTGGCAGAATTACCCCCATCCATCACCTACCTGGAAGCATTACATTGCATTCTGGGCTGTGCAGTCCACAAGAGATCCGAGGACTGGCAACAGGTGAGCTGTGACTTGTGGGGGCGGAGCTTACTTGTACAAACAAAAGGAAGGCAGGACTTTCATGATGCGAAGGGAAGCTTTTTGAATTCTTGGGCGCTGAGGAAGGCAAATATACGCCGAAATGCATTCGCCACAACATGCAATAAAGAGCTTCTTCGAATTTCCCCTGTGTGGCCTCTGCTCTTTGCCCGTGAAGGAGTGTATCGGATATAAATTTCATGTCAGCCAGAGACGTGATTCAGAGGGTCCCGCTCCACAAGAGGCCCGGACTTTACTGGCTCTGTTTTTGGCAGTTTTGGGTTTTCCGAGTAATCGGATGGTCTGGACCCGCTTCCATGCTTGGGAAGAGAGAAGGGCGGTCGCGAGGTATTCTACCTCACACAGGGCGGCTTGCATTGCCAGTCTGTCCCCGCCTAATGGATTCCTGAACACTGAAGCTGGAGCGTTTGGGGACTCGAGGAGGCGCCTTTTTGCACATCAACTTAAACAAGAACAATTGGTTTTACTTCGCACAATACCCTGCATTCTGCGCAACCACTTGGCAGAATTACCCCCATCCATCACCTACCTGGAAGCATTACATTGCATTCTGGGCTGTGCAGTCCACAAGAGATCCGAGGACTGGCAACAGGTGAGCTGTGACTTGTGGGGGCGGAGCTTACTTGTACAAACAAAAGGAAGGCAGGACTTTCATGATGCGAAGGGAAGCTTTTTGAATTCTTGGGCGCTGAGGAAGGCAAATATACGCCGAAATGCATTCGCCACAACATGCAATAAAGAGCTTCTTCGAATTTCCCCTGTGTGGCCTCTGCTCTTTGCCCGTGAAGGAGTGTATCGGATATAAATTTCATGTCAGCCAGAGACGTGATTCAGAGGGTCCCGCTCCACAAGAGGCCCGGACTTTACTGGCTCTGTTTTTGGCAGTTTTGGGTTTTCCGAGTAATCGGATGGTCTGGACCCGCTTCCATGCTTGGGAAGAGAGAAGGGCGGTCGCGAGGTATTCTACCTCACACAGGGCGGCTTGCATTGCCAGTCTGTCCCCGCCTAATGGATTCCTGAACACTGAAGCTGGAGCGTTTGGGGACTCGAGGAGGCGCCTTTTTGCACATCAACTTAAACAAGAACAATTGGTTTTACTTCGCACAATACCCTGCATTCTGCGCAACCACTTGGCAGAATTACCCCCATCCATCACCTACCTGGAAGCATTACATTGCATTCTGGGCTGTGCAGTCCACAAGAGATCCGAGGACTGGCAACAGGTGAGCTGTGACTTGTGGGGGCGGAGCTTACTTGTACAAACAAAAGGAAGGCAGGACTTTCATGATGCGAAGGGAAGCTTTTTGAATTCTTGGGCGCTGAGGAAGGCAAATATACGCCGAAATGCATTCGCCACAACATGCAATAAAGAGCTTCTTCGAATTTCCCCTGTGTGGCCTCTGCTCTTTGCCCGTGAAGGAGTGTATCGGATATAAATTTCATGTCAGCCAGAGACGTGATTCAGAGGGTCCCGCTCCACAAGAGGCCCGGACTTTACTGGCTCTGTTTTTGGCAGTTTTGGGTTTTCCGAGTAATCGGATGGTCTGGACCCGCTTCCATGCTTGGGAAGAGAGAAGGGCGGTCGCGAGGTATTCTACCTCACACAGGGCGGCTTGCATTGCCAGTCTGTCCCCGCCTAATGGATTCCTGAACACTGAAGCTGGAGCGTTTGGGGACTCGAGGAGGCGCCTTTTTGCACATCAACTTAAACAAGAACAATTGGTTTTACTTCGCACAATACCCTGCATTCTGCGCAACCACTTGGCAGAATTACCCCCATCCATCACCTACCTGGAAGCATTACATTGCATTCTGGGCTGTGCAGTCCACAAGAGATCCGAGGACTGGCAACAGGTGAGCTGTGACTTGTGGGGGCGGAGCTTACTTGTACAAACAAAAGGAAGGCAGGACTTTCATGATGCGAAGGGAAGCTTTTTGAATTCTTGGGCGCTGAGGAAGGCAAATATACGCCGAAATGCATTCGCCACAACATGCAATAAAGAGCTTCTTCGAATTTCCCCTGTGTGGCCTCTGCTCTTTGCCCGTGAAGGAGTGTATCGGATATATATATATATATATACATATATATATTTATCTCCAAGTCCAAGACCCATAATCCTCTCACCGGAAAAGATCTGAGCACATGCGGGTTAGAGAGCTTGCAGATTTTATTCTGACCAGCATGACGCGGTTCAGCACAACTGCCTTTTTCAAATGCTATTGTTATGGGTGTTGCACATCTTCATGTTTTAAACAAAAATTCCCTCTCAGTGATTGGTGGAAATTCAAAAGTGGAAGTTGAAGGAATACCACGATCTCAGCACTTCGAGTCCCTTTATGCAGGCGCTCTTGCCAAGTACCTTAATTGCCACTTCCTCTTTTACATTCCCACTAATAGACCCACTCAGAGACCCATGTACCCACTCACAGACCTAGTCAGACACTCAGGCACCCACTCACAGACCGTCTCAGACATTCACACTTCCACTCAGAGACCCACACAGAGATTCAAGCACCCACTCCCAGACCCACTCAGAGTCTCACACACCCACTCACAGACTCACTCAGAGACCCATGAACCCACTCATAGACCCACTCAGAGACTAATGCATCAATAACAGATCCCCTCAGACACTCCTGCACCCACCTACAGACCCACTCAGGCATTCATGCACCCACTCACAGACCCACTCAGACAGTCATTCACCCACTTGCAGACCCACTCAGACACTCACACACCCACTGACATACCCAATCAGAGACTCATGCACCCATTCACAGACTACTCAGTGACTCCTGCACCCAATTTCCTAACCACTCACACACCTACTCATAGACCCACTCAGAGACTGATGCACCCACTCACAGACCTACTCACAGACCTATGCAACCACTCACAAACCCATTCAGACACTCACATGCCCACTCACAGACCCACACAGAGACTCATGCCCCCACTCACAGACCCACTCAAACTCATGCACCCATTCACAGACCCACTAAGAGACTCATGCACCTACTCACAGACTCACTCAGATACTTATTCACCCACTAACAGACCCACTCAGACACTCAAGTATCCACTCACAGATCCACTCAGAGACTCATGCACCCACTCACATATTCACTTAGACACTAACACACCCAATCAGATGTACAGAGTCATTTATATAGTTGTGAATTTTAAATGTGCTGGTGTCTGTTGAATGTCTGTTCTTGTTTGGCATTTTCACAACATAATCCTGAATTTGAAAAAAAAGTTTTTTCAAAAAGAAAATGAACCAGTGTTTGGGAAATAGGGTGAGTCTGATAAGAGCCTTTGTGTTTATTGTGTGTAGATGATAACTGCACATAAAACATGATTCAGTTTTTCAAGTTGTTGAGGAACACCCTGTTGCCATTTTCTGGGAAGTGAACTCTCTCTCTTCTTTATATATGCTTCAAGTCAAAACACAAGTTGTTGTGGTAGATAGAGCCTGTGGGCCCGATTCACAGAACTAACTTAAGACAAAATCCTAAACTTACTACCATTTTCGTATTCACAGAAGGCACTTACTCATTTTGTTCTTCACAGAAGACACTTACTCACTTCGGTATTCACAGAAGTCAGGAGTCCTAACTTTAGGACTCCTAAATGCCTTCTGTGAATACCGAAAGTCTTAAAATTAGGATTTTTCTCAGTTTAGGAGTCCTAAAGTTATGAGTCCTAACTTTACTACTACTAAACTGAGAAAAATCCTAATTTTAAGGCTTTCGGTATTCACAGAAGGTATTTAGGAGACCTAAAGTTAGGAGTCCTACCTTTACTACTACTAAATTGAGAAAAATCCTAATTTGAAGACTTTCGGTATTCAAAGAAGGCATTTAGGAGTGCTAAAGTTAGGAGTCCTAACTATACTACTACTAAACTGAGAAACATCCTAATTTTAAGACTTTCGGTATTCACAGAAGGCATTTAGGAGTCCTAAAGTTAGGACTCCTAACTTCTGTGAATACCGAAATGAGTAAGTGCCTTCTGTGAATACCAAAATGAGTAAGTGCCTTCTGTGAATACCAAAATGGTAGTAAGTTTAGGATTTTGTCTTAAGTTAGTTCTGTGAATCGGGCCCAATGTTATGGTCGCTGAGGAATGCAGAAACAGTTTTATTGGCAGAATTCCTGGCTTTGTCTATCTGTGGATCTGTGGACTGTTTGATCACTTTAATTTCTGCCTTTGGCATATGTTGGAGAATATCAAGGCAGTCTGAGGGAAAAGTACCATAAATTGAACAAAGGTATCCATCATTAGGATTTCCAGTCCCACCCCAGTAAGTGTGCCTAGGTCATTGCCACCATAGTGCACAATCATGAGGTCAGGGTGTTGGCAATCTGCAGTTTATTCAAACAAAGGCAGCAATTGATGCCACTTTAACACTCTTTGGCCAATCCAAGTAAGGTCCTCATTAGCCAAGCCCAGGTCCCTACCAATGCCACTCTTTCAAGCACACTCTATATCCCAAAACACAAAGCTATGACTCACAATCCACACTCTAGCCATTCTGAAGGCAAGGAGGAGTAGTACACAGGAGAAGCCTGGAGCAGAATGAGACAGTTTTCAAAATGAAAGGCAGTTTAAATGGAGGTCAGGTGCTGGTTTAAAAAAAAAGACATATTTTATTGGCTGGTGCAAATATGCAGGTAGCTAAAATTAGATAGTGGGTTTTAAGAGAAACTAAGTAGATCTGTGATTTGCTCTGGTAAAAAAATGTAATGCAAATGTAATGCAATCTTGGATATGCTTTAAAATGCAAACAGCCAACCACATCGGCTGCAGTTGAGTTTTACAGTAATGTGCTGCTTCTAGAATGTGCTGTGAACGAGTAACTTACTAGTTCTCGAGGGTATTCTAAAGGGGGTTGCCATGGAAACTTTTCCAAGAGAGTGTGGGGGTAGGGCATTAAACAGACTGTAGTCTATAAAAATTACCATGGTTTACATTCCTTATATATTATGGAGGCTGTATTTTCTTAGTCACATGTATATAATAAACAATCGAAGAGTTGTAAAGTATGAAGAGTAGAAAGCTTAATATATTTTTTGGACTCCTGTACATATTCACAAAAAGGGCCAAGTCCAACAATTACGGTTAGCAGTACATATCAGTATGCAGCATTTGCAGCACAAGTGTTCATCGAGGTAAGCCTCGTACACATTATGGTACTGGAGGCCAAACGACCCATATGAAAAAACACCACACAGTCAAGTGGGAGGAACACATTATAAAATTTGCTTAATGTGGTTGTGGTGGTGAGGAGAGCCTGGGAATCCAATCCAATCACGGTGGAAGGTGATGATGAGGAAGAAGAGGGTGACATCTTCATGCAAAGCAGCCCTGTTCCCAGCAGTGCAGCAGCAGAATCACCCACCTCAATGACTTCACAGTGGCACAAGAAGTCTCTGAGTGAGATGGAGAAACCATGGCATACAGTGTCTGCCCCACCACGATGCACATTGAGTCTTCCACCAGCATCCACTTCTCAAAAGATGCCTGTGTCAGTGGCCCCAGAAAAGAAAGAAATACAGGCTACTATTCTGGGCATGTTTAGGCAGGAGGGGCCCTACGAGTGGATCAACCGCACATTTGTACAACTGAAAGCTGGTAAAAATGTTAGCGCTGGACCTCCTTTTCTTTTGTGGAAAGAGTGGGATTCTTAGAATTTGTGGCAGCCATCTACCCAAAATGGAAGGTACCAAGTAGGACATATTTTGCCAGAGTTGCTGTTCCAGTGCTACTTCACAATGGGCTGCAGTGGGTTGGACAAGCTTTGCAGCAAAGTGTTGTTCACACCATCCACCTGACGACAGACCTGTAGACCAGTTGTCAGGCTGATTACATGTGCATCACAGCACACTGGATCTCTTTTGCAGGGGTAAAGCAAAAGATATTTGCAGGTCTTGGCCCTGAAGAAAGTTTTAAGAGCGTTCAGCGGCAAGGAACAGTGGCCATGTTCGCCATGGAGAAATCACATACAGCTGTAAACATCTTGGAGGAATTTAGCAGCTGCGACCCTGAAGTCTCAGAATTGGATTTGTTACCACGAACAATGGCAGTAACATATTCAAGGCCATGTCAGACGGAGGCTGTTTCAGGGCCATGTGTTTGGCCCGTTTCATCAACCTTGTGGTGTAAGACTTCCTAAAAAAAGAAGACCTAGTCAGCAATATACTGACCACCTGCAGAAGAATTTGCCCTCATTTCAGCAATTTAGCTGCAGATTATTCAGCGTAATATTAGAGCACCAGTTGGAACTCAACCTTTTACACGTCTATTTGAACAGTACAAACAGATCAATGACTATGTTATTTAAAGAGGAGGGGGTGTAGTTGGGAAAGCTATGGCCATAGATGTGGACATTTGGGGCCTAATCAAATGCCTGACACAGGCACACCAGAAGTAAGCAAGGAGGACAGTATGATGGGCCAAGCTATCCCATTGTTGCATCTCCTACAGGACCAGGTAAAGAAAGCGTCTGAAAGGTTTGTCCCCTCAAGTGTGAATGAAAACACAGAAGCGCATGCCTTAGATGAGACCTTAATCCTTCGCTTGATTTGTAATACAAGGCTGTAACATGGCATCATTGTGTCCAAAGAGTACATCTGTGCCACACTACTTAATCCATTGTACAAAAAATGTGCCCACTTTCGTTCCTGTTTCTGAAGGGGGTGTTTTACAAGAGGTGGATTGCAGAGCAAGCCGGAGACTTAGGAAAAGAACTGCTGGAACTTCAAGTCCCACCCCGCAGTTCTGGGGTGCCGCCTTCAACTTCCAGAGAGAGTAGTCTTGTCTTAGAATAGCCAATAACACCATCAACCAGAACACCAGCCACAACAGCAATAGAAGGACCGGACCCAACCTCTGATTTGTATTGGTTTCAAATGGCAGGCTCAAGTCCAGTGCAGAGGCAAGGGCAAAACAGGATGTATCAGCACATATATTGCTGAATTGCAGTTGGACCAGTGTGCACTGAAGAAGCTCCAAAATTCCTTCATGACATTTGGGACAATGTCTGTTCCCCTCGCATGCCTATTGCCTATCTCTTTTGCATCACTTAGCACTAGAAGGTCTGCCCCAGAATATCATTTATAATTGAAAAGACTGCTTGCCAATACCAAATTACAATGTGTAGCCTGCATCAAAGATGACTACCTAATACCTAAAGGATGTATCTGCATGATCCAAAAGTGGTCTATGTGCATCAAAATCCATTGATGTATTGGTATGGGTAGATGCTCCAATGGCCAGAGCTCAGCAGGCTGGCAATAAAGCATTTGGCTTGCCCTGTCTCCAGTGTGTCTGCTGAATTTGTATTCAGTGCAGCTGGTGTGGTTGTTACAGTGAGAAGGTCCAGTCTCCTGCCTCAAAACATGGAGAGATTTACTATGATCAAAATGAACCAACATTTTATAACACACAATTGCACTGTTCCTGAAACAGCAGCACAGGAGGAGGAGGAGGGTATTTGGTCTGAAATTGAATCAAATGTGTTAGCTGATCAACTTCTGGGTGAACCACCTGAGTTTGAGAACAAACTCTACTTCTGGAACTGAGTATGCCAGAGCCCCTATAGAACTTTCTAATTATTTCTTGTTGAACTTAGTTCTATCATCGCAAAAACAAAAAACAGTAGCTATTGGAACATTATTCTTTTTGTGTCAGATTTATGCTGTGCCACCTTTTTTTTAGTGTGCATTGAAGAAGCTCCACAATTCCTTCATTACATTGCGGACAGGGCCTGTCCCCCTCGCATGCTTATTGCCTATCCATTTTGCATCACTTAGCACTAGAAGGTCTGCCCCAGAATATAATTTATAATTTAAAAGACTGCCTGCCAATATCAAATTTAAATGTGTAGCCTGCATCAAAGATGAATACCTAATACTTAAACTCTCCGTGCTTGGTTTGGGAGAGGTAACTACAACTATTGAAACGGTGAGTGACTGGTTGTGTGAGTGATGATGATTGATGATTCATGTCGTGGCAGACAGTGAGGGAGGGTGTTGAATGGTAATTTGGGAACTTGCCTATGAGGATTGATTTGCAATGTTTGGGGCCTGAGTGGTAGGCGATCCTTTTTTCCCTGGAGGTGATTAGCCTTCACAAACTTACCTAGCGAAAATAATTAATCTGTATGGTCCACTCCTATGATCCTTCTGTTTATTTCATATAGGATGGCTGCCCCAGACAATTGTTTGATTTACAAGACTGCCAAATTCCAATCTGCTGCTTGCATTAAGGGGGAGCTTGTGTACCCACCACCGTGCTTGAATTGGAACAGGTAACCAGTACACCAATAAGTGATCAGATTATCAAGTGACTGTGAGTGATGATTGATGTGAATGCTGACAGTGAGGGAGTGTGTGTAGGTCTGTAATACTGGAAATTTCTTGAGGTCATTATTGATTTGCAATGTTTGGGGCCTGAGTGATGGGCAATTATTTTTTTCCCTGGAGGTGATCGGCCCTTTTTACACTTAGCCAAATTTAATTGCATGGTCCTCTTCTTGTTTCTGCTTCTTCGGAGACCAGAACAGTCACTTCAATTAACAAACAAAAACCGATGCAAAATACTACAATTCTGTTTCTATACTTGTTCTTTAACAGCAGTGCACTACACCTCTATCTTGGTCGAGCCATGATGATAACTGGTCTGGGATTGAGTTACTCAGAATCAGGATTCAGGGGGAGGATGGAAGAACTCAGGGCAGGAGCTGCGGGACTACCTCATCAACAGCTATAAGCAAGACATTATCAACTTCAGTTCAAAGATAAACCAAGAGTCTGAGACCTAGTGCTCAGCTATGTGGAATAAGGAGAGGTGTGTTTGGTAAATGCTGCTGCTGTGTGTGTGTGTGTGTGTGTGTGCGTGTGTGTGTGTGTGTGTGTTGGACTTATGGCAAAATTGAAACTCTGAGTCCCCCTCTTGTTTTTTTTTGCTTTGCCTCTGAGTCTTCTTGATACACTCCTTATGAAGCTTACCTTCCTTCTGTCCTTCTCCTTGACTCTAAAATAAAGTTTCTCTTTTACAGTCCGCATACCATCTTCTAGTCTCCTGCACGAATGAAAGGTGAAAGCTGAGCTCAACAACACACCTGCATACCTACCGGACCAGTCCAGGTAGTCACCAAAGAGTGGACACTCCAGGGGAGAATGCAGATGCATCACCTAATTTTGCAATAAGGTATCATTTTTTTAAAGAATCATATTTGGAGAACTGGGTGGGTGGGTTTACTCCTCCACCTAGAAGACAGAACCTTTAGATATCTGATAACTTGGGTCTCGGGGGCAGAAGGACTGTTTGCGATACATTTATCCGTATTCTGGTATACTCATTCCTTTGTTTCCTTCCACAACAAATTGATGGTAAATGATGAGCTGCTGCTCATTGCCCAGATGAATGCTGTTCTTGTGTAGTGTTTGTCTTTGTCAAACCTTTCCCAAAATCCCGCTTCCCATCCATCCATCAAACCCCTAATCCTCTTCCCCAGGCTGTGTGATTTATTGAGGTGTGGCTTAATTTACAACATCAATGGATCACGCACTTGGTGAGGTGGATGTGGTGGAAGCAACACCAACATAATACAACAGGGCCGGCTTTAGGGCGGTGCGACCGGTGCCACCGCACCAGGTGCTGGCTTCCTGGGGGTGCTGTGTTTGAAAGTTTATTATGCTTTTGAAGCACCTGCTTCAGCGTTCTTTCCCCCCGGCAATTACCAGGCCTCCCATAAATGTCAAGATAACTCGTGTGATTAATTATCTTCCTGGAGAGAGATCAGCATTTTGTATAGTTGAGGTTTTGACTTTTAGGTGAAGTTAGTGCAGAGGGTTAATATACCTGCTGCAAAGAACGTGTACCAAGTAGATTACAGAGTGCGTATGATGTACACACATCAGCAGGTTACTGCTTTTAAAAGAGACATACTTTTGTTACTTGCAATTTATAACTTAAAGTCCTAATATAGGATAGTGAGCTATTAACTTTCACCCTAGAACTGCATACACACTGCAAAGTATACATTATTAGAGCATTGATTAATGTTGCAAATAGGGTTAATTTGGCTAGAAATCGGTTCTTATTTTTAAAGAAAACTCCCAACTATGCTGTTTCTTTTTCGACACTGAGTTTGTGCTTCTCCACACCAAGCACTCTTAAACTATACTGCCTACTAGTATGGATGGACATGTGACTCCTACACTTTTAGTCCTTTGGCTTATGTAACATTTCCTATACAATGATTTACACACGTATGATTGATTGTCTCTGTGTAATGTGTGTGTGATGCAAAGTGCTCGGACACCCTACACTGGTATGAGTGGTGCTGTATAACTAATTCAATGCATCTGAGAGGGTGTGGTTATGGAGACTTGGTCACTGTTAAAGGGTGCTAGTGAGAGAATCCGTGGTGGAGGTGGTCATTGGGGGGGCGCCAACAAACATTGTCGCACAGGGCACCACCAGCACTAAAGCCGGCCGTGTTCTACAAGATCCCGTAAGTTCTAAGCACAAGCCCACACTGGCCCCATTTACTCACCTGTGCATGAAAAGTTATCAATATTTTAGATATAGATTGAAGAACATCAGTCATCAGCATCATCATTCAGACCTTGTATTTCATAACCGTAAAAGCCTAACTAAAGCTTGTCCACCCCAGACTTTGAGTCCATTTTTTATAACTCAAGGATTTCGCAAATAATACTAGTGGCGCACCATTAGCCAAAACTTACTAGTAATGCTATTTTTTGTATTTTAGCACTATCAGGCATTCGCATTGTGTCAGCATGTAGTACTCAGGTGTCAATTCGTTGTAAAGCTTTGATAAAATATATACCCACTACCTCAGCCTTTTTATTTATAATTTAAGTGCCTACGATGGATGATCAATCATTCTGATTAATCCTACAGTTGGAGCTCACCTGGGTGGAACTGGGAGTGGGCCCTCGCTTGTGAAGTTCTGATGCCTTTCCTGGTATTGCTTCATCTATATTCAGGTAAGACAACTAATATGGTGTAAACTGAACTAGTTAACTTGGGACGTAAGTAACTAACTGCTACTATTGTTTATCTAGGTTATAAAAGACAATATAAGTTGTCATGGCAGCATTCCCCATAATTGTCAAGATATTTAGATAGGTTTAGCTCTATAAGTAAGTGCTATACTCTCTCTTACAAGCACATAAATAGGCTGCATAAAACCTAAAGGCAGCAGTGCAACGTAAAAGTAAAACAAACTACTCCAGGCATAAATTTAGATGAAATAAAATAGTTTCCCTCTTCTTATTTTCACAAAGAAAGCCCACCCTCTCCACCCACACAACATGCCACACCCCTCTCCCCAAACAAAAGTGACTCTAGCCCCAAAGTCCCAAAAGTCAAAATGTCCACAGAAAGTCCCTCCCAACCCCACCATCTCTACCCAGGCCCAACAAACAAGGCCCTCCCACCAAAACGAACCTTTTTTAAAAAGTGCTAGAAGAGGACATTGTGGAAGTCGGCCTGGAGCTAATCCTGGCTCTGCCCCAATGTGGTGAGCCCACACTCAATGGAGTCCATCCACTGCAGGATGAGGCGCAGAAATTGCCTGGTGGTGTTGTCAGTGTGGGGGGGTAACAGAAGTTGATGAAAGCTGGCAGCGGTGCTGCCGATCTGATGGCCGGGAGGCTGGAGAATGAGGGAGACTGGCTGCACTGGGGCTGGGCCGGCTGAGAGGCTTTTATTTCCTCCTCCTCCTCTTCCAGGACCACCAGTTACCAGTACTCTTGCTGGATACGCTCCAGCTTCTGCTGCCACAAACGGGCCGTTGACTCTTGCCTGTTGGGTGGTCAGGTTGGACCAGCAGGAGCAGCTATATTGAGAAAACCCAAATGTCAAATGGTTATTAATTTAATTTTCTCTGCAAACAATTGTTTTAAATTACTGGGTGGCACAGTAGCAGTACATTGTTGGTCCCCTAGGTCCATTGCAATTTGATGTCATTTTGATTAGGAGAGTCCCAAGGTAAATGTTATGTTTTACCCACACATGACTTGCATGAAAAGCACTGACTGTGTGGCAGAAAAGTAAAAGGCAGAATAATACAGGATTTTTTTTAAAAAGTGATTTGATTATATGTTTCTTCGAACAGCTTTTCAAGTAAATATAAAAAGACAATTTTAGTTGAAAAATACATTACCTCTCATTTATGAGAACAGCATTATGCACTATAGAGTACAAGTTGTGTGTTGTGCTAACATAATGAAGCCATGCTCATCGCTAGCCAGCGTGTATGGTAGTTTGCTACTCTCTGCAGCTGTAGTTGTCAATTATCTATTTTTAATTTTAATGGCCCTGCTCGTCTCCAAATGCATTTCTCTTTCTACCCTGATTCCAAAGAAGCAGATGAATAATAAATGTAAGTAGACATTGGGGAAAATAAATCTGAGGGGCTGCACTACAGGGAAAGGACCTGGCTTGTATTTGGCGCATTCATCACTGTGTATCCCATACACCAAACTTATCATTAAATCGTGCACTTAATCCCACTTTACTCTGTGGCCACACCCACCCCCACATATTTCCACCAAAATAATTTGCTGGGCAGTAAGCAAGGAAAGAAAACTTGATTTACTCTACTGCATGGGGTAGGGTAGACGGATTTGACAGGTTGGGTAGAGCGTTTTTGATATAGAATGGAGGGGAAACTACATTGATCATCGATTTATCATCTTTGGCTTATTCACTCACTGTGCAGGTCAAAAGGTATAAATCTGAACAGGTATAAAATAAATCTGTTATGGGAAACCATGGAATATATTCTGGAATCACTTCACTTCACATGGTTATAAAATTAAATGTGGCACATGCCAAGAATGGATTTTCTAATTTGGTAGGCTGGGATGGAAGAACTTAGGATAAAAAAGAAGGAGTAAATACTAGGAGGTGGATGAGTGGATGAAGTGAAACATCACACCGTGTGTGTTCAGTTTGCAATGCTTTCAAAACTTAAATAATGCATTAACTGAAGTGAGCAGGCGCACATTGCACAGCCAACACTGCAGTCACAATTTTACCCATACTACACTTTGGTCGTAGGTGGCAAACAAATGCCATGGGGGTGAGGTACATCTGGCTCACTTAACAAATACAGCGAGTCAAGTGAGAAGAACAAAAAATAAAAAAGACCTCCCACTTTAAACCATAGCTTTGATAACCCTACATAAACAAAGGATGCAAAGTAGGTGAGCAGTATGCTCCTCTTGAGAAGAGCTTCCTTGCTAATTCATCCAAACAATCCATATATTCAATCATCCTTTCATTCTAATTCACCCATAGCCACAATGATTAAGCTTAACTTTCTCTCATTCAGACGTTCACCAAAGTTTCCAATCCATTATCCATCCATTCAATATCCGCCTTTCTTCAAACCATCCTTTCACCCATCCATCTCTTTAGTGAATTTTATGTATTATACTAGCTTACTTGGGCCTTCAATCTGAATCTTCACAATTGACAGCACCAACATTCCAATACTCCAAGATTCTAACCTCAGAAGTCCACAACAACCATAAAATTAAACATTAGGAAACTAATAATAATAATAAACAATTGAACTTACTGGGTTCAGCAGAGCCCTCGGCAGTGGCGCCGGCTGACCAGCTTCTCACCGACCCTCGACAAAGTCCCTCTTCTTGCCCTTGGGTGCTGATGTAAGAAATTAAGATTAAAAAAAATAGTTTAGTGATTCAATTAATAATCTCCACAAAATTGTTTAAAACAAGTAAATGCAGTCACATTATACTTCTCTAAAACATATCACCTATAGTACTAATATTTTTTACTCAAGTCTATCAACTAACGTTGAGTTGCCCATACTAACTAATCCTGAAATCTCTAATCCAAATTTTCTTAACAAATCTAAATTTGGAACTAACACATTACAGCGAATAATCTTTGATTCTGTTGCCATTTCTCAATCCCCTTGATGGATGAACTCAGTCTCCCTTTTTTTCAATGTGTAGATGCATACTACACTTTGCTGTGAAATAAATAACTTGTAACTGTACAAGCTACATAAACAAAGTCCCAGAGGGAACGCGCTACTCACTGATTCACTATAGTGACAGGAGAACAGTCTGCAAAGGCCTCTTAATTAATTAGCCGAAGCAGGTGACAATGAAAAGTACGATTAGGTAGCACTGAGCATCTGCCTAGCAGACACTTGAAACTGGATCACATAATAATATACCAGTGTAAACTAAGCGTAACATACCTCTACACAGCAAATAAGGAATACTCACCGAGCCCCACAATCTCGACACCTAGCAGGTCGAGCAGTTCCTGTTCCCTGCCGAGGATGTCCATGCAGCAGTGCATCAGCTGCTGGATGATGCGCCTAACCTGGCTGGTGCACTGCACGCACTGGCTTACCCTCCCCCAGCGCAGTCGACGCTCCAGCAGGGAGTATCCGCTACCGGGCCTGCCGCGTGCTGTCAGCATGGAGGGTAGGTGGCTCTGCACAAAAAAGCAGTGCGCCACTTTTTCTCACCAAAGATCACCCGGGGCAGCACACCAGGTAAGCGGCACCACCGCAACGTTCCCTGCCTGCCTCTGCCATGGCATTGGGGGGCTCAGAAAAAAAAAGGAAAGAAAAGAAGAAATATAAGAAAGTAGGGGTAATTAAACCAAAAGTCACTAAAACATTTTTTTCTCAAAACATAAAATATACAAACACAAAGACAATTAATAATATAAGAAATAAAAATGAGGGGTAGATTAGTTTTAAAGGGGGAGGATTACACAGATAAAAGAGAGATAACATTTCAGACCCAGCACCATACAGAGAGCAGAAAAACAAGATTGCCGCGCCCATGTGGACCATGTGGTGCGATTCGTGCAAGATTGAGAACACACTTGAGAGCCGCATGGTGGGTGCGCTGGCGAACTCCGCCTACTAGTGGAGGTTTTGTGTGAATTTGCGGAGTTGTGCCAAGGCCTACACATACACCAATGCATAGATTAACACATCTAGACACACACTGATGCATACATTAATACACCAGGTCACATACTTACCCATACACCAACACACTCAGGCATACACTACTCAATACATTGGCACACCCAGGTAGACATTGATACATATGTTAACACACCCGTCTACATTCTGATGGATAAAGTAGCACACCCATGCAGACACTGATATACACACATGCACACCGAAGCAGACAGTCATTGATCATCTAACATATGCAGATACATATTCATGCATACACGAACACACCAAATAACACACTAATGGATATACTAACAGAGACAGTATCACATCCAGACACTCATTCATGCATACAGTGAGACACCCTTAGACACTCTGATGCATATGCTTAGGCATATGCATGAGTGGCTCCAGCCACTGCGCTACTAATCTCAGGGGGCTTTAATACGCACTTGCTCGCCAAAAAACATGCTAACAAACCAAGCAGAGCGCTGACACAGATGTGCCTTTCTCAACTCAATAAATTCATTCTTATGGTGCTACAGGAAGACGCTCAGAATTCTAACAAGATCGTACTTACATTTAAAAAATCAGCTCACCCATCCATTATTGACTATTCCATCATTTCAATGGAATTGACATCCTTCTTTGACAGTAATCAAGTGATTCCTAGGTTGGAAAGTGACCATAATCCGCACACATTCTCCCTTGCCTTATTTGTCACCCACCTGCAAGAAGCAAGATCTTTGGAAACCGGGTCATCGGCTTTCAGCCTGAAAAGGATACAGTGGACCTTGAACAAACAGAAGGAAATATGGAAATTTTTAAAACCTGCAATTGCTAAGGCGCTAAATGAAAAAGGTTAAGGGAAGTCTATGGTTGATATTTGGTCGGGTCTGTGTGTTTCACTTCTTGATCACTTCCCTTCTTCAACTACATCAAAAGGGTCCACTATGGGGCCCTAAAAATCAGGAAGGTATACAAATAAGATACTTTACCAAAAAAGAGAACTTAATAAAGCAACTAGGGCTATATTTAGAAAAACGATTGGAGCCCCAAAAACATCGGAACTCTGCAAATTAAATCGGCTTAGAAGATCTTATAAAAATGAAATATGGAAAGCCAAACATACATACTATGAAGGAATATGGACTAAGTTGCATTTTTCCTGTAAAACTAAAAATTTGAAAGCATTTTAGGGCATAATAAACAATCTCGAAAATGGAAGCAGAAGAGCAAATAGCGCTAATAGAGTCGAATCCTGTTGGGCATCTTTTATTTCCAACCTTTATAGTACATCTTCAGATATATCATTTAAGAATAATGCTGCTCATCAAAAATCAAGCTCTCAGAGCCAAGTAGTCGGTGGAACTTCGAGGAATGATCTGGATCATACTCAAGCTGTTTTACAAGACAATGAGAAATGGCAAGCAGCCCAAGTCAAAACGGCAATTATCAGGATCAGATCGAATGGTCGGCCAGGCTCCTACGGAATCCAGAATGCAATCTTTAAAGCTAAGCTTGATCTTTGGTCAGAGATTTTATCAAATCTATTTAATGATGTTATTAAAACTAAAAAGGTCCCCGAGTCATGGCAGAGAAGCATAATAGAGCCGATTTATAAAAGTGGCCCACAAGACAATCCAGCAAATTATAGGCTAATCACCCTATTAGATGTGGAGGCAAACATTTTATCTAACTGCTTGCCGAATAATCTAGAAGAATGGGCCTCTAAAGAAGACCTAACCCAATATTCCAAACTGGATTTCGAAGGGGCGAGTCAACGATCACGAACCTGACCTTATTGGCTTTATTGGCCGAAAGAGCTAAGCATAGAATACAAAAACTATTCTCATGCTTCGTTGACATTAAAGCCGCTTTCTACCCTGTCCCCTGTAATTTACAATGGGCTAAGTTTTCCACTTGGGGTATTCCAAATCAATTACTTGACATGATTAATCTGCTAAACACTAATACGTGGGTCCAAGTTAAAGTTGGAGACGGTAGATGTACAACCCACCAATTTGAAACTAATAGTGGCCTTAAGCAGAGTTGTGTTTTGGCACCATGTCCTTTTAATCTTTTTATGGCCGACTTACCATTACATCCTAAAGATGTTGATGCCCACTCCCCTACCCTCTTAGGACAAGAAATTAAATATTTACAATATGCAGCTGATACCATACTGTTAAGCTACACTGCTATAGGTTTAAGAAGATTAGCCAACTCATTTAGTAATTATATGTCTGCTATTGGATCACTAACGAATACAAAGAAGACAAAAATAATGACGATCAGCAGCACTAAATCTGATAAGAGAGTTTGGAATATCAATGGGCTACATATTGAAACTGTGAAATTCTACAAATATTTGGGTATTACATTTGATGATAAAATGTCTTTTAAACAGCATTTTATTAATCTAAAAGCTAAAGCTACAGCTTTGTCCTTTGCTTTTGGAAAGTTGAGAGATACGTTGGCATGTCAAACACATGAGGATTTACTTAAGGTTACAAAAGCAAAATTGATTCCCGCTTTGGCTTATGGTTCAATGATTTTTCGAGGTAAAGATGCGAAAATCCTTGATAATCTACAAATAAAAGTTTTTAAATCTGTCTGTAGGGTTCCAATGTATATTGGGCATGCCAACATCAGGTTAGAATTAGATCTGAAAAGACAATCCCTGATAAGACAATCCGTCTATTTAAAATCATTACATTATTTTTCTTGTTCAGACCAGGGCACCCCGCCGAACCAATTTTTGCAGGAGATAACGAGGTATGAGCGTGCCAAGGGCTGGAGAGTATATTTAATGGAGAGCCTCAATAACTTGAAGCCTCCGCCCCTTGAGGATGCAGCAAGGAGCAAAGTGGTGTTTAAACAGATAATTAATCGATCAGCCAACTCCCTATCGATTCTCCTTGACAAGGAGGAGCTCACCAAAAAGAGCCACCCCTGGACAGTTATCAGCTCATTTACTAAATTAGAACCACAAACGTATCTCACAACCCACTTAAAACCATTTTTAAGGGATAGATTTATCATGTTACGTTTTAGGAGATACCCCACAAAGGATGGAATACCTTCATGGGAACAACCTTGGCCCACAAACAACTGCAGGTTATGTGATTCTCATAGAGAATCTTTCACGCATATTGTAACCACTTGCCCTCGGTTCTTAAAAGAAAGGCAAGCTCTATTAAAATCCACCTTTAATGAATTAGGGGTGAGAACATGTCGACAGGCTATAATAACTTGTCTCTCTGGGAATAAGCCTAGCCTGACCCTACGATTCGTAAAGTTTGTCCTCATTGCAGAAAAAAAACTACTCTCCGCGCACGACACCTAATTTCTGTTGCATGCCTAAAATATTGACGACTGGTTTTACAGGCTAAAGTTTTTAGTTTAAAAATAATATATATATATATATTAATCCCATAAAATTGTTCTAGAAGCCATATGAATGACCCTTAAACCATAGTTTAAAATAGATTTTCCTGCCTGTAGTATCTGGACAGAAACCCAATACCAAATCAAATTTTCGTTGGTGAGGGCCGGTTCTGAAAAGGACAAGTTATCCTTTGTAATCTATTACTTAGATTGCTGTTTGATGTCAGACGCTGCACGACCGCCCTTTAACTTTTGCTGCTAAATGTAAGCCTAGTCCAAGTGCTTCTCAATTACTGCTGCTAGTTGCAAGATTTTGCACAGGTACATTGTATCTATTGCACTTTAATCCTGGTACTTTGATATATGTTTACTTTCAATTAGAAGGTCGGGAGGTAGTTTCTTTGAGAAAGCTTTAACCATTTCTTCGGAGTAAGGATTTTTGTGAGTGGCGCAAAATATGAAACCATTTTAAAATGTTCTCTGATATTATTGGCAACAAAATCCATTTTATGAGTTTTTGTTTTTAAAGATGCGATAGCAGATCGATTGAATTTGCGTTCTTTCATTATTGATCTTAAATGTAAACCACTGCACAAGTGCACTTTATAGTGTACCTTAATATTATTTATCAATACCAAATAGTATAAGTGTTTTGTTGAACAATGATGCGATTCCAGTCAGTTCTAATTGATGTAACCCAAGTTCCTGTCACAACCTAAAGTGTTTTCAATCTGGTTTGTAATGATTTTTAGTAATCAACAAATAAAGCATTTTCCTCTGCTTCTGCATACATATGGACACACTGATGCATAGAGTGGTATACCCAGGTACAGTACAGACTGATGCATATGCTGACAGAGGTAGAGACAGACAAGTATAAACATGGAAATTAAAAGACTAAGGGTGACTATAATATGGTATGTTATGTTATGTTAACGAAGTTTATACTGCGCACAGATACTCCTAGGAGTGTCCCGGCGCGAGCCTTTGAGAGGCTGGTAATAGAGGCGATTAGAACAGGAAAGTTTTAAGCTGTTTTTGAAATGGCCCCAGATCATGGATGCTACGCAGAGAAAAGGGCAGGGAATTCCAAGTTGTGGCTGCCCTAACGGCAAGAGACCTACCCCCCATTCTTTGTAGGTTTGTAGGTGCGCACGGGGTATCTGTGCCGGATTCTGGGATGCCGACCTCAGGTGTCTGGCAGGCGTGTAAAATGCAAAGAGCTTCCTATGATATTCCGGCCCCCCGGCGTGCAGGTCACGGTGCGCGATAACCGGGGCCTTAAAATTTACACGTTTCATGACAGGCAGCCAGTGCAGCATACGCAGATGTTTTTTGATACTGTTTCTAATAGGAATGTTGAACAGAAGCCTAGCCGCTGCATTCTGGACCACCTGCAGTTTTTTGATAGTGTAGTCTGGGAGGCCAATGTACAAAGCATTGGCGTAGTCGACGCAAGATAAAATCAGTGCTTGGGTCATTGTTTCCTTCGCTGTTCTAGGAAGCAGTGGAAGGAATTTCTTAAGGGACTTTAATATCCCAAAACAGCCCCCAGCCAGTCTTTTAATTTGGGTCGAGAAGGACAGCTGCTCATCGGAACAAACACCCAGATTTTTTACTGGTAGGCCCAAGGAGGATGGCAGAGGATAGTCGGACAATAGTCCTTGCGCCAGCAGCGTTCCAGCTTTTGCAGTGCTGCTTAAGTTTTTTTAAATCCACTGAGAACCAGGGTTTAGAGGGGGATTCCCTGCATCACCTGCGACATGAGGGTGGTGACAGGCTATCCACTGCCTGCATGATCCAGTCGGTGAAACTGGCCAGTGCCCCTATTAGGTCGGCAGGGAGGGTAGGTCTTGATTCTGCCAGAACGAGGCCAAAGGCCACCGGATCAATTTTAGCGGTGGCAGGGCTAGGTCTGGACTGGTGCTCAAGGGCACTGCCTTCCACAGCCCAGGTAAAGCAGGATAAGAAGTGGTCCGACCAAGGGACCGGGAGCGGATCCTCAATAGTGATGGGAAAATTGGAACAGATGGGATCGAGTGTATAGCCGCCACTATGGGTAGGCAGGCTGACCCACTGGGTTAGCTGCGCCAAGTTCTGAGAATCAAAAAATTCATGGGTATTCCCTGACTCCGTCTGTTTCAGGTGGATATTAAGATCCCCAAGAAAGAGATTTTGTGAAAAGCATAAGGCATGGGGGACAATAACATCTTCCATTCCACTAAGAAAGAACCCTGCAGATACAGGGGGCCTATAAACTAAAGTCCCCCCCAACGTGGATTGTGGCGAAAAAGCAATGGTAAAGTCCAAGAATTCACTCTCCCCCAGTATTATGGTCTCCCCGCGCTTGAACTCCCAATTATCCCTATACACAATGGCAACACTGCCCCCTCTGCCATTTTGGCGGTCAGTGCGGGAGATCTTAAAACCTTCAGGGATGGCCATCTGCACTACCAGATTGGAGGATTCATTCAACCA
Organism: Triturus cristatus; assembly: GCF_964204655.1. Lineage (NCBI taxonomy): Eukaryota > Metazoa > Chordata > Amphibia > Caudata > Salamandridae > Triturus > Triturus cristatus. Next base: position 780,342,810 of record NC_140582.1, read on the forward strand.
AGTCTCGGTAATAAACAAGAGATCAATATGATTATCCAGGAGGAGGTCGAATATGTCCTGGTAGTGTTTCACCAGCGAGCGGGTGTTTATCAGCGCAGCTCTATCGATGGGCCTCTGATCAACAGCAAGGGGTGCACCAATCGATTGTCCTCCTCCCCGGCCTAAGCCAAGGTGGAACTTGCACCGCTGACAAACTTTTGGCTGTTGAAGGGACACATCCCACCTAGTAGCTGGTTGACACAGGCATGGCCGAAGCAGCAACAGCTAATTGCGGCTATAGCTTAGAGGGGCCTCATGCTGGGAAGTGGGACGGGCAGCATACCTGGCGCTGGCCGCCTCCGGGATGCTGATGGGCACAGACGGGCTTGCCTTCGGCTCGCCTTTGGTGCACCAGCGGTGCGTCCACGCAGCGTGCATATTTATGCGCCTGCAGCCCAGACAACTAGAGCGTGCACTCCCAAAATGGCACCTCTAGGTGTCCGGTAGCCCCTGGGATACTGACACACACTCGCAGTATCGGGGCGAAAATGGCAGGGAATTGAGGTGAGGGGAACAGTATAACACACAGAAGTACACATTCAATGTAAAATTTGTTTAGAAAGAACTTTTAAAAATCAGCGATAAAACAAAGTGCAAATAGCAACAGCAGTGTGGTAACATAGCAAACCTCTAAGGCTGCTCCGCCCGCGCAGTGCGCATATTTATGCACCTGCAGAACAACTAGAGCATGCACTCCCAAAATGGCGCCTCTAGGTGTCCGGTAGCACTAAGGATACTGACGCACACTCGCAGTATTGGGTCGAAAATGGCAGGGAATTGAGGTGAGGGGAACAGTATAACACACAGAAGTACACAATCAATGGAAAATTTGTTTAAAAAGAATTTTAAAAAATCAGCGAGAAAACAAAGTGCAAATAGCAAAAGCGGTGTGGTAACGGAGCAAACCTCTAAGGCTAATATAGTAACATAACTGTTTCTGTTGGTAGTTAAATGTTTAAAATATGTAATTTAATAGTATGTAATGAAAAGCTAAATGTACTAATTTGTTTCTTTTCTTTCCAGACATCCATTCATACCTAAAAGCAGAGAATTACAATGCCCAAAAAAAACTGAAACGAGAAAGAAACAGAAGCAAGGATATTATCTTCTTATAACAGAGAAACAAAAGGAAAAGAAGGTGGACAATATGGTTAAAGAAAAAAGAGCTACTGGTAACAAAACTAAAATGTTTCTTAAAATAGTATGTGGAAAACTGGGAAGTGAGAAAAAGCAAGTAAATAAAAAGCAACATTTCAATTTAGCTAAGAAAATACAAAAATAAAGTGACATTAAGAGGTATAAATCGTACAAGAAAGTAAATAGTTTAACAAGAAGACAGAGGAGTTTAAGGAAAAAAAGAGTCAGAATGTTTCGCAGTAGGGTGATTCAGAATCTCATACAACCTATCAAGGAGTATGAAATTAGAAGAGAATCAGTCAAACAAAATGAATGTGTTGAGGCTGCAGTCCTTATCCATTTGACCTGAAGAGGAAGCTATTTATTTTGATTCTGAGCAGAATGATAACACTGGATAAAACAGTGTTGTCTATGTGGAGAAAAAGCCAAATGAAAAGACTTCTGAATAGAAGTAATTTTTGCAAAACCTTCAGTGGTGAATGGAAGCATACTTCCAGTATTGACCCTTTCTTTAATGAAGAAAGTTACTTTGAAGAGAACACATTAGTGCATGAGGTTGAAACAACTGGTCGATGTTATGAGGTGAAGGATGGTACTCCCATTCCAAAAGAGGAGATGGTTCCTAGGAATGATGAGGAGGTGAAAGCTGAAGAGATACAAGGAAGACATAGACAGGCCCCTGTATGCAAATGGAACTGTAGCAGTATTTTCAGTGTTCAGCAGGAATCTATTGATATAGTGAGAAGTTTCCTATGTAACTTTCCACGCAAACGTCTGAAACAGAAAATTGGGTTTTTGCAAGGATTAGATCTATGCAAAGTAATGAAGTATACACATTTACAGGTGCATTCACTAGTATCTCTATCAAAGAAAGTGTGCCACAGCAGCTTCATCACTTCAGAATGTTAGCTGTTCACCACTCTAAAATGTGAAATTTAGTTAGGAGGCTTTATTATGTCAAAACTCCTGCCCTATGTTTAGGAGAAATGAATAGAGCTCTTTTGTATGGTACAGTAGCAGAGGCAGAAGAAGTTTGTGACAATGTTCAGTTTTGTTTGAATAGGAGACTAGGGAAAATGAGGAGTTGGTATGTGCAGGTGTAGAGGAATAGGACACATGTATTGGTGTTGATAACTCGACAGAAAAGATTAGGAAGTTTAACACAGTTTCTTCTGAAAAACCAAACTGTGCTTGCATTTGTTGAAGATACACACTCTGCAAAAACCAAACTTGCAATGTAGTTCTATTTTCAAAAACGGAACAGGAGAACAGAGATAGGTGACAAGAATTTGTTGTTTATTTATCTGTAGAGGAACGATTTGATTTGTCCACACAGCAAAGTATATATAAGTATTGCTATGATAATTTAGAGAATAACAAAATGTCAAAATGTACATCATAAGTTAGAATTCGTATCCATAACACAATAACTATGACATTTTAATGTTTATGAATTGATTGCCATACAAATGTGTGCACCCTTTACAAGCAATGGTTCATATGGAACTGACGACAGGACAATTACCTTCGACAGAGCTACAGAAAGACCTTAAAGGAAGAGTTCCTAATTTATCTGTGATTTTAACCAGAATATTTAAACTGTATGGGTAGAGAGAGATATTGACGAACCAGTTATCATTGTTATAAATGGTGTGCCTAACAAGAGCAAACAGATCTGCCAAGAGCTATTGGATGTTAATGAGTAATAAAAACAACATTATACCTATTACAAAATAATATTTATTATACAAATATTGACGCTACTCCAGATATAAAATATATGAAGGATGAAACAATACCATCAAGTGGACAGATTGAAAAAGTGGATTGATCGAGATCAGAAGAAATTAATGAACACTACAGCATCCATCCCCTGAATTCCAAAGAATTCATCGGTGATACTATTGATCCATTTCAAATTAAACAAGCAAAAGGAGCTCCCATTAGTGTGTGGGAGGAAAGTTTAGAGGCTCACTGGTTTCTACCACTGTTTCCCACTGGAGCAGGTGTCGGCTATGATGAGCTCCATACAGATACCAGCAGATGAATACCGGTCAACCAGATTATATTCAGAGGATCTAAGATTTCACCTGTGCATTCCATGCAATTTCCATCTTCTGTTTGAGAGTGACTTGTCTGGACTTATATCTGCTTTAAACCACATATTAAAGCCAGGAGTTAATCTTCAAAATCTCTCTGCAAAGCAATTCATTGACAAAGTTTATGGAAAGGATGAAAAGTTAGAATACAACTTAATTAATCTGATGGTGTGCCAATATGGCTCCAACGAGTATTAATATTGTCATCATGTAGAACTCAAATGTATGGCGAGAAACCTAGGTGAACCTATTTAGAGTACATGTGGGATGGCCTGCTAGAATTTTTGAGAGAAGTAAACTCAAACATTAAGGACATCAATGTGAAGGCAGGAGGAGGAGTTTGCTTTTTTGGATCCTGCTAATGTTTCTAGATAATTTAACATAATAACAGGTTTCAAGCCATGCTGTCTTTCATGTGCAACAAAACAAATCCTCTTTTTGGCAAATTAACTTAATTTTTTTTTTGGTGTAAAGAGTAGCAAGCCAGAGCTGCTCCTCATATTCACATGCTACTATCGATAAATGATGTACCGAAATTTGGAACAGGCATTGATGAGTCTGTACTGTCTTTCATAGAACAGTATCATAGAACAGTATGTTCTATCCAGAAAGACAGTAGTGAAAAAGGCCGGAGATAGCAGGTTTTGCACTTTCAAACAAATAGATGTGGAAAGTATTGCCGTTAGAAATACAGATACAAAGGAAAATTTTACACAAGATGTCCATTTGGATTCCCATGACCTGTCATTTCCCAAGGAACAGCTTTTCGTCTGCAGCCAGACATACACTGACATAAAAATCACTGAAAACATGTACAACCTGAGAACAGAGGCCACAAAGTATATTTATGAATATAATCCTGTCATTCTCAAAATATGGAATGCAAATATGGATATACAATTTGTTGCAGACAACTCTATCACTGTTGCTCAGTATGTCACATTATGTATTGCAAAATCATAAAAAACAGATATGAAGGAGATGTGAGAGGAGATTTCTGCAGAAAAATCTTTAACCCAAAAAATTGTACAGCTTTAGCTTGAAAATACTTTTCCATAGAGAAATGGGGTCCTATGAGTGTTGCGATCGATTGAGCTTGGCTTGTTTGTTCTCTGAGTCAAGGGGAATTGTTAGGGTGAGTCTAGGCCTAGCAAGTACGCAAAATAGAGTTCTAAAGTCTTTACCAGAAATTCTGGGGCATATTTACAAGAATTCACATATCAGCATAGATGCAACAGATTTGTAGCACCTACCACAAATTCTCTAATAACACCATGGATGCGCTGTATTTGCAATACAGTGCTACATGGCGCAAGGATTCACCGATGCGTCAGAAACTCTGATGCATCTTTTGTCGCTAAAGTGACACATTGCTGTAGTTGGTCATAAGACTGAGTTAACTCCAACAAGGCATCAGAACACAGAGGCGAGTCCCATGTTAAAGGCCCTGCATCAATCCTTCTTCCTGGTTTGAGAAGGCAAAGGGATTTTGACGCAGTTAGGTCATAGAATGACGCAGTTAAAAGTTGTAAATTTCACTGTGTCATTTCTACGTGGCTGTTAACATGGGAACGCCTACCCAGTATACATTGTACCTGGTGCAGGTGTAAAGTGACACAGTCCTCTATAAACTGATGGATTGGGCCCAATGTGTCAGTTTGTAAATATCGAGCAGTGTGGAGCACCGATTGCACCACCACTTCATCAAAACAAATGACGCTGCAGCGGTGCTAGCTCCTTGTAAATATGCTCCTCAGTACCTAGCAGAGTTTATCTCAGAAAGTACAGAGATTGTGAAATCAAATATATTGGATACGTACTATCCTAGAAGGAGTCCACATCTAGAAAACATGTGCCTTTATGAAGTACTTCAACATTACAGATGCAGTAACAATGTAACTGAAAACATAAAAGAAGGGAAATATGCAGTAGTTGGATGTGACAGTTGTTTGGTGAGACACACAAAAGGAAATCTAATTATCCACAGAAAACTTAGTTGCTTAACGTCAGACAGAACACAGTTTTTCTAATTTGCGCTTCTACAACCCTTCACGCCTTGGAGAGTATGACTGCTATGAAGATTCTTTTAACGCTATGTAGTACAACATTCAGTGTTCAGTCTTTCCAAACTACTTTCCAAATGTTAAATGATGCAAATTTTAAATGATGAGGTTGAACAGGAGGACATGATTGCTACTGAGATAGCTAAGGAGATATCACAAAGCAGCCAAAGGTTTCGGCCACTGAGTCAAGATCCTCTTGGACAACCAATTATTGGCAATGTAGCTGCAATAGCCATGAATGAGGTGGAAAGTGCAATGGAACAAGTGAGACAGGAAAGTGTTGATTTGCAACAATTAGTTGGACAACTGAATGATATACAGACAGAAATGTATATGGAGGTAAAAGAGAAAATAGAGCATGGATTCCTCCACAAGAAGAAAGAATGCAAATGCTCACCATTTAAGGCAATACTATTATATGTCAGTGGTCAAGCTGGTACCGGGAAAAACTTTTTAATTAAAGTTCTCACCACTTACCTACAGAGGACTACAGAATCAAATTTATCATGCGTAGTAACAGCACCATCTGGATTAGCTGCATACAACATTAAATGAATTAATCTACAATGACTACTAATGTCACTAATTCCTGGGGTGGAGGAGGATCAAAGGGGGGCATTTACCAGGATTTTTGCCAAAAGGCGATCCCTCGCCCAGAAGCTCCCAGCCGGAGCTCCTTATCCGTCGGCCATCTTCGTCTCTAATACATTGTGCTTCAGGTATTCAAGATCTAGTAGATATATGTAGTGGATGAGTACTATTTACTCAGAACAGTCAGCAAGATGCACAAGAATTTATAATGGTCATCCTTGCAGTCTCAGTAGAAGAAGAAATACATATTGATTACTTATTTGGACTGAGTTTCACATGGAGCCATTACTGTGATGATTGCTCTTTTATGTTTACCACTAATATACATTCTGAACGATTTCTATACTTAACATTCCAGATTACAAACCTTTGTCCTTTGACAGATTGATGAAAATGGCTAACCAAAATGTGACCGGCTCAAATTGTAGATCAGATGTTATGTCTACATTGCATATATGAAGAAGTGGAAAATACCATATATTAATGCTACAATGATGCAGAGCAGATGAGAGTAAATTGGAAACAGATATTACACATTTCAAAGCTCTACAGATATCAATTTCTGGAAGAACTTATACTACTACGGCTATCATCTTTCACTAAGGACACAGTGTAACATCTTGACACTATACGTTCTACTTAAAGAGTCAAACTGGATGGCCAGAATGTGATATCACCATCCTTAAATTCAAACAAAAACTGCCTTTCAAACTTCTGAATTCTTACCTCTTGTCCCTTCAACCTACATTCTAAGAAGTATTTCAGATTTGAAAAAAGGTGGACGATATTACCTCTATGTGGATTGTCAGTGTTTAAGCTATCATTCGGCCTTCCAGGGGTCTCCAAAATGTAAGTGTGCTTTATATCTATTAGTAGTATTGTACCAATTCTAATGATAAAAGTTATTTTTAGTATATGCTTGTTCAGATTAGTGTAGTAACTGTAGATAAAACAACTTAATAATTCATTGTAGTGAGTGCAATGCATAGTGTCATTTATTTGTAGTGATATACTGTGCAGTTTTTTTTTTCCACAATCTATGCCATTGTTTTTCCCCAACTGTTCAAGGATGAATCTTTATACATTGCATCATTTATGGTGTACAAGTATGAAAGTTGAGAACGGTAAAAAGGGGGAAATTAAATGTTGTTCATGACGTTATATACTGTTACAGCATAAGAAACATGTGCTGTATTGTTTGTTGAGTTTTGTAAACATAATACTAACTTATAGTTATGTACTTTTTGTTTTTCCAACAGTGGTTGCAGTAATAGGCTTTTAGATGTCTCGACATACTCATTGTGCTATACAAATATTTGATTCACATTCCTCTAGAGAGGATTTTCATGCATAAAGAGCACTACACATGCTTTGCCACTACTTTCATTTGTCTGCAGGGGAGGGGATGTAATTGATTGCTGCTTTGCTGGGGCTTGCTCCTCTAAAGAACTGTGTTCAACAGGGTGTGGCAACTGATTTTCAATGCCACCCAATGCTATTTTATTGGTAGATGATAGGAAAGGCAGAACATTTTAATTTAGAAAAACAAGAGAGCAGATGCTCAAATGAGAAAAAGGTATTTTACAAGCTTTATTTATTTATTTTTAGAGTTTTCTATAGCGCGAACCAGACCCAAGGTAGCGTAACAGAGCGCTTTACATAGTGAGCAAGGTATGAGTAGGGGGATAAAAGCAGAGTAGAGAACTGTTCTGAGCAAAAAGAGTCAATTAGAGATTGTGCACGTTTTAACTACCAAATATCATTGGATGGAGAATATAGACAAGTTTGAGGTTGTAAGCTGGCGTGGTGTTTGTGTGGATTTTAAGGGAGGAATTTGCTCATCAAGAATGATATTTCTTCCTTTTTGAAGAGGGGTGTTGAGGCGATTTTTCTGATGAATGGCGGAAGCGAGTTCCAAATTCTTGGCGCCGCTCCAGAAAATGCTCTGTTGGAGGTTTTAGTCTTGTTGAACCGTGAGGGTTTCAGGGGTAGATTATCTGCGCTCCTAGAATGTCTGTTTCCTCCAGATAGTGTAAGTTTTTGGGCTCGGTACTGGGGGGGTGTTGTGGTGTAATGCCTTGTGAGTGATGCAAGCCATCTTTAGGTGAATATGAGCTTCATAGGGTAGCCAGTTGAGTGCCTTCAGGTGTGGTGATATGTGGCCAAATTTCCTAGATCCAGCTATGAGTCTTGCTGCGGCGTTAAGACAGGCTTTTAGAGGGGCGGTAGAGATTTTGGGAAGCCCTGAGAGGGTAAAACATCCGTACTCCAGCCTCGATATGACTAAGGACTGAACTGCAGTTTTGAGTTCTGTGTTCTCAATGAATGGCTTCATTTTTCTGAGATAGCTGAGGTGAAAGCGGACATTTTTAGCCATAAAGTTGATGTGAGCTTGCATGTTAAGGTTCTTATCCAATGTGATTCCAAGTGATATTGTGGAGTCCACCAACGTTGGTGTGCAGATCTGAGCAGGGATCATTTTGGTCCATTCCTTTATTTCCTGGGAGTTATTGGGGGGAGAGATTAAAAGAAATTCAGTTTTTTGTGAGTTTAGCTTGAGGAAGTTGGTTGTTACCCTTTATGATTCTTTTTTCCCCCCAGTGTTCGAGGATGAAACATTATACACTACATTGATTATGGTGTACAATTACAAAAGCTGAGAACAGTAAACAAGGGAAAAGAAAATCCTTTACTATAATGTGAACTACTATTACAACATAATAAATGCCTACAGTTTGGTTTATAGTATGACATTTTCAGTGCAGAAACTAAAAGTTTATCATGGAATTTTGCTAAATGTAATACTAACTTACATTTATGTTCTTTATATGTTTAAACATATGAATGACACTGTCTGTTGGAGTGAAGTACATTTCATAATTACTTCCTTCTGTGTAGTTCTACAAACTAACACTGTCAAGGTATACACCAAGGTACAGTGTCATAGAGCCACTGAGACATCCAGACACACACTGATAGAGCCACTTATATGCCCAGTCACTCTACCATTGAGCCACTCACAAACAGACTAACTCATAGACACAGTCAATAACAAGTCACTTACCAACACATGTACTACCACATGCACTCACTTACCCATACAGATTCTGACACACCAATTCACTCACTTATACAGGTACTAACTCATGCACTCACTCACCCATATAGGCACTCATACATCCATTGAGTGACCCATACCATCATTAACATACCCAGTCTCTCTCCCATGTAACCAATGACACACCCAATCACTCATCCATACAGCTACAAACACCTCTACTCACTCACCCAATCAGTTATTCATACACCCACTCAGTCACCTATACAGGTGCCAACACAGCCAGTCAGTCAGCCATACAGCTAGTGACACACAAATTGAGGAGTATATTTACAAGGAGTTAACACCACCAGAACATCACTTTTTCTGATGTTCTGGTGGCTTTAAGTCTTTCACCTTATTTACAAGGTGGCGTTAAGCCACTTAACGTGGCTTGATGACACTTTGTAAATATTGACCCTATTCGTGCAGCACTTAGCTTGAAATGGGCGTGTAATGGATATTGCAGCGGGGGTTCTGCTGCAACACCCATTGCTTATTGATGCTCCCCCATATTTACAAGTTATGGGACAGCGTCAAAAATATTGCCAGGGAATACCTGGTCTTAAGCAAGTGATACGAGGAGAAATGTTTCATTTCTCTTCGTATTTTGCTCATTCCATGTGTGTTGCATTCTGCATCACACATAGAAACAGCAAATTGACTGTTAATATTGTCTGTGTGCAGGAAGGTGTCCCTAGTAGCTGTTTGGGTGAGTTATTGGGTGTGTTAGTGACTGTATGGCTGAGTGAGTGGGTGTGTGAGCAACTATGGGTGAGTAAGTGGGTATGTCAGTGGATGTATGGGTCTGTGAGTGTGTATGTGAGTGCCTGTATGGGTGAATGAGTGCATGTGTAAGTGGCTGTATGGGTGGGTGAGTGGGTGTATGAGTGACTGTATGAGTGAGTGAGTGGTCATCTGAATGGGTTGGTAAGTGAGTGCATGTGTTAATATCTGTATGGGTGAGTGAGTGGGAGTGGGTGTGTCAGTGAGTGTATGGGTGAGTGAATGGGTGTCTGAGTTGCTGTATGGGTGAGTAAGTATCTATGTTAGTAGCTGTATAGGTAAATGAGTAGGTGTGTGAGTGCCTGTATGGGTGCATAAATAAGTGTCAGTGTCTGCATGAGAGACTAAGGTGCATATTTACCAGAAACTTGTGGAGTGCGGTGGTATGTCAAAATTAGTAATGCTGTGCTCCATCAGTTTAAAAATGCAGGGATATGCCATATTTACAAGAATGTGCCACACCCCTCTGTTTCCCCTGGCACTGGTGCTAAAGAAGCTGCCTAGTGCAGGTACCCTTGTGCCAAGTTGCAAGGGTGTCTGCACTGCATGGGTGATTGTTTTTGTTCAGGAAGGTGTCCCTTCCTGCACATAAACAATCACCCCTGCACAGCGCCAGGGGAAATACAAGGGCGCACCTCATTCTTGTAAATATGGCACATCCCTGTGTTTTTTAACTGACCGAGCACAGTGCTACGAATTTTGGGGTAACACTGCACTCTAGTAAATATGCCCCTCAGTCTGTCATACAGGCACTAACACACTTATTTACTCACCCATACAGAAACTCACATACCCACTCATTTACCTATACAGCTATGTTCTCACTCACCTATACAGCAACTCACCTACCCATTCACTAACCTGTCTGCTCACTGACACACTGACTCACTCACCCATAAAACTACGAACACATGCCCTCACTCACCCATACACCCATTCTGATGCCTACTCACTCACCCATACAATCACTCACACACTCACTCACCCACCCATACAGCCACTTACACATGCACTCACTCACCAATACAGGTACTCACATACACCCTCACAGACCCATACATCCACTGGCACACCCACTCACAGATCCATAGTTACCCACACACCCACTCACTCAGCCATACAGTCACTAACACACACACTCTCTTACTCACCCATACAGCTACTAACACACACACAAACTCACCTAAACAGCCACTCACACATCCAGTCACAAATCTATAGTCACTGACACATCTACTCACTCACTCATACGGTTACTAACACACAGTCACTCAACCATACAGTCTGTCACATACCCACTCACTCTCTCACTCACCTATAGTCACTGACATGACCATTCACCCACCCACACGGTCACTGACACATGTACTCACTTACCCATACAGTCCCCAATGAACCCACTCACTTAGCTATACAGTCACTAACACACCCACTCACTCACCTATACATGTACTAACACAACAACTCTCTCATCTATATAGCCATTCACAGCCCCTCACGCATCCAGACATCCACTTTCACAGCCTCTCACACAGCCACTCAGTTACTCATACAGATGCTCATACACCTATGCTGCCAGTCATTAATACAACCATTCACACACCCACTCACTCTCCAATACAGCCAGTCACACAGCTCCTCACTCACCCATACTGCTGCTCACACAACCACTAACACATCCATACAGCCACTAACACACCCACTCACAGACCCATACAGGCACTCAGACACCCACTCACACAATGGTGCAGACAGTCACACACCCATGGACACCCACAGAGTCACTTACATACCCACTCATACATGCATACAACCACTCCAACACCCACTCACTCACCCACCCTTACAACCAATCACATATTCTCACTCTCTAATACTGCCACTCACAACCACTCACGTATCTATGCACACACTTAAACAGCTACTCAGTCACCTATTTTTACTCATTCCTTCACCCAAGCAGCTACTCAGTTACCCATACAGCCATTCATATACCCACTCACACACATTTACAGTCAGTCTGTCAGTCACCAAGTCACCCTTACAACCACTCACATACCCACTCACTCACACATACAGCCACTCACTCGCCCATACAGCTACTCACACACCCATTAACACAGCCATACAGCCACTCCCACTCCCACTCACACACTGATACAGACAGTCACACAGCCACTCAGGTAACATATATTAGAAATACTATCACTCATTAACAGTACAAGAAGAATAGTAATAACAGGGAAAATAACTGGACTTTTGAGAGGGCATTATTAAAGGATGAGGAATATGTTAACCATATGAAGGAGTGGATTAGAACATACTGGGAGATTAACAGAGGAAGTACCTCCTCCGCTATCGTTTGGGATGCTTTTAAAGCAGGGGTACGAGGGGAGACTCTGAGCTACACACTATATAAGAAAAAACAGGAAAAGGAAAGAGAGGAAAAGCTTATTAAAAGGTTGGCAGGGGCAGAGGAGGAGCTGAATGTAGCTATACAGCAGAAGGCACCCCTGGAGCAAATCCTTCTTAAAATTGCAGTCGGTAAAGCTGAGGCAAGCGAGAGTATCGCGAGCAAAGCGACAGCTAGTTTTTTGGTTAAGAAAGAAATGTGCTATGAATTAAGTGAGAGAGTAGGGCATATTCTGGCAATACGCACGAGGCAGAAAATGGCGGCAGGGGAAATAAAGGAGATTTTAGATGATAGAGGAGTTATAGTTTCAGACTCCGGGGCAATACGGGAGGTCTTTAGACTTTTTTATGCAGAACTGTATAATCAAAATCAGATAAGCGATGTAGAGTCCACTCAGGAATACTTAAAGGACATCCCACACTCGGTCCTCCCTGAGGAGGAAAAGGTGGCTCTTGATCTCCCTATAACTCTAGAGGGGATGGTTACTGCACTAAAAAACCTTCCCTCGGGTAAGGCGGCAGGTCCGGATCAGATACCGGCTGAATTCTACAAAGTTTTTCAAGGTGTGTTAAGTAGGGATATGCAGGCTACAATGGCACAAGCACAACAAGGACTCTCCATACCAAGCTCCTGGGGGGGCCGATATAGTGGTAATCCTGAAAAAGGACAAACCACGATCAGAACCAGGATCTTATAGGCCCATAACACTTATGAACGCTGATGTGAAGACTTTTTCCAAAATACTCGCTATGAGGTTATGCAGGGTGATCGAGGGCATGGTTAGCCCCACGCAACATGGTTTCATACCGGGAAAGAGCACGACACAACATATTAGGCAAATGTTTACCCTCTTTGATGCAGCGGAGGTCTCAGGGGATCCTATGGCCGTCTTGTTACTTGACGCAGAGAAGGCATTCGATAGGGTCTCCTGGGACTACCTCTGGATGGCCATGAGGTGGAGAGGTATAGGGGAAGGATATATAAAAGCTATGCAGGCTCTTTATAGGGATCCCTCAGCCCGATTGAGAATCAACAAAGGATACACCGCCCCGCTGCAGATCAAGCGAGGGACTAGACAAGGGTGCCCATCCTCACCTCTTCTATTTGCTCTGTATATGGACCCATTGCTACGCAGACTGGAATGTAACAACAGGATCTTCCCTTTAGCTATGGCTGGGCAGGAGTTTAAAACCTTCGCCTACGCAGATGACGTCGCAATCGTCACATCAGCACCAGTCACTGCTATTGAAGAGGTAGAGGTAGAAGCCTGGGCATTCGGGCAGGTTTCAGGGTATGCGCTCAATAGGGCTAAAACCCAGATAATTAAAAATGTTATCACGGTCTGCGAGGATAATAGGGTGGTTAGGTCGCCTGTCTATCTAGGGATTAGTATCTCACCAGATTTGAGCAGCTCAGTAGACCAGAATATTGAGCCACTGATTAATAAAGTGAAACAGCATCTTAGCAGGATACATAATCTTCATTTGTCGTTAGTGGGCCGTACAAATGTGATAAAGATGATCATCTTGCCTAAATTCCTTTACTTGTTCAGGGCGATTCCACTTTTCTTTGAGGCCAAATGCTTTCGGGCACTAGAGCATATTCTGAATAGATTCATATGGGCTCACGGCAAAACAAGGAGGGCATATCGATACATTACCCTTCCCAGGGAAAGAGGGGGATGGGGGGCCCCCGATTTTAGAATGTATTACTGGGCAGCGGCACTTCAGTACATGCAGGGGCTACTGGGTGGAGCAGAAAGGGATTCTGAGGATAGATCTAGCTTCACCAATGTATACGCGACGGTGCTGGGGGCAGAAGCGGGAAATTGTTTTCTTAATTGCACAGATTCTAGTTATTATAAAAGAACAAGGTTCAAGACATTGCAGGCGGCGTATAAGATATGGGCAGCCTTTTCAAAAACGTTTAGGCTTGGAAGATTAAACAGATATACTCGTATGCTGAAGAATGTATCCCTCCAAGGGGAGATATTTATAGATCCAGTGATGGTGGATTGGGGGGAACATGGAATCCAGAAATTAGGCGACCTGGTGGACCCCAGTGGGGTACTTCAGTTCTCTGAACTACAGGCCGTTTATGGTATTGATAGGAGGAGTTTTTTTAAATACTTGCAGGTACGGAGTTTTATCTCCAATAAACGCGGAGGACCATCAGGGTTCAGTAATAATAAAATCTTGGATATTATTGAAAGCGGGGGAAATTGTACTATCCGTAGATTTTATGCAGAACTTGCCGCAGCTAAGCCCGATGATCTAGGGAAATTTGGCATAAAATGAGCAGAGAAATTAGGTACTGGTCACGACTGCTTTCAGGATTCACTCGACCTGGGATGGACAATACTTTGCTTAGCAGCACTGCAGGCCCAGTACTATAAGACAATATATTCCCTATATCATACACCTGCAAGGATAGCTCAGTGGGGGGGTACCTCAGGCACTACTTGCCCTCGCTGTGATTTCACGGAAGCAGACATAATTCATATATTCGCTACTTGCCCGCAGTTGTATACACTTCATAGAGCAGTTGAATTGTTTCTTCATAGGTCTTTGGGGATAAAAATTAGCCTCTCATCAGTTTTGATCATATTTGGGGTCAATGCAGGCTCTGAGGGGTCCCATGGGGAATATTTATTTATGGCTATGTCTGTCCTGCGAATGTGCATTGCTAAGGCATGGCTAGACAAAGTGCCCCCTACGCTACAGCAGTGGTTAGCCAGGCTGCTTGCTGTCTATAATTTAGAGAATGGAATTTATGCAAAGAAAGGGAAAAAGAGAAAACTACGTGGGAGGAGAATTTGGAGACCCATTGAGCAGTGGAAAGAGGGCCTTAAAAATGCACCTTAGGCGTGATGTTTTTTCTTCTCTTATATATAATTTTTTTTTATATTCTTTCTTTTTCTTCTTCATTTTCTATATGGTGCCCTTCCTATTTGGGTATTTCTCAATAGTGTACTTTGGAATGTCTAATTGTGCGGAAGTAATGTATATAATGTATGGTCATTTTTTTTTTGCTGTGCTGTAATACAAAATCTTAATAAAAATATTTTTTTTTTAAAAAGCAAGAAGAATAGTAATAGCTTAGTATCTATCTTTAAGTCTCACAAATGTTTATGAAACACTAACATTCACTGGATGATGGCATGAGTGATGTCATTTGAGATGTAATCATTGATGTCACTGACCATGCCATGAGTGATGTAACATGTGAGGTGATAAACAGTGCATTGCGGGGGTATAAGCCATAGTTAGCTCAAGTAACTATAACTGCTGAATTTCTATGGTTTTGTATGAGTGAAATGTGAGCCTAACTATCAAGTCCCTGTAACCTTTGTTTTTGTGTGAATTTCTTAGCTTGTTTAAATTCTATTTCCTAACTATATTATCCCTGCTCCCCTTGTTTTTTCAGGTAATTTCCACAGTTTTTTTCTTTCTTTTTCCTCACTGTAACATGTCACCTTTGAGAATGGGTGTGTGAGTGGCTGTATAGGTGAGTGAGTGCATGTGTGAGTGGCTGCATGGGTCTGTGAGTGAGTGTGTGAGTGCACTTACAAACCTACTCACAGACACACTCACACACAAACACATAGCCACATACCCATTCAGATACTCACATACCCACTCACAGACCCACTCAGAGACTCATGAACCCACTCAGACACTCATCCATCCACTTATAGACCCACTCAGACACTTATGCACCTACTCACTAACCCACTTACACAGTCACACATCCACTAACACACCCACTTAGACACTTATTCACCCACTCAGATACACACAGACACTCACACACCAACTCACAGATCTACTCAGACACTCATACAACCACTCACAGACCCACTCACACACTGCTGTACCCACTCACAGACTAACTCAGCACTCATGCACCCACTCAGACACATGCACCCACTCATAGACACACACTGACACTCACACACTCACTCACTCAAGCACTCAGACACTTATGTACTCACTCACAGACCTACTCAGAGACATGCACCCACTCACTGCCCCACTCAGACACTTATGCACCCACTTATAGACCCACTCAGACACTCATGCACCCAATCATTGACCAACTTAAACAATCACACATCCACTGACACATCCGCTTAGACACGTATTCACCCACTCACAGATCCACTCAGACACTCAGGTACCTACTCACAGACCCATTCACACACTCATGTACCTATTCACAGACCCACTCAGACATTCATGCACCCACTGAGAGACATACACACTCACTCAGACACTTGCATGCCCCTCACAGTCCTACTTAGAGACATATGCACCCACTCACAGATGAATCAGACACTCAGGCACCGACAGACCCACCCACACATTCATGCACCGACTCACAAACCCACTCACAGACTTACACACCCATGCACACAACCACTTAGCCACTCATACCGCTACTCATAGTGCCATTGACAAGGAGACAGTGAAAACAGAGTTACAAATCCTAAATGTGTTGTTCTGTATTGAGTGTGAGCTTTTGCTTTGGGAATTCACAACAGATTTGCAGATTCCCCAAAAATATTACAAAAAGGGATTTAAAAATAAAATGAAGGAGTATTAGGGAAAAGGGACGGCTCTGAAAGAGCCTTTGTGCTTATTATATTTACATTATAACTAGACATGAAACAGGATGCAGTCTTTTTAAGTTGCTAAGGAACACTCTGTTGCCTTTCTCTGTGAAGTGAACTCCTTCACTTCTATATATATATATATCCTCCAAGTCAAAGTGCAGATTGTTGTTGTAGATGGTGGCCATGCTATGATCTCTGAGGAATGCAGAAACAGGTTTATTCTTGTTTCCTGGCTTTGTCTACCTGAGGATAGAATTCATTTGACCACTCCAATTTCTGCATTTGGCAAATGTTGGAAAACACCAAGACAGTATGAAGGGAAAATGCCATTAATTGTCCAAAGGTATCCTTCATTAGGATTTCCAGTCCTACCATAGTAAGTGTGCCAAGATCATTGGCACCATAGTGCACAATCATGATGTCTGGATGTTGGCAATCCACAATGCTTTAAACCAAAGGCAGCAATTGATGCCACTTTAACCCTCTCTGGCCAACCCACATAATGTCTGTATTAGGCAAACCCAAGTCCCTGTCACTGCCACTCTTTCTCAAACACTCTCTGGCCCAAAACACAAAGCTATGACCCACAATACACACTCTAACCATTTTGAAGGCAAAGAGGGCACAGGTGAAGACTGGAACCGAATGAGACAGTTTTAAACATGAAAGATAGTTAAAATGGAGGCATCACAGAAAAAGCAAAGGGGCTTACCCTTTGGATTTATTTATAGCCTTTGTAGAGCGTGACTGTCACCAAACTGGTTTCCTGGTGTCAGGACACAAGCAAAACTGATTTGTTGAAAGAAATGCACATACACAGAAGTAGGGCCATGGCCAGGTTACTTTGGGGAGTGCCAAGTCTTAAAGGCCTTTCTGAATTGTAGCATCTCTATTAAAACCTTAGTGAGTGTGGAAGCTCATTCCACATCTGGGCTGCTTTTACTGAGAAGGTCCGTCCCCTTTGCCTAGACTTCTGATAGGTATGGATACAGACAAGGTTTGCCATACTAGAACTGAGTGGTCTCATAGGGATGAATCATTTAAATCTGTGTTGCAATGGCACTGGGCCTTTCTGCTGTAAGGCCTTAAACCCAATGCACATGGCTTTGCAGGGGATCTTCTGCTTTAGAGGAAGCCAGTGCAGTTCCTTCAGGGCGTCCTGCGCCAAGGACCTACGGGGTCTATTTAGTGCCAGCTTTGTCACTGTCACTTGCACTCAGTAGAGACGCTTAATCAAGTAGTCAAGTGCTCCACGTAGTAATACATTGCAATAATCTAGCCTTCTGAGTATGGATGTCACCAGTTGTCACAGCATGAAAACCTAAGTAACCTGGTGAAGTGAGAATATGCACGAGCATATGGATCTCAAATGAGGTATTGCCATCTCACCTCAACCTCAGACACTGAAGTCCAAAAAGTTAGTAGAACCGGACAGTGTAGAAAATTGCTTTAATTGGTGGATATCACCATTTGAGGTTACAAAAAGACTCAAGATACATAATAACCAACTCCACTCATGACAGCCTCTGGAGCTACAAGCACCTCACTTTTTGCATCACAAGTTGCACTGATATATTTCAGCAGTGCATCAGAGAAGTAGTTTCAGATTTCAATGGGTTACTAAACATGATCAACAGCATACTTGTGCATGCTACAACAGATAAAGAATACCATTCCTATCTTCTGGCATTTCTCAACAGAATCCAGGAAAGTGATCTCATATTTAAAAAAAAAAAAAGTGAGTTTCTCAAGTCTAAAATAGAGATTGTTTGGGTACAGATCCACCTCTGAAAGAGTAACAGCCCTAACCTAGAACATCTCTGATGTTCAGAGATCTTTGGGGATGGTGACCTATTGTGTGCAGTTCATTAAGAACATGAAGACGCTTACCAAACCACTGTGAGACCTTTCCAAAGGAATGTGACATGGGTATGCTTAGACGAACAGGAAGCTGCCTTCCAAAGAATGAAAGATGCTGTTGGCTGAGACCACAATCAGATTCTATGACCCAAACAAACCCACCAAATTGTCTACTGATGCAAACCTCTCAGTCTTAGGTGCTGTCTTACTTCAATAATAAGGTAATGAATATATGACCCCTGTAACCTATGCACGCTGAGCTCTCACTGGGCCTGGACAAAGATACTCTTACATTGAGAAGGAATCCATCACAATATGGTGAGGCTGTCAACATTTTCACATATAGCTGTATTTATTTAGTTTACAGTTTGAGATAGCCCATGAGCACAAAGAGGAATAAATCACTTTACTTAGAAACAAAATAGCGTCAACATTCTTACAATAAACTTTAAGCAGTAAGAAGTAGTGGAAGGAAGGTGGGAGGAATGGATGGGACAAGTGCAGTAGAGCAGCAGATAAATGATTAAAGGCTGGAATGAATGAATAGAAGGACTTATGAAGCGCACAGCTACTACTAGAGTGTTCCAGCGCTAGTCCCAAAAAACAGGCGGACCAGCTTAATCTTTAAACAGGTGGATTTTCAGATGTTTACAAAAGGTTTTGATATCTCAATTCGGGAGAGCATTCTAGATCCTGGCTGCTAACACTGAGCAGGCCGAGCAGCACCATTTGATTCGTCTAGTAGGAGGGATACAAAGCAGAAGGGATTATTGAGATCTCAGGTATCTATTTGGCAAGTAAGGGGCCTATCCTGTGTGTATTTGGGGACAGTCCTGTAAAAGGCTGCATGTGCTACTATAAGTCCTTTAAAGATAACCCTCTCCTTCATTGGCAACTAATGTAGCTATAGATTGCTTTTTTGTCCAAAAAATAGTGATAGTGAAATTACAATTCAAATATAAAAGAATACAGAGGAAGTAATAGTATCATAAATAGAAGCTGCTCAGTTACAAGGAATAATTTACCTCATACAGTGTTTGATTGCATGTTTTTTGTGCTATTGGATCTGAAGTAAGTTATGTCTCCGTGTGCAGATCTGACATTGGCAAGACTGTGCAGACTAGACTTTAGCACTACTCTAACAAGCAAAACTGGCCAGATGAAGAGGCACAACCCTGTGTTTTCCTTTGCGCTAAAAAAGCTGCTTAGCTCCAACACAGACACCCATGCACCATAGTGCAAGGGCACCTGCGTTGCACAGATAATTGTTTATGTGTGGGAAGGGACACCTCCAGCACATAAACAATAATTAAAGGTGATTTGCTCCTCCTATGTGTGCTGCAGAATGCAGCATACATAGAAAGAGCAAAAAACAAGTAGAAATAAAAGTATTCCCCCTCGTTGTGCCACTCTAACGCCTTCTTTTTAATGGCGCTAGTTTTTGGCACTACCTCAAGTTTGTAGATCCTTGTATATCTGGGGCAGCATCAAAAAGCAATGGGTGTTGTGGTGGTACGCCCACAGCAACACTCATTGCACACCCCTTTGTAGCAGAAAACTGTATGAAAGGGTAGGAAATTTACAATACACTGGTAAGCCAAGCAAAGTGGCTTAGTGTCTCATTGTAAATATAGAGCAGAGCATTGCGCAACTGGAGCATTGTAAAAAGTGATGCTCTAGTGGCTCAATGCCCTTGTAAATATGTCCCTAAGTGTGCGTCTGGCTTCTACATCTCTGTAGTCCTCACACCGGAAGTTAACAGACCTGAGCCACGGGATCAAGCTTTGCCACATCAATTGAAATTACTTACCGTCGGGGACACACCCGTGTACCTCGGCAACTACTTATCGAACATAAACAGAATGGGGTGAACGTGGACCTTAAGATTCCGTTGTGCTATACCCAATTTAATTGTATACCACAGGACACATACCCGTGTCCCCACCCGTGGCTCTCTTTGATCGTAATTCCACTTGACAAGAATTAATACACTGGGTTGCGTTTTACCCACCTTGCAGTTAAGACCTGCCGGGTTGGAATTATTACCGGCATTTCGAAGATATCGCTCCATCTACCTGGAATTCAGCCCTGAAGAAGTCGTGGGCGTATCCTGCTAGACGAAACACGTGTTGGCTGGTTTTTCTGTTATTTTGCTGGTTGCTTTTCTACACAACATGAATAAAGGAAACAAAGAACAACTCTTCTGCGAACTTTAATGAGATTGGCTCTCTAACAGACTCAGGCCATTAGGACCTCATATGTAAACAGGTATGCACGTGTGCCCAGGATTTTGTTGTACTACTTTGTTGTAGGAGTTCTTCTACACGAATATTGGGGTTATAGGAGTCTCCCCTACCTGGTCAGCACCGTACTCACTGGAATGTTCTCTCATCACTTACGCAAATTTAGCTGAGCGCCACCACTTCCTACTTTTAAAACCCTCCCTTTGGATTGCATCTCTGTAGTTGGTTCTTGTGTGCAGCATGAAATTATAGATTTTGGGTGTGGGGCAACATACATTGTTGTGGAGCTTGAGAACATAAGGCATCAGTACAGAGCATATGTGCAAATGTACTGCACGTGCCCATGCTCGGTACAAATAAGTCGGTGTGTGTGTGCTTATGAGTGTTTGTGTGTATGTCTGTATATGTATAAATATAAATGACAAATTAACACTAAATATTAGCACATAATTGAAATGTGAGCTTTGAAAGTCCCAGATTACAATGCTAAGCATGTGCATTTATATTATGCAACAGCATTCTAAAAAAGATATTTACATTACCCACCTAATGCGTCAGAATTATCGTATTTAGTGTGGAATACATTGGCTGTCAAGATATGTTTCATTTTGGATTCTGATGTTTTTAGACATTCCTATACTAGCCCCAACCCCAAGTAGAAGAAATGCTTCACTCTCAGGAACAGTCCTAAGGAGCAAGACTCTTGAACTGCTCCATCCTCGTTATTTCTTTCCGCTCTGCTTTCGATCTCCTCTTTTTAAAAAACATGAAAACCTCTTATAAGATTAAAGAATGCTTTTCTTCTTCTCCCTTTGTCCTTTCACTCTTATTAGAGAAACTACAGGCAAATACTGGATTTTGCGATGTCTTTGTTGCTCTGTACAAAGGTGTTTCCTGCAATGCTTATTTCCGCTTTGGGATTTACATAAATCCATATTAGAGAAATATTGCTTTCCATTGAGAATCGTGGGGATTGATTTGAAACAGACAGATATGGAATGCGGCTGCTACTTTTGACTGTGCCTACAATTGCTAACAAGCTTCAGCAGAGGAAAAGGAAAAAAAAGAAAAGCCAAACCTCATTATATAGTATGAAAAAAATATCTCTCAATAGAACTCTATGTGAATTCTTCAAAGAAGCAGAAATGACCCTCTTTTAGGGATTCAGACAATATAATTATGTAGATTTTGACTAAGAATATGGTTCAATGGTACAAGAATATTATTGCAGCCATGCATACAAGACGGGGATGTGGCAACGGAAGAGTTTGAGTTACCATGCATACATGCCAACCCTCCCTCTTCAGGCGGGAAACTGCCAATTATAAGGGTTACAAATCGGTTTGCTGCATGCAGAAACCCGATTCGAAGTTTTTTTAGACTTCCAGAAATAAAATATTGATACCTGTCATGCTCAAATCTCCCCCTACAAGAATTACCTCTGACATCAAAGGTTAATACCTTTTCCTTAATTCTTGGAGGAGGACATTAGAGCATGTGACATGCCTCGACATTTTATTTACATAGAGCAAACAAAAACAGAGTTTAGAACTCTGTTTTTGCTTGCCAGAGTTTAAAACTCTGTTTTTGTTTGCCAGAGTGTAGAACTGCCAACATTGAAATGCTGATGGTCTGTCGCCATACATACCAATAGCCTCTGCTCCAGTATGTCAGTGAGGAAAATACAATCTCCTGACTATTTTTTTTTAAATCCCCCACTTGCCTGCTCCAAAATGATGGCATGTAAATATCATGGTATAATCAAGCAAATTCCCCAAATATCCCAGGCAGAATGTAGTTCTTCACTAAGGGACAGCTATTGCATTTCATTTGTATTTACTGTTTCATGTAGCTTTTCTTATAGCTTCTTTGCCGTTTTCTTATGGTTGTTCTGTTTTGTTTAGGGCTGTTTTCATGTCAGATTTCTGTTAACTGCACTTATTGTTTCCTATATATACAAAGTGGGCTTAGGGTCAGAGCCTTGCATATGACTGTATGTCTTTGTTGTCTAGTTCAATGTTTACCTCTTGATTGGATGGCTTTCCTCTTTATTCATGTTTGTCCTGCCCGAACATTTAGGTCTCACTGTGTTCTGATTGGTTGACTCGTATTCTACCACTGATGAAAATATATGTACCATAATATAAGTTTATTACAGTTAGAAATATATAAATGTTTAAAATATTTTAGATTATCGCTTGTTCTCATATACACTTTAAACTTATTTAGATATAATTTTGAGACGAAAAAAATGAGGGAATGGCGTTCCCGGCGTGACACCTTACATCTATGATGTAACACAGGGCGTGGCAGCGTGTAGTTGTCGCATATGCAACGTGCAGCGGGCGTGATCCCATACGTACATGACGTAAGGCGCGGCTTGGTACTGCGTACTCGTCGCATACCAAAGTAGTAACTGGCGCGACCACATAAGTATATGATGTTACGTGGGACGCGGTGCCACGAACCCGTCGGATATGAAATGCGCATCCTTTACGAGTTTAGCAATATGGTGGATAGGATTCGCATTCTGATGGAGCTTGGTACACTACCGGTATGGGACTTCAGTATTCTAAAAAAAAAAAAAAAAAAGAAAATGATATACATACTTTTTTTTGAAGATATAAAACATTACATATTTTTCAAATAAAAAAAAGGATAATTGAGTTCCAAAATCTAACAAAAAAAATAGAAAAAATATAGGTTTTATAAATATTAAAATATGAAATTAACATTTAAAAAACCTTTGAAATTCACTGAAAAAACCATAGGTTTTACAGACGTTATAGTTAGGAATTAGCATTTAAAAAACCTTAGAAAGTTACTGAAAAAACCATAGGTTTCAGGGACGTTATAGTTAGTTGGACATTTGACTCATATAAAACCAGAAAAATTCACCCGTTATAATTAGTTGAGCTAACTATAACTCGCGCGCCCGCAATGCACTGGTGATGACGTCACATATTACATCACTCATGACATGGTCAGTGACATCACTGATGACATCACTGATGACATCTCAAATGACGAACTAGGAGCAATGTTTGTTGCCTACAACACTACATCATCTGCAATAGCGACTCAATCTGAATTGTAAACACTGCTGTCTGCAGTGTAGGCCAGAGAGCGGTCAGCAAGGGCCCACAGCCACGTGGCGTTAACTTGAGCTGACCTGTTTGCCGTACACGACGCAACAAAAACCGTGTGCGGACAATGTGATGATGTGTATGCGTGGTGCGGACAGAGCGCACTGGAGCAATGTCTTTTGCCTACAGGACTGCGCCATCTACAATAGCGACTCTATCTGAATCGTAAACACTGCTGTCTGCAGTGTAGGTCAGAGAGCAGTCAGCAAGGGCCCACAGCCATGTGGCGTTGACTTGAGCTGTCCTGTTTGCAGCATACGAAGCAAGAAAAACCATGTGCGGACCCTGCAATGATGCGTATGCGTGGTGCGGACAGAGCGCTCTGGAGCAATGTCTTTTGCCTACAGGACTACGTCATCTACAATAGCGACTCGATCTGAATTGTGAGCACTGCTTTCTGCAGTGTAAGTTGAAAGCAGTAGTGTGCACAGTCTTCCATGAATACTTTTTCTCACTTCCTCTTCACAAAATACAACATAAATTACACAAAACTCTGCAATAAATAAATCAAAACAATTCGAATTGCGATCTCTGCTGTCCACTGTGTACACTGTTATTCAGTGTTCTTTAGCACTACCAAGAAGAATTTGGTCATTGTACTAGACCTATGAGTCATCTTAAAAAACTTCTTCAACCAAGTATACTAAAAGGCTATTGTGTATATTTCAATAGCTGTTGTAATTAGTTGCCTGCTGGATTCTGTAATTAAACAATCACCACTCGATCTGAATTGTGAGCTCTGCTGACCGCAGTGTTTAGGCCAGAGGCAGTGGTCATTAATGCCTCACAACCACGTGCCGTTGGATTCGGAAGCACGGAGTTGGTTGCACCTGATCGGAGGGGGTACACAGAACTCATCACAAACTTTAACCTCTGACATTCTCAATCACAGAATCAAGACCCCGTTTCACTGTTCTGACCTGCTGTACCACAGTGTACTCCACCGACTGGTGCCAACCAAGCACAATAATCATGTGCAGCAGTTAGCTACGGAAGCACAGAGTCCGATGCACCTCAACGGAGGGAGTTCTGTAAAAAACAACAAGCAGCAGGTAATATCGGACATCATCCATTTTGGGATCAAGACACCGTTCCACTGTTGGGACCTAGAGTTGGTTACACCTGGTCGAAGGGAGTACCTTCATCTGCACTCTCAGATGCAGCTCTAACATCGTCCATTCTAGGATCAAGACCCCGTTCCACTGTTCCGACCTGCTGTACCAAGGTGTACTCCACCCACTGCAGTCAGCCAAGCCCAATGATCATGTGCAGCACTTAGCTACGGAAGCACAGCGTCTGATGCACCTCAACGGAGGGAGTTCTCTGAAAACCCAGCAGCAGGTAATATCGGACATCGTCCATTCTGGGATCAAGACAACGTTCCACTGTTAGGACATAGAGTTGGTTACAGCTGGTCGAAAGGAGTACCTTCATCTGCACTCTCAGATGCAGTTCTAACATCGCCCATTGTGGGATCAAGACACCGTTCCACTGTTGGTACCTGTTGGACTACTGTGTAGTATACAGAGCACTCCACGGTGCTGGGCCTCAGGCTGAGCGTTGTCTGCCTGTGTCGCGATGGCCAGCATTGATCTCAGGAGCCTTCCCAGCTCGCAGACCTTGGCCCAGGAGCTTCCGCCGGCACGTGGTCGGCGCTCTTTCACATACGGCGGTGTCAAAAGGTGAACTGTGGGGCATATGTGCGTCGCAGCGGCCATGATGGTTTCTGGGTACCGGCAAGCTGAGAGCACTATTCCCGCAGCCACCTTCGCTCACGGCGTCAGCCTTGTGGTGGTGTAAGCTGCGCAGACCTGACAGACATGTTTGCCATTCCGGAAGAGAACCACACTCAGAGAAACATGCCTTTTATTCATACCCCTTGCGTACGCCGTGCCAGCCCACTACGCTAAAGATTTGGGGGAGAGAGGGGGCACGTACGCGCTATGTTTTCGTAATCTTCCCTACTGACTGTACTATCATGGTCCACTGTCCACTTCACTCAATAGACCATCAGTGTATCCTCACATGTACATGTCTGTGCGTGCTCTGCATACTCAAGTCTCTCCGACACATCCCCTCAACACTTTGCATTGTATACTTTTATAATCGAGAATCACTTGCCACCTTCGCACATACTTTGCTCCCATCTCTCCCCGCATTATGCATTGTGTGGCAGAGGTGCTATGTTTGGTTTGTGTACATGGCTAGCCACGGTTCCCACAGTACGTAGTGTCGTTGTGTCTGCTAGGTGTACATGTTGTTTGTCATCTTGTATGTGATTATATAAGGTAGTGCGTTTATTTACGAGCAGTGGTTTCTCCCATTTACATATCGCTGTCTTAAAGAGGATACCAAAGTTGTTCTCACAGGTGAAAAGTGGGACCATAATGGCAGTCATTCATTACTACGCAAGAATGTCCAACTGCACGACACTTCTAAGCTTACAGCCCCCAATCTTGCGTGCTTTCTTAAAAGCACGCCAACTCCCACAATCAGACCAACATTCACACAGCTTTCTAACGGCAGTTATCTGCTTCTTAATAACATGGTCTGCTACGCAATGTGAGCTGGCATACCGTATGTCCTTACTGTTTCAAACCGGATAACTTCCTCTGGCAATCTCTATTCCCACACAAAGTAACTCCCAAAGTTCAACTTGGCCTTCAATACCTACTTTGAAAACAGATTTTATTAAACGGAGCAAAGTGCTTTTGTTTCAAACAGAAGTGTCCCTCACTTCTCCAAAAGTAATTTATCGACTTCAAATAGCACGAACTTCAAGTAAAATACACTCCCTTTTAAATACGAACCTCCCATTACACTTTGTGAATTGTTAAACAATTTTCAACACATCTGACATTTAAGGTCTGGCACACTTTTTTAACACTGTCTCCTCCGGCCTTCTCACAGGCTTTCTAACTGTTTTTAGTCTAATACCAGACTTCATTCATTCCATCATCTCTGGAATAACAGGAACAGTGCCCATAATTCTCGCTCTGTTTGCGGCCATCCTACTACTATTTTAGCTTGTTAAAAATGGCTGCGCTTCCTGTGGTAACAAGCGTGTCCGACAGAATACGCCACTACGCGAAGCTACATCAATACCGTGAAAAAATGGAACAACTTTTCGGCTGCCTGCCTCTATCTATTATCGGAGCCAGCTACAACATGACATTTATTTACACATATACAATCTGCGTACAACCATCTTTTTATTGCAAAACTTGCCAAATCGAAAGCCGAATGGATCTATGCCTTGCCAACATCCCAGCAAACGCTCCCGATATCCAGCAGGTAATGGAGTATCTTGAAAACCATGAACTTGATTGTTCGTACAGTGGAGCAATGGCGGATGCAACGCAAAAAGGTATCCTGGTGGAATGGGATTTCTGCGCAGCCGTGAAAGATCTCCTGCAACGTGCGACCTTTGACAACATCGCAGATTGCCTGCCAATTCAAATTGCCGCTCCAACATTCGAGGAACATTACTGTCCCTTCGAGGATATGAATTGGACATTACGCATCTCAAGCCTCTGAAGAACTTCCGGACTGCAATCTCCAAGACTTGTAAGCAATTCACTTTATTCTTGGATCGATTTTTTCCAACTTTTTTGACTTTTTCCTATACATTTTTTAATACACTTCAATTGAACGATTTTCATATAATAACATTCTAAGTATGCTTAGGCATTTGAACTGGGTTTTCATTATTGGCCCTTACGTCTCCACACTAACCAGGGATGGATGATGTTTAGCCTAGGCAAATACGCTATTTACTTGCTAAATTAGCCTAAACCCGAAATCCATTTTGAAACCATATCTATTCTTTGTACACACGTCTCTCTGCCTGACTGCTATCCACGAAACCCTTTCACATAAATTAGCTCATCCTCAGCCTCTACTCAAGAGCTGGCGATCAAGATAAAAAAACACGGCATTGTTTAGGAACTGGTTGGCACAGTGTGGTAATCCTATCCTACCTTTATTTTCATTCTACAATTTACAGTCATTCATGTCTAATAGGTATCAATGTTTATGTCACATGGAACTGTAACATGTAATGTGGAATTGGCTGATGCAGGAGCTTAGGTTTGAATACCGTTACAACAAACAATTGATGGACGGAATGCTGACAATGCAGACATTCTCCCCCAGTCAAGAGATCTGGGTTAAATCCATCGTTCTTTTGCCCACTACACCACCTCAGTTTAGACATGGCCATTTGCAAATCAGTCTTGACCCTGTGCCTCATGGGAACAGTCCAGCCCGAACTGCCAAGCCATGTCTTCCCTGGACCGGAATCAAGCATCCTAGGACCGGTTTCTGGCTATCAGCCGTCATCAGCCAGGATAGCTTGACTCCAGTGGCGTAGTGAGCACGGGTCCCACGTCTGGGAATACCCATCCCACTTAGGGCGAAAAGCGTTACAACAAACAAATGATGGACAGAATGCTGACAATGCATACATTCTCCCCCAGTCAAGAGATCTGGGTTAAATCCATCGTTCTTTTGCCCACTACACCACCCCAGTTTAGACATGGCCATATGCAAATCAGTCTTGACCCTGTGCCTCATGGGAACAGTCCAGCCCGAACTGCCAAGCCATGTCTTCCCTGGACCGGAATCAAGCATCCTAGGACCGGTTTCTGGCTATCAGCCGTCATCAGCCAGGATAGCTTGACTCCAGTGGCGTAGTGAGCACGGGTCCCACGTCTGGGAATACCCATCCCACTTAGGGCGAAAAGCGTTACAACAAACAATTGATGGACGGAATGCTGACAATGCAGACATTCTCCCCCAGTCAAGAGATCTGGGTTAAATCCATCGTTCTTTTGCCCACAACACCACCCCAGTTTAGACATGGCCATATGCAAATCAGTCTTGACCCTGTGCCTCATGGGAACAGTCCAGCCCGAACTGCCAAGCCATGTCTTCCCTGGACCGGAATCAAGCATCCTAGGACCGGTTTCTGGCTATCAGCCGTCATCAGCCAGGATAGCTTGACTCCAGTGGCGTAGTGAGCACGGGTCCCACGTCTGGGAATACCCATCCCACTTAGGGCGAAAAGCGTTACAACAAACAATTGATGGACGGAATGCTGACAATGCAGACATTCTCCCCCAGTCAAGAGATCTGGGTTAAATCCATCGTTCTTTTGCCCACTACACCACCCCAGTTTAGACATGGCCATATGCAAATCAGTCTTGACCCTGTGCCTCATGGGAACAGTCCAGCCCGAACTGCCAAGCCATGTCTTCCCTGGACCGGAATCAAGCATCCTAGGACCGGTTTCTGGCTATCAGCCGTCATCAGCCAGGATAGCTTGACTCCAGTGGCGTAGTGAGCACGGGTCCCACGTCTGGGAATACCCATCCCACTTAGGGCGAAAAGCGTTACAACAAACAATTGATGGACGGAATGCTGACAATGCAGACATTCTCCCCCAGTCAAGAGATCTGGGTTAAATCCATCGTTCTTTTGCCCACTACACCACCCCAGTTTAGACATGGCCATATGCAAATCAGTCTTGACCCTGTGCCTCATGGGAACAGTCCAGCCCGAACTGCCAAGCCATGTCTTCCCTGGACCGGAATCAAGCATCCTAGGACCGGTTTCTGGCTATCAGCCGTCATCAGCCAGGATAGCTTGACTCCAGTGGCGTAGTGAGCACGGGTCCCACGTCTGGGAATACCTAAAAATCTGAAAATGTTAGTTGATGTTCTGTGGAGAGGCCTAGCGAGGGCAATTATAATAGGCACACTACTGGGGTGGTGTGCCTCATGGGAACAGTCCAGCCCGAACTGCCAAGCCATGTCTTCCCTGGACCGGAATAAAGCATCCTAGGACCGGTTTCTGGCTATCAGCCGTCATCAGCCAGGATAGCTTGACTCCAGTGGCGTAGTGAGCACGGGTCCCACGTCTGGGAATACCCATCCCACTTAGGGCGAAAAGCGTTACAACAAACAATTGATGGACGGAATGCTGACAATGCAGACATTCTCCCCCAGTCAAGAGATCTGGGTTAAATCCATCGTTCTTTTGCCCACTACACCACCCCAGTTTAGACATGGCCATATACAAATCAGTCTTGACCCTGTGCCTCATGGGAACAGTCCAGCCCGAACTGCCAAGCCATGTCTTCCCTGGACCGTAATCAAGCATCCTAGGACCGGTTTCTGGCTATCAGCCGTCATCAGCCAGGATAGCTTGACTCCAGTGGCGTAGTGAGCACGGGTCCCACGGGTGGGAATACCCATCCCACTTAGGGCGAAAAGCGTTACAACAAACAATTGATGGACGGAATGCTGACAATGCAGACATTCTCCCCCAGTCAAGAGATCTGGGTTAAATCCATCGTTCTTTTGCCCACTACACCACCCCAGTTTAGACATGGCCATATGCAAATCAGTCTTGACCCTGTGCCTCATGGGAACAGTCCAGCCCGAACTGCCAAGCCATGTCTTCCCTGGACCGGAATCAAGCATCCTAGGACCGGTTTCTGGCTATCAGCCGTCATCAGCCAGGATAGCTTGACTCCAGTGGCGTAGTGAGCACGGGTCCCACGTCTGGGAATACCCATCCCACTTAGGGCGAAAAGCGTTACAACAAACAATTGATGGACGGAATGCTGACAATGCAGACATTCTCCCCCAGTCAAGAGACCTGGGTTAAATCCATCGTTCTTTTGCCCACTACACCACCCCAGTTTAGACATGGCCATATGCAAATCAGTCTTGACCCTGTGCCTCATGGGAACAGTCCAGCCCAAACTGCCAAGCCATGTCTTCCCTGGACCGTAATCAAGCATCCTAGGACCGGTTTCTGGCTATCAGCCGTCATCAGCCAGGATAGCTTGACTCCAGTGGCGTAGTGAGCACGGGTCCCACGTCTGGGAATACCCATCCCACTTAGGGCGAAAAGCGTTACAACAAACAATTGATGGACGGAATGCTGACAATGCAGACATTCTCCCCCAGTCAAGAGATCTGGGTTAAATCCATCGTTCTTTTGCCCACTACACCACCCCAGTTTAGACATGGCCATATGCAAATCAGTCTTGACCCTGTGCCTCATGGGAACAGTCCAGCCCGAACTGCCAAGCCATGTCTTCCCTGGACCGGAATCAAGCATCCTAGGACCGGTTTCTGGCTATCAGCCGTCATCAGCCAGGATAGCTTGACTCCAGTGGCGTAGTGAGCACGGGTCCCACGTCTGGGAATACCCATCCCACTTAGGGCGAAAAGCGTTACAACAAACAATTGATGGACGGAATGCTGACAATGCAGACATTCTCCCCCAGTCAAGAGATCTGGGTTAAATCCATCGTTCTTTTGCCCACTACACCACCCCAGTTTAGACATGGCCATATGCAAATCAGTCTTGACCCTGTGCCTCATGGGAACAGTCCAGTCCGAACTGCCAAGCCATGTCTTCCCTGGACCGGAATCAAGCATCCTAGGACCGGTTTCTGGCTATCAGCCATCATCAGCCAGGATAGCTTGACTCCAGTGGCGTAGTGAGCACGGGTCCCACGTCTGGGAATACCCATCCCACTTAGGGCGAAAAGCGTTACAACAAACAATTGATGGACGGAATGCTGACAATGCAGACATTCTCCCCCAGTCAAGAGATCTGGGTTAAATCCATCGTTCTTTTGCCCACTACACCACCCCAGTTTAGACATGGCCATATGCAAATCAGTCTTGACCCTGTGCCTCATGGGAACAGTCCAGCCCGAACTGCCAAGCCATGTCTTCCCTGGACCGGAATCAAGCATCCTAGGACCGGTTTCTGGCTATCAGCCGTCATCAGCCAGGATAGCTTGACTCCAGTGGCGTAGTGAGCACGGGTCCCACGTCTGGGAATACCCATCCCACTTAGGGCGAAAAGCGTTACAACAAACAATTGATGGACGGAATGCTGACAATGCAGACATTCTCCCCCAGTCAAGAGATCTGGGTTAAATCCATTGTTCTTTTGCCCACTACACCACCCCAGTTTAGACATGGCCATATGCAAATCAGTCTTGACCCTGTGCCTCATGGGAACAGTCCAGCCCGAGCTGTGGTAGCCTCCTGGGGCCCTTTAACGTATTGCTTAACAAATTAGGCACTGGAGAGGGGAGGAGAGTGCCATATCTCTGTAGATATGGTCCTGTCCTGCTCCCTCCCTGTCATACCACGCAGCGCAGCCTCTTTGGGTAATGTATCTTTTCTAGAGATCTTTATTTTGTATCCAGGATCCAGATAGTTTGTTAGGTTAATGTGCCTGTTGCAGAAAACTGCCAATACCCAAACTAGTAGTATTGTGAATCTAATATGATAGCCTGCCATGGGCTGCTATAACAGACTATCTTTCAAAAATAGTTTAATATCTAGATAATCCTTCCAGAGTCAACATGCTGAGTATTCATCTCTTTGAACCATACATTATGGAAACCATACTCAGGGTATCTGCGGCTGAAAACATTCATATTATAATTGCCCTCGCTAGGCCTCTCCACAGAACATCAACTAACATTTTCAGATTTTTATGTATTGTGATTTAAGACCTGTGTAGTATGAATCTGCTTTTAAAATGAATTGTCTCCTTTGAAATTCTGCTTTATCTAATTTATGGTCATAACAAATAAATTGCTGTAATGAGGTCCTATGCAGTTAATATACTAAGGGGCTTATTTACAAGCCTCTTGCGCCACCCGTACTTCACTTTTCCCATGTTAAAAATGACGCAAAAGTGGCGCACGGGGCTTGTAAATAAGCCCCTCAATGCATAATAGTTGGTGAGCATGTGTGCTAGTGTTTTTATTGGGAGAAGTGTGGGAATGCTGGGTGGTAGGAATGTTATGGATCCTCACAGATTCTGGAATGTTCCTCCACAGAAATATGGGGAAAATCTGTGATTTAGCCACCGTTTGGTGTTTGCAGGGCAATCTGGGTAATAAAATATATTAGGATTTGCATAGGCCACACCACCCCAGACTACTCTAGGTGCTTCTCTTCCGAAATGTGTGGGCCAGAATGCCAGAATGGGTCAATTTGCAAGGCAAGGCAAGGCAAAATCTTGATGTTTTCTTGCATCTTTAGAGGGTTTAGGGAGGCCTTTCTTTCACGAGTGAGAGCCCAGTCACACAAGTAGGGTCCTAATGTTATCAGGGAAGTGTAGGGGTGCTTTCTTATAGGACATTAATGCATCCCTACAGATTCCATTAGGGTGGTTTGCTTTCACTTTCTTTTGCTGTGTAATGTCAGTGCACACAGCCTGCTGCACAATACAACAAAACATCAAACTCGGGACTCATGGGAAGCATGGTGTTTTTACTGGAAACATTTTCTTTTCCAGTACTGTGGATGACCTGTTGAAGTCCACTGCGCTGTGAAGGTAATGTAGTGGACGTCAAAGAACAATTAGCTACCCTAAAGCAGTTACAATCAACCAGATCTATGCAGCCTGAAGTCCTGTCTAACAAGAATTAACAACAAGCTGCAGGGATATGATGACCACATTATACTAATGTCTTTGTTCCGTGATCGTAGGGGACTTCTCCAGTCTGGAGAACAGCAAAAAGCACAGTGGTTAATGAAATGTGGCAGGGGCTGGAAATGGCCATGCACAGTAAGGAGAAATTTAAAGTTGCCATAAGTGGTCTGTGGAGAAGAGGGCTAGAGAGAGAATACAAATATTGAGAAGTACAGAGGTAGCAGAAAAGATGGAGACAAGAAGTTCTAGAAAAGGAAAGACGATTGAGAGAAAGAAAGGAGAGTAAATAGAAATAACAAGAGAGAGAGAGCAGAAAAGACAGTAAGGGGAAGATAGATTCAGCAGCAAATAGAAAGGGTGGAGAGAGGCAGTGAGGGCAGAGATTACGAGACAGGGAGGCAATAGAGAAAGTAAGAGAACGCTTAAGAAGCAAAATGAGAGCTAGATGCACTTGGAGAAAAGGTGATTGGAGATTTTAAGATGTATTTATAACTTATCATGTTTGGTTAATGCACCAGGTCCAATGTGATTTCAATGTACAATGCTGCATGTTATTTGCATGTTATTTTCCAAAAATTCACCTAGCATAGTGGTCTTTAAAGTCCTTATAAGGTATAATCATTGTCACTACACTGCATTTTGGAAATTGCCTAGCAATGGCATCTCCTTGTTATTTGTTACTATATACTCTTGATGAGAGTAAAGTAACGACACCTTTGAAATGCTCATCAACCATGTCTACATTTGCTTGTATAGTTGCTCAAAAGTACAATCTAATTGCTGAGAAGTCTATGTTCTATTAAGGAGGTGATTTGGCTTTCTACTATAGATTGAAATAAGGCAGCCTATTAGCTATTTCATAAAATGAAGTTGAACTTTTATTTGATTCTGTAGCAATGTCAAAGAATCCCTTCGGAAATAAATATTTTCAATTTCTAGTACACAAGGCAGGACTCCATGCTTTGTACATTCACCACTCAGAAAAGTGCATGCTTGTCCAAGCAATGCGTGCCACATAGAGGATACCACCTTGAGGATGCTATGCAGGGAGTCTACTACATGTTAAAGCATGGAGGTACCATGTAAGCAGCATCGAAGAGAGCCAGTTATCAGAGAGCAGGATTTTAGATGCAAACCATGAAACCACCAATCAGACCGTTGGAGGCAGTGTCGCTGCCTGTCTTTCTACTGTACTTCTAAATAGAGATGGAACTAGTTTCGTCAGTCAGGCTAGAGGCTTCAAATAGACCCATCCTGGGCTCACACAGTCAGCTATCCTTTATCATGCCTACCGGTCTTGCTGGTCGATGTCTAAGAATGGTCTCCTTTATTACAACACCGTTTGCACAACCTTCCTATAACTATATGGGGTGTATACCAATATCGGAGTCTGCTTCAAGTCCGTGCTGTTTTTACAGGAACTTTTGATCAATGTAATTAAATGATGCATCTTTGGCACAACCTTATAGTGAAAATCATTGTGGGACCTTCCCAACATCCCCAGTAAATTGGCATTTAAATTCTATTTAGTTTTCACCATTGTTGCAGCCCTAAAATGTTTAATACACACAAATTATTCCCCAAGATGTTGATAATGAATATGTTCCAAGCTCTCTGTAAAGTTATTTCAAAAAAGTGATGAGGTAAATTAAAACCTCACTTACAAAGGTGTACAGAATTAGGAAACTCCACACTTTATGAAGCAAAGAAAGTTTCCTAACTTTACCTAAGGTAAGGTTTATCCTTTCGGACCGTCCAAGGGTCATGATTTCCTGATGCAGAATGTCCCAGGCAGGACATCCTCCAGTAAAAACATGTTGAGTGTGGAGGCTGTACATCCATTCCCTGAGTTAGGTGGTGCCGGATGGAGGGATCTGAGATGAGGCCAGTCTATTTTGTTTTAAAGAAAAGAACCTCATAAAGTTTGCATTTTACAAAGCTTGAAAAGTTTAGAAGATGCACAAAGTTGCTAGCCAGCCTACCTTACAGCTTAAGTCCCAACTAGTTGATGGGATTTAAAGTTGGATTGCGGAAGTTGATTGACATGAACTCTGAATGCAGAAACTTGAATATCGATGGTACAGAATATCAAATCTAAAATATCAAGAGGTAAGTATAGAGGGACAGATTTACAAGCACCTTGCGCCACTTTTGCTTAATTTTTCCCATGTTAAAAATGATGCAAATGTGGCGCAAAGGGCTTGTAAATCTGCTCCAGAGTTTTTATACCTTACGCCACGTATATGTACCTATGCAATATATATATCTTCAAGGTAGGTAGATGCGGAGTTAGGAATAGTAAATAGAAAATCTATACCTCCCTATATGTACTTACCTTTCAATACTCTTTCTGCGATATTCTTGTAAAATGGTATTTTGGGTGTTGATATTTAGTAGTAAAACCAGTATTTGAAAAAAAATGCACTTATAGAGCACAGCTTTAATGTTTGGTCATAGCTGAGGGCCATGCCCCCCAGAAATGTAATTCTGGCTACGGGCCTGTGTGCACCATTGCTCAGTCCTTCCAAACCCTTACATCAGCTGCAATAAAACAAAAGCAGCTGCTAAGAATAAAGAATGCAGATAGCTGAAGCTCAAAAAGGGACCAGAATGTAAGCAAACATCTTAAGGACATCGGAAAGCAAAATGAGACAGGTATAAATTCTTATGAAAGCGAAGCCTTCATTGATTCCATCAGGAGCATCCCATTTGCACTAGAGTAGATAGAGGCTATCTACAGAACCTTTTGGGGGCGGGGGTAACTCAAGAGTTAGTACTACTTCTTTTAACCTGATGGCTATTTACTGAGTGGTTCAATTGGAGGATGGACGATCTAATTAGGAGGCATAAAAGGACCTTAATCAATGGAATGTTTTTCTTCCCCCTCAGCCTCAACCTCTTCCTCCTCACAATTGTTTACTGGTACGGCTGATATTAAGCTGTAAAGAGTTTTATTTTAGAGATGTAAATGAAAGCTTGATCCCAGGAAGCGGCACAAGGCATATAGTCAAAGGATAATGACACACATTAAAGTTAGTGGCATACTGACGGACCACCATTGTTGCCTCTGCTGGATCAGCCAGCAGTCAATCATTGGCATCATTCACTAGATTATTGCCTTTGATGGGTTGGAGTTCTTTCCTATTTAGGGTGGACACAGACTTTGTCTGCCTGGGTTCCACATGCCAGGCATGTCGGACCTTGCAGTGAAAATGATCGGTTGTTCCCAAGAGCAGGAAACAAACTTATCTGCTCGCAGGGATAATTTTATATGGTTTCTCAGAAACATCCCCCTGCTCCGAGTTTTTTATTTCAAAAATCAAACAAAAAAAGCTCAGTAGCAGCGGCCCGGACCCTGCCAAAGAAGCCGGCCGGGCCCAAGGAGGGGAGACGGAGGTAGGGGTGGAGTTTGGGTTCTGGGCACGGGCTAACAGAAATGCACTGGTACCAATCCTGATGCTGCAGGAAAGCAGCGTCAAGATTAGCCTGAGAGCCTGCTACTTGCGCTCCCAGGCAGACTGGGAGTCTGTGCCTGCTGGGGCTGGAGAGGGCTTCACTGTGCATAAAATGTTTGACCAGCCTGATACGGATGGCCAAACACCTCATCCACAGTGAAGGGGTGCCCATCACTCCCCCACCAGCAGTCCTGGGGGCGGGTTGTGGGAGCAGATCCTGGACCAGCCCCCAAGGGTCCTGGGGGCGGGTCCAGGGGATTAAAATAAAACAACAATAAAACGGGTTTAAAACCAGTTTTATCATTGTTTTATTGACTGGGGGGCAGTGCTCCTCCACTCCAATAGGTCGTCCACCGTGGCAAAAGCTGTGTGGTCTACCAGAAAATGGCTGCTCACTCAGCATTCATTTCTGAAGAATGTGCTGTGCCATTTCAGCAGAAGCACTTTTGACAAAATGGCCCACCAATGTTCCAGTTAATTCTGAATAGGTCAAGCTGTTTGCTGTTGGAAGGGAGGAGCAAGGGTCTCCACCATTCTGGTGACTTAGGCAGACTCTCAATTGAGTTTTAAATGACTACCTTCCATTCTGAAAGTCCTGGGGTTTGGGTTACAACGATATATTTCTGAAAACAGAAAATGAATTAAATAGTAAAGTGATTTATAACCCAATATCACAAAAAAAACTAAGTTGTAGACCTGGGAATGCACCAAAAAGATATACCTTCCCAGGTGAGGTGTAACGAGGAGAAATATCTTTATTTCTACAGGTTACTTCCTCTTTCTATGTGTTCTGTATGCCTCAGGGGATTGTTTTTGTGCAGAAAGGTGTCCCTTCCTGCACAAAAACAATCCTCCTTACAACATTGGTGCTAGGCAGCCAAAACGGTGTCAGTGCAGGGACAAAGACAGGAATTATGCTGTATACTTTTAAATACAGCGTGCTGCATCACAATCTAATAAATATGCCCCTCAGTATTTGTACTCAAATTAATCTAATGTTTACTACATTTTTGCTGGTTTGATTTGGTATTACAGTAAGCTGTAAGTTGGTTGAACACCAACCACAAAACCACAAGGGGTGCAAACAGTGCTCGAGGTGTAATTTCACAAATCTAAAAAAAGTGGAGTAAATGGCTTTTGTACCCATTTTAATACTGCCTCAATCTCTAAACATAGCCTTCACTTTCTTTATGGGATGCACCACCTGGTCCTTGGTTCAAAGTGAAACTTGTAAACATATTTATGTATGTATAAACTTTATTGTCTTTGATTTCGTTACAATTGTTACAAGACTTTGAAACTAAAAGCACTAAAATAATAACAGTCAAAAGTCCAGTAGTTTATTCATTATGATAAAATTAACTATATCTCATGGGATCAATTATGTCAATTCTTGGTATGCAGTTGCTTGGATCCGTCATACAACATTATCTTGTTAAAGCTGTATCTTTCGATGCACCATCCTTGGTCTGCTAAAATGTCTCCTGACAATTAATCTTTAAACCACGCTTTTTCTGGCTTCTGAATTGGCTTTCGTCTGAGTAGTTGACATGGTAGTTACTTTACTTATTTGGCTTTAATTCTATTGAAGATGGTTTTTATAAACTTGATGAATTGGCCCAGATCTGTTATAAAGCAGGTGCTGTAGCAGAGTTTTAGTGCATCCCCATAGGTATGTATTCCATTTTTGAAAAACCTCGGTTTCAGCATGATGCAACATGATGACATACATTCTGGAAAGCTGGACAGCAACAGCAACAGAGTAGATGAATATTGGTTTCACTTTTATAATTGCAAAACCTATATTGCCGAATGGCAGTTGTGTTTTCCTCCACTTGGATCTGTAATCATTGAGAGACAGGGTCTTAAATTTTGCACACAGAATGTAACTTCCGAATGCTCTACTTAGAGGTTCCTTTAAGTAGTACTGCATTTGCGTTGCCAGCGCCAGGACTGCCAAACTCGACTGTTGGCTGTCTGGCAGATTACGGGTGATCTCGTGGACTGGCGGGGCAGTCCTTTAGTGTTCCCACGGCGTTGCCTATTATAAAGGCACCGCAATTGAAATGCCAAAGCCCATTCCTGACCCGCATGGACTGTAAAGTCCATGAGCTGCAGGAAAGGGGGTGACTGCACACAGGGACCCCTTGCCCCTGAGGCAGCAGCCTCACCGTCATGAAAACTGTGGTGGCGAGGAAACTCGTAATATGCTTGGCAATGCCACAGCGGCACCAACAAGCATAGTGAGGCCTCAAGACTGTCACACCAGGGATCGCAGATCCCTAGCAGTTGCAGCGGTCCCAAAAACCGTCCAACCACCGCTGTCGGAATACGGCAGTCAGACCCCAGGTGCAGCAGTCCCAGACCTCCACCGCAAACTGACAATCAGGCCCTAATTCAATTTTCCTTGATAACTCCAGTACTTGCCTTTTTAAGCTAAACATTATTATCAAAAAAGAGAGAACTTCTAAATCGCTTTTGGTCATTCCTAAATATTTGGACCACTCATTTTTAGGTGCCTTAAAGATAGATCTTTTGTAACGCCATCTTAAGTAAAAGAGGATTTACATTCTAGATCTTGTCTGGTCAGACCAAATTCTAGCCTATCTGGGAGCGTGGAGTGTCCTGGGGTAGCTGAATAATTTGCTATCTGCAGTACATTGCAGCTTATCTCAAGCTGGTGAGATTTTTGCCAGAAAAGCTTGGTGGCTAAATGAGATCATTGGAATCAACCTTGCTTTTATATACCCTTACAATGTCTTATGCAGAAGGCCTATGTAAATTTGTATTTAAGCTGCAAAAGTTAGATTGATAGCTTTTTAGTTGATATTTATTAAATGAGTGATTGGATTGCCAGTATCTGATAGCCCAACTCACAAGTAATTATCTGAAGATGTATAAGCTATCTGAACTGAGCCTACATGCCACGAATTTTTTGATTTATTCCTGTATTTTCCAAAATCCATCATTTTAGTTTTGATAACATTTGCCACCAGTTTGTTGCTTAGATTATACTTATTTAGTTTTTACTTTTAACAATAGAGGAAGGTGCACCAGAAAAAGGTCCAAACTTGGGTACGTCCTTAAAGTTCCTTTTAATTTTCATATATGTTTTTTCATAGAGTAAGAGATCAGCCAACGCGTTTCGTTCTTTAAAATAAGAACTTCTTCAGGGCTGAAATGAGTAACAAACAAATATATAGACATAACTACATGTATAAGCAACATATATATACATATTTATACAACCAAAGTGTTACACACACCACATAAGACCATACACAAAAGAACATTGTTACATAAATATAAACAGTTAAGCATATATATATACAAAACCACACAACGATATTCATATAAAGACAGAATAATATAAATATACATAAAAACAACGTAGTAAGAAGGCTGCATATATAGACCATTTTTAAAAGATAAGAAGAAAACAATCTCATTTGTTTCAAAGAGTACTTATACAGTAAACAACTGCTCATAAAAGCTTGTGAGTATATTTGACACACACATATTGTAATAAGAGGAAAATATCCATAATCCACAGGACCTAGAGAGTCTCAGAAACTGCCCAATTAATAAAAGGCAAAAAAATATATATATAAATCTCACCGGTATCTAAACGTAGTAGAATAAATATAAGTGGTCATCCAACAATCTGTAATTCATATGTCGCCGTGCAATACATATTAGGAAAGTTCCATAATATAGATTTGAATGAATAATTTGCAGAGATTCCAATATGCTGTAATGTAAATAAAGACAAGAAACCAGAAAAAGAAAAGGAAGAGAAATAAAAGACAGAGGGGGAAAGCAAATGTGGAAAAGAGAAAGTAAAAAAATAATAAATAAAAAATACAATACAATATATATATATTCAAAGCTCAAGACGTTTATCAAACTAAAACATCTGCAAAGATGTCAATGTAAGACAAAAAATCCAAAGAAGGTAAAAAAGTGTGTCTCACCTAAAGTAGGAAGGTACTAATAAGTACACGTCATTGCAAGGCGAAAGATGGAAGTAAGTCCATATCCTCAAGATCCCAATATACGAATTCGAGTATATATAATGTGTAGATACCACACACTAAATGAAACCAAAAACAGGAAACAAGAAAGCACTAAGCAATACGAAACTAGAAATAAACAGAAAATGGCACAACAAGTAAAGGAGGGAAAAACAATATATATCAAAAAGTACTCCACGCAGGATTATAACTGTTTATACCTATATATTTATATAGAAAGGGCGTTGATAATAAAACGACCCATTGATCCAAACTTCCTTTTTAAATAAGTATATATATAAATAAAAATAATACAAACTGTATAATCCACTTTTGCTTGCCTTCAAACAGAATAATAACGGAAAAGGTTCACCAGAAATCAAAAATCCAATTATTAAGCTCAGTATGTCGAATCTAACGAAATAGGGACCAACACACTATAAGCGCTACCCTAAACACTGACAGTATTTCAGCAAAAAGATAAAGGCCCATATTAACCGGCCTCAATGATCAAAAACGTGTGCTCGGTATATCGTAATACTCCAGAGCAAAAACCAATGAATTTAAGGGTGCTACACCCATGCTCGGTATATAATACCCACCGAGACTGAGACAAATGAACTAAGGGTGCAATATCGAGGTCAAAAAGAAGATCCTCAAAAAGCGAGTAATTATGTAGCAGCACATTGATAAGTATAATATGAAACAACTTACCCAATTCAAATCGGTAAAGGCATGGAAACGGTAACGTGGTCACAACGGCAAATCGAGTTTCAAAAGAACCGCAGTGCAAGTGCATCAATATATCACCTGACCACGATAGGAGCGTCACCTTACGTCAAAAGTAAACAGGGTTTGCAATAAGCGCCATATTGGAATGGCGTCTCGGGCATGCCAAGTGATTTACTCTAAACTTAAAGGCTAGCACTGATAAATATAATATGGAAAACGTACCCAATTCGAATCGGAAAAGGCCTGGAAACGGTAACGTGGTCAAAACGGCAAATCAAATTTCAAAGAAGCCGCAGTGCAAGTGCATCAATAAATCAACTGACCACGATAGGAGCGTCACCTTACGTCAAAAGTGAAAGAGTTTGAAAACAGCGCCATATTGGAATGGTGTCTCGAGCATGCCTAGTGATTAACTCTAAACTTGAAGGCTTACAGCAAAATGGACAGCAAGGTTTACCGATGCGTGTATAATAGATATCACGCACTTCACATATCCAAAACGGCAAATAAAATACAAAGAAAAAATGGGAAAATGAGTTAACAAATAAAGAAAATAGAAAACAAATATAACACGTACGTATAATTATAGAAATGAGCGTGTAATAATATACATGAAAGGATAATACTAAAGATCAAAAGCAGAAAGAAGACAAGAATACGAAAAGACATATGCTATAGTAAAGTGGTAGCTAAAGCATAGATCTTGAGAGGATGCTAAAAGGACATCATATCCAAATAGTGACAGCAAAATGTCCCGATGGATATTAGCAAACAGATATATATAAATGATTGATTTGATTTGATTTTGGGTTTTGTAGAGTGCACAGCTACCCTTAGGCATCCCGGCGCTAGTGAACACAGTCCTGTAGGGTGGGAAGTCATGTGGGGGAGTGCTCAGGGGAAGAGTAGGGTCTTCAGTCTTTTCCTAAATCTGAGGTGGTTTTGTTCCTGCCTCAGGGAGAGTGGGAGGGCATTCCATAGTCTGGGGGCATTGTACGAAAACAGGCGACCACCTGTTCTGGCCTTCCTAATTCTGGGGACTTTTGCCAGGGAGAGGGAGTTGGATCTAAGTTGTCTGCTTGATTGTTGATGGGACACAAGAGGCCTGAGGATGGGAGGGCCTTCATTGTGCAGTATTCTATGGGTAATGCACAGGGTCTTGAAGTTGACCCGTTCCTTGACTGGCAGCCAGTGCAGACTTCTGAGGGCTGGCTTGGCCGAGTTCCTTGCTGCGGTTCCTGTGAGTATACTTGCCGCCGCATTTTGTGCGCATTGAAGTCTGTGGGCTACAGAGACTGGGGCCCCCAGATATAGGACATTCCCATAGTCCAATCTGGAGTTCACCAGCCCCTGCATCAAGAGCTTCCTGGATTGAGGGGGGAGTAGATGGAGGATCTTTCGTGCCATCTTCATAAGGCCGAAGCACATATAGAATGGAGAAGGGCCCATATGGAATATATATCAATACATAAAGAATGTGCAATATAGTAATAATAGAGGATAAGGCATGTACATATATGTAAAGGCAATTAGCAAACAAAGAATAAAGTCGATCTATACCTGACAATTATAGGGCTAATTATGGTAACATAAACTATCTTAAGATATTGAATGGAAAATACCAATTGACCATGATTACAAAAAGTAGTGCATCTCGGTGTCAGAGTTATGTCCCAAAGTAGTAGCCCGTAGACGACATATCCATTTTGCTTCCACTTGTCTAAGGATCAAATCCCTGTTTGAACCCCTTTTGGCCGCAGGGATATGTTCAATGCCATGAAACCAAAAGGATGAATGATCATTATGTTTGATCCTATAATGTTCAGTTATTGGGTATCTTATGTCATCATTCAGAAGAGCTTGCCTATGTTCCTGTATACGTATCTTTAAGGGGCGAATGGTACTTCCCACATAGATGATGCCACAATCACATCCAAGAATGTATACAACATAAGTAGTATTACAATTAATGAATTGGTTGATGTTGAATTTACGTCTACTATTATAAGAGAAAGTCTTAGTTTTATGCTTGCCCATGAGACAGATATTACAGCTTCCACAGACAAAAAATCCCTTAGGTTTTTCGG
The DNA here is from genome assembly GCF_964204655.1 of Triturus cristatus. NCBI lineage: Eukaryota > Metazoa > Chordata > Amphibia > Caudata > Salamandridae > Triturus > Triturus cristatus. Next base: position 780,386,666 of record NC_140582.1, read on the forward strand.
GGAGCCAAGTACCAATAGTAAGTGGGGTAGTAATGTAACTAGGGCAGAGTTTGTTTCTCAATGATAAGCCTTTTTTGTATGTAATGGCAGGTGTAATCGAAATACAATCTTTCAGTCCACTAATGGAAGTCAAAAGGTACCAATTTTTCTGAAGAGCTTTAAAGATACCATTACTATGTGTGGTATATTGTGTAATGAATCTTGCTCTGTTATTGATTCTATTGTAGGTTATAGGTTTATCAAGTAGTGTCAAGTCCCTAGTCGTAGACAGGATTCTTTGTTCAGCTTTATCCAGTACTTTGTTATCATACCCTCTATTCCGAAATCTATTTTTAGTTTCTTTAACATTTGAGAGAAAGTTACTCTCCTCACTGCAGTTTCTCCTAATGCGTGTTAGTTCCCCGAAGGGGATGTTGTTAATAACAGAACTTGCATGGGCACTAGTTTTTACAGTTCTCGCTGCAGCCCTATTTTTGTTTTGTCTAAAAAAAGAAAGTCATCCGGATATTGTAGGATCTGATTCTTATGAAGCTCAATCTTGGGTGGGTATGCCTTCGCTAATGCCCAATCAAGGCCAACAGTATACAGGTTGAACAACAAGGGAACCAAAACATAAGCTTGTTTGAGGGCCTTGTTCATTTAGATCCTCTCTGAGACTTTATCTCCACATCCAACTTTGATGCACACCCAAGTGCCAGAATAAAAGGCTACTATTGCTTTGAGTAGTGCTTGAGATATGTTCCAGTTTGTTCATTTTTGTTCATGTTTTGTTAATGTTCTCCATAGTATTTGTTGATCCACCTCATAAAAGGTCACTAAAAAGCATGTACAGAGAGGGGTCCATAGAAGCCAGGTAAAGCAGTATGCCATTTAAGACAATACAGCTATTTTTTTCTATGGCAGAAGACTTCTGTCTAAACTCAGTCTGATAGAGGAGTATTAAGTCCTCCTTTTAGACCCTTTCTTCCACTAAAATTCTGGTGTATGTCTTTGCGTCTACAGCTAATAAGGCAATAAGTCATTAGTTTGCTGCATCCATATTATTTATCTTTTTGTGGATTGGTTGTAAGATGGATCATCACCATGATTGCAGCATCTGTTAATTCAAGAATAGCAAAGCGGTATTAGAAGATTACCCCAAAATTCTATTTAAGCTTTAAAGACTGACCAATGCAGGCCATTCGGCCTTGGGCCCCTCTGTCGTTTAATCAATATTACCACCTTTTTAACCACTGATTGGGTAATCATGTAGTCCTTCTCATTTAGATTACTGGGGCTATTCTTAAACAAATTTGTCACTTCCTGTGCTGTTTCTGCTGTTGTATTTATACCTTTTATGCATACAACCCATTTTATTGGGGGTAAGTGTTTTTATTTAAAGAGGTAATGTAGTGCCAAATTTGGCCTGCTTTATGCGACCCCAACAGTGCACATACATCACATACATCACGCTATTGTTGTTCATGTTATTCTACTTTTTTGGCCGATAGGTTTGTTGGATACACTATTCTTGATTTTATTAAGTGAAGTCTCTGCTTCTTTGTTTCATTTTGTCTCTCTTAAAGGCTTTTGTTGCATTTTTAAGAGCTGATTTTAATTTTTTAACTGCAAGATTGTACCAAGGATTAAGTCTAAGGCTTGCATTTCTGCTTAATTGTGTTCAATTCGTGCACCTATTTCATTTTATATCATCATATGTAGAGGCTATTGTGATGGAACATTCTAGTATTAGGTTTTTGTCCTCTGTACAAATATTGAAGAAATCTGCTTCTGATATCGATTGTGGCTATTTTTTAAACCAATTGTAGGTAATCTTGCCTCACTTTAGCCTCTTGATAAGTGAGCTTAAGTTTAGCTGCAGTTTCAAAATAACCCTATCGACACAGATTGCCTTTATGTTTTCAATCTAAAGTGAATGTGGGTTGAACTGCTAGTTCTTTATGTTCCTATTCTTCCTTTGCCCGCTTATCTCTCCCTTGGTCCTGCCCCGGTCCTCCATCTTGTATCCATCACTCTTCTTCTATCTTCAACTTCATCTATACATTTCTTTTTAACATCAGCCAGGGAACAAGTCAAATTGTGCCAACCACACAATGGGTTGGCAGAAACTCCAAACAGTATCAATTTATTTAGCATTAGAATGTGGACTTAACTACTTATTCATGGAGACTTCCTAAAAAAACTATATCATAATTAAAAAAAATATATTCAAAATGTCCTCATCTATATATCAGAGGCTAAGCAAAATGCCACAAGAAATATCATATATGAGGGAAATATGATGGTAAGTAATCCCCTCCACTGCTGAAGAAATCAATTGTGTACACACATAACAGTCCTTAGCATCCATTATATCAATATGGTCATAAAATCCTAAGCATTTAAAGAAAAATATCCCCTTGAAGTATCTTCATGTCATGCCTTAAAATCAAAAGTTCACAAATTCACTACTTTGGAAGCAGGGGAACTAGAGGAGGGTTAGGTTTAGTTGCATTTGAAGGGGTCTGTGAATGTAATCTTACCAGCAAAATGATCAGCCCTACAATAATTGCTATTGGTACACTAGCTACTATAAATATGCATCTATTATGGTTGCTAATTTCCATTACTTCACTGCAATTAGACTGTTGAGTTGAAAATAGCAGCAAACGGATTATCTCCATGAGTTTCTACCTGTGCAGATATCAAAGGTGAGATCAATGATGAAATGTGATTTACTCTTTTACAAAAAGTCTTTGTGAGTCATCCATAACCCTACTCTGTCTTTTTCTAAAATTACACCCTTCACTTGCAATTCAGGAAGCTGCTTAAGACCACCCTTTTCTGCACCTGCTAAACTCTGCTGGAGTTGCTTCACACCCTCACAGTTCACTCTAAGTGCAGAGATACCCCTTCGGGGGTCGATCCTAGCGCTATATAAACAAACAAACAAATAAATAAATAAATACTCCTTCTGCAGCCTCGGGCCTAGTGAATCTTCCTAATTCTTTTAATCAAAGTTTGTTAAATTTGTCATAAATTCAAATACATATCAAACGTCAGTTCAAGGATCATATTTCAGTTCAACTCATCCAGTGGTAAGATAAGTTCAGAAACAGTGCTCCACAACAATTTCAAGTTCACAGAGGTTCACTTGGCACTGCACTGTCATTGTCCAAGTCACAGAACACTCATTCATAGTGCCATAAATTATATCCACTCAGGGGCCGAGTACCTCTGACAAGGCAACAGGTTGTTTTCGACCCCCATGAGGGTGAAATGTTAATCCTCACTGCCACTCAAATCGCAAACTTCAGTTTCTTTTGTGACAGCATGCAGTATCCGTTCAGCAGACAAAATTAGTCTCTCCCCCTCCTGCCTTCCTGGACATTAGTCTCCAGATTGGCTGGTCACACCACTGGGCCCTTCAACAGTATCAAGGTTGGCTTCCACTTGCGCCAACGGCCAAGGTTCTCTCTCTGTCTAGACTCCAGACGCCAACACATCAAGACTCTCCCACGGTCGAGGATGTGCTACTGCAGGTATGGGAACTGTTAAAGAAGCTTGATTTTCTTGCTCATTATCTGTGGCCCCCCTCTGGTTTTTCCGGGTTCTTTGCAGCTGTGATATGATCTTCAGGGAGAGGCACCATCACATCATCAAGGAGACAATCCACATTCTGGGTATGGAATGCATGCACACAGTTGAGGAGACCACCGCATTCGATAGAAATGTTTGTCACTAGAATGACATGGTAAGGTCCCTTTAACGAGGCACCAGGCATGTCTTCTGAATGTGTTTTTCCACCAAGACCAAGTCTTCGGGACTGAGATCATGGCATTGTTCCTGATGCTGAAGGGTGGTGGCAGCTCCATCCCGGTGAGACACAGAATGCACCACATCAGACAGCCCTTTAGAGTAATCCAGAATCATGTCATCTGAAATGTTCAACAGCGCATTTGCAAGCACTGCAGGCTTTAGCAATGGTTAGAAGACCATGCAGTTCTATGTCCCCTGCAAGCTGGCTTCCGGTCAAACACATCAATGATAGACCAACTTTTTAGATGGGTTTGCCCAGACGTGGGTCCCGTGCTCTCCATGCCACTAAAGTCAAGCTATTCTGGCTGATGAGGGCTGAAAGCTAGTATGCCTGTTTCCAGTCCAGGGAGGCCCTGGCCTGGCAGTTCAGGCTGGACTGTTCCCATTGGGAGCAGGGTCAAGACTGATTTGCATATGACCGAGCCGAAACTGGAATGGCGAGCAAAAAAACAATGGATTTACGCCCAGATCTCTGTACTGGGGTGAATGTATGACATTGTTCTCCATTCTGTCCATCAATTGTTGTTTTTGCATTTGTCACCCTGAGTGGGACGGGTATGCCTAGACGTGGGTCCGTGCTCTCCATGCCACTGGAGTCAAGCTATCCTGGCTGATGAGGGCTGAAAGGCCGAAACCGGTCCTAGGATGCTTGTTTTCAGTCATAGGAGGACCTGGCCTGGCAGTTTGGACTGGACTGTTAACCATTGGCAGCAGGGTTAAGACTGATTTGCATATGGCTGGGTCCAAACTGGAATGGCATGGTGAGCAAAAAAACAATGGATGAAGGCCTAGATCCCTGTACTAGGGTGAATGTATGACATTGTTCTGCATTCTGTCCATCAATTGTTGTTTTTGCATTTGTCACCCTGAGTGGGACGGGTATGCCCAGACGTGGGTCCCGTGCTCTAATCGCCACTGGAGTCAAGCTATCCTAGCTAATGAGGGATGAAAGCCAGAAACCGGTCCTAGGATGCTTGTTTCCAGTTCAGGGAGGACCTGGGCTGGTAGTTTGGGCTGGACTGTTCCCATTGGGAGCAGGGTCAAGACTGATTTGCATATGGCTGGGTCCAAACTGGAATGGCTTGGTGAGCAAAAAACATTGGATTTAGGCCCAGATCTCTGTACTTTGGTGAATGTATGACATTGTTCTGCATTCTGTCCATCAATTGTTGTTTTTGCGAACTAAAACTAGGTCAGTATGTAAGGGGCGTATTGAAGTTACATAAGGGGTCTCTTAGTAAACTTGCCACTCCAGCATTACAGATGTATTTCAGCCAAGCCCTGGGTGTAGCCCTTTACCGTGCAGAGATTATGGAAATAAAAAGAATTGGAACATGAGGAAAACTGTTTTTTCTAGTTCGTTAATGAGTCTCCATACAAGTACCCCTTTGATTCCTATTGGATTAGACACAGGGATGAGACCAATTTCTGATCAAATAGATGTACAACCCCTAATGTTTTGGAGAAGGCTCTGGGTCACTCCCGAGTTGTCCTCATACTGTAGAGGATTAGAGGAAACAATACCGATTCTCTATTCGTTTCCCTTGGGTATTAGGAGATAATTTCAAGGGGATGGTATATGCGGTGTAATCTTGGAGGCTCCTGTCCTGGCATAAGTGCAAAGGACTTAAAAACCAAGTATAGGTCCTATAAGCTGTCTAATCTTTAAAATATCTCATGCACATTGCACTTTAACTAGCTCTTTTTTACAGCACAAAGATTTTTATTCAATAGAATTATTTTTGGACGATATTAAACCAAGGCTGGCTAAAAAATTGTATGCGCAATTTAGATTTGGCACATTCTTCCTCCGTGCATTTACATCTGGCTGAGCAGGAGTTGCTGACCCCTAGGTTTAGAGCTGTCCTAGTTGCTGACATGTCAAAGAAATAGTGCCTCATTTGTTTTTTTCTTGCCCCACTAATAATAGACCCAATTCGAAATAGCTAGCACCTATTTGCAGGAGTGTGGGCACTAGGAAAAATGAAAAGTTATTCTTCAAACAAATCCTACCCCTCTTTTCATCTTTGCGGTATCGAGATTTAATGATCTCATGGTTTTTAGGAAGCTGCAATACCTCTGTATAAATTGAATCAGACAGCTCATTTGAATGTCGTACTATAGATTAGGCACTCGATTGGCCATAGCATGACTAGCATATAGTGCCAACCTTTTAAGGGTATTTTGAATTTAATATTATGAGTTGTCATTGATGTAATTTTTATCAGTTCATTTTTAAGAGATTGTATTAAGCAAATAATTTTCACTGAATGGTCTTTATCTTTGATTAACTATACATGTTTATGTTTTTATTAGCTGTTGCACCTCTTTTTTGGTATTATAAAAACTAAAATAAAGAATATTTTGATTGACTGATTGATAATCTTTTTTAACCAAACCATCTACTCTCAATCAAATAACGCAAAGAAAAAAACTAAATTACAATTACAATAGGCGTTGCATCACCCGGTTAATACTCATACCTCCAAAACAACAAATGTCTACAAAAACAGCACCTTGTCTTTTCCACAAACTCCGAGCATTGGATTCCAGGATTCAGATATTTTATTCTAACTTGGGAATTTTATAGCTCCTTGCTCCAAACATTTAAACCACTACTCAGCTACTAGAAAACTGATGTTGTCATCAGTTAGAGTTCAGCCCTCTTTTCCGCGCTAAATCCTTCTCTGTGATGGACCTGGAAATGTGTATTACGAGTCAAGGAGCAAATTAGACATCTCAAACTTAAATTTCATTAGCAGTTTAAGTTCAGTCCATGATGAGAGTTGTATTTTCGTTTCCAAATCTTTATTTCTCATTAAGACATTAGCAAAGCTCTTTCTTCATTTTTGGCGTTTATTTAGTTAGTCCATCAATAAAATAAGTTTACAGAATTCTCATTAAAAGAAATGGTTAGAACAAAGCATCAAATAATAAGAGTGCACTGAGGCTGTTCAATAAAGGAATACATTTCTTAGTCTATAAATAAGGTTCAGAGCTTCAGATTCTAAGGGTCTTATTAAGAGTTTGGCGGTCTGACCCCCTGAACGCCGGGGCCTCTAGAAGACCGCAGTATTGGCAGCCTTCTGGCCACTGTATTGCGAGTTGACTTTGGTGCCTGCAGTGTGGCTGGGGTGGTCTTGTGGGGCTGGGGAATGGTTTTCATATATATCGATGCCTGTGTGATTATTTTGACCGCAAATGTGTTGAATGCACACATATGGATTATACATGTGAAAAAAAAACACCTACCTATTGCCAGACTCTGGCCCATATGTGGGTAGCCAGGTAATGTGTATATGGTAGAAAAGGGACTTACCTGTAGATTGCCGCAAACAGGGTTGTATTCCTCGGGTGCAGATGCTGCTGTGAAGGGGGACCTGGAGAAAGGAATCCATGTCAAACACTGCCTGGAAGAACAGGAAGGGGGTGAGTACGCAGCCCAAATCCTTTGTTTCTACTGACTTGAAGCTGGCAGTTCCACCACCGCGGTCGGCTCATTGGAAAGCCAGCTTGTAATACGGAAGGTGGTGAAACTCCTCTGTACCTCCCTATTACAGCTGCTTTTCCCCGACTGCGACCCCAGTGGTCTGAGGATGGCTGGCGTTGTCGGCGATCCAGCTGCGGTCTTTGCAATAGCAATCCCCACAACTCGTAATAAGGTCATCTTAAGGATTTTGGGGGTCCCTGTTGGGAACAGGTTTGAATTGATGACCTACTTTCAGCTGTTAAATGCCGTCTATGTTCAGGTCACTGACAGACACACTTGTCTAAATTCTAAATGTGTTTACATTTAATGTTTGGGGATAATGATGTGTTTTCAATACTGTAACACTGCTGCAGCTCACTAATATTGCTGCAAATAATCTCGATGACACCCTCCCATTTCTCATACGTGAGGTCCTGTTTTGATCTAAAATAAACTTTTTTGTATGGATGTTGCATAAAACTTAAAGAACATTTCTCTGCAAAATGCTTCTAATAGACTCTTACATATCATCCACTATAAAAATAACTTAAAGGAAAATCGGTATTTAAAACATTCTGTTTAAGAATTATTAAAGGTCATCTTGGCAAGACTGCAGAACAGAGCTGGCTCTCTCAGGGGGCCTCTCAAAAAGCTGGGGCCCGGGGCCCAAGCCCACTTTGCCCATGCCTTAAAACGTCTCTGCATCGGCCAGACCTGAGCTCACGGCAGTGGGACTGCGGTTATGGTAGTTCACAGACCGCCAAAACTCGAAATAAGGCCCTAAGAATTGTTGTATGATGAAATCCTGCATGTCTTTACAATGCAGTCACTACCCCGACTGCAACATTACCACGTGTTACTTTACCATGCAAGTAGTAACAATGACTTTAGGTGGGGGCTGGACATTGGAATAATATAGATCACTATTCCAACTCCAGTCTATGCAACAGTAGGGAAGATATTGGACTTAACAATCCAACACCAGTCCAATAGCACGCCCAGGGAAGATATTGGATTTAACAATCCAACACCAGTCCAACAGCGCGCCCCCTAAAGCATGACTTGTGTGGAAAAGTGTAGTAACTTCGCAGTCAGGGTAGTGTCTGCGTTGTAAAGACAGATCGTTGTTGTGACTGCGAGGTATAGGATGTTTCCCTCTGAGATCCCTTAAAGAGTTTGAAGTCAATAGAAAAGAGTGAAATCAGAGTAACATAAAGCTTCAACGTCAAATTAGAGTAGCAGAACTCCACATAAAGTTCATAAGACTCAACCGGGTCTTGACCAAATCCAAAATAAGTCAGCAAACAGTTGCAGTAGCAAGCTGTCAAATCAAATAGCAAAGCAAAAAGATTCTAAGAGAACAGCAGCAGCAGTAGCCACAACCGTCAAGAGTTCGGCCAGGGAAAAAGGAAAAGCCAGATTAAAAACTACCTAGGAACATGAAGTATCATAAAAGTCAATAAAACATGTCAAAGACATTGTAGCAGGCTTTTTCCTCCACGAATCAATCGGGAGACAGAGTTCTCTAGTAAGCAGTTTCAGCTCCTCCATTCCTATGGAAATACATGCATTTTAAACATTTTTATTACATGGTTAGCTACAAACAGTCTTGCGTGGTTAGATTCTGAAAACATCTGGCATAGTTCCCGTAGGCTTTAAACACAGAATGACCTTCCACATATACATTAGTATCACTGCGAGAACAATGAACTACTAACTAAAAGACTAAAATCACTGTTAGGTGATACATTCTTTTAAGTTATAAATCAATCATTATTGTTTAAATACACACATTATTCTCTTCAAACGTTATATATGAAACATTAAAAGTTCATGTCATTCAGGAATATAATGTTGCTTAATTAAGTAGTACATTTTGTTAAACCGAAAGATTCTGGAGTTATGACAACATCTCTTAGCATATCATTCTAGGGTCATGCTACTAAATCACGTTTTGCAGAGGCGGCACATGAACTCGGCCTATGGCGGTTGTGCCGATCCCTGCCGTAAAGGGGGAGGGGCTAGTGATGAGCAGATGACACTGCCGGCACCAGCCCCAACCTCGCCCATTGATTGGTCAATTGCAGGGATGCCGCGTGCAAGGAAAGCAGGTACAGCCGGTTCCTGCTGGTTTGTATGCCCCCTTTAAAGGGGGCACCAGAGCGGTGGGACGGTCTTTTTCCTCGCCAGTCTAAACCAGCGCCAGCATCATCCTGCCAGTCTCCTGCCACACCAATGGGTCTCTTCAAGCATGCCCCTTTCATTTTTGGATCGCCTTCTCTTGTGCTTCTGTTTTTTCATACTGGTGCAAGTCGAGCAGGAGGAGAGGCAGCGCGTCGAGGGATCGGCTGTTTCGTGTCTTGGGGCCAGCTGGGAGTTGCTCGGGCTCGAGTGATTACACTCGCCTGAACCCAAAATTAAGTTATTGTAGTGGCGGCTCTAGCGAGGAGGCCCAGGTGAGGGGAGACGTTTGAGAGTGCTGGTTGTTTTTTGTGTTTGTGTGCATATTCCAGCAAGTGGTTTTTGGTGGCCTTTTCAGGTGAGGGGAAGGAGTTTAGGAGTGCTGGTTGTTTTGTTTCTGTGGGTATACCCCAGCAGGTGTTTTTTTGGCGGCCTGTTTGGGGAAAGGTCAAGGGCTACAGGATTTCTATTGTTTTCTTCTGCAGCAAGGTTATTTCCTGGTATATTGTATTTGCAGAGGGGCGGTTTGAGTTCACCAAGTGCCCCCCTTTTTCTGCAGGCAGCGGAAGTGGTTTGGTGCCTTTAGTGAGGGTGCAGTGGCGGTTTGTTGTGGGAACAGTGGCCAGGGGCAGCCATAGTTTGGTTGCATTGCATAGAGGGTGGATATACCAGTACAGTGTGGTGTGTTTTTGATCTGCGTTGTGAATACCCATGGAACCAAAGATGCAGAAAGGGGAGAAGCGCACGCGCATGGAAGAATTGATGGGGGCAATGATGCACTGAATGGATGATATGGTCAGTCCTTGGCTGACTTGAAAAGCCGGGTGGAGGGGTAGGACTTAACTGAAGAGAGGCCTAGGCAGGCTGGGGTAGCCCCAAGAGCTGCATTCCAACCAGTGCCTAAGAGGGCCAAGCAGGGCTGGAGTTAAAGTCAGGTGCTCCTGGGTGCTCCATTAGCAGAGACGTCGGGCTCCTCAGCCCTGGGTGGGAGTGGCCCTTCTAAGGGGGTGGTTGGGGGGGCAGCTGAGGTACTGTCAGGCAGCCTGAATGCAGGGGGGGCCCTAGTCAGTCAGCTGCAGTAGTGCCACCTGGTGGATCGATTGCTAAGGATATTTCTAATAGGGGGCCAGGTAGTATGGAAACTATGCTGGCCTGTGGCGGTAAGGTCATGATTGTTGGGGAATTTACTGTCCTTAGTAGGCATCCCCATTTTTAATGGTGATAGCTGGGGGACAGAGGTCTTTCATGGGATTCCATGGTAACCTTCTGGGCAGATGGGCCTCCTGCACAAGGTCACTCCGGGGAGGTAGATCTAGCATGTAGTTGGATCAGTCATGACCTTGCCCGTAGGCTCAGTCGGGATCTGCAGAAACAAATGTATATATTCTTTAGTTTTGGATTAGGAATGGCTATGTCTTAGAATCTCTTTTAAGGTTAGCCATCCACAAACATTGTTAATAATATTTGTACACAAATATGGCAAATGAATATTGTATAGAGTTTTATGGGGAGTTTCTGTGTATTTGAATATACAAAACTTTAATGTGCTGTCTTATTTAATAAAATACAGCCGGGTTTGTTACGACCCCTAACCCAAAGATAAGTTTTGGTATGTTGTTTTGTGTGATCTATGTCTCAGGGGAGAGTGGGGGACGATGGAAGGTAGGTGTCTGTGAGGGGCGGGGGATCGGCAAATACCTGGCCATATGCATATTTCAGCAATATTGAGTTCCCTTCCAGGTAAGAAAATCGTGTTTAATGGCCTTTTTATGGCATACATGAAAAGCAATGACTGCCTCCTGTCATTTAGCACATTTTGAATGCATGTCCATTTAACATTGGTTTACATTTTTTATAGCACTTTTAGCATACTATGTTAATTAATTTTACATTCAAATTTGTACTCTATTGCTATGCTCTCACGCCTTTCATACTGACACCTACTGCTGCTTCAGCTTTAAGGCAACTGGACAGAAGTAAAGTTATAGGATCAAGAGTAGCAGAAAAATAAGCCACAGGTCTATGTGCATCCCCATGCATTTGTGTAAAAACTGAAAGAGCATAGCTCTCTCTCTCTCATTGCAGAAAAGCTGAATTTATTTTTATAATAAGGTATTCCTAGTGCAGGGGCATGACAAAGACTTTCTCCCAGCTCTAGGAATACAACCAGACAGTTGTTGGCCCATGGTATCAGATCAATCACATCCGTGTGTGTCAGCCTCTGTAAAGGCTTGGGCACTGGGGAAAAGTTGGGTCTCCACTGTCGACAGTAGCCCACCATTCCCTGCAACATCCTGACTTCTTTTTGAGTCGTTGGTAGATTCATTTTCAAAATCACAGACATTCTCTCTTGTGACACTTTCTTCACACTCTTCTCACTATGGGGCCCTAGACACAGGACTTCTCTTTTACAGTATTGTAACTTGTTCAGGGACAGTTTATCTCCATTCTCAGCCAAGTGGTTTAGTAACGCAGTAGTGCCCTGTTTACAGGCTTCCTAAGTGTCCGACACCACAAACAGGTCATCAATATACTGAACTAGGGCAGAGTTACAGGGCATTATCAAGGGCACAAGATTTTTTCTGAGATTCTGATTAAAAATTGAAGGTTCTCTGCATACCCTGTGGGACTCAGCACCAATTCAAAACATGGTACTGGAACCGGAAGGCTAAAAGGTACTGATTGTCCTCATGCAAAGGTATAGAGAAGAAATCCTGACACAAATCGGTCACAGTGATCCACTCAGCCTCACATGGAATTTGAAAAGGTATCACAGCTAGATTTGTTATGGGGGTCCTTGTTATAGACGTTGGTATCACAGGGCAACAGGGTATGATGTTGTTGTCAATCTTTCTAAGGTCCTGCACAATAAGGTCTTTACCGCTTGGTTTCTGCTGGCCCATAATAGATGTGATAAATTGTCTCTTTTCTAAAATGCCTTGCTGTCTCATTGACTCAATCACTTGCATACTTCAAGCTATTGATTCAGGTGTCAGATTGCACTGAGGCGTGGTTGGGTACTCAGCATTTGGCATGACATTTATACGGACAGGGTCAACTCCATTTATGAGAGCTGTGTCCTTTCCTGAAAAGTACCAGACTTCAGACTTTGAGCTATGTCCTTTCCTGAAAAGTCCCAGACTTCAGGCTTCACTGTACCTTTATGTTCCGGTGGTAGATCATCTGTATTCATAAAAGGGTACAGTCCAAAGACCACCACTTGTCTTGCTAATTTGAATTCAACATCTTCATAATGGGCATGGGATTCCACACCTGTCAGTGTATAATAAATGGTACAATTCAAGTTACATAATAAATCGCGTCCCAAGATATTTAGTGGACTGGAATCACACACCACAAGCTGGTGTCTCTTTTAAGATGACCCTATATTAACTGGAACTTCCTTCATGACAGGGTTTGTCATTTGTTTATTGGCATCTCCTACAACTTAGAGTATTTTTCCTGAGAGGGGTAGGTTTGGAAGTTCCACTGTTCTAGCAGTGGAACTGGTAGCACTGGTGTCAATCAGGAATGACAGAGGGTGTCCCTTCAACTTTACTTCTATGAATGGACCACTCTGGTCTACCTTTAAGTATGCGCCAAGCACCTGTCATTCCTCCCCCCTCAGGCACTGCCATTGTGACAGGTCAAAGCCATAGCCATCGAATGTGTCAAACATGGGAAACTGTTGAAATGGGTTTTGGGCTTGGAAAAATTTTGATTCAATCTTGGGACCTGATTAGTACTACACCTGAGTCTATTGACATTCTGCTGAGGCATCAAGGCTTGGGGAACTTGCATTACTGGAACTTGTGGCATGTTAGAATCTTGCACTCCTAGCACCAGCAGATTTTGTAACTGAGCCAGGACAATATTCTGCATCTGTACAAACCCCAAATCTGACCTTGAATCTCGTTTGTTAGGTTATCGTGGTTCAAATAGTACTCCCGATTCAAATGCCCCAGCTTGTTACAATACTGACAAGGATTAAATCTCTTGAATGTTGCAATATTGATCCCAGTACTGGGGTCAATAGGAACACCACAACCTCTACACTGTGAAACACCATTTTTGCCTTGTATCATACATCCTCTCTGGGAAACTGAAACTGTCCGCATGCCACCCACTTTCCCTACATATGGCTGATTCTGACCTCCTCTTTGTGCCATCTTCATCTGAACTAGCATAAATATTTCTTCAATCGCTTCTTTTTCATGTCCAATTCATTACTGAAGTATCTAGCATACCTCAATATTTCATCAATAAACTTGTTCTACTGACAAATCAAATGCTGTTGTATCCTCATTCTAATCTCAGATCGCAATCCAGTCACAAACCAAGATACACAACCTACCATGCCTTTTCTCTCTGGGTTTTGTAACCCACTGTGCTGTTTGAACACTTGCAGCAATCTCTCATAATAAGCATGCACCGTCTCCTTAGCTTCCTGTGTAATTCTGTCAATCTTCACCTAATCAATATACTTCAGGGGCACCTTTCCTTTCATACTTTTTCATCACCTCAGGAGCATGAGTTATCAGGTTTCTGTGAGGCTCTTTCTCTGGGCACGGAATAGCCACCTTACATTCAGCCCATAGATCACTGGCTACTACTGCAACGTTGAGGAAGGTATTTATATTAACACTTGGAAAATTTTAACAAACCATTCAACTTGAAGTATACCACTGCACAGGATTCTCTCTTATTTTGGGGAAATCATTTGTTAATGATGCATGATCACTCCTGCTTCATGGTACATGAATAAACCCTCCCCCTGGCACTTCTCTCAACGGGAAACTATCTGCCCCCTCTTCATCTTGAGCACTGGGGGTTGTTCTCCCTTTCCCCTTGTGGTAGTTCCCACTTTCAATTTATTTTGGTAATTCTTTTTGGCCTATCTGCCTTCCTATTTGTCTAACTCCTTTCATTTCCAGATACTGCCAATTATTTCCCAAATTTACAATGTTATCCCTGAAACTCTCATACACATTATCGCTTCATTATCAAAACAGATGCGATATCTCTTCTGTAAAAATTTACTCTTATTAAGATCTATGTCATATACTCAGGCCAACTCAAAAAGCTTGTCATGAGCTTACCCTGCACATCATGTAACATCCTTACACATGCACAAGATTACAGTCACCTGATAGGTGTCTATTCAGGAAAAATCAAGATTTCCTTAAAATCGTCTAGTCTAAATCTAATTGTATCCAACATAGAGATCCTACCATGTATCATGTGAATATATATGCACCCATGTGTGTGCTGCTATTTTCATTTTTAGTTGAAGTGTTTAGTCATATGTGAAAAATGGTGCAAAAGGATCAGAGCTCCTTCTCTCAATTTGTGGGAAGGGCAATGTTTCAAATTTTCTTAAAACACCCCTCACACACTGAAACCTGATTCAGTGCCATGCTTCATCATTGGGGTCTTCCCGCCCCTCTACGGGACGGGTCGTGCTACGACTTACATAGACGCAGGAGCACTTTATTCAGTGATTGGAGAGTATGTGTAGTGCGTGGGATCGTGAAAAGAAATTGTGAGTTGGTTAAACATTCTCTGGCTAGTGGAATGAAAATACTTTTTTGTCTTCCCTGGCTGAGAATAGTAGAAGTGGGGAGGTGTAGATGGTGTACTATAATGAGTCACCTCCTACAAGGTCGACATGTTTCAGAAGCCATCCCCTTGGCTTTCTTCCTCAGGACCAAAAAAACGATCCCTGTTACACCTCAATGGGTGATAGAATAAATGTAGATATGCCTGATAGTCTCGGAGGTTCCGACGAGCCACGAGAAGGTACTTCCTTTGGTGATCGCGCTCTTTCCAGCATTATCTATTTGAAGGCGCCCTACACCGCTCGTGTGAGCTCATGGAGCGATAACGATTAAATTCTAAAGTTCTTAACCCCTTCGCCGCGGCACGAATTCCGCCGCGGCGCTGGGGGGCTTTGGGGTCAGCGCGGCGCTGCCATGCTTGTGACGGAACCACTCCGTCATGAGTCACGGGCGAGCTGTGCTCATGACGGAGTGGTTCCGTCACGACTCCGTCCACTTGCATTGTTCACCCGCACAGGCAGGGAATCAGTGCCGCGTGGGCGGAGCGGCCGCCAACGGCCGCAGCATGACGGAACCACTCCGTCATGAGCACACGGCGCCCGTGGCTCATGACGGAGTGGTTCCGTCATGAGCAGGGAAGGGGTTAAGATATACAAGTGGTATATTTTTCTACTCCCATAACAGGGAACAAAGGACATTGTTTGTGACTATCAGGTATATGTACATTTATTCTATCACCCATTGAGGCGTAACAGGGATCGTGTTTTTGGTCCTGAGGAAGAAAGCCAAGGGGATGGCTTCTGAAACATGTCGACCTTGTAGGGGGAGACTCATTATAGTACACCATCTACACCGCCCCACTTTTACTATTCTCAGCCAGGGAAGACAATAAAGTATTTTCGTTCCACTAGCCAGAGACTTTTTAACCATCTCACATTTTCTTTTCACGATCCCACGCACTACACATACTCACCAATCACTGAATAAAGTGCTCCTGCGTCTACGTAAGTCGTAGCACGCCCTGTCCGGTAGAGGGGTGAGAAAACACCAATGATGAAGCATGACACTGAATCAGGTTTCAGTGTGTGAGGGGTATTTTACAATTTTTTGAAACATTGCCCTTCCCACAAATTGAGAGAAGGAGCTCTGATCCTTTTACACCATTTTTCATGTATGACTAAACACTTCAAATAAAAATAAAGATAGCAGCACACACATGGGTGCATATATATTTACATAATACATGGTAGAATCCCTATGTTGAATAACAGAATCAAGAGGAGGACGATTCTACCTTTTTCCTCTTCACTCCCTCCTTTGATTTTTTGATAAATCCAATTTTAGCCTAGCCACATCCAAGTGTTTCTCCTTCTCGGGGAGCTGTATTTTCCTGATTGAGTCTGAATTTTTACAACCTCCAGGGGGCCCATTAAAGAATCTAGCTACATCTTCTATCTCCTGTGAACTAATAACATTTTGGAATCTGGGGGTGTTAAATGTTATTCTCCCTCTTAGGCCACTGCTCAAAATATATTGTGGTGAATTCTAAATGGACATGTCAGAATTTGGGGGTATTGGGGCAGACTCCTCTATAGGAGTGAGTACTGCTGCACTTAGCATTGAAGATGCAGGGGCATTATATGGCCAGGTTATTTTATTCAGAACTAAAGGAGTCCTCCCCGTCTATCCCCAGATCATGGATGCTGCAGCTTTGGCTGAAGTATTCACTCCTGTACCTACAGTCAAAGGCAAAGACTGTGTTTTACCACAGATGATCCTTTATACATGGGAACAAATAGCGACAGGAACAGTAATTGCATTTGGAGCATTAGGAATGGGGGAATTCACAGGGGCACAAATTCCCTAAATTTCCCCATAGGAATCTGATTGGGATTCACAGGGGGGTTGGCTCCTGTGGAATTCCTAACTGTGACAGTACCACTTGAATCAAAAGGCAAGGCAACAGTATAGGGTGGTGGACGAGCTGACAACAGCACATCCATAAAGTGCTCAGTAGAATCATGATCAGCACCATCACCTGAGTCCCTAGCACCCTCTGTCTTTTTCTCTCCTTTCTTCTTTTTCTGGGGTTCCTCACTTATCAATGCAGAATACAGCCTGGTTATCCTCATTATTTCTCTTCAGAATTTTTGTTGTTCTGCATCCACTTAGCATCAGCATAACCACGCACTGCTCTCTTATCATTATCCTGATATTTCTCCTTATCTTTAACATGGGCAGCACGTTCCCAAGCACTAAGAGCTTAGTATTGTGCAGGTCTAAAGGTGGCTTCATCTCGTACAACATCTTTCCCAAATTTTCAATAATTCTCAAATTAAATGTGCCATAGTGAAGAAATCTGAATGCACCTTCATTCTCTATGATCTTATGCCACCGGCTCCACCAAATGCATGTGTGGAGCCCCAAATTTATGGCTAGATAATGACCTGCCATGCTTTCTGGTGGCGCCTTTCCACTCTTTCGCACAGGAACTCTCACATCTCCCCTAATCATAGCTCTGAAACATTGCTTTTTTAATAATACTTTCAACAATCACAACAGAAACTATACTTCAAACAAAGGGGCAATCCTCACTCATCCACAATTAAATGTTTTCAGCACCAGTAGCTAATCTCAGTTTGGCACCTTTTGCTCTGTCTTATCACAGTGCGACTCTCAATGACGTAACAACCAATAGCAGAGCGGCACCTACACTAACAGTCCAATCCCAGCATGGCATACGATGATGCAATCCTCGCTCCTCACAGTTGTTCACCCTCCTTTACAATGTTCCCAAATGCAACCTCTACCAACACTAAGTAAGCACAATAAACGAAAGCTTTGTCTACTCCACTAAAGAATTTCAAAGTATTCAATCATGCAAGAAATAGTCCGGAGTGTAACTTTCCGACTTCCTCACACACACATGGATGAGATCTCAGCCAGCAGAAATCACCCGGACTAATGCAGGTTCTCCTTTGTGCAACAGGATCCTCTACCACCAATTGCTGTTAGTGCTATCACAACATATTATAGCCCCTATCTCAATTGTGTGGTCGATAGTACCTCACGTCCGTCACCACAAAACTTAGCAGACAAATTACAACACAATATGCTCTTATCTATCCCTGGATCTTGGGCTGAGACTAGCCAGATAGCAACTTCAACTGCTCAACGTTCAGCGCATATATATCTACACATCAGGTCAAATGCCATCAAACCACACCACATAACCGCAAGCTTGTCATACATAATTGTAACGCGCAACCCTATTAATACTCACTCTCCTCAGCTTCTACAATTCTTTCTGAACTACTAGAACACAGCCGATCCTCCAAACTGGAACATCGACTTTAAGGTTTTGTACTAGATTTGGGTAACTCTAGATTTCATACAAGGATATTGTAGCTCCTTTCACTTCAGTTTCTAACCATCCAACTGCTACCAACTGATGGCTCGTGGATGTCTGCACCTTAATCTCTTGGTAAAATCATTGAATATATTTCCCTATCATTCGTATGGACCTTTGTTTTTCAATTTGAAGTGTTGTAAGAGAGTTAACATCAGATACATTTCCAATTTGTGAAGCCATTGTGACTCCACAGTGAAGCCCAGAGATCAACTAATTCGGATATATGAGTTTATTTTAGGGCATTAATCCAGCCAGTACATATGCAAAGTAAAAATAAATTCTGAAGATACAGCAATATAGTTTGAAGGCAAAAATGAGCCAGTAGGATAAATCGCAGTAAAACAAGATACAAGATAGTAGCAGCCACAATGCAAAGAAAAACAATTGTTGCAATAAGGTGTTCCATAATGAAATTTCCTTTTTCTAATCTATACATAGGCTGAGACCAGGATTTGCTAACAGGGATTTCTAGCCAGGGAGATAGAAGGTTTCACCATTGAATCAAACTTCCATAGAAGTTCAAGGGGATAAGAAAAGTGTTCAGCAAAAAGCCTTACAATTAGAGAAAGCCCAGCAGGGAGATCTTTTACGTTTGTCAAATGAAAGTCTGCCTAACTAGCTGTGACAACACCAATTAAATATAACAATAGCTTAAAAAACATCCATATCTCTGTCCCACCGCCAGTGGCCCACTCAGCAATTGTGTGTGATGGGAGTCGACACACTCCCCAAAGTTCTCATCTCCTCAGAATTAGGTATGCAGTTTGGAGCCTTGGACCTTCTGGTACACCATATACAGAAGGCCTCCTTTCACCATAATTTCTACGAGTTTGTTGCCAGCTTCCTCCCCGCAGGCCTCACTATCAATTTTCTAATACAAATAGCAAAACTACAAAATTTCAAATAATTTGGGACCAGCAACAGTTATCTTTGGTTAATGGCATATTTTCGCCACTGACGTACTAATAACCGATAGTATCATCATCGAGTCTTTACCTTTAACAGGGGGCAGTTTCCCAGAACCAAGACACTTTTGGGATCCTTGTCAACACCAGTGGAATGAGTGATCTAAAATTACCTCCTAACCATAACCAATGAGTTTAATTAAGGGTATAGTTACCTTAGACCAAGAGTTATCATTTCTTGACACAACTATAACTGCTGAATTTCTATGGTTGCATGTGTGTAAAATCTGAACCTAACTATAATGTCCCTGTAACCTTTGGATTTTTTGTGAATTTCTAGGGTTTCTTTAATTTGATTTCCTAACTATAACATCCCTGTAACCTTTGTTTTTTCAGTGAATTTCTATGTTTTTTTAATGCTATTTCCTAACTATAACGTCCTGTAACCTTGGATTTTTCAGTGAATTTCTATTGATTTTTTAACATAAAGTAATATTTAATTATCATATGTTAATCCAACCACCACCATACATGGCCTTCTGCAGTCCAGGGTGGGGGATTGGCTGGCCTCACATGCAGCCAACCCCATATGGTGCACGACCACTGACCGTGCAGTCAGGCACTGTGTGGCACTGTGACCAACCCTCTAAAGACAGCCAACTTTCAGTCCAGGGCCTAGTGAATTTATTAAAGAGAAGGGGCATGTGCCAACCTCCCTAGGCCAATTGCGGCCACGGGGCACCATTCCCCAGGGCCTGGCACCGTATTAATGGGGAGGAGGCATGCAGGCCCCAACCTTGGGGCTGGTTTTTGCCACAAGGACTCTATCTCTCGGTGCCCAGCACATTTTGTTGGGGAGGGGAACACCTGCGTGAGTGGTTGTGTGGGTCTGTGAGTGGCTACATTGGTGTGTGAGTGGTTGTGTGAGTGTGTAAGGGGATGTGTGAGTGTGTGTGTGAGTGGTTGTGTGGGCCTGTGAGTGGGTTTATGAGTGATTTTGTGGGTTTGTGTGTGGGTGAGTGAGTGGGTGCATGGGTGTTTGAGTGGGTGTGTGAGTGGTTGTGTGAGTGAGTGTATGAGTGTGCATGTGAGTGGCTGTGTAGGTCTCTGAGTCATTGTGTGAGTGGTTTTGTGG
Source organism: Triturus cristatus (assembly GCF_964204655.1). Lineage (NCBI taxonomy): Eukaryota > Metazoa > Chordata > Amphibia > Caudata > Salamandridae > Triturus > Triturus cristatus. The sequence continues at coordinate 780,407,124 of NC_140582.1, forward strand.
GTCTGTTTGTGGATGTGTGAGTAGTTGTATGGGCGTGTGAGTTGCTGTGTGGATGTATAAGTGGATGTGTGAGTATGTGAGTAGGTGTGTGAGTGCATATGTGAGTGGCTGAGAGGGTCTGTGAGTGGTTGCATGAATGGCTGTATAACTGCACATGGGTATGTGAGTGGGTGGTTGAGGGCCTCTGTGGGTGTGTGAGAGGGGATGTGTGTTGTTTGATAGGTCTGCGAGTGGGTGTGTGAGTGAGTGACTGTATGGATGTGTAAGTGAGTGGTTGTGTGTGTTTTTAAGTGTGTGTCTGTATGCACTGCTGTGTGAGTCTGGGAACAGGTGTATGAGTAGTTTTCTCGGTCTCTTAATGGGTGTGTGAATGGCTGTATGGGTGTTTGAGTGGGTGCATGAGTGACTGTGTGAGCATGTTAGTGTGTGTGTGAGCAAGTGCTGGGTGTGTGAGTCGGTGTGTAAGTGGCTAGGTGGGCCTGTGAGTGGGTGTCACACTATGTGTATGAATGGGTATGTGAGTGTCTGAGTGGGTTTGTGAGGGCCTGTGTGGATCTGTGAGTGAATGTATGAGTAGTCCTTTGGGTCTGTAAGTAGGTGTGTACACAGCTGTATGAGTGTGCAAATGGATGTATGAGTGGTGTCTGGGTCTATGACTGGGTATGTGAATGGCTGTATGAGTGTCTGGGTAGGTGTTTGTTCAGTTTTCTAGGTCTCTGAGTAGATGTGTGAGTAGCTGCATGGGTGTGATTGTGCTTGTTTTAATGTCTATGTGAGTCTGTGAGTGGGAGTGTGAGTGAGTGGTTCTCTGGGTCACTGAGTGGATGTATCAGTGACTTTATAAGTGTGTGAGTAGTTGCTGAATGGCTGTATGGATGTGTGACTGGGTGTGTGAGTGGTTGTGTGTGCATGTAAGAGAGTGAGTAGGTGGATGCAATTTTTTAATTGATTCTTGATCTGCAGATCAGCTGCAGATTCACACAAGGGGCGCACTGAGCACCACAGTGGATCTATGGATCCTCATGCGCAAAAAATAAAACATTTTTGGACACTTTTTATCCCATGAAGGGTCTCTCACAGAACCCCTCTATCAGACCCAGGGGGTCAGGATACCTGTATCCTGACCCCTTATATTCTATTTATACTTTATTTCCACAACCCAGGTACCATGTCCGGATTCACGAAATGGTGGGAACAACTTTTCTCTCAGGTTGTGGCCAACTAATCACAGCATTGCTGTTGGTTTGTGGATGTGCGGATCCTCTGCAGTGGATTCGCAACCCTAGATATACATAAATCTGTTTTCTTTAATAACTCTAAAACTGCTAAACAGATTTACACCAAATGACAACACTTACTCTATCTGGACCAAGATCTAGTTTTCTGCCAAATTTGGTGTGATTCCATTCAGCAGTTCTGGCTGTAGTTGTGTTTGAAATCCATGTGGGAAATTGCATGGGAAAACGCGTTTTTGGACCAACTTGTTCTTGGCTCCTGCTTCACAAATGACAACAACACTTTCCAGACAGCAGCTGCAGTGGTTAGCAAACTAGTTTTGAAAAACTCATGAAGATTTGTCAAATGGCGCCAAAGTTATTGGCAAAACAAAAATCACTTTCCCATGGAAGCTAGGTCCTAACTATAACTACCTACTGGCAGGATACATCAGAGGTAACCATGTAATATAGTTCAGTATTGCTGTTGAGGGGTTCTGGTGACATCATAAACCATGGTACATGTTTTATTTCCGGTAGCCCTTTAAAATGTTTGGCTGACAGACGTTACTTTACCACTGGGGATTGTTCGTAAGAAGACTGAAGGTTAATTTTAAGCTAACTCAGCATTTGTGTGGTTGAAGGATTTTTTCACTAAAGAATTTCATACCAATAGAGGAGACATGATGTGTGGTCTAGGGGTAGAAATAGAGAAGTGTGACATCAAGTCAGCATTTAGGTTTTTACCCAAGCATCCAGGTGTTTTCTCATTGTTGAGGTTGCAATTTGGGGGATATATATATAGGTGGACACAGTCTTGTATAAGGGCTGTTGTATGTATTGTACCTTGTTCAGGTTATTTAGTTCCTTTTTTCAGGGGTCATTTATTGCAGTGACAGGGAAACACACTGTGACACATTATGTGGGTTATTTTATTTTATAGTAGAGAAAGGAAAGGGGCATGAGGGGGAGCATTGGAAGACTTTCAGAGCTTGATGAAGAATTTCAGTGTACCATTGGTGCAGAAAAACACCCAGTGCCCGCTATGGCCAGTCTGGCCCTGGCAGGGAGTTTCGGCTGTCTGAGTTATTGTCATTTAATGGAAAGATGCAGTTGCAAAGGGAAGATGTTCTTTTTTCAGGGCGCAGCAATATGTTATCTGGATAATGCTCTCAAAGACAGGTCATGTAAAGAGAGGTAGGTGGAGATTTAATAACGGATCCAGAGTTAGGAAGTTTGGGAAATTAATATTTCTATTAACTGTTGGTTGAATTGAGTATGTCACAACTACATTCCGGATACATTTAAGCTGAGATTCCTACAATTAGCAGTTAAACGTGACAAACTGTGGTTACCAATTACCAATTATTTATCTCATAGTGCAATCAATAATGCTACTATGTCTTCACAAGACTAACCATCTTTTTAAATGAATGTCGACCATGTTATGACTTAATATTCAGGTTCTATTTATCTCTGATTTTAATAACACATTTTGCTACCATCTCTTACTATATTATAAATATATTATTTTATATTATATTTTTGTCTCAACAAGTGTTTGATATCTTTCTTCTTTCCACTCTCTTCTTTTTCCATCTATTTTTTCTCCTTCTAGCTTTCTTTCTTTTTTTTATTATATCACTCGGAACATTGCCATTTTCTCCACTTATTCCATTTTGATTTGTTTTTATTTCTCTTTATTTTGATATTTTGTTCCTATAGTAATATCTGGCTGTCTTTATGACGTACTGGCTTATGTTATGATTTACTTAATGTGATTCTTCAATAAAAAATGAACTAAAACAATATGTTTGGGAATTTGTTCTGTTAGAGAAAGAATAGTTGTAGGCGTTTAGGCATTGCCAAGGTTATTGTTTGTTAGCACACAGCTGTTTGATTAAAACAGTTGTTTGCACATCTCACCAGAGTCTATCATGGGTGTTGCTGGTTCACCCATTGTGGTTTGCTTTCATGCATATCAACAGGAGAAGTCGATAATCCGTGAGAAGGTTTTGGATTCCTTGTCACACAAAACAGTTGCCGCCCTGCATGATATGGGGCCAAGCATGGCAGTGTTTTTCACCTAATATTCCCACGAGTGCTGCTCCGATGCCATCCACCTGCAATCTGAGCAGATGGATTCTTCATCTGTGGGCGAGCCAGTCATGGCCTTTGGCACCAATACATGCATAAAATAACACACAGTTTCCATGTTCTGTAACAAACCAGCATGAATCAGACCTCATTAGTTCTACTGCCCTTGCTAACAAGAGAAAAACATAGGATGTGTGTGATGCCAGCCAGAGGGAGAGCCCCATGAGACAGCATGACTCACCACAACTCCATATTATTGAAATGAGACGAAGCAGAGGGTTTTGCCAGGCTACGCTAAGTTGGTACATGTTTCTAGGGTAAAGAAGAGAGCCCGACGGCGGGAGGGAAGCAGGATTCAGATAGGCATATTCATACAAAGAATGTAGTATTTGAAAGACAAATTGTAGGTGATGTAATAATCACTCAACTAGAGAATTGCCTTCTATTGCAGTAATCACAAGAATCGAAACTTTTCAGTATTGCACTGTTCTGTGATAACGATTATTTTAAATCAAGACAATGTAATATAATGATTATTATATTGGGTAAGAATGCTGGTATAATTACTCAAGTGGAAACAATGAGTTCCTTTAATCTAGGTAATAATATCTAATATGTTAACGCCTAGAGATAAACTGGTTTGAAATGTACAGCTTCCACTGAAAGTTATTATGCATCACATTTAAAACCCACTTATTGCCAGTTTTCATAGACCTGGAGTTGAATTCATTGCTTTGATGGGCGTTAGCCCGCCACCTCCCTCCGCCCTACAGAGACATTGCTACGGTAATGGAATGGCAGATGAGCATCAGTTGTCTACCTTATGACCTTCTCCATATTTTTGGATTTGATCAGACCTTGGAGAAGCGTGAGGATGCAGCTAATGCTCCACTATCACCAGCTCTCATCTTTCTTTTCAGACTCGGGTGATTCAGGCCCACCATGACACTCCTCCCCATGCTGACAGCATCTAAAAGAGTCCCTCTCTGCGTGGGTCTTGCATTCCCTTCTCTCACTGAGAGAACATGGCCCTTGTGCTAGGAGGGAGAGGGAAGATTCAGAAGATGAACAGGTGTTGGGGTAGGGGTAGTTTCAGAATGCCAGATATTGTTTTAGTTGGGGAGTGGTGACCTGGGTGGACACTGAGGACATCATGGTAGAACACCAGGTTTTCTATCCATAGGGTATTATGAGAAAGGTTATGGCCACAGGTACTTGAGGAATGGTGTCAGAACACCAGATACTTTTTTATTGGTGGGTACCTGACCTAAGTATTTTGAGTGTTGTGCCCCAGAGTTAATTTCTCACTGCACAGTTGAGCCATTAAATCAGCTTGGGAATTACGCCTGGATAGGGGGCATATACAATACAAAGTGATAGCACAGAGGTGGAAAACAAACCTACTATCGATAGGATCTCCTGTTTAAATTATGGTCCTCATTGTAAATTGCTGCTATGCAGGTTTTGGCTGAAAACAAGATAACAATTGTTGTTCTGTATTCCTCGGTGTGGTAATCCTGTATATTTTCACAGCGCGAAATTTGGTAAAGTGCCTGCAATCACAGATGCACTTGTGGGAATCAGTGCTACACTGCTGGTTTTGCCCCATTCAGTAGAGACCTTCAGGGCATCAACATGGGATCTTCTGCTTATGCTGGGTCCTGGAATTATCAATATCACGTTATGCTGGTGTCAAGAATGATATCTGACTGAGACTTAGCCAGGCTGGCAAGGATCATGCCTAGCCAGTGCTGTGGATATCATGATCAAGACCCAATAGCTCAGTACTATGATTTCATGGATTTTTAGAAATGGAAATTGGGAATGGCGAAAGATGAATTTTTGCAAGAGGTGCTAAAAGTTATGGTAGATGGGTGGCCCAATGAGAAGGTATATAATGAACTGTCAGAGGTGAAAAGGGTTTTGCTGTGAGGTGATAAGTTAGTTGCGCCCTGTAAGGGAACTAACATTTTCACCGCACATGAAGGACATGTGAAAGCTGTGTGAACTAAATTCCATGCAAATGAACAGTTTTGGTGGCCCCATATGGATGCTGATGAGGATAGAAAGATTGAAAAATGCAATAAATGTAAGGTGAGTGATAAATGCTTGCTGGTAAACACTCCCCAACAAGCATCTATAACTTGTCTGGATAGGATCTAGCAAAAAGTTGGTTAAGATTTTTTTGGGCCAGTTCCGTGTACCTTTTAATCGAATGTGTTGCATGTTGGTACTGATTGATCAGTTGTTGTGGTGAAATAAAGTAAAGTGTGAGTGTGAACACACAAGCTTGGAAGAGATTACATTTTTGTAGGGCATTTGCCAAGAAATGAGTGCCAGCTACCATTCTCAATGACAATATTGTTCTTGAAGAATTGTGAAATTATACATTTGCATATGTCTCTACATAGACCACAAAGTAATTGATTAGTCGAAAGCTTCAATAGAGTGTTGGTGACTTGTGTACAGCCTACATACAAAAGAGGAGGAAACATTTGTGAAGTCTCGAAAAATTGGTATGCATATTGGATTACACCCCATGTTGCAACTTGAAATGTCTCCTATTGAACCACAGGAGGGAAGAAAGGCTTCATAAGAGCTGAGCCCATTTTGCTTGATTTCCAAAGTTGAAGTTGACAACTGTTGTGTGACATGTAGATTGAAGCTAAGCGCAGGGCTGATGAAAAACATGATAAAGTGCAAGCCAAAAAACATTTGGTCAAAATGAGTGTGGATGAAAGACTGGTGAATGGGGCCTACCTAAAATGTCCTCTATCACTAAAGAAAGGTACATCGAAATTTAGAGAACCAGTTAGTGTACCAGAAGTCAAAGGTAATGCGGTGAAACTATGAAAAATGGTCAGTTGTGGCACATGGGGAGCCTGGCTAAGGTACCTGACACAACACGTGTTAAATTGCCAACAAGAACCTGGTGTTCTTCCTGAAGGTCAAGCTTCTTCTGCAATGTCATTCAAGAGAGTTCTTCAAATATGTCCAGAAGCACTGCTCATCGTATTCTTATCATCACAGCAACCGCTTTAAAGGGCCTCCTCTAGGGCTGCCAGATTTATCATGGAGGATGCTGAGAAGCTACAGAGCGGCCAGCTTTGGAGCTGGGGACTTCGGCTCAATAAAGTCAATATTCAATTATTTTGCGGAAATCACTTAATCTCTCCTTGCCTACAAAAACGAAGGGGCATATTATCAAGAAACGGCGTTAAGATTATCGCTAAAGCGGCGATAATAGACTTAACAATATGCCCTTGAGAATTCCCATGGAAGCCCATGTTCTGGTGTCAACATGGGCTTCTATTGGAATTCTCTGCAGCATATCATCAAGCCCATTATCGCCGTGATTGATAATATGCCTCTAAATTGAATGTGTCCTTGTGTAATGTAACTAATGCTCATGTAAAGCTCTCCGATACTATATAAAACTGCAAACAAAACAAAAAAACATTAACTGCATTACATTCTCGTTAATGCGGTAAGTATTTATACAACAAGGCAATATATTTCGTGCTGATATATTTTGTTTATTTAGTACATGTATTAGTGATCTACATTATGGGGCACGTTTACTAAACTTTCACGCAACGCAGGAGAGCAAGCAAAGTTGCAGTGCTGCGTTGCGTGAAAAGGAGAGGGAAGAATTGCTCCATATTTCAAAAAATGTTTGAGGTGGACCACCCCTATGAAAAATACGAAGCGGTGTGCATATAATGTACCCCACCAATGTGTGTGGGATGGTCACGGCTGTGATGTAAAACAAAAAGTAATAAAGGCGGCCGGGAACGGAAGTGGTGGTTCCTTGGCCAGTGACTAACGTAAATGAGCCTGCATCACTTTATTATATTAGCAGCTTGTGGTAAATATTTCATTACCGGTACTATTTTTTATGCGGTAAAGTCTAGTAAGAATAACTCAGTAAATATAAGAGGCAGAATCCGTGGTATTAGAGGTTCTAAAAGGCTTTATTCCTATACAAAGGAATACAATTCGAATTGCAGGCTTCTATTCCATCACCACGAAAGTTCAGGAAGGAAGGGCCTACATTATTGACAGATAATCAGTTTTATAGAAAATACACTACAGTGAAACAGATGCAAGAGGCGTAACAGCTGATAATACAGATAAAATGTGCATACGTAACTAAAGAGGCGGACATATGGGTGTAATTTAATAAACGTCATCATACATGATGTCACAAGTGGGTGGATCCATAAGAGAATCCTGTAATGTCAGCAGAAATGTTTGGCAGAGATGCGCGCGCAGCCGCATGACGTGTGATTGACGTGCAACTAGAGGGAGAAGGGGACTTGACATTTAGCTCTACATGTGGAGACAGAAGTCTGGGGGTCATGTCAACCTAATCCCAAATCATATCTAATATCCTATGTTTAAACAACTGTCTTATCCAAAAGGAAAGGTCTCTGGGATAGAATCTATTCTATACTGACTGTTAATGCGTGTACAAGCGTCTAAGTGTCTACATGAGATGCGAGGGGGTAGGAATATTCCATGGTAACGGGGGCTATGAATTACTTGTATGAGGACAGCGAGGCCTGGCCCTTTGCACGGTAGCTGGAGGAATGTTTACATAAAACTACTAGACAGGAATGCATCAGATGAGGAGCGGAGTAGATAATCTTGAAGGTGAAATACAGTTTTTGGCAGGCAACAGGCTGGATCAGGCACCGTTGGCCGCGCAGGAAATAGGACAAAGTTCATGGATACAGATGCAGGCTCAGACTGGAGCTTTCAGAGGCAGAAGGCAGGAAAAGGCTTGATGACAGAATTCTGGGCCTACTCGCCTGAATCTGTAAAATGTGGAAAGTGAACCACATAAAGTCGGTGGCCTTTCATACTTAGGAATGGAATATCTGACCCATTCATGGCGGATCTGAAAGAGGACATGTTGACGGTGGACGCACATATATTTGCGTCTTCAAAACTGGAACTGGAGGGAACATACATGTACTTATAGCATGCACATGGAGCCGTTGGGGTCTACGATAGGGGACATAACTGATCACAAAATTCATATTTCCTCATTCCCTCCTTGTCCCCTACGGACCCTCAGGAGATATCGATCTTCATCAATCCATCGATCTGTTCATATAGCATCATTTGTTCTTCTTTCTTCTTCCGGGATCTCGAACGAAAACTTGGATGTGGGATACACGATGTGGCACACAGACCACAAATCGCTGGCCCACATTGTAGACATAAGCAGCAGCTGAATAGTATGAGGAAGCCAATACCTAGGAAGGATAGGATTCTCCATCCCCAGGCTGACAGCACGCTCCAAAACCAACCGGACCAAGTCCAGGTGCCTGGACTCTGGTGTATCTGGCTTACAATCTTATGAAGGCGAGTTATGGCTTTATATACTGACGGCGAATTTTCTGGTATGAAAACGCAGCAACTTGATCCGATGACCCTACAAGCTCCGCCCCTATCGGCCAGGATGACGTCAAGGACAAGACGATTTTGAAGCACAACAATCCGCATAGCAGACTGCTCTTCTGTTAAATTGCCTAAGGCGGAAGTAGTTTCGTTCACTACTGCTTCAAGGGTTCTAGTTAATCTACGTATCAGCTTACTATTAGTGACTGTACCTATATAGGGAAAGAAACCTTTATTGAAATCTGTGTATTGTTCCCATGCTGTTTCAGTGTAATCAACAATTGGGAGATCTCTCTGCTGTCTATTGTGTACTAAATGGGTATTTCTATGATAATCAGGAGGAGCTAGAAAAACAGGTGGCAGAAGGAATGCTATGTAACAGGTACCATCCCAGTCTAGAGGTAGACGTATATATGCGGTCTGGCCACATATGAAGTAGGAATGACGGGAAGCTCTAAATGTAGACTTGCCTTGATCACTGAATTTTATTACAGTGGTGCATTTACTATGGCCCATGTGTATGGAACCATTCTTTCTTACACATAATTCCCCTTTTACTGGGAATACTGACATGGCGGGCAAGATTGGTGTAGCTTCAGATTCAACGTTCAGGATCATGAGGTTAAGTGTAAAATTACCTAATCCATATACTTCATTTTCTAGATCGGTTCCTGTTCTTTTGGGAAGTCCCTCCTTGTTAGGGTAGCAGACTTTAAGCAAAACTAGGTTCAGGTTTCCCCATACCCAGTTGTCTTGATAAACTGCGGAATTTGAATCTAGGGAATTAATCAAACTAAACCATGCTCCACAGGAGCCATTGTGTGTGAACGGATAGGGAAAGAGGGGCAAAACTCCCTTATAGTTCTGATAGGGAGGGAGTCGGCCACATATCCAACAATTTGTGGCATTGCTGGTCTGATGGGAATGATGTAACATACTAATGAATGTGTTATTGCGCAGCGCAAATCTATAGGACAATTCATGCGGAGGTAATTCGCTAAAAGAATGTTCTGCAGTTACATTGTAAGCACGCTTAAGAATAGGGTAATACAGGTGCAATAGTATGCTGGAAATAATGATCAGAAGACTTAGAAAAAACAAAATTAATAATGTTACTATGCAGTGACTACGAAGTGATTTACAATACGCATGCTTTTTAAGCTGCATCTGTTGATTTCTTTCTCTATTCCGGTCCAGAGAATACATGTCAGAGACAAATTCAACCGATTCACCTTGGAGAGGACTTAAACAATCAAATTGTCTGACTTGCTAGACCTTAACTTCAGTTTATAAAGTTCAGAGTTTGTTAATTCAGCCAAGGGGAGCTTTGAGTCTGTCTGTGAGGGAATGCAGGGCTGAGCGTTCACACTAGATGGTGGTCCATAAAATTTCTTGATATGACTCGAGTGCAACCACCCTTTGCGTCCCTCAATCTTCACGGCTGTCCTCGTAGTTAGTAGAACCAATTTTGGCGATGTCCATCTAGGCTCCAGTTGGGTCTTTCGGTCAAAATTCCTGACCAGAACCAGGTCGCCAGGAACCACGTCATGGGGCTTCACCTCAGTATTATCGGGAAAAGCTGCAGCTACCTGTGAACGACAAGATTGTAGTGCAGACATCAAGGAAGCCAGGTAATCTGTCAGCATATTACAGTCAACATCAGTGATTTTGCGAGGTATAGGCGTCCCCCACATATTTGGTGGTCTACCGAAGATCACCTCGTACGGGGATAGCCCTGTTCGAGAATGTGCTACCATTCTCATGTAAAAGAGCGCAACTGGTAAGGCTACTATCCAATCGACACCTTTTTCCCTACATATTTTGGACAATCTAATTTTCAGAGTTTGATTATGGCGTTCCACAAGACCTGCTGCCTCGGGATGTCGGACACAGTGGAATTTCCATTGGTAGCCTAACAGAAGGGAAACGTGTTTCATTAGTTCGGATGAGAACGGCTGGCCGTTATCTGAGTAGACAACACGTGGTAAACCGTACCGTGGGAAGAATTCTCGAACTAACTGTTTGGCAGTAGTCGGGGCAGTGTAATCTGAAACCGGGTAGGCTTCTGTCCAACGAGAAAGAGCACAGACAACTACGAGAACATATTTGAATCCTCGACATCGTTCCATCTGGATATAATCCATCTGGAGGACTTCAAAAGCATGATCGGGAGATTGAAATCCACCCTGCTCTACGGGGATGCTTTTACCTGGATTAAACTGACAACATATCATACAGGTACGAACTTTTTGTTTAGCTGCTGCTCGCAAGTGTTTGTTGAACCAAATGTGTTGAATGCTGTCTAGCATAGCTTTTTCTCCTAGGTGCGCTGGACTATGTATAGTGTTAATGATGACTTGAACCATGGAGTCGGGAAGAAACCATATAGATTTTTCCTTCGTCATCCATCCTTGATCTGTTTGGATCCCTCCTAATTCAGTCCATTTCTTTATTTCTTCTGGTGTAGCATGTGTCTGTATGTCAATTACATCAAGGGCGGGATCCTTAACTGTCATGCAATGTGTTGGTGTCGGAACTATTGTCTTTGTCGCGTCAGTTGTATGAGTCTGATTCTGAGCAGTCTGTTTAGCTGTTTTGTCAGCTAGGTCATTACCTTGAGAAATGATATCGGTAACTTTTGTATGGGCTTTGCATTTCATAATCGATATTGTAGTAGGCAGATGAATCGCGTCTAATAGGGCTTGAATGAGGGGTCCGTGTTGGATGTGGGCACCGTGAGAAGTTAAATAACCTCTCTCTCGCCACAGTACGCCGAAGTCATGGACGACTCCGAATGCATAACGTGAATCTGTGTATATGTTGACTTTCTTGTTTTTGGCTTGAATACAGGCTTGTGTCAGAGCGATGAGCTCTGCTGCTTGAGCTGACAAAGTGTTAATACAATTTGTTTCAATGACGTCAGTGTCTGTTGTAACTGCGTAAGCGGCCACTAACTCTCCTGTACTTGTTCTCATACATGACCCATCCACATACAATGTCAAGTCTGGATCTGACAAAGGGATATCTGTCAAGTCTTGTCTGGGTTTCGTCGTGATAGTAATGACTTCGACACAATCATGTGCCAATGGATCTGTTCCGCCTACTGGCAACAGTGTGGCAGGATTTAACGTATTACAACGTCTGATTTCTATGTGTGGCTGAAACAATGTTAATTCGTAACCCGTGAGTCTCGCTATAGTCAAGTGTTGTGTTTGTGTGCGGTTCAAGAGAACCTCTACTGCATGTGGTACTTGTACTGTCAATTGATGTCCTAACACTATGGCATCGCTTTGTCTGATTGCTAAAGCTGTTGCTGCCACCGATTTCAGGCACGCAGGAAGAGCCTGAGCTACTGGATCTAATGTACTAGAGAAATAAGCACATGGTTTGTGTGATCCTGCTTGTTCCTGAGTGAGTACTGACAAGGCAGTACCGTCGCGTTCTGTAACAAAGAGTGTAAACTGTTTACTGTAACATGGTGTTGCTAAAACAGGTGCTTGGCATAAAGCTTTCTTTAAGCTTTCAAAGGCATGTGTATGTTCTGGAGTCCAAGGGAGGACAGTCGATGTGGCTGCCTCCTGTGTTGTCAACTGGATGAGTGGTTTTGCTAGAAATGCATATTGAGGGATCCACTGCCTACAGTATGAAGTGAGGCCTATAAAAGCCCGCACCTCCTTTTGTGTCTTGGGTGGTGACATGTTAGCAATTAACTGGATGCGGTCGGGTGTAAGCTGCCTTCCCTCCTTGGACAGCGAGTGCCCAAGGTAAACAACTCGCTGGACACAGAATTGCAGCTTAGAAGGGGACACCTTGTGCCCCTTGTCGGCCAGAAATTTTAAAACCGTCAGTGACGCTTTTTCACATTCATGTTCACTTCGGGCGGTGATCAGCAGATCATCGACATATTGAAGCAAGGCAGTGTTAACTGGCATGTGGATACTGTCAAGTTCTCGTTTCAGTGCTTGGCTATAGATGCTGGGGCTTTCTGTAAATCCTTGAGGTGCGCGTGTGAATTTAAAACTTCGTCCATTTAAACTGAATCCGAACAGATATTGACTTTCCGGATCGATTGGGACGCTAAAGAAAGCATTCTTGAGATCAATTACAGTGAAAAACGTTGCTTCTGAGTCAATAGCGGTGAGTAATGAAGAGATATCTGGGACCACAGGGTATTGTGGTACAATACATTTATTTAGTTCGCGCAGATCAATAACCAATCGATATACTGGTGGTGCCTTTGGATCCGTTCTTTTAAGAATCGGAATTATCGGGGAATTACATACATTGGAGTCGGTTTCGACAACCACTCAACATCAATGATTTGCAGCAAAGCCACAACAGCATCTGGTGGTAACTTGTATTGTCGCATTCGTGGTAGTACTACTCCTGTTTTCAGTGTAACTCGATATGGTGTAATGTTCATGCAACCAACATCAGTGGGGCCTTGGGCCCATAAATGTGTAGGTAAATTCTGTAATCGGTGATCCATGTCTCTAGACACGTAGTGACCTTTAAAGTCACGTAAAAATAGTCGTACTCCTTCCGGAGAACAACATATTATGGCTCCTAGAGCTTTCAATGTTTTTATACCTAACAAGTTTTCTGGACATGATTTAGTAAGCAATAAATCTGTAGTACGTGTCAATGGACCGACCGTAAGTGGAAGAGGTTGTGTTACGTCATTGATTATAGGTTTTCCTGAGAATCCAAGGGAAATATTTTGTGAGCCTGAGAGGGGTGCCCCTGGAACTTCACTGCGTCTTATAGTTGTTCTGCTTGCCCCTGTATCAAGTAAAAACTTTCTGTCTTCCCCTAATAGTTCACTATGTACATAAGGTCCCTCTTGGTCTACAGGAACCTCTATAAGGGGTAAGCCAACTTCCCTCTCTAGGCTTTTTCATGTGTATCGCTGATAATCGGGATAATCTGCTTGTGCATACTGATACATCTGTTGTGTCGTTGCTTGTGTTGCAGCAATAGGCTGCGCTTGTGGTGGTGCTACGATCTGTTGTGGAGCTGCCTGTTGCGGAGCTAATTGTTGCGGAGCTAACCTAGGTTGTGCATGCTGAGGGATTTGTTGTTGATTCTGATCCTGTCTATTCGGACGTGGTCTCTCCTGGGTTCTACCTGTGGCAATATTATGTTTCAGGACTGGACAATCGTGTATATAATGACCTTGTTGTTTACAGTAGTTGCATGTCCCTTTCATTGGACCTGCGGAATCACCCTTTTGATGACCATCAGCTGGAACTGACTGGGCAACAAGCATTTTCATTTTCGTATCTTTCATACGTCTTTGTTCGTGTTCTTGTTCTTCTCTAATTCTATTGTGGTGATATTGTAACATCTGTAACATCTGTGATGGGGTATTACCTTGCCAAGTACTTTCAAATTTCAATACTCTATTTTTGACTTGCAGCAGAGAATTTTCAACTAATTTTGTCACAAACAGATGTGGATATTACTCACTACTGGCTTTTATGCCACTATTTATACCAAAACATTTTTCAAATCGGGAATAGAAATCACTAGTGTCTTCATCTGGCTTTTGTTTACAGGCTGATATTGCACCCCAGTCTTCCTTTTTCGTAGTTAATAAACGTGGCAGTACCTGCACTAGTAATCCTGGTAGTGCTGTAGTCTTTTCCCCAAGCCCTGCTCCTGCAGCTCGGGCCCTTTCTTCGTTTTCTAATGCTATCCAATCTATCTTTTGGTCTCCCACCTCCCATTCCTTTTCTTTGAGTTTCTCATAAACACCGGCGGGTAATAGGACTTTTAATATTTTCATAATGTCGGGGTAGGTATACTCTCCCATGAGTAACATGTCTTTTATTTCACGGTGGAAACCTGCTGGATCCTTGTCATGGCTGGGTACTACTTTCTTCATTTCTAATAATTCCAATTTAGTTATAGGCGTGTACACAAACACGCGTGTAAAGTTATTACCGTCACCTCTGATTGGGTGTACTTCGCGTAACGGGTTCTGTCTATCTATGTGATACATTTTTCTTCCCATGATGGGAACTGGAACGTGTTCTGGGCATACGAAAGTTAAATATTGGTTTCGAAATTCTAGAATTTCTTTAATCAAATCAGTACCTGACCCTCTCCATATATTCGTGAGTAGTTCTGTCAATATGTCAGGTAAGGGTCCTGGATCGGAGTGTTGGCTTTTATATAATATAAGGAGGTGTTGAATCATGTATATACTAGCTAAACGCTGTTCGTATGGGTCGAGATTCAGAAACGTGTGTGCAAGTACATCATCATTGTATTCGCTGGGACTGTCAGCCCATTGTACTGCTGACCTGGCTAATTCTTGTTCGTCCATGGAATCGAGCATGTGGTACCCCCTTCGATCTCGGAGCAATTTATCAGCGGCTTGGAATAGGTGTTCGGGGGATCTTGTATTTAACATAGGGGTTTGAAAATGTCTATTATATTCTGGACGTATCGGACGTATCGGATCATTAAAGCCTCTAGTATTATTATGGGGTCTTCCTCTACCTACATAAGCTATCGTTTCTAATTGTTCTGATTCTTGCTCCTCGTCTTCTTCTGATTCTACTCTGTCTGTTTCTCGTCTTTCTTTATGTATTCGTTCTACTTCCTTGCGGATCTTTCGACACATGGCGATTATACACGCCTGTCTATCATGTTTCTCTTCTGATATGTTCTGACCCCATTTGGCAAGTCTTTGCATGGTATCGTGATCTGCCCCAGGCCTGTCTTGATTCCTAATTACGCAATTTATGAAAAAACGTAGTAGTTGTCTTTGGACATCCACTTTCTGGTATTCCATAGCTTCGTTAATACTTTCTGGACCTCGCCCTGTTTGGACAAAGCGATATATATCGTCTAGGTGTTCAACCATTCCTGGTATCGTCATTAAATATAATGTAGCTCGTCGTATACGTAACGATGATATGAGCAATTTGTCCTGTCTACCTGGCACTGGGTCGTATCTACAATCCACAAGCTGTTCTTTAAACATGTCGGATGTCGCTAGTTGGGGTGTACGTTGGAGTGCTAAATCTCTAAGGGTCTGTTTATTTCGCGGCGGTGTGGCAAACATGTCTGTCGTACCTCCTGTAGCACCATCTGAGTTGCTAGGTACGAAAGGATTCGTTGGACGTAGGATAGAGATTGTGGATGCGGGAAAAACTGTAGAAACGGACGGACCTGTGGGAACTTGTGTAGGAGTTTGTAGTTGCGGGGATACAGACGGATGCTCTTGGTGTTGAACACCATCGGCAAGCGGTGTGGGTGGTAGGGCATTAGCATACTCGGGAGCTACGTCATCTAAATAGGAGGAAAGGAAAACGTCCTTTGCTGTTTTGGGATGTGCTTTGGGATGTGCTTTTATCGGGAGCAATGGAGGAGTTAAGTCTTTTGGTATTTCCGGGGTAGCCTTAGGTAACCCTTCGGCCAGAAGAGGATACATACCATTCATAAGAGTGTTTCTTTGTCTATCTACTTGTTCTGAGTTTACTCGGGTACCTTCCTCAAGTAATAGATTTTCTCGGGTTTTATTTGAATTCTCTCTACCTTTCTCTTCCTGCCTGAGCGCTTTTTCTGTACGTCTATATGATTCTTTACGCCATAATTCAATGGCATCTTTCTGTGACTGTCTGGCTTTCTTTTTCCATAATTCTTCTTCTACTCTCATGATGCAATCTGCATCCCAGGTCCCCGCTGCGGGCCATCTCTGACTTTCTGGCAAATCCTTGGTGTAGTCCACCCATAAATCAAGAAATAAGACGGCATCTAGGCCATGTTTATGATACATAAAGTACCCTGGAGTGTCCCTAGGTGGGATGGGAACAGCTTCTTCGAGTACACCTTTTCTAGTTTTGATCTGTCTTAGTTTCGAAAAGAGCGGCATTTTTAGATGGTTGCTAGAACACACTTTATACAGTAAACACAATAATGAACAGTCATTCACACCACAATATATAGAACGTATTAAAACATTTAACATTTAACAGTTTTACGAACGATGATAACTAATAGAAAACTAGTTACTGACATAATATTGACACTAGATAATACTTATTTATATGCAAGACATACTATATATACTGCTAAACAGTACAGATACACTGCTGAAACAGTGCAGACCGGATTTGTGTACCCAAACCCGTCTTGACCGGCACAGACTATGTGCACGTTAAATGCCTCCCCGGTAATGGTACTCACCGGGTAGCTCGGAACGGAAGGCCTCGGAACGGAACTGGAACTGGACCGGACTGGACTCGACTCGACTGGGCTCGGAACTTCGGAACCTGGCGGGCCTTTGTATACCTCGGATCTTGCTCTCTCAGCTAGGCTCTGGTCGGGATACTTCGCACTTCTCACCGCCTCGTCTGGGTGTTGATCGCAGCCTCAGTCGCCTCCGCTTGGCCGGAGGGAGATACAGGAAATCCTGCAGGTACGCGTTTTTGTCCGTTCAGCTGTGGCAGGAGACCGGGCCTGCAACGCACCGCCGGCGCGTGAGATGAGAAAGTGTCCCTATTCGGGCGCCAATTTATGTGGTAAATATTTCATTACCGGTACTATTTTTTATGCGGTAAAGTCTAGTAAGAATAACTCAGTAAATATAAGAGGCAGAATCCGTGGTATTAGAGGTTCTAAAAGGCTTTATTCCTATACAAAGGAATACAAATCGAATTGCAGGCTTCTATTCCATCACCACGAAAGTTCAGGAAGGAAGGGCCTACATTATTGACAGATAATCAGTTTTATTGAAAATACACTACAGTGAAACAGATGCAAGAGGCGTAACAGCTGATAATACAGATAAAATGTGCATACGTAACTAAAGAGGCGGACATATGGGTGTAATTTAATAAACGTCATCATACATGATGTCACAAGTGGGTGGATCCATAAGAGAATCCTGTAATGTCAGCAGAAATGTTTGGCAGAGATGCGCGCGCAGCCGCATGACGTGTGATTGACGTGCAACTAGAGGGAGAAGGGGACTTGACATTTAGCTCTACATGTGGAGACAGAAGTCTGGGGGTCATGTCAACCTAATCCCAAATCATATCTAATATCCTATGTTTAAAGAACTGTGTTATCCAAAAGGAAAGGTCTCTGGGATAGAATCTATTCTATACTGACTGTTAATGCGTGTACAAGCGTCTAAGTGTCTACATGAGATGCGAGGGGGTAGGAATATTCCATGGTAACGGGGGCTATGAATTACTTGTATGAGGACAGCGAGGCCTGGCCCTTTGCACGGTAGCTGGAGGAATGTTTACATAAAACTACTAGACAGGAATGCATCGGATGAGGAGCGGAGTAGATAATCTTGAAGGTGAAATACAGTTTTTGGCAGGCAACAGGCTGGATCAGGCACCGTTGGCCGCGCAGGAAATAGGACAAAGTTCATGGATACAGATGCAGGCTCAGACTGGAGCTTTCAGAGGCAGAAGGCAGGAAAAGGCTTGATGACAGAATTCTGGGCCTACTCGCCTGAATCTGTAAAATGTGGAAAGTGAACCACATAAAGTCGGTGGCCTTTCATACTTAGGAATGGAATATCTGACCCATTCATGGCGGATCTGAAAGAGGACATGTTGACGGTGGACGCACATATATTTGCGTCTTCAAAACTGGAACTGGAGGGAACATACATGTACTTATAGCATGCACATGGAGCCGTTGGGGTCTACGATAGGGGACATAACTGATCACAAAATTCATATTTCCTCAAGCTAGGCAGATCTTTCAAGGCCTACACTGAAACAGAACAGATGGGTCACAATATAGAGGACATTATATCGAAACTGAAATATCGACAGGTAAGTAAGTCTAGATTTATTATGCCTAACTCGACACATATGTACCTACGCGGTACATACATGTTCATGGTATGTAGATGTGGAGTTAGGAATAGTAAATCCCACATTTCCCTAAATGTACTTACATTTTGATAGTTGGTTCGCTCTATGTTCTGTTCTCGATAATTTTGCGTCAGCGATATTCTGGGCATCAATATTCAATAGTAAAATCCTCTTTGGAACAGACAGTGGAAATTTACTGGCTGCTCTCAAATATCTAGTCTGTTGATAAAGGTAACATTTTTCTGGAGAAAAATGGGTTTTATCTTTCTAGTAACTTGTGTACCATAGTGTTTTGTGGCTTATGCAGCACAGAATATTTTAGCCAGTGTAATATAATCTCTCCAATCCAGTGCAGCAGCATTTTAACGCTCCCTCTCTCAATACCACCTGACAGCTTAACTTTTCATGCTTAAAAGTTAAAAAGAAAAAAAACCATAATCAAAGAAGTCTGAGCCTGTGTTGCAACCGGTGGCACAGAAATGGTTCCTTAACCTATGTACCACCAACATCATCCCTGACACCAGTGCTTAATTTGTCCCAAAACAATAAGTAACAACACAACTACTAACCATCACATTCCTAGAAATGTCACATTTCAGACTATTTCAGGCCTCCAAAACTAAACGAACGGCTTTGGCGGCAGGTAATAGCAATTTTTCATGCAAATTGAATTAATAATTACCTGTTGGTATGGTAATCTCTAAATTAGCCAGCCACACCACCTTGTGGCAGACTGCTAAAAGCGCCAATGTTGACAATTAACTGCCGGTGTCAAGCACCGGAAACCACCAGCTCTAATAAAGCACTGCCGAAACTATATATGGTGATTGTACACTACAGCTGCCTGAGTACAGAACGGTGGAAATTGTGCAGTGGCCCACCAACACGTGACTCAATTAGTTTGCCACCAAACATCCTGATTTCTGACCAGCAAGAGCCATTAGGTAAGAAAGTGTCAGGATGTGAGAAGGTACATTGGTTTTTGAGACTTCGGATATGGACGCTGTTCTTCCTGTTTGAAAATATTCCTGCACATGGGGAGGCACACTGGGTATTTTAGGTTGTACCTGCCTGTCAATAGGATACACTGTACATTTAATATCATACTTGTTAGTTGAGGGGCTGCACCAGTCATTTTAGGAAGAGAGAACTGGACATCATAGATGCATGTAAAGGTTACAGAAGGCATTGGAAGTTAAATCTGTACACATAGATTGTGCACTTGGCATTTAAGGTAATGCATTCACATAATAAAGCTGCACTGGCCATTTAAGGCATCACATTTATTGGCTACACTCTGAAGCTCAGGTCAAAAACGCGAAGGGAGGGACTGCATTCGTTATTTCAGGTTATGGACAGTGCTTAATTCTTTCCAGAGGGCACGAACTGGAACTTATTTTTTATCATATATAACTACTGTTATTCTGTTTGAATTTGTTTGTCATAAGTAATACTCACTGGATCCGCGGCCTAGTAAGATTTGGGGTTAGATGGCCTGACTCCACGCCAGTGATCAGGATGGCGGTCCAGGGCGGAGCAGGCAAGAAAAAGGAAAAAACCCATAGAGAGGTTCTGGGGTAACTAGAGGGAGCAAGTTAGCACTCTAGTCTATCTACTGGAAACACCTACATATGGAACCCGCAGCGCTGACACGCAGCAGATGCGCGCAGCAGGCATGCCACTGGTGCACCAAAGGCAAGCCCGTCTGCACCCCTCCGCGCACGCATGGGGCCAGGGGTCAGGAATCCTGCCCATTTCACTCCAGGACCCCCAGGCACGTACAATGTAATACAAAAGAGCTATTACTACTGAGGCCAATAGTTGCCCCTCAGTGTGCTCACATCTTCATGGAAGACAGTTTAATTGGCAAGAAGATCATCTGCAGCCATTGTAAGACCACTGTAAGTAAGGGCACCACAGACAAAAATGCACAATCACCTAGGCCAGAAGAGAATACTCAATGGAAAATGGGGCTTATAAAACGCAGATCTCTCTCTGGACACAAGATAGAAATTCGGCTTCTAATAGAGGGGTAGGATCTAGACATACTCTTCATAACAGAGACCTAGTTGAAAGACTGCTCTACACCTGACCTAGTCCTAGCTCTCCCACCGAGATATGCGATTAGAAGACAAGATAGGGTGGGAAAGATAGGAGGGGGGGCATCATTTATAAAGATGAATACAAATGTTTGAGCTCACCCTTGACCATAATCAATCGTGAGATAACACAATTCCGCATCAAATTATCTCCCACCTATACCTTCTCTGGGACGCTTGTCTACAGGCCTCCTGGTTCCTGTAACACCTTCTTAGAGATTTTCCCTGACCTCATAGCAACTACTATTGCCAGTAAAGGATCCATGACCATATTAGGGGACTTTAACCTACATCTAGATGAACTTGGTAACACTTCCACCAATAGATTACTCAAGATATGGAAGCCATGCAATTTAGACAGCTCTTGAGATATTAAAGGGCACATCCTAGATGCACTTTTCTCCAGTGAACCTAAAATAAAGGTAGGGACTCCTTTGCCAGTTCCATATTCCGACTACTTTCTAATTCCTCTTTCCCTAGCCAAAACTCAAACTCAGCACACAGTCCATAATTCCATTAAGGCAGGTAGAAAATGGCCAAGAATCATACCCGATGGTATGATTAGGCCCTTGGAAGCCCAGACTCCGAGCCTGACAGGAAATTTTGAGGATGCAGACAAGATATGGTCTGATTGGTTCAGATTGGCAGAACAGCGTATTCAGAAAGACAGGCCAAGAACTAACCGACCCAGGAAAAAATCTGCATGGTTCAACCCACACCTAGCATCATTGAAAAAATCATGTAAACAAATCGAACGAAATTGGACCAAAACTTATGACCCTGACACTAAAAGTCAATATAAGAGGGCCATTAGACACTACCACAATGAAATCAAACAGGCCCAAGTCAAGCTGTTCAAGGAAAAAATCAATTCAGACGTCAACTCTTCGAGGGAACTTTTTAGGGTCGTTCGATCCCGAACTTCCACCGAACTGGAAGCTTCCTCTCATCCATCCTCAAAAGAGAGATGCAACGAGCTTGCAACTTTTTTCAAAAACAAGGTGTAAAAGATCTATACATCCATGCAAGGGAGCACTGATACGGACAGCACAGATACTCAACTTGGAATCTGAGACCTTCTGGGAATGGATACAGGGCCAATCCTAGATCATTTCCCGGTGTTAAATAAGGAATACAGAACCTTGATCTTGAGGAATATTAATGACAGGCTCCCCTGAAGACCAGGTTTCCCCACACATCTTACTGCAGGGTGGTAATACAGTACTGGACACTACATCTAAATGTCTCTCGCTATCTCTTACATAAGGGATAATACCCCAAAATTGGAAGCACACCATAGTTTAACCACTACTGAAGAAACCTCATTTTGATCCTTCAGATCTGGGAAATTACAAGCCAATCTCACTATTACACCTGTTAGGAAAAATAGTGGAAAAGCATGTCAATCACACCATGTCCCAGTTTCTGGAAGAAAGCAAGGTGTTACACCACACTCAAATGGGATTTAGACCACAACATAGTACAGAATTGGCCCTGCTGGTGGTCATGGAAGAACTCAAGGGAATCCTTGATCAGGGGGTGTAGCCGCAATCCTGCTACTT
The DNA here is from genome assembly GCF_964204655.1 of Triturus cristatus. Lineage (NCBI taxonomy): Eukaryota > Metazoa > Chordata > Amphibia > Caudata > Salamandridae > Triturus > Triturus cristatus. The sequence goes on from NC_140582.1 coordinate 780,429,356, forward strand.
GATCTTAGCGCAGCGCTTGACACTGTTGATCATGACACCTTGATCCTCAGGGTGAAGGAGGCAGGCATTTGAAACAGTGCCCTAAATTGGCTGTCTTCATTTTTAGAAGATAGATTTTTCTAGATAATGGAAGGTGAGCACTTTTCAGAAGTCCTACAAGTATCATGTGGACTCCCACAGTGATCCGCCCAGAGTCCCACCTTATTTATTCTATACATGCAACCACTAGCAAACATAGTGCAGAAATTTGCTCTATCCATTGTATCATAAGCAGATGATACCCAGCTGGTACTATCGGTTATGGAGGGCCCTCGATCCAATCACAACCAATTGGCCCCCTGCATGAAAAAAGTAGATGAATGGATGACCAGGTCTAGCTTAAAACTCAATGGAGACAAACAGAACTGATGTTCCTGGGAAACAATTCTGTGCCCAGGGCCATCATTAGCTGGCCGCCAGAACTAGGCTGTCCCCCTATTCCCAAAATGTGCATTAAAAACCTGGGAATGTGGCTAGACCACAGTCTTTCCATGGAAATACAAGCCAAAAAACTGTCAGCCATCTGTTTTGGGATTCTCCGCATGATTCGAACGATTTTAACTCTTATCCCTGAACAGACACAGAGAACCGTAGGTCAGGCCTTGGTTGTGTCACGGCTGTACTACATCAACTCCCTCTATCTGGGCTCCCCCAAATATGTAGTGAACAGGATGCAGGTGGTTCAAAACGCCGCAGCCAGGATACTCCGTGGTGTTCCCAGACAAGAGTCAGCGAAAGCTTCACTGAAAATACTGCACTGGCTCCCAATCCAAGCCAGGATCAGATTTAAATCTTTATGTATTGCCCACAAATCTATGAACAACAAGGGTCCTGCTCTACTGAGAACTCTTATTACTCCATATGTTCCTGGTCAGTCTCTGAGATCTTCCTCAGACCTACTCATGAAGATGACAAGAATGAAGAGATCCAGATGGGGAATGAGATCATTCGTACACTTGGCTCCCAGTATGTGGAACTCCTAACCCAAAGAAATGCGACAGTTAAGAGATGAACTAATTTTTAGGAAAAGTTTAAAGCATGGTTTTTCTCCTGATAACTCCCCTCTTTCCTGACAGCACCTTCCCCTCAGTGCTGGGAAGCCTTTGGGCAGCCATGCACTTTTCTAATTCATAAACATAAACATCATCAGAATTTGACTAGAGTAAGAGATACTAAGGCAGAAAGAAGGACGATGAGAAAGAAGGGAAGAAAGTGGCAAAGGGAGAATGCAGGGTGAAAAAGAACCTGTATATGTGAGACACAAGATGTAGGAGTTGGAAGAAAAAAGCTTGAGACTTTTGGCCCCTGCACTTTCTTCAGCTTATGTACCGTGAAAGAGGTATTCAAGAGAACATCTATGCATGAATAGGCTGCACTGGGAATTTCAAACTAAACCTTCTAATGGGAAGCTGTACTGACCATTTGAAACTAAACCTGCACACAGGGAAACGTCACTGAGAATTTAAGGCTGAATCTGTGCACTGCGAGTTTAAGATGGTTATTTGATGTGTATGTGGAGACTGCCCTTCACTTTGAAGGTACACCTGCACATGGGAAGGCTACACTGCCTGTTAGACTGACATCCTTGTCATGCTTACCCCTGAGTTTTTTTGCCTTTTGACCTCCAGTTTTGCTGACTACATTTTTGTCAGCTTTAGGATTATGGGCACTTTACCACTGCTGACCAGTGCATTTGTTCTCTACTTAAAACATGGTAACATTGACTTATCCACAAATGGCACTTTTAATATACTTATAAACTCATAGTAAAGTGCACAACATGTGCCAACGGCCTGTAAATTATATGCTACTCGAGGGCCTTCAGCACTGATGTGCCACCCACTTAATTAGCCCTTTAAACATATCTCAGGCATGCCATTGCAGATTTTGTGTGTGCCAATTTAAACATACATGTCAGCCTGGTAAGTTAACCCTCTTGCTAGGCGCAAACCTTTTATTTTAAAACATATATGCCACACCTAAGATAGGCCTTGGACAGCTCCAAGGGCAGGATGAAGTGTCTTTAAAATGTTGGACATGTACATTCAAGTTTTACATGTCCAAGTAGTGAAAAACTCAAATCTGTTTTTCACTACTGCAAGGTCTATATCTCCCATAGGTTAACATTGGGTTTATCTTATTACACTTTATAAGTGTAATTCCCAATTGGGAAAAGATTAACCTTTCGAGTTTGGTGTTTCTGGACTCACAATTTAAAATCACAACTTATGGTAAAGTTTGATTTTAAGTTGCAAGTCCGAAAATGTCACTTTAAGAAAGTTTGCATTTTCTTACTTTAACAATTCTCTGCCATCTGCCTGTCTCTGAATACACGTCTGGGGTGGGGGACAGCTGGGCCTTGTGCATTCCCTCTGGACAGCCACACAGAGTGGGAGCTTAGGTGTGACTCGATAGGCCTTACTGGGCCATAAACTGGCTTGATGGGGGCCGGAGCTAAGCACAACCCCATTTACACCCAAATAGGCTGTGCCTTGTCTCCACACAATAGGCCTAACAACCCTGTATTGTCACTCCAGCCGTCTTGGAGCCAGGGCAGGGGAGGAAGGGGATTCCCTGCACTTTAACGCCACTGTCTAGAACAGGCTTGTGCACTACTGGTAGCTCTCTAGCTATCTGTAAGTAGCTCTCCTGTGTCCAGCCCAGCCTACTAAAATAGAAGCTTTTCATTGACTGAATTAATATATGTATACCAAAATTGAAAAATGTGTATTAGAGAAGAATGTGAGTATTTTCACGACTGATAAACTGATATTTGAATTTCAAAAATATATGTACAATTGATATTAGAGTGATAAATCATGTGGCATCGACACAGCTTATTACTAATACTATTACCTTAGTGTCTGGGGCATTTAACTATGAATGTTATGTATTGCCCACATAAAGGCATTCCAAATTGGCAAAACCTTTTTTACATTACTGCTGACAGTTTTGCCTGATGCACTGATGTGATCACTGCAGGTGATTTTACATAAAGTAGTCACTGACGTAATCTTGTCTGGTGTGATCACGATTGCAACACTGATGATAGTAACTCAGGATGATTTTTATTGATCATAAGTAGCTCTTATTACAGAAAAAGTTGGGGGCTCATGGTCTAAAAGCTACTCCCACCTTCCAGAACCAGGGTATAAATACTGGACTTCAGACACCACCACTTCAGTACACTTCTTGCCCTGTGGATACTCTGCCAGGAAGAAGGACTGCTGTGCTGCTGAAAGCACTGTCACTCTGCTCGACTCTTGCTCTGCTTTGCTGACCTGCTGCCTGCTGCCCTTCTTGCCTGGTAGTGAGATGGACTGGACCTGCATCTCTCCAACCTAGAACCAAAGTAACTCCAAGGGCTTGCCTATAATTTTCTGAAGCCTCAGGGACACAAAAGACTTCCAACTCACCTGTTGCAGCACCTGGACTCTGCCATCTGTGAGTCTACCCTGCGAAGTGGGCCTAAGGTCCTCTGTTTTCTGTGGTCCTTCTCGGAACTGACGCCGGATGGCCCAAAAGTCTTGCAAAGCAACACAGTGCAGACAGGGCACCAGGATTTAAGGTACTTTGTTCAGTGGGTGCAGGTGGGTCCCTGTAGCCGGCCCATGCTCCATCATGGTCAGCCTTAACTGGTTACCTTGTCTGGCACGACCAGATAACCACATTTGGTGCTTTGTGGATTTATGCAGTAATTTTACCAAAACTTTAAAACTGCACATCTGAGGATCTACTTTTTGAATGTTTGTCATTTTGGTCTTGTTTTGTTAATTAAATTAAGCTCTATTTTCTTAACCAGGTGTGGTATCTTTTTGTGTGGTGTTTGCACAATTTTGCTGTTTGAAGTTTTGAACAAATACTTTGCACATTGCCTCTTAGGTTAAGCCTGACTGCTCGGTGCCAATCTACCAGGGTGCGAGCAAAAGTTAATTTAGGTTGTGTATCTGACTTACCCTGACTCGGATTGTGGTTCCTGCTTGGCCAGGTTGCATACCTCTGCCAACCATAAACCCAATTTCTATCACTGTCCTTTTAAGACCTCATATGCAAGTGTGGAAGCTGAATTTGATATTTGAGTCTCAACAAAAGGCTTCACCTGACAATTCAAATCAGTGTCTCACCACTGGTTATCAACACTGAGCCTTTGAGGCAATAGATGCGCTTGAAGAGACTGCACTGGACATTTTAAGGTAAACATGTTAATTGGAAGGCTGCATTAGGCATCCACTGCATATTATAGGTCTCAGTTAGTAGCTCACATAGTTCATTTGATTGCTTCAGAGACACCTTTGACATGGACACAGACAACTTGGTGGCACACAAAGCACTGACATGAGCTGTCAGTCTATTAGTGGGGGAATGAAGCAAGCAAACCACAAATACATTGAAAACTATTGTTGACACATGGAAAGGGGAGAAGTACAGAATCTCTAGTATATAAAAAACTATAACAAATAATTCTAACTGGCATCACAAAGCTGAGAGACCTCTGGTTCAACAGGGAAGTGACTGACATAGAATGGGTGACAACATTCGAACACACCAAGAGAGTGTACAGAAACTCAATGTTTTAACAACTCATATTCAATTATCTACACCAAAGGTACCTGTCCCACGAAGGCATAGGGATGAAATTCATAGACACACATGACACTTGCACTAGATGCAAAGCTCTCAGAGCATTTATTTGTCAATATTATTGTGAGGGTACCCCAAGATTGAAGACTTTTGGGCTAAATAAGTATCTACATTGTCAAACCTCCAGAAATGACTCTTCATATGTAGACCTAAACCATGCCTACTGGGTCACCTACCTAGATTGACAACATAGGCCTACACCTGAGACACCTCCCATCGAGGTATGATTGAAAGACTTACTGAGATGAGCCAGAGAAGAAAACGAAACCTTCACATAGATACAATGATTATGCAAACATGTGACTTTTAACACATGACACATGATCCTATTAAGTTTAACGAGCGAAACAAACAATTGACCACCATGAACACTATGGCCAATCAATAGGTATAAACTCACTGCTGAATAAATTAGGTGAGCACACACCCGATGAAAGGGCAACAAAGTCGCACACATCCGTCAGAACAGGCAGTCACCTCTCAAAATGAAAATATCTGGGAAGCATATCAGGGATGTAAGCACTACAATAACAAAAATACTGACTGAAAGTAAACTCATCTAATCCTGCTATTATAAATAATCACCCAAGACAGACCTGCCTGTCCAAACTTATTTTGATTTAGTTCACATGTATTTGTTATTCAACATGCTCTTATAACAGTAACAACTGCACAAAGAGATTTATCTTGATATATGCTGATTTGTACATATTTCACTTGTACGAATACACAAAACCAATGCAGGGCATTTGTTCAAAAAAACACACTCAGACTTTTTTTTTATCTTAGTTATTAACACCACCACAGACTAGCCCATCCTACAGACACCAAACCCTGTATCAAATAGTTGTGAAACACTTATGTTAACTCTCTAATTAACTAATTAAGAGAGTTGATGCATAAGATTGGGACTGTCAGTCTTCATAAGACTTGGCGAGTCTTCGTAAGAAACAAATTTGTCTGAGATAAGGATTCCAGGTCAAGGCAGCATGGGTTTGTTCTAAAATGTATTCATTACAGAAAGCAAAAAGTAATTAGTTCTTCATTTTGGAATCGGAATTAAACAAAATAATCAAAGTATAACTCTGCACATTCAAATTAGGTATTATTTCTAATTATTAAAACTCACCTGCACTAAAGAGGGAGTTTCATGTTGCCTATGTGATGCATTGAGTACAAGCTATTGCTGAAATATTATAGGACCACATGATCTCCAAAACAGTACCAGTGAGATGAATACTCGAATTACTAAAGATTTTAGTATTTTATAGTGAAAAAATTGCAAAAATCCAAACAGTTTAATGGGAAGCTTGGTGCGCATCGCAGCGGCTTACTTTTCAATGTTTGGTTTTATTTTGCAGTACGAGGCCTCTGCTCCTGCCAGGGCTAGACTGGAAACCCAAGGCAGCCCTGGCAAAGTTGTCAGACCAGTCCCCGTACGGTGCACACCAAGTGCAGCGAGTGAGCTGACCACTACAAAGGGGGCTTTGGGAGACTCTCCTCCCCCCAAGTAAATTTGGGAAAAAATGGTATATTCTACAATACATTTGTACCATGAGCCAGGATACGACAATCTTTTTTGGGGCTCTTCAATGATCCCTGATGAATCACCCTCCAACAGTGCCTCACATCTCTCTATAGCCCCTCTGTCACATGTATTTCATTTGTTTTATAGCACCTCTAATACTAGTGTAGGGTGTCAGAGCACTTTACATCACACACATACAGAGACAATGAATCATACTTTTGTAAATCAGTGTACAGAAAATGCTGCATTAGTCAAACGTGACTACAAGGTATAAGAGTCACATGTCATCCATACTGGTAGGCATGCTTGGTCTAGAGAAGCTCAAACTTAGGATTCAGAACATAACACAGTGGTTAGCATTGACTTTAATAATAAGAATTTATTTATACCCAGACAAACCTTTTTACCAGCATCAGGATAATGAAAGACTGGGCAAAGAATAAAACTTACTAACTTGCACCATGCAGTTTGCATGCAGCTTTCTGATGGCAGTTCATAACTCCCTATACTAGATTACAATTGTAACTTATGACGTGCACAGTAACACAAGAATCTCAGTTACAAAAGCAGTAACCCACTGAGCTATGCTCATAAAATACTGTTTTTTTTAATGCTTGGTACACATTATTTGCAGCAGGCATATTAACCATGTGCGCTCCCTTAGATGAGTGAAAGCTACTACTGGACAAAACTCCCATCTCTCTCCAGCACGTACGTTAATCACTGGAATTATGTTGCCACTTTTATTGCTGCCCAGAAACTGCTGATTGTACAAGGAACTTTGCAGTGCTTTTAAAACTGCTCCCTGCTGACCTCTTGGGAATGTGTCAGGGACCCCTGGGTGTTTGAGGACCACAGTTTGGGAACCACTGCACTGTGGTATATTAAAAAAAATCATACAATTAACTATCTCACTGAGTAGCAGTATCTTCACACAACAGATGTTTAAATTGCTTTGCTGTTCATGTCTAACTATTCTTGCTATATATCATTTGTCCATACTTTCGAGTATCTATCCCAGTGGTTCCCTATTTGTGGTCCGGGGAATCCTAGGGGTGCGCAAAGACTCCTCAGGGGATCCACGACTACTTAGAAAAATGAAATGATATCAACAGATTAATAACGTGTATATAAATAAAGAAGCTAAATGCACAATTGAAAATGTTAAAACATACTGTAAATGTGAAGGAATTTGAAACTTGAGGCCAACAATTAAATTAGTATCTTCAGATTGATTCGTGGGAGCAGTGCAAGTACATCAAACAGAATACAGTATGGATGATGAGTGGCCTCAATTGAATTTAGAAACACTCCAACCTTTCTATTAAAATAAAAAATTTGATTTTGTTTTATTTTTATGTGTTTGCGAAATTAAATAAAATGTGTCATCATTTGTATATTTGTTTGATGAATGCTTTTTTCCTGCATTTGTTATGTATTGTTTTGCAGTACAAGTTATCAACAATGTTTAAGCCAGGGTCCCCGGCTTCCAGTAATAACTCAGTAGGGGTGCCGGCATTCCAATAATGATTTAGTAGTATGTGTTTTTCTTCCTTGTCATGTCACAGCTCCTAACCAGTATTGGCACTTTCACTTTACATTTTCCCATCTATATCCCTTTTCACGCTTCTTGAGTATTATTCTTTTAGCAAGCTATTAGAAGTGTGATACATTTTAGGACATCACTTCTACGGGAAAATCTCTCTAAGTTGCAAGACATTTAGGGAGTTTTATAAAGTTCTTTTTTTTTCAATTACAGGATAACATGTCAGTAATAATTGCCTTTTTACCGAATTCATTTTTAGCAACAATTGTGAAACAGTCATAGAAATAGTTTCACTTATTCTACTAAAGATAACCCTACATATTTCCTTTTGTCTGAAGGTTTTCCAGCAAAATGGGAAGGTTGTTGGGCTTCAAAATGATTTTTCAACTGAAAAATATAATTTTTAAATTAATCTTGAGTGGTTATTCACCAGCTGATCAATCTCAAATTCCTATTATGTTATAGTTTTTTTAAAATATCGGGCCTTTTTTCAGGAAACCTGAATGAACCCTTCAATTTTCCTTTAATCTTTTCATTCTTGGTACCAGAAACTCACTTCTTCTCAGTATTAAAACTCAGCTGCTCTCTACCTGCCTTCAGGTAAAACCTAAAAAACTCATATTTAGCACTTCTTCCTGATCTATGGGCACCACCTCCACAAAATCCTTTCATCCAGCCATTTATGATGCAAACTTATTATTTTGGCTGCTACTGCTCCTTTGTTGCTGGGTAATTATCTGGTTTCTACGCTTAAAGTTCTGTTGCTTTCATGCCATTACAACTACATTATAGTGTTAAGGCCTGAGTCTCTGTAAAGCACCAAATTATCTCCAGCTGCAGTAAGACTCATCCTGGGCTTTATAGTTGTGTTTTCTCCTTGCTCCTTCTTTATTGTTGTATAATGCCCTATTACTTACCGGTAATCTTCATTACTCCTGGTCCTGTTGTCTTTGTCCCATTCCTTACAAAGTGGAGATTTCCATCTCCACGACAGAACAAAAGAACCGGAGAATGCGGGGACATCTAACCCCTCCCACTGGGAGTACATAAGCGGTACCAACCCAGCATTCCACCTGAACTATCAAGCCACCAACCGGAAGGCCGGCCATTTGGCAGGGAGGGGCTTAAGGAATGGGATGAGGACAAGGGGACCAGGAGTAATGAAGATTACCGGTAAGTAATAGGGCATTACATCACGGTCCCTCCAGTCCTCGTCCCATTCCTTACAAAGTGGAGAACACCAAAGCAGAAAAACCCGGCCTTCCAAATTCCCACAAACACCACAGACACCACACCAAAAGCAGCACCCCAAAAGAAGCAAACGGGAGAACCAAAAGAAAAAACACAGGCAGGAGCACACAAACTTCAATGCCCCCAACCAAACAACAGAGCCGAAACCCCCAAAACAAAAAAAGGGAGAACCAAGAAGAGCAAAACACAGAGCCAAATCAAGGAGCCGCCACCCAAAGGGCAGACAACACACACCAGGAACCTCCGAACCAATCATAGAGGAGGAGAACTCAACAAGAAAGGACCAGAGACTGACCCCACCAGAATGATAGCAACAAGGCCACCCATAGAAGACCCAGGGCCAGCCACGGTCCGTGCAGGCAACAGCGGCTGGGCGATGGGCCCAGGTAAGGGGGGATTTGGAGGGATGATACTGAGTCAAAATTAAATAATCAATTAATTTTCCCTCTGCATCGTCCCTCGAAATCTCCCATTACCAGGCCCACTGCGCCACCGCTGTTACCTGCACGGACAGCGGCTGCCCAGGGCAACCCGACATCGCAAGAAGCCAAGGCCACCCTGTTAGAACTGGGGGTCTCTAGTTGGCAGAGGTAGGTACCTTTGACCAAATAGGGACCCTTGCTTCTAGTCAGGGTAAGGGGGTACATTCCTAAAATAACCCCTGCTCACCCCCTTGGTAGCTTGGCATGAGCAGACAGGCTTATCTTAGAGGCAGTGTGTAAAGCATTTGTGAACACATACAGTAACCCATTGACAACACTACAGATGGACACCACACAAGTTGTAGTATAAAAATAAGTATTTTTATATAGACTAACACAAGACCACAAATGACAAAAATCCACAATACTGTACTTTAAAATTGGTAGAAAATAGCTCAGTTCTCTTAAGATGTAAAATGTGACACTTTGAGTTCAATGTACCTTAGGATGTGTAACGCTATACAATAAAAGTGTTGCAGGGAAGGTGATGCGTCGGTTCCTTACACGCAAGAACGGTGATGCGTCAGGTCCCTACTGATGCATAGGGGATGCGTTGGTTCTTCTTGGTGTGGGGAGGTGATGCGTCTGTTTCTTACTGCGCTTCCGTGGCGATGCGGCCCGCAACGCCGTGATGCGATGAAGATCTGGTGCAATGAAACAAAGATGGCGTCTTCTTCTTGATGCGACACGATGCGTGCACGTCCGACGGCCATGCGGCGACGCAACGATTCTTCTGAGCCGTGACAGGCCCTGCAACCCGCTTCCTTGTGATGCGGCGGCATCTGATGCGACATCGATCCTCTTCTCCGGTGTTGCGAGGCGCTTCAGCAACGATGCAACAACTGCAGCGGTGACACACTTTCCCAGCGATGCGACGACAGCGGCTGCAACACACTTCTCCGATGATGTGGCGGCATGTGGTGGGACGTCAATCTTCTTCTCTGGCGATGCGAGGCGCTTTCGTGTTGTGAAGTGATAGCAGCAGTTCGGCGACACGCTTCTTCTTCGTGCGTCATGCTTCCAGCTCCTTGCGACACCCACTCCCTCAGAAAGCCCAGCACAGCAGCAGGCACTTCCAAAAGACTCTTGGGGAGCTAGTTGGTGAAGTCTGTTGTCCCTGAGACTTCAGCAGGAGGCAAGCTCTATCTCAAGCCCTTGGAAATCCTTCACAAGTTGATGAAAGTACACACAAAGTTCCTTTCTTCTCTCTTTGGCAGTCAGGCAGCCACTGCAGGCTAATCCCTCACACTTAGGGATAGTCTCTCCTCAGTCTCTCTGGTTCCTCTCCTCAGCAAAAGTTTCTTCTTGTTTCCCAAAAGTGATCTAAAGTTCTGGGGTCTGGATCCCCCTTTTTATACACAGTTTCTCTTTGGTAACTGAAGGCAGAGAGGCCTTTGCATAGTCCAAACCAGTTCTGGAGCACTCTGTTTACATGACTCCTTTCCTTTCACAGTGCAGGCAAGGGACATCAGACGCACCACAGGAGGTGGAGCCAGCATTGTGGAGGGAAGGCACAGCCCTATTCAGGTCCCAGGTGCAACTCTTCCCACCCATTTACATGCAGATCTCTCTATTCAGCCCTGTGCTGACCCCTCCCTTCTCCTGGAATCCCCCAGCCCCTGTCACGCAAACTCCAGACAAGGAATACACAACCTAGCAGAGGCAGGTTTCCATGGTTAGACAAGAAAAGACCTTTTTTTTTAAAGTGGTATTTTCAAACACAGAATGTTAAAACCAACTCTACTAAAAGATGCATTTTATTATTCAGAGTTCAGGCATACTAAACTCGAATTTCTACCTAGTTCCCTGAGTCAGTTAGGATTATAAGATGAAATAATCAAACTGCCCATTCTTGCCTATGGGGAACAGGTAGCCTTGCAATAGTGAAAAACGAAAATGGCTGTAATTCACTAATAGGACATGCCACACACACCAGGGCATGTCCTACCTTATACATACAATGCACCCTGCCCTTGGGCCTACCATAGGGGTGTCTGATATGAAGTAAAGTGAAGGTTTAGGGACTGACAAGTGGGTGCACTTTCCCAGTCAACATGGCAGTCACAGACTGCACACAGGCTCTGCAATGGCAGGACTGAGACACACTTTTACAGGCTACTTCTGAAGGTGGCAGAACCAATGCTGCAAGCCCACCAGCAGCATTTGGTTTACAAGCCCTGGGCACACTCGGTGCACTGTACTAGAGTCTGATAAGTAAACCAAGCCAGCCAATCATGGAATCACTAATCCATACATCAATTTACCATAGGGCGCACTTGCACTGTGGCACTGGACAGCAGTGGCACAGTGCCCAAAGCATCTATAACCATCAAAAACACATGAGGCAACAGCAAAAAATGGAAGGGAGACCCACTCCAAGGTGCCAGGTCTAACATACCCCAACACCCCAAGGGGGACACAAGACCCCCAGGCAAGGCAAGAAAGGAGGCCAAGCACCGAGAGCCAAGCCCAAAGGGAATCCCCAGAGGAGCCGAAGCAACCAGCTCCCCACCCCCCACCATGGAACAACAAGCAGGAAGGGGCCAAAAAGAAGCAGAAGTGCCCACAGGGCACAAAAAGCCCAGAAGGGCTCTCAATCAGCGATAAGGCTGCCAAGGACAGGAACAACACCCGGCGCCCAGTCCCTGGCAGCAGAAACGACAGTGATTCCCCCTCAGTCAAGGGAAGAATGCCACACACCACTGAAAGAAACCCACAATGACCCCACCAGAAAGCTGAGGGGAAGCAAAGGAACGACACGACCAACCAGAGGACCAACCCTAACACACCAGGGGAGGCCCCCAGCTGATCAGCACAGAAAAAAAGCGGATGGGGCCAACCTAAAGAGCCAAGGCACCAACCCAGAGGAACAACCAAGGGCAGGCCCAAATAGAGCAAACCAGGAAGAGAGGGAGCAGCGACCAAGAGCAAACCACGCCCAACCTGACAGCACTGATAACAGAGAGCCCAGAGGACCCTGCCACAGAAACCCCCAGAGGCGGACTAGGCCACGAGGCAGGAACACCTAGCCTCAACCACCAGCGGAGACACCGGACAACAGCCCAAAACCCCACAAACTCAAAGAAGGACTGGGGGCACAGGGACAGGCCAACAGGCTAGGACAGAGGCAACCACCCAGAAAGCAGGGGACACCGGTAGACAAACCCAGCACCCCGCCCAGCGAAAGCAATGGAGAGGCCATAAGTGCCACTCCCCCCATCAAAACGAGGCCAACAACAGTACCCCACCCAAGGAAAGCAAGATATGGACCCCAGCAGACCCTAAACCAGACCAGGGCATAACAACAAGAGTGGGGAGAGGCAAAACCCCCAAGGCCACCGAGACCTGGGGTACCTAAAGACCAAACAGGGCCAACTGGATACAAGCAACCACAAACAACTTCCACCAAGGGTGACACCCCCAACCAGAAACCCGGGTGTTAACCACAAGGGAGAAGCACGAGACTGGGGAAGACCGAGTCACTTGGCTCCAAACAAAATCCCAGAACAGGAAGGGGAAAATCTCCAACCGAACCAACAGCTGACCAACCGGCTAGGACGACAGAGGAGGAGACCAAGGAACCACCCCAGGCGAGACCTACGAGAAGCCACTGAAGGGCAAAAACAGGAGAGAAAAACAGGGAGGCCCACAGCCCAACCCCACAGATGTCCCCACAAACATCCAAGAAGCCAGCAGACTGAACAACAGACATGCCAGCAAGACAGGAGGCCACTAACATGCCGCCTCCACAGTCCAGATCGAGTGGCACAGGGCCAACCGCCCCAACCCCCGAAACCACAAACCATCAAGGGCACACGGAAAAGCACAGGGAACCCATAGTAGCAGGAAGACAGGGAGGAAGCCAAGCAGCCCTCACCTGCACACCAATGCCAAGGCCGAGCCCACAACAGGCAGGTGTAGAGGAGATGCTACAGGAAAAGTGCAGAAAGCCGACCTGGGCCCCAGCAAGACCAGGCACAGGACCGCTGCCCACCAAGGGGCTGAACGACCCACACCCAAACAAGGTTCAAAGGGACCAGACAAAGGAAAGTCGGGCAAGGACACAGGTAGACACCCAAAGGTGACCCCCCCAAGTGACCAAGGTCCCTACAGCAGGAGCCAGACATAACCAAGCAGAGAAGGCATCACCAACCATTGCGCAGAGGCAAAAGAGGGGCCAAAAACAGGGACAGCAAGGCTAAGACCGACAGAGGCAAATCCAAGGCTCCACCAACAGACAAGAAGACAAGAAGGCCCAATGCCATACCATAACCCAAGGAGGCATGAGCCTGGAGAACCCAGAGTCACACAACCCACTGAGGGAAGAGGGACCGGAAGAGGGAAAGGGAGAAACTGAACCCCAGCAGACCCCACAACCGAAGAGACACCAGAAGAACAGGGACCAGAGACACCACAGGCACAAAACCAGGCCCCAAGGTGAAAGCGTCAGGACCAAGCCAACCAGGACCAAGCCAACCTTGCAGGCACCCCACAAACTGGGCCAGCGGCAATCAGGCTCACCAGGGACAACCCAAACAAAAACCGATGTGAAACCACAGCCCCAGAGCTGAGGCAAGGTCAGGTGAGAGAAAAAACTCAACAGAAAGCCGCAATGGGGTGCACACCCCACGGCAGGCAGAAACCAGAACACACTGGCTGCTCCACCAACACACCCACCAGCCACATACAGCACCCGGCACTACGAGGACATCACCCACTCATGCACTAACCATGCAAGACCCGGCCCAACCTCAGAGATCAGAAGAGAACAGAGTGGAATGGCCGTAGACCAGGCAGAAGCGACAGGGGAAAAACCAAGCTGTAGAAGCAGAAGCGACGGAAGACCCACAACACCCAGCCTCTACAGCCGGCAAAGGAACTGGCATCAGAGAGACAGAGGACCCCCAAAGCGGCCCAGGCACTCCAAAAAGAACCCAAGAGAGGAGAAGGAAACAGCAATACGGTTCCAAGCCTCCACAAGCCAGCCTTACCACAACCCAGCGCCAGCCAACAGGCAAACATCAAAACCAGCAACAAGGCACACCAGGGGCACCACCAGCGCAGCCCCAGAGCCAACAGCCGACCACGGAAATCCACAGGAGACCAACGAAAGACAGCAGAAGCACAGCGCACCAGCAAACCCCAGCAACAAAGGCCATGCCAGGCCAGAAAGAGGGCACAACACCACGCGGCAAAAACGGGACCCAAGAAGCATGGAGGCCGGGAACCCCAAGGGCCTGACTCAGAACGCAAGAAAGAGACCGATCCACAGAGGAGCAAGGAAAACTAAATGAAAAACCACCGGGGGAGGAAGATGCAACACAACACAGCCAACCCCCACCAATCAGCCAAGGCACAGACCACCAACACGGCGCCGGGCAACAGGTAGAAAACACATACCCCAGCATCTGGGAGGTCGGGCACCTCTATGGCCAGGGCCAGAGAGCCAGAACAGCAGAGAAACCGCTATGAGGTACTTTCCCCCGGGGCAGGTCAACAGCACAACTCCTGCCCACACTAGCCAGCCCAGGAACCGGCCCCCATCGCAGTACTGGGCAGAAGGCCATCCCGAAACACCCCCTGAAAGAAAGAGAGAGAGACAACAGAGACCCCAACACAGACCAAGTAACAGAGGTGCCGGGGTCACAAAAGGCCAATAGCCTACAACACCAGGTAAACCCAGGAAGACTTCCAACCAGGTAATAACCAGGCCCGACCCTACTCAACACTGGAGAGCAGACAAGACTAGGAGCAAACAGGGAGGCAAGGGTGAAGGAAGAACCAGCCACCCAGGGAAGGCAACAACCAGGCCCAACCAGAGAGCAGACCAGAACACATGAAAAAAAAGGAGACACAGCCGCAGGCAGAACCAGGTCCGGAGAATATTTGATATGCGGTACTCACCACCAGGGCAGGCAGACGCCACCCCACACCGACTGCCTCTACCAGCCAGCCCAGGAGCCCTCCACCAGACCAGTGACGGGCAAAGAGTAAATGTCTGCAGCATCCGGCACTCCCATGTGGCACCCCAGCTTTAGGGAGGAAAAAGGGCAAAATGCAGGACCCCACCAGCCAGCCAGGAACTCCAAGGGCACCACCAAGACAGGCATGAGTCATTCCACAGCAGCATCAGCAGTGCATCTTCCAGACAGGCCCAGTCACAGAAGGACGCGCCCTCGAACCCGGAACAGAACGGGAGGACCGGAGCCCCCGCCCCAAAGACCGTCCTCCAAACAACACGTCTTCCGGCCAGCCCGGCAGGCCAGGAGATTGAGCAGCAGGACATCGAGGACAGCCCTGCTGCCAGGCGAAGACATCCAAAGTGCAGGAGGTAAGTGCAACCAGCAAAATCCACGTCACATTCTGTCGGAAGACAGAAAAATAGAACAGGCGAAATGCTGGGTTGGTACAGCTTATGTACTCCCAGTGGGAGGAGGTGGGGTTAGGTGTCTCAGCGTTCTCCTGTTCTTTTTTCTTTTGTGGGGATGGTCATCTCTACTTTGTAAGGAATGGGACGAGGACTGGAGGGACCAGGAGGTAATGCATGAGTTATATGTGAAGCACTTAAGTGTGGTGGATTATATCAAATGGTTTAAGAAATAAATTACAGGAGAGATTTCCCGTACCCTTCTACCTTTCACCCAATTCTTCTGCTAACACCTATTTTTTTTTTTAAACCTTTTCCCTTATACAGATGTTATGTTCACAAAAAAAATACAGGCCATATTTATTTTGTTACTGTGTATTGGTCAGTTGCTTATTTATTTCCTCATGTTCAATAATAATCACACAATTTTACATTATTGATGCAGAGTTCCTGAGGCTATGGTCTGTTCCTATTTGTTCAACAAATTCGGACTTTCTTTTAGTAGGTTTTAATTTCATCCTTTTTAGTAGTAAGGCACCTTGCAACCTTTTGCTTTCTACATAACCGCAGTAACATATAAAAGATCTAAATATATATTTATAACGATAGTTATTAATCCTCATTCCACCTGTGTAAGTGTTATACATAAGCAATAGGAACACAGCAGAAAATGCAAAATTGAAGTGAAAAAAATCGATAGAGTCAGGCATATGTAATTATGAACTCTTGGTGTATCTACTCCCAAACTCTTTTTCTGACATCCTCTGCAGCCTTTTGATGATTCCTGAGACTACTGAAATGATTGCATTAGCCTGGTTTCGGTGTACCTTGAAAAAAATATATAAATTAGTTACCATTCCATAGTTAGACATTTTTGTCCAACACTTCAGTATTGTTTTGAACTTGAACAAATATAGCCAGCACTAGACTTTCTGAACTTATTCAGTTTGTCAGATTCCTTCATTCAGACATTCTGCTCCAACATCTCTATGAACATTATTAAAATTGAATTGGTGTTGAGAATAATAGAAAGTATCTTTACGTTTTGCTTCTTGGACATATTGTTTTTTGTTAAAATGTGTGATTGCCTTCTGGAAGAGATCTTTTGAAACCAGGCTTCCATGTGCTAGGCAGTAACTCTCTCCTATTGCACCCTTCATACTCTTTTTCTGTTTCTGCAATTTGGTCATAGAAGCTTTTTAAGTGTATAGTCACTGGCAATTTGTTAACTGTAGTACAGCATGATTATGCTTGAACGTCTGAAAGAATCATCTTGACCACTTCACTGCAGGGTCTTTAATCTCCACTAGGGTCACTATGCTCTTTAACAATGAACCTTGATTATCTGGATCCTTCTAGGATTCCCTGTCCATAGAGGTCATACTCTTTGTACAGTACATACTGCTTCAGACGCTCCGGCAGGGGGAGGAATGTCATAAAGACAGGGCATCGTAGCCGCAACCGCCCCATGCAGTTCCGGATCTTCAAACGGCAAAGATGTTTCAAGGCACGAGGATTCACTGCAATAAAAAGAAAATGTTAGCTATTTCCCACAGCTCAATATAGCAGCGTTAACGAAAGATATATCACATTGTGTTCATAGAATTAGACTGCTTTGATTGTATGCTATTGGAAACATGTTTGGATATCCACATGCACAAGTTGGAGAGGAAGTGTTCCTGGCATCCAAGATTGCATTGATATACAGTAATGAGAAGACCTGCGATTTTGGCATCAATATTCCATTAATTATTTTCCATTTAGAAAGGAAATATAGATGCCCTCTTGCAACTCATCATGGGTACAAAAGAGAATATCTCTGCTTATAATAATATGTTCATTTACTATCAAATCCAATATCATATTCACCTACTTGCAAAAACAACATTTGTGGAAGCAACAAGAAACTTTATGAAAAAGAGCTTTTTAAATTATCCAAAGAAGATATTGTATTTTCAAGTCAAGCCATTCAATCACAGAGCAGTGGTTTTCACCTGTTGCATTCTGTTAACTGGTACTCTGATCCACTGAAGCAGATATAGGCAGCAGAAATCTATTACAGAGCAATCATTTGGTGAAGATGGGAGAAACACCACCAAGGTATCAGAGTGCTTCACTATCACAGTCATCAGCTCTTTCCTCTTCCTGAAGCAATACACAGACGTTGGTGTCTTATTCTTGGTGGCAAACATCAATTTTTGGAGTCATGAAACACCTCCATTTCAGATCAAGAAAGTAAAACCTGATCGATAACTCCAGGAATGTAGGACATACAAAGCACCCTTCTGAGAGAGTCTACATGAATGTTCTTCTCCCCTAGAATATTTTGTCTGTCAAAAATGGATATTCGTCTCTAGGCAAAGAGCCAACATCCTGGTCCTCTCTACTAGCAACTGGGAAATCATACCCACCTGTTGGATTAAAACTAATCCAGCTGCAAGATTGTCTGTCTTTAGCAGAACCTCCCTCTGAGGGTCCACTAATACCTGATTGCCTTTCTTTTTTCAGACAATCGTCTCCAGTTTGAAGGCATTGACATTTTATTTAATACCACAGGATATGTGTTTTCAAACATCCTGTAGCCTCCAACCAAACCATGACATTAGTAGGCACTATCTCTTCCAGGGGCTCCAACGGAATCAGACCGAACCTAGGTTCACTGCATCTCCTTGACAATCATCTTGGGCACACAACTCAGTTAGCTCAAATCCATTCTGGTGACCAAGCGACTAGAATGAGCCACACAAGGGAATTAGGTGCATTCTTCTTGACACAGCAAACAAAGGTCCATATTTCCTTGTTTCTGTGTCTCGTGCCAGTGTCTTGCAAGCAGCTGGCCTGTTCACTGGACAAACTTATCCAGACTGCAACTGCTTGACCCTCACAGGAGGCAGAAAGGCAACGTAATATAGCCTTATAAATTCCAAGAAGTTTCATTGAAACTAAAACGTTCTATTCTTTCAGCATGTGTTAAGGAATTTTGATTTAGCCTCCACAAGATGTTGAACTTTTGGTCTCTGCAGATTATGTTTTCCCAGCTACATTAGTTGAGAAAAATATTGGTATTTTAATGAAAGGCATTAATCCTTTCCCCCAGTGAGTGTTTTTGCCTCTTCTGTTTTTTTAAATAGAAAAGCATCATACTGTGCCCTATAGCGAAAACACAACACTTCATCCTAAAATACTAGTAAATTATAAGCTGATACCCATCCCTTCCTTTTTTGCAGTGGCGGCTCCTCTGCTAAGGCGGAGGAGCATTGCCCCACTGCTTTGCAGCAGTGTACATGAAGGAAAAAAGAAAATGATATTAACTTGATGTTACTATCATTTTAATTTTTCCTGCTGTGGCAGCTTTGCGGGGCGAGGCGGGGTTGCTCTGCTCTCAGAGAAGGGGAGGAGTGGTGAGCACTCTGAAAGAGCGCATGAATGTTTGGCCGGGCGTCTCGGCATGTTCTCCACCCAGGCTGCATTACAGCCTGAGTGGAGAACATCCCCAGGCTCCCAGCCCTTGCCTAAGCACCGAACCATGGCGCTCAGACCAATCACAATGCTGGATTGCAGCATTGTGATTGGCTTAGGGGACCCTGGGTGCTTCTTGTTCCAGCCCAACACGGAGGAGAGACGGAGAAGAGATGTGGCGATATGGTACGCTTTTTATTTTTTTATTTGTACACCCCCTTATCTCCCCCACCCCCCTCCATCTGCAATCCATGCCAGCCACTGCTGCTTTTTTGCCAAGATCACAGGAACAATAGTAGCTGAACAATCGCAGAATTATTTAGAACAAAATATTCTGTGGTTTTTATCCAGGCTCTTTTTCACTGATTGATTGATAAAAATTTATAACGCGCAAAAACAATAACCCGCAGGTATCAAGGCGCCTAACAATACGATCAAAATTGAAGCAAACATCCTTACATATAGGCTTGCCGAAAGAGGCAAGTTTTGAGGGCACTACGGAATTTCTGTAGGGAGGGTAGGGATCTGAGGTCCAGAGGAAGGTCATTCCACCATTTGGGGGCCAGAGTGGAAAAGGCCCTGATTTAGACCACTGAGACGGTCTAAATCAGCATTACTTGACATCGGAGAGGAAATGCAATTGCAATTGCTATGTGGTTGGGCCACTCACCTAGGTTTAACCTATATGAATTGTCTTCTCCTTTTGATACCGTAGCCCCTAGCTGCTGTGTAAGGGGCTGGAGTCAGTTGTGAATGGCAAAGCTATAGATTGAATCTATTCTCTTTTTTTCAAATTGTGTACAATGTGACCAAATGGGTCCATTAAATCAGCTACTCCTAATGTTTCATGTAGAGTCTCCCCAGCGCTCTGCTCTCTCACCCTTAATATTTAATGTGGATAAGATTCCCCTGACATATTTGATTATGGCTCCTGGTCTTCGGTATCAAATATACACAAATGATACCCACATTTTAGTGACACTGTTTCCTGAATCCTTCAATGCCTCTGCAGTTATTGCTTGCCTAAATGAAATGAGGCTTTGGGGCCCTATTTACATAGATTTTGCGTCAGGGTAGTGCCGTTTTTTGACGCAGTCAGACTCAAAACATTTTGGGCATTTACAAAGCCAGGCAAATGTTGCTACTTTGTGTTTTTAATAGGTAGGTGTTCCATGGGTGGTGCATGGGCGTTCCAATGTATCCATGCATGGATTTTGACATAAACTCATTTACATAGAGATGTAGACATGATTTTCATCACAATGGTGCACCTGCCTGAAGAAGGTGTAATGAGGAGAAATTTCGGTGTTTCTCCACCTTATTTCATCTTTTCATGTACAGAGAGGAAATAGCCTCAAAGGATAGCTTTGTGCAGGAAGATACTCCTTCCTGCACAAACACTATCTTGACCACAACGTAGGCACCCTTGCACTATGGTGAAACGGCGCCTGAATCAGCAGTAGGCAGCCCAAAGTGTGAGCAGATCTGCGCCATTTCTTTAAACGCATGGCACAGTCATGCTTTCTCCGGGTGGTGCAACGCAGCACAGCAACTATGCTCGCTTCGCTGCGCTGTGCTGTGCCACTTCTGTGGAAATATGCCCCTAGATGTCAATGAATGCTCTATTGCCAATAAGTCAGAGATTTTGTTCTCCAGTTTTGGTCTGCTGAGTCTGGTGAAACTCCCATGCCATTGCAATCACTCAGAACTTTGGATATTCTAGTTCATGCACCTCTTCATTTTGACAATTAGATCACTGGTTACTAATGCTGTAGACAATCACTTGCATAACCTGCCAAAAGTGGTACTGTAGGAATGGTCTGCACATCCCAATTCATTAATCCTTACTGTGTTTTTTTCTACTGCTCAGAGATTTATTTAATGTTACGAAATGTAATTTCAGCAAGCAGTGAAACATAATGCATACATACTGTACAACCGTTCAGGGAGTTTAAGCATCTGTCTGACCATCCGAGAAAACTTGATTGATTGATTTTTAAGGAACTGATTCATTAGAAATTTAGTATTTTCATTTGAAAATCTCTACAGGAGCATATTTTTCTTTGGTTTATGAATTGTATTTTTCATAGTGTCAACCTTGTTGCGAGGGTAGCAGATTGCTCTATATGGAACATTAACAGAAACGTTATTATTATTTATTTATTTTTTATCTCTAAAACGCATGGCTACCCAACATGCCTCACAACGCTAGCAAACTATACTAGTCGCCATATCATGACAGTGAATTAGATGACCAACAAAGCTTCCTGAAAGGTCTACTGTGACTTAATAGCCAGTGAGTTTCATAGTTTTGGAACCAGGTAAGCAAAAGACCTACCCCCACTTCTTGATTTATTTAACCCTGGGCGTAGTGGGCGTAGTGGGGCTACATGGAGCATCGCGTAGTGTGGCCAAATCTACGCAAACTCGGGTGCTCCGTGTAGCCCCACTACGCGCCGCCCGCCTCCCTCCCGCCCTCATTTTTGAATAAATTAAAGAATTATAAAAGTAAATTAAATACCTTACCTGCGGTGCGGCGTCCCGGGGCTCCCTCTTCCTGCTTGACCGGCAACTTCTTCTCACAAATGCGCATGCGCGGACGTCCGCGCATGTGCATTTCTCGGTCAAGCAGGAAGAGGGAGCCCCCGGACGCCACACCGCAGGTAAGGTATTTAATATACTTTTAAATTCTTTAATTTATTTTAAAATTAGGGTGGGCGGGAGGCGGGTGGCGGGCAGCTCTGCTTCGCCGCGGCGTGTGCGTAGCGCTGTCTGCTACACCTACTTCGTAAACTGCAAAGCAGGCAGCGCTACGTACACTCCGTGGGCGGAGCGGAGTACTACGCCCGGGATTAGATTTATGACCTTGGAAATTGTAAGTAGGCATGGAGCAGTAGAACGCAATGTCCTGTTGGGGATTTAAGGATGAACCAGATGTTGTAATAGCCGCAGGCCCTTGCTGTGCAGAACTCATCATCATCACTTTATTTTGCCAGTACAAAAACCGGCATAAAAAGTATTCTACATACAATACACGTAACATTTTATTAATCATAAAGACTTTAAAAGAACAGATATATGTACCGTTCATTAAAAGTTTCCAATTAAAATGAGATGACTTGGTACAACACAACTAACAAGAGAGAAAATTAGTATATAGAGAATTCATATGTTAACTTCAATGTATTCATATTACGGAAGTGTTTTTCTCCTTTTTATGGCACACCACAAAAACGAAGCCAAGCAATAGCATGTAAAAGGGTCAGATAACGACTGTAAGAATAGAGAGCTGGGCGACATTGTCTGAAATTAAGACTACGCATAAGCGGGAGGATATATCTTTTCCTTTCCTCGTTATACAGACTGCAGAAGAATAGGAGATGAAGTTCCCCTTGAGGGGACCGTGCATCACACGGGCAAACTGATAGGGCATCCACAGAATAAGAATTGCAAGGAAAGCCTAACATAAAAGGAATATACTTCAAGCGAAACCTCAGCAATAAGTGTCTGTGTTGTGTGTTTGTAACGAAGGATAAATATGTAGTACCAATTGTATTTGTTCTAAGTGCTAAATTGTATTGTATGACCCTAGACTTGGTACAGTTAGAGTCCCATCCATCTCTCTTTAGTTTTTCTGTTAGTAACTCCTTCAGTTCAGCCTTGGAAACAACTGTACATGTGGATGGATTATCAAATAATTTGCCCAAGCCAATGAAGTATAGGCTACTATTTATATATTGAAACCACTTAAGGCTACTTATACCATCTAGGTTTAGGCAGTCCTGCAGGATTTCTTGAGTTAACTTTAGTCATTCTTTTCTCCAAATTGAATTCCATAGAAGAGTTAGAGCAGAACTAATTTTATCTGAAATGTAAGTACATCCAGTTCAGAATGACAATTAAAGGTGGAGCACAATTGGGTGGCACCTACTAATCTTTTGAGAAAGCTGTCCTCAATTAATTTGCAAGTCAGATATTTTAGTTATTTCCCACACGGCTGCCCCATATGTGGCAACAGATATCGATTATGCCTCATAAATATTTTTTATTGTATCTATGGGTTTAGATCCAAGCTTTTTTATGAATCTGAACAAAGCCCCTATACTTCTCTGCTTTAAAAGTCCTCTATTCGCCACCATATTTTGCCATGTATTTTTTAAGTCAAATAGTTATCCCAAATAGGAAAAGGCATCCACCACCTCCAGTTTTATCCCTTCTATAGTTGATATTGGCTGTTTTTTAAGTCTCGCTCCTGCCATAAGCACATAAGACTTAGATTAATTTACCCTGAGGTCTAGATTCTTCATAGATTTGGTATACGTATCTATGAGACTCTGCATATGGGAGTTACAGCACTGGAGATGAGTTAATAAGAGGGGCATCTGAGGTAGACCCAACCAGCGCAGCTGCAATGCCGTTAGTATATAAAGAGAATAGAAAGGTGGCAAGTACACACCCCTGTCTTACGCCACGGGTGATTCCAACGTGTTTTGTACATTCGCCCTGTCTCCTGTAACTACACACGCTGTAGTAGAAGAGTGCAACTCAGGAATATAATTGATTATAGACTTCTCTATACCCATACCTTCCATTATTGACCATAATTCATCGTGGGCCATGCAATTGAAGGTGGCTGATAGATCCATAAATGCCATAAAAGGTGTACTTAGCACTTAACAAATTTAGGCTGAGGCAATGGTCAATTGTTCCCTTTCCCTTTCTAAGACCATACTGATCACAAATAGTATATCCCTTTCTTGAGCCCATGTCTCTACCGTGTTCAGGAGTAAATGACCCATTAATTTTGCTGTACTATGCAAGAGCGATATAGGTCTATAGTTTTTTAGGATAGCCTTGTCCCCCCTTTTATAAATTAGAATGATAACTGTCTTTTTCCAAGAAGGGGGGGGACATCTGTCTGGGCAAAGACATTAAGTAATAGAGCCCATAACGCCTGGTTGATTAGGAAGAAATCGATACGGACCCCATCGGGGCCAGATGCCCTCAAAGTGCTGCACTGGTTCAGGGCCAGTCTCATTTCAGCCAAACTAAAGGAGAATATGTCCTCAGGAGTGGACACTGAGGAACCAGGTGACACATAGGTTTCTTCCCCTGGTTTCCCAAAAACCTCTTTGAAATATGCCACCCATGCCTCCTCACTAACGTGAAGATCCAGAGTAAGCTCTAATTCATCCTTAAGGAACAGGGCATTGATTGCTCTCCAAAAGTCCCTACTATTCTTCGATATTGCTGCTTGTTGTAGCCTGTCCCAGGCTTCTTCCTTCAGGGCCCTCATCCTATTAACTCTAGCTTCTCTACAAGAGAGGCGTGACATTTTTACCAAAGCCACGTCCCTCGGTTTCGATCTCAAAGCAGAGTGAAGGTTCTTTAGTTCCTTAGTACAGGCATCATCAAACCAGCACACCTCTCTAGGCAGCTGCCGAACGCTCGGTTGGAGGAGATTACTATGAATTTCGACCGAGATCGGTTCAAAGGTTAATGGGATTTCCTTAGTAGATGGATTTGGATCTAAGCATATGGAAATTTCATGGTACATCTTAGTGACAGTAGTAAACATAAGCATCAGAGTGTCGACCTTTCCCCATTTCAAAACAACCCCATTTTTCCTTGCAATTAATGGCTTTAGCAATCGATTTCTAGTGAAATTTCTGCTATGCCCCCACTCAAATTGATATGTGATAGTTGCATGGTCACTAAAAGCATGGAATTTGGTATTTATGTGGGAAAACCTTCCTCTTATAGCTTTAGAGACAAAAATGTAATAGATGGTTTGAGGAGAAAGCTGATGATCTAATTTTACTGTTAAATTAATTTATTATCTTGAGATTGTTAGTTATTAGTTGTTTATTAAGTGCATTTCCATATTCTTTGTGCCTGAAATGGGGACAGGATCCCCGAGGCCATCAGTCAGGCCACAAGCTGAGGAATCAGCCCTAGTACAACTATGGGCGTTAAAATCACCCATCCCTATTATGTCAAGAAGTTTATGATGAGATTTTATAAGATGGCCAATATCCCTCTCGATTGGTTCTAAAACCGATGCTGTGTTACCTTCAAAGTTGTTGTCATAAAAGTTAATCAGGATCCAATCTTCCCATTGCGACATTCGCACAGGAGAATATGGTAACTAGGTGGAACATTTTAAAAAGTAATTATCTTAATCCTAGCTGTGTTTGCTATTAAGGTGACCATGCCTCCACTTGGACGACCAGCTCTAGAGGTCACCACTTCTGTCTGGAAGGGGCAATATCCATCTAAGCTGAGCTGATATATTTCCCATGTTTCTTGGCGACATAGGATGTTGAAATGTGCTACAAAAGATAGCCAATCGGAGTTGTTTGTTTTCCGGTTGTAACCCGCTATGTTCCATGAAATAATTTTTAGGGTTTCTGAAGGTACTCTCAACATGACAGTTTTCTCCTGACTAGGGGATATATTATGGGAACCCTGGAGCCCATTAGGAAGTTCAGATGATACAGGTAGTCAGTCGCATACTTCAAGATCACTCAGAGCTGCAAATCTATTTCTAGTAGGCAGAGATGAATTCCATACATCACAGCGGGGATTGGAATGATGAGGTGGGTTGACCCTGAACTGAGTACTTACAGCCTACCTTTGGGGTTTGTAAAAGAAGCCAAATGGCAGTGCAAAAATCAGAGTGTCAAGCTGTGAGGTGTTTGGCAGTGTGCTCAATAAATGCTCAACCAACCATTTGCTATTGAAATTTACAACTATACAGGCCCCCCTTATGGATTTTGGGCCATAGCCCACCCAGTTCACTCATCTGGCCATAATAATATGACTGAATAACTTCGATCTACCCATATGAAACTTTGACAACCTATTTAAGGTCTAGTCCATCAATTGTTCCATAGATTCTTGTTGATCTGATCTCAATTCGGGGATATTAACTAGAATAATTACAAAAGGGCATGCTGCTGGTGGTAATTCTAATTTACCAACTAGTTTCCCTTGCTGAATTTGTGGGACCATACCATAGTCAGTAGCAGGCCCACTGGCTTCATGTCCATTACTACCCACAATTTTACTAACAAAACTTGCTCTACCCATTTGGCGACCATTTGACGGCCCTTATGCTGATAATGTAGAAGTAGTCTGTGAGGTGTGATGGCTCATTATTAAATTTCCTTTGGTAGTCACATCCACAAGTTGCCTTTGATTGTCTTAAGGAACACCCAATCCTCTTTGGGTAGTATTTGTGATGATTGAGGTTCAGCCTGTGGGTATGATGCAGGAACAGGAAAATGAGATGGACGCCCAGAGGGCAAATGAGGCTGTATTAGATTGCCCTCATGCGCCCTTCCCCTCTCCATTCGGTCACAAGCCAGTTCTGTATTAAGTAAGAGAGTTCATTTTGCCTCTATTTTGGATAGTCTACTCAAATGCGGCTCAGAAGGGAATTAATAGTCTGTTCCAGTTCCTGGCATAGGTTGTCTCCTGAGAGTATCGGGTGTGAGCTAGGTGCAACAAGAGAGTAAGCACCCTGAGATGTATCTGAGAGAGTAATGTATTGAATTACTTAGATGTAACAGCTTTCATGGCTCTCTCCCTTTTTCTCTTGCTGGGTTGATCCTCTATGGGACTACTATCTACCCCAGTGGTCTTAGAATTCTTAGTCAAGGGCAGCATGCTAAGAGTTGTATTATGACTATACAGTTCTTCTATGGTGCCCACTCCAGTGGGGTCAGAGATTTCAGTAATAGATCTTACCTCTTCCAATGAGAGGTGACACTCCGTAAGCTCAGTCTCCTTAGAGAGCACGTCCGCTACTCTTAAAAGAAAATAGTCCAGGGTGTTGATGATTTCCCCTCCCGGTTCTGGAGCCTTTACTTTTCGCTTAACCATTCCACAACTGGAAATATGCTGGGAACAGTATCTAAAATGTTAGAGGGGTTGCCCAGCCAGCTTCTTCTGGGTGATGATGGGCGCGGATGGGCCCGCCCTTAGCCCGGGCTATGCCCAAGCGCTTACTTGTGCGCGTACCACGGGACCGTGTCACGCTTTTAAACGCGTTATTCAGGCTCAGAGACTGGTGGGAGTTATAGTCCCTGGCAGAACCCAGTAATTGCAGGCACAGCTTTTACCCCCTCTGCCAGGCAAAACAAACAGGGGCGTTGGTGGTTACAAGCGCCGTGGGCCTGAGTCGCTCTTTTAAGCTTATTACTCAGGCATAGGGGTTGGTGGGAGTAGTAGTACCCAGCAGAGCCCAGTAATTGCAGGCACGGTTCTTTCCCCCTCTGGCAGGCAAAACAGACCGGAGCGTTGACGGCTGTGCAGAACTCAATGAGCTATGTATAGGGCCCTGAACTATATCCTCTTCAGAACAGTAAGCCAGTGCAAAAAGGCGAGTGCTGCTGAAGCAGATTTATGCTAAGGTAATTTTAGCAAAACATGGACCACAGCATTTTGTAGCACTTGAAGTCTTCTCACAACACACTCGGAACTTCCATGGTAAAGAGAGTTGCTGTAGTTTATATGACTCAACTAATGCTTATACCACTAGTGTAGGTGTAGATGTTCTCCCGATCTGGAGAAGTGAAACACTTCTTGCAATACCCGGTAGAAATCGCAAATTGTGACAGTGTGCTAGGATACGTAAATAGGGATTACCTGCTGCAGTCTGATTTCCATTTTCTGTCCTTACTTGCCTTTCTGTGTGTTTCTCGATTGGTGTCGGCTTTTTCTTTCCTATCTTCTTGCTCCCGGTTCCGTGGGTGGGGTTTGCGGGCGTTAGCTGCATTCCTTGGTTACTTTCCCGTGTGCTGCATTTCTTCCTCTCTGCGCAGCCGCGGGTAGTTTGCTGGGGCGTATGTAAGGGCTGTCTCCTGTTAGCTCCTCGCTTGGGTTCATTTCCGGTTTTGGCCCCCGGAAGCACTCTAGCTGTCGACGTTTCAGCGTTCAGCTGCTGGGACTGTATTTCCTACCCGTGGAGTTTTGTGTTTGCTTCTGTGTTGCAAGACTCCCGTCTGTTCCGGCTGGAGCAGACGCTGATCATTTTCCCTCCTGCTGTTTTTCCCTGAGGATGCCAGTCAAGCAGCAAGTCAGTGAGGAGTCCGTTACTCCTCAAATTGGTTTGTGGCCAAGGGCAAAAACTCTAACATTTTTCTAAGTGTTCTCAGGATACCAAAGCAGATGGCAGCTAGCTTCCTTCAAGGTAAGCTTATTGTCAATTCAATACCCCAAGACTTTATACTGCTTTTTTGGGGATGGAATGACTGCCTAATGGTTCTGGCCAGTGCAATGCGGCCCAAAGATTTAAATCAATGCCAACCATTAGCACCTCCATTTTATCCTCATTAAGCTTCAGACAACTGGCTGACATCGATTCTGCTACATCATTCAAGCAAGAGTTATGCCGACCAGAGTCTGCATCTGTTTCGGTGGTAAGAGAGATGGCAATCTGCGTGTCATCTGCATATGACTCTATCGAGAGATCAAGTGATTGTACAATCTCAGCCAAGGGACAGCCATTCAGATTAAATAAAGTAGGGCTTAAGGGAAATGATTCCTGAGGTATTCCAGACTTTAGCGTCTGGATTTTGAGCAAAAAGGTTCCTCGTAGGCCTGGAAAATCCTGCCATCTAAAAAAGAGGCAAACCATTTCAAGTTTAGGCTAACCACTCCTGCCTGTTCTAACCTATGTTCTCAACTAGAATGTGATACAGTATCAAAAGCCACACTGAGATCTAATAACATCACTGCCGCCGACCCACCCAGATCTAGTATTTTTCTCAGTTCTTCCATAACAACTAGAAGTGCTGTCTCTGTGCCTCATCCTGGGTGGAAGCCTGTTTGGGGAAAGTGAAACATATCGTGCTTTTCCAAAAAGGATGATAGCTGTTGGTTGACAAATTTTTCAACACTTTACTTATACCCAGCAGCATGAATATTAGCCTATATCTATCAGTTAATGCAGGTTTCAATGGTGACTTCTTTAATAATAGTCTCACTACAGCATGTTTCCAGGAAGGCTGCATCATACCGCTCTGAAGCAAT
Organism: Triturus cristatus; assembly: GCF_964204655.1. Taxonomy (NCBI): domain Eukaryota; kingdom Metazoa; phylum Chordata; class Amphibia; order Caudata; family Salamandridae; genus Triturus; species Triturus cristatus. The sequence continues at coordinate 780,458,707 of NC_140582.1, forward strand.
AAGTTGAATATGTCTGGCATGACAGGGTAAACTACAGTTTTCCTTGCGTAACTGCAAAAAGTGAGGCAGGGTCCAACGGGGAACCTGCTTTAACTGTCTTCTCATGACCTTCCACATCTTCTTTCCTAACAGACGGGAAATCAGATATAGTGTCACTGGACGAGATAGCAAAGAGGGGGCCTTGCAATGATCTGCTTTATCTGCCAAAGTAGCATACATATTGTTCACTATATCAAGGAACAAATTGGGCAGCTCACGGCAATGGGAGCGGATGGAGGGGATAGATGGATATAACAAAGAGCAAACCATGTGTCTATCAAGTTTTAACAGGAGAACTAAAGAACAAATAGATGATTAGAAGTTTGTCTGATGGACAATCTTGAATAGTAAGGTTTGCAGATTTTCTTGAAAGAGAAGGTCTTGTTTGAATCTGATGTTCTCAGATAGCTGGTTCCATAGTCTGGGAGCAAGGCACGAGAAGGTCTGGTTTAATATCTTTCTCTCCATTCTGTTTTATGTTGTAACTTGGTATGTGCCTTTTTTGCGTTTTGTTTAATTTGTATGTGATTGTTGTGTCTTTTTTTCTGGCATAGGTGTGCTGTTTAAATTTAAATAATACACATGTCAAAAAGAGTCCTATTGAAATTTCTGCATTAACAATAGATGAAGACAGAGTCCTTCAGATTCATCTTCGAGGTGTATATTAGGAGGAGTTTACATGGTTTCTGAGTATCCACCCTTGTCTGACGAGGTTAAGCATCATGTACTAGCCAGTCTGGGGTTAAAAACAGATTGCTCTGGCATGCAGTATTTCCACGAGTAGAGCAAGAACTTCCATGAATGGTCATGGTGAGGATTTTAATCCATACTATAGAGCTTTGAACTGCAATTGGGCACTGAAAAGTTTAGGAACTTCTGATGAGACTGGAAATTAGAAAACTGGAAAACTAGTATGTAGGTGTAGATGTTCTCCGATCTGGAGAAGTGAAACACTTCTTGCAATACCCGGTAGAAATCGCAAATTGTGACAGTGTGCTAGGATACGTAAATAGGGATTACCTGCTGCAGTCTGATTTCCATTTTCTGTCCTTACTTGCCTTTCTGTGTGTTTCTCGATTGGTGTCGGCTTTTTCTTTCCTATCTTCTTGCTCCCGGTTCCGTGGGTGGGGTTTGCGGGCGGTAGCTGCATTCCTTGGTTACTTTCCCGTGTGCTGCATTTCTTCCTCTCTGCGCAGCCGCGGGTAGTTTGCTGGGGCGTATGTAAGGGCTGCCTCCTGTTAGCTCCTCGCTTGGGTTCATTTCCGGTTTTGGCCCCCGGAAGCACTCTAGCTGTCGACGTTTCAGCGTTCAGCTGCTGGGACTGTATTTCCTACCCGTGGAGTTTTGCGTTTGCTTCTGTGTTGCAAGACTCCCGTCTGTTCCGGCTGGAGCAGACGCTGATCATTTTCCCTCCTGCTGTTTTTCCCTGAGGATGCCAGTCAAGCAGCAAGTCAGTGAGGAGTCCGTTACTCCTCAAATTGGTTTGTGGCCAGCTTTCCCAGTGCACTGGAGACTTTGCAGTCTATGGACCTTTTGTGTTGCTTTGGTCAATACCTTTTTTCTTCCCCCTTATTTGTTTATGCAGAGCGTTTTTTTTTACGCTAGGCGCTTTTTCCTGCATATACCGGAGCACCTTGTTTCTTTTGGACATTATGTGGAACAGCAGCATGGAATTCCCTCATTTCTTTCTGGACTGCGTACAGGCTCCTGCCTACCCATAAGAGGCATTTATTGATCAAGGGTGAGCAGAAAGAGCAGGGGTGTTGTTGTACGGTCTAGTGTCTCGTTCCCTCTGTGTCACGTGACGCCCCGTCCAATCGGGACGGGCGGCTCCGTGACGCGGAGGGGGGTGGAGACACTCGACGGAGAGCGTTGGCGGCGAGCGGACATCGCCGCTCCTCGTGGGCCATAATATCGGACTTACATGTTGTAATTCTATGGAATAAAACTACACGCTGTTATTACCACCTACCAGCGTCCTCCCTGTTATTCCTGGCACAACAAATGGCGACGAGGGTTCCGGAAGCGGGGCCCATGAGTGTCTCTCCATGCCCTCCTGTTCTTGCTGATTGAAGCGGAGTCCTCCCACGTGGGCGTCTGCTGCTGAAGTCCGTCCCTGCTGCATCTAGTGCCTGCCTTGCTGCCTGTCTCGCCTGCCTCCTTGCCTCGTGCTTCTGCCTGTTGCTGCTGTCTCCGGCCCTGAGTGCCAGGTACTTTCTGTTGCTGTGGGGTCTCGCCTGGCGGTGTCTGCGCCTTGCTTGATCCTCACTCCTCGTGCTTACGTACTGTCAAGGCTTTGGGTCCTGCTGCTGCGTGGGTGAGCCTGCCGTCCGCGCCACGTGTGCCGGGCGCGCTCAAAATGGCGCACGGAGGCAACATTTGTGTCCCGCCTCTCTTCTTGGAGGTTCCCGGCAAGCCATGCATGAAGTGGAAAAGCTGGTTGAGGGCTTTCGAGAACTATATTGTTTCCATTGATGGCACGGGGTACTCGGCAGAGCGGAAGAAGGCGCTGCTGTTCGGACTGCTAGGGAAGGCTGGGCAAGAGGTCTTCAACAGTTTGCCTGTGTTCGTGAATCCGCCTGGTGTTACCACTCAGCTCAACGCGTTCCAGGAGGCGGTGAGGAGGTTGGAGCTGCAGTATGCTGAAGAGACCAACATCATTGTGGGGCGCCACAAGTTCGCGCTTAGGAAGCAGGAAGAGGGGGAGTCTATTGAGGAATACATTGCCTGCTTGCGCGTTCTGGCCCAAGACTGTGAATTTGCAGGCATGACGGACACTTACATCAGAGACCAGGTGGTGTTCTACTGCCACTCCAAGAAAGTGCAGGAACGATTACTGACATGCCGCGATCCTACACTTCAGGAGGTGGTGGCCATTGCGAAGGCCATCGAGAGATCCCTGGTGTCCGCTGAGGAACTTGCCAAGACTAGCCACGCTGCCAATGTGTTTTATGTGCTGGACAGGAGCAAATCCACCCAGAAGCCTCCTGACAGAGGGGCGAATGATAAAGGGGCGGGTAGGAAGCCGCTCGCTTGCTTCAGGTGCGGAGCGCTGGATCACCTGGCGGACAGTAAGGCTTGCCCTGCGCTTGGCAGGAAATGTACTAAGTGCAAGAGGGTGGGCCACTTTGCTGCTGTATGCAAGACCAGGAAGCCTGCTAGCAGTGTGAAAGTGAGTTCTGTGAGCGAAGGTGATCTCGAGGCGCTTGGGGATATAGTGCTCTCGATTGATGCTGAGGATGGGCGAGTGAAGGGGCCCATAGGCTCCGTAATGATCGGCTCTGTTGAGCTTCCGTTCACTGCTGATTCAGGTTCCCCTATTACCCTGATTTCCGACACTACGTTTGATGCGATGTGGCACGATGTGCAATTGCGGGTGACGGATGTAAACCCGAAAGCGTTTGGGGAGCAGGATATAGTAATGAAAGGGTACTTTCCCGATACCCTCACTTTCAAGGGGAGGGCCATCAATACCAAGATTTGCGTGGCCGAGAAAGGGAGAAGCCTTGTGGGATGGAAGGATCTGGCAAAGTTGGGAGTGATGCTAATCCCGGGGGCAGCGGACCCCATTGTCCTCAGAGCTGACTGGGTCAATTCTATTCAGGCGGACGATGAACCGGGTGGGTTGTCCGGAGTTCTTGCAAAATTCAGCTCGGTCTTCGCAAATGAAGTAGGATGTGTGAAGGGCTTCGTGCATGACATTCAGCTGAAGGAGGGGGCGATGCCAATCAAGCACAAGGTCAGGACTGTGCCCCTGTCTGTCAGGGCGGAACTCAAGTCTGTGCTGGACAAGTTGGAGAATGAAGGGGTGATTGAAGGTGCCGGTGCTTCGGAATGGGTGTCCGCGATTGTCGTATCGAAGAAGAAAAGATCTGGAGACATCCGGCTATGCGTGGACCTACGTTCCCTCAATAACAACATCCTGGTCAATTGTCACCCGCTGCCCAACATTCAGGACATTTTGGCGTCGACGTCCGGGTCCCGATTCTTTACCCTGATTGATCTGAAGTCCGCGTACCACCAGGTCTGCCTCACCGAAGGCTCTAAGAAGCTGACCACGTTTGTCACTCCGTTTGGGGCGTACAGGTATGTCCGGCTGCCTTTCGGACTTGCCTCTGCTTCGGGGGTGTTTCAAAAGTTGATGGATCTGTTGTTCTGTGACATGGAGGGGGTTGAAGCGTTCCAGGACGATATCTTGATTCATACTAAGGACGAAGCGGAGCACCTGGTGGTGTTGGGCAAGGTGTTGGAGGTTCTGCGTGAGAAGGGGATGACAGTCTCCAAGGACAAGTGCAAATTTATGGAATCCAAGATCGAATACTTGGGGCATGTGTTGACCCCGAATGGGATTGCTCCTAAAGAGGACCTGGTGAAGGCGATCAGAGAAGCTCCGTGCCCTGGCGACAAGGACGCACTGCGGTCTTTCCTGGGGCTCAGTGAGTACTATTCGAAGTTCCTGCAGGGGTACGCGACCACGGTGGAGCCACTGAGGGCCTTGCTGAGGAAGAATGTCAAGTACGCGTGGGCAACGGAGCAGGACGCGGCGTTCGAGGCCGTCAAGAGGGGTATCGCAGAGGCTCCGGTGCTGCAGCCTTACAACAAGGACTTGCGGAATGTGGTCACGGTCGATGCAAGTGCAAAGGGCGGTTTTCTGCCAGTTCCACGGGCAGAAGGAGAATACCATCGCCTTCATATCCCGCTCGTTGAGCGATGCCGAGAAGCACTACAGCACCATTGAGCGCGAGACGCTCGCCTGCGTTTGGGCGGTGGAGAAACTGAAGAACTACTTGTGGGGCAAGGTGTTCGAAATCGTCACGGATCACAAACCCCTGATCTACATGATGGCCGGCGAGGGCCGTGGTAATGGGAAGGCCAGTTCGCGGCTGCTGCGCCTACTGTCCAAGCTGCAGGAATACCACTTCACGATCAGGCACATCAAGGGTGGCCTCAACTGCAGGGCGGATTGCCTGTCCCGCCTACCCGTGACAGGGGACGATGGTGGGTCCCTGGACGATACGGAGTGTGTGGTGGCACTGGTGGATGCCACGACGATGTGCGAAGGTTCCATATCTGAAGAAGAGTGGCTCGCTTCTCAGGAGAAGGACGTGGTTCTCCGCACAGTGATGGGCCACATGACATCCTATTGGCCTCCCGTGCGGAATCTACACAGTTCCCTCCGGAGCTTCCAGCAGGTGAGTGCGGAACTCACCCTCGAGAATGGCTTCTTGAAACGGCATGAGCTGTTCGTCCCTCCGGAAGGTCTCAGGGGCAAACTGATAAGGATTGCCCACAAAGGTCACCCTGGCGGCACCGCGACCAAGAATCTATTGAAAATGTACTACTGGTGGCCGGGGATGTCCAGCGACGTCTGCGACTTCATAGACAGGTGCGAGAAGTGTCTGAAGGCGGACAAGCATTGGAAGACCAGCAGAGGGGAGCTGCAGAGGGTGGAGATTCCGGCTGGCCCATGGAGCAAGGTCGCCATCGACTTCGCGGGCCCGTTTTCACTTCTGCCGGAGGACTGCAGATTTCTCATCGTGATCACCGACTATTACTCCAAGTGGATACAGTACAAGTTCGTCCGAGAGGTTACCACGGACCGGGTGATTCAAGTGCTACGAAAAATCTTCGCTCAAGAAGGGCAACCGAAGGTCATGGTATCTGATACCGGCACCCAGATGGTATCCAAGAAGATGATGGATTTTCACGCCCACTCGGGGATCAAGCAGGAGAAGACCCCATTGTACAGCCCGAAGAGCAATGGGCAGGTGGAGAGAATGAACAGGTTCCTCAAAGAGGGAATCCAGCTAGCCCTTGCGTCCAATTTGGATGTAAAGATGTTTCTCGCGGACAAGGTGCACACTTACCACAACACTCCAAATGCCGTTACAGGCCACACGCCTTTCTATTTGATGAGGGGGAGACGGTGCACCAGTGAGCTTACCCCCAAATACAACGAGTGGTATGATGTACAAGAAGACACGGAGGGTGTACATGAGAAGACGCTGAGAGTCAGGGAGCGAATCATGGCTAAGCAAGAGTGTGCAAAAAAGTACGCTGATACCGTGAATAGAGCCAAAGCAAAGGAGGTGGAACAGGGAGATTGGGTCCTAGTAAAGAAGCCGCATAAGGTGATGAAGGGGGAGTCAGTCTTTCAAACTCCTGTACGTGTGCGGGAGGTCAGGAAAGGGGCAGTGTGTTTGGAAAGTGGAGGATGGAGAAGCAAAGATGACATCGTCAAGCTCAAGGCAGGCCAGGAAAACATCATTATGAATGGAGGCCGTGCGAGTGGGCCCAGGAATGACGATAGTGTACCTGAGTGGCAAGAGTACGAGGTTGTGAGCAGGAGTGAACGGGCGGATAATGGTTGGTTGCACACCCCGCCTGTTGACAGAGCTAGCAGAGGAGAATCAGCATGTCATGAGGAGGTGCGAGTTGAGACAAGTGGTGCCGGTGGGCGTGGTGGAACGAAGTCCGTGCGAGAGTGCGGAGGCAACCAGGGTGTCCAGGAGGGTACCAGATATAGTAGCACGCCATGCGCCGAGGGGCAACCTCGGTTTGTGACTCCTAGGAGGCCTACCAGATCTGTTAGGGCGCCCAAGCGCTTTGAAGACTTTGTTATGACATGATTAATGTTTTGCTGTTTATATTGTTGAAGGGGAGATGTTGTACGGTCTAGTGTCTCGTTCCCTCTGTGTCACGTGACGCCCCGTCCAATCGGGACGGGCGGCTCCGTGACGCGGAGGGGGGTGGAGACACTCGACGGAGAGCGTTGGCGGCGAGCGGACATCGCCGCTCCTCGTGGGCCATAATATCGGACTTACATGTTGTAATTCTATGGAATAAAACTACACGCTGTTATTACCACCTACCAGCGTCCTCCCTGTTATTCCTGGCACAACAGGTGTTCTTACGTTTTCCAGTCTAACTTTACACTGTGTTTTCTTGGGATATCCTGTACTTATGTGTTGTGTTCTTTTCTGCAGTATGTTCCTGTGGCCGAGTTGCGGTATGCATGCAGTCCTGAGGGTAGCTGTTTGATCTTCCATATCCCTCCTTGTCTCTTATTCTTTCCAGTTTTCCCCCTTGGTGCGTTGTCCGCTCGTGTGTTTTTGTTAATTGGCAGGAAGGGTCAAGGCATTGGCAAAAGGGGTGGATTGGATTATCTTCACTCCCATAGTACCTGTGATTCAGGTGAGTGGGGCTGGAAAATTACCTATTTGCAATTTCCTAATTGTGAATTGGGCAATTAGGAAATACTATTACCATCGACTCAAAGTCACTGGTATCCATGTGTAAAATAAAAAAATGCATTAAAAAAAACAATTTGTAATGCGACATGAAGGGCACATATGCCCCTAGGGCAAATGTACACTTACATATGCACTACGAATTTTGGGATGCCTCCAGGGGGCCTTAAGCCCAGAGTCACCTGTGGATATGGATTTTCTAAATTGTGATTACCTATTAGGAAATGCAAACCGTTTCCTATTTGGCCCGTAGGTTGGAATGCAATAGCATTTCCAATTTGCGATTTCCTAATAGCAATTCCTACTCTGTAGGAATTGCTATTAGAAAATCGTAAATTTTGTACATACCATTTTGCATTTTCTAAATAGTGATTCCTACGGAATTTCTATTTAGGAAATGCAAAATAGAAATTTCGTACATCTGGTAGGAAAATGCCAACGTTAAAAAAGTTAGTCAAATAGGGGTTGCGTCCAATAATGGAGGCCAGATAGGACGTGGAAAAGTTTAAAGGAAAAAGAGAATCCGGCCACCATGTTTTATAGTGTCCTGCTGTTTATTCAAGCAGGCATTAGAGCCAATATATCTATTTTCTTGGTTCTGGCTTAATTGCTTTGCCAATATTTAAACATTTATAAACACAATTTCCTTATTTTCATACAAGCCTGAGCATGAGGCGATACACTGTATAATTTAAACGAATCATAAACAACAAATAGTGAAACAAACAATAATAAATTGGACATTCAAGACAGTGCAAATGAAGTCACATTAATCATTAAGCATGTTACACCAGTCTTAGGTTTTGCAGAAAAGTAACCTAACAGTACTCTCATTACACAACAATTTCATTCTCTTTTTTGAGAGTTACTGGCCATGGGGATGAAGCTTAAAGTCTGCGGGGATGAAAACATTGTTAAATATCCCTTTTGTGACTTGTGGGCAACATTTAATCAGATTCCCTCATGGATTGCATGTGGAAAGGTGCCGACACGTTTCAAATCCCGGTGTTAGTCATAGGATTTTCATCAGGGCAATGACACGGTGTAATCTGAAATTTGTAGGATGCTCTTCTTATTGAACTCGTTTTGTTTTTGAAAAAGAGAAATTTTTGCTCACCATGCCACCCCAGTTTAGAGCCAGCCATATGCAAATCAGTCTTGACCCTGTGCCTCATGGGAACAGTCCAGACTGAACTGCCAAGCCAGGTCCTCTCTGGACTGGAAACAAGCATCCTGGGACCGGTTTCTGGGTATTACCCTTCATCAGCCAGGCTAGCTTGAATCCAGTGGCACAGTGAGCAAGGGACCCACGTCTGGGCATACCCATCCCACTTAGGGTGAAAAGTGCTACGCAAACAAATGATGGACGGAATGCTGAATAAATCATACATTCACCCCCTGTCAAGAATTCTAGGTTAAGCCAGTACAGTCCCATTTTTCGTGGAGTAAACTCAGCGCATCTCCTTGACTGTGGGAACGACACTGACGCATCTCTCAGCTGCACCCCACATCTCATCATTTGCGAACAAGATTAAGGTACTTTTGCTCAGCGAGCCCTGCGTGGGTCTTGTGTCTATCCCTGCACTTCATCGCGGTCTTGGCTTTGTCCCAGTCCAGTGCAACCATTTAACTCTTTAAGCGCTTAATGCTTCTAAGTGCTATTTTTGCATTTATTCTTCAGAAATGTATATCTCGACTCCTACTTGTTGGATTTTGGTCATTTTGGTCTTGTTTTATTTGTAAAATCATACTTTATGTTTCTAAACCTGTGTGGAGTCTTGTTGTGGTGTTTTCACTGTGTTACTGTTTGAAGTGTTGCAAAACTACTTTATACATTGGCTCTTAAATTAAGCCTACCTGCTCTGTGCCAAGCTACTAGAGGGTGAGCGCAGGTTAATTTATGGTGCGTTATCTGACTTACACTGACTAGGAATGTGGTTCCTGCTTGGATAGGGTACTTACCTCCAACAGAAAGTAATTACAAGTCCCAATACTTTCTGTGGTGTGACAGGCAAACCTTAACGGTTCCATGCATGCAGGGGCTCACTCTCCTCAAACATTAGGTAACTGATGGCAAAAAAGATATTGCAGCTCAATTTCCATATAAATTGACTAAAGAGCTTTATATAGTTGATTGTTTGATATCACATAACCTATCATTTTTCAAAACACATATAGTACTCATCGGCCCAGATACCTGCTGTTTGCTGCGTGCTGTTGTGCTGAGGGGGCTTGCGGGGAGAGCCGCGTATCACCTGCTGTGCCCAGAGAAGTTCAGGGGAGAGCCTGTAACTCGGAGCACTGCTGGGGAGTGGACTACTATTCCCATCTCCCCCTGCAGTCAGCTACCGATTCCAGTTTCTGCCTTCCTGATGCCAAAAGTGTGTCGCGCACCAGCGGACCCGTACTAATCGGTCTATATACCTGCTGTTTGCTGCTTGCTGTTGTGCTGAGGGGGCTTGTGGAGAGTGCCACGTATCACCTGCTGAGCCTAGAGAGGTCCAGGGGAGAGCCTGCTACTCGTAGCACTGCTAGGGAGTGGACTACTACTCCCATCTCCCTCAGCAGTCAGCTACTGATTCCTGTTTCTTTCTCCCTGACGCCAAAAGCGAGCCGCGCACCTCTCTATCACCTAAGCAAACTGTAACTCGCTCCAAATGTCAAAACTCTTGGGCTAATGTTAGAGTTCACTCTCCGCCTGCCTATGTCGAGCCGCCGACAAAAAGGAAAAAGGGGGTGGAATATCAGCTATAAAGCCAACTTCCACTATATTAGAAGAGGTTGCAACAGCCTCCATACTTCAATGAATGTACTGCTATAAAAAATGGAGCAGTCTTTCACCCGCCTATTTCAGCACCTTTCAGGCAGGCTAAGTAAAATTGAGGCAATCTTGGAGTCCTTAAATCTAACTATAACAATCACCAACGTTCACAATCGGGCTGGGGCTCTGGTGATACCCCTACCCTCTGAGTCTACTGTAATACCTCAGCATTCCTCAACCACACGGGATAGTGTGAGATTTGATAGTGAGGCCCTTAGCTCAAGAGGTCTACAATCAGCAGGCATGAGGGCCGGTGCAGTTTGAAATCATCTTCAACCTGTAAATCTGCTAGCCACTCACCCCCCTCATCACTCCTCCTCACATCCTTTGCGACCACAGGGGGCACCTAGCCCATCTTCATCATCTTTTCCATTGACAGCGGTATGCCCCAGAGACTCTGACATCGAAGCAACAAACGGAACAAACATACCTTATGATTTAAGATTGGATCTTCCTCTCGCTGCCTGCCCCTACGTTTTAGTCCTGGTGAATGTCCCTAAGCTAGCGGTCACTCAGACAGAAACCCCGGATAAGCTTATTACCAATGCATGTCACTGGATCAGTAAACATGGGTGGGGTCGAGGTGAGTTAATATTGTGTATTCTAATGGCAAGACAGGTGGCATGGGTAGGGAACGCTAAGAAAACATTTCAGGGGGACTGTGTGGTTGTTAATTTTAACTTGCATAATCTGGTTCAGCATCTGTTTGGGCGCTTACTTGATACAGCTACTCAGCAAACCCAGATGCTTGCATTGCCACTTGACCTCTTCTACAGATCTGATAGGCCCTTTAATAGGGCCCAATCTTACTTAACCTCACATAGTAAAAACTATCAGCATACCCCTAACCTTGCCCCAGGCTGCCCCTTTACCCACCTCCCCACTAACAACCGCTTTAGCACCCTAACAGACTTGGACGGGTGTGACTGACAGGGGGGAATGGGACCGTCTACCTCAAAGTCCTAGGGATCTGGGGCCTGACTCCCCTAAATCTCCTGTGGCAACTTCGAACCACATACCCATTCCCAGCAACCATGTTAAACTAGCCTCTTAGGATATTGCCGGACTAAGGTCCAAAGTGTCTAACTTAGATTGGTAAGCAATCATCAATAAACACGACCTGGTTTGCCTCCAGGAAACATGGGAAATGGGACCAATCTATCTAAATGGCTATCACTCCTTTTATACTCCAGCTGCCCTCTACCTCTGGACGAGCCACGGGAGGTATTTTAACTTTGTTAAGAAACACCTTAAAATTAGTATTCTAATGTTTCTCCCTACTACCATTTTCTCTATTTAAAAGAACCAAGTGATGACACCATCCTTTTAATCAATTATTATAATAACAACTTCAATGCGATCATGAAAGAGATCATATTTACTTTGGGTATTGTGGAAAAAGTACGCTGAAATTAGTATATTTCCACATTTATTTAATAGATAAATATGCACTCATACTTGAATGTTTGCCAGGTTTCAGTGCTGTGAACACCAACAGAAGATAAATCAGTGTACTTATATGAAAATATGCACATTTCAGTATCAACCTTGTGCATATCTACTGCTGTTACAGCCTCTTTACTAAAATCTTGTTCTTTTTTAACCCCCTTATCTATCAATCCACACATCTATTGGCCTGTCCATCATGTCAGACAGTATTTAGAATTACTCAAAAAGCAACCCAATTTCCCTTTTATCCACATTTAAAAATAAATACAGACAAGAAAATAAATGTTTTCTGTCTATATTTATCTGTAAAAATCAGTAAAAACGGAAAACAGGGAGCCTTAATTATGATCTGTCTAACAGCAATCCCTGACCCAATACCCACAATAACAGCCTTTGACTGGATACTATCAGAGGCTAAAAAGTTATTAACTAGGGAAAGAAGAACCTTTAATACCCTAAATGGCCTAAATGGTTCGACCATTCCTGCACAAAGGCCCTCTCAAATCTACACCAAGCTCTTAGATCTACCCTAAGGGATGCAGCACTGGTCAAGACCCTACAGCTTCGCTACTCAGAGGCCAGGAAGCGTAGAACCAACACTCTTAAGGAAGATGCTTGGGAGAAACTCCATCAAGCGGCCCTTTTAAAGTAATTTCTTAAATCTTCTGAAGATCCGAGTATTGCATGCCATGTGGACGAGGATTCCTGGATCGCACATTTTTCCTCTATTTTTAACTCTCATACAGAGGGATTGGCTAGTCAGTTGCCATCAAATAGTCACCCTAAAAATCTGCCTTTGTGTTTTAACCATCAGGAAATTAGACTGGCCCTCTCACAGTCCTCTACCAAAAGAGCCCCCGGCCCGGATGGCACCCCAATGGATCTTTTTTTGGAGCACCCCAACCTGTGGGGGCCGGTGCTCACTAACGTCTTTAATGTAATCGTAGTGGGCCCACCCCACTATGACCATAGATGTCTATTATAGTGCCAATTCATAAAAAAAGGAAACAAAGCCCGGCCTAAAAACCATCGGCCAATTTCCTTGCTAGATAGTACTGCCAAACTGATGGGTCCCGTTTTACACAACAAACTTGAGGAATGGGCCACTGATAATAACATTCTGATCCTGGTACAATACGGGTTCAAAAAGGGGAGTGGTATCAAAGATCAAAGCCTCAACCTGACCCTATTAATGGCCAAGTACACTAAAGTAAAGCAGGAAAAACTATCTCTCAGCAGCATTCAACTGTGTAGCCCATCACCACCTTGGGAAATAATAGCAGAAATGGGTATTGACGATGCTATAACCACCTTTATTAGACAGCTCTACTCCTCAGCATCGGCAAGTGTGCGCTATGGAAACCAGGGTGCGTGCTCTAGGTCGTTCCCAATCTTGAGGGGAGTGCACCAGGGATGTGTTCTTGCCCCATTCCTCTTTTCCATCTATACGACTGGGGTTGAAACACCCCTTCTGAGTTCCACACCGGACGTCCCATCGATTAAGAACGTGCGCACCCCAATGCTGCTATAAGCAGACAACTCTGTTCTGATTGCCCGCACTGGCCGAGCCCTACAACAACTATTGGATACTTACGTAAATTACATGAGTAGTTTAGTCTTAAAAACAAATGAGGTGAAGTCTCTTGTCTTAATAACTGGACGTAGATAGAGGAGGGCCCCACACTTTTACATAGAAGGTTGTGAATTAGCCCACACAAATACCTTCTCTTATCTCGCAATAACCTTTGAGAGACAACTATCTTGGTCTAATATGATCACAACTAGGGGCCTAGCACTGGAAAAAGTATAATAGCACTTAACTCCTTACAAAGAAACTGGGTGCAAAGCCCCTCGAGATGATCAAAAGGTCTACTCTGCCAAATCCATATCAGTGGCAACCTACGGGGCAGGAATATACGCCCACTCTCTCCAGACTATTGAAAATTTCCTTTTAGAAAAGACTCATTGGCCTTCCAGTTAGCAGTTCCAATTTTTTATGCCATGCCGAACTGGATGTCCCTTATAATGATGACATAATTCGGTTGGCACCCAAATTGCTGTGGCACTCCATTTGGAGAAGAGCTTCAGTAAATCTTACACAGAGACTAATAGAAGACTGTCTCACCCTGGAACACGCGCTAAGGAACCCATGGTTATCATACATTAAAAACAGCCTTACCTCCCTCCGTTTAGGTCAACTATTTACATCCCCTTCAACCTGTATTACAGCATCAAAAAAAGAAATCAAAACATTATTTTTTAACCAAAAGGCACTGGAGCTTTTTAAATTAAAATGCTTGAAAGCGTCTGTAAAATTTAGAGAGCCCCATTGCAAAGGAAGGTGCCCCGGGATATTTATTTTTTGTGACCAACTCACGCCATCGATTTCTTCTGGTACGGTTTCGTTTGAACCTCATTCCTTCTATGTTTTCCTATCCGGCTGGCATCTACTCTATAGTCGACCTTCCACCTTGTTCGTGCGATGGCTCCTCCTCCCAATCAAAGTTACATATTTTCTTTGTTTGTACATTTTATAAGGCACACCGCCAAAGACATATCTGGCTGCTTATGCATAAATATCATTTTACTCAATGTCGCCCAGCTTTGTATTTCCTACAATCATTACCTAATGAACTAGTATGTTTTACTGTGGCCTCATATTTACTTCTTTCATGGAAGACTAGGCGGCTGGATCACTTCGTCTTATGAATTATGAATCACGCATCTTAATCTTGTTCTTAAACTTAATGTCTTTTATCAAATTGCTGCCACCATTCTTATTATGAAAGTTGTATTTATTAATTGAATACTGTATATTGTGCATTTTATACTTTTATGATCTTAAAAATGTAAGTATCAAATAAAATGATTTGACTGACTGACTGACATATAGCATCTTTCTTCATTTTATTTTTCCAACCTATCCCTTCTAAGGAGATTGCTATCATAGGTTAAGTTGAGTATCCACTTGTCAGGGACGAGAGAAAAAATTAAATGTCATACACATCCTACAAAGCTGTGATTAGTATATCACGTGGGCCAGATGTATGAAATTCCAATTTAGCATTTCCTAAATAGCGAATCCTAAGAAACAGCTATTTAGCAAATGCAAAATGGAATGTCCAAAAATTGTGATTTCCTAATAGCGATTCCTACTAGGAATCGCTATTAAGAAATCGCTATTTAGAAAATATCAAACCATTTGTTCCTAAGGGCCTAAAGGGCCATAGGTTCGAATGGTTTTGCATTTCCTACTTTGCGATTTCCTAATAGGAAATCGCAAATTAAGAAATGCTAAAGCAAGGGTGACTATCAGCCTAAGGCCCCCTTGATGCTCCCCGAAAAAAGTAGTGCGCATGTAAAGCACACACATGCCCTATGGGCAAGTGTGCGCTTATAGCACTTTAAAAAAAAGCATTTTGGAGTGCTTTTTTTTTTAATTGCACATGATTACCATCAACTTGGATTCAATGGTAATTGTATTTCCTAAATGCCCATTTCGCATTTAGGAAATGCTTTGTACAGGTGCTTAGGAAATCACAAATAGGAAATCCCAATTTGCTATTTCCTATTTGGATATTTAAAAATGCCCTTTCTACTGTGTAGGAACAGCATTTTGCGATTCCCAAACGACCCAAACTGCCCACCTCAAATGCCTTTTCCTTCAAAAATAAGTTTTAACCATAGGATTAGCATAGTGCTATCTATGCTGAGCTAGAAAAATCACAAAGTCTTTTGCCACTTTAATCATAGAGTTAGCCAGTGCCATCCAACCCAAGCTGAAAAATGACAAAAGCCTTTTACCACTCTAGGCACAGTATTAGAGCTCTGGATTGATAAAATCAGCTCTTTCCTATGGAGTACTCTACAACACAACCAACATTCTAAAACTGTTCACCACCACTTGAAGTGAGCAGATGTAGAGTGTTGTTGGTGCTGTAGGGTGCTCCATATGAAGGAGAGTTCTCCACATAAAACCTAGGAACTACCCAGAGTTCCGTAATTCCTTTTTTGCATAATTGATGTGGCACTCTAAGCTATAAAAAAGCTGATAATTAGTTTTTGAGCTCCATAAGAGACTCTGACTTTCTTGGTAGCCTTTGTAGATCTCTGGTGTTGATGAGAATCAGATTCAAGATGTTAGGGATAATATTTAAGGTATTGAACAGATTGGACCTTCTCTGCATTTCAAAGTCACCATTCACCAAATAGCTCTTTTCCTTTGGAACAAGAATGCTGATTGCATCTAGGGTTCAACTGGAAACAAGTTGTACTGAGGTTTATTGTTTTTCACAGGAGGCCAAACAATGGAACTTCCCTTTATTATCCATCCAACTTGAGACCTGGTCACTCATCTTTAAAAGACACACTGCCAGTGTATGTCCTTCTAAGATTTTGGGATTAATGGTCTGCATAGCTGCATACAGCTTTCTCCCCAGATATGCATGCATAGCATGTTTATGCCTCTATTTATATGAAGGCTAAGCTGTCATGAGATGTATAGCTCCCAAGCCCTATCACCATACAAAAATTGAGTCATAATCTAAATGTCCAGCCCCATTCAGCTGCTCCACGCCCTGGTTCCTTTTTCACTTCTGGATGGAGCTCAAGTCCCATTCTTTCAAACATTACATTGTCCTTGTATCACAGCCTTAGCTCACAGACATTCTCTAAGTACTCTCCCATTCCCTCCCAACCTGTAACTCTTCATGCTGCTCTGCACCTCTAATTATTCCTTTACATGTACTCCCTTTGTTCCTTTGTCTATCACTTTCTACATACAGCCTGATGGATCCCCTCATATGAACCTCAATGATCGTATAACACTCTGGTGCTTTGGAGATAGGCTTGCCCTTTATAATGCCTTCATACCTGCAGTCACATAGATACATAATCAATAAACTGTATTAGTTCAAACTCTGAAGTATGAGTCAAATGATTTCGATCTACCACAATCAATACCATGCTCTCGCAGGACCATTAAAGATCAGGACACACCACTCAAAGTGATATTAATGTTTATTTTTAGTTTTGCTGTTGTGGTTGGATTTGATGAAGAACCTTTCTCAGAAAGACCAAACACCATCCAAAAAGTTTAGTGTGTAGTAAGGCATCAGTTCTGTACATTATTGATTAAATAAAAAATTACACAAATAGCTTATGAAAGTTGTTTTGCCTTACTTCACAATCAAAGGAGCCAGATAACATAAAGCAACAAGACACTGGGTGAAATGTAAAAAACAGACAGGAGTCTATAATAACCTCCAATTTCATCAAATTACATCAGAAGTACTCAGCAATGAAAAGTACACAGAACTAATTGCCTTGGTTGTTTAAGATAAAAGACATCCATAAGCAATAGTGCAATGGTCGAGTTGTAGTTGTGGGCATTATTGTACAGTATCCAATTCAATGAGGTTCCTAAAAGAAACAGATAAGCAGTGCTGCCTTTTAGAGATGGTATTGGAGTGCAGGTAAAGGCTAAGATTTAATATAGCATGAGAACCCAAAGCTGATGGCCATACCTTTCATCATCTAAGCTCTACCTGAGTTAGTGCAATAGGTGAGGGCTAGAAGGAAGGTAACTGACCATTTCAATTGTTATTGAATGGATCCAAAGTCAGTAATGGTATTAGCGGATGGGTGTGCTTGGTCTTTCAACAACCCCTATATCATGTCCCTCTAAAAATGAGTTGTCTGATGTGAGGGCTGCCACTGAGGGCCTGTATTAGTAGTTTTTGACTGCACTCAGTAGAATCTGATTGATTGCCCTGCACTCAGTATTCCAATGAGGGAGCCTGGGATCAGTGCTACCATTAAGCAATGCACTGAATGCACTTAGAATTTATGACACATTAAAGCCCACTGCCAATGGCTATAATGGCAAACATCCTCCTTTTGTCACTCCATTGGCTTCAGTGGAGCCTCATAGTATTACAGCAATCCATTAAGGAAACAAACAATGTTTTGTGTTTCTGATACTTACTCAAAATTGTGTTGATTTCATGCCAAAGCATCTGTTCTACAAGAACACCTTTTAATTTTGAGCAGAGTTCTACATGGTCAACATAATCAATTAACGCCCGCACCACATTTCCAGAAAGATGTCGCAGCCAGTTAAGTGTTATCACTTCGCAGAACTGAGGAAGAAACCAAGGAGTGTGTTAACAGGGTACAGTTCATAATTCAGTTCTTTTTGCACATGATGCTCAGAACACAAATCATAAATGAAGCACACCTTATGTATAGTTTATCACCAGCTGTTTAGGTCTAGCTTGATAGAGCAGTTGTCTGCTTGACCTATTGTTACCAATTCTTTGCAATATGCAGAGTGGGCTTTGACTCCACTTAGAGCACTATTACTCTCTCATCTCATGTTATTGGCTGTTTAGTGTATTCTCCCATCTCCTATGGACTTCTGGCACTGCAATCAATGAGGAATATATTTTGTGTCTCAAAACTACACTGAATCATCACACAATGTATTCCTTATCCCATAGGGGTATTTTTGACAGGATGTAATAATTTTTGTTTTGGTTTTCCACTGTATAAAGCTTCCCTTTAATGTGTTCATGTTTTAGCCAAGCCAAATGAAAGCCAGATCACTGGACTTTGCCAATGCTTGCTTTTTCTGCCTGTGCTGGTGTCATCCCCTTTAAGAAACCAGCAATAGAGACCAGTTGCAGATTAAGTATGACAGTCACATTACAACAAGGAGTATACATTCAAAGACAAATAACTGAAAAAACATATCCATTATATGTAAAAGAATGGATACTTGGGAAATGATGGATATATTTATATATTTATTTATTTAGTGGCAGATTTACTAACATTTTGGGCTTGATTACGATGTCGGTTGAAGTTGCCTGTGACCGACAACATCGCAGCCTGACCGACCTCCGGTCCCCACACCACAATTTCAATGCGACCGCACATAGTCTGCTCGCATGCTCCCATTTCTCAATGGGAGCTTGTGCTGCACCCGTAAACCGGCCATAGCACAAGCTCCTTGCACTATAAAGAGTAATTTGGGGGGAAAATACCACTGCAAGAGCACATTTAACAAGCATGAGTGGCTGCTCGCACTCACTATTTGGGTCCTGTTGCTTTTAGTGCTCTTCGAACTTTATCCTCACGCCCATTTTAGACGCAAGGGGGAATTTTTGCTCTAGCAAACAGCACTAAGCTCAGACTTACTCTTAACGCATAATTTCCAGGATATCTTAGGTACTTCAGTGTGATTGCACAGAATTACACAAGTTATACCCACCGCTATGGCCAATTTCTTTAGAAATGTATATTGAAAAACTGAGGGGGCACTAGTTACATTAAAAGCACACTACAGATTCAGTTGTGGGTCCACACAAATAAGATTGCCTCTGTATTGTTTTAGAGGTTATCTGCTTGGGTTCTGTAAGAGAAGCCAATTGTCAGAGGCATCCTTATAAACATCGGTTGGTTGCCTCGTGTTTTTGTGGACTGAGAGGGTTCAGTGCTCTTGTCCGTTGAAGCCTACCCTCCAGATGAAATGGTCGCAGCATGGTGTTTTGTAGGCTGTTAGGATGTATCCTTGGGTACGGCCCAGTGGTGGTAGAAGTACTTATAAAAAACAAATAAATAAATAGGTATTCACAATGGTGTTCAGCAAAAAAATAGTTAGCAAATTTTACCTGGAGTCAATCCCCCACATGCAGCCAGCCCCACACAGCACGTGGCCTTTGGTTGTGCGCAGTGGGGGATCGGGCACAAGCCCGGGCCTGTGGCCTGGCCCTCCGGCAAACCTCCCCGGGCAGCCAATGCCACACAGCACACGACCTTCAGCCATGCTGGGGGTTGGCCATAGGGCTTGACCCTGGAGACCCCATCCTCCAGAGCCTTGTTTTATGAAAGGGGAGGGGGACGCGTGGCCCACCTCCCCAATGCTCTTTAGGTTTTGAGTACACCCTCCCCCAGGGCGATACATTTATATACAAAGAGGAGGGGGGATGCACAGCTCCCCACCCCCAGCCTCTTTAGGCCCTGGGGACCCCATCCCCAAGGACAGTCCATATATTATAAAAGAGGAGGGGGCCTCGTGGCCCACCTCCCCAAGCATTGCAAAGCCCGACCCCATCCCAGAGGGCCATTTGTTTTTATTAATGAAAGGGGAAGGGAGCTGTGCTGCCCCCCTCCCTGTGCCGTGTTAGACCTTGGGGACACCATCCCCCAGGGCCATTTCTAAAAATGAAGGAGAGGGAGGCCACATGGCCCACTGAGTCCCTTTAGGCCCTGAGGACCCCATCCCCCAGGGACGTACATATATGTTAAAAGGGGAGGGAGGCGCATGGCCACCCTCTCCGGGCCTGGCGACCCCATCCCCCAGACGCTTTTGTTTTTTAATTAAAGGAGAAGGGGGGCCGAGTTGCCCCACCCACCAAGCCTTGTTAGGTCCTGGGGACCACATCCCCCAGGGCCATACAATATATTTTAAAAGGGGAAGAGGGACGTGCGGCTCCTCTCCCCGAGCCTTATTAGACCCTGGGGACCCCATCACTCAGGGCCATTTCTAAAAATAAAAAGAAGGGCTCCCCAGGGCCTCTAGAGCCTTGGGTTAAGCGACACCCCTCCCCATATACACAAATTTCGGCCCAGGGGTGGGCTCCCCGGGTTCTCTGAAGGCTTGGGGGGGCACACAGCCCATTCCCTTCAGCGTGAACACAGGAAATGTGGCCCTGCTGCCATTTATTTTTATGATCATGCTGGATCGCAGTATTTTTTGCTGATATGTTTTCTTTTTTGGCCCGGGGGGCCCTCTGTGTCCACTCATGTGGCCTAGGGGCTTAGGGTATCACTACCCTGCCCCATTATACTATTTTTTTTAATTTCAGGACAAGGGAGTAAGTCCCTTATGTTGGTGGTAGTCAATCAGAGCATTCACTTCAAAGGGCGTGAGATGGTTCATGGGAAAAAAAGCACCCTGGATTGCTCAAGTTTTAAATTGCAGCTCCAGAGAAAGTCTATCAAGACCCAACCGTCCAGATATACAACTATTTTTCAACCTTAATTTCTCAAAAACTACTTAAGGGATTTACACCACATCATAAATTACACATTTGAAACCCGCAGTAGGTGTTCTCCGCTACCGCGGGCCCGATCATTGGATACAATTGAAAGATGCACGATTGCGGTAGCAACCGCCTGGACCCCGTGGTGTGTCACCACCAATGCCCATGCCCTACCAGCTAATGGGAACCGCGATTGCGGTAGTGAATTACACATTTTAAACCCGCGGTAGGTGTTCTCCGTAACCGCGGGCCCGGTCATTGGATACAATTGAAAGATGCACCATTGCGGTAGCAGCCAATGCCCATGCCCTACCAGCCAATGGGAACCGCGATCGCGGTAGTGTAATACGCACTTGAAAATCGCGGTAGGCGTGCTCCGCCACCACGGGCCCGGTCATTGGTCACATTTGAAAAAAGCTGACCAGGAACACCAATTGCAGCAGCTGAGTACCAATGAAACAGCCCCAGGAGGCTATATATGTCTGTGAGAGAGCCACACATTTCCACTGCATCCAGACACTGCTGCGTGCCATTCTTCATCTCCAACTGCCGCTGTTCCTGTCTCCTGGACCCAGTGATGGTGAGAACTGAGAACATCAGGGCCCGTCCCTTCACCACAGAGAAGCTGGAGGTCCTGGTGGATGAGGTGCTGTCATAGTATGGGAGGCTATATGGTGCTCCAGATGTACTGGTAAGAGTTTCAGACTGACAGTTTGAGAGTGCTCACAGTGCTCACATGATATTGCTCTGCAGTAGTATGTACCTGTGTGCAAGTTAATGTGCATGCATCCTCATTCTTGATGTACCATATTCCATACATGGCCCAGTAAATATTGCACTTGACTATTTGTGGAGGATGGCAACATGGACATTTCTACAGCCCTTCTCCAGCAAGTAAAATAGAAATGTTGGTGTGAGACTGAGTGAGGTAAATGAAACATATACTGCCTGGCCTGCTGACTTCATGTCGATTTGGTGTGTAGCCTTATTTCCACAGAACCATGGCTGCATTGAAGGATGGGAGGGACATGCAGTGTTTTTGCAGCCATACTGTCACACTGCTGGTTTGCACAGTCGAAGTCTGAAAAACAATTGCCTGGGCCATGTGATGACATAGTCCATGAGGTTGTCACATGCTCATTTGTGACATTGCAAAGGTATATCTTCCAGATGGAAATGAAGAATGGGTGTACAGGTTTCATAGTGTCCAATGTATATGTGTGCATTATGCACAAGAGTACAATGCCTGAGTGTGACACTTTTCGTGGTAATTCACCTAGGATGCATCAGAAAAATTTAATTTGGAGATATCAGCATTCCATTGTTTTCATTATGTGTACTGACTCGCATGTATAGGCACTGTTTGCCGTCTCATGTTGTACATGCATGTGATTGTTCTGATGGCCCACGCTTAGCCTCAGTGTGAGTCCCCCTGGCCTGCACAGTAATTACCCAATTTGACAAGGACCAACAGTAAATGGACAGGGTGAAACATATGTGTTGACTGCCACCCTATTTCTCAATGAGCTATCTTAGGCCTGAGGATTGCACAAGATAGGCATACACCTTGTGAGAAGAGTGTGAGAATGTAAGATCATGGCCAGAAATGTGACCTCCATTACACAGGTAGCCATTCACTGGCCAAAGACAATGAGGGGTGTGTAGTGTTGGACACAGTGAGTCTGCCCAACACATCATTACAAATGTATTGTATGTCTTGCTCACTCACATACTGCATCACAGATGAGGGTCTTCTTCACATTTGTGTATGTGCTGGCACTCTGCATGTGTATGAGATGCGCATGTACTGTGGCAATCCTCATACATGTATACGTTTCTATGAAAGTATTTGATGCAAGTATACTACGTGTCATGCTGTATGGCCTCTGCTCAACATTTATGTCTTGGTGTGCTCTGTTTTTACATGCTCCTGTACTGACACACAGTGGTACATGAAACAGTGTCACTGAAACTTCCTCTTCTTGTCTCCCATGCCTGCAGCTTAAAGTCCACCACCGTAAGGCCATATGGAGGGTCATTGCACGCAAGGTGCTGGCTCTGGGTGTCTCCCACCGACTGCACACACACTGTCACAAGAGGTGGGATGACATCTTCCGGCTGAGCAAAAACGTATCAGAGATGATGCTGGGGTGCTCCCTCAGACTGGAAGGTTGGCACACAGGAGCATGACACCACTAATGGCCTGCATCTTGGTAGTGACACAGCCGGAGCTGGATGGACATTTGAGGGCCCATCAGCAGCAAGTTGGGGGTGAGTATTCTGCGAAGGGTGACTTTGGGTGTGAGTGACTGCATGTATCACAACCCTGAGCCAGTGCGGAGCTCTGTGATGTTTCTAGTGTGATGCAATGGCTTGTAAGTGGCCTCTGTGTTGAGTGCAGCTGTCATGCATTTTCGCTACATGTACTTTCTCATGTGTTTAATACAATGACCCTTGACATTGCGAGATGAGATGTGACCTTGTGACATATGCTGCATTATGGGTGTCATAGACATCACCTGGCAGTGAACAGCAGTGAGCATCATCTTAGTATGCTTTTGTAGATGTGTGCTGTGCACAACTTGGAAATTGTGAGAACTACACACCTGACACTAATGAGCAACTGTTGTTGTGTTTCGAAGCACAACGTGGTGGATATCAGTAGCTTATGGCCATTGCAAAAGGACATTTGGGTGTCAGTATCTGTGTTGTTCCCTTAAAGTGACTCCATATGTGACAGAGACAACATGTTATCTATCTCACCTATAGGCACGTAGGTATGCTTACAGAGATTAGTATGTTAGGTTACAAGGAGGCACAGGTCACCTATATGGCTGTGTCAACGTCACATGGGTCATTCATGTAAACTATGCATGTTTCCATGCATCTTCTGAGGATTGCATAAAGGTTGCACATGCAGACTGCACATGGTGGTGGGCAACATGGGGGTATCATTTTCTAGTTTTGTGCTTTGCTTGCATTGAATGTTTGTGAGTATAGCACTATACTGAACCTACGTCTCTGTTGATTGCAGCATCTACAGAGGGCATGAAAGGACACGGGATGGGTACCAGTGGTGAAGCTTCTGGCATGACTGCTACACGTGAGCTCACTGGCACTGATGTGACCAGCACCTCAGAGGGGGACAGGAGTGCCCTGGATGAATCACACCTGGAAACACCAACCTCAACATCATCTAACTCCAGCGGTGACTCCTCGATGTTGGCAGGGACAGGGAGTTCAAAATCAGCCTCAACTTCCACCACACTACGTCTAGTGCCCACCCTCATGGCTGCTATCACTAGTGCTGTCTGTGCACGCAGCAATAGGAAGGGTAGAGTGTCCTTCACCCAAGGCACCACTGCCCTTGCCCCTGTCTCCCCGTCTGCCCTCAGTGTGGAGGTGGTAGACCTTTTGTGCCGGCTGTGTGTGGGTCAGGCTGCTCTCCTGAATGCCTTCCAGGATCATGACAAGAAGTTGGCACAGGTAGTTGCCTACATGGAGGGGATTCATTCTGACGTGGGTGGGCTACACTGAACCGTCCAGTCTTTGTCCTCCACAGTGACGGCAGCCATTCAGCTGTCACAGGCTTCCAGTCCAGCTACACTCCCTTCCGCAACCACCCTGCCAGTGGCACCACCTGACAAGAGTGCCCACATGCCACAGCCCTCAGGCGTAAAGTCCTCCACACGCAGCACACAACAGAAGCACTCCAAGTGGCCCAGAGCACAGACACCATCCCCAAAACACAAAACAGGCGCACAGGAGCGCAAAGGCAAAAGCCCTTCACGTGACACTCAGGGGCATCAGGCCAAGAGGAAGACCTCAACCTCACAATCATCCAAATCACCCCCATCCAAGGGCACTCCCATCCCCACACCTGCTCTCATAGACAAACGAACAGTTGCCCTGTCTGCTATGAACCTGGTGCCTGCAAAGACTCAGCACAAACACTTCTCTAAGGCACATTCACCCACAACCTCAACTCCCACCCACACCCTTGTGAAGCTGGGACAGGAGAGCAAAGTGGCTGGATCACCTGGACAACAGGGTATGGAGGGGAAAAGGCAAGGCCACCCCAAGCAAACTACCAGATCCAGCAAATCCCCACTGGGAGAGCCACCTGCACCTGATACACCTTTGGTGGAGAGTGAGGCTGTTGTGCCCACCCCACTTCCCTCTCCTGCCAAGACAATTGTGGCCTATCGAATTTCCAAGAAGTTGAGACCCAGCCCTCAACATTCACCCTGACACACTGTATCTCACGGCAGCATGTCACCGCCTCCCCGTGCCACCACACCACTCGGTCCAAGCAGCCCTCAGGCTCCTACAGCCACTGATGCCTCTACCTCAGTTGGTCCTCTCTCTACCAGGTCCAGTCCTCCAACTGGCCCCGACAATCAGCCACCTCCCAGTTCAACTGACAGCCAAATCTGAGGCAAAGTCCCCCTCCCAACACCATCTCTCCCACAGCGGTGCCGGGACTGCCCATTTGTATCCCCAGAGCTGTGGTGATTCTGATGGCTGTGGACGTTGTTACCCATTCCCTGTGCAGTTTCTCATGCACACATGTGCATACTTTGAATTTGTACTGGCCAATGGCCTTGCTGTTTGTCACTTTGGATGCCCATTCCCTGTGCAGTTTCTCATGCACACATGTGCATACTTTGAATTTGTACTGGCCAATGGCCTTGCTGTTTGTCACTTTGGATGCCCATTCCCTGTGCAGTTTCTCATGCACACATGTGCACACTGGAAGTATGGACTGGCCAATGGCCTTGTTATTTGTTACTTTGGTTGCCCATTCCCTGTGCAGTTTCTCATGCACACATGTGCATACTTTGAATGTGTACTGGCCAATGGCCTTGCTGTTTGTCACTTTGGATGCCCATTCCCTGTGCAGTTTCTCATGCACACATGTACATACTTTGAATTTGTACTGGCCAATGGCCTTGCTGTTTGTCTCTTTGGATGCCCATTCCCGGTGCAGTTTCTCATGCACACATGTACATACTTTGAATTTGTACTGGCCAATGGCCTTGCTGTTTGTCTCTTTGGATGCCCATTCCCGGTGCAGTTTCTCATGCACACAAGTACATACTTTGCATTTGTACTGGCCAATGGCCTTGCTGTTTGTCACTTTGGATGCCCATTCCCTGTGCAGTTTCTTATGCACACATGTGCACACTGGAACTATGGACTGGCCAATGGCCTTGCTATTTGTTACTTTGGTTACCCATTCCCTGTGCAGTTTCTCATGCACACATGTGCATACTTTGAATGTGTACTGGCCAATGGCCTTGCTGTTTGTCACTTTGGATGCCCATTCCCTGTGCAGTTTCTCATGCACACATGTACATACTTTGAATTTGTACTGGCCAATGGCCTTGCTGTTTGTCTCTTTGGATGCCCATTCCCGGTGCAGTTTCTCATGCACACAAGTACATACTTTGCATTTGTACTGGCCAATGGCCTTGCTGTTTGTCACTTTGGATGCCCATTCCCTGTGCAGTTTCTCATGCACACATGTACATACTTTGAATTTGTACTGGCCAATGGCCTTGCTGTTGTGTACTTTTGATGCCTACCTGGGTATTATGTAATAAACACAGTTACTCCTGTTGTCTGCTTTGTCAATCTCCTTGCTAAATACATTTTTTATGAATGGGTATGGTTTCATGTGACACATGCTATGTATGCCACGTTAACATTGCCAATTGCTTGTTTGAGTTTTTCAGAGTTTGCGAGAGGTGACAGGCACTTTTGTTCTTCTTGACTCTGAGGCTTGAGGGTGCAATGAGTAATAAAATACAATACAAAAAAAAAACCAAAAAAGGAGAGAAGAAAGGGAAATCACTCTGAGTTGTTAAAAGAACCCTCACTCACCAACCTAGTTGGTGACATGCTTCATCATTGGGTTCCCACCAGAGAGGCCGAAGGCCTCCCTGGTGAGCTACTATGCCTGTTTACAGCGGAGCTGGTTTTTGGTGAAGTGTATGTGCAAAAAGTGTGTGCAAGATAGTGATTTAAAAGAATACCATGGTTTTATCCCAAAAACTTTATTGGCGGAAAACCTGGCATTAAATAAAAAAGTGTGGAGGATAAATAACTGGATCAATCTACCAGATATATCCTAAGGTGGTTAGAAAGTGAGATGTAAAAACGATCAACATGTTTCTGCCTCTGTATGCTTTTAGCAGGGCATTCGTCAGGATCAAAATCTCCATGGCCGTATGCGCACCCTAAGGCGCACCCTAACCTGTGGAGGAAGATGAACTGGAATGACTTCCGGTTTTTGGTAACGTCTTCAGGATTTCTGAAAATCGTGTTTATCTATAAAGATATAGAAACAGAGAAAACAGAAGGACAATACTAGTCACATACCATACATAAAGTTATATTATGCATGCAAATGCCCATGAGTGATTTCCATTGTTTTAAAATTACATGCTCTAATGACTATCACGTAGGGTGCTCTGAGCACAGGAAATTTTGGTGCCATATTCGTGACAACAACCTCCTATCCCTCATGTGGTTGTATCTTTAAATAGTGATTCAGAAAAGGTGCCGGATTCTATATATAAACATTGACACCCACCCTGTGGTAAACGCCCACATGGTTACTACCAATGCATTCTTAGAAAATAAAAATAAAAACAGTGAACCTGGTTAAAAACGGGACACGACTATGATACAACAATCGCGATTCCCGTAGGTAAGGTAGTGAATAGGAAAAGGGGAACTTCGCTTAGGTAAAACCTATAGGAGAATTACTCCATGGGTCCCGGGGTGGGGGTGCAGTGGCTTGTAGTTAAGAACACAATGCAAGAAGGAAAACCACCATAAATAATTCGCTCAATGCAATGCCATGATGTTACTTTGGATCGATGGTTAAAAATCGGTGGCTTACTTCATCAAAGCCTTCCGCCCGTGGGGTTCCTACACGGTCCCTCTCTTGGGACCCCAACTATACCGCACATACTAATCAGCGGATTTTTATAAAGAAAATACCCGGTTGAAAGTCCGGAAAGAGAAGATGCGTCACTTGTCATGTGACCTGCATCTGGCCAATCAGCTTGTTACTTTAAACAAGCGCTCTAGAAGACTAGAGCGCCACCCGGATATACGCTAATAGCCCTATTAAAGAAAAAGGGCAAAACTTTATTGTTAATGTTAATAACGAAGAAAGACAGCATTTTTAATGAGTATCCTAATTTAGCCAGAGTCAAAAAATAATAATCGAGGTCAGAAAGACAAAACGAAACCCTTGTTATTTATGACCTCGTAAAAACGGGGCTATCTTCATTATTCGGTCAGCTTGGAATACACACTATCAAGCTGGCAGAAACAAAACAGACAAGTGTATGTCAACAAATAAAGCCTTTTCAAATCATTCTCAAGTTTAAGGTATATATAGAAGCATATCGTGCATAGTCTCTGGGCAAGGTGCACAAATCTAAGCACTAAGCAATATTGCATGTGGCCTCATAAAACAGGGCAATCTTCCAATATTGTTCTCTTAATGTGCTGGCTAAAAGAAAGGGTGCCTGTTTGTTGACATTGTCAGCCATGTGCTTCAGATTGTGGGCACATCTAGGAGTTGTAGGTTGAGCACTGTGCAGTGTGTTGGTGTGTCCTTACACTCCTGGGGGACACCTACTTGTTGTTGCTGCCATGCAGAGTGTGTGACTGCCAAGTCTGTGTTGTGTTTTGTTGATCAGCTATGTGTTTTGTTTCTGTTTGTGCTCACTGTGCAGACCTGCTCAGCCACACTGACATTATTTGTGAGTTGTCTAATTCATTGCTGTCACTTAAACCATGTTTGGCTCCGGTATGGTATGTGGTATGTGGAGTCATACCAGCCCCTATAGGTGCTTCTGATGCCTACACATTGTGAGTTACTCCTCTATGTGTTGTGGACTGTACACTCCTCACCTGTCCACTACTGATATACACACAACTTAAATCTCATGTCTTCCACCCCATGCCTTGCCAGTGTGGGAGCCTCCCCACCACTTCATAGTGTGACACTATGCTGTGTGAGGATGATCTGTGTACAGGACCAATGTGCCACTCAGGACAGTTTCACAATTAGTTTCATGTTAATTTCTTCTGATGGTTGCTCATGTGCAGTGCATGTGTTTGAGCATCACAGTCCTCTAGTCATGTTGTTTGCATCTGGGTTTCCCTGAGATGTGCATTTGTGGGTAAAGGCTAAGCTGTATGTTTGTTTGCTGAGGTAGTGCTACCCTTCCTGAGTGTGATGTTATCTTGGTGCTGTGATGATTTGTGTTGTGGTTGTTCATGGTGTGGCACTCAGATATGTGTGCTACTGGTTTTGTAGTTGTGCACACACTGCTTGGTGTGCATGCAGTGCTGTCAGTGTAGCCTTGTACTTGCTTGGTGTGCATCCCCCTGATGTCCAGCTGAGTTTGCTATGTGATGGATTGGTATGTGCCTCTGTTGTGTTGTTCTTGTGGATGTATGCAGTGTTTGGCCTGTGTTGTATCTTTCTGCTGACAGGTGCAATGTGTATGATGTTCTATTTGCATGACATTGTGTGTGAGTAGTTTGTGCATTGTGCTACATTATTATGTGTGTTGCATGTGTAGTGTGCATTTCTTGTGTGTATGTCACATGCAGCAATGTGGATTCATGTTCATGAACTTGTATTGAGTGCAGAATAGTAGTTTGTCCTCCTATTTTTGGCCTGTCACTTGTCAGGCTTGTGCATGTGCATGCTTGTGGTACACTATGACACCATGTCTCACTCCAGGGACAGCAACAGTAGGTAAAGTATTGGATAGTGGAGGGATAAAATTTACTATTCCCACTCCAGTCAGTGCAACAGTAGGGAAAGTGTTGGATTGCAGATGGGTAAAAATTAATACTCCCACTCCAGTCCGTTCAAAATTAAAAACAAAAAAATATTTACCAAACAATTTAATAATACAATGTTTAAAAATAAAAAACATATTATAATGTTAAATACAAATATTATATTAAATAAGAGAAACAATTATTTTCAAACAAATATATATTTTTAGTTAGAAAATATTTAGAAACTAAAACATTAATTATTACATCAATGTATTTTTTTTATTTTCTACCCTATAATACCACACAATTCACAACCCACGTCTACTTTAAAAAAAATGTACTTCCATGATTAAAATAATTGTTTATCAATTAAAGAAATATTATTAATTAGAAAAACAAATTAACACATAAAAATTAATTAACTTCCCACACTTTACCCCTATAATCCCCAAAACCCACAGCTAAAATGAAACTATCAACAAATTAATGACACAATTAAACTTTATTTTCAATTTAAAAACTAATAGCATTTACAACTAATTATAAAGTAGGTAAAATTAGTTTACTCCCCACCTTTTACCCCTATAAAACCAAAACTCATGCACAAAAAAAAACAATTACACTAATTAATGATCAATTCATCAATTGTTATTAATTATTAATTAATTACACACAAACTACTTTCCACCATTTACCCCTATAAACTCCACAACCCACACCTTAAATTAATTACACAATTTACATATTCAATTTTCAATTCATTGATTAATATTAATTAACAACTAAATATTAAATAATTAAACTTAAATTACTTCCCACCCTTTACCCCTATAAACCCCACAACCCGCACTTAAAAATTAATTACACAATGTCCATAATTTTCAGTTAATTGATTAATATCAATTAACAACTAATTATTACATTACTTCCAACCCTTAAACCCTATAAACCCCACAGCCCACGCATATAACATTTACACAATTACCATAATTAATCACCAATTAATTAATATTAATTAACCAATTAATTTATAATAAAGTACTTCCCACTATTAACACTATAAAATCTCAATTAAATAAAGATTAGTAAATACAAACTAATCATTCATTTCTTACAATTAAATTACTTTCCACCCTATTCCTCTGTAAACCCACAACCCACTACAGAACGAAAACTTTAATTAAAATAAAATTTGATAACTACAAAAAATGTAGCACATACATTAAGAAACATAAACAGTACTTTTACAAAAAAAATACATCACAAACATTTAAAATATATACTAAAATGCTAAACAGCCATGTAGTGCATTTCCCTTCACTACGTGGCAAGCACCACGCGGTGCCTGCCACTTAGTGCAGGGAAATGTATGCGGGTACCATGGGTACCCCCAAGTGCACCACTACCACCCCCCAACACAAAGGGGTCCCTCAACGGGCCCCCAAAGCCACTCCCCGCCAGCCTTTTCATGGCAGTTCCACCGCCATGGAAAGGCGGACTTGAGCCAGCATTGTAATTTGGCGGACGGTGCCTGCTAGGCACTGCCACAATTTACAACATGCAGGCCGGTCCGCCAGGCAATCGGAACGATTGCCAGTGGCAGAACTGTGGCAGGCGGTCTTTGTGACCGCTACGGTACCAGACAATTCCCCCGCGATCGTAATATGGCAGGGGAGATCACCCCCAAAGTTTTGGGTTTGTGAAAGAGGAGGAATTGTGCCCCATACTTCAATACTTAAAATCGGGGCCTTAATTGGATTTTGTGTTTGGTATAGATTGAAAATCTAGAATACTGTACTTTACGGCTTTGTTTACCTTGAGGGGCGGGTCTTTATGGAAATCTACTGTTACTCAGACTTTATTAATTTGCTAATTGACAGTAATTCTTTCCAGAAAAATACAGATTTAATATCACTGTTGAAATCTGTGACTCATATTGATTTCTATATTTATTATTCACATCGTCTTGAGTTTCTTTTGAAATGCAAGCTGCCTATAGTCATTGTTTGTGCCACAACATTGACATACACCAAAGTAAAGTGTCACAAAAAATGAGCAAGGGGTAGAATTTACCATTAGCAGCCCAGATCTTACTCAGTTTCTGTCTTTCTTAATATAAAATATTAGAATAATCAAAAGCCAACTGCATTCTACTACATTTAAAACCCTGGACTTCATTCACCAAATGTTTCCTGCATATATGTATCACTCAAGTGACCAAAGAGTTGAATGTGAAATTGGAATTTAAGATCCAAAATCAGGATGAGCAGAAATTTCTGAATGTAAATTCCACTTACTAATTGGGAAGATCGAGAAGTATGGTGATTTCTTCCCAATTGTTACAGCATGATGGGAGGGGCATGAAGTGGCCATGGAGAAGTTGATGGGTTTGCCAAAGTCATAAAATGTTGGGCATTCACAGCCCAATGTTTTTGTTCACCCAACTTGCTACATGTTTTTTCCCTACGGCAAAAAAAAAGTAAAAGTACAAATGCACATTTCTGCCTTTAGATTTCCAAACTGTGAACAATATGAAGGGATGTAAGACAGTAGGAGCATACATGGAATGTATTTTCATGCACACGCATGGGATTATGTGTCTATCCCTAAAAGTCAGATATCCATCGAAATCATAGGAAGAAAACCTATCAAGCGTAGATTTCCTACTTTTTTCCATGGATAATTTGGGCGGTAGATTTTCTAATTCCCATTTTAGTATTATTATACTTTCCCATCAATCCCTAACGAAGACTGCCCAAACTCACATATGTGTGATTCACAAAAAAAGAGAGATAAACACTAGCTTACTTGTCATTTAGAAGCAATGCAATGGACTAGAACACATGCTATCACCACACATGAATAGCTTGCAAAGTACCATGGTATCTTTAATAACAGGAGAACTCCATCCTTCGTATCCTTCCGGGGTGTGCTCCTTGTTCCCATAACAACAATCAAAGCATAGCTTCACGTCATACCCATAGTTGAGCAGCATCCTTAACATAACTTCATCCTTGAGGGTGTACTGCAGGGCTGAGGGAAAGTGCAAGGTGTTAACACGGCAGAAGTAGTTCACATTGGCCCCATGGCGAAGCAGCATATTTACTAACTCATAATTGTCCATTCTCAAGGCCACTTGAAGGCAGTTGACAGGATCCTGGTTGGGCAGAGCTCCAGCATCCAGAAGCAGTTTCGCTGAATTAGTGTCTCCATTTGCAACAGCAAAATACAAAGCCGACCTTCTCTGATCATCGTATCCTTTGCGAACTCGAGGGTGCAGCATGAAATTGACATCAAAGTTGGATTTAAGGAGGAGTTCGAGGCACTGGGGATGTCCTCCTGCTGCAGCCGAGTGAACTGGGCTAATCCCACTTCTGTTAATGGCATCAAAATCAGTCACTGGGATCAGTGTCTTCAGAGCTCTGAGAGAGGACAAAGGAAAACAATGTATGTCACAGGGTTTGTGCTGTATACAAAATTCACCTCCGCAACAATTTGCTAAAAATCATCTTTTAATTCAAAAGCTATCCAGCACTTATTGGGCTGGCTCTATTTGTTAGGATTCCCTAAGCGCAGTGGTAAACTACTGTAGTGGTCTACAAATAAAGCATTTTCAAAGGGTTGTAATCAAAGGACAGTAGCAAACTACTGTAGTCATTAGCAAATTCCGAAGTATTTCACAAGGCTTGCATATATAGATATGGGGCTGGACAAGCAGATGCAATATTGTTCAGCAGGTCACAGAGTGTCCTGACTCAATAATAACGCACCCAATTGCATCTACACCAGTCCTTAGGTGACCAAGAATGGCACAAGCTGGTAGACCTCCATGTCAGTCTCTATACTGGAAATTATCAGTCCCTAGAAGGGATATAGGTTGCAATGTGGGAGAGGAAAACTATGCAGATGGGTCTGGTCTAACGGCTCATCTCATCCCAATTCCCTGACTCCGCATACACAATTTGGAGTTTTAACAATTCAGCTTCACTGTCCTGCAAATTATTTTATTGCAGAAGCGTTACATCCAAGTTTAGTTTCCCAATGTGACCCAAGCTTTTTCTTCTCTTGATAGGATTGCTTGGCCCAGTGGCATCCCAAGTTATATATGCATCACTATATCACTTAATACGTGTATATAAAATGCCACTGATTAACATTATTGTGCAGGGGCAGACACATTTCTATTCAGAATACTCTAATATGTCAAGGGCGGCCACCATTAGCAGCCACAATCTAAGCTCTGAACCTCATCGTACGGCCAACAATTAAAGGAACAAGCTGTAGCTCTCTTGCTTGACAGCTTATGCTTGTTCTGGCCAGATATCCCTTTATTACGATTGTTGTTCCCTCCCCTGTACCTTTGTCTTTATCTTACAGATACACTTTCTTCCTTCCCGATCCCTGCATGTGCCCAACACTGCCTGCGTCTCTTTGGCACCATGAATGCAAGACTCACTCTCATATCGAATTGAGTTGTTTTGTATCTTGTTATGCATAATGTAAATGACACATATATATATATTATATTCCTGTGAATTCGAAAATATTACAATTTCGTGGTATTTCTTTTATTTTAAAAATGCTTTTTTGCCTTTATGGGGTCAGGGTATTCCTACTCTGCCCCCTTTTATTTATTTTTTTAAAGTTTTTTTTGGACTCTGTCGAACCTGAGTCCCAAGATGGCTACCAACACTTCCTGATTGGATTGTTGGTAGCCAATCAGATCTCAGCATTTACCTACACGAGCTTGATATCTTTCGTGAAATCGTCACGGCCACAGATATCATGAACTTTATTTGCTTAAATTTCCCAGCAACTTCCTAACAGATTCACTCCAAGTAACTGAAAGTGTGAGCTGTGTAACAAAATCTAGCATTTTGCCAAATTTGGTGTAATTCCATTCAGTGGTTTAGGATGTAGGCATGTTGCGAGGTCCTATGGGAATTAACATTGCAAACGCACCCTTTTGAACCTCATTTTTCTTAGCCCCTGGTTCATGAATTGCCCGAAAACGTTCTGTGTGCAACAACATTTACCACATCACGTTTTTTTGGAACATTTAGTGAAGATTCGTCAAATAGAGCCAAATATATAGGGAAGTCAAAAACGCTTATCCTATGGAAACATGGTCCTAACTATAACTACCTACTAGAAAAACCAAAGGTTACAGGCACGTTATAGTTAGGCTCAGATTTTACCCATACAAAACCACAGAAATTCAGCAGTTATAGTTACATGAGCTAATTATAACTTATGCCCGCAGTGCATTGCTTATGATCTCACATATTACATCACTCATGACATGGTCAGTGAAATCACTGATGACATCTCAAATGACAACACTGATGACATCATCTAGTGAGTGTGTATTCTAAGAATTTATGAGTGTTAAACATATAGACTAAGCTACTACAAAAGTTTAATTAGTATATAGGAGAACTACTAATGAGTGATAATACTTTTAACATATAATATGTGAGAGGCTGTGTGCATGTGTGTGTGAGTGGGTGTCTGAGTGGCCATATAGGTGTGTGAGTGGCTGTATTATTGTATAAATGGGTGTGTGAGTAGCTGTGTGGGTGAGTGAGCGTCTGTGTGAGTGGCTGCATGGTTGAGTGAGTGGGTGTGTCAGTGGCTATATGGGTGAGTGAGTGGACATCTGAATGGCTGTATGAATGAGTGACCGGATGTGTAAGTATGCTGCACAGGTGAGTGAGTGGCTATTTGAGGGGGAGTTTAATTAAGTGAGTTGGTGTGCGAGTGGCTGGAATTGGAGAGTATGTGTCTGTGTGAATGGCTGTATGGGTGAGTGAGCAGGTGTGTGAGTACTTGTATGATGTGTGAATAGGTATTAGGTGACTGTGTGAGTTAGTGTGTGATTGGTTGAATATGTGAGTGGCTGTGTTGAAAGGCTGTTTGGGTGAGTGAGTATGTGAGAGGCTGTGTAAGTGAATAAGTGGGTGTGTCGTAGCTATATGGGTGAGTGTGTGGCTGTGTAAGTGGCTGTATGGTTGAGTGACTAGTTATATGAGTCACTCTATGGGTGAGAGTGAATGTTTGAGTGTCTGTATAAGTGAATGAGTGGGTGTGTCAGTTGCTCTATGGATGAGTAAGTGGATGTATGAGTACTTGTATGGGTATGTAACTGGTTGGCTGAGTGTCTAAGTGCACGTATTGAGAGGTTGTATGGGGGTGTGAGTGGGTGTTAGTGGTTCTGCTGATGATGTCATCAGTGATGTCATTTGAGATGTCATCAGTGGTGTCATCAGTGATGTCACTGACCATCTCATGAGTAATACAGTATGTGAGGTCATAAGCAGTGCATTGCGGGGGCATTAATTATAGTAGCTCAGGTAACAATAAGTGCTGAATTTCTATGGTTTTGTATGAGTGAAATCTGAGCCTAACTATAACGTCACTGTAACCTTTGGTTCTTTAAGTGGTTTTCTAAGTTTTTTAAAATCTTTTTCCTAACTATAACATCCCTGTAACCTTTGGTTTTTTAAGTCAATTTCTATGTTTTTTTTAACTAGTAGTGGTGTTTGCAGAGTGGTGGAGAAAGGGGGGGTGCCTCTGACCAGCTCTCAGGACTCCTGCTGTATGGGACTTACTGGAGGTGCCAGGAGGGCTTCTTGGCCACCAAGGTCCCTCAGCATCGAAGAGGACTTCATCCCCAAACAGTAATACACCAGTAGGTGCATTTGCAGAGTGGTGGAGAAAGGGGATGGGGCTTCCGCCCAGCTCTCAGCAATCCTGCAGTGTGGGCTTATTGGAGGTAACAGGAGAGATTCCTGGCCCTCAAGGACCCTCAGCATCCAAGGAGACTTCATCCCCAACCAGTAGTGCACCAGGGAGCGTGTTTGCAGAATGGAGGAGAAAGGGGGTGATACCTCCGATGACCTCTCAGCAAACCCGCTGTGTGGGACTTACTGGATGTAACAGAAGGGGTAGTTGGCCCCCTAGGACCTTCAGAGGTCAAGGGGACTTCATCCCCTAACTAGTAGTGCATCAGGATGCATATTTGCAGAGTGGTGGTGACTTACTGGGCAACTTTAAAAACAAACTTTTATTAGTGGAGGTGGGCCATGTGGCCCTCATTCCCTGGGCCAATTATAGCCATAGGGACCTCATCCCTGTGGCCTGGCCTACATGTAATAGGGGAGGAGGCCACACGCCCACCTAGGCAGATTTAAGCCCCAGGGACTCCATCCCATGGGGCCCAGCCTTTTTTATATTGATTTTTTGAGGGGAGGGGCCGCGTGGCTTTCAGCACCACAGACCCCATACCGCGGGGCCCAGCCGTGTATGCTGGGTGTCTCCATTTTTTTCTGGGACTCGGCTCAAGCAGAGTCCCAAAATGGCAGCCAACACTTCCTGGTTTGAAGTGTTGGGAGCCAATCAGATCTCAGCACAAGATGTCTCAAAATATGCAATTGAAAAAATCTTAAAATAACTCTGCAACTACTAAATGGATTTGCACCAATTTACAAAAAGGTCACTTTCTGGACCAACAGCCACCTTTCTGCAAATTTAGTGCAATTCTATTCAGCAGTTGAGACTGCAGCTGTGTCTAAAGTTGCTATACAAATTAACATGAGGAAATACATTTTGGGCCCCCGCTTGACGGATCACCCCAAAACTTTCAAGACAGCAGCTGAAGCGAGTGGCGACAAACTAGTTTTGAAAATTTCACGAGGGTTCATCAAAATACACCACAGTTATTGGCAAATGAAAGAATGCTCTTCCTATGGAAACTACTTCCTAACTATAACTACCTACTGGCAATCTCCAATAGGTAATGTATATACATAACATAGGTTACAGAGATGCTATAGTTAGGCTCGGGTTTGACTCATACAAAACAAAAGAAATTCAGCAGATATAGTTGGCTGAGCTAACTATAACACCCCCCCGCAATACACTGCTTATGACCTCACATATTACATCACTCATGACATGGTCAGTGACATCACTGATGACATCACTGATGACATCATTTAGTGACTGCGAGTGTTTTAAAAAAGTTGATGAGTGCTAAATATATATACCAAGGTGTATTGGTGAATCAGTGGATGTATGAGTGCTTGTACAGATGATTCAGTTGGTGTGTGCCTGTCTGTATAAGTGAGTGATTAGGTGTCTCAATGAATGTATAGGTGAATGACTGGGTTGTGTGAATGTCTGTATCAGTCTATTAGTTGGTGTCTAAGTGGCTGTAAGGGTTGTTAAGTGGGTACATGAGTGGCTGTGTGGGTGAGTTATTGGATGTATGTGTACCTGTATGGGTGTATGAGTGTCTGTGTGCATGAGTGAGGGGGGTGTGCAACTGACTGCATGGATGAGTGAGTGGGTGGGGGAGGTGGTGGTCCCCAGGGCTTCGATAAGCCCCAGGAGG
The DNA here is from genome assembly GCF_964204655.1 of Triturus cristatus. Taxonomy (NCBI): domain Eukaryota; kingdom Metazoa; phylum Chordata; class Amphibia; order Caudata; family Salamandridae; genus Triturus; species Triturus cristatus. The sequence goes on from NC_140582.1 coordinate 780,496,528, forward strand.
GGGGCCTGTATTCCCCTTCCTATATTTATTATAAGCCCCCAGAACCTGGCCCAACCAGGGGTTGTTTAAAAGTAAGCGTGGTAGCCCACGCTTGCTTTAAAAAAAACAACATTTGCAGCAGATTTGCAGATCCACAAACAAGTCACTGCAAATCGTCTAAAAAAAGCTTTGTACCTTTGGCGGGGTCCTTGAGGGACGCCTCTACCATACCCGGGTGGTCAGGGTATTCCGAAGATGGCTGCAAACACTTCCTGGTTGAAGTGTTGGCAGCCAATCAAATTTTAGCAGGATTTGCGAAACTTTCAATACAAGTTTTGTGAAACTTTTGTGGAGCAACAATTTATCAAGCAGTGTCAAAGTTATTGGCAAAACAAAACATGCTTTCCCTATGGAAACTTTGGTCCTGCCTATAGCTACCTACTGGCAACCGGCAGAAGTAATAGATACATATATATACAAGGCAGCTGTGTCTGCCGAAAGCGTTATGCCATTCTTGACGGATTAAATAAAAATACATAAAGAAGAACTGATCCCCAGGAGTGTCTGTGTTTACATCGCAGCAGGATCTGGGAACATATATATAGATATATATATATATATATTCACTAAAAAAAAAACATAGGTTTCAGGGGCATTATAGTTAGCTGGACATTTCCCTCGTACAAAACCCTAGAAATTCCCCCGTTATAGTTAGTTCAGCTAACTATAACTCGTGCCCCCGCAATGCATTGCTGATGACGTCACATATTACATCACTCATGACATGGTCAGTGACATCACTGATGAAATCACTGATGACATCTCAAATGACATCACTGATGGCATCACTGATGACGTCATCCAGTGAGTCTGTGTTTCTGTAAAGTTTTAATATGTTTAATATATATAGGGAAAGGCCTATGGAAGAATGAGTGGGTGTATAAGTGTGTGAATGAATGATTTTCTTGGTGCGTGACTGACTATAAGTGAGTCATTAAATGTATCTTACTGCAGACTTGTGACTAAACTGTGTGAATGTCTGTATCTGTCTGTCTGTTGGTGTATAAGTGGCTGCACGGTTTTATGAATAGCTATATGAGTGTCTATATGGGTAATTGATTGGTTGTCTGAGTATCTGTATGGGTGCCTGAGTGTTTGTGTGGGTAGGGTGTGTGTGACTCTGTGCATAGATGTGTGAGTGGGTGAATCTATGGGTGCATGATTTTAAGAGTGCATCTGTGATGGACTGTATGGTTGGGTGAGTGTATGTATGGGTGTGTTAGTGATTGAATGTATATCTCAGTGGTCCATGTGTGAGTAACTACATATGTGAAAGGCAGTGTATATGTGTGTAAGAGTATATAACTGGCTATATGTGAGACTGTGTGATTGTGAGAGTGGCTGTATGGATGAGTGTGTGCTTGTATCAGTAATTGTATAGGAGCGTAAGAATGTGGTAGTATTTTTATGAGTAAGTGAACTTGTTTGTGTATAACTGTATAGGTGAGTAAATTGGAGTGTGATTAATTATTTGCATGACTGACTAGGTGTTTGAGTATGTCTATGGATGATTGGCGGTGTCTGAGTGTCTATATAGGTATATAAATGCATATGATAGTCCTGTACTGAGTGACTGTAAGTATGAGTGACTGTACAGGTGAGTGAGTGGAGGTGTGTGTAGACCTAAGAGTCAATGAGTGGGTATGTAGTTATTGGTATTGGAGTATCTATGGTTTTGAGGATGGCCGTCTGAAATTTTGAGTCGGTGTATCAAAGGTTATATTAGGGTGTGAGAAGATGCGCTAATTTATTACATGGATGATGTCATCAGTGATGTCATCAGTGATGTCATTTTAGATGTCATCAGTGATGTCATCAGTGATGTCACTGACCATGTCATGAGTGATGTAATATGTGACATCATCAGCAGTGCATTGCGGGGGCGCGAGTTATAGTTAGCTGAACTAACTATAACGGGGGAATTTCTAGGGTTTTGTATGAGGAAAATGTCCAGCTAACTATAACGCCCCTGTAACCTATGGTTTTTTTCAGTGAATTCCTAAGGTTTTTTAAATGCCAATTCCCAACTATAACGTGCATGAAATCTATGGTTTTTTCAGTGAATTTCAAAGGTTTTTTAAATGCTTATTTCTATCTATAATTTATCTCTAAAGCTATGATGTTTAATGATTTTCATTGGATTTCTAAATTTTTCTATTTCAGTGTGTCAATTCCTTTAATTATGTTTTTGTAAAATATTTTGTTTTCACCATTTTATTTTTTCAATCATTTCTTTAAAAATTAAAAACTATTTTTTTTATTGTTTCTTTTGAAAAAAATGTGTTAATATTTAAAAATATTTTTTTATGTTTTTTAAAATATTTATATTTTCAAAACGGTTTTTTTCCCCATTTTTTTTGGGATCCGCGCACCCTATGTGCACCATTCTCGATCCCTACGCAAAAGCATCCACGCACCCAACACGATAGGAACCACGCACCCAACGCGAGAGAAATCGTGCACCCAACGCGGTAGGATGCGCAACTCCTAATTTTACCGTAAAAAACAAAATAGCCCCTATCACTAATTTTTATTATCCCCTGGGACCCCATCCCCCGGGGCTTATAAAAAAACATTGGAGACCGTGGGGGGAGCTCCAACACCCCCATGGTCCCAGCCTGCTCCCCGCACCCTTCGGGAGCCGGCATTGCTGTTCCACATGGGGAGCTGCTGACATGCAGCTCCCCGTGTGGAAAAGCAATATCGTTTGGATTTTGAAAGAGAGAGCAAGTTTCCCTGCTCTCTCTTTCAAAATCCTAACGAAGTTTGCTATGGGAGGGCGGGAGAGTCCCGCCCTCTCATAGCAAACAACAGTGTCCTGGGGATGGGCACCCCAGGACACTGTAGGCCCTGGGGTCCCCAGGGCCATCGAGGGCTCCAGGAGGGGGGCCATGCAGCCCACCTCTCCCTATTAATTTATAAACATTTTGCCCCCGGGATTTGGCCCACCCGGGGGATAATTATTAATGAAGAGCAGGAGCCCGTGCTTCGGGTTTTTTTTTCCGGCCGGATCCGCGCACCCTGCGCGCATTTCGCCGTTTAAAAAATAAAATAAAATAGGGGGGCCCCAGGGGGTCCTTCTGGGACCCCCTAAGCAACACTAGAGGGTCAAAGTATTTCTACCCTGCCCCCTTTACATCTTTCACACACTTATTTCCCTTACTTAATCAGCCTCGCTTCTACCGAGGCACAAAATGGCTGCCAACAGTTCCTGGTTTCGAATGTAGACAGACACTTGACAGCTAATTAGCATTCAGCACGTGATCGGGAGGGTGCGCGCTCGGTTCGCAGAGGGTGCGCTTTGGGTGCGCATAGGGTGCGCGGATCCTCCGAGGCCATAGATATACCTATCTTTTTTACTCTAATTTTCTCAGGAACTACTGAACGGATCTACACCATTTATGCAAAAGGCACAAGTCTGAACTGAGGACTACCTCTTTGCCAAATTTGGTGTAATTCCGTTCAGCAGTTCGGGCTGTAGCTGCATGTTTCTCAACAATAAGGAGCTCCAGGGGAAGGAACTAGTGGGTCATCCCCCACTCAAATCACTATATACCACACCAGACCCACTAGATAACGTACAGTACTTGCTTGTTTATATTGTGTACTGCCAGGATTGGGGAGGGAAGACTCATCTCATCACGACCACCCTCAATAATCTGTATTTGTGAGGTGGATTCCTGATAGCCCAATATCTGTACTGTTTATTTAAAAAAAGCAGTGACTATTGCAAGAACCCTAAGCTTGTGGACCACAGTTATCAATTGTAAGGCTGTGGCAACCCCCACCGTGAAAATTAGTGGGAGAAAAGAAGAAAAGAAGAAAAAATGTGCAGAGCAAGGAGGCACCTCACGTGCGCAACACCTTAGCGGGCTGACACTGGTTAGATGATTACCAGTACTGCCACGTTTCTCATCATCGGTTGCCACCTTGTTCAACAAAAAATGGAAACTGTACCAACAAAAATTAAAGAAAACACAACGGTGAAAAAAAGGAGTGATCAATTACACACCAAAGTCCTGACTTTAAAATTGAGAGCGGGCCATGACTACCACAACTTTATTCTCTGCTCATGGACCACTTCAACAATAAAAAGTGCTGTGATTAAACAGACACGAAGTCAAACGCCAACATGTTTCCTTGCCATACTTGTGCGGCAAATTCTTCAGGGCAACAGGACTTCATTCACCATATCAGCAAAATTCATGCTAGATTTATTTGTGACCGTTGTCAGCCAAAGAGTCTCATACCGGCTCGACACGAGCTTCGTCTCAGCCGCGGCTGAGACGAAGCTCGTGTTGCCAGTATTAACGAATGCCCAGAGGCTACAACAAGGCTGATGAAATTTAGAATCACAGCCCGTAATAAGACGCTGTCGAGCCGGTGGCAACCGATGATGAGAAACGTGGCAGTACTGGTAATCATCTAACCAGTGTCAGCCCGCTAAGGTGTTGCGCACGTGAGGTGCCTCCTTGCTCTGCACATTTTTTCTTCTTTTCTTCTTTTCTCCCACTAATTTTCACGGTGGGGGTTGCCACAGCCTTACAATTGATAACTGTGGTCCACAAGCTTAGGGTTCTTGCAATAGTCACTGCTTTTTTTAAAATAAACAGTACAGATATTGGGCTCTCAGGAATCCACCTCACAAATACAGATTATTGGGGGTGGTTGTGATGAGATGAGTCTTCCCTCCCCAATCCTGGCAGTACACAATATAAACAAGCAAGTACTGTACGTTATCTAGTGGGTCTGGTGTGGTATATCGGGCTGTAGCTGCGTCAACCGGTCCTATGGGAAATTGCTTGGGGAAAATGCATTTTGGGACCCCCTTTTTTCTCAGCCCCCGCTTGACGAATCACCACGAAACTTTCAGGATAGGAGCAGACCGGAGCTGGCCAAAAGTTTGGAAAACTTCGCGAAGATTCGTCAACCGGCGCCAGACTTATTGGGAATAGAATGTTGAGGATTTCCTATGGAAAATAGGTCCTAACTATAACAACCTACTGGCGACCGCCAGTAGGTAATATATATATATATATATATATAGTCTCAAAGATGAACAGGACATGCATTTCAGATGTGACCTCATACATTACATCCCTTCCTATTTCTTTGTTATACGTTTTGTAACTGTTCTGGTCATTTAAAAGAGTAACCGTAACCCCATTACCCTTATCATTCTCGTTAGCCTCCAATATGAAATGTACTTTCAGTGTGCTGTATGCCATTTTGCACCTCGCCACCAAATTTTTCCACTGAAAACTGACTTTGCAATGCAAATTGCCCTGCTGAAATTTATTTGTAAACTATCAGACACTTCAGGTGTAAAAAAAGGTTTTGGGGGCATAACCATACCACAATTGTCCTTTTCTATAATCATGTCTGTGAACATCAATAGTTGTTATCTCCAATACTGTTGGTATAAGTCATTTCATATTTAGTTTTCACTTCCACATCCAGTTTTTTTTTTAAACTTTTTTTATTTATTCAGAAAAGTAACACTAAACAGTGCTGGTTACACTTAGCAAAGTCCAATATCATGACACATACATTGTAGGTTATTTACACAGGTATGACGTTGCAAAGAGTCGCCTTAAATTACATCTCAGATTATCAAAGTGTCCAGACTCCTAATCTTGGGCATGTATCTGTCCCTTTAATAGTTCTTGTGGGCTAGTCGCTTAAGTCTGGGTCTAATTATTCAGCCGGGGGGTCACAACTATTGCCCCGGGAACGAATTCCACTTGCCCCACACCTGCTCCCACTTTTTGGGACATCCTCTGTGTGCGAAGACTGCATTTTCTACCACCATTGATCTATCCATATCTTGGCACCAGTGTCGGTGTAAGGGGGCCATTGGCGCGCCCCAATGTTGTGCGATATTGCATTTAGCCAACGTAATCCCAAGAGTCGCCCAGTCCTGTGCCGCGTGATTAAGGTCGGTTGGTTCCCATATATTGAGGAGGCACCTTTTCGGCTCAAGGGGAACTTCAAAACCACACACCCGAGTAATTGTCTCCATAACCGCCTCCCAGTAGAATGATATGTGAGGACAGTCCCAAAGCGTGTGGTAAAATGTACCCTGTGTCCCACATCCTCGCACACAGAGAGGTGTCTCAGCCTGGCCTATTTGGTGGAGCATGGTTCTAGTGTAGTACGTCCTATGTAGGATCTTCAGTTGCACCAATTGTAATCGAGACGGGATTGCCACCTCTCGTGGGACGCCAATGCTTCCTGCCAATCCTGGTCGTCCATGTCTCCAAGGTCAGCCCGCCATTTATCTCGTAAGGCTTGTGTAGGATCTTTTTGATTGTTAATTAGGTAAATAGGTTCGGGGACAAAGGACATCCCTGTCTGGTCCCGCGCCCCAAAGGAAGGTCCTCAGATATGCGTCCATTCACCACTACGTGTGCCATGGGCTGTGTATATAACAACCGGTCCACGCACAAAATTTGGGCCCAAAGCCAAAGTGCTGCAGCACTGCAAACATAAATGGCCATTCCACCCGATCAAAGGCCATACTGGCGTCCTGCGATAGAAAACTGCCTCTTCTTGGATAGTGGACATTCGGGCCATCACTCCGTGTAGCCATCTTAGGTTTATGGCTGTGTTGCGGCATGGCATAAAATCGGACTGATCCGGGTGTATAAGGGATGTGAGGTGTGGTTGGAGCCTGGAGGCTAGTACTTTGGCTAGGATTTTCGCCTCTGCATTGAGGAGTGAAATTGGGCGATAGGAGTTGCAGTCCTGAGGGGGCTTGCCAGGTTTTGGGATCGTCACTAAAGTCGCTATTCTCTGATCCTTGGGGAGTATTCCCTTTTCTAGACTGTCTTCATACATTTTAATTAAGTGGGACCCCAGCCTTTCCGCTTCCGTTTTGTAGAGTTCTACCGGAATGCCGTTGGGACCTAGTGCTTTACCTGATTGTAGCCCCGTAAGTGCAGAGGTAATTTCGTCCACTGTGAGTGGCTCGTCTAAGGTGTCGGCGTCTTGGGATGTCAAAGTTGGCAAACGGATATCTTTGAGAAAGTCCAGATTCTCTTCCACTGTGGCATTTGTGGTGGGTGTGTAAACTGCCTCATAGTGCCGTGCAAAGGCTGTTACTATGTCTTGTGGGTCCGTTATGTCCTCCCCAGAAGGTGAGTGTAGGTGGGCCACCCACCGACTAGCGCGTTCTTTCTTGTCGAGCCATGCAAGCAACTTACCGGCTTTGTCCCCTGTCTCATATATCATGTGTTGCGTTTTTCCGGCCTTCGCCTTAGCGTCCTCCCATGTGTAGTCCCTGTATGCTTGTTTGGCCAAGTCTAGAGCGTGCGTTGTATCATCGGTCTGTGTTCTTGGGTGTTCTTCGTCGGCTACGCTAACTGCCCTCTCGAGTTCCTGCACTGTTGTGCCTTGTCCCGTTTGTGTGAGGTTATTACTGATATTGCCTACCCTCGTATGACTGTCTTATATGCCTCCCATAGAGTACCAGGGGAGGCAACTGAGTGTGTATTTTCTTGGAAATACTGTTTCGTAGTTTTGCGCAGGTGTTTCCTGATAGTCGGGACTTTTAAGTACCCCGGGGAAATTGGATAGATGCGTTTATGTCCCGTGTGGTACGATGTGTAAGTTACTGACAAGGGAGAGTGGTCAGATATTCCTCTAGGGAGGTGTGTGATCTCTGTGATTGCTGCAAGGCTTGCTGGGGATGAGAGAATATAATCAATCCTTGACAAACTATTATGGGCCCCAGAGTGGTATGTGTATTGGCGCGTTGTGGAGTGTCTTGCCCGCCATATGTCTACAAGTCCCATAGCTTCAGTGAAGTCGTGTAGGTGTGTGAGGGGGTTCCCCTGGTCTCGTGGTGGTAACCTATCCCAGGAGGCATCGAGAACGGCGTTAAAATCACCTCCTATAACCAGTTCCCCAGGGGGTAAGGTGAGCAGGAACTTACCGAGAGCTGGGAGGGCCAGGCTATGGAGCGCAGGGGGGACATATACAGCGACTAGGTTGTAGGATCGTCCCTCCCATTGACAGGATAGTGCCTCAAAACGCCCCTGATCATCCGTCTGGGTGCTATGTATTATTAGTGGGCAGCTCTTTCGTATCATTATCCGCACACCTCTCGATCCCGTAGTGAATTCGGAGTGCACTATCATTTTGAACACCAATCTGTCCAGTGCTTTAGTGGCAGTTCCCACCAAGTGAGTTTCTTGTAAAAGGACTACGGATGGAGTTTGTCTCTTAAGATATTGTAGTACAAGCCCTCTTTTAATTTTGTTGCCTAGGCCATTAACATTCCACGATATGAGAATGGGGGGGGGGCAGGGCCTGCGAGTGTCGTCCAGACCTAATGGCGAGGGGTCAGGAACTATGTCACTCAGGGCGTTGAGGCAACTCTGTGACATTGGAGTCAAGTGTGAGGGTTGATGGGTTTAACCTTGAGTTGCATGGTACCAGCAGAAAACAAATAAACATTTCTAAGAAGAAAAAGAACACAAAGTCCAACAATACTTAGATCCCAAAAAAAACCTTCGCCCCCCTCCTTGCCTCCCTGCTAGACGGATTTCCGACTACCCGCCACCCCAACTGTGCAGAGCACTTTAATCCCATGAACAGTACCTGCGTGTGAGGGGAGAGGACATCCGGAGCACTCCGAACATCCCTTCACTCCAAGACATTGAAGAGGTCAGAATATTACGTTAAATATGGCATCAAAATTAAAGGTTCAGTCTCGGTAGTAGGTCTCTAGTTGTTCCGTTCTGGACCTCCACGGATGAACTGGGCCGTAGCCCGGTCTCTTGGTATAAGGTGATTGGAGGTTCCAGTCAGTGAAGTCTCAGCACCGCCAAGTCGGCGATCACCATCCATTGGGGGTCAGTCCTCTGTGTCCATTTGGTGTTTTTCCATTTGTCTCCGGCCTTGGGATGCTGCTTCTGCTGAGTGGCATTGGAGTCGCCCGTTGCCGTTCTTAGATCTGTTGACCGGTCGCCAACCCTCCAGCCAGTCGTGGGCATCCTCTGGCCTCTCGAAGAACCAGGTCTTACCGTCTGCTACTACTCGAAGCTTTGTGGGAAAAAGCATGGAGTATACAAGTTCTCTGTGTTGGAGTTCCTTCTTGACCTCAAGGAAACTCCTTCTTTGCTTGGTGACTGCCGGCTTGTAATCCGGGAAGAAGGAGATGACGGAGTTTTCTATCCGCAGAGGTGGAGCCACTTTTGCTGTTTGGAGGATGGTGTCACGGTCCCTGAAATTGAAGATCCTGGCCAGGATCGGTCGAGGGGGTGTTCCAGGCTTTGGCTTACCCCCGGGTATTTTGTGCGCGCATTCCACTGAAAAGAAGCCAGAGAGACCCCTTGGCTGGAGGTGATTCTTGATGAGGTCTTCTACATGGAGGTCTATGGCTGGCAATCCCTTTGATTCCGGGACTCCTGTGATACGGACGTTGTTGCGTCTCGGTCTGCCTTCTTGGTCGTCCAGTTTGGCTGCCATCTGGTGGTCCTGAGCTTCCAATTGTTGGACCTATCGCTGGAGACTGGCTGTGTCCTTCGTGAGAGACGCCATCTTGGTTTCGACTTCAGTCATTCTTGAGGCCATTTTCTGGAAGTCTGCTCAGAGGAACGATACATCCCAGGAAATGGACCCCACTGTCGTTTGGACGTTCGTCAGGGCGGACATTATGTCTAGCAATGTGACTTCTGGTTGGCATTCTGGCGTGGCACCAACCCGCCGTGGGTGTCCGCTGGGTGGACGTGCCCGTCGCATCTTGGGAAAAAGCATATTTGTCCAATTTGGCTAGCTGGTCGCTCGTGGAACCCGGCCCCCCATCAGGCCCTCCCCGCAAGATTGCTGATGTGTCGCAGTACTCACCGCCGCCTGCCACGTGACTGCGTGTCACCTTGCGGCCTGTCGGGTTTCCTGCTCGATTGTGAGGCGCCTCTGGTTCCGGTGCGGGTCAAATTAGTCCTGGCCCTGTGTAGTCCGTATCTATGGCTTGTAGCGGTTCGTCGGGCGCTGAATTTAAGGCCCCAAGCAGAGGGGTCCCTTGAAATATGTGGTTCGCGAGGCCTCTCCGCGTGTGTCAGCGTGGTCCCAGTATGATGTCTCAGGCAGCCCGGAGTCGCACAGGGGGATTCCGGTCTCTCTCGCCTATGCCTGCGTGCCCTTTTTTGGGGGGTTTGGGTGGGGGGGGTTGTGCAGGAACTCTGTAGGTGATAGTGGCGCTGGAGTGCCGGGTATTCTGTAGACTCAAAGTGGAGTCATTCAGTGCAGCCAGGCAGTGCGGGCCCTCCAGTGTTCCAGGAACTGCGTAGGATCTCACCACCAGGGCGTGGGCCCCCCACCTGGGAGTCCCAGCGCTATAGTCTATGCCTCTCTCTTACAGTAGCGTGGTCTACTAGTTACGAGATAAAGGTGGTCCCCCGGGGCCCTCCGGTGCACCCTGCCTCACTGCTCCCTTCTCCTGTGAAAACCTATTAATACGTTGGGCGCTGTTTTAATGTACCTATGGATGAGATTTGATCTCTTTGCACAGATTAAGACTCTTCTGTTCAGGTTTTACTTTTTTAAGGACCAGTCTGCAGCGCTACAGGAGGCATTCATTTGCAGTTAGAATCGATTCTCTAGCCTCTGGTTTTAAACCTCTTTCAATCCTGTGTTTCTTTCCATGTGCACGCTTTGCATAGCGCTTCATGGGGCCCACGGACGTTTAGCGTCTTGGCTCTGGCTTTAGCTCCTTGGCTCTGGTTGAGAAAGGGCACCGCCGGTGTCAGGGCTCTGCAGGCTCTTTCCCGCGTGGGGCTATAGCGGCTCGCCGGGCGGGAGTTGCGGATAGCAACTGTGACTCTCCCGGTGCCTGAAATCGCCGCAATGTTGACTTGCCTCACGGGGCATCCCCAAGCTCTCAAGGGCGTCGCACCAAGCAGCCGCCCAGGCGCAGTCCCCACAGCGACGCGGCGCCCCCCGCTCCTCACCGCTGCTCAGTTGTCTAGTTGGACCGAGCGGGCCGCGGGTCTTCCGATTACGTGAGAGCGCGGCTCCGTGCACGTCTGTAGGCCGCTCTTTGCCTCGCACCCACGGATCTGCAATACCTCGTCGGTTCCGCTCCAAACTTGATCGGGACGTGTCTCCAGTGTTCCGATGACGATAACGGGTCTTAGGAGATGGTTTTTGTCAGGATAAGTGGCCGGATTAGTATGGGATGTTCTCGCGCTGGCTGATGCTCGGTTAGGTTGCGGTCATTAGTCTCGGCTGCAAGCCACGCCCCCCTCCACATCCAGTTTTGATGGATTGCAAAAAAGGAGCATCTAATTACCATTATATGCGTGATAGTGCCAGAAAAATATATTATGTGTTCTTACTAAATAACATTTAGCTCATGGTAAGAGTGAGAACATTGAACGGCTATTGGAAAATATAATTTTTTGACTCACAAAAAGTGTCCTCTGTAAGCAGCCCTGTGGATAGGCAAGTGACCAGACTGTTTCGGAACATTGGCATCAGCCCCATACTCCAGGAGAAGAGATATTGCATCTGGGTTTCCTCCAGCAGCAGCTTCGAATATTATGGAAGCACAGTCAGAAGCCTGAGAAAGAACATTAGCACCTGTTGGGAAATATAGCAAATGTAATTAAGCTGGACATTTAATGAATATAAACCACTTAATAGTATTACTTAAACCATGAGAATTGAATTGTACACTTTAACGAAAAAGTGATTGGCCAGCATTTGAGCAAAATCAAGTTGACAATAAAATAAATCACATTTCTTCACTTCATTAACTAAATCAGGGCTAGAAATATATCAATGATGGAGATGAATTTGGACAACACCGTCACCTTCGCAATATCATTATAGAGTTCATGTTTTAATCATTGGTTAATTTGTAAAAAATTAAGTGGTGGGGCTCTCGTCAGGAAGCAGCTTGCACCACCAAATTTCTCCTGTTTTGTATAAACATAAGTGACAGGGCTCTCGTCAGGAAGCTGCTTACACCAGCCCATTTCTCCTGTTTGCGCCACCTAAAACAGAGCCAACTGCTAACCATGAAATTGGGGAGAGGATGTGGCGTAATGACCAGAGCTCCAGACTTCAGAGCTGGGGAACCAAGTTCGAGTCTTGGAGTCGCCTAAACATCCTTTGATTCTGGGCAAATAACTTAATCTCCAGTAAATTAATAGTCCTTAACTGGTATTCATGAAAAGCGGTCATGTTGCTAATTAAGTGCCAGTGCTGAGCACTGGAAACCACTGGCTCAAATTAAGCATTGGTTTTAATATGATAGTAGTAGTTGTTCTGAAACTGATACCTTGTGGGAATTCCCTGCCACCCAATTTATGCACCCCAAGTCAAAGTGAGAGTGCATTATGGGGGTGAAGGGCAGTTATCACAAAGGTAATGCCCTCTTAAACATTAATTATTATTATTACAATCTCATCGTTGAGAGAAGTAGGATTTAATCGACAAACACATTAAGCTGCAGAATAAAAGAAAACTAAACTAAAGTCTGTGCAGTAGCCAGATGTACTAGCAAGCAACGTGTACCGTAAAATGAACTCCACAACAGCAGCAACAACATCACATAATTAAGTAAAAAGTCGGACTTTACTGCCAGTTTGAGCCCTCTTTCTGAGTGAGCTGATTGTAAGCACAGCTTGAATATTTTCCTGTGTCTTCTCTGGTCCATACAGGCGTGACACATGATAAAGTGGCTGACATGCCTCAATACAATAAGTGGTAGTGGTCCCTTTGAGAGGGGACCGCACAAGAAATGTTAGATGACATGCATCTGTGAAGCTAGCGTTGGTGCAGCAGACAGAAAAAAAGATATTTCTGTGCACAAGTTTCACTTGTGTGTGTCAGCTCTCACTCCATATGTTGCGATGGCTTCCCCCTTTTTCTGTAACTCATATTCCATCCATCCTTCAAGAATGCCACATATGTGTCACTAATGAGCCGTTACCATGCAGTGATTGACCTCACACCATTAAGAACCTACAAAAACGGCTACCTATGAACTACTGGGAAGGGATTAATAGCATGTCACCAAGAATGCCCACAAATATGCCACTGATTGACAACAGGGATAGCCAAAATTCTGCCCAGGGTGCCTTAGTGTATCAAGGGCTACCATTGCTAATCACCGCACAGGGCCACTGACACACACGCATACACTCACAGACATTCACATAAACTTTCATTCTGGCATGGTTGTGAATCCTCGTCTGCATGGCTCTCGGCTTCCTGGCTCCCAGCTTCAGGATTCAATGCTGCATGCTGTGCCCCTCATGGCTCGTGGCACCTGCTATGATATCAGCCTTCATCCAGCTATACTATAAGAAACAATAGCAAGCTGTTATGATTGACGGCTTCCACTTGTCGTGACCAGGTCCACAAGTTTCAACCTAATGAGGAGCCGGGGTAGAGCTGCTCCCCTTCTCTTTTTTTATATGCCCCTGCCTTTCATGGCTTCTGATAGGGCAGGTGTCTGATGATGAAGAAGGCCTCGGAGGCTCCATTCAATGGCACGCGCTTGGGTTTGGCCCTAAAGACTATAGCACATGTTGTTAATCTTAAACCCCTAATTTACTGGGGAAGACTTTCATCTAGCAAGGTGCAATATCCCTGTAAGAATGCATTCTCTGAACTGTAAAGATTGGATCTTGGTTTCATTATGTCAAGTCCTGGTTTTACAGGCTGGACATCAGAAAGGCTTGGGACAATCCTGAATCTATCACCAAGGCAACTGGAACACCTGAAAGTAAGGTATTGGCCGCATGTGGGTGAAAGGTGGCTCACGGAGTCTAGCTCAGGAAGCAGGACAGGAACATTTCTTGACTTTAAATGTACACTTGACTAACTTTGAACATTTGTTGGACAAGAGAGATTCGCCAGAAGTGAGATCGTTGTTCTAAAACATTCAGACAAGGGTTTCCGCTTTTTGGAAGATGTCTGGTCTCCACCAATCACTACATAGGACCTAAAATTAAAAAAACATAGCTGCTATTCAGCTTCATACCCTTTCGTATTAAGAGTTCCATGATATCTCTGTATCCGTTTTGAGATGCCAGGGCCAGCGGCGTGAGCCCGTAGGAACTGCGTGGGTCGGGATCAGCCCCAGAGAGAACCAGAAGCTGAGCGATATCCTTGTGCCCCAGCCGCGCGGCTTCATGGAGGGCTGTCCTCTCATTGACACATCGCAAGTTTACATCTGCCCTGCAGCTTATTAGTGAAGAGGCAATGTCATATGATCCATGGCGGATGGCTGTAAGGTGAAAATGGAAACTGACGTTATTTTAAGGTTTTTCACAACAGGTTACAATAAGTAATTCAGATTGAACGTTGCGCAATAAATTCTTTGCTATTTGTATTTAATGGGCTTCTTACATTTTCCTTGCTTATGTAAACCTAGAAAAAAGCCACAATTAAAAAAGACAAAGAAAACAGACAGCCCATACTATGGGCCTTGTTACGTGCCCCTAGGTCCCCATAACACACATCGCATGCACCTATTCATGCTGAAGCTGAGCTTGGTGGCATTCTAGTGAAACAGGGGATTTGAGTGCCGAGGATCAGTCTCAATGCAGTTAAGAAATGTGGGGCCCTATTATGTATAGGGCGCACAGTCCCTGTTTGCGCCTGGTGCACCTTTAAACAGGTGCACCGACGCAAACAGGGAAAGTGCGCCCTAATACATAGAATACACTGCACCCAAGGCAGCCTCAAACTCATGCTGCCCTGGGGGCAGCTCATTCAAGTGAAATACTGTGCAGCTTTAAAGAAGCCGCTCCGTGTTTCACAGTGCAGGCGGCAACCTGCCTGCACTTTTAAAGGAGATTAGAGATCCCCTTGCAGGCAGGTGTAGTCAGTGACTGCACCCGCCTGCAAGGGGAGTCTGGGGGGTCCATGGGATCCTCTTTACCCCTGCCAGAGGGCTGCTCATAGGGGGCGCACTAACAGTGTGCCAGCTTTTAAGTAGCGCACCGTCAGTGCACCTCCTGACAGCTGCTTTGCCGTTGTGCCCATGTCTGTAATATAGTGATGGTGCAGAGGCAAAGGTATTCCTTCACGTGAATGGGTCACGCCCCCAGGCAAATGAGAGAAAGTCCTCTGTAGTGCGCCAGTGCTATCGGTATTACAGAGGGGGCAGCACAAGTTTCTGCGGCCCCTTATGTAATACCAAAGTGCCCCGGGGGCACGAAAAGCAGACACAAACCGCTGTTGTGCCCCCAGGGCACCGTCTGTAATACAGCCCGTGCATACAGCCTCATTTATTTGACCTCAACTTCAGTTGTTAATGTAAAAGCACCTCTGTTTCACAATATAGCCTTTCCCACATGAAGAAAAGCCACTGAATCCTGAGTCCATGGAGTAAAACACTTTATTTCATATAGTCCTTTGGCAGCCAGCAAAATATAAATTGCCCCAACGCGTTTCATCTCTGCCAACGAGCCTTGCTCACCGGAAAAATTAAATGAAACCTGCTTCCAGAAACGACCATATCTTTAAAGGCCTCCTTGATTAAGTGATTCACGGAGCCAGAAAGTCATTTACATGCGCCTGCGCAGTGAATTCAAATCGGAACTTCGTATTTATTTTGCAGCGTTTGATCCGGCCCATAAAATCCTCTATAGAAAGGCACTAACCAAATACAAATGCCTCCTAATCACTGAAAAAAGTAATTACTACCTTAAACAAATTGAACCGGCGCAAGATTTTGCCAAACAGATGTTCCAGGTAGTTACCAAGTTATCAGGACAAGGGACAAACCCCCCATAATCGCCTCCCAAACACTCTGTAACTCACTGGCCAGCTACTTCCAAGAAAAAGTCAGTCCCATCTACGCCAACTTTGCAGCCCACACTATGACCGACAACCCCACAGGAGCTCCCAGCAAAGTCAATAACCCTCCTCACCCCCGCAAAATCACTCCAATCGACGAACAAACCTCTCCCACACTAGAGGAATTTAGTCAAGTCTCTCCAGAACAGATCTCTCACCTAATTACCACGGACAAATCCGGATGCCCCAACGATCCTTGCCCCCCTTCCACTCTCAAACTGATTCCTGACATCATAGGCCCTAACCTAGCAAACATCTGCAACTCGATGTTCAGGACAGGCACGTACCCTTCCATCTGGAAAAAAGCCTTCATCAAGCCCCTATTAAAGAAGAACAACCTCGATCCCACAGATACTAAAAGCTGCAGACCAATTGCCTGTCTCCCATTCCCAGCAAAAATCGCTGAAAAAATCATGAACACACAGATAGCACACTTTATTGACGAAAACAACCTACTTGACAAAACCCAGTTTGGCTTTAGAAAGGGCCATGGCACTGAAACAGCTCTCATCAAAGCGTCTGATGAAATCAGGAAGACACTTGATGGGGGAGATGCCGCGGTCCTCGTGCTGCTGGACCTCTCAGCGGCATTCGACACGGTTGACCACGCAACCTTGATCAACCGTGTCGCAGCCATCGGCATCACACATAAAGACAAGGCCCTCCTGGCCTCCTTCCTTTCCAAACGCACTCAATCAGTGACGCTCGGTGACTTCAACTCCCTGTCATTTGCCCTCCCATGTGGTATGCCTCAAGGATCTACACTGAGTCCGACCTTGTTTAACATCTATGTGTCGGACCTGGCGAGGGTCATCAAAACTTACAACATGGGCCTAACATCGTATGCCGACGACATGCAACTGGTGCTAGTGGTCCACAATGACGGAGAGGCAGTGGCGTCAAACTTCCAAGAGGGAATGCTAGCCATCAGTGCCTGGATGGCAAACAATTGCCTCAACTTAACCTCTGACATGACGGAGGAGGTGATGATCTTCGGTAACCTCTCCCCTGCCTGGTCCACTTCTTGGTGGCCAGCTAAGTTAGGATCACCTCCGTCCCCCGTCTCAAAGGTAAGAAATCTAGGTGTTATGTTCGACGACAAGCTGTCATTCATACACCATGCCAACGCAGTCGTCTCGGGATCCTTCTAAGTTATCAAGATGATAAAGAAACTTCTACCTTTCTTCCCAACCAACTCTGGTAGGACTCTCATTAGCACACTAGTCATGTCCAAGGTCGATTACTGTAACGGCCTACTCATCAATGCCCAAGAAAGAGTCCTAAACAAGTTACAACTAGTGCAGAATGAAGCCACTAGACTTCTGACAGCCACCCCCAAATTTGAACCAATATCCAACGTGGCACGACAGCTCCACTGGTTGTCCATCAGGAGCAGATCCAAGTTCAAGGCGCTGTGCATTGCCTACAAGGCAGTCCATGACATAGGACCGGAGTTTATCAGGAAAACTCTTTGCCCCTACAATCCCACCAGACCTTTACGTTCATCAGCAGCAAACCTACTGATTGTTCCCCGAACCAAAAAAGCCTCTTGGGGTGACAGGACATTTATGGTCGCCACCACCAAACTATGGAACAAGCTTCCCCTCCACATCAAGACCAGTCCCACTCTGCTCACTTTTTGAAACCAAATAAAGACCTGGCTCTTTAACCAATAGCCATCCGTGCCAGCCTTCCTCTGCCCAGTCCGCAGCGCCGAGACACCCAAGGATATTTGTGGACTTTATAAGTTGCATAAATAAATAAATGAAATCCTCCTTGCAAACTTTGCCTGGTGTCATTAATAAAGGCCAATTCAGTGCACAAATTTCCAATGTTATTCCACAGCTTGCAGGCATATCATGGCAAAATATTAAACATGGTGCCTTACTTTCACATGGAGTCCGTGAGCCTGAAAGGCATTTAAGCTCACATCCCTAACTTGTCCTCCCTGGTATTGCTTTTTGGAAATCCTGTCTTTTCCAGAGATAAGAAGAGCGAGTCGGGCCCCCCTTTGGTCAAACAATCCCATCCAAAGTTGCTCCATTAAAGGTGCCTCAGACTCAAGCAGGGCGGCTTCAGTGTGGCAGGCACGGAACACCCTGCCTTTAAATCATACATACATACACATATATATATATATATATATATATATATATATATATATCTGTTTCCAAAAGTTTTCCATGCATTAAGAACGCACTCCACAGCAGGTAGGTTTCACACCCTTTATTTGCAGATGAAAGTGTAATTGCATTCCGACCTTTTTCAAACCTCCTGCCTGACCCTTTTCAAAGCTTTTGTGCTTCTTTTTCAAAGGCATCCCTGATTTCAAAGCAATGTTCCTTGAACATAGTATTCTACGTGCTCCTTCATTTATAGGCCTCCGGTTTGCCTTCCTTAATGGATTTTGTTTACTGATGCACACTGGTACTTGTGGTCATATTTGGCAATTAATGATACCTTCCAGTATGTTCTGTGTAATTCACATAACTTTTAAGGACAAATTAAGCCCTCCAGTGGGCCTCGGAATGGAATTTCACCTTCCCAATTCATTGCGCAGCTGTGTCTGCATCGGAAAGGAAAATTCCCCTCCTGCAGCCTCTCGTTAGTTCCATGGGCAGTGCAATCCTCCAGGGCTGGAAAAGGCCGTGTATCTTTGTTTCCAAAAGTTTTCCCTGCATTAAGAACACACTCCACAGCAGGTAGGTTTCACACCCTTTATTTGCAGATGAAAGTGTAATTTCATTCTGACCTTTTTCAATCCTCCTGCCTGACGCGTTTCAAAGCTTTTGTGCTTCTTTTTGAAAGGCATCCGTGATTTCACAGCAATGCTCCTTGAACACAGTATTCTACGTGCTCCTTCATTTATAGGCCTCCGGTGTGCCTTCCTTAATGGATTTTTTTACTGATGCATGCTGGTACTTGTGGTCATATTTGGCAATTAATTATACCTTCCAATAGGTTCTGTGTAATATATATATATATTCCTGACAGCTCACTCTACTTCATCAAGGACGGGCACAAACTCCAGTATCTTGTGCAAAAATAATTTATTTGTGCAACTTGTCCACCATAACATTTCAGCCAAGCCTGGCCTTGTTCACTATGCATTGGCAAAATGCCAATGTTTGACAGAATTGCCAAAATTACATCACTTATTAGGAGACAAGTTATACATTGTATGTTGCTTAGTAAATGTGTAAATGCATAACATTAGAACATACATATTATTAAAGGGCATTTTAAAACATGATAATTATGGTATACAGGTACTGCAAAGCAAGAATCAGGTGCAAAGCAATCGTAAAATCACAAGATGTATACTTGATTAAAATACCTCATATGTTAAAATTTAAAAGCATCAATGCAGGTGAACGTATCATAATGTGTACAGGATCTTCTGATTATAACCACATATATTATTTAAAATATGTGCAGGTCTAAAGCCCAAAGTGGGCATAGTGTTGCCAGACAGTACTTTCATATAGATCATATCTGCCCATGTTTGTGTCTAAATCTCATAGTGTACATACATAATCAGCACCAATTTATGTTACAGGTTTCAATTAAAGTCACATATTAGCTTTTTTGTGCATCATATTATCATCTCAACTTTTGATTAAATCTATGCATTGTCTGCTTATGTTGGCCAAGCCCTTGATTAAAAATAACAGTGTAAAATGAAATGTGTTTTTTCTCATAAAGAAAGGTGTAGGCTAACTGCCGATATTGTATGAATACTGTCAATCTCTTCAAGCAGTTCATATACAAATCTGTACGTACGATTACAGAAAATTGTGTAACTTCTCACTAATATTTAGATCATTAGGTGACTTAGTGTCGAGACTATGAATGTATCGTGTTTCTAACTGTCTCAGCCTCACTTCTCTATTTTCACCCCGTCTAAGTTTAGGGACTGCATCAATCACAAAGTATGCCAGACAGTTAAGATTGTTATTCTGGTATTGCTTGAAATGTCGAGCCACAGGATAGTTGGGGTCAGAGTTAACAATAACTCTGAGATGTTGGAGAATCCTTACATGCACCTGCAGTTTGGTACTTCCCACATACCGTACTTTGTAGGTGCATACCAGGATATATACCACAAAATCAGTTTTGCAAGTATAAAGATGAGTGATTTTGACAGGACTGTCATCAAAGGCAGTTAGGTAATGTGTTGTATTGGACCCAGAGCAACATGCTTTGCATGAACTGCACTTATAAAAGACAGTCCTAGCTGAAAGCCCATTTTCAGTCTGAATAGCCTCAGGGCTACTGCTCACCAATGCATTGCTCATGCTGAGTGCTCTCCTAAAGGTCATAGTGGGTTTTTTGGGAAGTTTGGATCCTATGATTGGATCAGTCAAAATAATGGGCCACTGCCTTCTACGTATAGATCTGATTTGTTATTCTTCCATGTTAAAAGACAGTATTCATTTCACATCTGATTGATTATTACTGGTAATGCATGCTACATTCTTGGTAGTCATACTGTCCCTAAATAGAATAGATTCCCTGCTATCACGATTCACCCTTCAGCTGGCTTGATCAAGGCTTTTTGTTACATACCCATGGGACAGAATTCTCTGTTTAGCCTCCTGTTGGCACTTGATTAGATTGTGTTGTTGGCTACAATTTCTTTGCAGTCTTAACATTTCCCCATAAGGGATACTGTCCTTAAGATGTCTGGGATGAAAACCTTTTCCATGCAATATTGAGTTGCCAGCTGTAGGTTTTCTATATAGCTTGGTCTCAATTTTATTCTTGTCTACATAGAGGTGTACAGCCAATAAGTCAATTTCCTGTTTATTCACACTGGCTGCAAATTCTAAATTTAATAAATTGACATTGATTTTTTACGCAAACTCAGTCACACTATCTAGTGACCCATTCCATATGACAAATACGTCATCTATATAGCATAGCCTACAGACAATATGGCCTTCCAAGTCACCACCCTGCTCCCCCATGAGTACCTGCTCCTCCACCATCCCATTTAAAGACATGCATAACTGGGTGAAAAACAGACACCCATGACAACTCCTCTTAGTTGTTGGAAAATCTCATTATTGAAATGGAAATAATTTTTTTCCAAGCACCACCTGATCATACATAATAGCATTTCATTATGTTTGTACAGTTTTAGTGGTCTGCTCCTAAAATAATGTTTGACTGCTCCCAGTCCATCATGGTGTCTGATGCTGGTGTATAATGATGATCTGTCCAGTGACATGAACAGATATTTGTTGTTCTAAGGCATATCGTAAATTCTTCTTAGAAAGTCACCAGTATCTTTAATAAATGATGGTAGGTTACGCACATATTCTTGTAGAAAAAAATCAACAAATTGTGAGGTTCTTTCAAAAGTACTGTTCCTTGCTGATATTATCGGTCTGCCTGGTGTTGGGGTAGTCTTTTTCTGTATTTTGGGAATAAAATACAGGATCGGCATTGTAAGGTGGTCATTCCGCAAAAACTGGTATTCCTTTGTTGTTAATAATCTTTCATTTTTCGATGTTGTAAGATCTTTATGAAATGTATTGGCTACCTCTCTTATATGTAGTATGTTGCTTCTTTTATAGCATAATTCATAATTAAGATGTATGTAGGCCTCTATTAGATATTCAGATCTTGGCCAAAGAACAATATTGTCACCTTTGTCAGCATTGCGGATTATAATAATGGCTCCCTGTTTTCCGTTTTTATGGATTTTTACAGATAAATACAGTCAGAAAACAATGTGTTTTCTGTCTGCATTTATTTTGAAAGTGGATAAATACAGAAAATTGTGCTTCTTTTAAGTGACTTTCTTTCATAAACTGTAGCCCAACAGCTGAGCAAATGGCCTGCATGAGAAATTAAAAACAGGCATACATCAACGTACATTTTTGGTATAATGCTAATATTTAGTGGATATATTGTTACATAATATTTGGCAGATTAAATAGCTAAATCACAATAGACATCAAGTATGAGTGTGTGTGTATCAGCTAAATTAATATGGAAATGTAGTTTCACCACTTCATTTATACACAAAACAAATATGGATAAATACAGATAAAATAGCCCAAAAATAAATATGGATAAATACAGACGTAAATGTTAAAAAAAATAAATACCATAAAACTGGGAGCCCTAATTATAATTTGTTTGTTGTTTTGTAATTGTTGAATGAGAGTCTGGTACTTTCTGTCATGTTCTGTATATTTTCTTTGTGCTTTATTTGATTTATAATTGAGATTTTTTGGTTTCCTCTATTAGTTTGTCACTCAAGATATCAATTGCATCCCGTGGCATCATAGGCATGAATGTTGATTTAGGTTTGAAGGGAGTCTTCGCCAAGCCAAAGATCTCAATTGACTGTTCTTGAATTATTTGATGAGTAGATAGTGTATTGTCAGCACCGGAGACTTTGTTCTGTAGCTCTTGTAAATCAGGTATCAACTGGATATCTATTTTCTGTAGACTGTTGATATTATCATTGGACACTACAGTTGGTCTTGATGTTGTTGATATAATTTGTGGCTTTTGTATATGATATTTCATTCATTTTAGTTTCCGTATATATTTATACACATCAATTTGCATCTGACTGTAATTGAAGGCACTTTCCGGACAGTATCATACCCCTAATGATTGAAATTTCATTTCGCCATAACTTAAAACCACATCTGATAAATCGACTGCAGTGTTCTTATACTCTTCTATTTGCATTTCCATTTGATTTTTGTTGTTTTTTCAGTTTGTTTCCTATGGATTTTTCTCCTCTCTCACTGTCTCTGGTTGCGTCTCTGCTTGTAAATTCGGATCTTGTGGCCATATTTTAGGAAGAGCTGGATTTTTTATGCTGCGATCGGCGGAAAACATTATTAATGTTTTCCGCCGATCGCAGCATAAAAAATCCAGCTCTTCCTAAAATTGATCAGGCCTCCAGATTGATTTCCCGTGGCCCTCCTATCCTCTGAGTCCATTTCACTTTCAACAACCGAACTTAAATCAGAGGCAGAGGCTGTGTTTGAAGCTTGAGCACAGATTTTGTCATCTTGTCTCGCAATGTTCTAATCCATTTGTCGTCTTTTTAGGGAATCACATTTTTTAGCACATGTAAATATTTGGCCTGTTTCATGGTCCATTTGATCTCTTTGGGAATTTGTGTGCTTTCCATGATTTAATTATGTCTTTCCTGTTTCTTCAATCTTTCATTAATTTCCTCCCGATATTTAACTATAATATTGCTTTGGTCTGAGCCTTCCAATTCATTATAAATTTGGTCAATTTCTTTTTGTAGTTCCTCCCGTTCAATCTTAACATATTTCACAAAAATTTGCACTAATCACCTGGATGCATCTAAATTATTCTCAGCCCATTGTTTGAGCATGGAAGGATTGGGGTTTTCAAATCTTGGGGCCAGCATGATCCTTAAACCTCTTGGTATGCGTCCTGCCTACAGGTATTTTTGGAAGGATTTTCTTTCCCACCACTTTGCCTGTTCGCTTTTCATTTTTTTCCCAATGTTCATAATTTATATCTATAAGGACTAGCCTATTTGTGACTGATACAGGACTCAGGACTGTATGGGGAAGGGGGAAACTATTTAGTTCCTTTATGAAGCCCAACCTAGTTGGTGGCATGCTTTATCATCGGGCCCACCCAGTGACACCGAATGTGTCCCGGGTGTGCTTCAAAGCCTGTATTACAGCGGAGCTGGTATTTTGCTGAGTGTGCAGTGATGGTGACATGAAAGTGAGCATTTAAAAGCTACACAGTGGTCCCAGTGCCCAAGGGGATTAACTTTTAATATCTGGGCCTCTGTTTGCATTAAAAACAAGGCAATGGATGTTGGTGGAGGGAATATTAAGAACTCACCAACGAGCGAGGTCTTCCCAGTGCCCTCGCATACATAATGATGATCTCACCGTAATTTCTCTAAATGCGCCCTCTGTTAAACATCACAGATTGGGGTCTCTGCCCCCCTTCGATAGGATCCCATTAGCAACGAGTCCCTTAGCACTCTCAGAACATCGCGCTTTGGACCCCACTTTTGTAACTTAATTTAATTTTATATTAATTTAATAAAAAATGTTCCTTTTTCCACTCGTCTATTCACCCGTGTCTCTTAGAGCACTAACAGCGCCCTGTATCCATGACAACGCCCACCGCGTGCGCGTAGTCTCTCTTCCATGTCCTCTCTCCAGGGACGCTACTCTGGAGAGCGGGAGAAACAAGCTACACCTGAGCATGCCGAAAAGGATTCTTAAACTCCGGCGCCACCGGGACCTTTTCCTTCGGAGATCCATGACAGCGCAACAGGTTTCTAAAGGGTCCTGATCCACAAAGTCGTGAGTAGAGCGCTAAACTCAACTTTGACTGGGTAAGCTTTTCCTTTACAGGTTCCTAATGGCCCTCGTGCCACTCCCCTTCTCATTACAGGGTCAGAACCTCGGCCGGATATCTCTACAGGGGCATTTGCTGCAAAACGCTAGCGTAAGGATACCCCTTGAGCGTGTCCACTTTTTACATGTGTGTGTGCTTACGCTACCTAGCCCACCACACGTATCAGCGCATAATTCGCTAAGTCACCTAAACTGCACCACCAATACGGTTCCACTTTTGCCGCATTTTTCCACTAGTTATGCACATCACTACCGGCAAATATGTACTTATGTGATTTATGCAATTATGCTAAGACTCTCCTCTGTATGTTTGTTTGTCATACATGTTGTATTTCCAGTAATGCTTGGAGAGGAAATCCCCCTCCCACACGTAGGGCACCTTAGCGCGTGCAACACATTTTAGACCACACACTCACTATAAGTGTAGAACGCACCTTCTCATAACTTCGGTCCTGAGGAAAGCCAGTTTTAAAGAAAGGCCTGGATGAAACATGTAGACCACACACTGGATGTAGGAGTTCTTAATATGCACTCCACCAACAGCCATTGCCTTGTTTTTAACGCTAACAGAGGCCCAGATATTAAAAGTTAACCCCCTCGGGGCACTGGGACCACTGTATAGCTTTTAAATTTTCACTTTCACGTCACCAACACTGCACACTCAGCAAAATACCAGCTCCGCTGTAATACAGGCGTTGAAGCACACCCGGGACACATTCGGTGTCACTGGGTGGGCCCGATGATGAAGCATGCCACCAACTAGGTTGGTGGGTGAGGGCTTCATAAAGGAACTAAATAGTTTCCCCCTTCCCCATGCAGTCCTGAGTCCTGTATCAGACACAAATAGGCTAGTCCTTTTTGATTACATATAATAAACCTGGGGATACAGACTAGCTACCTAGTCCTCTCTCTCTCTTGATAATTGAATACATAATTTATACCTAACATCTCCCTTTCCCTTGGCATTGGTAGTCGAAGACGGTCGGCTCGTATTCTCCGTATTTGGTAAGTTTTCAAACAATGCATCGGCAGCTGCCTCTCTCTCTTGCAGCGCGTCAGCAGACATTGCTGTTGCTGAATTATTTTCAACGTTAGATAATTGCGCGGGGAAGAATGCCTTTTCGTTAGACCGATCGATTAGTAGCACACCTCCCAGCCTGCCAAAATCACAACTCGTGCCTTGTAGCAGCCTGATGTAATATGTGACATCATCAGCAGTGCATTGTGGGGCTTGAGTTATAGTCAGCTCAGCTAATTATAACAGCTGAATTTCCCGGGTTTCGTACTAGTGAAATGTAAGCCTATAACGTCCCTGTAACCTTTGTTTTTTTCAGTGAATTTCTATGGGTTTTTAAATGCTAATTTCTAACTATAACGTACCTGAAACCTATGTTTTTTTCAGTGAATTTGTATATTTTTTTAAATTAGCAGTCACGTTTGCAGAGTGGTGGAGAAAGGGGGCTGTACCTCCAACCAGCGCTCAGGAATTCTGCTGCGTAGGACTTACAGGAGGTACCAGGAGAGCTTCTTGGCCCCCAAGGTTCCTCAGGAGTAAAGTGGACTTCATCCCCCAACCAGTAGTGCGCCAGGAGGCGTGTTTGCAGAGTGATGGAGAAAGTGGGGCGTGGCCTCCAAAGACCTCTTAGCAATCCCACTGTGTGGGACTTACTGGAGGTAACAGGAGGGTTAGTTGGCCCCCAAGGACGTCCTTGGGGGCCAACTACCCCTCCTATTACCTCCAGTAAGTCCCACACAGCAGGATTGCTGAGTTCTGATACCAGGCCACACCCCCTTTGTCCACCACTCTGCAAACGTGCCTTCTGGCACGCTCTTGGTTGGGATATGAGGTCCCCTTCACTGTTGGGGTGTTTAGGGGCCAACTAGCCTACCTGTTACCTCCAGTAAGCCCCACACAGTGAGATTGTTGAGAGGTGGTCACAGGCCACGTCCCCTTTGTCCACCACTCTGCACACACGCCTCCTGGCACACTACTATTCGGGGGATACATTTTCATATTACAAACAGGTATTCATGGCGGACTCACAATTATTGACCACTACCATTGCTAAGAAAACAACTTGAAAACACTGTGTCACTCAATTGAAAAAATGCATGGTGTCCATAAATTCCACTCCCAGAAACTTACATTCGAATCAACATGATAATGTGTCGAGTTTACTCGATTGTGTCATCTTATGGGCATATGTATCAAAAATCTATGCTCATCAATAAGAGTTTGGTAATAAATATGACAATTCTCTGAAGATGATTCCTGCAGACCATTCCATGTCAATTTATTAAAGTGTGACTATTAAACAAGAAACAAGCTTTACTGCGGGGAAATGTCATTCTAACCTACACAATCACAACGTTTTTTTTTTATCTTGTAACTGTAGAGATTTGCAAACTCTATATATTTAGCATGACTCACATTTATTTACACATTAAATACTAACGGCTTGTGGTCTCCGAGGATCTACTTATAAGTGGCTTAGTTGATGTTAAAAGTATTCTTTGAACATATTCAAAGTATTTATTTTTATTTACTTTTTTTAAAGCACTCACCAATGGCACTAATGAGAGCTACATAACTGTAAAACTACTGCTAACAGGTAGAACAGTCAAGTAGTCACATAGATAGAAAGGTTAGCCACACTGGTGAACGCAAACATTGTTAGTAGAATATAGCTGGCAGATTAACATAATTCTCCCAAGAGATGTGAGTGAGACCTGCAGTGAGACATTGCCATTAGATGGTGGAGACCACAATATGTATATTGAGCAGTTTTCCGAAGAAGAAGAGAATAGATTAAGTTCTCAGTTGTGTGGAAAGACAGTTCAATAATGTGGAGGCAATCCCGGAAAAAGGTTGCTTCATGGTTTGAGGTGCATTGGAATTGCATGATTAAAGTCTTTGCTCCTCTGCCTCTGTTGCCACCTGATTTGACAAATAAGGAGGATATTTAGTATTTATATTTAAAATTGTAAAATTGCTGCCAAGTCTAGACAAAGTGGGTATTTCAGGATAGGTGACTTATGGTTCCATTTATTTCTGGATGGGATCAGTTTTGTTGAATAAAAGACAGCTTTCAGCAGCTACCAAGGCACTGCCAGAGTTGAGTCAGTTAATGACAGGAGCATGAGATGCTGCTCAGTTTGGGGTCAGAGACCTGTGAGGTGTGCATCAGCTTTCCAGAGTCCAGAATCCAAAAGTGACAGTAACTCCAGTTAAAAAAGGAGGAACCACTTAAAAGAGTCACTCATCTAAGTAGTTTATGATTAGGAATGACAAGCACTTTTTTCAAGCCTTGCCCACATCTGTTCTAAGACCTTCCCCAGGTCTACCACTTCCAGACAAAACACCACAGCTACTCACAATCCCTTCCCTTTCAGTGCTTGTCATGAATCATGTTGCCTTGTCTGTAAAGGGTGGACTAGCAGTTGCTAGTCGATTTTGCCCCTAGGTTGTCTATAACTTGGTAATAGTACCTTTAAACAGCTTTAATAAAAATTATTCCAGTCTTCCCAAGGGACTCTATAGAAGGACTCCAGCAAGCAAATGTAAAAGGACTCTGAAAGGCTGAAGCAGCTCAGCATTCGCAGTAAATGTTGTATTGTAATGGGACTCCCTTCCTCTTTTATGGACTAGACAGGCAACTCATCAACTGTATTTGTATCTGTATAGTACACATACTCAATGAGCTGTCCAGGGTTATGCACAGCCTCACTAAACAACTACAACTAAATTGCTCATGCTCAATGGAAACTAAATAAAATTCCTTCTATGGTTTATTTTCTTTAAGGGTTCACGTAGTCTCACTTGCACAGGGGTCTTGTACTTCAGCTAACTGGCCATGCATCTATGGCCCTTGCACCACACTCCTACTTTACTTTTAACACCCATGTAGCCTCACCTCCTAACGGCTTCTGCATTCTTGTTAGTCATGCGTCCATGACCTCACCACATGCTATCGCCTGCCAAACCACCAGTCTGTACACACTCACCATTCCATAGTACTCAATAAGTAGCAACGTCCATGCCACATGTTTCATGGGCTAACACTAGCACTTTGACTCCACTGTTCAACTCATTGTTTTTGTCATAGAAATGGGTCATATTGTTTGCCTTTCTTCCAGGCCAACTCCTTCGTTCTCTCCCTCTATTTATCCTCAAGACCGGAGGCCAACATAGAACAGTGTCCACAGTCATTACCTGGCAGGCATGCAGGGGGAGGCCCTGCTGTCCTTTTTGGCAGCAACCCAAGGCACCTCTAAAGTTTCATATCTGGAAAGCTATGGGAGTACTGGTGTCTGCACTGATTCTTTGGTGCAATTAAACTCGCCACTTCAGGGATGCAGCACACATTAGCCTTAAAACATTTGCATCAGACTACTAGAAATATGTTGCTAATAATTGTGGAAATCAATGACTGGAAGATGTATCCTCCTCCATTGGTGTATAAGCAGACCTCACTATATATAGAGGACCCAAAAACTTGTAGTCACAAAGACATTAAAATAACTCGAAGATAGAAAGGACAATACCTGTGGCTGAATGGGTACAGCAGAATGTACTGCTGTTCCCAGCATGAGAATAGGGCATACCAGGTGACGGTTGCCCTGTGAAGTACAATAAACCATGGGGACCATGGATGGAACATTTGGAGTACAGTAATAAGATGGGTAATAATTCCACATCAACAATGCCATTAATTGTAGAAGCTGATTACACTGGTATACCATTGTATAATGTATATTCAAGGCACTGCTCAAGAGTACAGCTAGCCTGCACTATATGATGTGTTGTTTATACAATTCAATGAAAAATGTTTACAAAGGCACTCAAACAGAGAAACTTCTGAAACATTCAGCCTCTGAAGTAGGGTTTCGCAAATGTAAATGATATTGGCGTAGGAGTGTAAGATTAATATTTTTCCAATTTTAAAAAATATATTTATTTACACTGAGCTTCTGGCAAAATTCTCACTTTTATGTGGGAAAGTCCTTTGCAAAAATCAATTGGAGTATTTTACCCTCTTTTTTGCACAGAAATTCAAGACATTTGTGGAATGTATGTATTGAAACGTCAAAATCAAAACCAATGAAAAGGGTGATTGTCAATAACTTACTTGCCAGATGTTTGAGATAGTATTTGTGGAATCTATGTGCGCGAGATGCATGTGAAGCATGGTAGCTAGGCATCAGGGTGCTATGTTTTGGTTGACTACAATGTTAGTGATGTAAGGGGTGCTGCAAGGTGTGGTCACTGTAAAACGTGACTACTGAAGTTTGGAAATGTTTTAGTCATATATGCTGTGGGCTTTGGGGTGCAGTACTTTTAGTGAATTCCTCATAATATCAATTTTAGGCCTGGCTACTGATAACTTTAACCGTCCAACAAATGTATAAATGCAAGAAGAGGGGGGACCAGGAGCAGTTATAGGTCCAGTGCCCGTGCTCCTAACGTGAATTGTTTAAATCAAAAAGGGGGGCACTGTTCCAATTGAGGGGTGCAAATCATCACCCACTCAATACAAAAGGGGAGGAAAATAGCAGAGACGAAAGAAAGGGATATATAAGTAGTCCTAGGTTCTTTAAGACCCACTAGTGAGAGGGAAGAGCAAGTCTTGTCTCATGATGCCCTCACACACCCCAAAGGATGTCATGCTTCATCATTGGGCATTTTGCTACTCGTCGGGCCGGCGTTGCAATGCCCCACGGGTCCCCCAAAGGGTCGCTTTAGCGGAGATCTTTTGAGACCAAAACACCGTAAGGTGCATGCGGGTGTGTGGAGTGGGTCCTCTTGGAGGGTGGTGTGGTGCGTGCAACGTGAGTTAAAACTGTCTAAGGGTTGCCAGAATTATGATTTTTAATGAAGGGGTACCCTTGACAGAGTAAAAAACCAGAAGGTTAGGGGTTACCTCAGTCGGCTTAATGAGCCCCAGGTAACTACAATGTAGAAGAGGTCGACATGTTTCGCGCCTGTCTGGTCTCAAAGATCCGTGGCGCTTCTTCAGGACCGAAAAGGCAGGGTGAAGTGTTGTGCACGTGAATAGTGTCAGGGTTAATACCCTGAGGAGGTGTCAGGGTGGGCCAGCGGACAGTGTACCCTGCAGTCTAACTTCAAAAAACTATTTAGTTATGGCCGCTCCTGTGCGTCACCTAGGAGAGAGATGACAGAAAAGAGACAAAATGAGTTACACGTGGGGCATATCATTGGGCCCGATTCACAGAACTAACTTCAGACAAAATCCTAAACTTACTACCATTTTGGTATTCACAGAAGGCACTTAGTCATTTTGGTATTCACAGAAGGCACTTATTTATTTCGGTATTCACAGAAGTTAGCAGTCCTAACTTTAGGACTCCTAAATGCCTTCTGTGAATACCGAAAGACTTAAAGTTAGGATTTTTGTCAGTTTAGGAGTAGTAAAGTTAGGACTCCTAACTTTAGGACTCTTAAATGCCTTCTGTGAATACTGAAAGTCTTAAAGTTAGGATTTTTCTCAGTTTAGGAGTAGTAAAGTTAGGACTCCTAACTTTACTACTCCTAAACTGAGAAAAATCCTAATTTTAAGAATTTTAAGAACACCCGCATGCACCTTATGGCGTTTTTGTCTCAAAAGATCTCCGCTAAATTGACCCTTCGGCGGACCCGTGGGGCATTGCAGCGCCAGCCCGACGAGGAGCAAAACACCCGATGATGAAGCATGACATCCTTCGGGGTGTGTCAGGGCACCACGAGATGAGACTTGCTCTTCCCTCTCACTAGTGGGTCTTAAAGAATCTAGGACTACTTACATATCCCTCTCTTTCCTCTCTGCTATTTTACTTCCCTTTTTGTATTAAGTGGGCGGCGATTTGCATCCCTCAATTGGAACAGTGCCCCCCTTTTTGATTTAAACTTTAACCGTCCGCCAAACTGTTTGTTAACATTTTTTAAATTATACAAACCATGGGCTTTTGGCTCCACCCCAGAGGAGTATTTCTCTCACCTCATGCTATTGGCTGTTTGGTTTATCATTCTGCATTCAATGGGGTACTTGCTTGACAATACTTGTGATCCAATTTTACATTTAAAAATTAAACTTTAACATCACACATTCATCACACATTCAATTTCAACGGAAATCAATCATTCTATATATAAGGCAATTTTCTTTTCCTCTTATTTTTTGCTCCGGCACCCTTTAACCAGTTATCTGGAAATGCTCTGGGATTGCTTGTGTGCAGTGCTTAATATCACTATTGGTTGGTATTTAGACTCTCAGTATGTGTTTGATCTTCATCAACCTTCAGGCATTTCTTTGGTGGGTCAGTGGGTTAAGTCCAGCTGTGGAGTGTTTTTTCATTAGTACCCATTTATGATTAGAGGCTATGAGCATGAAGAGTAGGTTGGCATTGATCATAAAAAATGATTCAAGAAAAATCCTGCCTATATGATGACAGCATGGAATTATCTGGAAATTCCCAGGGCTTACACATGTTGACTGCTTAAGGTCGTCACTAAGCATGCACTGGTGATTTGTATTTCTCCATTGAGCTTGTATCTAATAGGTTTCTTCTGCTACTCATGCTCTGATCATTTAATTTACTGCTGTTTTGGTCTATTCAAGGTCGCTTTGGATGCATATTTTGAGTGTAGGTTGATAATTTGGATTTATCCATCACGAAAATTGTAAAGAGCTGTTCTATTGAAGTTGTTTATATTTCATTTGTTCTCTTGGTGTATTTTTCTGCTGCTGCCAGGCGGAATCATGTGAGGAGGCAGAATGCATTTATTACTATCCTAAGCTAGATATTCACAGAACACCTATCAGAGAAAACACTGGGGTCAAACAAGTGATTTGCTTTCCTTCAGAGGATGTGAACCCAGAAGGGTCACCTGGTAGGTTGCCCCCCCAGCCGCCACACGGTCCTCCTGTGCCGCTGTCCCGCTGCCGCTTTGATCTGACTGCCTCTCCAGCTCCGAGGTCGGACTTGCATTGCCTGTGCTCTTTATTTTGTGTCTCCTAATTGTGATTCCTTCTCTTGTTGCCACTGATTGTTTTCCATTTACTGTCACTTACTGGTGCCCTTTGTGCCCTCTCCCCCCCTGCCCCCTTTTTTCTTCTGTATCACCCACCCGCTCCCCTCTCTCGCGCTTTCCCACCGCTGCGTCCCTTGCGGCCCCGCCCCCTGGTGTCCCATTGGTCGCCCCACTCCCGCCTCCCAGCTGCTCGTCCCTCCCTCAGCCCCTCATATGGAGGCCGCGCGGTGGTAAAGGGAGTGACCCTTGACCCTGTCACCAGGTAGGTGGCCCTCCAGCCGCCACACAGTCCTCCTGTGCCACTGTCCCACTGCCACTACCTGCTTTGATCTGACCGCCTCTCCAGCTCCGAGGTCGGACTTGCATTGCCTATGCTCTTTATTTTGTGTCTCCTAATTGTGATTCCTTCTCTTGTTTCACGGATTGTTTTCCATTTACTGTCGCTTACTCGTGCCCTTTGTGCCCTCTCCCCCCCTGCCCCCTTTTTTCTTCTGTGTCACCCACCCGCTCCCCTCCCTCGCACTTTCCCGCCGCTGCATCTCTTGCGGCCCCGCCCCCTGGTGTCCCATTGGCCGCCCCACTCCCGCCTCTCAGCTGCTCCTCCCTCCCAAAGCCCCTCATATGGAGGCCGCGCACAGCGGCCGCACCGCTGGTGCGGTGAATGCATGCCAAAGTCAAGCCCATCTGTGCCCGTCTGCGCCTGGACCGCGCCCAACGCCAGAACCCCTGGCCCCCGCCGAAGCCAGGAAACCCGACTGAGATACAACACCGCCGCCCTCAAAGTACTCAATACCGGACGATCATCTGCCTGCTACCGAGCCACCCCGAAACGCACCCACGGACCCTTCTCCTGCCTAGGCTGCAAATTCACCTGCGTCCGAAACTGCACCCCACCATCCGGACCAGGCAACAACAACCACCTCAAGTGCATCCTGCTCAACACCCACTCCGTCCACAAGCACGCGGTCGAACTCTGGGACCTCCTCGACACAAAAGCGCCAGACGTTGCCTTCCTCACAGAAACCTGGATGAACGCCTCCTCAGCCCCCGACATCGCCATTGCCATCCCGGTCGGCTACAAGATAATTCGAAAGGACCGCGTAAACCAAACCGGAGGAGGAATCACCATCATCCACAGGAGCACCATCAGCGTCTTGACCAACTCCAAAGATACCCTCACCACAGCCGAACACCTACACTTCCAGATCCGCACCGACCCCAAGACCACCCTCAGAGGAACCCTCATCTACAGACCACCAGGTCCACGCACACAATTCAGTGAAGCCATCGCCGACCTTATCAGCCCGCATGCCCTCGCCTCATCAGACTACATCCTCCTAGGGGACCTGAACATCCACCTGGAGAACAACAACGACAGCAACACCACCACCCTGCTAGACAACCTCGCCAACCTCGGACTCAAGCAACTGGTGAACACCCCCACCCACTACGCCGGCCACACGCTCGACCCCATCTTCTCTGCCAGCGGCCACGTTACCTTCAGCCACTCCACCGGACTTCACTCGACCGACTACAGCTGCATCAAATTTTACCTTCAAGAAGACCACATCCCACCACCACCCGCAACAGATCCCCCGCAGATGCCGGAGCAAAGTCACCACTGACCAGCTTACCACATCACTGAGCCTATCAACACCACGGACACCAACGACGCAGCCCACAACCTCACACAGTGGATCATCAACTGCGCCGACACCCTTGCACCACTGAAGCACCCTCCAGGCAAGCCCGGCAACAGGAAAGCCACATGGTTCACCGAAGACCTCAAAGAATCGAAGAAATCATGCCGAACCCTCGAGAAACCTGGCGCCACGAACAGACGACAGAAAACCTGACAGCCCTCAAGAACGCCACTCGCAAATATCACCAGCTGATCCGCACCACCAAAAAGACATTGTTCGAAGAGTGGCTGGACAACAACGTACACAACAGCAAGGAACTCTTCAGCATCGTAAAAGAGCTCTCCAACCCCAGCGCCAACAGCAACGACATCACACCGTCACAAGACCTTTGCAACTCCCTCGCCACGTTCTTTCACCGCAAGATCGCCGACATACACGACAGCTTTGGTGCTCAGACCCCACCCCCAGCCACAGAACCAATGCCCCCTAAAACCACCCTAAGCGGCTGGACTCCCATCAGCACTAAAGACACCACCCACGTTATGAACACCATCCACTCCGGCTCTCCTTCCGACCCATGCCCTCACCACATCTTCAACAAAGCCGACACCATTATCGCACCCCACCTCCGGAACGTCATGAACAACTCCCTCACATCCGCCACCTTCCCAGAGAGCTGGAAGCACGCTGAGATCAACGCCATACTGAAGAGGCCCACAGCGGACCCCAAAGACCTCAAAAACTTCCGCCCCATCTCCCTTCTTCCCTTCCCCGCTAAAGTCATCGAGAAGACCGTCAATAAACAGCTGACCGCATTCCTCGAGGCAAATGGCTCCCTTGACCCATCCCAGTCTGGATTTCGAGCCAACCACAGCACCGAGACCGCCCTCATCGCAGCCACAGACGACATCAGGACCCTGCTTGACAACAGAGAAACAACCGCTCTCATCTTCCTAGACCTCTCAGCCGCCTTTGATACAGTCTGCCATCGCACCCTAACAACCCGCCTCCACAACGCGGGGATTCAAGGTAATGCCCTGGACTGGATCACCTCGTTCCTCTCCGACAGAACCCAGAGAGTCCACCTTCCTCCCTTCTGCTCAGCGGCCACCGATATCATCTGCGGCGTACCCCAAGGTTCTTCGCTCAGCCCAACCCTCTTCAATATCTACATGAGCCCCCTCGCAGCCATCGCACGCAAACACAACCTCAACATCATTTCATACGCCGACGACACTCAGCAGATACTCTCCCTCACCAAAGACCCAGCCACCGCCAAAGCCAACCTCCAGGAAGGAATGAAAAACGTTGCGGAATGGATGAAACTCAGCCGTCTCAAACTGAACTCAGACAGTACGGAGGTCCTCATCCTCGGACCATCCCCATCCGCCTGGGACGACTCCTGGTGGTCCACAGCATTGGGCACCGCACCTACACTCACAGACCATGCACGCAACCTGGGATTCATCCTGGACTCCTCCCTCACGATGACCAAGCAAGTCAACGCCATCTCGTCCTCATGCTTCAACACCTTGCGCATGCTCCGAAAGATCTTCCGGTGGATCCCTACCGAAACCAGAAAGATGGTCACCCAGGCCCTCGTCACCAGCCGACTGGACTACGGGAACGCCCTTTACGCAGGAACCACAGCCAAACTTCAGAAAAGGCTCCAGCGCATACAGAACGCATCCGCACGACTCATCTTTGACATCCCTCGCCACAGCCACATATCTGCCCACCTGAGAGACCTGCACTGGCTTCCCGTCAGCAAAAGAATCACGTTCAGGCTCCTCACCCACGCACACAAAGCGCTCCACAACACGGCCCCGAATACCTCAACAGCCGCCTCACGTTCCACACTCCAGCCCGCCAGCTCCGCTCCGCTAGCCTCGCCCGCGTACCACGGATCCGCAGAACCACCACCGAAGGAAGATCATTCTCTTACCTGGCTGCCAAAACGTGGAACTCCCTACCCACCCACCTACGAATGACCCAGGACCATCTCACCTTCAGGAAACACCTCAAGCCCTGGCTTTTCGAGCAGTAGCAGCACCCCCCCTCCCTTCAGCGCCTTGAGACCCCACGGGTGAGTAGCGCGCTTTACAAATGTATTGATTGATTGATTGATTGATTTAGTAGCGGCAGCATCTCAGCATTGAACTCATGTCTAGGGAACCACTAAGCACAGACAAAAATGTTTCTCAACAAATATCAAAATAAATTACAAATGTAATTGTACTCTAGTGTCTACCCCTGTGGTGAGTGATCCTCTGTCATTTTTGCATATCATTTACCTTTAAAATGATAATTTATAGAAAATGTTAGGGATGTTTAGTTATATCCCTTCATGCCTGCCACAATATAACTCAGCTTGGAGGCACAGAAACATGATAAAAGACTACTTGTTCTTTTTTAAAGTCAATTTACAATCCTAGGCAATATCCTGATGGCAAAAATAAAAATAATGAAAGTTGTAGCTTAGTAAATTGTATAACTTTCCCTACTAATTTGGCAAAGATGTATAATCCAAGGTTTATCTCAGAATCATCGCTATCCCATATTATAAGGAACTCTAGAAATATTGACATACACAATAAATGATAAATGTACTGATTTACCTGCAATTAATGGAGAGTCTCCATCTTCATTCTTAGCATTGGGGTTACAGCCATTTTTGAGAAGAAAGTTAACATTTTCTTGTTGGCAATAGTCTATAGCCAGAAAAAGGGGTGTCTCCCCCTTTAGAGTGGTTTTCTCCCATACACTAGAACATGAAGCTGAAAGTGATTGAGAAAAACTGAAATTAGTTTACTGGTTAATATTAGTCTTAGCTTATATTGAAGTGAATGGAAACAAGAAATTAACCTTTAAGAGTTAGTGCAAGAATATCCTTATTTGACTTTATTGCAGCTTCATGCAAAGGAATCCATCCTCTTCCATCTGCCTCTTTGAAGGCATAAAAGTGGGAGCTCAAAGTTTGTAATGTCTTTTCATCACCTGTAAGAAGTTAAATTACGTCAAAGTCAGGCTTACTGTCCTTCGTATAATTGTACATACAATGCATTACTTCAGCTGCAAACAAACATTTAAACATAGTGGGGCCTATTACCAAAGGTAGACATGCATGTGTATTTAATTATTTATTTATAAAGTTTTATAGAGCGCGAACATGTCCCACAAGTGTGTCAGAGCACTTTACATATGGTCAGGGGGGAAAAACAAGTGAACCAACAATAAAAAATAAAGTCAAGGAGAATGGAGAGAGCCCCACTGAAGGGCAAAGCAGATATATAAACAAAACCGGAGCATACATAGGAAGTGGTACACATGAGGGAAGAGAATGTTCCATAATGTGGCCCAGAGGGTAGAGTTTGTGGATTCTAGTTCAGAAAAGTATTCATCGGTAAGACTTTTAACTTCTTTTTTTGAAAGATGCAGTTGAGGGATTCAGTCTGGTTGAAGGGGGCATGCAGTTCCAAATTTTCAGGGAAAAACCCTAAAAGGCACGGTTGTATGTTTTCTTTTTATGAAATGTTGGTGGTTTCAGCAATAAGGTGCTGGTTTTTCTAGAGGACATGCAGCTGCCAGATAACTCCAATTTCTGTGCAAGGTACAGTGTTGAAGTGTAGGCCTTTGTGGGTTATGCAGGCAATTTGTATCTGAATCCTAGCCTTATATGGGAGCCAGTTTAGGGACTTCAAAGCCGGTGAGATGTGATTGTTTCTTTTGGATCCTATGATGAGCCTTGCAGCAGAGTTAAGAGAGGCCCTTGGGGGGCCAACCAGTATCTAGGTAAGCCACCGAGGGTTGCACTTTCAAAATTCAACCTGAAGATTACTAGGGCATAAGCAGCAGACTTGAAGTCATCAGGGGGAGGGAGGGTTTAATTTTCCTTACGATGCTCATTTGGACGTTCGCTCCTCTTGGGCAGTGCAGATGTGCTGCTGTATATTCAGGTTCTTATCTAGAGTTATTCCCAATGATGCTATAGAATCTATGATGTGTGGTACGAAGTTAAAATCAGTTAGTTGTTTCAAATGTTCTTCAATAATGGGAGACTGCTTGGGTGGGGTGGTTGGGAGGAATTCTGTTTTGACATTGTTTAGTCTGTGGTGGTTGAAGGTCAGACAGTTTTGGGTTTCATGAAGAGCTGTGTTGAGGGGCCTGATATCCTCAGGGGAAGAGATTTCCAAGTACAGTTGGGTGTCCATCGGTTGTACTACTAGTAAATGTACTCTTACATATTTGAGTAGCTTTACTACTTTGGGCTAGTCACGAACTCTGAGTGTAAGTCACTCAAAAGTGTAAACGTGCATGTGTACTTCCCCCTGAAATAGCCTCTATAAATACCACACATGGCCACTACTGATACTGCAGCACACTCCCATAGAAAATAATGAAGGTAGGGATTTAAAAATTAAATGATTTAAAATAATTACTAAAATAATTAAACTTAATGTAATATTTACAAAACTATCTAAAAATAAAGCAAGTTTATTTTATTTTAACAAACTGATTTTAATTAATTAATTATCTATTAAAATATCATTAAATTCCATTTAAGTCAGTATGTCACTTTTAATAATTATTGGGCTGACCAATTGACAATTGCTGTGTGCTATAGTGACCAGATGAGAAATGAGAAATACTCAATTACGGAACAAAAGGTGAAGAGGGGTGGCTGAAAACCCAAAGAAGTATGTCACTGGTAAAACCTATTGTTAACTGGCATTCTTCTAAATTTCTCTCTTTCACCCTCTTATAAACGGGCTGAACGAGCCCAGAAACCTGCAGTTCTCATGTGGAATCTATACAGAGCCGATGCAGCCTTTTATCTGTTTGAGGTTTATATAGTAAAATTGATTGAGGTGGCCAACAACACTAATTTTTCGAGCACCCAGAGCCAATTCAGCCTGCAGTATGTACTATAGTAACTGCCACTTTCATTATTTGAACAACTCTGAGAGTAAGGATTATTAGAGTTAAATGCTTGTACTGCATGAATTAAATTATACACAGTCAAAAACTAAGTCTAGAAAGCACCAACATAGAGCCTGATAAAGAATGAGTTGGGAAAGAATGTGATATTTATCACAGCTCATAAATAACAATACCCCAGGGTATCGTAATTTATTGGGTGCAATAAATAGCACCTATTATCAATTTTTGGGGGATACCACGTGGATTTTGGTGTTTAACGAACCAAAATCTGCATGAGGTAAACACCAAATGTTTTTCCGGTGTTACATTTCAGCTGGTTTGACCTCCTGAAAGCTAACGAAGGTTGAGGTATTTAACACATACTCAAATTATCGGATGCCTTGAATACAACCACACTCATAATTCCAACCCCACTCACAAACAGGTCCTTAGTGTCTGATGATTGAGCATCTTCTGATACTTAACTGCGTGTATTGCGGCAACTATCTTCCCATGATCACTGTGGCCAGTAGGTAATGAAACAAAGCTGAAAGAGAGGAAAACAATTACATAATTAGGTATTTGTGCCATAAGTTAAAATATGGAGCTATTCAAGTTAGCATAATGCATTGCATCAAAGAGCTGGTTATTAATACAAAGGAACAAAATGCAGCCATTTTAGTACGGGAAGCACTGAACATTTCAAAGCATAGGACAAAAGAATAGGAAAAGGCGCACATCTTTCAAGTTTACCTCTTCCGCCTTCATTTGGAATAGATTTCAGATTGTTTGTGAATTCGCAAAACTATCAAAACCAAAGATCTCCAAGATTTCTGATATTCATTATTTCCTAACGTAGAAAATATGCATCTAGAAATCAGGCACAAATGTACGTTGTCACATTTTCTTTTTTTTTCATAGAGAACATATTTTCAACTTTGGAGAAACTCTCACCTCTATTCCCATCCAAGAAATGTGGAGTAATAGATATATATGTGCAACTGTAAGAAATGGATGTTGTGGGATTTCATATTTGAAATATGGCCCACATGTTTATGATCCATAATGTATGTCTGTAAATCCATCAGGAGGTCTCAAGGCCATGGCCTATATAAACTATGTGACCTCCTTACGAATTTGTGATTCATAGATGTACATAGTATATCTCATCTGCAGTACATGTGAACTTTATGGCATATTTATACATATATATATATATATATATTACCTACTGGCGGTCGCCAGTAGGTAGTTATAGTTAGGACCGTGTTTCCATAGGAAATCTGCAACATTCTATTTTGAATAACTTTGGCGCAGATTGACGAATCCTGGAGAAATTTTCAAAATAGGTGAGGCGCTCCACTCCGCTCCTACCCTGAAAGTCTCGGGGGGATTCGTCAAGCGGGGGCTGAGAAAAATGGGGGGTCCCAAAACACGTTTTCCCCATGCATTTTTCCATAGGACCTTTAGTCCAAGCTACAGCCCGAACGGCTGAACAGAATTACTTGAAATTTGGCAGAGAGGTAGTCCTCAGGTCAGGGATGTGCCTTTTGTAGGTCTGGTGTAAATGTGTTCAGTATTTGCTGAGAAAATAGCATTTAAATCAATATATATATCTATAGGCGCGCTCCGAGCGCGTACGGTAAGCTTACCGTACGCGCACGCTGCCATGCGCGAGGTTAATTCTGATTGGTGGTTACATGACTGTAAACATTCAAATCGGTCGAAATCAGGAAGTGTCAGCCTCCATTTTGTGTGTCTCACACTGATAAAAAAAGGAGGAGAACGTGGAAAGGGGGCAACGAAGAGAGTTGCAGACCCCCTAGCGTTTGTCAGGGGGTCCAAGAAGGCCATAAAAGTATGAAAAATACATTTACATATTTTAAAAAAAAATCACGGGGTGCGCGTACGGTAAGCTTACCGTACGCGTACGGTAGAAAATAAAAAAAAAAGAAGAAAAAAACAAATTTAAGTGTTAAGATATTAGGGGGCTCTAAAAAGAGCCGTTGTGTTCATTAAGTGTTTTTTGGTACCTACAAGTAAGTACCGATGCAGAGTCTAAAGTTCAAGAGGAAGACTCTGTTCCCTTCATCATTGAAATGTACACTGTCTCCTCTATAAATGTCTTGCATGTTGTAACGCAAGTTGTTGTGGTATATAGAACCCATACCATAGTCTCTGAGGAAAGCAGAAACAGATTTGTTGACGTGCTTTCTTGCTTTGTCAATCTGCGGACAAAATTGGTTGGACCAGTTCCACTTTTGCCTTTGGCATATGTTAGAATATACAAAGGCAGATTGAGGAAAAAGCGACATCAATTGCACAAAGGTGTCCTTAATAAGCATTTCCAGACCTACACCAGTTAAAGTGCCTAGGTCATTTCCACCACAGTGCACAATAATAAGGTTAGGCTGTGGGAGATGTTGAAAGGTTTTCACCAAAGGCAATAATTGGTGCCATTTTAACCCTCTCTGACCAATCCATTTAATGTCTACATTTGGCAAAGCAAGGTCTCTCACCATACCTCTGTTTTCTGCATACTTTTCACTCCAGAAGACATAGCTGTGACCTACAATCCACACTGTGAACATCTTTCAAGGAGATCTGGATGCACTCAGGAGGTGTCTTTCAGTAGAATGGCAATATGAAATGAAAGACAGTTTGAAAATGGAGGCATACATATTTTTTTTAAATAAAAAGAACTCATTGGCTGATTCAAATCTTTTTACAGTAAAAAGTAGGCTGTATGTGTACATTTTTAGAAGCATGTTTTGTATTGGTTCAGAAAATTGTGTTCACACAGAAGAATAGTTTGGATTTGCTGTTAGGTTGGACAGGTGAAGCACTCTTGGTCTTTCGATTTGAAACATTGTGTGGTGAACTTCTGACCTCTCTCCTCACAGCAGTGTTCCATGAGCTGTTGCTATGGTAGCAGGCAGAAGTCAAGTTGGGGGAAGGGTGCATTTGGAAAAGGGTTGAAGTTTTCAACCAATAGAAATGTATGATTTCATTTGAAAAAAAGTTGGAAGCACTGAGATTTGTAATTAACATGTATATGTGTGAAAAAAGAGAGGGAAACATTGCCATTAATTGGTTCTGCTCAGAGGAGAGAGGTGTACAGCTCTGATATTCTGACTCTGATAGTCTGCTGTTTGAGTGCCACATTTCTTTCTCAACTAACTAATTTTAAAGGTGAGTTATGAGTTTGAGAGGGGATGTATGTGGTGATTTTTGCATGAGTCTGTGAGCACAGAGGAATTGCTGTCAGAGATGTATTTCGTGTCTCTCTGGTTCTTTTTGGAAGTAACTATGCATATGTCTCTTGCAACTGAAAATACACAGTCTGCATAAGCAGACTGTTAGCACACACCCAGCAGTTTATCCTGTAGAATCATGCTGAGTATTCACAAGTGAGTGGTGTTTCAGGTAGCAGTGAGTAACGCTAATACATTCAACATCACTAAGGCTGATTTCTTTTGCTGGAGTGTAGTCAGTCACCAAGGTCACACATGTTCATGGTCTCAAAAAGCTGTTTGCACATGTGCTGTTTTCTGTATCTGAAAACTGTAATGAAAATGTATGCGACTGTTAGAGTACTTAACACTTGGAGGAAAAAACAGTAGTAAGTGTGCTTTGAAATTGGCAAGCAAATTTCATTTTCTGCCTAAAATCACAGAAAACAGTAGTAAGTGTGCTTTGAAATTGGCAAGCAAATTTCATTGTCTGCGTAAAATCACAGTATGAGTCTGTGAGCACAGAGGAATTGCTGTCAGAGATATATTTCGTGTCTCTCTGGTTCTTTTTGGAAGTAACCATGCATATGTCTCTTGCAACTGAAAATACACAGTCTGCATAAGCAGACTGTTAGCACACACCCAGCAGTTTATCCTGTAGAATCATGCTGAGTATTCACAAGTGAGTGGTGTTTCAGGTAGCAGTGAGTAACGCTAATACATTCAACATCACTAAGGCTGATTTCTTTTGCTGGAGTGTAGTCAGTCACCAAGGTCACACATGTTCATGGTCTCAAAAAGCTGTTTGCACATGTGCTGTTTTCTGTATCTGAAAACTGTAATGAAAATGTATGCGACTGTTAGAGTACTTAACACTTGGAGGAAAAAACAGTAGTAAGTGTGCTTTGAAATTGGCAAGCAAATTTCATTTTCTGCCTAAAATCACAGAAAACAGTAGTAAGTGTGCTTTGAAATTGGCAAGCAAATTTCATTTTCTGCGTAAAATCACAGCATGAGTCTGTGAGCACAGAGGAATTGCTGTCAGAGATGTATTTCGTGTCTCTCTGGTTCTTTTTGGAAGTAACCATGCATATGTCTCTTGCAACTGAAAATACACAGTCTGCATAAGCAGACTGTTACACCCAGCAGTTTATCCTGTAGAATCATGCTGAGTATTCACAAGTGAGTGGTGTTTCAGGTAGCAGTGAGTAACGCTAATACATTCAACATCACTAAGGCTGATTTCTTTTGCTGGAGTGTAGTCAGTCACCAAGGTCACACATGTTCATGGTCTCAAAAAGCTGTTTGCACATGTGCTGTTTTCTGTATCTGAAAACTGTAATGAAAATGTATGCGACTGTTAGAGTACTTAACACTTGGAGGAAAAAACAGTAGTAAGTGTGCTTTGAAATTGGCAAGCAAATTTCATTTTCTGCCTAAAATCACAGAAAACAGTAGTAAGTGTGCTTTGAAATTGGCAAGCAAATATCATTTTCTGAGTAAAATCACAGCATGAGTCTGTGAGCACAGAGGAATTGTTGTCAGAGATGTATTTCGTGTCTCTCTGGTTCTTTTTGGAAGTAACCATGCATATGTCTCTTGCAACTGAAAATACACAGTCTGCATAAGCAGACTCTTAGCACACACCCAGCAGTTTATCCTGTAGAATCATGCTGAGTATTCACAAGTGAGTGGTGTTTCAGGTAGCAGTGAGTAACGCTAATACATTCAACATCACTAAGGCTGATTTCTTTTGCTGGAGTGTAGTCAGTCACCAAGGTCACACATGTTCATGGTCTCAAAAAGCTGTTTGCACATGTGCTGTTTTCTGTATCTGAAAACTGTAATGAAAATGTATTCGACTGTTAGAGTACTTAACACTTGGAGGAAAAAACAGTAGTAAGTGTGCTTTGAAATTGGCAAGCAAATTTCATTTTCTGCCTAAAATCACAGAAAACAGTAGTAAGTGTGCTTTGAAATTGGCAAGCAAATTTCATTTTCTGCGTAAAATCACAGCATGAGTCTGTGAGCACAGAGGAATTGCTGTCAGAGAT
The DNA here is from genome assembly GCF_964204655.1 of Triturus cristatus. NCBI lineage: Eukaryota > Metazoa > Chordata > Amphibia > Caudata > Salamandridae > Triturus > Triturus cristatus. The sequence goes on from NC_140582.1 coordinate 780,540,661, forward strand.
GTATTTCGTGTCTCTCTGGTTCTTTTTGGAAGTAACCATGCATATGTCTCTTGCAACTGAAAATACACAGTCTGCATAAGCAGACTCTTAGCACACACCCAGCAGTTTATCCTGTAGAATCATGCTGAGTATTCACAAGTGAGTTGTGTTTCAGGTAGCAGTGAGTAACGCTAATACATTCAACATCACTAAGGCTGATTTCTTTTGCTGGAGTGTAGTCAGTCACCAAGGTCACACATGTTCATGGTCTTAAAAAGCTGTTTGCACATGTGCTGTTTTCTGTATCTGAAAACTGTAATGAAAATGTATGCGACTGTTAGAGTACTTAACACTTGGAGGAAAAAACAGTAGTAAGTGTGCTTTGAAATTGGCAAGCAAATTTCATTTTCTGCCTAAAATCACAGAAAACAGTAGTAAGTGTGCTTTGAAATTGGCAAGCAAATTTCATTTTCTGCGTAAAATCACAGCATGAGTCTGTGAGCACAGAGGAATTGCTGTCAGAGATGTATTTCGTGTCTCTCTGGTTCTTTTTGGAAGTAACCATGCATATGTCTCTTGCAACTGAAAATACACAGTCTGCATAAGCAGACTGTTAGCACACACCCAGCAGTTTATCCTGTAGAATCATGCTGAGTATTCACAAGTGAGTGGTGTTTCAGGTAGCAGTGAGTAACGCTAATACATTCAACATCATTAAGGCTGATTTCTTTTGCTGGAGTGTAGTCAGTCACCAAGGTCACACATGTTCATGGTCTCAAAAAGCTGTTTGCACATGTGCTGTTTTCAGTATCTGAAAACTGTAATGAAAATGTATGCGACTGTTAGAGTACTTAACACTTGGAGGAAAAAACAGTAGTAAGTGTGCTTTGAAATTGGCAAGCAAATTTCATTTTCTGCCTAAAATCACAGAAAACAGTAGTAAGTGTGCTTTGAAATTGGCAAGCAAATTTCATTTTCTGCGTAAAATCACAGCATGAGTCTGTGAGCACAGAGGAATTGCTGTCAGAGATGTATTTCGTGTCTCTCTGGTTCTTTTTGGAAGTAACCATGCATATGTCTCTTGCAACTGAAAATACACAGTCTGCATAAGCAGACTCTTAGCACACACCCAGCAGTTTATCCTGTAGAATCATGCTGAGTATTCACAAGTGAGTGGTGTTTCAGGTAGCAGTGAGTAACGCTAATACATTCAACATCACTACGGCTGATTTCTTTTGCTGGAGTGTAGTCAGTCACCAAGGTCAAATATCATTTTCTACATAAAATCCCAGCATGAGTCTGTGAGCACAGAGGAATTGTTGTCAGAGATCTATTTTGTGATACTCTGCTTCATTTAGAATTGTATTCGTATGAAAAGGGAAGCTTGTTTTCTGGAAATGTGGTGGTTAACATTCAGCCCAAAACAGTTTCTCAAATAAGAGGCAAATGCTAACATATTTGAAATCCATATAGTAGATTTTTCTTCGACTCTTGCAATGGGTTATGTAGTTGCTACATGCTAAAAACTCATATTAACACTTACCACACATGTAGTCTTACATACATGTTTACAGTGTTTATGCAGTTATGTAAGGGTCCATTCAAGTCTCTCTTGCACCTGACAGTAGACAGCCTTCAGAACCACACTCTTAGCAGAGAGCTAGCTGTTTTTCCTGTACACTCATGCTTACTAATCAACACTGTGTGGTGTTTTAGGTAGGAGTGAGGAACGCTAATGCATTGAACATCATCAAGGATCATTATCTTTGCTGGAGTGTAGTCAGTCAGTCAGGTTTCACATGAACATGCTCTAAAAAAAGCTGATTGGACATGTGCTCTTTTCTGCCTCTCTAAACTATAAATAAAATGTGTCAGACTGTTAGAGTAATTAACAATTGCAACAAAAAAAAAAAATAAGTGTGCTTTTGATTTGCAAATGAAATATCGTGTTCTGCCTAGAATCACACCAAGAGTCTGTGTGCACACAGGAATTGTTCTTAGAGATTAAATTCGTGTTGGTTTTCTTGTGTTTTTCACTTGTAGGAAAGGGGTAGATAGTGTTATAAGAAAGGAAAAGATCATAACAAATATAGTAATATATTAAAATTACAAAAAAGGTATTTTTTTTTACTTACTTTCAGGTATTGCTGCAGAGCAGTGAAGGAAATATAAGATGCCTATAAAATCAAGACAGCGAAAAAAACAGAAAAAACATGTATATTTGAAGACAATTGGAGGACCCAAGTTAGTTGAAGATGCTCATGTTGGGAAAAAGAAAAAGTCTTCTGGTAAGCAGACAAAGGAATTCTTTAAAAATATATTCAAAAAAAGGAAAAATTTAAAAAATGCCCCCATTGGAAAAACTGTTTCAAGTAGAAAACAACAGGAGAATAGTGAGAATTTACTAAATGCTAATGTACAAGCAGAAGCTATAAAAATTGACTTGAAAAGAAAATCAGCATTTAAAGAGATCCGTAGGAAAATGTTTCAGAGAAGAGTGATGTCCAATTTGCTAAAGGATGTGAAAAAATATAAGAAAATAGCTAAATTTTACAAGAGAAAAAAAGATATTGAAGCCATTGTAGCTAAGCCTTTAGAATTAAAAAGAAAACTATTCATTTTAATTTTGTACAGGATGCGTACATTAGAAAAAATAGTTAATGTAATGAAGTCACAAAGCAAAACGAAGAGAGTAGTGAAAAGAAATAACTTTTGTAAAGTGTTTTTAGGAGAATGGATGCATAGTTCAAGTACCGAACCATTTTTTAATGAAGAGAGTTATCTTCAAAGTAATAGTTTGCTGCATGCAGTTGACACCAGTGGACGAGCATATGAAGTAAAAGATGGTTGTATAATGGAAAAGGAGAAAATGGTTTCAAGAAATGAGGAAGAAGTGATTGCGGATGAGGTTATGGAGAGACGTCCTAAAGCCCCAGTGTATACTTGGAATTGTAGTAGTATTTGTACTTTGCGACAGGAATCTATTGATAAATTACGTTCGTTTTTAAGAGAATATAGGAAAAAGAGTGTTAAACAGAAGATTAAGGTGCTTCAAGGACTAGATCCATGCAGAGTGAGAGAGAATACTGGTTTGCAAGGACACTCTCTGGCTTGTCTATCTAGGAAAGTTTGTCAAAGTGTTTTTCACCATTTTAGGATGCTGGCAGTTCATCATACTGAAATTAGAAAATTTGTGAGAAGATTGTATTTTGCTAAAAGTCCAGCACTAAAGTTAAATGAGTTGAATAATGCTCTGTTTCGTGGATCTGTATCAGATGTTGAGAAGGTTACTGATGAGATTCAGTTTTGTTACTTTGGTCCAGAACAAGAAAGTGCAGGGAATGACACAGTTATTGAGGAAAATGTGGAAGAGAATGTAGAACCCTCCGTAAATAAGAAATTTGAAGATCAAATAACAAAATTTGCTATCATCTCTAATGAAAGACCAAATATTACTTGTATTTGTTGCCGGAGAAGCCATTATAAAATCCAAACAAGGAATGTTGATCTCTACAAAAAAAGTGAAGAAGAAGATAATTATAAGTGGAAGGATTTTGCAACATATATATTTCTTGAAAATTGTTTTGATTTGGGTGAAGATCATCGTATTTGTAAATACTGTTACAACAAGTTAGAAGAAAATAAAATGCCAGCTAGAGCTGTACATAATAATTTAGAATTGGTTGAAGTTCCTGCAGAACTTTCTGATTTAAATAATTATGAGTCTATACTCATTCAATGTGTTCATCCGTTCCAGACCATAGTACGTATGGAGCCAAAAACAGGCAAATTACCTCCTTCAGATTTACAGAGAGGTTTAAAAGGAAGAGTTGTCTATTTGCTGTTGGATTTGAAAAAAAATATGGAAACTATTGATACAGATACTTTGGAAACTGAACCATTAATTATTCTGGTTAATGGTGTACCTACAAAGAGTAAGAAAATTTGGCAGGAGCTGGTAGATGTACGAAAAGTACAAAGAGCAAATTTGTATTTGAAAAAAAATAATAAATGGTATGAATCAATTTATATAGATGAAGATGAAGAAGATGTACTAGGAGACACAGAAACACCAACTGGGCAAATTGAAAAAGTTGACAAGCCAAAAGAAGAAGAAATTTACGAACATTTCAGCATACATCCTCTCCATTCAAAAGAAGTAATGGCAAACACCATTGATCTGTTTCAAATGAAAAAAGCACAAGGAACTCCCGTGAGTGTATGGGAGGAGAGCTTGGAAGCTCGTTGTTTTCCCCAGCTGTTTCCTACAGGAGAAGGTGGACGATACGATGAACGTCCAGTCCAGATTCCTGCTTCTGAGTATCGGACTACAAGATTATATGCAGAAGATCCCAGATTTCGTCAAAGTATTCCTTATTTGTTCCATCTGTTATTTGAAAGTGACTTGTCTGCACTATCTTATGCAGTAAACCACATTTTAAAAAGTGGAACACATCTACATAATGTGTCTGCTAAGGATTTTATGAACAAAGTGCAGCAGCGAGATGATCATTTGGAATCACAATTGATAAATCTGATGGCTTGTCAGCGTGGGACAAATGAATATTGGTACCGACCCCATGGAGAATTGAAATGTATGTTACGGAATTTAGGAACTCCAACATGGTTCCTAACCCTAAGCTGTGCCGAGTACGCTTGGGATGATTTACTGGATTTTCTACGAGAGGCAAATTCAAACATTAAAAACATCGAATACAAGACAGCAGGAGAACTGTGCTCATTGGATCCGGTTAATGTTTGCAGATATTTCAATCATAGATTTGAGGCTATGATGTCCTTCATCTGCAATAAAAAAAATCCACCTCTTGGAGAAGTTGTGGATTTCTTTTGGAGAAAAGAGTACCAGGCAAGAGGTGCTCCTCATATTCATATGCTGTTGTGGATCAAGGATGCCCCAAAATTTGGAACAGATGCTGATGAAGCAGTATTATCTTTCATTGAAGAATATGCAACATGTGCTGTACCTGAAAGCACAGAAGAGAAAAAGTTAAAAGAGCAAGTTTTACGTTTCCAAAGTCATCGGTGTGGAAAATACTGTCGACGGAAGTACAAGACCAAAGATAAATTCTATACAAAATGTCGATTTGGATTTCCTAGACCTGTTCTTTCAAAAGGAAGAGTCAACAGTTTTATGTCAGCTGTGCGACATACTATTACAAGAAAATCTCCCAAAAATACGTACAACCTAAGAAGAAAAGAAGAGTCAAAATATATAAATGACTACAACCCAGTCATTTTATCCATGTGGAATGCTAACATGGATATTCAGTATGTGGCAGACAATTCTATTGCTGTTGCTCGGTATGTCACATCTTACATCACTAAATCTGAGAAAACAGAATTGAAGGAAATGTGGGAAGAGATTTCTCACGAGAAGACTGTCAGTAAGAAGCTGTACAGTTTCAGTTTAAAGATGTTATCACATCGAGAAATTGGATCCTACGAATGTTCAGATAGGTTATCATCTGCAAGTCTGTACTCGAAATCAAGAAGAATAATTTGGGTCAGTTTAGGCCTTGCAGGAATGCGAAATCGGGTACTGAAATCTGTTGGAGAAATTGAATATTTGGCCGAGAACGACACAGAAAGTACAGATATTTTGAAAACAAACATGTTGGACACATATTACCCAAAAGAAGTCATCATCTTGAGAACATGTGTCTCTATGAAGTGCTGTAGAACTACATTTTTTCACGGAAAGCCACAGAAGACATCAACAATGGAAAATATAAAGTCATTGGTGAGGAAGGATGTTTGGTGAAGCAAACAAAAGGAAGTTTGATTAATCACAGGAAGCTGAGTTGTGACACTACTGACAAAAAGGAATTTTACTACTTGGCACTTTTACAGCTGTTTAAACCATGGCGTTCAGAGGACGAACTACTTGGAGAATTTCAAAGCTATGAGGATTCATTTAATGCATGTAAAGATACCATTGAATGCAGTATTTTCAGGAATTATGTCCAAATGTTAAACGAAGAAATTGAACAGGAAGCTACAATTGCAGCTGAAGTAGCTCGAGACAGTTCTCAAGACAGCCAAAGTTCTGGAACGCTCAGTCAAGATCCACTAGGACAGCCAATCTTAGAAAATGAAGCTGCAATAGCCATGACTGAAGTGGAAACGGCTATGAATCAAGCTCAGGAAGATTTAATAGACTTACCAGATTTGGAACAACAACTGAATGAAGAACAACAACAAATTTATGAAGAAGTCAGAAAAAAAATTGATCACGGATTACTACATGAAAATAAAGAGTGCACATGCACATCATTTGAACCAATTAGGTTGTATGTGAGTGGACAAGCTGGAACTGGGAAAAGTTTCTTAATTAAAGTCATCAGAAGCTACCTACAGCAAAAAACTGATTCAACTTTATCTTGTGTTGTTACTGCTCCAACTGGGTTAGCAGCATATAATATTAAAGGAATTACTTTCCATCGCTTGCTAATGTTACCAGTGGAGCATGAGAACAAAATAGAATATCACAAGCTAACTGGTGAAGCATGTTTTGAAGTTTCAAGAGTGTTGAAGAAGATGCAAGTTCTCATTATTGATGAGGTAAGCATGGTATCAAACGTAATGCTTGCCTTTGTGCATTTAAGAATGCAGCAAATTCTAAAGAGAGACTATGACGTGTTATTTGGTGGAAAACATGTTATAGTTTTTGGGGATCTACTGCAGCTCACTCCAGTTAAAGGACAACCAGTGTTTAATACTGTGACACATGAGGACACGAAGAAGTCATTAGGAAGCATTGGTAATGCGAATATTTGGTCATTCTTTGAGTACAAAGAACTCACTATCAATATGAGGCAAGCAAATGATGAAGAATATGGAATTATTCTGAAAGATATCAGAATTGGACTACTCACAGAAGTTGGTAGAAAAGCATTACAGAGTCGGTTGCTACATAATTTATTTCCAAGTGATGAAATAGTTGCAGAGAAAATATACAAGAACATTGCAGAAAAAAATACTGTAATCTGCTTAATGCCAACACTACGTGAATGCTCAATATTCAATGAGGAACTTTTGAAATTGGAAAAGGAAGAGATTAAGAAAATGGAAGCAGTGGACAAAATCCAACATGAAAGAATTACTATTACATTAACAGGCGAACTGAAAAATAAATTGGATTCTCTAGAGAAGAACATTTCGAAAACAGCTGGATTAGAAAAAAATGTATATCTTTGCATGAACTGTCGAGTATTTTTAAGGAGAAATTTGGATGTTGAAAAAGGTTTAGTAAATGGAGCTATGGGTAAAGTTTTGGGTTTTGTTAACTACCAGAAAAAAAAAGGAATTGAGTTTTTAAAAATAAAATTTGATCAGATTGAAGAGGTAAAAGACATTAGTCGTTTTTCAGTCAGTTTTTTACTTGTGAAAGACATATGTACGTAGGAAGCAGTTTCCATTTTCTCTAGCATATGCTGTAACTATTCACAAGTGTCAAGGATTAACTGTTGATAGTGCATTTGTAAACATTGGATCTACTGTGTTCAAAGAAGGTATGGCATATGTTGCTTTGTCACGAGTGAAAACATTATCTGGTTTATTCATAATAGACTTTGATGACTCAAAAGTTGGTGCTGATGCAAATTGTGTTAAGGAGTATAATAGATTAAGAAGAACCTATGCTCCTCATTTAGGTCAGTATCCTGTGTTGGAGAAACGTGTTGTTTGTCGGAAAAGGAGAATTGAGAATATCTGTAATGAGGATGTACAGAAGAGAAAACAAAAAGAGAGTCATGTGATTGCAAGCAAAAAGAAAAAGGACAATGTTGAAGAGGTTGTTGGTTGCCATTTTGAAAATAGCTCTGGTGTCAACTGCTACGCAAATGTAGTGCTGAATGTTGTATTTTATCTTGAAAGTTTGCAAGAGCAGATAATAGAAAATCATGAAAAAAGATTCTGTTCTGTGCTAAGTCTTCTTTATGAGAAGCTGAGTGTTGATAAAGCTAAAATAGAAAGTGCGACTGAAATTAGAAATCTATTAGATGTATGTTCAGGACAAACACAGTTTTCTCAAAATGTCCAGCAAGATGCACAGGAATTCTTGATGTACATCCTTTTGGTACTTGAAGATGAAGGGATAGAAATTGAAAATTTGTTTGGTCTCTGTTATAAATGGGAACATAGTTGTGAAAACTGTTTCTACACATGCAGCTCTAATGTTGATTCAGAAAGGTTTATCTATTTAACATTGCCAGAGAGTAAATCAGTGACTTTTAGTAAATTAGTTAAAGATGCCAATCACAACATGGAATGTTCTAAATGTAAATCAGACATGTTTTCAACGTTATTTTTAAAGAAATATGGACAGTATTTAATTTTAATGATGCAACGTTGTAGAGCTGATGGAACAAAATTGGACACTTTAATAAAGAAATTTACAGGACAGCAATTATCAATTTCTGGAAAAACTTTTGTCACAGTTGCAATAATTTTCCATGATGGGCCTATTGTAACTTCTGGTCATTACACAGTTTTTCTTAAATGTGAAAAAGGCTGGACACTGTGTAATGATTCTCAATTGGTTTTCAAGCAACGTTTGCCTTTTGATTTAGCAAATTCCTATTTAATTTTTCTGAAACCAAAATTTTAGACAGAAATTGCAACATCTGTACAAAACATTATTACAATTTAATTGGATTACCATTGGAAATGTCATCAAAAAATATTTTAAAAATTACCATTTGGCCTAAAGGAAAGGTAATAATTTGCATTGTGGACTTCTTTGACACAAATTATTTTGGTGATTATGCTTATGCAACACAATTTTCAGACGATATTTACTGGAATTAGTTATTGTTCTTAGGTGAGATTTTTATTGCAAATGTTACATTTCTATTACGGTATATTTTAGTGAGAAGAGATTCTGGGCTTTTTTTAAACAATCTTTCAGATTGTTTTTTTTTTTGCCCGCTGTTAAGTGATGAATGCAATTGCTTTTACGATTTACAGTGAAATGCAATATATTCTGAAAACAGCAAAAAAAGGGCAAAAAAATGTTTGTTGAAATATGAAAATATGTGCACTGTATTCTAAAATGTATTGTTAGATATTAATACCTTTTTCTTTTTTTACAGATTGAGAAAGGAAAAATATGAAAAATAAACTTCTTTATATAAAGTTAAATAAATCACTTATTTTTAATTAACTTATTTTCATTGTCAGGTAAGTGTGAAATTTCTGGAATTATCACACATTTACTTTAATGCTCACTTTTTTTCACTACTCTTCTCTATGCTTTTCTCATTTCTGTAGTAGTCCCTCAAGGACCTTGTAGGGTGATTAAAAAAAATTTGTTTTAAAAAAAAAAAAAAAATGCGCGTACCGTAAAAAAAAGTCATTTAAACATTTTTTAAAAAGTTAAGAGGTAAGGTTGGCTCTTAAAAGAACCGTTGTGTTCATAAAGGGAAAGAGGAAAGAAAGAATGGGAATACTAACAAGGACCACAGATGTGCTGGTCTATCCTATTGTTTATGAGGGAAACACTGGTCTCCGCATGAACAATAAGGCCATGACATCTTGTGCACCTCATTGTAACCCTCCCAAAACGAGGGTTTATATCCAGAGGAGCAGAAAAGGGTGATGCTCCCACCGCAGAAGAAGGGCTCAGCTGAGCTGCCGAAGATGTACTCGGCTGAGCTTCTGCAGGTGTGCTCGGGTGACTTACTGGAGATGTTTCTCCAGTATGTCGAGCATAAGTCCTGGGATGTTTATCCTTAATGTGTCTAACCATAGAGTGATTTCCAAAGGTATACTTCTTCCTTGGATTCCCTCTAGATAAGACACGCTCACAAAGTGAGCAGGTGACTAAAGGAGCATTTACCTTTTTCTGCCCCTCTGGATAGGTAAAATATTCCCATACAAAAGAAGTCTTTTGTTTCCTCCTTCTCTCTCTGATGATGCTGCTACCAGGCTCACTCTCAGAAGAGGACTGCTGTTCTGCCATCGTATTACAAAGACAACTCAGCTCCTTCTCCTAAGGGGTCACAAGCAGTAATGAGGGGAATGGGTGTGGTGTAGGAAGGTTCTAGAACTGAAAGTAGTTTAAACCAATCAAAAGTGTTGTTTCTTGATCACATGACCAACCGTGCGCGTACGTTACGCTTACGGAGCGCTTACGGAGCGCTTACGGTAAAAGTACGCATTCGCGTACGAAAGACACGCGCACGCGCGCATGCGCATAACAGGCACGCTCGAACACTTCCGCGTAATGTGCGCGCGCGCGTACGCGTGTAAAGTATGCGCTTACGCGTCGCGCAGGAACTACGGACGTCTACGCAAATTGCGTAACCATACGCAAACAGAGTAGAAATATTACGTACATAAAGCGAAACGTGCGCTTACGGTAAGCTTACCGTACGCGCACGGTAAAAAAAAAAAAATATTTTTTAAAAAATTTGTTAAAAAGATTCACTATGTTATACTACTATATCTTACCTGTTTTTAAAAAAAAAAGGTGAAAATTTATATATTGCAGAATGCATTAAATTTTACCATAGTGTTTAAAGGGGAAAAAAAGTAAAAAAAAAAGATGTAAAAAACCTTGCAAATATAAAAAAAAAAGAAATGTTTCACACACGTTAAATATAAGAATTAGCATTTAAAAAACCATACAAATTCACTGAAAAAACCATGGGTTTCACACACGTTATAGTTAGGAATTAGCATTTAAAAAACCTTGCAAATTCAGTGAAAAAACCATAGGTTTCACAGACGTTATAGTTAGCTGGACATTTCACTCGTAAAAAACCAATGAAATTCCCCCGTTATAGTTAGTTAAGCTAACTATAACTCGAGCACCCGCAATCCACTGCTGATGACGTCACATATAACATCACTCATGACATGGTCACTGACATCACTCATGACATCACTGATGACATATCAAATGACATCACTGATGACATCACTGATGACATCATCCTTGTGATAGAGTGGCAGTCCTCCTCTCACCCTAATATAACAATTGATACACACATTCAAAAATAGAGACTAAAAATCAACAAAATATTGGAAATACCAATACCAGTTACAACAATCTCTTCTGTAATTCTAAGATCCACATACACATCCACTCATTCACCAACAGTCCTATACAGTCACTCATACATGTAATCACTCATATGTACTCATACACCTATACATCCTGTTACACAATGCCACTCATCCATAGAGTTACTCACACACATAGTCACTCATGCTAATAAAGAATCAAACATACATTTACTTGCATATACAGTTATACACACACCACCACACTTACTTCTACGGAAACTTACACATACTTAGTCTTTTAAACAATCACTTATAGAAACACATACTTATTCATACAGGAACAATTTCAATCTCTCACTCTCACATATACTCACTTATATACACCAATAGTCACATATACTAGTTTAAAACATATGTAGTTACTCATAAAGACACTATTGAGAAAGTCATTCACTCACTAACACACCCATACACACACTCATCCACCCATACAGTCCTGCACAAATGCTGTCTTCAACACATACAGTGAGTCAATCATTCATGCACCTATGCACTACGTAATACCCCCCACCGAACCATGCAGACACTCAGACTGATACTCAAAAAAACAACTAATAACCTATATAGACACCCATGTACCTACTCACCAACCCATGCAGCCACTTATACACAAAGTGAGAGACTGATACAGATATTTACATATTTAAACATTACTCACTAAGCCATGTATTCACTATGATACACTTTATCAATCAGTTACACAATAAATTTTTCCAAAAAAAATCATCCATTTAGACACTTATATACCCATTTATTCTTCCATCGACCTTGAGATATACATATATAAAACCTATTTAATTTTCAGAAAAACACACATTCACTGGATGATGTCATCAGTGATGTCATCAGTGATGTCATTTGAGATGTCATCAGTGATGTCATGAGTGATGTCAGTGACCATGTCATGAGTGATGTTATATGTGACGTCATCAGCAGTGGATTGCGGGTGCGCGAGTTATAGTTAGCTTAACTAACTATAACGGGGGAATTTCATTGGTTTTTTACGAGTGAAATGTCCAGCTAACTATAACGTCTGTGAAACCTATGGTTTTTTCACTGAATTTGCAAGGTTTTTTAAATGCTAATTCCTAACTATAACGTGTGTGAAACCCATGGTTTTTTCAGTGAATATAGATATATATATATATATATATATCCACACACAAAGAGTCATCTCTCTTGACGTACAAAGACAACAAGCCTTGGCCCATAAATTGCTTCAAGCGTGAAAGTTTATTTCATGGAAAGTCACCCAACGCGTTTCGAAGCGTCCGCTTCTTGTTCACGAGTAGTGGGCAATGAAAAACAATAAAGTTTTATACAAAACATGTGACATTCAAAGTAATAGAAAGTGAAACCAGATAATTCACGTCATTATCTCATAGTTCATATAAGGCGCGTAGCATTAATCCCCTGTAAATAAACACATATTAGCGTGCTAACACTAAGGTGTCGATTCCGATCCGGTAAAAAAAAATACCGTACTACTCGCATCCGTATTTTTTTACATACGAGTTGCACAAGTACCGTACAAACAGGCAAGTACGAATGGGACGTGAAAAATAACTACGAATAGTGTTGGGAAAAGTCTACGAGCGTGCGTCGGAAAGTGACCACGTCCGAATATCGTCTGGAAAAGTGTACGAAAGTGATATGGACAGTTCCACTTACAAATCACAAGTCCGAGCGCGCAAGTACGATCCCGACCGCCCGTCCGAAAACCCAATCGCACGGAAAAAGGCCCGTACGGAGCCAACGCTGAAGCACACAAGTACACGGGTAAATTCATGCCCATGTACGAGCCGCACAGCCCCCCCATACGTCTGCACCGTACACCACCCTGTCCGCACTGTACCCCCAGCCCCCCACCGCATTAACTTGCCGTACACCAACACCGAACCCCAGCACCCTCACACACCATCGCGAATGTACGGCGCCTACCTACGCGAAAATCACACATACAGAACCAGGACAGTGGAAAACAGCACAAGGAGGTCCAAAGCGACTCGCACAAACACACAAAACACGTTCACACTAAGAAACACAACTCAATGACTGACCTGCCACATCCAAACTGGCCAACAGAGGCCCCAAACACAACCACCTCTTATAACACACCCACCAAAATTCAAACACAGCCACACCCAACAATGGACCAATAAAAAGGCCCACACACACAAACCATGAGCCCTTGCAACAGACCTACTGCGGACAGAGCTCACACACAAACCACCTCACAGAACTCATACCTTTGCTACCCCGCCACTCACACACCTTCACACAACCTCCCCCACAAACATCCCCCTCTTCACAGTCACACACACACACATTCACACCCACACACCCACAACCGCCCACACCCCACACCATGCCCACAGACAAGAATCCAAAGTTCACTACGGCAGAGCTGGAGCTCCTCGTCGAAGAAGTCATCAGAGTCGAGCCACAGCTGTTTAGAACAATGGTCAGACAGACCAGCATATCTGAAAAATGTGGCAGAGGATCGTCGACAAGGTGAATGCTGTTGCGCCCGTTCGAAGGACCAGGCATGAATGCCAAGCCAGGTGGTACGATCTGCGCAGGGCGGTCAAGAGGAAGATGAATGAAGAACATGCCCAGGCCAACATCACTGGAGGTGGGCCGCCCCGCAGACGCGTACAGTACCATCCCTGGGAGGAGAAGGTGATGGCATGCTACCGCCGGTGGGAGTACACGGAGTGGACAGAGTCGCAGAGCCTGGTGAGTACACAAACAACTCATGTAACTTGGGGGAATGGCATACACACCCCAACCACCAGAGGCGCAACTACAGCAAAATTTCGAGGGAGGCTAAGAAAAATTGCTGTGGGGGGATGAATCTTGTAAGCCATAGGCAGAGTGGAGCTGCAGGGGCTGTCAAAGGGGTGAAACAACTGCGAGGCCTCATTAACACGCAAATTACCTCTGAAAGACCTGTGAAGTGTTCGGGTGCGGCTGTGAGTGTACCGGGAAGCTGTCTCATCCTGAGCTGCCACACACGACGGTGGTGGGGCTGAAGCCCTGTGAGTCCAATGGGTGTTGCGCGCCTGCCAACCACAACAAATGCACGCACCCACCCCCAAGCACTCACCGCACACAACCACACTCAATAACCATGGCCATGCCATGAGCGTCACCATTCACCCTTCACAAATCAAGGCAAGGCCATGTCCAAGGCCACAACAACCACAAACACAAGACAGGATGTCCGGGAGGCTGGGAGGGTGGGCCCCACACAACACATCGTGAAAATGAGACGCAGACACCAATGTCCCAGCCCATATGGCATAGGGACATACCCATGCACAATGCACAGGGACTGGCAAACTACTAACAAGGTCGCTGACACTGGGCCCTGCTGTATGCAGCACAAGGCCCTCCTGGGACCACTGTACACTCAAACACCAAATCCACAAGCACAGGCATCCAGCACAGGAACCCACACACACTGTCATGCCAGCACACACCATGAGGGGACACACACATCACCTGGGAGACCCAATGACGACTCACACAACACACCACAGCACGCCAGATCACCCCCCCCCCACAAGCACACCCCCCCGGGGCAGGCAACAGATAAACCCACTCCCACAATGGACATGTGACACAACCAGACCAATCCGGAGCCAAGTAAGCATCAGAGCCAGGCGGGCAACTACAGCCAACTTCCGGAGGGGGCAGTAAAAGATTGGGGGGGGCAAATCAACCAGCCCTAGGCAGAGTGGCTGTAAGAATGGGTGAAAACACAACAAAAGCCGAATGTGCGAGTAAATGGTCTACCATACACCTGTGAAGTTCTCGGGTCCGGATGCAATTAGACGGACGCCAGCCCGCGAGGCTGTCTCAGCCGGGCTGACACACATGACGGGGGGGGGGGCACAAGCCCGGTTAGCCCAATGGGTGTTGCGCGCCTGATCAGAGCCAACTATCTACAGGCCACACACTCAGGAGAACATCCCAATCTGTCCCCCGCAACATACCCATCCCCATCCCCAAGTGGACACTGAGAGGAATGCCAGGGACATCCAAATACCTGGGGGAACTGTGTCAACTTGAATATGTATGAAACATGGATGTGGCATGAAACAGCATTAACATTGTCCCTCTCTCACACACAGGGCGACGTCGACGATCTCCCCCCAACACTGGGGAGGAAGATTCACAGTCCCAGGCACCGCGTGATGACGATCCCACCGGCAGCGACGACTCTCACCACTCCGTGGATGACCCCGACCAACCTGGACCCTCTGGTGTACAAGCTCCTGCAGCACCTGCGTCAGGTACATCTGTGCCAACCACCACCCCCATTCCCGCCACATCCCAGGACACACCCAGGATCCCTGCTCGCACTGAACAACACAGCCAGTCTGACCGGGAGGGACAACGTTCTGCGGGCACCCAGGAGGAGGCAGACAACCCTGCCGATACCATCCCTCAGGGGTCCCGTAGACCCGATGTGCCCACAACGGCAGGCCAGGCACGTGTGGGCAGGGGTGGTGGGAGTGGAGGCAGGCGGAGGCGTGAACCTGACCAGCCAGCTCAGGACCCCGGTATGGCCCACCTACGCAACATCCTGGACTCATACCGGCGTGACACCAGAGGCATCGACCAGGTCGTGGTCATACTTTCCGGGATGCAGGGGACCCTCGATGAGATCAAGAACCTGCAGGTCGAGCATCATGCCAGTCACCAACAACAACAAGGACGGATGGAGGCAAGACTGGCTGAGCTCCTGGCGGTGCACAGGGACATGAGCCAATCACTCCGTCAGATCACCCAAAGTCTGGCAAACCCTCCCTGTGCCACCAGGCGTAGACCAGCACCAGACACAGGGAGGGAGGAGGAGGAGGATTCATCTGACGGAGCGTCCCTAGCATCGTCAAGGCCTGCATCTGAGGGTCCCCGGAGGAAAGTGGGTCGTCCACGTAAGAGACCGTGAGAGTCAGCGGACCATCCCCATCTCCCAGGTCACCTGGCCTGGCACCTGGCACCTGGCCATCGGGCGCAACAGCAGCACCTCACCCAATGACATTCTCTGCCACATGGACTTGCTGGTCCCAGTCTGACCAATGATGACCAACACTGTGGTCTGGACTCTGATGACTTCCAATGCCAAGGATGCCATCTCCCCCAGTGAACTTTGGATTCTATTCCCCCGGTAGTGCACCTTAGCACATCTACCAAAAGACGCACCCCACCAAAAATAAAGTCACATTGTTCTGCACATGAGATGTTGCTGTCATTTTGCATTATTCTACGACATATGTGTGTGGAAATGTCTAACTATGCGTGAGTGTTGAACCAACTCCAGCCATCCATCCCCTGGGAACAGAGTCTGGTACAGGACACACATGGGTCACAAGTATCAGTCAATGTAGGCATGGAGCACAACACTCACCTGTGATGGCCTCTGGCTGCTGAGGGGGGGCTTGCTAAACTGTGACAGACCTATTTGGGAGATCATCATCAAGGCGTAGAGGCGTCATCAGCCATGGCATGTTGGGATAGCCAGCGTCCCCTACATGGAAACATCATGGACAGAAGTGGGTCAGGAGAAGCAGTAAGACATGAAGAAACGGCTAAATACAGGACTAACAGATCATACCCACCAACAAGACATGCACGTTCGTTGCGCAGCTGCAGCATCATTTCGGGCACCCTGCTACGCCTCATGATGTAGGCATCGTGTGCTGATCCTGGAAAACGTGAACAGACATGGGATATCATCATGTTGGCAAGACATACCACAAGGGCATTGATGGAGTGGTAATGCTTGCGGTTACGGAAGGCTACCTCCTGTGCGTGTGGTGGCACCAAAGCCACATGTGTCCCATCAATGGCCCCAATGACATGGGGCATCCCTCTCAGGGCATAGAACTCACCCTTGACACCTGTCAACTGCTCACGAGTTGGAAAGGCAATGAATTCATCAAGGTGTACCAACATGGCCTCTAACACATCATGCAGGACACGGCTGAACATGGTCTGGGACATGCCACCTACATCAGCTATAGTCAATTGAAACGTACCGGTGGCAAAGAAATGTAGGCCTGCCATCACCTTCATCTTGGGTGTCAGTGCAGAAGGATACCTGTGTAGCGGTTGGAGGTGTGGCTCGAGCCTTGTGGTCAAGTCGTCAATCAACGTTTGGGTGAAGCGGTAGCGGCGTATACAGTCACGTTCCCTCATGGCAGCCAAGTCTGACATTGGTCGGGGGAGAGGCGGTGCCCTGCAGAAATTTGGAAGGAATAACGAAGATTGAGTACAGCAATACACCACTGTCAATGAACTGAGCACATGTTCAACAGCTAATACACATATGCTACATACAGAGTCTGTACTGTGCAATGCTTCCAGGACACGAATGCCAGCCAGGTAACACCCCTAACAACAGTCAGCTACACACGTGGGTGCGCAAGGTCAACATGACATGACATGGAATTAGCTGTGGGCCAGTGTAAGTGAAGAGGCTGACACATAACAGGAGTGACAGACATCCACATATGTGCATTAGAAGGATGTATTATCACACAGACTGGTTGCGGGACACTAGAGGCACAGGTCGCATGTCCTTGAAACAGGACAGTCCACACACCTTGGCAGGAAGCGGGACATGTCAGGTATGATGACACATACATTGAGACTACGCAGAATAGTCCTTGTCTCGCAAGTGCATGTGCGATGCACACATACACCCGTTACGTCTGATTCCACATGTGGCCTGGTGTGCGTAATAGTGTGCCATGCCCATCGACACGCACACACATGTTGGATGCAGCAAATGCAGATGCATGTCACGGAACTCATACAGCTAGCTCATGGGATCACATGACACTCACATGACATAGTCACAACGTGCAACGCGGGAAGTAACATTTGAGGTGTCATTAACCGTGTCCCTGGCATCGGTGGACAGTTGCGGGTGTAGGTGACCGTGCCATGCCAGTGATGCAGTGCTCGACTGTCCCCAGTGAGTAGCTCCTCTGTATCGATTTAGGACAAGTAAATTTCTGTTGTGTCATGCTCCCCATTGTTTCCCAGTGGCATGGTGGGTAAACCAACTGTGTGGTGCAGGGCCTACTTATGTTTGTAGTTTTGTAGATGTCACCCATGTTGGCGTTAATGCTATGCGCTGTGTCCTATGTAGATTGGACTCATGTGTCATGTGTATACAGGTGTCTGGTCATTTCCTGTCTCTTCACCTTGGCCACAGCATCGTCGGGGGAAACAGAGGGAGACACTGGCATGGACGTGGGGGAGGTAGCCAGCACCGGGGCCACCAGTGCTGGGGAGTCTGGCGCAGCATGTGGCACGGAGGCCGAGGGGAGTCAGGCGGAAGACCCGTCCAGTCCCAACACCGACTATGACGCTGACCGGTCCGAGGCTGAGCCCCCAGAGGGGGCAGAGGCTGCCCCCAGTGCTGAAGGCAGCACTCCATCCCTCGGCGCACCCTCCATTCTCATCACTGCCCCCCCAGTTGCTCGGGTCCCTTGTGTCTGTGCTAGGCGACAACAGGTGCGTGAGAGACGGCAAGGAGGTGTATTCAAGGGGTGAAGGGTGCACTTCCACTCCGGATCATTCTGTGGTGTGTAGGCACATTCAAGTGCATGGTGCTTGTTACATGCACGCTCATGACGTGGCTTGTATACTGAAGTGGATTAGTGTGCCAGTCATGACCCCATCTTGTGCGCTGCTTGCTAACGGCAATTATGTGCTATTCAATGCAGAAGCTTGCTGTGGGATGCTTCCGGCAATTCCTGAGATCGTGACTGTATCACTACGAGTGGTTTTCTGTCATTTCGGCTTTTCCCACCCCCGCATGTCCGGCTGGATGTATCCATCTGGCCTCCCATTGCAACCTTGAAAGCGGAGTTCAACAAGATGAGCAGTATAAGGGCTCCATTGTCTCAAACACAAGTCCTGTTGACTTCTTCCCGAGAAACATTTGGCCTTCACGAAGATCACACACCCACAGAGGTGCAAGAGGCTTTTTAACACTGATCTCCCACTACATATTTGGAACTCGGATTCAGACTATCTTTCATGCCTCGTCAACAGGTGGCCTGGCTGTTTTTTTTTACATTGTGGTCTCCGGCCTCGTGACCTCCTTTCAAACTCTGTTTGGTGTGCTCCCCGCATTTCATCATTCGCTTTTGTCTACCGTCTTCGGAGGTGTCCCTTTGCTTCTCGCCCTCGTAGCTGGGCTGCCATAATAGATCAGCGTACTACGCTGTGGTTTCACCTCTTGCGTTACAAGACAGCATGCACCGGCTGCTCCATCTTCGGAACATGATGCTTGAATTATACGGCACTCGGCCGCTAGCGACCTTAAGCAGTGCCTATGGATTGTCCTTCCGGTTTCCCTTCTTTCCCTGCGTGCAACCTGTCTTTCATTGCCTAGACTGTCCATTCGAATGGGCTCTGGATGTGTGCCTGTGTAACTCAGTGCCTCCTGACCCGGATTTGGATGGACTGATGTGCCCCTTAGTGGCTCATGAGTTGGACTGTTCTGGCGTCAGTGTCATGGCCTGTGCTGCTGCACATGGAGTCCTGGGGAATTGGGACATCCGAACAGCAGCAAATGAGTTCTTAACCAGGAGTTATCTTGATGTCCCCACCTGTTGTCCACAAGTTGTGCTGGATGGCCCGATTGTTGAGGAACACGTGTGTTCTTTCCCCCTGCTTAACTGGATGGCAGACAATTTTTCGGAACGTGCAGATGATTTCCTCTTGGAAGCTGTTGCAACTTATAGTGCCTATGCCTTGATGGATGAACTTTAGCCCTGCTCATTTCATGGTGCATCCGTCGATGTGATATTTTCCTCCCCTTTCACATGGTTGATTTCCCTGCAACATCGTTCAAGTTTGACATTTCTTTTCTGACTTTTTCGCTTCCCTTCTATAGACTTCCAGTTCATGCCCTTGGTTCCGTTCTATCAAACTTGGAAGCTGTTGCAACTTATAGTGCCTATGCCTTGATGGATGAACTTTAGCCCTGCTCATTTCATGGTGCATCCGTCGATGTGATATTTTCCTCCCCTTTTACATGGTTGATTTCCCTGCAACATCGTTCAAGTTTGACATTTCTTTTCTGACTTTTTCGCTTCCCTTCTATAGACTTCCAGTTCATGCCCTTGGTTCCGTTCTATCAAACTTGAACTCTGCGTTCTCGAATTAGCGCCCCTAATGGATGGAGGACTTTTGCAGGAGATGGGACTAGATGATCCTGTGATGTGATACCACTGAGCTGATCTGTGCGGTGGGGTGTCCCCCCTTCTAGCTTAGGGACCTGCTATTAGTCGAATGATACTACTATTAGTTTACTGCCAACAGGAAGATTGCTGTTTCCACTGTCAGTTTCTTAAGATTGCTCCTTTCAATGTCTATGATATTGCAACAATGCTGATGTTTCTGGCCTTGATCATTTGTCTGCTTATGTTGGCCACAGTCCTGCATCTTAGGACGCGAGGTTCATTGAATGTACTCATTAAACTTTACCTTGTCTGTGTCTATTCTGTTGTGGACTGATCTGTGAATCATGACGCACAGCTATGTCTGATTCACACCATTCATGAGGATGTTGTAAGTCGCTTGTTCTGGCTTATCTATACATTGGGACTGCCGGGCCCAACCTCGGATATCGAATGGGACACTTAGCTAGTCGGATGTGTGGTTCTGGGTTCTGAGGGGAGTTTGTGGTACGCCAAACATGTCTCCTTCGTGCCAGGCACCGCACCCCCTGTGGTGGGGTTGTCCGTCCCTGCAGCCACGACACCTACCCGTGCCCCTCCTGTCCCTGCGGTGCCTGGTTCTTCCCCCCACATGATGCCCCCACTTCTGTGGATAATATGGTACAGTGTACTGTGCAGGCGAGCCTGGGGAGACGCGTCCCTACGTGTCCCCCCCGGTGCTTCGCATCTGGTGTGGCCTATGGGCTTGTGGAATGGTGTACTGTGGCTACTTTCCTTCGAAATGCTGAATGTGGTTGTTATTTTCTCGTTTGCACACTATTTCTATTCTGCTGGTGCTGCTGGTGCTGCTGCTCCCTGGGTTGGGGTGGTGATGATGTGTTGGGTGTCTGGTAAATGTTGTTGTGTCCTGCTCATGGGGTGGACCCTGGTATCTGCATGCCGTCACATGGTGTCTGCATATATTTGTGGGTCATGTTGGCTCTTACTGCATGGTGACATTGTCTCAAGGTGTGTTCCTTCCTCTGTGGCACCTGTCATCTTCCCTGCATGGTGTTTCCCAATTGTTGTGCTGAGCTGTGTCAACATTGCCACGGTGTGTGACACATCCCTTCGATTTTGGCCATGCATGCTCTGCAATGTCTCCACCTGCATCGTTTGTGGCATCGTTGCTGGTCACTGTACTTGTGTATGGCGTATATTGACATGACTTCATGTGGACATTTTCCGTTTTCCGCACTTTGCATGTGTGTACTCCCTGCCTCACACACATGTGTTGCGTGTTCTGCAGAGTATTTGGGCACCTGCCTGACAATTGTGGGCATTGTATCTGTGTGTACTCCACCCTTTCACTTCCATGGGGGGCAACTGCTTGTTGGCTGCCCCGGCACCTGTGCATTCCTCTCATTCGTGGACTGTGCGTGACAGTGTGTGTTCCCTTTGGCTCGCATTGTTTAGTGGTGTTTGACATGAGGGTGCAGTCTTGTGGCAAAATCTCAGTGTGTGTATTGTGCTGCCTCCGCCAGGGGTGGGTATGCATGTGTAATTTGTCCTCACACCCACACGTGGTGTGTCATGCAGTGGGGGTAGGCCGACCATCCTCCTGGGAGTGGGACACTGCTGTCAGTGATGTGTTGTTATGGCACTATCGTCATTGTCCTGAGTTAGGGATACGTACATTCACCCATGGAGCTGTGGTCATCTGATAATGATGTTGGCCCCCCCATGTCTCTGTCCACTGCTGGGGGTCCTCGGCACCCACCCCTCATATGTCTGGGCACTGCTGGGAGTGATAGGCACACACCCCTATGTATCTGTCCACTGTCGTGGTATGTGCCGTAACCACGCGCTGGTGGCCTGGGTGGGGCCCGTGCCCCTAGGGCGCCCCAACTTTGGGGGTGCGGCCCGTACACATGCCTTTGGGACGTGGGTACGGCCGTACCGGCGTAGTTCGTGTGACGTAGGGGTGGGCGTGGTATGTGCCGTAACCACGCGCTGATGGCCTGGGTGGGGCCCGTGCCCCTAGGGCGCCCCAACTTTGGGGGTGCGGCCCGTACACATGCCTTTGGGACGTGGGTGCGGCCATACCGGCGTAGTTCGTGTGACGTAGGGGTGGGCGTGGTATGTGCTGTAACCACGCGCTGATGGCCTGGGTGGGGCCCGTGCCCCTGGGGTGCCCCAACTTTGGGGGTGCAGCCCGTACACATGCCTTTGGGACGTGGGTGCGGCCGTACCGGCGTAGTTCGTGTGACGTAGGGGTGGGCGTGGTATGTGCTGTAACCACGCGCTGATGGCCTGGGTGGGGCCCGTGCCCCTGGGGTGCCCCAACTTTGGGGGTGCAGCCCGTACACATGCCTTTGGGACGTGGGTGCGGCCGTACCGGCGTAGTTCGTGTGACGTAGGGGTGGGCGTGGTATGTGCCGTAACCACGCGCTGATGGCCTGGGTGGGGCCCATGCCCCTAGGGCGCCCCAACTTTGGGGGTGCGGCCTGTTCACATGCCTTTGGGACGTGGGTGCAGCCGTACCGGCGTAATTCGTGTGATGTAGGGGTGGGCGTGGTATGTGCCGTAACCACGCGCTGATGGCCTGGGTGGGGCCCGTGCCCCTAGGGCACCCCAACTTTGGGGGTGCGGCCCGTTCACATGCCTTTGGGACGTGGGTGCGGCCGTACCGGCGTAGTTCGTGTGACGTAGGGGTGGGCGTAGTATGTGCCGTGCCACCATTGTGGTGGTGACGGGTACGCGTCCACGTCCACTTCCGTTGTGGCGGGACGTGGGATTGGTGGACACGCCCCCCGAAGTGACCAGTCCATGGTGGCAATTGCTGTGCATGCTGTTGTAGTTATTTGTGGGGTGTGGGTTATGATTCCTGGCCCTTGCACACACACACACACCCCTTTGCCCCTGGGGGTTGTTCTGACCTTCTGCGGCGTCTGCGTCGGTTTCTGTATACGAGGTGGTAGGCTATGAGGGCCGGGACGACGCGTAGGTTGGGGCCCATCGCTGTCCCTGGCGTGCCGGGGCTCCTTGTTCGCGGCGTCCTCACTTTCCCGGCAGTTTTTGGCTCCCGTAAAAACTGCAGCGTGCGGAGTGACGTCGGCACGAATCGTACTTGCTGGTCCGTGAAACGCTGCCTGACTTCGTCCGTACGTCGCATGTGCGCCATCCCGACAGTGATTCGTATGTACAAATTTTGCCGGTCGCTGTATTTTCCGACTCGGGCGGTAATGGTATTTCTGTGCAAATCGTACTTGCGAGTTTGTAAGGTGTTTTTCCCGGGTACCATTCGGACGGCAAAAACGCTCCGTCCGACCATTCGTACCCGGGTTTTACAGGATCGGAATCGACACCTAAATGTATTGCCATTAAATATAATACACTTTGCAAGTGTGTTTAGAGTATGCCAATAAGACGTAGTCACTACCAAGTGCGGAGGACTACAAGGACCGTCATGCAATGCGCTGAATCCTTTGCGCATCGTACGGGACTAAACAAATTGAAACTTGAAATTGTGTCCCAGCCACAAGAACGATCGCAGATCGCATTTAACAGAACTACAGCCCCAGTGGGCAGTCAGTTAACATATGGCTACCGCACAATAAATTAGAGGTTTGAAAAAACAACCAGTTGCACTAAATCAAATCAAGCCCCTGTGGGCAATAATGGCAGCGCATACGGGGCAATTTATATCCCCCTCCAGGCATCAGTAGTCGTTACGCCCAAGTGGGCAATCACCACAGACAACACGAAACCATAATAGTCACTGGTTGCCCAACGCCAATCATAGCCATAACGGTCCAAATTAACTCAAACACACTATAAATATTCTGAGGCAAACAATGACTGCAACTTTCTTTCATGCAGATATTTTTGCTCGTTTCGCCTTCCACTGGCATCAGACATAATTTGTGCAATCTGAAAATAAGAATAAAAAATTAATGTTATAATATACATACAGTGTTACATATTTTACATATACACACATCATTGACATTGATTCAGAGATAGTGGGAATAAAAAACATCAGTTAAAAATTTCAGTTAGGCATTTTAAAAGAGAAACAAAGGTTACAGTATCACTCAGCCCAAATGAACTGCTAATGCTTCATCACTATTGTGTCCGCTAGGTTGCAAGGTGTGATACTTAATGATAATCCTGGACTCTAGACGTCTAAGTTCTTTAGTTCTATCTCCTCCCCTCTCTCTTCTGGGGACACAGTCCAGGACGACAAATGATAACAAACTCGTATTTTGATGATGAGTAGAATAAAAATGGCGTGCAATAGGATACTGTTTATCATGATGGGTTATTGCCCTCAAATGCTCCAAGACCCGTTTTTTGGCTTTATGGATGGTACTTCCAATATAAAATTTATTGCACGGGCATTTGAGAGCATAAACAGCTTATTCAGTATTACAAGACATGTGTTTCACGATCTTAAATGTTTTAGAGTCTGCAGAAAGACTGACCTCCTTGCAATTGGTACTGTATCGACAGGCCTTGCACCTGCCACATACATAGAACCCATGTTCAGCACTTTTCTCCAGTGGTCAGTTTAGGCAGTAGAGCAGGGCACATCATATTGTTGAAAGACTGTGCTTTTCTATATGTTACTTGGGGATAATCTCCTATGCAATTCTCCAAATCCGGATCCATTTTCAGGACATTCCAGAATTTGCCGAGACATTTTTGTACCTCTTTCGACTTATTGTTATACGTTGTAATGAATATTATTTTACTGAATCATCTGGGTCAACACTAGTTTATTTGATTTTCAACAATTCATCCCGACTTTTAGCCTCTACTTTTTTGCATGCTGTAGCAATACATTCATGGCTATATCCTCTCACAATAAAACATTTAATCATGATGTCCCTCTCTTTGTTATAGTTGTCGATCGTGCTACAGTTTCTTTTACATCTCAATAATTCTCCAAATGGAATACTTTTAATGAGATTAGCTGGGTGACAGCTTTGGGCGTGTAATAAACTGTTACCCGCTGTTTTCTTTCTGTACAGCGTTGTTTCTAGTCTCTCATTTTTGACTTGTTCTTGCACGTCCAAGAACTCAATGGTTCTTCACCAAAATGACTGGTAAAAGTCAGATTAAGTGTGTTAACGTTCAATGCGGCCACAAAGGTCTCAGCTTCTCTCTGACTCCCTTCCCAGATACAGAAAATGTCATCAATATATCTGGCCCAGACTTTTACATGTTTTAGATATGCATCCTGGACCCTGACCACCTGCTCCTCCCACCAGCCAAGGTAGAGACACGCAAAGCTGGGGGTGAAGCAGGTGCCCATCGCGGTCCCGAGAGTCTGTCGGTGAACTTGGTCATTGAATTCTAAAAAGTTTTTAATTAGGCATGTTTGCATCATGTCGATAAGCATTTCAGTATGAAAAAGAAATGATATTGATCTCTCTCTGAGGAAGTGCCTTCAAGCTCTAATACCCAGATCATGCGGTATACTCGTATATAAACTGTTGACGTCTAGCGTATTGTCATTCCATTTCGTTTTTTCTATAAGTCTCAAAAAGTCCCCGGTGTCTTTTACAAATGAGGGCACATTTTTAACTAAAGGTTTTAAATAATGATTGACATATCTTGACGTGTTGTCTAAACTACTCACCGTAGAGGACACAATGGGCCTACCGGGAGGGTTCAGATTAACCTTCTGTAATTTGGGCAGTAGATAGAGGACCGGAATTTTAGGAAATTTACAATACAAAAAATGGAATTCCTCATGTTCTAACAGGGCTTTCTCTTTCCACTCCCATAGCTGTTCCAAATATTCTTTGTTGGCTGTGTCATACAAATTCCTAGAACTTTTCTCATATCTGGTTAGATCATTCAACTGTCTCATACCTTCTTCAAAATATTTGTCCCTGGATAAAACAACAACATTACCACCCTTATCGGACTTCTTAATGACAATGCTGCAGTCTTCTTTTAAGCTTGTAATAGCCATTCTCTGAGGTTTAGTGAGATTCAATCTTACATTAGATTTGCAGTACGATAGTTGGTTCAGACACTTAACCACCCCTTTCTCAAAAATATCAAGAGCCTCATTTGTTATTTGTGGCAAGAAAATAGATCTGGGTCTAAACTCACTGTTGTGGCTTAAATCTAATCTGATATTCTCATTAATCAGATTGATATAGGGATCAGGGATAAAAAAAAATTGTTCATCCAGTTCATTAAGTGCATGTAACAATTCAATATCCCCAATGCAAATATTACTTGGAATCTCACTTACACTGTTATTTCGAGGTGTAACTCTCGTCGCGAACCACTTTTTCAACTGCAGTTTGCGAGTAAATTGAAATAAATTGATACAGGCTTGAGTGTAATTAAAGTCCGTTGATAGACAGAAGGTTAGTCCCAAAGCCAATTTATCAATTTCAGCTTGATTCAAAGATCGATTGGATAGGTTGATCACAGTCTGTTTGTCAAGTTCATGTTTATCCATCATTTTGGTAGTTTCCTTTGCCCTCTTGTTCTTGATCCCACTGGGCTGTCCATTGTCTCTCTTTGTATTGCCGTTTGCCTTCCGTCGCCTTTCCCTCCGCGACCTCGACCTCTTTGACCGCCTGTCCCTTGTTTGTTCTGGATGGCCAATCTGCCTTGTGCCATAAGTGAGAACTCTTTTAAAATTCGATATTTTACTGTCATGTCAGTTATATTTTCAGCACCACTACTGAAGGTTGTTTGTTCAGGGGTCCTGGTTGTCTCATTAATAGACGCACATTCTTCATCAATTTGAATTGGTGGAGTGACTGTGGCTATGTTGTCCTTTGCAAACAGGATGCTTCGTAAGTGATCATACCGTTTGGCAAAGGTCAGGATCTGTCCTTTCTCGTAGTCTACAAGGCCGCGTAAATATTTGCGCTGTTTTTTCTCTCATATCTCCTTTTCAATTTTCTCTAGTCTTAACTCCATTTTAGCCATATCACGATTAAATTCATCCTCATCGCAAATTGATTTCAACTGTACCGTAATATCTTCAATCAGTTGAGTTATTTTTCACAATCCCTCATGGCATATTTTACCAATAATTTCAGCATTACCATTGAGCAGCTATGATTAATTGCTGCCAACTCTTCCACTAAATCGGGGTCGTTAAAAGTTGGTGTTATGAAGATACGAAGACCGCGTGGGACCCGGCCAGCATCTACATACTTTTGTAGAGTCGTGGCCTCCCACCACTTATTCTGCAAATTTTTTTAATATTTCCATAGCTGATCCCACAATCCTATTCTACTCATAATCAAAATACGAGTTTGTTATCATTTGTTGTCCTGGACTGTGTCCCCAGAAGACAGAGGGGAGGAGATAGAACTAAAGAACTTAGACGTCTAGAGTCCAGGATTATCATTAAGTATCACACCTTGCAACTTAGTGGACACAATAGTGATGAAACATTAGCAGTTCATTTGGGCTGAGTGATACTGTAACCTTTGTTTCTCTTTTAAAATGCCTAACTGGAATTATTTTTAACTGAGGTTTTTTATTCCCACTATCTCTGAATCAATGTCAATGATGTGTGTATATGTAAAATATGTAACATTGTCTGTGTATTATAACATTCATTTTTATTTTTTATTTTCGGATTGCACAAATTGTCTCTGATTCAAGTGGAAGGCGAAACGAGCAAAAATATCTGTTGCAGTCATTGTTTGCCTCAGAATATTTGTAGTGTGTTTGAGTTAATTTGGACCATTATGGTTATGATTGGCGTTGGACAACCAGTGACTATTATGGTTTCGTGTTGTTGTGGTGATTGTCCACTTGGGCGTAACGACTACTATTGCCTGGCGGGGGATATAAATTACCCCGTATGCACTGCCATTATTGCCCACAGGGACTTGATTTGATTTAGTGCAACTGGTTGTTTTTTCAAACCTCTAATTTATTGTGCGGTGGCCATATGTTAACTGACTGCCCACTGGGGCTGTAGTTCTGTTAAATGCGATCTGCGATCGTTCTTGTGGCTGGGACATAATTTCAGGTTTCAATTTGTTTAGTCCCGTACGATGCGCAAAGGATTTAGCGCATTGCATGACGGTCCTTGTAGTCCTCCGCATTTGGTAGTGACTACGTCTTATTGACATACTCTAAACACACTTGCAAAGTGTATTATATTTAATGGCAATACATTCAATGTTAGCACGCTAATATGTGTTTATTTAAAACAACAGCGGATTAATGCTACGCGCCTCATATGAACTATGAGATAATGACGTGAATTATCTGTTTTCACTTTCTATTACTTTGAATGTCACATGTTTTGTATAAAACTTTATTGTTTTTCATTGCCCACTACTCGTGAACAAGAAGCGGACGCTTCGATACACGTTGGGTGATTTTCCATGAAATAAACTTTCACGCTTGAAGCAATTTATGGGCCGAGGCTTGTTGTCTTTGCACGCCAAGAGAGACGACTCTTTGTGTGTGGATTTATTAGGGTTGGGGACCCTGCCACGGCCCGCCTTGCAAGCGGCACAGGTCCTTCGCCTTTCGTGTGTTGGATATATATATATAAGACGTCAGAAAGATAAGCAGTGAATATAAAGATGATCTTAACATCTGGAAACGGGAAGGGCTTATTATTAAAGATTAACTCAGTTTTTTGCATAAAGAATTTCCAACTTTGCCCACTTTTTATCTAATTCCCAAAGTCCACAAACAAATGGATCCAGTCCCAGGATGTCCTATCATATCAGCCAAAGACAGTATCTTCGAGAACATCTCAAGATATGTGGACCATTTTTTACAAGAACACGTTGGTAATTTGCCCACGTATTTAAGGGATACCAAAGATTTTTTGTTGAAATTGAATGCTTTGCAGTGGTCTAGTGAGTACATGCTTTTGACTCTTGACATTACTGCCCTATACACGAGCATAAGACACAGTGATGGTTTAAATGCAGTTAATCATTTCCTGAAAAAACTATGTATTTCTATGTATAAACATAATATTATGCTATGGAAAATGATACACTGGTGTCTGTACAATAATATGTTTATGTTCGATGGCAAAATCTATAGGCAGAAACAGGGAGTGGCCATGGGGGCATGCTTCTCCCCTAGCTATGCATGCCTGCACGTAGGCTAGTGGGAGGAGCATGTCCTCAGGATGGACCACAAAGCATTGTACGAAGAGCATGTGGTACAAATGTGGAGATACATTGACGACGTATTCATTATTTGGAAAGGAACATCTTCTCAGGCTGAAGGGTTTATAGATCCAATTAATTGCAACAATTTAAACCTAAAATTTACTGCACGCATAAATCCTGTAACAGTTAATTTTCTGGACATCACAGTATATATACAGAATGAAGCCATTGAGACATGTTTATACAGAAAACCGATGGCTGGCAATACCTTATTACATGCCACCAGCTTTCATCCCCAACATCCCATCTCCTGTCTCCCCTATGGGGAGTTTTTGCGAATCCACACAGCATGTAGCACTAGTGAGGCATTGGCAGCAGCTCAGGATGCAGCCAGAACTAGGTTTCTGGAGAGAGTATATAATGCCAAGAAACTTGATATAGCCTTCAAGAAGGCAAACAATAAGGACAGACAGTCACTGTTACAAACGAGATCAGGAACTTCTGTCAATACCATCTTGCCTCTAGACAAAACCGAAGACAGAGAGAGGCAGGGTAATACGGGGAATGTCACCTGTAGATTTATATCCACATACAGTAGGCAAGCCAATGCCATAAAAAGTATCATCAATTCACAGTGGCCTATAGTTCTCACTGACGCGACACTCCTACAGATACCACCAAACAAGCCTAACTTACGCACCGCAAAGCGCATTCAATGCGTAGCGATTTGGTAAAAACTAGCCCTGAATTGGACACTAAAAGTGGGTGGCTTTCCCTCAAGAAGGGTTTCTACAAGTGCAGCACATGTCGTGCATGCAAATTTGGGGTGAATATGAAAACCTATTCCACCACTTTTTCAGATGTTCCTGTAAACCTTAAGGGACATTACACTTGCCACACAGATTACGCTGTATACATTCTTCAGTGCATATGTGGACTTCGCTACGTAGGTAGCACGAAACTGCAGGTTTATGTGCGAATCCTGCAGCATCTATGTGCCACAGTTAATTCTGAGCCCTCATATCCTGTCGCTAGACATATTAAGTTGGAACACGGCAATAACCTAAATGTGCTCCAATATTATGTAATAGACAGTGTACCTGTGTACAAACGAGGGGGCAAGCGTGAGAAACAACTGAGGCAGTTAGAGACCAAATATATGGTTGAGCTGGATAATAAGGCCCCTAGGGGTTTCAACATTTGTGAAGATTTACATCATTATCTATAAAATGTACACAGCCACTTCTATATAGTCTCTCTTCTTCCTGTTTGTTGGTTTGGATTCAGTTTGGATTTAGTTGAGATGAGTGCATGTCAGTACTATCTACGGATTGGAAATGTTAGCTCTTATACAGTGATGTGTTTAGTAGAGCAGTTTCTTTCTTTCTTTCTTCTATTCTCCTATATGTATATAGTCAGTTGTATATATTTAGACTCTATAATGAATTAGCATACAGCCTTCTCTCACAGGTTTTTTGTAACTTTATTCACTGCACTTTTTGCACTTTCATAGCGATTTTTTTTGCACATGTGTCCGGTCTATTTAATTCTGCAGGCAGCACCTAAAGAGGATACGTATAACTTTTTTATGCTCTACAGATTTGTTCAGAACCATCGATTTATCTAGATTTACTGATCCAGTATTTGCACGGATTTTTGTCACAATATGTGTATAATGAAGCAAATTCCATATCCAATGATTGAAATACCTTTATATCATGATTCCTAAGCATAAACCTTATTTGGTCCATTGGGTCAATTGTCTCATAGGATCTTGGTGCATTTGTGCATTTATAAATGTATAGTTTAGGCGATTACAATGTGATCCATGAGAAATATGTTATAATTACATTGAATATTTCAACAGTGTCAATAAGGACCAGATATACATTAATGGTTTAAGGATATCAATAGTATCTCCATTATATGTTCTTGTAACAGAACGGAATTTCATTTCAATTACAAGTACATTCTGTTAGGTAAATATTTAATTGCAATCATGTTGTTTATATTTTCAAACTGTAAATCAGTACGATTCATTTCTCTAGGAGCAATGAACTTGTTTAGGCAATGTTTACGATATACAGTATTTCCTCTATGTCTATGCAGGCAGTAGGCGCCAAGTCACATGGTCAATCAAATGCATTATTTAAACGTCACTACCTTGCGACGCACTTATGTGATCAAGGCCACCTTGTTGGCCGAAACGCGTCATGTTCGAGTTTTGCACTATTTCAATGGAATAATAAAAACGCTACTGCGGCTGGCAGTATCAGCAAAGAAGCAGTTGTCCGTCTCTCTTTCCGGTGCCTGGATGCACCTTTGAGTGGTAATTGTATACTGAAAAGAACACAGGTTACAGGAACCTTATAGTTAGGCTGACATCTTACTCGTACAAAACCAGAGGAATTCAGCCGTTATAGTTAGCTGAGCTAACTATAACTCGCACCCCCGTAATGCACTGCTTATGACCTCACATATTACATCACTCATGACATGGTCAGTGACATCGCTAATGAAACCACTGATGGCATCTCAAATGGCATCACTGATGATATCACTGATGACATCATCCAGTAACTGAGTGTTTCTAAAACGTTTAAGAATGTTATACATATATACACACAAAGGTGTATTCGAAGAATGTTTGGGTGTATGAGTGTCTGTATGGATGATTTAGTGGGTGTAAAACTGACTGTATAAGTTGGTGATTAAACGTGTCTTAGTGAATGTGTGGGTGAGTGACTTATCTGTGTGATATACAATATGTAGCGACAACAACTGGTTAAAAATGGTTAAAAATGAAAGCATGAAAACATCCGTGCATGTATTGTGATAAGATCATTGTTGAATTTAAAAGAAACCTGCACGGATCACTATTCCATTGATTTATATAACAAAATAACATGAACTGATATGATGCCATTGTGACTGAAGTCTATCTATAGTGTTTATGCGTCTCAAATTTAAAAGGGCGAACATTTGACTACTTCACATTTGCATATGATTAAGACCAATGGTAGGTCGAAATGCTTAATGCATCTCTGCCAGTGCTTAATTTGAGTCAGTGGTTTTCAGTGCTCAGCACCGGCACTTAATTGTCAGCAGCAATGCTTGTGACGGTCTGCCACAAGGTGACACTGTCTGGCTAATTTAGGGACAACCACAAAAAACAGCTAACTGTTAATGCAATTACTATTTAAACTTGACTATTACCTGCCGCTCAAGACATTCTTATAGCTTTGGGGGCCTGAAATAGTCCAAATTGTCACACTTGTTGGAGTGTGATGGCTAGTAGTTGTATTGTTACTGTCATTGCAAGGCAAGAGAAATGTGCGGTGCAAGTTGCAGTGGCCTCCTGAGGAGAGCCCTGGCACTTATGTTTTTTTTACAAACTAAGCACTGATCTCTGCAATTAAAAGATGTTTTTTTAATGACTGACTGGTGGGCTCGCTTTCACACTGCGGAATATGTAGTGTGTTTTCTGATGGAATATATTCATACATATACATACATACATATATATGTGCATGTATATATGTGTGTGTGTGTATGCATATATATATATTTTACCTACTGGCGGTCGCCAGTAGGTAGTTATAGTTGGTACCTAGCTTCCATAGGAAAAGCACTTTTTGATTTGCCAATATCTTTGGCGCCGTTTGACGAATCTTTATGAAATTTTCAAAACTAATGGGTCGGCCCTCTCAGTTTCTCTGTTTAAAGTTTCGGGGTGATTCATGAAGTGGGGGTCGAGAAAAAAGAGAGGTCCCACAGCGCGTTTTCTTTTTTCTTCTTTTCTTTTATTTATTTATTTATGAAGTTTGCAGACACTACAAAATAATGCAAAGGAAAACAAATGTCACAAACAAGAAAAAACAAAATAGAAGTACAGATCACCTTTTTTATGAACATCGTAGCATCAGATTATAAGTTCAGGAGGAAGTAATGCACACAGTGGGGTATAATCCAATACAGACATTAAAACATCTCCCTTCAGACTGGGTCATAGCAGCAGTCCGAACAATCATGTATCTATTCATGTAAAAAATGTGCCTGCCCTTCTGCCATAAGTGGAATGTACATACATGGTGAACAATAGCAAACATGCAACTCTTATTAGTCCTGATCTGCAGTTTCTGCCTGTCGTGAGACCTGGTATTGTTCAAACAGACCCCAAAAACTCAATGGTCAAGTAGACGGTGGAAGCAATTCATTGTAAATGTTGGATTGTGTGTTGCAATACACCATGTCTCTTTCCCACTCAGCGACTGTAGGTACAGGCCCCCGCATCCACCTCATAGCCAGAATACGCTTAGCCAGAAGCAGGCCCATGGCTATCAATTTGTGTATTTTTTTGGGCAAAGGTTTCGTATATCCCAACAGTGCTAGCAACGGGTCAGGTTCAAGAGTTAGGCCCACTGTGAAAATGTGATTCCAGAAATCAGCGACTGGAGGGCATTGTCATTCCAGAGGGTAAAAGTCGGCACTCGGCATGTCGCAACGCTCGCAGCTGTCAGAGTCGTGCAAACCATACCTTTGGAGGTGTACCGGTGTATAATACACCCTGTTCAAGAACTTAAAATGTGCCAGCCTGTGTCTACCATTCAGAGAAATCTTACGAGTAACCTCACAACCAAAAAAGCAGATATTGTCTGAAAGTTGCCTCCCCAAATCAGCCTGCCAGGTTAAACGTGCCTTCGAGTATGGGGAGCACTTTGTCTGTATGGCCAAGGCATTTAGTTTAGAGACTAATTTAAGAGGAGATGGTGAACGGAGTAAGATGGACAGTGGAGGGATCTTCATAGGCTTGGCTGGTTTGTCTCCCAGTACCGGTCGGAGAGCATGTTTCGTTCTAAAGAATTGAAATTGTGTTAATGCAGAGGGTATTGCCCTATCGGCCACTACTTCATTCCAGGATACCAATCTGCTGTCTTTAAAGAGATCACCCAGCTCAAACAAACCCAAACTCTGCAACACTCGAAGCATGCCCCGCTCTGAGCTAAGAGCTTACCAATGACACCACTCAATCCGCATGCGAGATGAGAACAATTGCGCTCCAGCAAACATCCCAAGAAAAACGTTCCATGCATGCACCACAGAGTTCACCGAATCAATAACCCCGCATCGTCTAATCGGCGCTTTAGTCAAGAACCTAGGTAATGGTTTGGGTGCGGCAGCTACGTTTTCAATGTGGAGGTGAGGAAGTGTCTGTGGGCCATGAACCCAACTATGAGCACGCGAAGCCTGCGCAACCCGGTAATAAAGTTCTAGATCTGGTGCGTCTAAGCCTCCCGTGATGCATGGTAACATCAGAGTATCCAGCGCTACCCTAGGCATTTTACCCGCCCAGGCAAGCTTTGACATAAGCGTGCGTAGCTCCTTGAACATACGGCGAGGTACTATGATAGGAATATTTACAAATAGAAAGAGAAAGCGGGACAGCACTATCATCTTCATCAATGAGACCCTCCCCACAAGTGAGAGTGGTAGACGAATCCAGCGATCAACATCATCACTCAGCTTGGCTATTGCTCTACCGTAATTATCACGGACCACCTGATCCGCGTCCGAATGGACTTGAATGCCCAGATACCGAACCGGGTCGGAAGTCTACTGTAGAGGGAAATCCAGCTCTATGGGATTCGTGCTAGGATTTTTCCCAATTAATTTTCAATCCAGATAAACCACCAAAGCTCAGCACTTCACGCACAACGGTATAGATGAAGTTCCGGGTTTCTAATATACAATAGCATATCGTCCGCATAGGCCGATACTATTAAATTATAGTCAGGAAAGACCCCTATGGCCATGGTATTCCCACAGTGCTCTCAACAAGGGTTCAGCCACTAAAGCATATAATAACGGGGACAGAGGGCACCCCTGTCGAGTGCCCCGCAAAATAAAGATGGGATCGGACACCCCATCGCCAGCATGGACCCGAGCAACCAGAGAATTGTAGAGTACCATCACCAACTGCAGGAAAACATCACCGACTCCTATGTGCCGCAGCACAGTGTAGAGAAAAGACCATTCAATGAAATCAAAGGCCTTCTCAGCGTCTAAGAAGACCGCTGCAGCCTGGACCTCCGGTCGTATATGTTGGAGTGCCCCAAATACTGTTCGGAGATTATGCGATAGCGTGCGACCTGGAATAAATCCAGCCTGTTCAGGGCCTTTTAGGCAGAAGTGGGGATAGCCGGTTAGCTAGAATTTTGGCAAAGATTTTTGTGTCTACGTTTAGCAGGGATAGCGGGCCATAAGAGGAGCATTTTTGGGGATCCTTGTCTGGTTTCAATAAAGTGACAATCAAGGCCTCCCGCATGGTTGGCGGCATGACTCCGTCCGCCCCCATCTCCTGAAACAAGGTGGCCAAGTGAGGAATCAATACATCACTAAAGGCTTCGTAAAATGCCACTGTGAGCCCGTCTTGTCCAGGAGCACTGCCCTCCCTCATCGAGTTCAGCGCTAAACGTATTTCTGCGAGTTCTATAGGGCCCATCAGAAACTCCCTGTGCCAATTTTGCAACCAGGGTAGTTCAATATATTCCAGATATTGCAATATATCTGCATCGCTAGGAGAGACTTTAGAGCTATATAACTCTTGATAGTAATTTCGGAACTGATGTGCGACATCTGTCGGATCTGTCCAGATCGTGCCCTGTTCATCCGATAAACTGGTCACGCCAATAGACTCGAACCTACGCATAGCCATCGCCGCAAGTACAGAGCCTGGCCGGTCTGCCTCACCATAAAATCTAGCCATGGCATATTTGCCCATATGCTTAACCTCGCAGTCTGCTTCTGCGTTAAATTCATCAATCATTGACTGTAGGAACTCTAGCATTTGGGGGGTGGACCCCGGTGCCAGTTCCTCCTCCAAGGTAGCTATCCGGTCTTCTAATAATGCTAGCCTACCTCTGATGGAGCGAAGGACTCCCGCGTGTTTACTGATAGCTATGCCCCTAATGTAGGCCTTGAATGATTCCCAAATCGTGGCGAAAGATTCTACTGTGCCAACATTAATTGCAAAGTACTCCGATATCGCATCATTCAGTTCCGATCTAAATACCGAGTCTAGCAGCGAATAAGGTGGGAATCACCATAAGAAGGGAGGGGGTCCTTGCAGGGGGATCGAAAGAGACAATAGTATAGGGGACTGATCAGAAAATGTCCGAGCTAGCACAGTGCATTCCTGTACCCTGGGCATCAACGCTTGCGAAATGAACCAGTAGTCTATGCGTGTGTGTATGTCGTGCTGTGCCGAAACCCCCCCTTCGCCCTGGAGCAAGCCCTCCACACATCAGCCACCTGCAGTTGTACAGAAATATCAACAACAGTTCAACCAGCAGCCGAGGATGGGGCTCTCGTCGGTCCCTTAGAACGGTCCATCATCGGGTCTAAAACACAATTGAAGTCCCCACCCCATACCATCGGCAGAGGAGCATGGATCTTGATAGTCTGAAAGAGGGATTGGAAAAACTGCGGATCATCATATTTCGGGCCATAGGAGTTTACTACAAGTAGATCCGTAGTGTTATTATAGCAGCGTGTTATGACGTATCGACCAGAAGAGTCCGTCTCGCAGCAGTCTATATGGAGTTTTGCCTTAGGGTTAACCCAAGTCAAGACGCCCCTAGCATGATAGGTAAAGCCAGCAGCATGGAAAGCACCCAGCAGACGGCTATGTCAACCTCTTTCCTTTTCAAATAGGCCAGTATTTTGCGCACCTTTCTGTGGTCGTTAGGACCTCTGACATTCCATGTCAGTAGACTCAATCGCTTCCTATGATTCATACTGTTTTGGAAGCAGCGTATAGATGGAGCCAGTGCCTGCATCGCACCCACCCCCCAATGGCCCAACACCTACCTCCCTCTAGTGGTGAAAACAACGACATGTGACCTGCGAAATAAAATTGTCATATAACATAAAAATTAGTCCCCACAGTACCACCCCACTCCCACGCCATGCATACCCCAACTGTGCATGAGCGAATAATGACCCACCCCATTGAAAAGAATACATATGAACCTCATACCACAAAAATCCACATACATCAAAGCCCAATACCGCAGTAACAACAGCGGGTAACGCTTTGGGGAGGATGTTACCCAATGATCTCAAACTGCTCTCGCCTCCGCCACTCCACCATAAGACATATTGAAAACCTTCACTTAGAAAGTAAACAACTCTGAGGAGATCCAAATAAAGTTACCCTCCTGCTACTCACACTTTTCCGGGGCTTTCACACTTAAACAAGGGCACTACAATCATAAAATAGCTTTAATTAATCCTAAAGTCTCAGCTATAGAACTAGGGTAACAGGGTAGACTATATTGCTCAGCGGCGAGCAAAGCATAAAAACAGAATCAATATGCCCATCGTCCATTAACCCCCACTCAGTCATTCTCAAGAGTGTTCGGTGAGGCCTCGCCACTAGCATTATCCTCATGGTGCTTTCCATCGCTTACCAGCCTTCTCCCAGGATTTGAGAGCTTTTTGTAATGATTGCGGATCTGAGAAAATTTGGGGCTTTCCATCAAATAGAACTTTCAGCCGCGCAGGATACAACATAGCGTAGTGGGGAGCGACCTTTGACCCTGCTCGCAGGCAGGTCGCTCTCCACGCTGCTGCACTGCTAGGTTAGCACTGTCTCTTGCACCTGTTACTGGATTGTTTTTCCCTCGCTGTATTCCACTGTATTTCCTTTGCTGTTACGGGATTGCTTCTGCCTCTGCTCGTTTTCCCCTCGCTGTATTTCGCTGTATTTCCTTTACAGTAATCTGTTGTGTTCTCTCACTGCCCATTAATCCTTTTTCTCCCTCCTGCCTTATTTCGTTGTTATCCCACCTGCCTCTCTTGCTGTGCCCTGTTTTTTGTTCCCTCTGACGTTCGCCCGCTCTTTTCCTTCGCTGCGTCCCTGTGGCCCTGCCCCCCTGCTCTCCTATTCGCCACCCCGCTCCCGCCTCCCTTCCACTTCCCCTCATATGGAGGCCACGCAGCGGCCGCATGCAGAGGGCACGCGGCTGGTGCGCCAAAGGCACGCCTAAGGCAAGCCTGTCTGTGCCTGTCCACACCTGGACCGCACCCAGCACCAGAACCCCTGGCCCACACGAACACCACGACGCCCGTCTCCGCTACGACTCCAGCACCCTCCATGCACTCAATGCCAGACTATCACGCACCTGCTGCCTGGCCACCCCGAAGCGTACCCAAGGTCCCTTCTCCTGCCGGAAGTGCAGCTTCACCAGCACCTGGCCCGCCAACCCTCCTACCAAAGAACCCAACCACCTCAGATGCATCCTTCTCAACACCCGCTCCGCCCGCAAACACGCTGTTGAACTCTGGGACCTACTCGACTCAACCTCCCCAGACGTCGCCTTCCTGACGGAGACCTGGCTGAACCCCTCCTCGACACCCGACATCGCCATAGCCATCCCGGAAGGCTAAAAGATCACCCGTAAGGACCGCACCAACGGAGTAGGAGGAGGAATTGCCATCGTCCACAGGAACACTCTCAGAATCTCGACCAACACCGACGACAACCTCAGCACCGCCGAACACATGCACTTCCAGATCCACACCGACCCCAAAACCACCCTCAGAGGAACCCTCATCTACAGACCCGCCCGGACCCCGAACACAGTTCAGCGACTTCATTGCCGACTTCGACAGCACACACGCCCTCGCCTCCACGGACTACATCCTCCTCGGGGGCTTGTACTTTCACCTCGAGAACAACAACAACCCCAACTCTTCCACCCTGATCGACAACCTCGCTAACCTTGGACTCAGACAACTCGTCACAACACCCACACACTCTGCCGGCCACACACTGGACCCCATCTTCTCAGCAAGCTCCCACGTCTCAACACTCCAAACCAGGAAATGTTGGCAGCCATCTTGTGCCTTGCATCGAGTGAAAATCAAAAAGGTGAGACATACTCACCAGGCTTGCAATAAGCAAGAAAAGGGGGCAGGGTAAAAACACCCTGACCCCCCCAAGCCTGCTCAGAGGGTCCCACAGGGAGCATTTTTAAAAAACTTTTCAGGCGGGGTCGCGCCGGTGCGCAAATCCGTACGAAATTTAAACAAAGTGCGAGGCTTCCGTGCTTTGTTTTTAAAAGCCCTCGGGTGGGCCAGGTCCTGGGGGCAATTTGATTTATGTAGCGGGGGCCCGCGCAGCCCTGGGGACCCCCACCTCCCCGGGGCTTTCTAATTTATGCTTGGGGGAACACGGCCCCCCGGTAGCCCCGGGGACCACCACCTCCCCGGGGCACTCTATATTCTGTTATGGACCCCCGGCCCAAGGGACCACCACCTACCCGTGGTTTTAGAAACATTGGGAGGGGGGGCCCCCTCCAGGAGCCCTTGATGGCCCTGGTGACCGCCACCCTCAAGGGCTGGCACCTGCAATGTCCCAGGGTGCCCACCCCCGGGACATTGCCGTTTGCTATGACAGGGTGGGAGCACGGCTCCCACCCTGTCATAGCAAACTCTGCTTCGGTTTTTGGAAGCGAGAGCAGGAAACCTGCTGTCGCTTCCAAAAACCGAAGCAGAATTGCTTTTGCACAAGGGAAGCTGCATGTTAGCAGCTCCCCTTGTGCAAAAGCAATGCCGGCTCCCGCAGGAGGCGAGGAGCCGGCTGGGACTGTGGGGGCATTGGGCTCCCCCCACGGTTCTTAACAGTGAGGCCAAAATAAAGGGTGGCCAGGCCCCAAGGGATGGGGTCCCCGGGGCCAGAAGTGGCTTAGGGAAAAGGGGCCATGCAGCCCCCCTACCGTAATTAAATAAAAAAGACCAGCTCGGCCTTTCATCTTTTAGGAGCAGGCAACCATGCTGCTACATCAGTTTAGCAATTTTAGACTTTAAACTACTGCTTAATTTGCGCAGGGGTCTACCAGTGTGCACATGGGCACTTAATCATTAGCACTTGCTCTTTGGGAGTGCTGTGTAACAGACTCGTAAGGGAATATGCTGTTTCTCTTTTATAACACACAACACACAAACCGGCGAGTGTAATGATGCTAAGGCACAAGCCCACATGGACGGACAGCTCAGTGTGAACAGAGCCTGCTGCAGAGACCACATGTTCTAGCGCTCAGCCTTTCATCTTTTAGGAGCAGGCAACCATGCTGCTACATCAGTTTGGCAATTTTAGATTTTAAACTACTGCTTAATTTGCGCCGGGGTCTACCAGTGCGCACATGGGCACTTAATCATTAGCACTTGCTCTTTGGGCATGCTGTGTAACAGACTCATTAGGGAATATGCTGTTTCTCTTTTATGAAACACAACACACAAACCGGCAAATGTAATGATGCTAAGGCACAAGCCCACATGGACGGACAGCTCAGCGTGAAGAGAGACTGCTGCAGAGACCACGTGTTCTAGCGCTCAGCCTCTTATCTTTTAGGAGTAGGCAACCATGCTGCTACATCAGTTTGGCACTTTTAGACTTTAAACTACTGCTTAATTTGCGCCAGAGTCTACCAGTGCGCACATGGGAACTTAATCATTAGCACTCACTCTTGGGCGTGCTGTGTAACAGACTCGTTACGGAATATGCTGTTTCTGTTTGATAACCCACAACACACAAACCGGTGAGTGTAATTATGCTTAGGCACAAGCCCACATGGACGAATAGCTCAGTGTGAAGAGAGCCTGCTGCAGAGACCACGTGTTCTAGCGCTCAGCCTTTCATCTTTTAGGAGCAGGCAACCATGCTGCTAAATCAGTTTGGCAAATTTGGACTTTAAACTACTGCTTAATTTGTGCCAGGCTCTATCAGTGCAAACATGGGCACTTAATCATTAGCACTTGTTCTTTGGGTGTGTTGTGTAACCGACTCGTTAGGGAATATGCTGTTTCTGTTTTATAACACACAAACCGGCGAGTGTAATGATGCTAAGGCACAAGCCCATATGGACGGACAGCTCAGTGTGAAGAGAGCCTGCTGCAGAGACCACGTGTTCTAACGCTCAACCTTTCATCTT
Organism: Triturus cristatus; assembly: GCF_964204655.1. Taxonomy (NCBI): domain Eukaryota; kingdom Metazoa; phylum Chordata; class Amphibia; order Caudata; family Salamandridae; genus Triturus; species Triturus cristatus. The sequence goes on from NC_140582.1 coordinate 780,582,055, forward strand.
TTGGGAACAGGCAATCATGCTGCTACATCAGTTTGCAAATTGTAGACTTTAAACTACTGCTTAATTTGCGACGGGGTCTTCCAGTGCGCATATGAGCACTTAATCATTAGCACTTGCTCTTTGGGCGTGCTGTGTAACAGACTCGTTAGGGAATATGCTGTTTCTGTTTTATAACACACAACACACAAACCGGCGAGTGTAATGATGCTAAGGCAGAAGCCCACATGGACGGACAGCTCAGTGTCAGCTAACAATCAATAGCTATGCACTTATCCAATCACTCTGTGAATACTCATGCAGTTTTAAAATCACCATGCACTATCCTTGCACTCCTCCAATGACCCAGGCTGTACCCATGCACTCCTGCAATCACCCAGATACAAACCATGCACTCACACAATAATCCAGGCATTACCCATGAACCAATGCAATCAGTCAAGCATTAGCAATGTAGTCTTTGAATCACCCAGACATTACCCATGCACTCATGCAATTACCCATGCAGTACCCATTGAATCCTCCAATCACCCAGTTACTATCCAAGCACTCATACAATCACTCTGCCACTACCCAAGCACTTATAAAATCACCCAGGCAGTACCCATGCACTCCTCCAATCACCCAGGCACTACCCATGCATTCATGCAATCACCCAGGCACTACTTATACACTCATGCAATCATCCAGGTATTACCTATAAACACATGTAATTACCCAAGCATTACACATGCACTTGCAAAATTAACGAGGCATTATGAAAGCACTCTTCCAATCACCCAGGCACTACTCATCCACTGATACAATCACGCAGGCACTACCTATGCACTGCTGCAATAACCCATGCACTACCTATGCATTCCTGTAATCAACCAACTAGTAACCATAGACTTATCGAAGCATTCTACCAATACCCAAGCACTTATAACATCACCACACACTACTCTTCCACTCTTGCAATCACCTTGACACTACTCATGCACTCATGCAATCATCCAGACATTACCCATAAACTAAGGCAATCAGTCAAGCATAACTCATGTGCTCTTCCAATCTTCTATATATTACCTCCATACTCATGCAGTCACCGAGCCATTAACCAAGCAGTTACAAAATCACCCAAGCACTACCCATGCACTCCTCCCATCACTTAGGCACTACTCATCCACACATGCAATAACTCAGGCACTACTCATGCACTGCTCCAATCACCCCGGCACCATGTATTCTTCTAATCACATAGACACTACTCATTCACTCCTCCAATCACCCCGGCACCAGTCATGCACTTTTGCAATCACCCAGGCATTACCTATGCACTCATGCAATCACTCAGGCACTACCCATGCACTCATGCAATCCCCCAGGCACTACCCACACACTCATGCAATCATCCAGGTATTACCCATAAACTCATGCAATCACCCAGGCATTACCCATGCACTTACAAAATCACTCAAGCAATACCCATGAACTTACAAAAACACCCAGGCATTACAAAAGCACTCTTCCAATCAGCCAGGCACTATTCATGCACTGATATAATACCTCAGGGACAACCCATACTGTGCTCTATTCACCTGTGCACTACCCATGCACACTTTATCACCCAGCTACTAGCCCTACAGTTACTCCACCAATACTGAAGCACTTATAAAATCACCATACACTACCCTTGCACTCTTACAATCATCCAGGCGCTACCCATCCACTCATGCAATCATCTAGGCATTACTCATAAACTGATACAATCAATCAAGCTTTACCCATGCAGTCTTCCAATCACACAAACATTACCTCTGCACTCATGCAATCACCCAAGCAGTAACTAAGCATGTTCGAAATCACCCAGGCACTACCCATGCAATCTTCCAATCATCCAGGCAGTACTCATCAACTCATGGAATAACCCAGGCATCCATTCACTGCTCCAATCAACCATGTACTACCCATGCACTTCTGCAATCACTCAGTCACTAGCATGCACTTAAAAAATCACCATGCACTATGCTTGTACTCCTTCAATCATCCAGGCACTACCCATGCACTCATGCAACCACCCAGGCATTACCCATGCATTCCTCTAATCACCCATGCACTCATGCAAACATTCCGCCAATATCCAAGCACTTAAAAAATCACCACGGACTACCTTTGTACTCATGCAATCACCCAGGCACTACTCATGCAGTTATAAAATTACCCAGGTATTACCCATGCACTCATGCAATCACTCAGGCACTACCCATGCACTCATGCAATGAACCAGGCATTACCCACACACTTGTCCAGTACCAGTCAGCAAAAAGCTGGAGGGTGCCCAGGGCACAGGATGACATTGTAACAAGGCCTCTTTCTGCACCTCTGATGGTTCTTTCTGCATATCTCTTGCTTCTTTCTACACCTTTCTTCCTCTTTCTGCACATGCCCTACCTATGTAGGCATAGTTAGAAATTATCATTTAAAAAACCTTTGAAATTCACTGAAAAACATAGGTTTTAAGGACGTTATTGTTAGAAATTAGCATTTAAAAAAACCTTTGAAATTCACTGAAAAAACCAAAGGTTTCAGGGACGTTATAGTTAGAAATTAGCATTTAAAAAACCTTAGAAATTCACTGAAAAAACCATAGGTTTTGACATCATCCACGTGAAAATCTGATGCACCTCCTCACAGCCGAAATATAACGTTTAGTACATCTACTCTAAAATACAGACTGCCATTCTCGAAAGCATAGACACACCAATACTAGTTACTACATACCCACTCACTGATTCATAGCTCTTCACACACATCTACACCCTCATCCATACAGTCACTCATAAATGCAGTCACACATCAATACAGCTACTATCATTTGTACACATACACCCATACACTCACTCACCACCACTCACCCATAGAGTTATTCACACAACTAGTCGGTAATGCAAAGAATCACACTCCCATTTACTCCCTTACACAGTTATACACACACCACCTCACTTATTCATACAGATACTGACACATACTTACTCTCTTCGGACGCGCTTGAAGGGGCACACGAGAGTGGACACCGGACAGGTTTTCAGCGCTGTGAGGGCAACGGCAGACGTACCTGGTCAGTGAAAGGGCTCCAGGCAGGGAGCATTCTTCAGCCAATAGACCTCCAGGTCCGCCGTGAGGGCAACGGCTCCATCGCAAAACTCCATCTCCCAGGCTCCCGTGTGGCGCTTGAAGGTGACGTCAGTGGCAGGCGTCACCTGCCTACATCTACGCTGCTCGCCTCCCGCAGCGCGGGACGCGCTTGAAGGGGCACACGAGAGTGGACACCGGACAGGTTTTCAGCGCCGTGAGGGCAACGGCAGACGTACCTGGTCAGTGAAAGGGCTCCAGGCAGGGAGCATTCTTCAGCCAATAGACCTCCAGGTCCGCCGTGAGGGCAACGGCTCCATCGAAAAACTCCATCTCCCAGGCTCCCGTGTGGCGCTTGCAGGTGACGTCAGTGGCAGGCGTCACCTGCCTACATCTACGCTGCTCGCCTCCCGCAGCGCGGGACGCGCTTGAAGGGGCACACGAGAGTGGACACCGGACAGGTTTTCAGCGCCGTGAGGGCAATGGCAGACGTACCTGGTCAGTGAAAGGGCTCCAAGCAGGGAGCATTCTTCAGCCAATAGACCTCCAGGTCCGCCGTGAGGGCAACGGCTCCATCGAAAAACTCCATCTCCCAGGCTCCCGTGTGGCGCTTGCAGGTGACGTCAGTGGCAGGCGTCACCTGCCTACATCTACGCTGCTCGCCTCCCGCAGCGCGGGACGCGCTTGAAGGGGCACACGAGAGTGGACCCCGGACAGGTTTTCAGCGCCGTGAGGGTAACGGCAGACGTACCTGGTCAGTGAAAGGGCTCCAGGCAGGGAGCATTCTTCAGCCAATAGACCTCCAGGTCCGCCGTGAGGGCAACGGCTCCATCGATAAACTCCATCTCCCAGGCTCCCGTGTGGCGCTTGCAGGTGACGTCAGTGGCAGGCGTCACCTGCCTACATCTACGCTGCTCGCCTCCCGCAGTGCAGGACGCGCTTGAAGGGGCACACGAGAGTGGACACCGGACAGGTTTTCAGCGCCGTGAGGGCAACGGCAGACGTACCTGGTCAGTGAAAGGGCTCCAGGCGGGGAGCATTCTTCAGCCAATAGACCTCCAGGTCCGCCGTGAGGGCAACGGCTCCATCGAAAAACTCCATCTCCCAGGCTCCCGTGTGGCGCTTGCAGGTGACGTCAGTGGCAGGCGTCACCTGCCTACATCTACGCTGCTCGCCTCCCGCAGCGCGGGACGCGCGCGGGCAGCGCCCGGGCGAAGCCCGGGCCAAGGGCGGGCCCGTCCTTGCCCGTCATCGCCAGGAGGAGGCAGGGCTGGGCTCCCCCCCTAACATCGCTGGTCCGGGGGCATCTGGCTGTTAAATTGCTGCTGGCCACCCGAACTGATACACATTATGGGGAAAAAGACTTCAGCAGCACCCAGAAGACCGGGTAAGGCCAAACAACCTGTAGTATTACCTACTACTCCATTGCCAAGCTTGACGGCCATAGATAAAATGTAGCAAAAAACAATAGGGGTCGTCGCCACGGCTATTCAGAACACTGAAAGACGCTTATCGCTCCCACCAAGTTTGCCCTTATTCATGCATCATGAAAACTCTTTTGAAAAATCTCTTGATTCTTTGCTTGCTACATCTTATGCGGGGCTCCCGGGCACAGATACTAATGAGAACCACATAAATGGAAATATAGCATCTTATGGCCACCTGCCCACGGACACTAGGCTATCGTCAACCCCCACTATGTTAGAGCCAAGCTCAAACAGGGACTTGGATTTCTTGCCATCCCCAGCTGACAATTTGATTCACACAGAAGGGATTGACTTATGTCCCGACTCTGATGCTTTGGACTCAGGTGGGGATAAAAGCACTAGTGCACTAATGCAAACAAGGGGCCAGAAAGCAAAGAGGCAAAAAGCTAAGAGCAAACGGAAAAACATTGAGCCTGTACAAAATAAACAGAAGGGTGGGAACAGTCAACCACGGAGGTCTGCTGCCCCCGTAGTACGAGATAAGGCTAAGGGGGACGGCCTACCCAGCGGGATGGATTCCTCTATAATAGAAATTAACACAGTGTCAGGGGCCCAGGGATTCTGGGGGAGACTGGAGACACTGATATCTACTCTTTTGGGTCCATTGAATTTACATGTATCAAATATAGAAAAGAGGATGAGAGTATTGACTGATCATGTATCTAAACTGAGTCCAGAGCGCCATCAAGAAATTTCGCCCTCTTTAGGGGCAACTACCACCACTGATGTCGCCCAAACGAGTCAGCCCAAAATGTTTAATAAAACTAATATTAGCGTCCCCTTGTTGCCCCCAATACCAAGCACAAGTAAAAGCCTACCACCTGTGGAACATCTTGCCAAACGGGCACCCAAACCAAAATCCCCCAAGGTTGCCACCTCTATAGAGACGGATCAAACTGTCTCCAAAAGTAATATGGCATATCTTGGACAAACCAATACTGATGCCCGACTTGTCTTATCCCCTCCCTCACCTAAGCCGGACCAGTCTATATTAACCATTGCTAAGCAAATTCCGGCCCGCATCAGCCTACCCCCAGAGTGCGGACCCTACGTCCTGGTTTTAGCTAATGTCCCCAAGCTAAGGAAAGACCAAGAGGAAAATTTTGTTAACCTAAAAAATAGAACTCTCCACTGGCTATCCAGACATTGTCAATTCCTGATGGATGGCGCTGGAGAGATTATTTATACCCAAAGAGTGGGGTGGGTGGGCCCCTTAAGAAAAAAGTTTGAAGGGGACTGTATAATCATAAATTTTAAGTCCCCTCAATGGGCTCAATGTACGCTAGCAAAAGCCCCACAGCCCTCTCATTGGGAATATAACACCACCCTTCTCCCTCTTGGGTATTTTACAGGCACTTAATAGATCCCAATCCTAGTTTTGGGACTCATTTCTTGGGACACCAACAGGACATTAACACTAATTTTAGAATCAACAATCGACGTTACCACCAGGACCAACATCCTGACACTAGGAATGGCCTTTCATTGGGTAATGTGACTGCACTACCAGCACACCAAATGTTATATCCCCCTTTCTTAGCCGTTCCCCAGCGCATTCCTAGGGAGAGGCCTTATGCAGTGACCAATCAAAATTTTTACACGGATGAGCATGAGAGGAGGTACCTGTATAATGTCCCAACCTATAATCGATTCGAACATGCCTTTTCAAACTTAGAGGAACTGGACTGACTGGGGGACAGTGCAAGGAATATTGAACGCGTAGAGGCAGCCGATGTAACTGAGGAACTTTTAGATCCCACAAAAATTATTATATCTCAACCCATGGCCGCACAGTCTGCCACGGTCGAATCCCCAGTTGCACGTGAGGATGTAACAACAACCTTGCCAATTAACCTCAGGCAGATTACCAGGGATAAGCATCTAGGTAGCCCAAGTGGCTTTGATTTGTCAATCCTTAGCTGGAACGTTACAGGTATAGAATCAAGATTGTCTGACCCTCAATGGGTCCAGCTATTGGATGGCAAAGACATTATCATGTTCCAAGAGACCTGGGCCGTAGGGAACGTGCACCTAGAGGGTTACCATTGTTTTAGTGTGTTAGCCTCTAAGCCTGCCTTTGGTCGTGCAATGGGAGGACTTTTTATTGGAATCAGGATACTGGCGGGTGGTACTTTTAAGGATTTATCATTCGGGAACCCAAACATCCAGGTTCTTGAATACAAGCGAAAGACCAAGATTTATTTAATTAACTTTTATAATAATGATTTTAATTCTATACCAAACCGGAACTACATAGCACTTTCTAATATATTGGTACACCTTGAAATGAATATAGGTCTAGACGAGAAGTCAGGGATTCTTATCGGGGGGGATTTTAACGCGAAAATTCCAGGAAAGCATCGATTAGAGGACAAAAGCTATTCAGATTCAGCAGACCGAAGAGGTACTGAACTCGTTAAGATATTAAACGAACACATCCTTAGTAATGTAATGGAAGCAAGCCAATCTTCAAGGATGACCTGTGCCCCCACGTATAGAGGGAGAGATTCATGTTCAACGATTGATTTTATTTTCACATCCCCCTACCTAATAGACCGTGTCACAGACTCAAATGTGGTAGAGACATTATATGGAGACCATAACCCCCTTACAGTTACTTTGTATTTGGGCCCTAGCCCAGTATATGCCAATTTTAATGGCGCAAGAGACATTACACCATCAGGTGATGGTCTCCGTCTAAAATGGAGGGGAATTGATTGCGGAGCCCTACTTGACCGTGTAAAAAAAGATCATCTAGTATTAATAAATTCTTGTTTATCACCCGACGGGGATTGCCACAGAATAGTTACCGATTTTGGTAAACTATGCGTGGCAATCAAAAATTATTTGTCAGTCCCATTACCCACTAAGGCGAAAGACCCAAGATGGTTTGACTCTGCCTGTTCTATGGCAAACAGGGAACTACGCAGGGCATTAACCACTAAGCCAAGGAATATAGCGGAGGTACAAACAGCTAGGAAATTTTACAAACAAAAAATAGCTGAAAGAAAGGCAGCACTTTTGATGGAACAGTGGGAGTCCTTGGTTGTTAGCGCTAATCTGAAGAGTAGTGGGCCATTTTGGTCCGCTGTCAGAAAAATGCGCGACATTGGTAAACATTTATCCCCAACCAGCTGCAATATAACCAGTAGCACTTGGGAAGCCCACTTTTCCAATATATATGCTGCTCCCCTCGAGGAAATAATTACCCCAGATCTGGGACAGCTGCAAGACTTGCGGATTGATCTTTCTGAGGGGGTAACAGCCGTCAGAGAGAGCCTTGGTAACAAGGCCCCCGGCCCAGATGGTCTTCCCATAGATATTATAAAGTATAGTTCAGATCTATGGGCGCCAATTTTACACAATGTTTTTAACAGTTTGTCAAGAGTACCCATCCCTAAGACGTGGTCTTTTAGCATCATAGTCCCAATTTAGAAAAAGGGCGATAGGTCAGATCCAGCTAACTACCGCCCAATCTCGCTCCTGGACAACACTTTAAAAATACTCGGGCGAGTTATTTACAACAGGGTGGTAGAGTGGGCGGAAGATTCTGACCTACTGGATCCATGTCAGATGGGATTCAGGAGCGGGGTGGGCACAGTCGAGCAATGTTTGAACCTAAAACTAATAATTGATAAGTACACCGTCGCTCGATCGTCCCCCATATATCTTGCTTTTATGGATCTTTCATCTGCGTTTGACCTGGTAAACAGATCAAAACTGTGGACCATGCTTCTTAATTATGGACTGGATGAGCCTCTAGTGCATTTCCTGGCGTATCTTCACACTGATCTCAGGGCGCAAGTTAGGATTGGGTTGGGAGGTGAAGTTTCCGGAGCAATAAAAATTGGCAGGGGGGTTAGACAGGGGTGTGTTTTAGCACCCCTGTTGTTTATCATTTACATCAATGGAATAGCAAAGGCTTTAAAACAAGTAACCAGAGATGTGCCAATTGTCCAGGGGCATCCTTTGCCTGTTCTACTATACGCAGATGATGCGGTCCTTATGGGCCGCACCCCTAACGCCCTCCGTTTGCTTGTGGAAAATTTTGTACATCATATGGAGGGCCTAGATCTGCGTGTGATTTTAAAAAATCTTTTGTTATGTCATGCGGTCCTGGTAAACGGAAACTCAATACCATCCATATCGGGTCCGATAAATTAGATTCCGTAAATTCTTTTATATATCTTGGGGTGGCTTTCGCTGCGAACAGCTCATGGAGTGGGCATTCTGCCCACGCCATGAGCAAGTTCTCGAAGGCCATCAACTCAATATTGAGTCTTCCACGCCCTAAGAAATTAGGTGCCACCAGTGCTATTTTAAATTTTTTTAGATTGCAGTGCATTCCTGTTGCCACTTATGGGGCTGAAGTTTGGGCCCTTGCTAAAAACCCCGGTATCCAACGTGAAGAGACACCTTTCTGTAGGAAAGTATTGGGTGCCCCAATCTCGTCCTCTGAATTTATCTGTCACAAAGAGCTAAATCTCCCCTACATCTGTGATTTTATTAGAAGTAGACCAGCCTTATTCTGGTTGAGAATCTGGAGGAACAATGCAGCCTCCTTAACACAAGATATAATTAAAGATTGCCTTAAATGTGATCACAGTCTATCAATCCCATGGCTTGCTGGAGTTTCAAAATTACTAAGCGCCGTGAACAAAGGTGATCTCTTCTCAGATCCTTCCAGAATCGGATGTCAAGATAAGGTAGAGGTTAAACAAGCACTATATGCACTTTTTGAAACAGAAAGGATGGAAAGGGAAATATCCAAATCCACCGTTGTTACATACATGGAGAATGACCTGTGCAGGCAACCCCTCCCACTTTATCTTACCTTTCCTATGTCCAGTTGGGAGAGGTCTCTGTTATTTCGATTAAGGGCAGGTTCCATAAACTTTCTGCTGGGTTTTCCCCTGGGTTATAATCATCCTACAGAATGTAACCCCTGCCCCTGTGATGGTACCAGCAAACAGAATGATCTGCATTTTTTATTCTTCTGCAAATTTTATTTAAAATACATTAACTGGTTTTTAACACCTTATTTTAGAAAACGAAGACCCCTCTCCCTGGAGGAGTCCCGTCTAATGTTACTCTCCCTGGATACTGGATACGGAGGAATTGACCTTTCGTACTAGCACCTTCTTAAGATTAATAATACGTGTACGTAAAACGATGGAAAACCCCTGAAAGATTGCTGTTTTAGTTCCCTTTTTAATTCCTAAGTTATTGCATTTTGCATATTGTAATAATGAATTGTTTTTATGTCTGTACTTTTATGAATTCAAGTAATTCGAATAAAGGTCTTTTGATTGATTGATTGATACTCTCTTCTGCAATCACTGATACAAGCACACACTCATCCATACAGCTACTCTCACAATCACTCACTCGCATATATAATCATTTATATACTCTAACACTCACATATACTACCTTTCACATATGTAGTTACTCACACATGTAGCACTGAGACATCCATTCACTCACCAACACAGCTATACATACACTCACCCACCCACCCATATAGCCCCTCACAGATACACTCTTGAACCCATACACCCAGTAAATCACCCACTCACACATCCATACAGGGAGTCACACACACACACCACCCACCCACACAGACTCTGAGACACCCATTTACATACTCATACAACAAATCAAAAAGCTATATATAGATACTCATATAGCTAATCACCAACCCAAGCAGCCACTTACACACGAACTGACAGGCTGATACAGACATTCATACAGATTAGTCAGTCACCCATGTTTTAGTAAGACACGTTTAATCACTCACTTATACAGTCAGTCATGCACCTATTAAATCATTCATTCATATACCCACTCATTCGTCAATATACCTTGCCATATATGCGTATAAAACATATTTAAACTCTTTAGAAACACTCAGTCACTGGATGATGTAATCAGTGATGTCATTTGAGATGTCATCAGTGATGCCATCAGTGAGGTCACTGATGATGTCATGAGTGATGTAATATGTGACATCATCAGCAGTGAATTGCGGGCCGCGAGTTATAGTTAGCTCATCTAACTATTACGGCCAAATTTCTCTGGTTTAGTAAGAGTGAAATGTCCAACTAACTATAACGTCCCTGAAACCTATGGTTTTTTCAGTGAAAATATATATATATATGTGATTAAGTGGACACGAGTCCTTTTTCAATGTTTAGGAGTCACGTTATTTAAATGCCAACGAACCCACCAAACATACAGAGGCATATGATTAAGACTTCAATGAGTTGAAACGCGTAATGCCTACCTGCCTTTCTGCTTGAAATAAAGAAACTTCAAAGCACGATTGGAGTGGCCTGGTTTCACGCTGTGGAAGTACTGCATGTGTTCGTGTGAAATATATATATATATATATATTCACTGAAAAAAACATAGGTTTCAAGCACCTTATAGTTAGAAATTAGCATTTAAAAAACCTTGGAAATTCACTGAAAAAACCTTAGGTTTCATGGTTGTTATAGTTAGTTGGACATTTGACTCGTACAAAACCATAGAAATTCCTCCGTTATAGTTAGTTCTGCTAACTATAACTTGTACCCCCGCAATGCACTGCTGATGTGTCACATATTACATCACTCATGACATGGTCAGTGACATCACTGATGACATCTCAAATGACATCACTGATGACATCACTGATGACATCATCATCCAGTGACAGTGTGTTTCTGTAAAGTTTAAATATGTTTAATATATATAGGGAAAGGCTTATTAAAGAATGAGTGGGTGTATAAGTGTCTGAATGGATGATTTAGTAGGTGCGTGACTGACTCTATAAGTGAGTGATTAAACGTATCTTACTGAATGCATGGGTAAGTGACTAAACTGTGTGAATGTCTGTATCCGTCTGTCTGTTGGTGTGTAACCAGCTACATGAGTTTGTGAATAGGTACATGAGTGTCTATCTGTGTTATTGATTGGTTGTCTGAGTATCTGTATGGGTGCCTGAGTGTTTATGTGGGTGGGGTGTGTGTGATTCTGTACATAGAGGTGTGAGTGGGTGATTCACTGGGTGCATGGTTTCAAGAGTGCATCTGTGATGGACTGTATGGTTGGGTGAGTGTGTGCATGGGTGTGTTAGTGAGTGAATGTATATCTCAGTGGTACATGTGTGAGTAACTACATATATGAAAGGCAGTATATATGTGTGTTGGAGTATATAAATGGCTATAAGTGAGAGTGTGTGATTCTGAGAGTGGATGTATGGATGACTGTGTGCTTGTATCAGTGATTGTATAAGAGCGTAATAATGTGTTAGTATTTGTATGAGTGATTGAGATGGTGTGTGTATAACTGTATAGGTGAGTAAATGGCAGTGTGATTAATTATTTGCATGACTGACTATGTGTGTGAGTACCTCTATGGATGAGTGGTGGTGTGTGAGTGTTTATATAGGTGTATGAGTGCATATGATAGTCCTGTACTGAGTGACCATAAGTATGAGTGACTGTACGGGTGAGTGAGTGGATGTGTGTGTAAACCTAAGAATCAGTGAGTGTGTATGTAGTTATTGCTGTTGGAGTGTCTATGGTTTTGAGAATGGCAGTCTGTAATTTAGAGTGGGTGTATCAAAGGTTATATTAGGGTGTGAGAAGATGCATCAATTTATCTCATGGATGATGTCATCAGTGATGTCATCAGTGATGTCATTTGAGATGTCATCAGTGATGTCATGAGTGATGTCACTGACCATGTCATGAGTAATGTAATATGTGACATCATCAGCAGTACATTGCGGGGGCGCGAGTTATAGTTAGCAGAACTAACAATAACAGAGGAATTTCAATGTTTTTTTACAAGTGAAATGTCCAACTAACTATAACACCCATGAAACCTATGGTTTTTTCAGTGAATTTCTAAGGTTTTTTAAATGCTAATTTCTAAATATAACGTGCCTGAAACCAATGTTTTTTTCAGTGAATATCAAAGGTTTTTTAAATGCTAATTTCTAACTATAACAAACCTGAAACCTATGATTTTTTCAGTGAATTTCAAAGGTTTTTCAAATGCTTGTTTCTAACTATGCCTACAGAGGTAGGACATGTGAAGAAAGAAGAAAAAACGCACAGAAAGAAGCAAAAGAAATGCAGAAAGAAGCAAAAGAAGTCCAGAAAGACGAAGAAAAGTGCAGGAAGAAGCAAGACATGTGTAGAAAGAACCAACAGAGGAGCAGAAAGAGGCCTTGTTCCAAAATTATCCTGTGCCCACAACTTTTTCAGACGGGTACTGTTGGTAACTGACTCTCTGTAATGCCCTAGTACATAATAGGGCAGGGGGATAAAAACTACCTCTTAAAATGCGCTAAGGGGCACGTTTGCACAGTGGTTGAAGGGGGAGGGGCCTGAGGTGACATGTGTGCAAACACGCCCTGTGGCCGTTTTAAGTTGGGAGATTAAGTCTCCTTGAATCTTGACGGTCCCTGGGGTCCAACTAGCCAACCAGGTACCTCCAGTACGCACCACAATGCTGCGTTGCAGAGAGGTGTAAAAGGGGGTATGGCCCGGAGCACCTCTCTGCAGCGCAGCACAGTGGCGCCTACTGGAAGCACCTGGTGAGCTAGTTGGTCCCCAGAGGCCCTCAGAATTGAAGGGGAATAAATTCCCCAACTTTAAACGTGCCACAGGGCATGTTTGCACATGTCACCTCAGGCCCCGCCCCCTCCCTTCACCACTGTGTAAACACACCCCATGGCACGTTTTAAGTTAGGGGATTAAGTCCCCTCGAATCCTGAGGGTCCCTGGGGTCCAACTAGCCCACCAGGTACCTCCAGTAAGCGCCACAGAGCTGCGTTGCAGAGAGGTGTAAAAAGGGGCTTTGCCTGGACCACCTCTCTGCAACACAGGTCTGTGGCGCTTACTGGAGGTACCTGGTGGGGTAGTTGGCCCACAGAGGCACTCAGGATTGAAGGGGAATTAATTCCCCAACTGAAAACGCGCCACAGGGCGTGTTTGCACACACCACCTCAGGCCCCGCCCCCTCCCTTCACCACTGTGTAAATGCGCCCCATGGCATGTTTTAAGATGGGGGATTAAATCTGCCCCATCCCCCGGGGCCGGCCCTATCCGTTGGGGACCGTGGAGGGGTCCCCAATCCCCCCCATGATCCTGCCAGCTCCCCGCGTCCTGTGGGAGCGCATCGCTTTTCCACAAGGGGAGCTGCTGACACGCAGCTCCCCTTATGGAAAAGCAATTCTGCTTTGCTTCATTGGAGCGAGAGCAGGTTTCCCTCCTCTCGCTTCAATGAAGCAAAGCAGAGTTTTCAATGACAGGGCGGGAGCCACGAGGCTCCCGCCCTGTCACTGCAAACAGCAGTGTTCCGGGGGTGGGCACCCCGGGACACTGCAGGAGCCGGCCCTGGGGGGTGGCGGTCCCCAGGGCCATCAAGGGCTCCAGGAGGGGGCCGCCTCCCACCATTCGCAATGCCCGGGGGTGGTGGTCCCTGGGGCTTGGGGATCTGTCACGGACCCCCCAATTTTAATAATTAGAGCCCCACGGAGGTGGCGGTCCCCAGGGCGTGTGGGGTTCTTGAGCCCCCCCACACAGGAATAATTTAAAAAATAAGAGCCCCGGGGGTGGCGGTCCCCGGGGCTTGGAGGGACTTGGATTCCCCCCCACGTAAAAAATCAAAGCCCCGGGGGTGGCGGTCCCCGAGGCTGCGGGGGGCCGTGTGCAAAGCCCCTTCCCTTCACCACTGTGTAAACACACCCCATGGCACGTTTTAAGTTGGGGGATTAAGTCCCCTCGAATCCTGAGGGTCCCTGTGGTCCAACTAGCCCACCAGGTACCTCCAGTAAGCGCCACAGAGCTGCGTTGTGGGGTGACGGTCTCCGGGGCAGTGTGGGGGGATTGGGGCCCCCCACACATTTTTTTTTCTGCCCCCGGGACCTGGCCCATCCGGGGGCTTAATTAAACGAAGCGCGGAGCACCTCTCTGCAGCGCAGCACAGTGGCGCTTACTGGAAGCACCTGGTGAGCTAGTTGGCCCCCAGAGGCCCTCAGAATTGAAGGGGAATTAATTCCCCAACTTTAAACGTGCCACAGAGCATGTTTGCACATGTCACCTCAGGCCCCGCCCCCTCCCTTCACCACTGTGTAAACACACCCCATGGCACGTTTTAAGTTGGGGGATTAAGTCCCCTCGAATCTTAAGGGTCCCTGGGGTCCAACTAGCCCACCAGGTACCTCCACTAAGTGCCACAGAGCTGCGTTGCAGAGAGGTGTAAAAAGGGGCTTTGCCTGGACCACCTCTCTGCAACGCAGGTCTGTGACGCTTACTGGAGGTACCTGGTGGGGTAGTTGGCCCACAGGGGCACTCAGGATTGAAGGGGAATTAATTCCCCAACTGAAAATGCGCCACAGGGCGTGTTTGCACACGTCACCTCAGGCCCCGCCCGCTCCCTTCACCACTGTGTAAATACGCCCCATGGCACGTTTTAAGTTGGGGGATTAAATCTGCCCCATCCCCCGGGGATGGCCCTATCCGTTGGGGACCGTGGGGGAGTCCCCATTCCCCCCTATGATCCGGCCGGCTCCCCGCGTCCTGTGGGAGCCGGCATTGCTTTTCCACAAGGGGAGCTGCTGACATGCAGCTCCCCTTATGGAAAAGCAATTCTGCTTTGCTTCATTGGAGCGAGAGCAGGTTTCCCTGCTCTTGCTTCAATGAAGCAAAGCAGAGTTTGCAATGACAGGGCGGGAGCCGCGAGGCTCCCGCCCTGTCATTGCAAACAGTAGTGCTCCAGGGGTGGGCACCCCGGGGCACTGCAGGAGCCGGCCCTGGGGGGTGGCGGTCCCCAGGGCCATCAAGGGCTCCAGGAGGGGGCCGCCTCCCACCATTTGCAATGCCCCAGGGGGTGGTGGTCCCTGGGGCTTGGGGGTCTGTCACGGACCCCCCAATTTTAATAATTAGAGCCCCGTGGAGGTGGCTGTCCCTGGGGCGTGTGGGGGGTTCGAGCCCCCCCACACAGGAATAATTTAAAAACACAAGAGCCCCGGGGGTGGCGGTCCCCGGGGCAGCAGGGGGCCCGTGTGCCCCCCACAAATTTATTAATCAAAGCTCCGGGGGGGTGGCGGTCGCTGGGGCTTGGGGGGGCTTGGACGCCCCCCACGTAAAAAATCAAAGCCCTGGGGGGTGGTGGTCCCCGGGGCTGCGGGGGGCCGTGTGCAAAACCCCCTCCATTCACTACTTTGTAAACACATTCCATGGCATGTTTTAAGTTGGGGGATTAAGTCCCCTCGAATCCTGAGGGTGCCTGAGGTCCAACTAGCCCACCAGGTACCTCCAGTAAGTGCCACAGAGCTGCGTTGTGGGGTGGCGGTCCCCGGGGCAGTGTGGGGTAATTGGGGCCCCCCCACTCATTTGTTGTCTGCCCCGGGACCTGGCCCACCCGGGGGCTTAATTAAACGAAGCACGGGAGCCCGCGCTTTATTTTTTTTTATTTTCGGCCGTAATTTGCGCTGGATGTGCGAATCTCGCCGATTTCTTTTTTTAAATGCTTTCTTTGGCCCTGGGGGTCCTTGTGGGACACAATGAGCAGGCCTAGGGGGTCAGGGTGTTTCTACCCTGCCCCATTTTCCTGTTTTTCACGTTTCTGTTTCTGTTTTCTTGTGCCTCGGTTGTACCGAGGCACAAGATGGCAGCCAACACTTCCTGGTTTGGAGTGTTGAAAGCCAATTAGCATGAAGCTTGTGATCGGGAGGCTGCGCGGATCCACCGCTGCCATAGATATCACTACCTTTATTTCTTAATTTCTCAAAAACTACTCAGCGGATTTACCCAATTTTTTTAAAGTTTGCTTTCTGAGCCAAACAGTACCTTTTTGCCAAATTTAGTGTAATTCCGTTTAGCAGTTTTTGCTATAACTGTGTCTAAAATTTCCTATGGGAAATAGATTTTTTTACCTCTATTTTTTTAATTTCTCAGGAACTACTGAACGGATTTACACCATTTAAAAAAAAGGTCTCTTTCTGAACCAAGGGCTACCTTTTTGCAAAATCTGGTGTAATTCCGTTCAGCAGTTCGGGCTGTAGCCTGTTCCAAAATGTCCTACGGGAAATAACATGGAGCAAACGCGTTTTGGGACCCCCTTTTTTCTCGGCCATTGGCTTGACGAATCACCCCCAAATTTTCAGGATAGGAGCTGACCGGAGCGCCACACCAGTTTTGAAAATTGCGCGAAGATTCGTCATCCGGCGCCAAAGTTATTGGGAAAAGAATGTTGCGATTTTCCTATGGTAACTAGGTCCTAACTATAACTACCTACTGGCGACCGCCAGTAGGTAATGTATATATGTATATATATATATATATATATTAAAATCAGTGCACACACCAATGTTGGTAAGATAAGCACTGTGAGAAATTTGATTGTTTGTTGAAGGAGGTGTGAGGTCCTCTGCAAAAGCCACAATCCTGGTCAGGGTGAACCACAAAAGTCACTAAATCAACCTACGTTTAACCTTTTGGTAGCTTGGCACAAAAGCAGTTAGATTTAAATTGAAGGCAGCGTGTAAAGTGTTTAAGCAGCACTCAGCCAGTGATAAAGTGAAAATACAACATAAGAAAAGTCCCACGACAATCTGGAAAATAGAGTCAAATTTTATATTTTAGTTTTATTTGAAACCAAAATGAGATAAATCGCGCATAAATAGCGCATAAAAGCACCAAACCCCACTCATGGTTATCTGGTTGTGCGAGAATGGATGAAGGTTACAAGTTCAGTCCGACCACGATGGAACGCAGGCCAGATACAGGGAAAAGGTTAGTCCCGTTGAAAACGTTACCTTCCAAAGTCCAGCCCAAAGAGTTCCATTCACTGTGGAGGAGGCCGTGAGAAGCTGGGAGAGCATTGAGGATGGTCGGCATTGTATCAGAAAGCGCAGGCCAGGTGCTGCGAATGGTCATCACTGTAGCTCAAAGATCCTGTCAGGTGTCCCGGACAGTTGTTGTTGCAAATTCTGCAATGGAGGTCATCGCGGGTTGTAGTGAAGTGCAGATCTTGCATTGCCGCTTGTCACTGGCTGTTGGTGTAGTGTGAAGAATCAGGTCTCACTGGAGGTTTGTTTAGGCAGGCAGAAACATCTTGGCACCAACTGGCCCATTTGCAGTCGCGAAGAGCCCAAAACTTCTGAATTTCTCCTTTTCTTCATGGAGGAGCTCAGCTGATGCCACAGCAATAGTTCAAGACCTAGGAGGAACCTTTTGGGGATCAGGAACGCACTCAATCAAAGGCAGCAGGGCTCAGGCAGGTCCAGTTGTAGGTCTAGGCAGGTCCAGTTGCCGACGGTCAGCTGGGCAGTTGCAGAGAGTCCTCTGGAGCATGTTATGTCCCTGTAGCTCAAATCAGGAGGACAGTCAGCTAACAATTGGAGCCACTTCAGACTGAGATTAACGGTGCAGGTCCGCTCTTCTTTCTCAGATATCATGGCAGGCCTCAGAAGCAGGATAGTCGTCTGGTAGCAGAGCAGTATCCACAGGTGCAGGAGTGCACTGAGGAGTGGGTCTGAGGGTCAAATGTTTATACCTGGTGCCATTTTCAAAGTGGGGGAAGCTTCTGGAGATTTCCTCTTGCAGAAGTGTCTGGAATTTCCTGCCTCCTATCCCTGGTCCCAGTCTGTGTGGGGGTACAATAGGCTAGTGTGTAGCTGTTGGTGTGTTAGCTGGGCCAGTGCCTTTGAAGTGTAAGTGTGGTAGGTGACAGCTCAGCCTTACTTCAAGCCAAGATGGCCCATCCTACCAACATCCAGAGTCTCCATTGTGATACTGTTTTAGGTGAATACACAAAGGCCAACATGTAATTACACCTTGTCATGTGACCCAGGAACAGACTGCAGGCAGCAAACGGTAAGGACAAGAAAATGCCATCTTTCGAAAGTGGCATTTTCAGAATTGTAACTTAATCTGACTTTACCATTAAAGAGGGTTTTCAATTACAATTCCTCAGACACCAAACATGGTATTGCTACCTGCTCCTACACAAATGTAGTCACTTATTTAATATAATTAGGTAGTCCAATGTAATGCAATGATAAAGGTAGGTCTTGCAGCAGTGATAAATGAATTTAGGAGTTTTTCATTACAAGGACATGTGAAAGGTAAAAGTATATGTCCAACTTTTAAAATACAATGCACCCTGCTCTATGGGTGATTTAGGGACCACACTAGGGTTGGCATATTTGTATTAAAAAGGAAGGTTAAGGCCTGGAAACAGGTGTTTTTTTCCAGTTCAAAATTGAAGTTTAGTACCCGTTTGGTACATCTTCTTTCATCACAGTGTTGAATATCCCACCTCAATCACACCATATACTGCAAGCGCATAAAGATGGTAGACAAACGTTTGCCGCAATCTATTCATAATTCCTGATCGGCGTCATTATGACTAAAGTTAATGCTGAGGTCGCTTGTACTATTGCACACTTGTGGTCCTTCAAAGGCATCAGGCTAATCAGGGACCTTTATGATAATAACAACGATACGCTCTCCTTTTCAGCTCTGGCCAAAACGTATAACCTCTCCATCATGGACTTCTAGTTTCCTAAAGATTAAAATTAAACTCTCCAGAATCAATCTTTCTGAACACTCGACTCTAGTGACTCACCTCGCTCCATGGCAGCGCTCTGGAAACATCACCTCCAAAATGTATAAGTTACCATCCTACCCAAAGCTATCATAGAATTCAATTATATACACCAAATGGGCCAAACAGTTTGACATCAGTGTTTTTGAAGACATCACGGTCGATAACTGACAAAAGATTGGCAAACTTTCTATGTGCAATAACATTGCCTACTCTCTTATTCAGTCCAGATTCTTTACAATGAATCTCCTGCATTGGACCTCAACTAGATTGCATAAAACAATCTACAATAAGATGACAAATGCTGGAATTGCAACCTAGAATCAGGCTCTCATCAACACATGCTTTTGAATGCCAATTATGTGACTCATATTGGCTACCGATACAAAGCCAGTTGTCAGCTATACTTAACATACCAATAACTTTAACATTTCCCATTGTAGCTTTGGGCCCCTGGGCCTCAGTGACTGTGTTGACCTTAGGAGCCATTGATATGGCACTCCTAGACCTTCTTCTGACCATTGCAGTGAAAGTCATTCTTTCTGATTTGAAATCTTTCAACCATCTATCACATCACACTTGGTGGGCATGGGTCTCATACCTCCGAGGGGAAAATAACCTACAGTCCAAAAATCAGTCAGCCCCCACCCCAATCTCCAGTGCAGTTTTGCAATCCCTTGACAAATACATTAACCTAAGATCATAAGGCCTTGTAGCGTAACCTATAACAGTTTCTTCAACCTAAAACTATTCACCAAAGTCTACATAGCAGATATCCCCCCATGTTTCTCCCCCAGATCTTTTTCACATCTGGCTTATCTTGACAATGAAGGCGATACACCATTATGGTATACACCTAGGAAAAGATACACTTGTTAGATACTAGACACACAAAAAAACAAGATCTCTATGACCATCTGCTCACATAGCCTTCTGGATTTACTGCAAAGGTATTTTTGTAGCCTGAGCCCTCTAGACCCACAGTATTTTATCTCTTATCTGTGACTAATGTCTCATATCATCAAGTAAAAGTTATTGTATATCCAATTGTCATTCATACTGTATCAACTAGTGTATGCATTTTAATAGCACTTCACATGTAATCTGTATATCACATGCTTGGTTTTACCAATACATTTGCTCAACCTTTGTTTGTATCGCAATGATATCCGAGTGTATGCCAGTTTTCTCCCTCAAAATAAATAAAATATTTTGAAATTAAAAAAACTGCACTCACATGCTGCAATGGAAGTCCTGAGTCTTGTTTTAAAAGACTTCTTAAGAGGGAAGCGCAAGAAGTGCTGCAGGCTCACCAGTAGCATTTAATTTACAGGCTCCGGGTACCAGTAGTACAACTTTGCTAGTGATTTACTAGAAAAATTAAATGAGCCGATTAGGGGTAAGCCACATTTTACCATGCTTAAAAGAGAGAGCACAATCACTTTAGCACTGGGTGGCAGTGATAGATTGTGCAGAGTCCTAGGGCGAACAAAAGCAAATTCAGCAAAACACAAGTTGTGCGAGGGAAAACAGTTTGGGGGAAGACCACACTAAGGCTGACAGGTCTATCAAATGCCAATCCATCATCACGTATCCCTAACCTATTAGTGTTAAACCTCTAATTGCCTATTGGCATATTTTTTGTATCTATACTGTTTTCAGAAACAAAACCTCCAGAGTGCTTGAAAGCCAGAAGGCCTCAAATCGGTTCTTTCCCATTTGACAGCATCTCTTCCAGCAACAAGACTTTGTCCCTAGTTGCCAAGGACTTTTATTTGTTTGGTCCCTTAAGAGTTCTATAGAGCAGGGGGGGCTCATTCTATTGGGACCTGCATTTGCAGCACAGCACTGAAATCAGTGCCTCTATTAGCAATATTAGGGAGCACAGAAGCAAAAGCTCTTGTTACTATTGAATTCCACAAGTACAGATCTGCAGAAGCCTCTTCGAGCCGCCTGAACATTCAGAAAAACTCGAAAAACCCCTTTCTAGTTGCATCAAAGGGAGCAGAAAATGATGTTTCATACACTCACAAATACTTCGTTAGCTTCCACAGAACGAAGCAGAAAAACTCGAATTAGCGTCCAGCCATAGCCCTTCTGATAGGTGAAAATGCCACTCATTCCCATCCAATACACACACATTGGCTAGATTAGCAAGCATCCAGGCCTATAATACATTCTAGGCTTAACAATGTAAGATTGTGCACACTCATGGCACAGTAGTATTTCTGGGAACCTGTTACTGTCTTAGATTCCGCGACCACCAGCATGAATAAATCAGCATACAAAATAGTAATAAATCTAAATTTCTGAATGCATAAATGAAAAGTAAGAGCGTATTTGCATTTCTTATAATTGTATTGCTTCTCTACAAGTAAAAATCACACTATTCCCCTTGGAGAAATCCCTTTCCTTAGCTCCCATTCACCCTCATAACAAATGAACAATTGCCACGGATAGGAATAAATGTCTTACTGTTTTCGGCGCAGGAAACTACCTGCAAACGAATTATGAGTACCTACAAACAGGTGTTCACCACATTTTACAGGCGTCCCTGACATGAAACGTCAGCAAACACACCTGTGAACTATTTAAAAAGAAAATTCAGAATCATGTGCGGTTACCTATATTATAAATACTACTGTTTTCCCACTTAGTTGTGAAAAATGTTTGGTGAAGCTGGGGCCCTTCCTAGGCCAATACAACTGCTTTGCTTTGGCACTAGAGCTTGTCAATGTTTGCCAGGTGGGAGGAGGGCGGGGTGTTTTTTGGGACACAGCAGCACATGGAAGTTGCTTTTTGGCAGCATAATTCACGCTCATGAGCTCACTCAGTGAAATTCGTTATCACGTGATTCAGAATTCATTAGGACCGATAATTACCTTCATCAATGAGTTTTGCACTTCTAAATCCACAATTATGAGTGCCTCAAAGGGGCTTGATGTACTTACTCACTGAACTATTTAAATACCGACACCAAGCTTGAAGTGTTTGCTGGGTTTGGTAAACACCTCCTATTCAGAGTTTTCTCAAGTAAAAAGCGTGGTAGTGGCAGTGTCCAGGTGGGCACCTTCTCTCCCCCTCAGAATTTCACTTCGGTAAGTGATGGTAGGAATTAATCTTGCCCGGATTATTTTCAAGAGTGGTAGGTAAGTGGAAGCTCCTGTGGCTGTTTTAATGTGCTCAAAGGCAACTCTTAAAGCAACTGAGGAGACCCGTGGAATCGCTAACACCTGTGGCTCGTCTGCGCTATATAGGACATCCATCTGACCTGCTGCGCGGGTCATATCGGGTCAAAGCCCAGGTACTGTATTTACTAACTGCATTCGCTGTCTGGCGTGAGGATTCAGGACCACGGCTGTTAACTCTGATTGGTGGAGGTGTCCCCTTCAGTGGCACATTGATCGATTGGTTAATAGTAGATTTGGCCCAGCACGATTTAAGACCATTTCATCTGATTTAATGCTTCCAATACATCCTTCAGTTCAGTTCAGTTAAAAAATGCTTTATTCGGCATGTTTAAACAGCCACATAGCAAACATGAAATAACATACGACATCATACAATAAAAACTTTAGAATAACAGGATATAGACCAGTTACATAGAAAGGTACAAAATAGAAACAATTGATATGCTGACCCCAGGAAATTGTTTAGGTTACCATCCCCGTATAAAGTGCCAGTGCATGATAGGATGAACAATATAAAACAGATAAAATAATTCCAGTAGGCTTAAAATTTATATGACCAAAGAGCAAACATGCCGGTTAGAGTGCAAAAGAAATGCAAAGTAAAGTGCAATTCACGATTCTGGACATGTACAAAGAGTCGCTTGTATTGCTCACTCGCTGAAGTGACAGTGCAACTTATGGAAGGCCAAGAGAATTACATAATAATAGATTTCCTGGCACACATACATTTCAAAATATAAGTAGCTGTATGAAAACATATATCTGCACTCTCCAGATTAAACAGTAACTGCATTGCGCTCTTTGTAGTCCGGACATTGTACTTAAAAAAGATAGGTTTTAAAAAGTGACGTCTTAAAAATACATAAAATTTACAAAAAAGCATAAAATGGCAACAACTCTGTTTGGATGAATCATCACATGGGCATAAAATATTACTATGCTGCCTGGTGATAGGAAAGGACACAAGATGGTGTACTATTCCGAGCCTTAGGCGGGTAAGAACAAAGCGATGAGATCTTCTTGTGACTTCGGTCAGATATGGCTGAAAACCTTCATTTAGATTATTTTCACCATAGAAGACATAAGTACACTGTTTAAGACGGACAGGATCTCTAGATTGTCTTGTATAACGTAAAAAAGACACCTTGAGATCTAATTTAGATATACTGGCAGCTTCCTCGGGAATTAAAAAAGGATCTTGATTGAAAAGGAGCTTGAACCAGTAATAGATATGTCTGAGCCAAGGTATATACAGACAGTAGTCCAGCCTTAGACAATCTCTGATTACTCTTTGGGTAAATATGGTTTCGGTTTTAGACCAGATGGAACGCCATAAAGTCAGGGGGCGAAGGGCTGCAAGATCTTCAATATAATCTAGCCCCACCTCTCTGTGAATTAACTCCGTGGAAGCTGATGCGGGGGTACACAGTAGACGTCTCAAAAATGAGTTCTCATCGAGTTGGATATGATTACCACAAAGGGTATGGTGCCCCCATACACCAGCACCATATAAAGCGGAAGAAATACATCTGGCTTTATAAATCGAAATCATATCATTAATTCTACTATTCCCAAGCTTGGAGGCAAATCTAAACACTCCATTGATGTTCTTTACCATTTTAAGGCGCACATTATCACATTCGTTATCCCATTTCCCATCACCAGAGAATGTGACACCGAGGTAACAAAAACTGGTCACGGATTGGATTTTATTCTCGTCCAGGAAGAAGGTCTTTTTAGCACCTTTCTTGCTCCCGCAAGTCATTACATAAGTTTTTTCTTTGTTAATTAGCAGTTTCCTATCATCAATAAACCTACAGAAACAGCTAATTAAACGTTGAAGGCCTATTTGAGTACGTGACAGGAGGACGGCGTCGTCCGCATATAACAGTATTGGAATGGGGTCGCCATCTACTCGGGGGGCATCGGCAGGGACTTGCCTAAGAATTGAATCAATTTGATTAACAAATAAAGAAAAAAGCAAAGGGGCCAAAACACAGCCCTGCCTGATGCCTCGAGTCACTCTAAAAAAGGGGGTAGATTCTCCGTCAGGCCCAAAACGAACTTTGCAAGAGAGCCTTTCGTATAATCTGGCCAGAAAGTGCACAATATCTGTTGGGGCGCCCATTTCCAATAGTATTGGCCATAAAATAGAGTGTTCGACCAGATCGAAGGCACTGCTGAGATCGGCAAAACATAAAAACAAATTCCCTTTTTTGACCGTGACATATTTATTTATTATGAGGTCGAGGTTCAGGCACTGCTCCATTGTACCCATTCCCCTCCTGAAACCATATTGGACTGGTGATAAAATGGTATTTTCTTCTGCCCATATCTCCAGTCTATTAAGGAGTATTCTGCTCAAAATTTTAATTGATGAGTCCAGGAGGGAGATAGGGCGATAATTACGTGCCTCGGACCTAGAACCCTTCTTAAATAGGGGGACAATGATAGATTGTCCCCAGGTCAAAGGAAGTTTACCTTCAATAGCGGCATTAAAAATGCGAGTTAAAATGGGTGCCCAAAGATCCATCTCCTGTTTATATAGATCCACGGGGACACCATCCGGACCCGGGGCTTTGCCCCCTTTACTTTTTGTCAGCCCCAGATAAACCTCGTCCAGACTAATGGATAAAGGTGACGATGGCCATACAGAGTTGTGATTATCTAACAAATCTAAAACCAACCTATCGGGATTAAAAATATTAGTAAAATGATCAATCCAATCATTGAAATTTACATGAGATGTTATTTCGGGAATGGTATCATTCTTAAGGAAAGGGCAATTGATTGTCTCCCAGAATAGAACATTATTATTTGTGTTAGCAGCTAAATTTAGTTTATGCCATAGCTCTTCCTGTATTTCTTTTTTACGGACTTTCAGAGAGGTCTTATAATTAAGGCGTTCAGCTTTAATAAGGGTATTATCCCTAGGTTTAATATCCAGGGCAGTTTTTAATCTCGACAAAGCCTGTATACAGTTTTTGTCGAACCAGCCAACAGACCTGTTTTTTGGTGGCCTACTCCTCCCTGTCAGTAAGCCAGCAATACAGTATTAATTTGATAAAATTTGGAGAGCAGTATGGCGGGTACTGTCTCATTACTTAGGCAGTAGTCAATTTCTGTTGTACATTTAATGATGACTTCTCCCAAAAGTTTAACAGAATTAATATTGGCCCACTTAATTCTTGGCCCATTTGGTCTCACTGCAACAATATCTCCAGTAGAAGTGGTGGTATCTGAATGTACATTTCCCCACGTCAGTAAAGTTACAGAGATACTGTTATGGTCGCTTACTGCTTGCTCTGTTATCCATAAATCAGTATAAGCAGTATTGCAGGAGAGAAGTATGTGGTCAATGTTAGAGTGGGCACCCCTGCCTGTAAAGGTTGGGCATATAATATTGCCCTTTTTCAGGGAACAGTCAAGTAACTCTAAATCCAGTTTAGCTATCAAATTATTAAGGGAGTTTCCATAATAGTCATGAGGGAAATGGATATGTGGGGAGCCAACATTATCACCTATTTCCCCCAGGAAGCCGCAAATCCTTTGGTCTACATATGGACAGGCCTGTATATTAAAATCTCCTGCCCACAGTAAAATCAATTGGTTCCTAGAACCGGCCAGCAACTTATCTATTTCACAACCTATTTCATAAACAATGGGACCCCTACGTGCGTCAAAGGTGTTATTATAATAGTTAATAATGATTAGATCCTTGCCTACAACATGCTCCAGACGTAATAACTGGGCATAAGAGGACACCTCATGATAAGTATTAGGTTTGAACTGGGTTAATTTAGTTGATACCAAAATTAAGAGTCCAGCTTTAGCCCTTCCTGCTGTCGAATTCACAGCCGATGCCCAATATGAGGTATAGCCTTCCACATGAATTGCCTCTTTATACCAAGTCTCTTGAAGGCATATAATGTCGAACCCTTGTGTAATAAAATCATTCCAGAATGGGGTATTTAACTTTGAACTTAAGCCAGCTATATTCCAGGTCATGATGTTAAGACCTACCTCTGGTAATATAGCATTTTTAGATGTTATTTGGCTAGTTGTAGGTTTAACAACACCCTCCTCAGAGATACTTCTTACTTCTGATGGGGTAATCGGGGATATTACAGTAAACTCCTCCTCGTGTGGTATACCAAGTACAGCACTTGATCTAACCCCCGTTATCTCTTCACTACTGGTAATATGATTATTTTGGACATCTGTTACCTTCAAATGGGTGTTTGTATCGTCAGATAAACAGCAACCCAATAAAGTTTCATCGCCCCTCAGTCAATCAACGGACTCCAGGCTGCTGAACCGATTTTGCAAGGGAATAGGGTCTATGGAGAAGGGATGTCTAGGCCAATGCCCTTGTGACGGGCCCCTCCCATTTCTGCGCACAATTTCCCAACCATCAAATTTAGTGGTAAAATGACCGGGGGGGTAAAAATAAGTCAAAGGAAAGGCCTTAATTGACACACCTATTTTAGAATCATTCCAGTAGAAAATATAATCGACTATAGTGGGGTCATCGAAATTTACTAAAATACAGTCCCCCTCTATGTTTTTTGTCAAATGGCCAACCCATGGCGCCCTCCTAACCATAGTTATCTTACAGGCTTTGTGCAGTGGAAGTGGTCTATTTTTGTTGAGCCAGTGCACAACCCTGTTTCTCAAAGTTGTAGGGGACTCAACCTCTTGTTTGCCCAGTAAGGGAACCCCTGCTAAGATAACAACAAATGGGGCAGCTTCAGGTGGTAAATTTGGAATATTTTTTCCCCTTGGTGTCACAGGAGTAGAAGACTTAACATCGTGCTTATGTTGGGGCACTTTACATTGAGAAGATTGCTCATGGTCGGGCATAACCACAAAGTGTGTTATCCAATGGTTTACAAGCGCCAGGATGGCCAGTATTGCTTCTGGGATTGAAGAAACCACTAAGCCCTAATTCAATCTTGGATAGATGATCTTCGATCTTATTTATTCTATCCTCTATAGGGTGAAGAAGAGATCTAATTGCGTCATAGATATTGGACAAATCATGGCACATTCCCTCCTCTCTAGTTATAACATTTGCCCCCCCACTAGCAGTTTGCACAACAGATGAAGGAGGAACTAAAGGTGCATTTTTGTTGATCGGTGCAGCCAATATATGCTGCTCTAGATGGGCATTAGACGATCTGGGACTTCTCGAGTGGTTCACAGGCTTTGGCTTTTTACTTCCTTTCTTAGCCTTACCACCATTTATGGGAGTATAACCATGTTTAGTTTTAGGGACAGCCCCAGGATTCCTATCTCGCAATTGTCTAATGCATGGTTCTGTAGTTGCACTATGTGTAGATGGTAACGGACGGGGTGAACTCAGCAGTGATTCAGAGACCAAAGACTGTTCACCCACTGACACTGCAACTGTTCCACTAGGCAATAAGTCAATAGTCGAAACATCAGTATCGGAACATGGCATTACAGGACTAGTAATAATAAGTGGAGCCGGGGTACCAACATTGGCTATATGACCCAGCGAAGACCTCCTGGCCGCCGCGAGGTCCTGTGATACACGGCGTTCCAGGAGCGTGATTTCCTGGTCAATAACGCAATTAACTTTGGTAATAAATTGGTCCATTGCTCCAGAATATGGGACTTTAGAAGTTTTCCCTTTCGTATCTTTAGCTGGCATAGTAATAGCACAGATACAAGCACCAAATAAAATGTAACTTCACTAGTCAACGGACTTGCACGGTAGATATGACCTCGATATTTTGTTTAATTTTCACCGTGTATCACAATCTCTGCACTCTATGACATACAAAAATTTATAAAGGCAATAAGTAGTACCTGGAGGCATCTACCACATATACGTCTTTAGGGGGGTTGCCCAGTCCAGTCTCTTCCTGGCGATGACGGGCAAGGACGGGCCCGCCCTTGGCCAGGGCTTCGCCCGGGCGCCGCCCGCGCCCGTCCCGCGCGCGTCCCGCGCTGCGGAGGCACCTGTGGTCTTTTAAAGGGCTCCGGCTCGCACTGATGATGTTTGGCGCTACGCCGGTCCCGGGTGGTGCTGGGAAACGTAGTAGATAGCAGCCGTTCCCCTCACGGCAACGAAGACAATGGCAAAAGCAGGATTCCCCGCCAAGAACAGCGTTCCCTTCACAGCAGGTAGGTTAGTAGGGTCACACAGCCCCCACCAGACAGTTAAGCGCGTCCCGCGCTGCGGAGGCACCTGTGGTCTTTTAAAGGGCTCCGGCTCGCACTGATGATGTTTGGCGCTACGCCGGTCCCGGGTGGTGCTGGGAAACGTAGTAGATAGCAGCCGTTCCCCTCACGGCAACGAAGACAATGGCAAAAGCAGGATTCCCCGCCAAGAACAGCGTTCCCTTCACAGCAGGTAGGTTAGTAGGGTCACACAGCCCCCACCAGACAGTTAAGCGCGTCCCGCGCTGCGGAGGCACCTGTGGTCTTTTAAAGGGCTCCGGCTCGCACTGATGATGTTTGGCGCTACGCCGGTCCCGGGTGGTGCTGGGAAACGTAGTAGATAGCAGCCGTTCCCCTCACGGCAACGAAGACAATGGCAAAAGCAGGATTCCCCGCCAAGAACAGCGTTCCCTTCACAGCAGGTAGGTTAGTAGGGTCACACAGCCCCCACCAGACAGTTAAGCGCGTCCTGCGCTGCGGAGGCACCTGTGGTCTTTTAAAGGGCTCCGGCTCGCACTGATGATGTTTGGCGCTACGCCGGTCCCGGGTGGTGCTGGGAAACGTAGTAGATAGCAGCCGTTCCCCTCACGGCAACGAAGACAATGGCAAAAGCAGGATTCCCCGCCAAGAACAGCGTTCCCTTCACAGCAGGTAGGTTAGTACGGTCACACAGCCCCCACCAGACAGTTGAGCGCGTCCTCCCAGACAGTTAAGCGCGTCCTTGGCTATTGTCGCTCTTCAGTGTGTATTATTAATACTATACCAATTTGGGGGGTTCGTTTACTCACGACTCCTGTCTGTTTGCCCTTCTTTGTATTAGTTTAGATAGAAGTGCAAGGCTTGAACCCTGCTACACAGTTTTCAACTATTGTTATACAGCTAATTGCATTAGGGTGAGGATTATTGTTGCTTATTGTTACATGTCTGGTTGATTGTGTTGTTAATACTGTAACTGACGCTCTCTAGGAGTATGAGCTTCTCACTATATGAAAGAACTTGCAGGGCAATTATATTAAATATACTCTTTCAAAATGGTGAAACGCAAGGCTAACAATAAGCTACCGTAGCTGGGAAAAGCAAAGGAGCAGCCAAAACACTCGCCTAGGACTGTACCTTGGACAACATAAATGAATTGATCGAAGTGGTCGAGGACCGCCAGGCAACAAAGACAAAAGGAAAAAAGCCACTGAAAGATAGCAAGGATATTAAATCATTTTTCAGTAAACCAGCCACGTCCAGTGGCACTGTACCTACTAGAACTGAGGTACACACTGACATAAATTCATCCCCTGTGCCTACTGGGCATAGCTGTCCACTTGAGCAGTCAAGGGAGGAGGGCACTCTAGCTTCTGTTGTGCCTGTTGAATGCAATAACCGCTTTGATGTCCTGGGGACTATGGATGCACCTACATCAGAGCATTTGCAGCCATGTGCTTCACCCAATAATGTCTCTGAACCAAATAGTGAGAACACACATTCACAGTTAACCTCACCCAAAAAATGAGATAGCCAGTTTAAGAGATTGCATTAGTAGGTTGTCCAAAGCATCAAAGAATAAAATGGATAACCTGACAATGCTGCTATCTAGCTTGAATTATAACTCAGATCAAAGGAAGAGGAACGATGACCCTGCATGCCCTAGCTTAGGAAAAATTCTGGGAGCCACATCCTCTAACAGGACATATCCGCAACTAGCACCACGGAACCACAATTTAAACGTGCCTGCCTATTGTCAAACAGGCGGAGACATTCATGTGCATCCTCCCCTCCCCCCAAGCTTAGGTTGCATCTCGAGAACAACTGCAAGGGCTGGAGGGAACTCCACCCAACCGCCCATGGCTAAAAGACCACTGGGACCTATCCCCATGAACACACTCACATTAAATGCAAGCCTAAAATCAAGGATCAAATGCAAAAACAACAATTGATGGACAGATTGCAGAACAATGTCATACATTCACCCCAGTACAGAGATCTGGGCCTAAATCCATCGTTTTTTTGCTCACCATGCCGTTCAAGTTTGAACCCAGCCATATGCAAATCAGTCTTGACCCTGTGCCTCATGGGAACAGTCCAGCCCGAACTGCCAAGCCGGGTCCTCCCTGGACTGGAAACAAGCATCCTAGGACCGGTTTCGGGGTTTCACCCCTCTTCAGCCAGGATAGCTTGATTCCAGTGGCATGGAGAGCAAGAGACCGACGTCTGGGCATACCCTTCCCACTCGGGGTGACAAATGCAAAAACAACAATTGATGGACAGAATGCAGAACAATGTCATACATTCACCCCAGTACAGAGATCTGGGCCTAAATCCATCGTTTTTTTTTCGTTTTTTTGCTCACCATGCCGTTCCAGTTTGAACCCAGCCATATGCAAATCAGTCTTGACCCTGTGCCTCATGGGAACAGTCCAGCCCGAACTGCCAAGCCGGGTCCTCCCTGGACTGGAAACAAGCATCCTAGGACCGGTTTCGGAGTTTCACCCCTCTTCAGCCAGGATAGCTTGATTCCAGTGGCATGGAGAGCAAGGGACCCACGTCTGGGCATACCCTTCCCACTCGGGGTGACAAATGCAAAAACAAGGAAGCTTGTTTCAGGTCCAGGGAAGGCATGGCTTGGCAGTTCGGGCTGGACTGTTCCTATGAGGCACAGGGTCAGACTGATTTGCATATGGCCATGTCTGAACTGGGGTGGCAGAGTGGGCTAAAGAACGGTGATGGATCAAACCCAGATCTGTTGACTGGGTGTGAGTGTTTGATTGGTTCTGATGCTCCGTCCATCACCACCCCCTTTTGTACCGCTTTGTTCGCCATAAGTTGGCAGGGTATGCTCAGACGTGAGTCCCATGCTCACTTTGCCACTGGATTCAAGCAAGCCTGGCTGAAGACGGCTGAAATGCCAGAAACCGGTCCTAGGAAGCTTGTTTCCGGTCCAGGGAAGGCATGGCTTGGCAGTTCGGGCTGGACTGTTCCCATGAGGCACAGGGTCAGACTGATTTGCATATGGCCATGTCTGAACTGGGGTGGCAGAGTGGGCTAAAGAACGGTGATGGATCAAACCCAGATCTGTTGACTGGGTGTGAGTGTTTGATTGGTTCTGATGCTCCGTCCATCACCACCCCCTTTTGTACCGCTTTGTTCGCCATAAGTTGGCAGGGTATGCTCAGACGTGAGTCCCATGCTCACTTTGCCACTGGATTCAAGCAAGCCTGGCTGAAGACGGCTGAAATGCCAGAAACCGGTCCTAGGAAGCTTGTTTCCGGTCCAGGGAAGGCATGGCTTGGCAGTTCGGGCTGGACTGTTCCCATGAGGCACAGGGTCAGACTGATTTGCATATGGCCATGTCTGAACTGGGGTGGCAGAGTGGGCTAAAGAACGGTGATGGATCAAACCCAGATCTGTTGACTGGGTGTGAGTGTTTGATTGGTTCTGATGCTCCGTCCATCACCACCCCCTTTTGTACCGCTTTGTTCGCCATAAGTTGGCAGGGTATGCTCAGACGTGAGTCCCTTGCTCACTTTGCCACTGGATTCAAGCAAGCCTGGCTGAAGACGGCTGAAATGCCAGAAACCGGTCCTAGGAAGCTTGTTTCCGGTCCAGGAAAGGCATGGCTTGGCAGTTCGGGCTGGACTGTTCCCATGAGGCACAGGGTCAGACTGATTTGCATATGACCATGTCTGAACTGGGGTGGCAGAGTGGGCTAAAGAACGGTGATGGATCAAACCCAGATCTGTTGACTGGGTGTGAGTGTTTGATTGGTTCTGATGCTCCGTCCATCACCACCCCCTTTTGTACTGCTTAAAATCAAGGATCAGGCACATAGGGGATAACACTCAACATCATAACATCTTTATGGGCAACGTGCCAAAACTGTAGCATTGGGCAGAAGGGATTCACAGGAATCATTCAGCAGCAAAACCACTCACTGGCTTAAAAAAGTTAGAGGTTGGAAGTCAATCATGAGGGAGGATATACAGGGGGCTTTGCGCTTCACTGATAAACACTTTACTCTTGATCACATAGGGCTCCAGCTTGTAAGTCATGAGCTTGTTGAAGGTCTCATATCATTGGAGCACAGATTTAGGCCAGAAACATGTTTGCAAATAATGCTGAAGATTAATTTAAACAGCCTACACCTGACAAGATTACCAGTAATAACCCTAAGATACACATCTGCCCACAGCCAGTACTGGATCCACCTGCTCCTTCAGCAAACCTCTGGGAAGTCGATTGACTATCAGGGCGAGGGCACCAAACCACCGATACAGCAATCAAACACTGTAACCTCTAACTGCCCCAAGGGACAAAGTCTATAATAAAAGGGGCAAGGTGGATCTACTCCTGGTTGGCCAACAACTGTCTGAGGCAGAAGTGACTATGATAAGTGATCCAACTAGTTACGTTAATGGGCCAAATTCTTGGCCAGATAACATAGTAAAATTGTTATCCTGGAATGTAGCAGGGGTGGGAGCTAAGTTAAATGACCCCAAATGGGGTTCCACACCGTGCTACTCCAGGAGATGTGGGCAAAAGTGGCGGTATTTAGGTCAGGGTACATTTTCTTCTTATCTAATGCTAGACTGTCAACATCAGTGGCTTGCTGACCTGGATATAGATGGATCTGCCCATAAAAGTTATAAGAATCTTGACTAATAGTAGAGACATGTTGGGTATAGCTATCTCTACATGCGCCCCCGCAGAGGCCAAGCACATAGCCATTCTTAATCTTTATGTACAGACTCTCCCTGCACATCTACAATCGGCAACTGTTGACCAACTCTCTGATCAATCAGTTGCATAATTGGCCTAAAATAATTGCAGGTGACTGCAATAAACAAGTGCAGGCAGTGGTTTAATCTTCAGCCACGACTGAAGAAGCATATGTACTTTGGGATGTGACTTCTGCTGCTCTGGACATAGCCCACAGGCAACCCAAGTTTGCGGAATAAATCACTGACCTGATGGGCTCACATGGGCGGAGGCCACTGAATGGTTGTACCCCTGTTGATTCTCCTCCACGGCCAACCTTTAAATGAGGCCTGTATAGAAGTAATATCGATTATATTTTTGGGGATATTCAACTCTTATCTTACATTATTGACATAGAATGAATCGCGACCACGATGCGCTTAGTGACCAATTGCAAGCCAAACCTTTTACGAACTTATGTCTGCCAGGCAACACTCCATCATACACTGTTGCTACCACTTACATCAGAAGAAATGTCAAACGAACCACAGTTGTTGAGAATACTACTACATTGTCCCAAATGTACCACCTATGTGTGGAAGCACCAGGCCCTGACGGCATCCTAGGTTACCTTTTTATATCGCAACCAGACATCTGGGTACCCTATCTAAATGCAAAAACAACAGTTGATAAACAAAATGCAGAACAATGTCATACATTCACCCCAGTGCAGAGATCTGGGCCTAAATCCATCGTTTTTTTGCTCACCATACCATTACAGTTTGAACCCAGCCATATGCAAATCAGTCTTGACCCTGTGCCTCATGGGAACAGAACAGCCCGAACTGCCAAGCCAGGTTCTCCCTGGACTGGAAACAAGCATCCTAGGTCCAGTTTCGGGGTTTCACCCCTCTTCAGCCAGGATAGCTTGATTCCAGTGGCATGGAGAGCACGGGACTCACGTCTGAGCATACCCGTCCCACTCGGGGTGACAAATGCAAAAACAACAGTTGATGGACAGAATGCAGAACAATGTCAGACATTCACCCCAGTACAGAGATCTGGTCCTAAATCCATTGTTTTTTTGCTCACCATGCCATTCCAGTTTGAACCCAGCCATATGCAAATCAGTCTTGACCCTGTGCCTCATGGGAACAGTCCAGCCCGAACTGCCAAGCCAGGTCCTCCCTGGACTGGAAACAAGCATCCTAGCCAGAAACCGGTCCCAGGTGGCTTGTTTCCGGTCCAGGGTAGACATGGCTTGGCAGTTCAGGCTGGACTGTTCCCATGGGGCACAGGGTCAGACTGATTTGCATATGGCCATGTCTGAACTGGGGTGGCGGAGAGAGCTAAAGAATGATGATGGATTAAACCCAGATCAGTTGCCTGGCGGTGAGTGCTTGCAATGTTCAACACTCTGTCCATCAGCCCCTTTGGTTTTGCTTTGTTCGCCCTAAGTTGGCAGGGTATGCCCAGACGTGGGTCCCTTGCTCACTTTGCCACTGGATTTAATCTAGCCTGGCTGATGACAGCTGATTAGCCAGAAACCGGTCTCAGGATGCTTGTTTCCGGTCATGGGAAGACATGGCTTGGCAGTTCGGGTTGGACTGTTCCCATGAGGCACAGGGTCAGCCTGATTTGCATATGGCCATGTCTGAACTGGGGTGGCGGAGTGAGCTAAAGAATGATGATGGATTAAACCCAGATCAGTTGACTGGGGTTGAGTGCTTGCAATGTTCAACACTCCGTCCATCATCCCCTTTGGTTTTGCTACCCTATCTAAACATCTTGGGTAATGCCATTATGAAAGTGGAGGAAATCCCGCCATTACTGACGAGGTGCCACCATTGTTTCCATCTTCCAAAAAGAAAGGACGGGACAACACGCTTCTCCTTTCTAAAACTCTGATTGATCTCCAATCCTTTTTGGATAGTTTTTCCTCCTTCTGTAGAACTAGGGCCTTAGACATTCATTTTACAAAATCTAAATTTATGGCACCGAATTCCCACTGTTCCTTTAGAGGCAAGGTGGCGGTGCAGGGGGTTCATCTAGAAAAAGTGAAAAACCTTGACTATCTGAGTGTTAGATTGGCTGATACCTTGTCTTGGGTCTCTCAGATAGAAAAAAGTAAAGCTATGTTACATCAAAGAGCAGCTGTCTTGGCAAGGAAACACAAGACCACATCTAGTAGAGCGGTCTCCCTGGCCCTCGACGTCTGTAGGGCCACTGCCGTTGCAGGGGCTACATATAGAGCAGAGCTCTGGGGTTGTGCTAATCTGTATCCTCTAC
The DNA here is from genome assembly GCF_964204655.1 of Triturus cristatus. Lineage (NCBI taxonomy): Eukaryota > Metazoa > Chordata > Amphibia > Caudata > Salamandridae > Triturus > Triturus cristatus. The sequence goes on from NC_140582.1 coordinate 780,617,618, forward strand.
TTGAAGCTGAAAATAAATTGCTTGCACTTGAGCACACCCTTGATACCTTTATGCATCGACTTGGCAATTGATAAGAAAGACTCTGTGGTGCTTTTGAAACCTTTGACTTACTGTGTACACCTCTGGACTACATCAGAATTGGTGGTTTATAGAGATGCTCTAGCGGAACTAATCATCCTAAACAAAAGTGTACAAATTCTGTGACTTAAAAAGATAAAATACTTATTTTAAGTTATCAAGATGGAGGAAGTATGGTACTCCTCAACAGAAATGTGTAAAAACACAGCTATCAAGCTGAAGTACGCTTTTGGGGGATTCCTACTATCTAGAATATGGAATGACCAAACAGCGGGGTGCATCTCTGAAAACTTCCTACAAATCAAATGTATCCCCTCGTTCGAAATCTACCTGGACTTGATTAGGCCTTGGCAAGCTTAAAGCTAGTACATTCAAATTAGAATTGGTAGCCAACCCCTGAGGTCATTTACAGGCAAGTAGGACAAGGCTCTTACTTCAACCATCAACTGCCTTTTTTGCCCAATGTCACCAGAGTCAGTAGAGCACTTCGCTTGTTTCTGTCCAGAATATGCTCTGTCTGGAAGAAGGTGGATTGTGCCAGTTTATGTTTATGGGATTTATAAAGCGCACAGCTGCCCAAGGGCTTCCTAGTGCTGTGTAAAGGAGGTGTTCTTCTGAGAGGGGTTTAAAGACAGTGTGTAAAGTTATGGGCATAGCATGTTACTGGGAGGCATACAGGCTCCTCAGATGTGACACAAAGGAAAAAATTGTATTTGCCATTTCTAGGTTTCTTCTCTGGGCATGGAGAATTAGATTAAGAAAGGTTTCGAATGAAGCTTGAAGGCTCTGATGAAGAAGTTCTGTTGTACTCAACAAAATATCTTCCTCACAACATTCTGCATATGCACTTTAGGGATCTTGTTGTATCTAAACCCTGTGTCCATGGGCTAAAATGTTCTAATCCAAGTATGCACAGTCTTTATGGCCTCTTTGGAAGTAGGATTATTCTCATAAAGCCTGTCATCTAAATTATGCTGAAACCGTACTAATGCAGTCTGTATGTTTAGCACTCCAGCCCTAACATTGGACTCCTTGCTTGTTTTCCATCCCATCGACTGCAGTACCTGGGAAAAATTGAAGCAGCTCTCATGCACTTTAAACTACCAGGACTTTAACACTGGCATAATATTGATCTTGTGGATTTGGATTCATGAGTTCTTCACTGCATTTAAATCACAAATCATGAATCTTCAAGATAGTTTTATAGAATTAAATCATTGACAATTGTTTTTGGCCTGGCATTGATACTGACTATTGTTTTAAGTGAAAATGGTTTAATTTATGAATGCCTGGTTTTAGCAGTTTTCTGGAAGTAGGAATATTCTCATAAAGTCTACTATTCAAGTTGTCCTGAAATTGCACCAACACACCTTGTAGCTCTAGCCCTTTAGTCTCAGTGGTGTACTCTTGGCTCGCTTCTTCCTTACTGACTCCAGTAATTAGGAAAAATTGAAGTAACTTTTGTGCACTTTAACTTACCGGCACTCTAGCATCGGTACAGTACCCATTTTACAGAACTGGATTAATACTTTTTATCCTTGAATCTTGATCACTGTTTAGACATATCTAGGCTAAAAGAACAAGTTAGCCAACTTATGTAAATATGAGAACTTAAATGAGAAACTTATCAGCGATCAAATCATAATTCATACTGATGATTCCAATGTACAAGAAAGATTATGGGTAAATGGAGATACTACCTTAAAAAAAGTGATTGCTATTAAAAAAAAAAGACAGAACTATCTAAAAGATGTGCAAAAGCTGTATTTAAGAATGCAATACTGATCCCATGCACACTCTGAAAGTATATGTACAGTATACAATGTCAAATACAACAGTCGTCTTCTTTTGTTTTCGTTGGTACTTTCTCCTCGGATGGTGTCATTAAACACCCTAATCAGTGTATTTCGTTCTTAGCCAACACGTGTTTGATCGCTTACAGGGATGAACCAGCGAATTCTTCAGGGCTATTTCGTTGACTTGCAAGTCCCTTGATTCCGGAGATAATTCCAATTCCTCCGTACTCGTGAGGTGGAAGAGCAATATCTTGAACAAGAATCGTGCTGGATCGGGTACAATTAGGCAGGTGCTTGTGGCTTTGGAGTGTCTTGTCACTAGAAAGCACACATACAGCTGATGCAATACTATGATCAAGCCTAATAGAGATGAAAATTAGGCTTCGGGTTCTGGGTTGGAATTATCACTAGAATCAAGGGACTCGCAAGTTAACAAAATAGCCCTGAAGAATTCGCGGGTTCATCCCTGTAAGCGACGAAACACGTGTGGGCTAAGAATGAAGTACACTGATTGCGGTGTGTAACGACACCATCCAAGGAAGTTAAGAAACTAAAGTACCAACGAAAAAAAAAAGACGACTGTTGTATTTGACATTGTATACTGTACATATACTTTCAGCATGTGCATGGGGTCTGTGCTCTATTTTGTACATGGTCTTCTGGCCACACATTAGAGAGTAAGGTGGTTTTCCCTACCCTATTGCACCGCACCAGATTTCAGTCAGATTTAGATTTTATGCGGTCTTCCTTGTAGTGCCATTAACCTATAACCTACCACTGATCATACAGCAAATAGTATTTAAGAATGCCTTGATTACCTCAACACAATCAGAAGGAGCTCAAATTGTTTGTAAAGTGACTCCTAAGTCAGTTTTGAATAATGATCAGAACATGATGACTAATAATAATAATTCTGGCAAAAAGAAGGATCTTAGGTGGAACAGATGTGGTAGTAAGGATCATTTTGCTAGAGACAGATGTTACCCTGCAGTTAAGCAAGAGTGTTCATACGTTGGGATTGATGGACATTTCACAAACGTTTACAGAAAGGAAATAAACTCTATATAATGTATTCTTGACAAGTATGAGTCTGCAACTTAGGAGGTGGATGAGTTACCTAATTCTGAGAGTGTTCTGAGCATGAGTTATTGTGTTTTGAACACTAATGCATCTTGTAATAACAAAATAGTTTGTAAGATGACCATTGATGGGGTGAAGATGCAGATTGTTGCAGATTCAGGTTCACTTTACATCACTGTTGATAGTCAGTTTGGGAAAGCCAGTTTAGTCGTGTGTTGGGAATTTTTTTTAATTATTTCAGATATACATCCTACACGTTATACGGGAGAGGAAATTCCGATGCTAGGTTAAAGACTTTTGAAGTTTGTATTTAAGAACAGAGAAGCTACATGTAAGCTGTATATGGCTGAGAAAGGGCCCTCAGTCCTGGGCTGGGTGGATCAGAAGCTTGGAGTATAATGTTGAATCCCAATAGTAAGGACCTGGTCTTACTTGTAGATGAAGACGAGACAATGATGGTGAATCAGATGCAAAGAGATTTTCCCAGGCTGTTTTATGGGAACATTGGTAGACTTAAAGGTTTCAATCACAGGATAATATTAAAAGATGGTGTGGTGCTAGAGTGTTATAATGTTAGGAATGTGACTTTCAGAGTAAGGGAGGAAGTACATTCAGAGTTGGAAAAAGTATTGTGTAAGGACATAATTGAACCAGTGGAAAGTACTGAATGGTTGACTCCCTCCGCAGTGGCTCACACGTCTAGTGGTAAAATGAGATTATGCATTGATTTGAGGGACCTCAACAAGAACATTGTGGTGGCCAAGTTTTGATTATCCAAGATTAACAAGCTACTGGCAGAAACGTGGGGTATCAAATAGCTTTCAACTATTGATCTAACATCAGTCTACCACCAGATACTTCATCACCCTGAGAGTAGGGATCTCGCTGCCTTTATCATTCCATTTGGATGTTACAGTTTTGTAAGGCTGCCTTTTGTGTTAGCCTCTGTGGTGGCTGTGTTTCAGAGGTTAATGTTCCAACTTTTTAGGGAGATCAAATGGTCATTTTCTTGCCCTGGACACAATTGTGTGCCTGGGGAGGTCATAATGAGCCCGTAGAGAGACCCGGTATTGAAATGATTTACCTTATCTAGTGAGGAAAATGCATACTAGAAGAGGCCTACTAATGAACTGTAATGGAGCCTGCTGAGGAATAGTGCAGAGATCAATAAATGTGTCCATTAGGCATGGATGTCAGTGACGAATTTGCAGATATTCAGTAGTTGGTGTCTAGCAGCAGACGCTGCAATTGTTCAAACGTTTTCCAGATGCATAGTAGGGTGAAACTTATATCAACGTTTCTAGCTTATGGAGTGAGGTCACGGAGAGACATCAAGAGCCAGATGATTGTGACACAGTCTGAGATACAATAATCAAGGACATGAATAAACACTGGAAAAGGAAAGAAGATTTTGGTATTTTCTGTGTAGGCATGAGTAACTAGAGGAGGAACAAATGCCACCAAGCTGTGTAATATAGAAAGAGAAACGTAGAGGGCCAAGGAGTGAACCCTGCAGCATGCCCACTGGTGATGGATTTGGTGGTGAGGGTGATGTGAACCATGAGCTGTCACCTAAACATGTGGCATCTTTTGTTTTATTTTCCTCATTTTAAACCACCACTCCCCCTCAGCCCAAAGCCTTGATGATCCATTTCAACAGAGACAAAAGACTTTCTAACCTCATTACCTTAGCCAGCAATTTTGCTGGCTACGACATGCTCAAAATCTATAAAGTACACCTCACCTTTCACTTTGCCAAACCCTCATCAATGTTTTACTACTGAGCAAGAAAGGCTACTGCAACATCATCTGCCATTATGCTTTGAAGTTATTGAACAAGACCGTGATTTGTTACCCAAACGTGGTTCAATCTTCCAACATTCACCTGCCTCACATCGTATTTAACTATTCAAACTGATCCTTGGCCTTATAGTACTAGATCTTGTTCTGCATTTCTGGTAGCCTATATTGATTACAAACCTGGGGGCATATTATAAAGGTCCGGCGATAAATATCGCAGAGCGCTTAGCGCTTACATATTTATCGCCGGCTATCTCTGGAATTTATCGCCTGGTTAGCGCGTTATCAACAACGTGTATCGCCGAGGCGATTAAAATTCCAGAGATAGTGGGGGTATCGCCATTTTCCATGGTGGACAACGGCGATATCCTAGATGATAGGGCTTGTGGTCTTAGCCACACAATCCACTCCCCGCAGTCAGGAATTTAACAGAGGTTAAATACCTGCGTTAAGGCATACTTAACGTGATTTTAAAAATCACTAACTCTCCTTGTCAATATGACGAAGCTGGGTTAGCGATATTTTTCCAAGGGAGTCTTGTCAGGCACGCCTCCTTTGCATCTCATTAGCGATGCAATGGGAGGCGTGCTGACAAGGGGCGCTATTGCCAGTAAACTGTCGCTAACAAGTGTTAGCGACAGCTTGCTGATAGGGCGATAAAAATATCGCCGCTTTAGCAGCAAAAAGTGCCGCTAAAGAGGCAATATTGCCCTTGATGATATGTCCCCTAGTTTTCGTATCCAGCAATAAGCCCCCCCCCCCCAGGGCAACTTCTTGTTTTGCTCATGAATGTTAAGATTACTCACCACTGTTCGTGAACTTGCATGCCGATTCTCTGCCCATCGATTTTTAAATTGATAATAAAACATTTTTAAAGGTCACTCTCGAGATAACAGCACATCCATTTTCATTACCATATAGCACTTATTATAAAATATTGCAAGCCCGATTGGTAAACCTATGTTAAGACATAGACGTAGGAAAAAAAGTTCAATCTGAGAACTAAGCGTAAACCAATATTTAGAATTTGCCTGAGTCTTTGATCGCATGGTAAAAACGTTGCCCTATTCTGAATAATTTGGTTTCTCCCACCGCCCTGGGAATCGCGAAAAAAATCCTTAAATACAAACTGCTACCACTGGAAGCATTTCAGTGCCTAAACATTACCAAAGTTTGATGTATCTTGCACAGTCTTTACAATCAACTCATCGTGGCCGATAATGATCATTGTTGATTTAACTTCTGTTGTCTTGTAATGTCTCATTTACCTTCACTCACAAACCCTAGCTTTCACTTACCTAGCATCCTTATTTCATTAAAATTATTTCATCAAGATTTGTATTTGAATTTTCCTTCTATAAGAAGCTTTGTCTAAAAACATGCAGCCATCTAGACAGTTGTAAACATGGTCTATGCTTTACTATGATGTCTGAATTTCCCTGATTAACAGAGCCCTCAAACATCCTCAAGCAACATTCACCATGCAATGCTTCTCATGGCTAATCTCCATGCACAGGATTGGGGTGAATGCGCTTTGGTACAATTGTCCCTTTTTTCTTCACAGAGAAACATTTTTCAGTGTGAAGAGAGTTCTTCCTGTGCATCCCTGAAAAGAATGTGAGGGGCGTCGGGCATACCCCAACATTTGTGCCACAATTTATAGCCACTTACTGTAGGGGATCTTAAAGGAGTCAACAAGTGTGGGGGACTCTGACACTGTTTGTAAATGCCACAGAGTCAAACCTGTGAGAGTGCTCACCCTAGTACCAATGCCATGTCTCATGAAAATATGAAAACTCTTTTTTTCCCACCTCGTCTCACACTGAATGGCCTTGAGATCCACATAGTGTGAATCACAATTGGGGATTTGTGGGAACAAATGACACCTTGTTTACCATAAGTGTCAACTAGGGGAACTGAAATATCCTCAAAGTCCGTCTATGAATAGTTTTTCAATCTTTACTTTTTGCTGAAGCAGACCCACATTGTTTTATAATGTGATTTAGGAAGCCCACACGGCCATAAGTTATATATCCATTTAAATCTTCTGTTTCAGAGAGAAAGACTAATTGAAAATATCCTCATGCTTTTTCATATGTTGTCTGTAGACAACAACTGAAACGCCATGTGGATAGCTTTGACTGATTGATTTCGAATGCATCTAGTATCTATGCAATGCTAAGATTTTGAAGTGTTTCATCACACAGCGTTGAGAAATCTCACTGGCTGGTTCACATGAACGAAACACATCGTCACACACCAAACTGACCCATAGCATTGTATTAGAAATGTGACTTAAGGCACAATGTTAGGATTTACAAATTCAATTTTATTCACCGACTTGTTCTATATGGTCACACCCATGGGATTCACCAATCACATCCTAAGTACTAGAACATTGCCAACCTCATGAGTCTACTGTGTACCCTATAGAATGAAAACCATATTGTTTTACAACCCTGTAACCTAAATTCAATACCTCTCACAATGATGCATTACCTGTTCGCTTCCAGTGTATTAGTGAGAGAGTCTCTCTTGTGAATATCCAGCAGACTTTGTTGAATCACATACTGAGTAGCAATATCGTCATCAAGGTCGTCACTAGTAGAAGTTTCCATTATAAATTTCTATGTCTTAAAAGGACAAAAAGCAAAAAACAAAAGCAATTTAATTGCAATTTATATCAAAGTAAGGCATTCTTCATAAACAGATCAGACAAATGATATCTGTGAATAATACAAATTTCAAGCTTACCGCATAATACTTCATATTACTTGCTGTGAAAGTGAACATTTATTCAGAATTATCTTAGTGTTAATTTGCATGTAAAATGCACCTTTTTTTGTTAAAATATTTTATTGCAATATACTGCAAAAATGTAGCGTTGCAAGCACACGTTTTACGTGCAGAACTGCAATAGTTGTCTTCACCATTGGTGAACATTTAGGGGATTTGCTCGTCGAAATGCCCCGATTTCACAAGCACTCCTGAAAATATCAAAGAAGGAGCAAATGGTACATAGATGGTCAATATGGTCCAGTTAATCCATGGAACAGCATTTTTGGGGAAAATAAGAGTTAGAGTGATGTAATTTTCATCTATCAATGTGCTGTAATTCATTCATGTACCACAGGTGTAGTAGAAAGTGTACCAAATATATGAGTTTTTCACCAAGATGGTGGATGTGTATTTCACAAAAGTGGCAGCATTCATCATAGAAGTAGCTTCTGTTCTGAAGAAACACTAGTGGAAAACCCACTATTGTCATCAACCATCAAAACAAACTTTATTCGGTTGAAAACAAACAACCATAAAAGTACAAAGCAGTTCAATCTATAAAAAAATGAAAAAAATAAAACAATATAACAGAGCATATTGAATACAGCCATAAAATGAACAAAGGGAAAGCTAGCCACAATTCAAAAGCAAATCTAGTAGGCATTTCCTTTATCCAAAGAATTTGTTAGAATTATTAATCATCAACAGGAGTTCCAGTTGATGAGAAAAATAAAAAGGATAAATGGAATCTACAAATTCTGTCTATGCCTCAAGACTAATTTCAAAAAAGTGACTACCAATTTGGCAGATAGCTCAGTGTCCAAAAATTGGAGAGCCAAAAAGGCGGGACGACATCTGCGGAGGCCCCAGATCTTTAAAAGTGGGCCAAGCCAACGTTTCCGCAAGTCATGATAAAATTTACAGAATAATGCTGAATGAATCGTGGATTGAGAGGAAATCTCATCACAAGGGCAAGGTTGAAGTGAATTTTCCCAGATATTAGACTTTGGGAAAGTGACCAAGTGATGGAAGATGTTAAGTCTAAATTTTGTTAGGAGAAGTCTCTCAAAATCCGTGCAGTTGTAGGTTAGATAGGGCTGAATGGACAGGGTTGTTTGGACCAACAACAAGTGTTGTACAGTTGGTTTGACGAACTCATTAGTCATTCTCAGGGATTCTAGGTGAGCCATACACAACTTTTTAAGTTGTTTCCTCGGTAATTCGGCCAATGACAGGGGAGAGTGGAAAAAGCGTGCCATGCCCAGATCATCGAGGAATCTCTTTATATAAGAGATCCAACCAATCTTATGTGCATGGTCTAGGGCTATACAGTCCTTGATGAACCCCTGGGAAAAAGAAGTGGCGTTCGATGTCCAAATACGATGCCATAGGAGTAGGGGTTGAGTCCTAATCAGATCTGTGAGATAGGGCAGACCCAGCTCTAAATGGCAGACGTAAGTCGATGTAGCCCTCGGGGCAGCCAGGAGAAATCTCAAGAAGCTATTCTCCACCCTTTGAACTTCCTCGACTTTTGCATAACCCCAAATGCCAGCCCCATAGATAACACTAGATATACATTTTGCCCTGTAAATCTCCAGGAGTTCAACCGTTGGCCTTCTGCCGAGTTTATTCGCAAAGTTAATCAGTGCAGCTGTGAATCTTATGAAGGTGAGTTTCCTAGACTCAATGGCACGTTTCCATGAGCATTTGTGATCGAATACTATGCCCAGATATGGATATTGAAGAGTGCTCTCTACTTTTTGGTTATCGATAATGAAGGTCTTATTATTCTTTTTCCTTGATCCTATGGACATTACAAAGGTTTTTTTAGTATTAATCCTTAGGTCAAGGTTAGCCATGAAAGTATGGTATTTCATGAGAGCTGTAATTCGTTGGGAGTGCGTGCTAGGATAACGGCATCGTCAGCGTAGAGTAATGCCGGTATAGGACGATTGTTTATACAGGGAATGTCCTGAGCCCCCTTTAACATGGCTTTTTCCAGGCCATTGGTATATAAGTTGAATAAGAAAGGGGCCAGGACACATCCCTGCCTTACTCCGCGCTCGACTCTAAAAGGCTTTGTCACCTCGCCCCCCAGTCCGTATCTCACACGGGCTGTGGCGTCTGAGTATAGTTCACGCAAAAAGCTTATAAGAGGCGCTTCTATACCCATACTTTCTAAGATATCCCACAGCTTAGAGTGATTAACGCAGTCAAATGCTGCAGAAAGGTCTACGTATGCTAGGTAGAGTGCACCCCCTTTTGCGCTAACATATTTGCCAATTATTAATGATAAGTTGAGGGCTTGCTCGGTGGTACCCATTCCCTCGCGAAACCCAAACTGGAGATCAGAGAGGGCTTTGTTATCAAGAGCCCAGAGCTGGAGGCACTCCAGGATTATGCGCCCCGCGACTTTCCCTAAGGAGTCTAATAGGGAGATCGGTCGATAGCAAGATGGCAAATGACGGTCCCCCTTTTTAAAAATAGGGACAAGAGTTGATTGGGACCAAGAATCTATAGGCCCCAGTGCACAGGATGCTTGAAGGACCCTGGTTAGTATTGGAGACCACAGGTCCATAGTGAATTTGAAAAAATCAACTGGGACCCCGTCGGGGCCCGGGGCTTTACCATTTTTACTATTCGTTAGGGCGTGCTCCACCTGCTCATGGGAAATACTTATTGGCAAAGGAAAAGCAGCTATGTTTGGCCTAGTAGAAGTTGAGAGTGTGGTGGTTGAAGGAAGGCTGAATATTCGCTCAAAATAGTCAAGCCATGTTTGTTCGTCAATCGCCACCTCAACAGTAGGATTTACAGATGATTCCGTAAGAAAGGGGGACTTCACGACCTTCCAGAAAGCAGCACTATCTCTGAAAGCACATGATTTGTGTAGTTGGGCCCAGAGATCATTTTTCAAATTGTCCTTCCGACACTTTAGAGCCTGCTTGTAATCATTTCTAAGGGCTGCAATCTCCTTTCTATCTCTTGGCTTGTTGTGGAGGGCTACTTTCAAACTCCGATAAGCTTTTGTGCAGGAAGAGTCAAACCAGCCCTTAGGATTGGCCTTACTATTCTTAAGCTCTACGAACAGTGTTTCCTTTATCGCTACCAGCAACAGAGCGAAGTTTTCCATAATTCCCTTGTGGGAAGTAGTGGGATCAAGGCAGTTATTAATCGCTGTGGTCATTCTTGTAACAATGGATACAGTTATGCCCTTCGGGTCCTCTTTTTCCCACCTTAAAGAATATCCGTTTAGTCTATCTATTGTTAATTTGTTTTGAGTTAAAGCTCGCTCAATATCAGGCCTCTCGTGTTTCTTAAACAATTTTAATGTAAGACTAATTGGATAATGGTCGCTGATGGCGATATCGTGGGTCTTACAAGTGAGTAGATTTTTAACCCATAGAGTGGAAGAAAAAATAAAATCAATTGTAGTTGACCTGCCTCTGCCAAGAAAAGTTGGGGCTAGAGGAATGGGAGGGTTGACCATATCATTTACAAGTGCGAGATCTAGACCAAACAAAATCTCATTTAGACTATGACCCGATGGGGTATGGGAAAAGTGGGTTATTGGATCCCCGTTTTCATCCTCAATTCCGCAAACTGATTTCCCACTCTGAGTACATAAGTTTTGATTAAAATCTCCACCCCTTATTAAGGTTAATTCCTTGTGGATCTTTGTGGATAATTCTTGAAGGCAATTGTATATTTCATTCGTTACCTTCGTAAGTTCGTCCACAGAAAGGTTATTATAGAAATTCACAAGTGCTATCGCCCTATTTCGATTCAGGTGCAGAATAAGAATTTGAAAGTTTGTGGCCAGTTTTAATGGTACTATTGATGAAAATCGCACAGTGTTTGAGATGAAAATAGACATACCTCCCTTTGCCCTGCCAAAAGAGGAAGGTAGTGCTGGAGAAAAGTAAGTCTTGAAGCCTTCGAGATGAAATTCAGATGGAGCCCATGTTTCGGAAACACAGGATATCGAAGTTGCGTATAAAGGCAAGCCAGATGTCGTTAGTGACCTTTGATCGAAGACCGGCCACATTCCAGAAGAGAATTTTAATTAAAAAGTCATCCTTATTTAACGAAGGTTTCAGAACTATATCCAAAGAATCCTCACAGCTAGAAATTTGTATGGGTTGTGGAGATGTAACTTGGATCACTGCGCCACCCCGGGGGAGATCGTCTGAAAGCGCACCAAGGATTGGTAGAATACTGCCAATGTTTTCTTTCAGACCCTCCGGCTGGAGTCAGTCCACTCTCTCCAGTTCAGAGAGGTGCTCAAAGTGATTAAAAGTCGGGATGTTATATCGTAAATCCATCCTTTTTTCCCAGTTTCCAATTGGTAGACCCCTAGGGATGGTAGATGGCTGGCAAGTGAAAAATTGGGGATAAAAAAAAGTCAAGTCCCTGACTTGGATGTCAGTATTGGTGCTGTAGGGGGAGCGATTACATATATGGCGAACAGCTCGCCTGTCCCTGAAATTTACTACAATACAATCCCCCAAGATAACCTTTCTTGTACTACCCAGCCAACTTATCCTTCTAGAAAACAATATCTCACCAGAAATGTTTAACGGGAGTTGCCTGTTGCTATTTAGCCAAAATGCAACTTTATTTCTTAACTCGGGAAAGGTCTCGATTTTCCCTGTTGGTAACTCTGGGACCCCAACAAGCACTATTGTATATGGTAATGATTGTGGGGGTAAATCGATAGATGGAAATGGCGTCTTAGACGCAGCTGGCAAAAAGGGATCCTTAAGGGGGGTTGGAGTATCTACCATTTGATGTATAGGTTCAGGAAGCCCGTGTAAATCACCCCCCCGCTATGTCCAAGGGTTTAGGGACCTCTGGTGCCTTCAAAGAAGGCTTAGCGCTAGGATCAATAATCTCAGATGTAATAGATAATACAGGGCTAGGGGGAGTTGGTAGCTTTGTGATGTTATCAGGACGGATGGTTTTGTGCCTAATATTTGGGGATATGAGAAGGCATTTTGAATGTACTCTATTTAACACATCCCCTTGAGTTGCAAAAGAATCCTTAATAGCTGTTTCTATTTTGTCAACTTTTTCTCCTATGGATCTAACCCTTTCTTGTAGTGGGGCCAGTAGGGACTTCATTAGATGTTCAATTTTCTGAAAAAGCCCGTCAGTGGATAAAACAGCGGGCAAGACGCTAGTTGGTTGCTCTAGAGGTAAAACAAGGGAACCGTTTTCACAAGTTAGGGTAGAAACTGGCTTGTGTGGATTATTATCCGCGTTTTCCCTTATTGGAAGAGGAGGTTTAGGGGTAGATTTCTTATAAATACGGCCACCTTGGGGCCGTTTTGATTTTTTTACATTTTTAGCATTTTCTCCGTCTTTATTAGTTTGTTTTAAGCTGCTCCTAGCCTTCTGCCCTCTTGTTGTTACCCTCAGGGTGTGCGTAACCGAGTTTAGCAACAAAGGAGAGACCAAAATTGGAGATGTAGATGTCTGACGAGAGAAATGATCAGAGAAATCCCCTAACTGAGCTAAGGAGTCAGGGGTAGGTACTGTCATAAAGGTGGTAGGAGTTAACGACAACCTAGAAGGGACTAATAGAGGTTGGGGGGATACGTTATCCAAAATGGGGACTGTACCCGTTGAAGGAATAGGATGAGAACCTGGGAGTGCAACAAAAGATGGTACCAGAATCGAGTCTTGTGAATTAATAGTGACAGATGAAGTATTGACCGGAGGTAGAGGGGGCAACATGCCAACAGGAAGAGAGAGGCGGCGTTCAGTGTTTTCTATGGCAGTCGCCACCACTCCTATGGTTTTCTGAAGCATACGGTCAATTGCAGTCAAACTAGGTAATGATTGGTTTGGCATGACTCTATGTTTTACAGCATGAGGAGATCTTACAGGAATTACTTTGCCCGTCTTGCCCATAGTGAGTTCAGGTAATAGGGGCACAAAGTCTCAAACAAACGAAAAGCACAAAAGGGAAGGTAATCAATCAATGGGGGTGGTCCGTCCCGTCCTCTCCCGGCCACTAACGGCCACAAACGGTCCTGCCCTTGTCCCGGGCTTCTCCCGGCGCACGACCGCGTGTGACCGCTTAGCGGGACACTTGTTTAGTTTTATACAAAGAACGGCAGGGGCGGGAAGAGGTCACAGCTGGGCAGGGTTACGGGGCTGCTGGTCCTCGCAGTCCTGTCCGAGTAATTCTTCCACAAACTTTTTTCAGGGCCAAAGTTCCGCTCTCTTGACAGCAGCGTGTGGGACAAATGGATGTAGGCACAATCATGTAAAGCACCAGACTCCTCTGACTACGAACGGCTCCCGCGAAGCGGGGGCCGTGAGTCGTTAAGAGTGCTCTGGCAGCGGCAGGGGCGGGAAGAGGTCACAGCTGGGCAGGGTTACGTGGCTGCTGGTCCTCGCAGTCCCGTCCGAGTAATTCTTCCACAAACTTTATTCAGGGCCAAAGTTCCGCTCTCTTGACAGCAGCGTGTGGGACAAATGGATGTAGGCAAAATCCTGTAAAGCACCAGACTCCTCTGACTACGAACGGCTCCCGCGAAGCGGGGGCCGTGAGTCGTTAAGAGTGCTCTGGCAGCGGCAGGGGCGGGAAGAGGTCACAGCTGGGCAGGGTTACGGGGCTGCTGGTCCTCGCAGTCCCGTCCGAGTAATTCTTCCACAAACTTTATTCAGGGCCAAAGTTCCGCTCTCTTGACAGCAGCGTGTGGGACAAATGGATGTAGGCACAATCCTGTAAAGCACCAGACTCCTCTGACTACGAACGGCTCCTGCGAAGCGGGGGCCGTGAGTCGTTAAGAGTGCTCTGGCAGCGGCAGGGGCGGGAGAGGTCACAGCTGGGCAGGGTTACGGGGCTCCTGGTCCTCGCAGTCCCGTCCGAGTAATTCTTCCACAAACTTTATTCAGGGCCAAAGTTCCGCTCTCTTGACAGCAGCGTGTGGGACAAATGGATGTAGGCACAATCCTGTAAAGCACCAGACTCCTCTGACTACGAACGGCTCCCGCGAAGCGGGGGCCGTGAGTCGTTAAGAGTGCTCTGGCAGCGGCAGGGGCGGGAAGAGGTCACAGCTGGGCAGGGTTACGGGGCTGCTGGTCCTCGCAGTCCCGTCCGAGTAATTCTTCCACAAACTTTATTCAGGGCCAAAGTTCCGCTCTCTTGACAGCAGCGTGTGGGACAAATGGATGTAGGCACAATCCTGTAAAGCACCAGACTCCTCTGACTACGAACGGCACCCACTATTGTCACTGCTGGATGAAATTCTGTGGCATTGGAAATGAACCCTCAGAGTTGGGGTACAGTTCTAGGACTCACAAAGCTAGCCCGGCTAACATGCTGGGAGGTTTCTTAGCATATTAAAAGCACTGTACTAACTTTTAATGACAGTGGTAGCTCAGGCAGACACAGTGGTAAATTACTACTGTAGGTGAACTGCCACTATTTGCAGTAGAGATACCGCCACACAGTGGTGGTCAGATGGTTGTGATGGGGTAGTTTCCATTGGCAGGAAATAGGGTTTGCACAGGTATAGGACATATATCCCACCAAGAGTATGGGTGGTAAATCTGTCATTTTTTTCATGGATTTTACATACATGCTGTATTCTAAACCAGTATACCAGCAAGTGATGGATGGAATGCTTGAATTAATCTCAGGCACTGGTCTTTACTTGGGGTCACACCCCAGTTCATTGGCAATTTGCACCAAATGCCACCTTAGTTTGGACACAGCCAAATGCAAATCAATCTTGACCCTGCTCTAATCGGAACAGTCCAGCCCAAACTGCCAACACAGGTCCTGCCTGAACCAGAACACAAGCAACCCAAGATCGGTTTTGCCTTTGTTATTCCTCATCAGTTGGATATTGCATGAATCCTGTGGCACAGTGTCCAAGGACCCACATCTGCGTCACATCAATTTCACAGAACCCATGTCTGGGCACACAAAGTAATGGGATAATTAATGGGGAGTGAAGGCTCTATTCTCCTTTCCTACATGGGAAACCCTTAGGATTTTAAAAGGACTTTCACCCACTAGAATTCTCTAGTGTCATGCCTCATCATCGAGTCCTCACCCAGAGCACCTAGGGTGTCTGGGTGGGCTCAACCTTGCAAAGGAGGCAGCTCTTAATTGGGGAAATGCTAGTGGGATCTGTGTTATATCTAACATTACCTCAAATATCTGGGTGCAATTAATTCAAACTATGGGTACTTGGGCAAGGTTAAAAATTAGAAAGATACCAATGGGAATAAATGAATAGTCCCTTGCATTTCAATCAAGAGTGGTCTACATGTTTCAACCACCTAAGCCCGAGACGGGTCTCGAGGCTTTCCTCAGGACTTACAGTTAACAGATCTCTGTTATCCTAAGTGTAAGGATAATGCCCTACACTAATTGTGCCTAAACCAATATTTGTGATTTACAAATGTGTTGTGGTGTGTACGGTGATTACATACATTCAGGCAAATCAGAAACTAACACACTCCTCACGTTCACTAGCACTTGACATACCTGTAAACATGGAGAGAGGCATCTAAACACTCAGAGGAAAATTAACAGCAAAGTAACAGTCGTATTCCCTGGATACATTGTCCTGGAAATGAAAGCCATCTCACCAATTGTGAGCACTGCTGCCTCTACAGTATCAAGGAATGTCTGATATCATAACAGCAGACACAGAAAACATGCAATATGCTCAGATGCAACGATGTAAGTCTGGAAGCTATTTTATCAGTTATAGCTATTGTAGTAATTGTAAACTCCACACTCAGTATTATCCTGGATTGGAGAGTGCCATGCCCAGGCATTTACCTCCATGACGGATGCCCTCATTTCAGCAAGCAAAAAGAGAGGTGTTGAGTGTGGGGCAAAGGTGCATTGCTAGTGATCGGAAGAATATATAATATATGCTCCCATTCAGCTTTATTAAAATGTTAGGCATTCAATTCATGCTCACATTCCTGATAATGGCCTGAGCTGACATTTTACTCAATATTACCATAGTTGCATGTCATACTTTATACTCTAGCATTAAATATATTGAAAACTGTAATAGTGTGGTAACTTAGGGCCATATTTATGTACAGGTTGCATGACTTTTGCACCATGCAATGGGGTGTATACACGATGCAACCATAAAATGTGATTTATCAAGCCATGTGGAGTGTCTTGATAAATCCAGAGCACTGCAATACACAGCGCAGATTGCTATGTTCCATTACTCTGTCCTGGAAAGGCGCTCCATGGGTGGACTGTGGGTGTTCCCATGCAAAAACCATGGATTTTGACGCATTCCCAGATTTACTATTAGTGGTAGACCTGGGAATATGCCAAAATGCTGTGCCTTCCCAGGGGAGGAAGAATATCTTTATTTCTCCTAGTCTTTTTCTCTTTCTATGTGTGTTGCAGCGTTGGTATACGCTACAGAGGATTGTTTTTGTGCAGGAAGGCGTCCCTTCCTGCACAAAAACAATCCTGCTTACAACACAGACAACCTTGTACCATGGTGCAAGAGTGACGGTGTTGGCGCTAGGCAGCACACTTTGCATCAGTGCTACGAAAAGGCAGGAAGGTGCCGTATTGTGTAAAATATGGCGCATTCTTGCCCTTTCCCTGTCATGCAGCGCAGCAAGTTGACTTGCTTCGCTGCGTGATGTCTACATAAATATGGCCCTGAAACAAAGTGGTGCTCTCTAGGTATATAAATTACCCATCACGAGCTTCTGGCTGTCTTTGAAGCAGTTTTGAATCTTAACTGTTACCATTGATTTCAGCCTTGGAGGTTCAGTAAGATCCCAGTCTGTTTTCCCAGCTTTTGCCCTGATTACGAATTGCACAATACCGACAGGGTACAAACTCTGCACACAAAATGTGCGTTAGCGTGGGGTAACCTCTTGCCAGTTCCATGCAATTATGGCTTAAACGGTTTGGAATAAGAAATAACTGCGTGGGACCAGATTTACCAATTGTAAAATCACACTGAATTGCCAGTTTCCAGGGTTTTCGTGCATATATTTACCCCCTACTCTGAGCAAGTGGTACATGTAACCTGCAGCCTCTGTGTGGGTTGGGGGAAAGGAGGGGATTTGGAGAGTAGGGTAGGGAAGGAGAAGCTAAATTCTGTCATCTGCCAGAAAACAAGTGTAAAGAGGCTTGGCTGCAGCCAAAGCCTAATGCGATTTTGTAGGTGGAATTATTATCTGGTAAAATTGATTTCAGTGTTCGAATACCTTGGAAACCATTTGCCGGAACCCTGACCTGCGTATAATCAAAAGGAGTGTAATTTCATTTAATAATATGGCTCTGACTGACTCCTAATCAGGGCCTAAATGGGCTGTTAGCTATACTTTTAGGTTTATGTGTCAAAGGATATCAAACAGTGGGGGGGTCACAATGCATTTTGGCTCACCACAGTAGTGCCATGCCACTAGTGAATACCATAGGTGTGGTAGAGAAAGCCAAAAGAAAAAACACAAATTGTAATACTTGTCGCCTACCACAAATGCCACATATTGCCTGTGCTTGTTTGTAACAAGAACATGGCCATATGGTTCTTGGAAGCATCAGTGAGACAATGTGGTCATCCAGGTGAAGGACATGCAAGACATGGCAGAGGCTAGTAATTTCAAAAATTGTCCCATCTAAGGAACTTCGCCTAAAGAACTGGAGGTTAAAAACAACGAAATGAAGTTTTAGTAACATCTCAGGCCACCTTGGGCCTGCAGAATCCTTTGGATAGCGCACTTCCCCAGGAAATGTTTGTGGGAGGAGAGGGTTCAATTTGGGCAGTGATCGTTTCTTCAGAAATAAAAAAGTATAGCCAATTTTATATTCGGTATTTCCTACTGGCAGGTATTTTTCCCCACTTTTGAACGTAAGCTGTCAGCCCTCCCTATACTAGAAGGCAGAACTCCTGTAAAGTAAAGGTAAGGTTCGGAGTGGGGTTATGGTGTTGAGTGTAGAGGATGACAAATATGAGAATTGATTCTGCCCACCTTGTTGGGTTCTCTGGCCCTTAAGGTACTGCAGGATTGGTCTACTATTAGTTTGGTTTGGCTGGTTGCTTTGCTTCTGACCCAGGGAACTAAACACTCGCAATTTCCTGTACTGCTGTTTACATTTAATTTCTCCTTGAGGGAGGACAGTCTAACAATGAATATTAATCTATATACTCTCAAATGGCTCATTGTCCTGGAACCTGCATTTTCCCAATCAATATCACGATCTGCTGTGTATTAGCAGGGTCATTAAATGGATTGCCCCAAACCTTTCAAGGCGAGTGCGGCAAATAGAGCTGAGAATTTTGGAGCCATCCATTTATTGAAACTGCTAATACACAGCAGGACAGCAGGTCATATGCTATTGATTTGAAGCATGTGGATTCTAGAACAATGAGTAATTTGATAGTAAAGGGGTTGATCTTTTTTAACACTGATAGAGCTACGTTAATAGAGGCTCTCATTGCACGAGCGACACGGTAACCTACTCTTGAGGGTTTAACGTACAGTAAAGGAAGTGGCCTATGTTCTTTATATGAAACCTCCCAACACAGTACAATTTAGCCCTGAAGAAGTGGTGATCAAAGACACAGCAAAAGGCATGATTTGACTGTTTTTTGGCACTTACAATAATCTTTTCTAAAAATTGTTTAATTTCCTTGGATGTATCACCTTGGTTGTATTCATGGACACAGTTGGAACTACTTTGACAGGATTGTGAACAAAGTTATGGAGTTGTAGTTACAAATTTATTTTGTAAATAAGTGATTCATTTCTTGATATGATTTTCTTTAAGTTAGAATGGACTTATTTACTATATATGTATTATATATTTGCTTGTGTGTTGTTTAATTGCATTGCCAAGCATGAATAGTATTGTTTAATAAGATATGTAAAAGAGACCTGAAATAAATAAGGAAGTTTGTGTTAGATGGAATACTGAAAATGTTAGACCTTTATTTAGTTCCATTGTACTCGACTCTCCACTGAGTGAAACATTCATTGTTACGGTGGAAATATTTATTTTAAATGTAGAACAATATAAAAAAAATGCTGCAGCACTGTTAACTTAATTTTGAATTAAATGTTTAAATCAATTATATTTATTTTACATTAAAATTATTTTTACAGTTTTTATTTTAAAAAACATTTACAGTTAAATGTTTATGTTTATTTATTATCTAGTTAAAATTACTAAAAGTTAAGCATAGAATTAATTTAAGTTATTTAAAAAATAATGTTACAGTTATTTTTAAATTTAAAAAGGTTATTAAAATTGTTTATAATAAAATATATGGTTTATTTCCTTTTTTTAAATTAAATTTCTATATATATATTTAAAATGTCAAAATTAATTAATTTACTATTTCTTATGGGGTATTATTTTAAGTCCTTGCGTCCATTATTTTCTATTATAGGGTGTTGCAGTAACAGTTGTTTGTCACTTGTGGTTCTGAACTTACTTTAAGTCTCAGCTGAAGTACATTTACAACTGACATCACCAAGTTCTCTAAGTCTTGTTGGAAGAAGCTGTGGTTTGCAGGAGCCCCTCACTCCCTTGCTGCCCAGGAAGAGCCATCTGAATGCAGATGAGAACTCAGCCACACCTAACCTTCCTGTTGTTTTGGCTGTCTAGAGGAAATGCAGAAGTATAGCTGTCACCCACCCCAGATATGTATTGGAGACAGGCTCCATGCACACATAGCTGAAAGAGCAAAGAAATGGCCTCTTTCTAAAAGTGGCATTTCTAAAATGGCATTGTACAATCCAACTTTACTAGTAAAAAGGATTTATCATTACCATTCCAAAGATATAAAACATGACACAGCCACTCCTTTTGAATCAGGAATTATAGCTTAAACGTGTGTTAAGGAATTCCCAATGTTAACCTATGAGAGGAGTAGGCCTCTTTCACTCCCAGGATATGCAAAACTTAAATGTGCATCCTACATTTTACATACACAGCACCCTGCCCTAAGGGGTACCTAGTGCCTACCTTGGGGGTGACTTGTGTGTAGTAAAAGGGGAGTTTAAGGCATTGTTAAGGGTTTAAAATGATGAGGAGGCAGTAAAACTGCACACATAGGCTCTGCAGTGGCAGGCCTGAAGCATGTTTACTGGGCTACTTGTGTGGGTGGCACAATAAGTGCTGCAAGCCCACTAGAAGAATTTAATTTACAGGCCCTGGGTATATGGTATGCCACTTTACAAGGGACTTATAAGTGAATTAACTATGCCAAATAGTTATAAAGCAATCATAACATCTTTAGAGGAGAGAACACAAGAACTTTAGCACTAGTCAGCAGTGATAAAGTGCTCAGTGTCCTAAATCAAACAAAAAGAATACAGCAAAAAGAGGAGGAAAAAGGCAAAATGTTTGGGGTGAGCCTTCAGAGAGGGGCATTTTACGACACAGTGCTCTATAGATGAAACTGAAATGTCTTGTGGAATGTAACCTGGAGAAAGGCTATTATGTACTTGTTGTCAGGACTGTTAAAATTATCAGTGATTTTAGTGGAATAAAAAAGTAGGTATATGTAAATGGAATGTATCCAAAGAAGCCTAATTGGGAATCCTTTCAAAGAGTTTTGGCCTCTTTGAGGTATGGTGTGGTTTAAAACATGTCAACTAGACTCCCATGCTTGACACAGAGGGAGAACTAACCATCCTTTGGGAGCCTCGCTCAGTTTTCTGTTATTGCATCCAGACATATCATACAACTGACACATGCATAAAACAAGCCAGACACATTGCTTGTTAGCAGTATCAAATATATGAGTAACAACAATGGTGTTATTGTGCATAATTACAATTAAAAACATTTCAATCATGCATAAATTAGTCTGTGAATTAAACATTGTCAAGGTCTGTGGGCGGAGAAGGTGTCATCAAAATATGTCAGCTCAATTATAAAACTTTATTCGGCTAATTTAGAACAGCCATAAAAGTACATATGATAAATACAATATAAACTATTATGGTAACCACATAAAAATCCATTATCTCCATAACCCATCACACGATTTATAATCGAAGACCCACTTATACATAACACCTTTTCGCACATTAATGGCTTTCAGAATTAAAAAAGGCAACATTATAACGCACCAAGGGTTCATTTAGTGAAATCTAATATAACTTTATAAGATCTAATATTCTGTGCAGCAAAAATAGGTTTAAGATGAAAACACCTAAAATTCTGATAAAAATTACAAATCAGCAGAAAGTGCAATATGCTTTGCACGCTTCGAATGTCACATGGGCAAGAGGTCGTATCTGAGGGACAAGACTTCATATTTGGAAAGGCCACTAAATGATGCACAATACCTCAGCTCAATATTAGCAAGACAAAGCAATGCTGTATATTTGTCACACAGGATAAATAACTTTTACCGCCCTCGCCTAAGTCAAATGATGCATAGAGGGCAACTGACGATTTCATCCTGTCAACAACCATTAGCCAGTCAGAACTATACTGTAAAAGGTTTCTTTAATAGTCATTTTAGTTAGTGATAACACCTGTGCAGGATCTGACCATATGGACAATTTGAACAGCATACTGAGAAAGGAATTAATATAAGCTAACAAGGGGATATGTGAAACGTTTTCCAGGGTTAAACATATTGTTGTTAAAATTGATCTGGTAAAGCTAGTTTCCTCTTTTGCCCATTAGAAAAACCATAATATTAAGGGTCTTACCAAAAGTATATCCTCTAGATACTGCAGACCGACCTCCTGAAGAACAATCGCAGATGAAGCAGAAGCAGGGAAACTAATAACCATTTTAAAAAACTGTTTTCCTCAATTTGCAGGGCGGTGCTAGAGGTATAACCCCAAGGACCAGCCCCATATCTGGCAGTGGTCACCCCTATAGCCTTGGAAATATCAACCAGGGTCGACTACCTAATTTAGATGAAAATCTAAAAATCCCTTGTGAAACTCTGCTCATTTTGGCTTTAGTAATTAAAATTTGTTGTGCCCATGAACCATTGCGCGTGAATAGAACTCCCAAATAGCAAAATTAGTTTACTTTAGCAATAGAGATATTATCAATAAAAAAGGTTCTACATTGTTTATGCTTATGTCCGCAAACCATAGCAAAAGTTTTAGATTTGTTAATCACCATTTTTTTGGGAGGACATAAACACCCCAAAAGCACTCATCAGTTTCTGCAAGCCAACCGGGGTCCTGGATAACAAAATGGCATTGTCAGCATATAACAATACTGGTATGTAACGCCCGGCGATACAGGGAGCATCAGCTTGCAAGGACTGCAAGAAGTTATACACACCATTAATAAACAGTGAAAATAATAAGGGGCTAACACATAGACTTGTCGAATACCTTGCCCTACTTTAAAGGTAGGCAAGCATTCACCCTGGGACCCAAAATGAACTTTGCTAGATAAGTTCTCATAAAGGTTAGAAATGAAACCTATGATTGGCCTGGGTGCACCAAGAAAAATCAACGATGAGCAGAGAATGGTGTGGTCAACCAAATCAAAGGTGATACACTTAAATCTGCAAAACAAGGATATAGAGCACCTGTTTTGGCTTGAATGTATTTCCCACTCAACAAGGGCATTGTTCAATGGTCCCCAACTCCTTTCTAAAATCAAACTGATTGATAGAAACGTCCAAAACCTCAGTGATACTAGTACTATGTCTCTCCACTAACTCCAGTTCCTTGTCCAATCTAGGTTCAGTGTCCTCAATAGGCACCACATGTTCATCTGACCCATTTGGCCCAGCCATGCCCGAGGATAAGTGCAGCTCTGCCAAGTCTATTTCCTTAGATATGACTCCCACAGCATGTGCTACAGGAGTCACAAGGCACTTAAGAGTGTGTCAGCGGGCCAGCAGGAATCTTGTTGGTGCCACTTGGCACAATGGATGATGGGGCCTGGAATCCACAATGGCGGCCAGTGCAGGCCGGTGCAGCGTCCTGTGGCCAGCGTTGCTGGAGTCAGAAGGCGCTTAGGAGTGAAGAGGGCCAAGAGGAAGCTTGTCGGCAACTCCTGGCGCAATGGTTGATGGGGGCTGGAGTCAAAAGATTCCTGTTGAATACGCTCCCTCAGTAATTGGTCTAACCCCGGGGCCCTCTGAACAGTATTCTTTCTTCCTTGGCGTTACACTGTACTGTGCTTATCATATCATCCATGTGATTTTGCGTGCACTTTATGATCCTCTTGTGTATGTTATTTCGGATTGTTATGTATTTGCCTTCCAGTATTATTGTGATTGTTAAGCGCTCTGATATCCCTCGGGATCTTGTTCGCGCCATATAAAACTTTATATAAATACATAAATAAGGCCGGTGCAGCGTTCCATGTCCCGGGCTGAGAGAGTCAGAAAGCACCTAAGAGCACATCAGCAGACCAGCATGAAGCTTGTTGGCTCCTCCTGTTGCAATAAATGATGGGGTCTGAAGTCCCCAATGACAGCAGGTGTACACGGGTTCAGCGTCCTGTGTCCTGTGCTGCGGAAGACAGAAGACGCTCAAGAGTGCATCATCAGGCCAGCAGGAAGCTTGTCTCTGCCTCCCTATGCAATAGATGATGGGGGCTGGAGTCCCCGATGATGGCCGGTGCAGGCCTGTGCAGGCCTGTGCAGCATCCGATGTCCCATGCTGTGGGAGTCAGAAGGCGCTTGAGAGCACATCAGCGGGCCAGCAGGAAGCTTGTTGGCCCCTCCTGGTGCAATAGATGATGTGGGCTAGAGTCCCAGATGGCGGCCCATGCAGGCCGATGCAGCGTCCTGTGTCAATATGCAATCACTGCAGTTCTTCTCTTCACACCACTTACCTCTGCAGACTATCGCTCTGTTAGCGAATTGTGCCTTATTCTCCCCAAATGTTTCTGAATCCATCTAGCTGCATAATTCACACATTGCCTCCTTCCTTTTTTTTTTACTTTTCACTCTGTCTGTTGGCACGTACTTCTTTTCATCTCCTCTACTTCAACTCCCCCACACATGCACAATGCACCCATTCACATTGGGCGGGTCTGGGCGCCGCGCTGCAGTTCTTTGGCTCCTCCCCCCCTGGCAAAGTATTTTAGGCGGTCGGCTGATCGCGTGCCTATCCCTGTATCCACCTTCAGATCTCCCGAGGCGTCTCCGGGAGCAACGTTCATTTTAGAGACTTTCTTTGCTCGATGACTTTTAAAATTGCCATACCTGCATTGCACTTTCAGCGCTCGGGACATAGCGCTCTCGGATCCTCCCTGGCTGCCCCCTCTCCTGCACGCGACCCAGACCGCCTCCGCTGACCGCCCCCTCCTCGCCTGGCTCTCGGAGTGGGACGGGCGGGTCCACCAACTTGGGCGGGTCTGGGCGCCGCGCTGCAGTTCTTTGGCTCCTCCACCCCCTGCCACGCCCCACTGATCCTCCTCCCCCATGTGTCCCTACATCATGGTTACTCATTCCCGGCAGCGCAGCGGACGAGCGCAGCGGGCGCGACGAAGGTGCGCCGAAGTTGCGCCTAAGTTAAGCCCGTCTGCGCCCGTCCGTGACGAGCCGGGACCAGGGGCCACACACCCTGCTCCTTTTTTGGTTTACACGTCAGCCCAACTCACTGCCTTTTCTGCTACTTTCCTTCCTCCTCTCTCTCTATTGCATCACCTTGATTCATTCGGCATTCTTGCCTCTCCTTCTTCTTACCCGGTACCTGTCACTCACTGCCCCAATCCCTTTTCTTCTGATCCCCCTCCTGTCCCCCGTCCCTCTCCTGTTCCTACTCTAGCCTCTGCTCACTTACTTAACACCCGTTCTGCAGTCAAACACCAGACGGCACTCTTCAATCTTTTGACCACGGACTCTCCTGACTTTCTGTTCCTGACTGAAACCTGGTTTTCCACCGATTCCCTTCCTGATCTTCTGGCCATTCTCCCCGATACCTACTATGCCCTCCTAGCTGACCGTCCGGTCGGCAAGGCTGGGGGTGGTGTGGCGATGATCATCCGGTCGACTCTCAAATTCCAAATTCTTACTCACCCCCCCATACCTAACGTGGACTACTTGGTGGCCCGCTCATTTAATCTTTCTGCCCGCCCCCCTCACTGTTGTCCTTGTGTACCGTCCCCCTCAATCTATGCCTTCTTTTGTAGCTTCCCTCCAGGACCTTTTGGCCACTTTGGTGGTTAATAACTCTTCCGTCCTTTTGCTCGGCGACTTTAACTTTTGGCCGGGCGATCCTAGGGAAGATTTTCCCACTAAAGACTTTTCTGCCACCC
The DNA here is from genome assembly GCF_964204655.1 of Triturus cristatus. Lineage (NCBI taxonomy): Eukaryota > Metazoa > Chordata > Amphibia > Caudata > Salamandridae > Triturus > Triturus cristatus. The sequence goes on from NC_140582.1 coordinate 780,643,376, forward strand.
TTCAGTGCTTGAACCTTACATCTCATGTTACAGTCCCTACCCACGCACAGGGTCACATCCTAGACCAAATCTGGTCTACACGTCCTGTCATCTCACCTCCTTCTATATCCCCTTGTGTCTGGTCGGATCACTTTATTATTTCTTTTTCTATTTACTTGGGCGCGGTCGACAAGCCCCCCCTTCCGAAAAACCTTCTAGCCCGTAATTGGAATCAGACCGACCTCGATTCCCTCTCGCTCACCTTGGCCTCCTCTGCCCCGGACCTTAATGATCTTCCTCTCGAATCCCAGGCCGACGCCGTCAGTACTTGGCTTTCTTCCTCATGTGACCTAGTTTCCCCGCTAAGAAAGATCAAAGCGGTTCACCCCTACGACGCGCACAAATGGTTCTCTCCAGAGCTAAAAGCGCTTAAACTCGATCTTAGGCGGTCGGAACGCCACTGGAGACGGAACTACTGTTCCTCCTTGCGCGTCAAATACAAACTACTCCTCACCGAATATAAAAAAGCGATCCTAGTGGCTAAAACCTCATATTTCACCGAGAGAGTGGCTCTCGCCGCTAATAAATCTCGTGAAATTTTTTCCTTGGTTCACAATCTTGCCACCTCTGATCGCTCTACCCCCAGTCTTGTCCCTTCACAGTCCCTCTGTTCCTCACTTAATGATTTCTTTATCGACAAGATTTTGAAGATTAAAGCCAATATCCCTATTGTGCTTCAACCTAGTTCCACTTGCTTCCTTCCTCCTCCCCTTCCTTCGTTCGCCCTTTTCCCTCCCATTGCCCTTGAATTATTTTTTAAACTCCTGGTCAAAGTCAAGTCTGGCTCTCCCGCGGACTGTGTGCCGGCTCGTATTCTCAAAACTCTTTTCACCAACTGTCCTGCCCCTCCTCTTGCCCTTCTCAATTCCTCTCTGGCTCTTGGTTCTGTCCCCTCCTCTTTTAAATCTGCTATAGTCCTTCCTATCTTAAAAAAAAACGGTCTGGATCCCTCTGTCCTTTCTAACTTTCGACCCATTTCGCTTCTTCCCTATCTTGGTAAGATCCTCGAAGCCCATGTCACCTTCTGCCTCTCCACTTATGTCGAGGAGAATGGCCTTTTGGCATCCCATCAGGCGGGCTTCCGCCCGGGCCACTCCACGGAGGCGGTGGTCCTCGCGGTCTTGGATGAACTCAAGGGGAAAGCCGACTCTAACCTCCCCCAAGCCCTGGTCCTTCTCGATTTGTTCTGCTGCGTTTGACACGGTCGACCACTCCATCCTTCTCGACCGTGTCAGCTCAGCTGGCATTCGGGGCGCGGCCTTTTCCTGGCTCGCGTCCTTTCTTCGGGAGAGGTCCCAGGCGGTTCATCTTTCTGGCTTTTCTGCCCCTTCCCGCCCGGTCACTTGTGGTGTCCCCCAAGGTTCTTCCCTTTCCCCCCTTCTTTTCAATCTTTATATCCATCCCCTTATCACTTCCCTTCTTGAGCTGGGGGTCTCTGTGTACAACTACGCAGATGACCTCCAGCTCGTCTTTGACCTGTCTTCTTCCCCTGATTCTCTCCCTAAGTTTTGTTCCACTTTAGTTTTTATTTCTGAGTGGATGAGTGCCAACCACTTGAAGCTTAACCCGGACAAGACGGAACTTGTCCTCACTGGTGGCCCCTCCAACCCTTGGTCTCCTGCACATTGGCCCCTTTCTTTTGGTCCCCCCCCTCTGCCCGTCCCCTCTGTACACACCCTTGGCATCAAAGTCAGCCATGACTTATCTATGCACAGTCAGATTAGCTCCGTTGTGTCTTCCTGCTTCTTGTCCCTCCGTCTTATCCGGAAGATTTTGCGGTTTTTTTCCACCGACGCACTTAAAACCATAGTCATGGCCCTTGTCACCTCTCGCCTCGACTATGGGAATGGCCTGTATGTGGGCATACCCGCCTTCGAATCCCGCCGACTTCAGGCCATTCAAAACCAAGCGGCCCGCCTCATCCTCTCCCTCCCTAAATCCTCTCATATCACACCCGCACTCAAGTCCCTTCACTGGCTTCCTGTTCGTGTTAGATCTTTTTTTAAACTGGCTTGTTTAGCCTTTTGGGCTCATTCCCGCTCTGCTCCCCTTTTCATCACTTCTCTTATCTCTTCTCACGCCCCCAGCCGCACTCTTCGCTCTTCTTCCCTGTCTCTTTTGCACATCCCCCGCTTCCGTAAATCCAGAACGGGGGGTACCCGGTTTTCAGTCCTGGCCCCTCAGCTCTGGAACAGTCTTCCACTTTCCATTCGCTCTATTCCCATTTACACTCACTTCCGTAAGGCCCTCAAAACCTTTCTTTTCTCTCAGGCATTCTCTTCCTAGTCTCCCGGGGTGTTCTCTGTGAGCTCTGATCAGGTCCTCAGCGCCAGGAAGCCGCTTGGCCGCAGTGCGCTTTATTAAATATTTTTTTCATTTCATTTTATTTTTCATTTAATTTCATTTCACATTAGCGCACCTTTTCTTTTCCTCCTGTGCAGTCAGTATTTTGACAGCTGTGTGACTCTTCCACACATTTTCACATAGCATCGCATTTCACACAAAAGTGATCATCGCTCTGTGCACTATGCAGGGAGGCCAAGGATTGGATGCTGAACACCTTTATGACCCAGTGACAGACACTGTAAGAAACTCGCACTGTCTTCAAACTCAGCTCCAGATCTGTCAATAGTGCACCCTCATAATCACCTACCCAGGGCTATAAGTGGGATGAAAAAACTGCGGGGTCTCTCAAAGGGATGTGTCCAATGTAATTAAGGGCGTGACTTAAAAACATGTAAGCTACAAATCTGTGCTTAGCATAGTGTGCTGTCTCACTGGTATTTTGCTGTTTGTGTCATTGCATCCAGATATATGATACAACAAGTAACATCGACCGTCAAGAACTCAGGACTATTGGCTTTGTCAATGGTTGTTAGTTCCATAAGATGAATAAGCAGCAACTATGGCTTGTAAATAATACTGAAAAAGCTTCCACTTAAAGCTCTGGTTACACCACGAGGATGTTGCTGCTCCTGCGTTTCAAAAAGAGAAGCAAAACCCAGAGAGAAAATGACTCTCTTTAAAGGATTTTCCTTCCCCCTACAACGCTCACCTGGCATGACGTCATGCCGTAATAACTTCTCCACTAGTGAGAAGTGAGCAGTGTGAGCATGCGCACATCAATGTGCCTGCTAGCCTGTCACTGCAGTCCGGAAAAAACGGACCGCCTGTGCCAGGGCAGAAAACAGAGCTCGATAGAGACCCGTTTCGAGGCCCCCTTTAAAAAACTGCCGGTGCGCCCCCATCCTGCAAAGTACATGGAGTGGGCACTGGCACCCCCTTCCCCCGGATTCAGTCAGGAGCTCTCAGACCACCAGGGGCTCCCTCTCTTGCACAGTGCGGACAGGGGACCCACTGGAGCTCGCCCCTGCCCCTCTCCGCTCCGTGGGTGCTGCGGCGGCTAATGTTCAGCCACTGCCCAGAGACCTAGGTGCTACTCAGTTCACCACCGTGTGAACTACAAAAGAGTCATATTGTTGCACGAACAAAAACGAGTGCACAACCTTTGGAAAAAAACTAATTTTCTTAGGGTACGCATGATGAAGTAATGGGAAATGAAAACTGGTGACTGACATTGCAAATATATGTTGCATTATTGGTTTTTAAAGGTCATTGCTAAGAAATCGATATTTTTCCCATTAATATTAATTTAGGGCCTGGTCGCGACCTGTTTCAAAGTCAGGTTTCAAATATTGCCAGGTCTTCTATCCCACAGAACCTGTACCACTTAAGCCCTGAAAATGATCGAAGTTTACAGTTATTAAGGATTGCTCTGAACAGCGTGTGAGGCCCCCACTATCCTTTTGCACACCACTGCACTGTAGCAGGAGCTTCCAGTATAAAACATAAAATACAAAACAAAGCTCACAAAATGTATGACTAACGTTTCATCCATAATACCTTTGAATTCCCTGATTCAAATATACATTAAAATGCACGTTGATGTTTTTTTTTAAAAAAGTTACATCGGCAAACGTGCGTCGTCCTGCCCTGCCCACTGTCAGATGCTCACATTTCATGATTTCCTTTTGGAAAACAAAATTCAGCACTATAAGGTTTGTCAATGGCTATGTTTAAATGACCCAAAGTGAATGTATGCACATAAAACAATTATGCTTCATTTTATTTGTTTACAGAGTCCTGCAAAGTTATTTTTAACTTGCGGAGCTTTAGCATTGTGTTCTATTTTTCGATACAAATGTAGACTTTCTTCATGGTCAGAACATTCCATTCTAGATAGCGCCCGTGATCCTCCCCATCAAACACAAAACAAAGTCACTATAACATTCCTCAAAAATGATTGACAGCTCGACAGCTCAGCATTGTAAATAAATAAAATATGAACACCAGAAGAACACAGACAATAGATATTTTATGAAGTTACTATTCGTACTGCACATTACAACACCCGGATCTGTGCTATTCCTGTTTACTGGAGGTTCCAGGTGTTCTGAAAGAATGTTCTAGAATAACATAGCAATACTTTACAGGCATCCAGTGTCATCCTTTATCAAACATGGAAAAAGGCATACCATGTTAGTCGCGGGAACTATTATTAGTTCTGTAGTGCGTGTGGGGCATAGAGACCTCTTAGTTCCAGACTTTTTAACACTAAACGTCTTCACATACCTGAACCTAAACGCAGGTGCAATAAAAGTTTTTTTTCTCACCTTTATGTCCCTCCAATGTTTCACCTAGGCTAGGCCTTGAAGCAGATCAATTTCTCCTTGGCGTGAAAAGCATCCGTTTCCCAAATTTGACGAAGACCCCTGTTCCTGAAACATGTTTTTCCTTCAGCAGCGTGCTATAAATACCGGGTCATGAGACGGCCTGGACTTTCTCCCGAGTGGTGCATGTCGGTTAGCTATGTTTGGTAACAGGACCTGGTGGACTAGGGCCAGCACGAGCAGAGATTATTAGCAGACCTGACTGACCGCTGCTCGAGCAATGCTGCAGCCGGTTTACCGGTGTTTACAGGGCCTTCTCAGGTGATCAAGCACTGGCCACGGTGTAAAAACATATGCAGCTGTGATTTTAAGTGCAATGGAGACTCGGTGTAGGTGGCAGGTACAGTGGTGCGGGCGGGGGAAGAGTCAGGAGGTGACTAAAGTGTGTAAAATACCCTGTAACTATTTCGATGGCTTCTCACCTGTTGTTGGAAAACGAGCCTGTATCTGTGAGGCCTGCACAAATAACATCACATTTGTCCTTCACTGGGAACCAAACACCCTATTGTAGCGCTTGACTCTCAGCGGGTAGCGTTGCAGAGCAGTCTAAGGCTTACTCAAGGGCGGTGGTGTGGGCTAGTAATCACCATTACAGGTGCGCAGAAATAACACTCAATAAATGATTGTCCAGTCTGTAATTAGCTTTATAAAAGTAAGAGTACATTTATTAAACACATACACTACTTAATACTATGCACCAATTTACAAATATACATAAGCTGTTGGAATTACTTTGTGACATTGCATAACATCTCCACCCCTGGGGGAGTGGGGTCTAGTACCACCACCCCCATGTATGCACATCATCTTGCCCCCTAATGCAGTGGGTTGACACAACCTGGAGTGAGGGCCTGGCCCACTGGCACCATCCCAGTGGCGACCCACCCCATCATCTCAACAAGCATTAAAAATAGGTACACCTGCCCTGGGGACACATAACCCTGACTGAGTGTCTTATACTGACCATACAGTATACACCTCTACATCTTAGTGGCTAACAGCCCGGGTTGTTCTTCCCATAACGCAGTAGCAAGCATACATGTTTGGGCATCACTTTAAATAAGGTACTCATCATAGCTGATAACAGTTGTAATGCATTGCAAATAAAGCTCCTAAAAGGCATCACAGTTGAATCACAGGATTAAGCATATATAGCCAGACACCCTAGCTGGAATGCCTGGCAACATAACCCCACTTGGCTTATGGTTTCACCTTCCACAGGTATTTCACATTACACATGTGGCTTTCAGTCCCTCTAAAAAGAAATAACATGGGCAAATGCATTTCTGGTGCAATTATACCTCTTCACCTCCATGGGATGCCCTTCTTCAGACTTCCCCAATTTAGACCTTTATTTTGTAGTGCAGACCCTAAGGCACCCCCCAGCTGTAGAACAAACGTTCCAGCCTGAGGATGCTTTGACTGCTGGCTGAGCCCTGGAGGGGTTATTCCTTGGGAGTCCCCAGAGACTCAGGGAGGGTCTTTTTCCTCTTCATGCTGGGGGAGACTGCGTTGCTCCTGCAGCTCCCCCTGCACCTTAGCACATAGCCCCGAGACCTGACCCACCCCAGGGGCACATATTGGTCCGGCAGTGGAGCCTCACGCGCTTCGTCGTCGGTCCCTGCAAAGGTCAAAGGTCGCCTACCTTCTGGGGGGCACATCTCACCCTCCCGGCGACTGATCAGCTCCATTCTGGCCTCTTCTTGCTCCTGGTGGCGCTCCCAAGCCACTGGGAGCACATTATTTCGCCCTCTTGGTCTCCAGGAGGGTGAACTCAGCAGGGAGCGTTCTTCACTGGCTCTCTGCACCAGTCTTTTGCCTGACTCTCCTCCTGGGCCTCTCTTCTCCTTGCGCAGAGGCCCAGGCCTCTGCTCACTGGTCCTGGTCTCCCCTTGTGGAACAAGCTAGTGTCCTGGGCCAGTCTGGAGGTTCTTCCTTCCAGCTGCCCATGGTGCCAGGCTTCAGCACCAGTCGTCCTCAGCATACCACACCCCAGAGAGAGCTCCTCTTCCTGTGTAGACTCTTTTTAAAGAATGGGGAGGGGCTGGCAGAAAGTCTCTGTTTGCCCTATCACACAGCGATACATCACCACTCTGCCCCTGCTCCCTCCTTCCTGCCCAGGCCTCTGGGTTTGTTCAAAATGGCGTCGTCCAGGGATCTCATGCCACATGGTCTCTGAGAGCCCCTTCCCCCCTCTCTGCCTTCTTTCCAGAGCAGCTTGGTGCCTGGCACCAGGTGTCAGCTGCTGATGGATGAACCTACAGCTCCACCCATCTTCTCTTCTTGGAGTGGAGGCCTTCGTCCTTGGAATGCTTGTCGAGCAGGGCTGGGTCTCTGATGCTACAGCTTGGGGAGGAAGGTCATTAATTCGGCCTGGCAGGGTCAGCCCCAGCCAGGAAGTCAGGTTTATGGAGTGGTGCACCGCTCGTTAGATAAGTGGTAGTCAATTAGTCAATGAGTCTTGTGATGTTAAAAGACTTGAATACATTTTTATTAGCCAGGCCCTGGTTATAAGCTGACTCAGAGAAATATGACATTTCTGGATGACTCAAAAGCAGTACAAATATGACTTTGGACTCTGCAGAATACTTCTTCTCACATAAGTTACAGTGGACTTTAGTGCGTGTCTGGAATGTGTAGGCCCTAGGAAAGCGAAACTAGCCCATGTGCTCCCCATCCTCATAGGAGAGTAATGGAGTGAAACTCAGTAAAGCCCACTGACTTTCCCTCAAATGTTTCTTCCCATTGTAGAAAGCCTATTCCATGTCACCACCGAGTTCTGCAGAAGTCCTGCCACACCATTCAATTTGTAGTTGCTCCTGGGCTGCGCACTCCATGAATCTCCCCTGCGCAGGCCTTACACTTGTGCACACGCATGTACACAAGTGTCTGCATGTAACTAGCCCAGTGCCTCTTACTCTGGCTGCAGCGCAGCGGCCTACTCGTGCCAGGGGGACAACAGTAAAATACACATGCAGTCCCTTTCATCATGAGTTCACTGTGGGTGAGTCCCAACTTATGAGGCTCTCCCACAGTAAAAGCTGAACAAATAGGTGTCCAAAAAGCGAAAAATCTGGGCGACTCAGATGGTCAGAACCACCTTCTAACACATAACAAATATTCGGTCCACCAATTCACTTAACTGACAGTTAAACATTTTTATGAATTGTAGAACCTAGATTTTTTCACACTGCTGATACATTGTTTGGTGGTAGCTCTCTTATTAGAATTCGTAACTTCTGACATACCTGACATGCAGAAAAATGCCGATTGGAACCTGTAAACAACATGTTACACAATGTACGAGCTCATTATGTAAAAGATAGGCATGTCTTTTGTTGGAAATTGGGTTACTGGTTGAGGGGGATGAAAGCCTACTTAAGCAGCAGCCACAATTTCTGTTAGGGTGAGGTCACAAGCAACCCCAAATTAACCTGTGTTTAGCTTGGCACAAAAGCAGTCAGGCTTAATTTTGAGGTAATGTGTGAATTACTTTTGCAACACTTCAAACAATAATAAAGTTAAAACATAACATATAAAAAAATCCCACATCAATTTAGAAAAATAGAGCAACATTTAATAAACATTTGCCCTTAAAACGACAAAACCCCAACCAGTATAACTGGACATATACAATTTTAAAGATTTAAGGTAAATAAACCGCCTAAAAGCACAAAGCGTCACTCGCTGGTATCTGGGCGTGCGAGATTGGGTGAAAGTCACAAGTTCAGGCCAACCACGATGGACCAAGGTCCAGATGCATGCACCAGGTTAGTCAGTCTAGCTAAAAGAGTTACCTTCAAAGCCCAGTGCAAAGAGTTCCACTCATGGTGGAGAGGGGCCATGAGGGGGAGCGTCACTGATGATCGTCGATGTAGCACGAAGAGCAGGCCCAGTGTCGTTGCTGGAGCTTCTCATTGGTGGTCACTGCTGGCTGTCAATGCTGTAGTACGAAGTGCAGATCTCACGTTACCATGCATTGCTGGCTGTCGCTGTGGCGTGAGGAGTCAGGTTTGCCGGATCTTTGCACTGACTGGTGGCATGGGCAACAAGACCTGGGCATGAACAGACCCGTTCATGGTTGTAAAGAGCCCAAAACTTCAGGATTTCTCTTTTTCTTTGGAGCAAAGCTCAACTGATGCCCTCTTGGGGGCACTGGCATAACAAGACTTAAGACCCCCCCTGCAGGGTATGTGGAGGGGCCCCCTCCGGACTGAATCGGGCGCTCACCGGCCAAAGTTCTGTGCCGAGGGGGCCCCCTGAAGCTTGGGGCCTCCCACACCACGGGGGCGGCGGGGGCTTGTGTTAGACCACTGCTTGGGGGTCAGGAACTCAATACAGCAGAGACCAGCAGGGCTATGGCAGGTCCAGGCAGCAGGTCTGGCCAGTTGCAGGGAGCATCTGGAGCTTGTTATGAACCTGTAGCTCACGTCAGTCAGCTGAGCCTTGGATTCACTTCAGCCTGGAACGAAGGGTGCAGGTTTAGTCTTCCTTCTCAACAGGTAGGGCAACGGGGCAACAGACTAGCAGGACAGCAATATAGTCGTCCTTCTGGCAGTAAAACAGCACAGCAGTCCTACTGTAGTATCCACAGGTCCAGAGGTGTACTGAAGAGTTGGGTCTGACGGTCCATTGTTTACACCCGGTGCCCACTTTGAAATAGGAGAAAGTTCTGAAGGATTCCACCCCCAGAGGTATTTGAATTTCCTGCCTCCCTATCCTGGCCCCAGCTTGTGTGGGTTCACAAAAGACTAGTGTCAATAATCCTTTGCGATTTCATGTGTGGTATGTGACAGCTCCTCCCCTTATCAAGTCAGAGATGGCCCATCTTGCCAGCTATTATTCTACCTTGTTTTACTGTCTAGGAGCAATACACAGTGACTAACTGTGAGTTACATCTAGTCAAGCGATCCAGATTGCAAGCGTCAGACACCACATGGTTTGGACAAAATAATGCCAAGTTTCTATAAGAGCATGCAAGAAATAGATCTAGCTGTGTTACTTAATACAAAAATTACTTTCAAACTAGGGTCTAGTAAATTAATTGGCTAGGACGGTGTATTTATTCATAATTTTTTCAAAATCAATTTAGCATGTAGAACAACATACAACATGTTATGGAGGGGCCACTTTGTATTTTCTATATATACTTGACCATATAACAGGGAACTTTGCTGAATCGATTAGTGCTCAACATAAATAACATATAACATGATGAACTGTAACAAATTGTACAAAAATTATTAGGTTAAAAATACAAACAAAATTGACAAATTCTATTCACATTAATGCACAAGACCTGAGAAAGTACTCATACAACCAGCCACCTATTCATAACTAAGAACTGAGGCCGCTTACCAATCACTGCTTTCTAAGAACTGTGAAGCTCTTGTTTAGTAATGACTCTTGGGGGTTGCAGATTGATTTAGTTGGAGTGGGATGATTATTCGGTACAATTACCCACTGAAAATGTCGTATTCATGAGGCCCTCTTCAACAGATGCAACCCTACACCATCTTCCAACTGTAACTTCCTACTCATTTACAGACCTCCACCTAGCAATGCAACATTCCCAGACACACTTCTAGACACAGTTTCAAACCTTATAACACTACTCTCCAACCTATATATTCTTAGTGACTTAAATATTTGGTTCGACAAACTCAATATGCCCTATCCGAAAACAATCATCCGTCCCAGATACACTGAACCTACATCAGATTGTCCAAAAATCCACACACGTCGCTGGATACATCCTAGATGTCATCATTCAGAACTAGTTACCTTTTAAAGAATTACTACAGTCACATGGTCAGACCACCATTTGCTTGCTTTCCAACACGAAACAACACACCTAAAACCGCCTTACATGCATCCACCTATCGATCCTGGAACAAACTCAATTTTGAACACTAAGGGGCACATGCATCAAGCTATTTTGTGATCGCAAACAGAGCGATTCGCAAAAATAGGCCATTTGCGATCGCAAAATGGCCTGTCCTGATGCATGAAAGGTTTATTTTATTTGCAATTTAGGTAATTGCAATTTTTTGAGAGTCCCTAAATTACAAATGCAAATAGGGATTCGCAATTTGTGATTCCCTAATGCACATGTAAGAAGCCATTCCTAAATGTGAACTGTGCATTTAGGAAATGCTAATTAATATCAACTTCAAGTTGATGTTAACCATGTGCATACTTTGAAAAAGGCACAAAACGGCATTTTTTAAAGTTCCATGTGGCGCACACATGACTGCAGGGCATGTGTGTGCCTTACATGTGCACCTTTGTTTTTAGGGCGCCTGAGGGGGGGCCGAAGACCCCTGGGCACCCTTGCCTTTGCATTACCTAATTTGTGATTACCAATTAGGTAATCCCAATTTAGGTAATGCAAGATCATTCTCACCTATGGGCCTTGTGGCCCATAGGAAAGAATGGAATCGCAATTGCAAATAGCGATTCCATAATTGTGTTTGAGATTCTTAAGGAATTGCAATTAGAAAATCACTATTTGCTCTCTGTTTTGTTGCATTGCATTTTGCGATTCCCAAATAGCAATTTCTAAAAAATCGCTATTTGGTAATCCCAAAATGAAACTTTCATGCATGTGCGCCTTTGAAACACAGCTAACATTCAGTACAGATCTAGGCACAATAAATTCAGTTAAAAAACTATATGAGTGGCTACAAGAAGCTTTTGATATCCTAATATCACTAAGAACAACACAACAGAATAAAAGAAAACACGCATCTTGGAGAAAGACAGAGCTAAAAGAGATAAAAAAGCAAATTAGAAAGCTGCAACACACCTGGCTCAAAACAAACATCGATCAAGACAAACTTCACCTCCAGAAATTTAACAGATTATACAAGTCAGCAATCAAAATAGCAAAAAAAATACAATTCAGACAGAATTCAAATGCTAAATGTGCAAATAAAGAATTCTAAAAAATTCTCACCAAATTTCGTAAACCAAATTGCCTAGAAGGAGCTCATCCCATTACTCAAAATTTCACAGACAAACTGGCAAATCATTACACGACCAAAGCAGACATGTTGAACTCCTATTTAAAGCAAAGAAAAAATAATAGCGCCAACCCTTTTCCAAAAAAACCCTGGACCCCCTTAACTCCCACAACTACAGAACGATTACAAATGGGCCTTTACTGGGCAAACTGATAGAAAGAGGAGCATTCGCCCAGATGTCACAATTTATTGAAGACAATTCAATACTTTTAGACTTCCAAACAGGATTCCGTCCAGGAAGAGGTACAGAATCTGCCCTCATTGCCATATGGGATGACTTTAAAACACAATTGACTGGAACGGGTTTGCTGTACTACTTCTTCTCAGCTGCCTTTGATACAGTTGACCATGACACTCTAATGCAAAGACTCTACAAAACCAGCATAGCGGAGAATGCTCTCAACTGGATCACATTCTACCATCAAAACAGCAGTGTTAGGCCCTGAGACCTGTTCTGCACTGTCCATTGTTGTTGGCAACGTGATTCCAGGCCTGCCCGGGCCTGATGGACCCCCGTCCTGGGCCCGTGTCAGAGCGACATGCCGGGGGGCACGGAACCCAGAGAGCAGAGCACCCACACCTGGTCCCTGGACGCGGCCGGAGCTCCTGGGACTGGACAGGGCAAGGGAGGCCACCGTGGGCCCGTGGCAGGCTTGAGGAAGAAGCCCATAATGGGCCCCGGCCACAGCTCAGGGCGCGGAGCATCCGCCCTGGACCTGGCCAAAGCTTCCTGGCACAGATGGCAAAGGGAGGCCACCCAGGGCCCACGGGCCCCCGTCCCAGGTGCTCTGACATGTGGCAAGCCCGAGGACGGAGCCCGGGATGTGGAGGGGGCCCTCCCCAGCGGCATCAGGAGCCCGGCCAGGGCTCCTGATCCTAGCCAAGCCATGGAACAGAGCCCAGGGCAGGAGCGCCCACCCTGGGGTCCCTGTGCCTGGCCAGAGCTCTTGGGCCTGGACGCACAGGGGAGGCCTGCCCTGACCCGATGGACCCAGTCCCAGGCACTTTGCTATGCGGTGGGCCATAGAGAGGGGTGGTTGCCCGGTCCTGGCATATCTAGTCGCTGGCTGAGAACCGCCAGGTCACGAGGGGATCCAGTGTACCCTGTCACTAGTAATCTGGAAAAAGTCTACCCCCACTTCTGGTAATCCGTGTGAACCAAGTGACAGAGGGGACCCAAGGCGCCCAAGGCGCCCATGCGCCCAGCCCTCCTGAAGCCCTGGTTGGGCCTGTGGAAGCAGCCAAGCGCTCATCAAGACTTCCAGGGCAGCCTGGCCATCTGTTAGTGCCAGTGGAAAGTATTGGGCATGATCGAATGGCCGAGGGGTTGGGCGTGAACAGATGGCTGGGCACGAAGTAGGGCAATCTGCCCACCCTGCACCTTAACGAAAGGGCTCCCACCTTCCCTTGGAGGGATTGGGGGCTCTGCGTCCCGGGGGCTCGGAGCCCCAGCTGAGCCTCGGGCATTGGGCTGCATGTGGGGTCCCCGATGGAACACTGACCCAGAACCGGCAGGCACATTGACACACGGGCGAAGCTTGCCCGGGACCGATGGACCCCTGTCCCGGGCCCATGGTGGAGCAGTAGGCTGGGGGGATGGAGCCCAGGGAGTTGGCACCCACTCTAAGGTCTCTAGAACTGTCCAGAGCTCCCGGAAAAGCAGGGGAGGTTTCCCCGGGCCAGCGGCACCCTGTCCCGGGTGCTTTGCCATGCAGCAGGCCCAAGAACGGAGCCCAGGATGGAGGGGGCTCCAGTCAGAGCTCCCAAACCCAGCCAAGCCAGAAGGGGAGCCTCCCCGGGCCAGATGGACCCTCGTCCCGGCTGCCTGGACCCTCGATGGGCCGCAGGGCAGGGGCTCCCACACCCCAGGGTCCGCCAGAACCCAGGCAGGGTCCCGGTCCCTGCATCTGAACTCATTCAAGCCGGGGGAGCCTACCAGGGCCTGATGCACCCCCGTCCCGGCCACCAGGACCCTCAGCTGGCTTCAGGATGGAGGCTCCCACACCCCAGTTCCCACCGTAGCCCCGGCCCCGGGACGGATCCCTGCTTCTGAACCCAGCCAGGCTAGGGGTGGGGGGATCCTCCTCAGGCCAGATGGACCCCTGTCCCAGGCACCCGCACCTCAGGTGGGCCTCAGGATGGGGGCTCCCGCACCCCAACGCTTGCCAGAGCCCAGGCTAGGGACACCGCCTGGGATTCTGAACCCAGCCAAGCAAGGGGAGCCTCCCCAGGCCCCATGGCACCCCTCCTGTGTGCCCGGACTCACAGCAGGCCTCAGGATGGGGGCTCCGGCACCCCAGGACCTGCCGGAGCCCAGGCCCGGGGTCCAGTCCCTACTTCTGAACCCAGCTTGGCCAGGGGAGCCTCCCCAGCCCTGATGGGCCCCAAAACCTGTAGGGGGCTGCAGGACAGGGCCTCCCACACCCCGGGCCCGTCGGAGCCCATGCCCGGGGTCCAGTTCCTGCTTCTGATCCCAGACGAGCAGGGTGAGCCTGCATGGGCCAGATAGACGCACCCCAGCACCTGCTGTAACCCAGGCCTGGGGCCAATCTCTGCTTCTGAATCCATCCAGGCTGGGGGGTAGCCTCCCTGGGCCCAATGGACCCCTGTCCCGGGCCCCCGGACCCTCAGCGGGCCAAAGGACGAGTGCTCCCGCAACCCAGGGCCTGCTGGAGTCCAGGCCTGGGGCACGGCCTGTGCTTCTGAACCCAGCCAAGCCAGGTAAGTCTGCCGGGGCCCTTGCAAAGTGTCAAGCAGCTAGAGGAGGGTGCCCCAGACAAGGGCGTTCACCCTAAGGCCCAGCGGGGGCCCCTAGGGCACCCTTCAAATTCTCTGAAACCGGCCTCGCAGGGGCTGCATCCCCTCCCCAGAAGGGAGACTGGGGCCCTGGTGGGCAGGCAAGCCCGGGCCTGCTGGATCCATGTCTCTGCCCACCCCCTGCTCACCTATCTGCTCTAAGGCTCGGAAACTCTCACCGGGGCATGGTCGGTTGCTTCCAACCAAGCTACCCAAAGTCACCACATAGGTCCAACCTTGCCTGATCAACCAGAGTCCGGGTCTGGACCATCCCTGGGCACAGGCCACCTTGCCTGTGGCCGCGGAGCCCACTTCCCCTGCCCGATTGGTGAAACAGAGCCAGGGCCCTGCCAGAGGTCTGGCTAAAGGGCCCCAACCACGGCCTCCCTCCCTGCCGGAGAAGAGGTGTAGAGGGCTTCCCAGGCCTGCCGTTTCCCCTTTGCCAGGCTCTGCTTGCCCTTAGGAGAAGGGTAAGCACTGCGCCAGGTCTGCTGAACACCCCTTCTGGGCAGCGCGGGACATTGACAGTCACAGCCATTTCAGACCGGGCCCAGGGGTCATTTGCTGAGGGCTTCTCGGAGCTCTCCCAGGCTCGTGCTCCATCTCGGTGCCCCGGGGGGCTGGGTCTTCATGCAGGATTACAGTCCTTACCCCAGTGCTGCGCACCATTTGTTCATTTGGGGCCTCAGGAACTCGTCTCCCAGGAGCTCCTTGACATGGCTGCAGGGCTGAGCTGATCGGCAGTGTTTGCCTGTTTCTTTGGAGCATGCCTCCTCTTGATGTCTGGGCGCCCTTCTTGTCATGTGTAGTTGGAGGGGGGTTTCTTAGCATAATTCCCTCGTCGCCAGTTTAGCGTTGTGCGTGCTAAATAATACGCGACACTCACGGAGCTGTTTAAACCCGTCTTTACTCCTTAACTACTTGCTCCGAGTGTGCACACACTCGCGCCACCCCCTCCCGTCGTCTTCCTGCCATGCCTGACCCGGAAGTCCAGGACTCGGTCAGGCATGGCGACGCGACAGCTTGGCCGCGACAATCCAGTTATTGCTGTGGTAACTTTTCTGACACCCCCTGCTTGAAACCCAAAAAGTTAGAATGCTCGCAAGGCCTCTCCTTCATGGTCTGTATTCAAACTGAAAATCGAGATAAGAGAGCTCTTGCCCTTCTGCTCCGCGGGAGGGTTCTCTCCTCCCTGAGCTCGCCTTAAGACACCTGCGTTATTGTTTGACAGGCCTACCGCCGCAGTCAAACTCTCCACCCTCCATTGTCCCTGGAGCGGGTCATACCCGGCAGGAGCCAGGTGCTTGGAGCCAGAAGCGAGAGCCCCACAGAGCTCGTCCCCCCACCTTACCTGGTAAGTGAAAAAATGATGAGTAGTGGTATTTCACCAGCGACCTGAGGGCCTCAACTTATCCTACACCTCTCATGTCTCTTCACAGTGCCCGACTAGAATCAAGTTCAACAGGGCCTTCTTCTCCCGCTGATTCTGCCAGACCCGTTCCCTTGGGTGTGGTTTCGCTAGATAGTAGAAAGGGACAGTGGAATCTCGTTCATCCATTCATGTGCATCACTAATTAGATAATGAGGCATTTGCCTACCTTAACTGCCTGGTAAAAACAAATGTCAGGAATGCTTAATACGGTTAGTTGTGATGCAGCAGTTCTTGATATGTCAAGGAAAATATTATATGTGATAATTCAACAGCAGTGATTTCAAAACTCATATTTCACAGGAATAATATTATAATCCTGAATAATTTCGCATAATTCTGAAGAATGGAAAAATAGTAGCCAAATACCCATTTTTGACAAACAGCTTAGAAAAAGCTTCCTCAGTTTAATATTCTAGTTACTAGGCCATTTGTGTTTGAAAAGCCTGGCAATGCAATTGAATAATAAAAAATAGCAAGGAAATTTAACATCTCCTTCTCCCAACTATCTTTGTTTAATCAGCGTCCTACTCAAGTAAAATAGACCAGACACAAATATATTGTGCAATTAGCAATGAATCACTGACTTAAAATTGAAATGGCCAAGTGTCACCTCACTCCTTAAAATCCATACAATTAATAATGTATTTCTTCTGTTTTTACAACCGACTAATAGATACACTATATTATGCAAAAGTATTTCACGTATTGCTTTCTATCTGTATCTTTTTTGCTATTAAAAAAAGGTATATTTTTTATGCTTGCTGAAACAAAACAAACTATACTATGCCCCCAATTATAGGTTCCATGGTTCTTGCCGGGTGTAAACTACTTACACGTAAATACTGTTTCCACGTGGTAACACACTGCCAGTACTGTGCAGTTATTCAATTAAACCCCTCGATATGGGGAATAAGCATGCAAACTGAGAACTAACCATAGATTATTCCACACTGTATTCATGGGCAACTCCTCTGTAATGGCGAAGAAGCATTGCTCCACCGCCCAGATGATAAATAAAATGATAATATCACAATAAGTGCGCATGTCGGTTTGGCCGCCATCTTAGGCTGGCCAACCAGACATGCACACTTGTTTCTCCAACCCCGCTGTGTTGCACGGCCGGGTTGGAGAAATGCCACAGGCTCCAATGCACTGTCTGAGTGGCAAACAATGCCGCTCAGACTGGTTCTGGTGCTGCTCTCATAGCATGAGTAGTAACTGGCGACAGGAGTATAAACCCATGGACCAGGTTGAGATCTGGGTAAGTAAGCAAAAACTAACAACAATGTCTCAACCGCTATCAATGAGAAAGGCAAATATACATGTATGTACAAGACATTACAAGAAGGAACGAGGGAGACTCATAGTAAGTTTTTCAAAAGTGCTCATGGCATCATATATTTGAAATTTCAATTTATACAAAACAGTTACATCGGCACTATGGGCATAAATTGCAAGGGCAACCCAAAAAGGACTTGGTGCACTATTGTGCTCGTGACATATAAACAAAGTGACGGCGCAAGTGACAAGTGAGAGAGCAGCGAAAGGCGCAATGTGACAAGGTGATAAAAGATATGTACAAGAATATATGGTTCAACAAGAATTATTATTTACAGTGATTGGTCATAGTATAGACATTTATGCGAACCATAGTTGAGTGTGTGCCGTAAGTTGTACTGATAAATTGGTCAGCGGCGTTTCGATCCTATTTATTCTGGATCATCTTCAGGACCGGGTTGCCAGTTTGGGGTGCTGTATAGGGGAGGAAAGGAGAAGAAGTCAGGAGGGGGAGGGGGAATGGGGGGGAGGAGGGGCGCGTTGCGTGACTGAGAAGCGCGTAACGGAGGCGAAAATGGGCCTACCTGCAGGAGGACGGGAGCATGTATCAAGGGGCAGTCAAGCTTGCCCGTTGACAGGACAATGTTCCAGTAGGGGTGAGGTGAACCCCGGATGAGGCGCATCGGAGAGGAGTGTCTGCTTGAAGACCTAGAGGTTCCTGATGAAAGAAGCAAGTGTATAACTAAGAGGAAGGGGACATTTGGCACGTAAGGAGGCGTGGTGAGAAAGCAAACTCACCGTATGGCCAACTAGTTTGGTACTAGATTGGGCAAAAATACAGGGTCGGAGCCCCGATCCGCTGTAAGTAGGTGGTGGTCCAATATGGAATTCCTAATGGTGAAGAAGGAAAACCATGTGGTGAGGCCATGGGGAAAAAACAGAACAAGGCAGATTCCAGGAATTGAACAGGGACGACGATGTGAGCTTACCATAATGGAATCAGTTGATTCGTGCAGTGGAGTGAATCCAGATACAGGATACGCGCTATACTTAGCACTGGGCCACCACGTTCGTGTGCAGTACAAGACGGTGTCTAGAAAAAGGAGAAAGCTGGCCGGGTGAAATAGACTCAGCGCTTCCGGGAATTGGAGCATTATTGCGTCATGTGACTGGGACTCAGATGCGGCGTGGCCAGAAAGGGAGGGGCGTTGTCAGGGATGCCAGACTGATAGAGACAGCGCAAGAACTGGGACGCGCAGGGAAGGAAAGTAGAAAGGGAGAAAATACTGCCATATTCTATGTAAAGCCCTTGAGGGTTGTGGATGCAAGACTAAGGCAATAAAGGCGGGAATAATGAGAATTTACTGTTGGCATGACCAGAACAGTTAATACAATGTACGTGAAGATAAAAAGACATAATCAATGAGGTATGGCCGTGCTAACATTTTTAAGGGTTTCACAATCAAAGTTAAATCCTTAGTATTGATTCCGATCTAAATAGATAGGTGGTCGTGACATTAAAACACAATCCACAGACAAGAGTGCAGATTAAAGAAACATTTACGAACAATTCTTTGGGACATTGTACTAGTGTATTACAGACATACAATTTAAACATAGTACTTGTGTAATATTGGAATGCAACTGTAAGAATGATCTATTAGTAGATGGAGCAGTTTAACGTAAGGATGTGCAGTAACGTTTTCTAAGCAAGGTAGGAAATGGGGAGGTAGCGGGTTTATGCGGGGTAGGGGTCATGGAAGAAGAGCATGAGCAGGTTAGGGGAGGACCTCCTCAGGTGTAGTGTTGGAAAATGTGTGATGTTTTGAGCGGTAAATCACATTTGTACAGTACTGTTCCACTCGTCGATGGTGTTCAGATCCTGGTCCACTGAATTACGTTGTGTAATCCATTTACATTTGCTCCTATTCAATTGTGTTTGGAGATTACCACCTCTGATAGGTAGTAGAGGTGATGTCTAGTTCGCTGTGATTTTTCTCAAGGTAGAGTGTTACCAAGGTGGCAGTCAAAACCTTACAGTGAATTCTGCTTTTGTAATGTATTATTCTCTGTTTCACCATTTGGGTTGTTTGGCCGATGTATATGAAGTCATACGGGCAACGAATTGTGTAGATAACATTTTGGGACCGGCAATTAGTGAAAGTTTTGAGTGTGTAGGTTTTGTTGTTGACCTTGAATTCTTTGGTGCTGGATGTGAGGTCACATACAATGCAAGTCTGGCTTCTATAGTTTCCAATCAATGGTGGTAGGCCCCAAGCCACAGTGATGGAGCTCTGTTGGACAAGGTGATTGGCCAGGTTATCTCCTCGTTGGTATGAGAAGAGTGGAGGTTCTTCAAATGCTTTATGAGTTCTTAGTATGGGCCAATTAGGCTTGATGATTTTGTTGACTTGATTGCTGCAGGGGCTAAACTTTGTCACAAAGGGACTTCTGGTGTTCACTCTTTTGGCCTGTGGTGTCAGGAGCTGGTCACGATGGCAATATCATGCTCTTTTGCGGGCGCGTGAGACCAAACATGGTGGGTAACCTCTGGCGATTAGTTTGTTGCGAAGGATGTCTGATTCCCAGAAGTAGTCTCCTCGCCACTTGCAATTTCTACGGATGTTTAAAAATTGGCCGTTGGGCCATATCTAAGGCCACGCAGATGGTAGCTGGAGTAGTGTATTAGTGTGTTACATTCCGTTTGTTTGCGATACAGAATGCTTCCATCTTCCGCATGTATGGTGATGTCCAGGAACGGTAGGTCGTTGGATCTGTGATCTGATGTAAACCTTAAGTGGGGGTGTGATTGGTTGAGCCATTGGACAAAGGAGTTCAAAGAGTCCGTGGGACCCCTCCATAGAAGAAGAATGTCATCTATGTAGCGCCGCCAGAGGGAAATCTGTGTGTGGAACGAGTTGTTGGGGGTGAGTATATGTGTCATTTTGAGATTATGTGCAAAGAAAATAGCAAAGTTGGGGGCAAAACAAGCGCCCATGGATACACCCTTGATTTGTAGGTAAAAAGTGTCCTGGTAAAGAAAGTAGTTGTTCTCCAAGGCGATGTGTAAGAGATCCATGATAAAATCGGTGGGGATCAGGGTGGGTCTGGGTCTGGTCTCAAGTAGTTCTTCAATGACAGAGAGGCCCTCCTCATGTGTGATGTTGGTGTAGAGTGACCCTATGCCAAGTTCCACCATGGGTTTGGTGCTGGTATCAAAGGGTCTGTCTTCGATTGTGTGTATGAGATCCATGCTGTCACGTATGAATGTTTCCGTCAATGGAATAAATTCCTTGATGATGGTGTCGATATATTTGCCCAATGGCTCAAGAATGGAGCCACAGCCTGATACAATCGGCCCGTCCAGGTGGATTGCTGCTGTCTTTGTGGACCTTCGGTAATACATAAATCACTGCTGTTCGGGGGGTGTAGGTTGTTCAAAAATGCAAACTCCTTTTGTGAAATGATGTCTTTGGATCTGGCTTGGCTGGTAACTTGCTGGATTTTGGTTTTTAACTCAGGTAAAGGGTCTTTATTGAGTTGGCGATAATTGTGAGTATTAGAAAGTTGTCTCTTTATTTCTAGGTCATATTTGTTAATGTCCATGACCACAATCTCCCCACCCTTGTCAGCAGGTTTGATGATTAGATCTGTTCTCTCTTTGAAGCTGAGGAGCGCTTGTTTTTCTACCCAAGGGAGGTTGTAGGGAACATATTCACACTGTTTTTGGAGATCCATTACTTCACGTAGAACAAGACGTTCGAAGGAGAGTATTTCTGGGGGCATGGCAGCTGACGGCGCATTGAAGGTGGGGGCGTGAATACGGGGTCTGGGAGTGTAGCTAGACTCAGGCTTGTCTGCAAAGAATTGTTGTAATCTGATGTGTTGAAAGAACTGCAGCAGTTGGGTTTGGAGTTCAAAGAAGTTACTCCTTTCCGTTGGTACAAAGCTGAGGCCCCTACTCAGGAGTTTGGTTTCTTCACTGGATAGGGTGTGACAGGAAAGGTTGAATATAGGTATTAGTTGTTGATCCTGATTGTTGCTGGAAGGTGTGGTGTCTGTGGTTGAGGTGGTGTTGGGGTTTGGGTGGCAAGCTATTGTGGTGGACCCCATTGGTAAAACTTCCTTCTGGTTTGTCGTTCTCCGGAGTATTGATATCGGCGGTTGTTGCGTGTCCGTCCCTGGTTTTGGCTGCAGCCTACAACTGGGGAAGATTTTGCAATAATCAACAGATCACCTTCTCTGATTCCTCCAACACATCCATAGAAGATTCAGATATCGGTGAAGGACCAAGCACCTCAAGGAACACCAACAGACCAGCACCACTACTACCACCCAGTTTTTTAGAACAGGGCCGCGGCCAAAACCATGGACGGACACGCAACAACCGCCAATATCAATAATCCAGAGAACGACAAACCAGAAGGAAGTTTTACCAATGGGGTCCACCACAATATGTTGTGTACCCTGATGTTACGTTTTAGAGTCGCATACTCTAGTGTGGGGTCGTGTACCCTGGTGTTACGCGGTAGAGTTGTGTACTTTGGGTAGGGTCGAGTACCTTAGTGTTGTGATGTGTCTACCCTAAGGGGTTGGGGAGAAGTGTAGCATTTGAGTGTTGCACCCCAGTGATGCAAATGTTGCACCCCGGTGATGCGAATGTCGCACCTCAATGTTATAGTGTGTTGCAGAAGGGCATGAGTGTGGTTGTTGCTCCCTAGTGATGTGAATGTCTTTAGGGGCATTACTAGTTCCCTAAGTCCTGCACAGAGGATTACATTTTTTTAACACCTAATTTTATTGGTTTTTCATTGCATTACATAGTGTAGAGGAGTATAATGCCTTGCGTATTTAGTAGTCATACAGCGTATATTATTGAAGGCATAACATTTCTACTTATCGCATAAATCGTACTATAAACATTCGATGATACAAAGCCCATATCTGGGAATGTGGGAATCTGTGATTGATATTGTTTTTACTAAAACAAAGAACAGTTCGGAGCAGTACGCTCAACTTGACCCCCCTCCCACCCATAAGAAAAACATTCCCATTAAACTTGCTTGAAGATGCCTGTCTGTGCGGTTTGTGCTGCTGCTTGTGTGGATGGGCCGCAATGGGCACTATATGAGCAAGAGGGGGAGAGGTAAGGGAGGGTCGAGGGGATGAATGGAGGGGAGGGAGTGACAGAGGGGTAGGGAGGTGGGGTAAAGGAATGTAGACAAGGAAACAAAAGACAACTACAGTGGCATCATCCCTATTCGTGGCACTTTACATTCAAGTGTATTAGCCAATCACATAAGGCGACACAGACCACCTCTGCCTTAATTAGCAAATACATTACTTTTGAATTGTTCCAACAGTTGAAACCAGTCTATTGATAATGGTTTCTTGTGGAGCCCTCTATATTCCTCCCTTTTGAGAGCTTCGTACCACCTCCTCCCCCCAATAACCTTTTCTCTGCGCCGTGAGAGACTTCCATCACTGCGGGAGCAGTCTTTTGGCCAGTATTAGAGAGAGGTCTGTGAACTGGCATAACACTTTTGCTTTCTGTAGTAGGGGGGGATAGTCCTAGCAAACGTGTCTACCGTTGACCACGTGGGTCTTTCAGACAATTGTGATAAACTATCAGTGATCTCTCGCCAGTACTCCTGTAATGAAGAACAGGACCATAACATATGAGTCAAATCGGCTTCAGGCAGGCGGCAGCGTGTGCAGTTAGAGGAGGCTTGTGGGTACATTGCGTGAACCTTATCCGGCGTCAGATATGCTCTATGCAACAGGGCCAGCTGTATGCACTGGAACAGTACATTTCGGGACACCCGTTTTGGATACTCACGCTTAATATCCACCTCCCATGTTAGACAAAGGGGTGAAAGTGAAACTTCCAAGTGTTCTCTCAGTCCCCTGTAGAGCCATGTGGCCAAATGTCTCCCATGTCCCATTATGCGTAACGCTTGCTGTAAGCGGAATTTTGGGGGCTGGCACTGCTCAACTAGCCAATATTTGCAAACCAAATTTAAAATGCTAGCGTGAGTTAGAAATAGTGTATTTGGGACTCCATAAGTGCGTACCAATTCAGCGTGGGGCATTAGCTGTCTATCAATGAATAAGGAACCCACAGTCACGATTCCCCCCTCCACCCATGGTGCCAACCTCTGAGCAGTTAAAGGCGCCATGTGGTGATGGGAGGCCACATAGGGGTATGTTCGGAGAATATGGAGTGGGTATGTTTGTGTACTTTAACACAAGCTTCGAGTAATGGAGCAACACAGGAATATATGTCAGCCTTCCAGGCTCAGGGGAAAGCAATGCACAGAGGAGTACATGATGTGATTATTAATGAATCTGAAGTTATGGGACTGTTTGATCATTTATTTCCGTCTTGAGTCCTTTTTAATTGCTGATTTGTTAGTTTGAATTTGTACTTCCATCTGGGGTCCTTAAATTAAAGGATGATGTTATTTCCATGGTGCTTGGTTTGATATTTTCTGTTGTTTCTCTAAGGAGAGGAGATGTGTTGTGACTTGAATTGTTGCTATACATCCTCTCCTTGGTTACCGGTTCCCTGGTGCTCAGCCAGTGAGAGTGTGATGTTTGGAATACTGAGGAGGGCCTGGTGTGGATGATTGTCAGTTGGAGAGAGTGGGCTGAGCTGCAAGAATTCTGCTCCGGGTGGGACTATTTTATACCATCTTACTCGTAACCTATAACTAAGACTTATCTTACTTAATAAATCTTTTTCCTACTACCTGGATACTTGCTTACACGTGCCTATCTTCTCTTACAACACACAGCTTACCGCTGATGTTTTAGGATGCAGCCTTGTCTGTCATTAAAGCATCGCTCATGCTGCAACTTACGAGGACTTACAATTGCTGGTGGAGGCTCAAACGTTGCAAATACAAAGCTAAAAGACCCTCATGAAGAGCTGTTTAAGTCCAAATACTCATGTTCTATTGTTAGTGAGCTGGACTAAACAGATTCTTTTGACTCAGACATCATTAGACAAGAAATTACCAGCTGCTCAGACCAAAATAGACACTGATCTGGGGTCCTCATTAAATCTGTTGCCAATTATCCCACTAGTAGTGTGACATCAACATTTACAAGATTCACTTTTGAATGTGATCCAAAAAACACAAATTCAAAGAGTGACTCTGCAACAGCAAGACATGTGGTGCCTTAGTATGGAACCCCCAGCCCTACATCCTGTACTAATATTCAAAATTAATGACATCGAAACATTGCGAAATATAAACGCTCAATTACCCCTATCAAAGAAATGAAGATTAGAAACCGAATTAATGACCATTCATTACACTAATGTCAATTATTTCTGGAGCTGCAAGTTTTGAAAGTTGTAAAAACCTTTGCACCAGAGTCTGTGTTGGTTTACTGACAAGGATGAGTTGGTTCTAGAGTAAAGATCTAACTTCAAAACAATAAAAAAGACCCCAAATCCAAGAATAGGAAGTCAAGAAGTTTGTATTATCACATGAAATCGAAAACAAAATGTCCCTGAGGGGCTACCACTGAAGGGGAGAAGGTCATCCAACCTGAACCGATTCTGCACGCCTGCATGGACATGTCTGATTCTGCTCTATGCCGATTATTGTCTTTCTAATTTAATTTAGGAATATGATAAATGTGCATTGCACTATCACTAGCACTATCAATAATCTCATAATCCTCTCACCCTTTTTTTTTTACCATGGTTCTATTCTTGTATTCTTGATCGGACCTTCCAGCCTCTCCGCCTGACATGTCCTCTTCTATTATTTGCTGCTCCCCTCCTTTTCTATGAAAAAAAAAACTGGCCTCCTTCTTTTTGAGCAAAAAGTAAAATCTAAAAGGGAGGTGGGAAGTGATCAAGAAAGGTGCAAGGTGGGCCTGACATCTGGTTGAATAAACCTTGCAAATCTCCAACAAAAGGTTGGACTTCCACAGACGTAATGCCTTACTATGTCCTTCCCCTCTATTGGACTGTTCTGAAGAAGTCCCCATCCTTCTATTTCTTCAGATATTATTTATCATTCAATTATAATTTTTAGAAATAGATACAGGTATTTAGCGGACATGTTTATTTAATAAAAAAACTCCTTGGTATGACCCAAAGAATCCTTGAATTGTCCATTGCTCTGCATTCATCCAATATTTGTTGATGCTTTATTAGCTTAATGATCATTGGCATGTAGCCGATGAGTGGCAATATACAATCAACATGTGTAGATATACCAACAAGGCAATTTCTTAGGAGGCAGAAAAGTACATATGGTGTTCAGCACGGTTAAATTCCCACCTGATCAACTGAAAAGCGAGGGGGCATCATGGAAGCAAACTGTTAAAGCTCAATGGTATGTGGGCAACATGGCTGTCAGCACCACTTCCCATTATCTAACCAAAACAGGCAAATGAACATCCACACACACACACACACATATATAGTGGGCAAGCACATGGGGAGGAAAGTGTCTGAGACTCCTGCAGTCACCTACACCCCGGACACCAGCAGGCACATGCAAAAACAGAAGCAGCGAGAATATGAAAAATACATGAAAAAACAAGATGAGATGAATGGCCTACAGTAGTTTAGGTCCCAAACAGTAAAACACTGCAGTATAATCACAAGTCTGGACAAAAAAACAGGAAAAGGAAGTCATATATATAACCGCAGGACTCCACTATCACAAAATGTCCATTGCCTTTGCACTCTTCTCTCTTAATCCCCACAGGAGCCTGTTCTTGCCCTGCAGCCCCTAGTCCAAACTTTAGACCATCCAGCACCAAACAGTCAAACATGAAACACAAATCCAAAAAACAGGTAAAGCAATAATGGTGTCTGCCTTCACTTAAACCAAATTCATTGTGAAAAATACTGTACTGAACTTCCTTGATTTTCCAATAAAATACAACATTTCAAAGGGTAGACAATGTAGCAGAAATTCCAAGCATAGCATATGTGATATGTCCCCTCCAGAATCCAAATACAGAATGACCAAGGGCTCAACAAAGAAGAGGAGTCTTAATGATATGCAGATGAAGTTGAGACATCTGTGTGTAAAGTAGCATAACTCTTTATGGCACTTCCCCTGTAAAATAAAAAAATAAAAAATGCATTTTGTACTAAGAAAGATACATGAACTGTCCACTTTGATAAACATTCAACTCCAAATACATTTTTGATTTGTTTTGTAAGTATTCAGTGTTAACAACTGATTGTGTTCAATTCCTTCATGTTTTTCTTCTACTCCCCTGAGGAAACTCGTTTAAGCAGCGATGAGTAATCTCAGGCACGATGCCTAACATCGGTAATGTGAGATGCAAGAAATTACCTGACATTACGCTGGTGTAAAGGAAATTTCGTACCGGCTTACTTTACACCCAAATTAGGGTCATAGCAAATACAAAACTCTGCCAACCATGCACTGTCCATGGCGAAGTATGCTACCCATTTCAGTGTCCCACAACAGAGTATGAATCCCTATATAAATCCAACAATACAGTACTACAAGTGCAGAAAAGCTTGTCTCTCCAAGGGCTGATGTAAGCAGCATGACCCAGCAGACATAACCAACACATTTTGCTGGCCGGGCTGGCATTCAGAGAGGCTGAATTCAGAAGTGTCTAGTTCTCTAGTAGAGGAAATGACATCTATTTTGCTCCTATTGTGTTTTGTACCCTTAGGACTCTTGCTAGAGGTGAGAGCATAATGTATGGCCAGGAGACTTGGAAGGGGCCAGGCAGAGAAGAGATGGGAATGAGAGTTAACTTGTGGAGACATATATAAAAAATGTATTTCCCAAGGCTCACAGATCAGAAAATAGCTGTTAAGATTGCACAAAAGAACTACCAAATCTGCTTCTTGCTGCTTACCTAGCTGAAATATGGAAGCAGGGCCGGTCTCCTTTGACTGCATTGTCTCTTTTCACCCTGAAATGCTATTCCTTCCTAAGCATGTAAGTGGAAGTTTTCTGGGAGGAAATTTTAAAAGGACAGGGTGAAACATCCTCACATAAACTAGTAAAAGCCAGTGTCTCCATGTCTAGGAGAAGCAAATGGCTCGCATGGAGGGTTGAACTCATAAGGATAACGTGGGACAGGCAGCAACCTACTAAGCGCTTCGCCTCTCACCCTCAGATGTGCAGGGTAGCAGACTGGCTAGAGTAAGAGGCATTACCAACTGAAGCTTGTCCCACTGGGGATTGTCCACTTTTGAGAGCTTAGGGAGCACGAGAGGTGCCTGGGGCATGAACCATTGCGAGAAATGTTGTCATTCGTCTACCTAACAGGAGGAGGAGAAATCTGAGCGTTCAAAGGCTCTGTAATTCCTAACCAGATTAATTTCTTTCCTCCCTCATGATGTACATTTGTACAGGCCGTATACCTGCCTTAAAGATGGTGCATGGCTACCACTCATGTTACCAACATCCATGCTTGCCCATTTGTCATTATTTTGCTCACCTCTGCCTTGCACATGTTGCACTAAGGATTACTAGGACTCTTCTAATTCAGCCCTTTTTTATACACACACACCATACTGCAGTCCCTCTGGCTAGGTTGATGCTGTGTAGTTGTCTACGTGTTTTACCTCTCAAACCTCTTCCATCACACTGCTAAGCGCTGCATCCCAAGACAAGATAAAAGCACCTCTGTGGTCACTTACGCATGATGCTGTAACACTTCCCACATAGCATCACAGATCTACACTTTGCCAATCATGCACTTCCCCGTGCTGTCGCGTTCCACCCATTCAATATTGCTCTTTGGCACCTCATAAGGGGGTATAAGGTGCTATATAAACACTACAATTCATACAATTCAATACATTACTGAGGATTGTCTATATTTCATTGATCTTGCACCTGCTGTAGTTGTTAGGTCTCGGCTTGACAGTGCATGCGCTGTCTCAAAGAGATGTATTGTGTTCAATCTGTGGGCTTCAGCCCAACCATAGGCTTCCCATTCACTTGCTCCATCATCACTTTCAAATCCTTTGTCCCCGTTTGTCCATGCATGTATGCGTCATGCCTCTTCCCTCCCCCAGACCATGGACCAAGTACTTGTGACCATCCACTGCTCCTGTTTTGGAAGCTACTTTTGTCTTTGTCTTGGAGCACTCCATAAGAGTTCTCATCTTTTCACTCGCTCCGTCCTCCATGTCCTGTTTTTTTTAAGTCAAACTTAGGACAAAATCCTAACTTTACTACTACTAAATGCCTTCTGTGAATACCAAAAGTAGTAAATATAGGATTTTTTCTCAGATTAGTTCTGTAAATCGGCCCCGGAGTGCATATCATTGTACCGGCATCATCGCAGACTGCATCCCCTCCCAGCCCCAGTGCCACTAAGTCTGTTCCCCGACAGCCATGGACACTTCTGGTTGAACTTTGGTGGCGGCTGAGTCTATGGACTGGTGGCTGTCATCATCGTCATGTAGCTGATACCTAAAAGGTGGTGAAAACAAGGCTGCAGCATTCCACCCTTCCATTTGTTGCTTCCGGATGGCTACTGCCCTCTGCATCATGCCCTGGAGGACACCCTCCACTGTCCCCTGCAGCCCTCTGCCACATTCACCTCGGACATCGATGAGGACCCGCTCAGTCCGCGTGTCCCTACCTCATTGTACCGCAAGTCACCGTCCCATGGCGGGGTGCCTGTGCCGGCCACTAAATCTGCTGGTCAGGTCCGGGGCCCCTTCTTCTGAAATATTGAATGGCCTCTGAGGCGATGGCCTTGTTGTCATCAACACCATGTGTCTGTGGCCCTGCGCTGTCTGCTGCTTCCGGCCTCAACTGCGGCCCACCAGGGCTCACACATCAAATTAAGTCCTGACCGGCGCATCACCACACAAGGCACACGCCACCACCACCCAGACCAACTCCAACTGCCAACTGCCAGTGTCGAAATGGTCGTACTGGCAGACTGACAGAGTTGCTCGCACCTATCGTGGATGCCTGATCCCCTGCTCAGCACTCCAGGTGCCACTAACTCAGTGCACCACGAATCATCATCCATTACTGTTTTGGTTATGTGCTGTGGAGAGCTCACGCAGTAATGTCACCTCAGGCAGTGTCGGAGACCTGGGACGACGATGAGGAAGATGAGGCAGGTGTGACTCCCCTCCAACACAATCCTAGACATTTTCTTTACATGAGCGTGCTCAGCTCTAGTGCCCCAACCTCAGCGCACTGCAACTCACGGACACTTCTGTTTGCTCATTGTGTGACCTCTGGACTTGCTCCGGCTACCTCCATGATGCTCCTCAGTTGTCCCTGTAATGCTGGTGTTGTCTTTTTCCGTATTCATAGTGTTCACTGTTGTATTTGTTGCCAGTACCAACAACTCCCTGAGGGCTGGCTTGCACTCACCCCACACACATTCAGCACAGGCGTCACTGTACATGTGACCCTGCCAATAAAGGGGCCGGGTGCACGTGCCCGTAGCCAGTTGCAAAAACTATCTACGTGTGTCTGTGTGGTCCTGATGTGTGCACGAGGGCCCCAGGCCCTACAACATTACATTATCCTGTGTACAGCAGATGCAAACCATGTCATCGCAGACAGCAGGTTGTAGCTTAGCGATGTAGCTTTGTCGTCAACCACTCGATACGTAAGAGGGGTGTACTTGGCCGTCATATGGAGGACCAGCGTGGGTGTGTGGATGGTATTTACGGGCCTCTGGGCGCAGTTCAGTACAGGAAATGTGCAAATGCATGTGTCTCTGTCACAGTGTGGGTCTCCTTTGTGGGGTGTAGGTGGTCCCTGATGGGACTTCGACACCCCGTATGTGATGTAGTTCGGCTTCCATGAGCTCTGACCCCACCCGCACCTGTTCGGCCACCTCCTTTGGGCATTTTGACACAAAACATTGTAATGCGATGTATGCCTCAGTGAAGTGTTGGGAGCCAGCCGTGGTGGTGGGTGATTCCTGCTGTGTGGTCTGTGCAGGGGCTGGGGTCTCCTCTATGTAGCTTGGCTGCCCTGCTCCCGGGGATGGGTTGCCTGAGATGTCCATGAGCTGTTATAGGGCGTCGGTGTCTAAGGTGTGGTGGTCGTCCCTGGCATCACTGATGGGTTGTCTGGTCTGACCTGCTGGAGGTGTTTTTTGTCCCTCTGCAATGTGAAGGGGAGATGCATGTTGACATTGTGTTGACATTTATGTTGGCGTATTATTATTGTTGACTTGCAGACTGTGTGACAATGTACATTGTGACTGTTTGGGTGGTGCTGGCAATTTGAGGGGGGACAGTGGACATTTGGACTACATGACGGATGTGAGGTTGTACCCGTACATATGCATCTCACAGTTCCCTGCTCTGTCAAATGTGATTGTCCTGTTTGTGCATGGGTGGACCCAGTTTTGTCCCCTGTTCTGCAGTGTCGGTGTTGCACTTTGTGCCACATTGTCATGGGATGTGCTGTGATTGCTATGTGTGTGTGCTGCAGTGTGCCACGGGAATGGGAGACATGACCCTGGGTAATTGTGGGTGTGCAGTGTGCTACACATTGTTGTGCATGTGTGCCATTGTGCCCATCTCCCCCGTCCCCCCAGTCCCTGGTCATTACTCACCCTGTTGTTGCTGTGTCAGGTCCTTTTGAGCTGTGTCCGTACTCCCACCTCCTTGCACCGTCTCCACACTGATGCCTGGCCTCCATTTCCTCCAGCTCCTCCTGTGGCACAGGACTCCCACCTCCTGTCGCAGTTGCTGCCTTCCTGTTGGCAGCGGCTTTGGGCCTGGTTTAGGTTTTCACATCATGCCAGCGCCTCTTGGCCACCTCCATTGGCCTACTCGACACTCCGGCTGTATTCAAGGTAGTTTGATTGTGGGTCAGTTGCTGGTAGTGTTCTGTCAGCTCCGTTACGCTGATCTTGTTTTCCTGCGGACTGCACCCCGTCTTCCTCTCCCACTTCTCCTTGGCCTTCCCCGACCCCGTTGTTCCTTGCTGGTGGTCTGTGGGGCTTCTGGGGTTCACGCTGGCCTCAGCGCTTGGTCAGGGTGCATCCATGTTGCTACGCACTTTGGTTTGTTTCTGGTGTTTTGTTTTTGAAGCTTTTATAGTGCTTTTCCCAGCCAGACACGTGGGATTTGCCGGCCTGCTGCAGATTTTCGCAGCTTTTTGTATCGCGATTGGCCTCATTGCAGCTTTTTTGGTGTTCATGTTTTGCATTTTTGCGGCGTGGCATTGGTTTTAACGCGGCCATTTGGCACGTTATCTGGTGACTATCGCATGGTACCGCCGTGTTGTGAATACTTGGTTAACACAGCGTGAGTTTTCCCTCGATAGACTGCTATGTTGAAGGTTGCGTTTAGTAACTTTTGCGAAGGTTATCACACGTTCTTGAGCATATGCCCCTTAGTTGGCAGATGCTCAGGTTGAAAGAAAAAGAAGATATACATGTCAAGTGAGCTGCTCAGGTGACAGAATGGACCACTGTGCTCCCTGAGTTACTCACAGCACTCTAAAGCGCTACAAGGCTCAGTCAGTCAAAACAGATATATGCTGAACTTGTCCTGGTTTAATTTTCAGACACCGGGACTCATTCAGCAGCGCCTGCACATTGTCTGCTTTCGATTCCCAGCAGAATCATGCAGGCAGGAAGGGAGTTTTTTTTTTAGCTCCAGTTGGGCCAAAGTTAAGGGGCCTCCTTTTATTTGAATATCCTGACTGAAGGGGTCCTGGAACCTCACACTTGAATTTAAATGCCAGGGAGGGGAAACAAAAGTGCACAAAAGTGCTCGCACAAAAGTGCTCGCGAGAAATGCGCATGCGCGGGTGTCCGCGCATGCGCATTTGCCAGAAGAAATCAGAAACAGAAAGAGGGAGCCCCGGAGACGCCGCGCTTACGGGTAAGTCGACTTACTTTAATTTATTTTTCAATGCTTATATTATTAAAAGGAGGGCAGGCGGGAGGTGGGTGGCGGGTGGCAAGCAGCTACGCTTCGCCCTCGGCGTGTGCGTAGCGCTGCCCTGCTTCGCCTACTTCGGAAAGTGCGAAGCAGGCAGCGCTACGTACACTACGTGGGCGAAGCGTAGTGCTACGCCCGGGGTTACCCTGAGAAACCCTTGCGCCACCATGGATGAGCCGTATTTACAATATGGTGCCCCATGGCACAAGGATTGAGAGATGCATCAGAAATTCAGACACATCTGTTGGCACAAAAATCACGCATTGCTGGAGTCTTATCGCAAGCACGATGCAACTCCAGCAATGCATGGGGAGGCCTATCCTCATTGTGCTGTGTCACTCCTTATGCCTGTTCCAAGCAGGCGCAAGGTTTTGACGTAGTGGCGTCCTAGAAGTTGCGCAGTAAAATCTTGTAGATTTCACTGCTTCACTTCTACGAGGCTTTTTTGCGTGGGAACGCACACCCTGCATACATTACACCTGACGCAGGTATAATGTGACCAGGGCTTTACAATGTGACGCATCTCCCTAGATGCGTCATGTTGTAAATGGGCCGCATTTTTACATCGCCGCTGCGTCACAAAAAGTGACGCAACGGCGGCGCAAAAATGATGCAAGGGGCTTGTAAATCTGCCCCAGAGAATTCTGCTCAACCTCGAATTTGTGTTTAAAAGGAATCACTTGAAAAATGTTCACAGGTTTGAATGTGAACTGTGCTAAGTTTTCTGGGTTCGTCATCTCTGAATTAATTTGTGCAACTTTGTTTAAAACAAGTGGAAGCAGGGGATGGCCTGCTTGTCGTCACACGAATTAAGACATCGTGTTCCCCTTCATAACATGTCGAGCTCTGTGCTAGGACTGTTTTCGTTGTAGTGAATCACCAGCTCACCTTTGTGATTAGTGGTTTCCTCATCGCTTGTTTATCTGTGTTTGCATTCATTAATTCATTTGAAACAGGCAGTTCTACCTCACTGATGGACATGAGGAATGCGACGCGGCATCCTCCAGCAGGATTTTCATTTTGAAATGTTAACATAATCTAACATTTCCAGTCCTTGAGCAAGCACTGCCAAATACGTCAAGTTTAAGGAACACATATCTTTTTTTATGAATGTGTTGTTTTGTGTTCAATGAATATATATTCTGTCAGAAACGTCGGATCTTTTACACCAAATGTAGTTACCTATTTTCCTCTTTGCAGCACAAAGTTGGCTCTTAAGACCACACTATGACTCACACATAACTCCTCTATGGGTCACAGTGTGAATACAGCCAAATCCAGAGTCGATGTACTGGAAATTACTTCTACACAGGCAGAGATTCGAGGTTCCCTGGCTTTTTGGAGTCTTCATCGATGTAAGTTAAAATCCAGCTATTCAGAAGACACTACTGTCCTGTTATCAGTACCTAAAAAACAAACTAAAACTATACACTAAAAGAAGAAAAATGTCCTTCATGATACAAGACTCTAAAACCCCAAACCACCAACAATAATGGATCTAGAAATATTTTCAACCCAATATGTAAATATCACCATACAAGGTGACACAGAAGTGTAAAATCAAGCCAGGTAATCAAAATACAAATGCTGAAATAAGCAGAAACCACAGGGCTCATCAGGGTGTGTGTGTCTGTGGGTGTGTGTGTGTGTGTGTTTGTGTGTGCGCGCGTGAAGTTAGAATAGTAATTACACACTTCATTACGGTCAATGGCCCGTCCTCATAATAATAGGTGTGTGTGTATATGTGTGTTAGAAGTGGGGTCTCTAGTTGGCAGATGCTTCCACTCTGTCCAAATAGGGACCACCCTAGTCAGGATAGGTGAGATACACACCGTAAATTAACCTGTGCTCACCTCCTAGTAGCTTGGCACAGAGCAGTCAGGCTTAACTTAAGAGGCAATGTGTAAAGTATTTGTGCTGCACTTAAGTTACAGTAACTCAATGAACACACCACCAAAATACTCCACACATGTTTAGAAAAATAGAGAATATGTATGTGAGTACAACAAGACCAAAACAACAATATTCCAATAAGTAGAAGTTGAGATATGCACTTCTAAAGATTAAATGTGAAAACAGCGCTTAGAAGTCACTAGCAGTCAAAGGGTTACTTCAGGTCGCGAGGGACCGGTGCAAATTCAAAGTTCAGGCTGACCACAATGGAGGGCAGGTTGGCTACAGGACCCAGATAAGTCCCGCTGAAGAAATACCTTGGATGCAGCTGTTGTCGACATCGGGAAGTCTACTGCGTGGTCATCGAGCCCTGAAAAGTAGGTCCCGTGTCATTGTCGAGCTCCATTGAAGTGAATGCAATGCATCGTCGTCGAGCCACGCAGAGTGTCATCATCAAGCTGCACAGGCTATAGATTCTTTGGCATTGTGCCGCCTTTGTTTCGGCAACAAAGGGCGATGCAGCAGAAATTTCTACACAGTCAGGGCAATGTGTAGGTTTTTTTTTAGAAATCAGCTGCAAAACATACTTCTGAGACCCCGGACTGAATGGGTATCTCAGGCAAGGGTAAGACTCACAGGTAGCAGAGTCCAACAGCACCAGCAGGATTGTAGGAAGTGTTTTGTGTCTCTATGACTTCAGAAAACAGGAGGCAAGCCAGCAAGCCCTTGGAGTCACTCTGGGGACACGTGAGATGGGTCCAGTCCTTGTCCTCAACAGGGCAGAGATCTGCAGGTATCAGGGCAGCTCAGCAAAGCAGGGAAGCAGTTCCTCAGAATAGTCAGCCACAGTAAAGTTGCTATCTCTACAGCACAGCAGTCTTTACTTCAGCTGAGTTCTTCCCAGGCCCAGTAGTGTACTGCTCTAGTAGGGTCAGAGCCCAAGTATTTATACCCAAAAGTTCCTTTGATCTAGGGGGTGACACAGTCCTAACTTTCTGTCCTTCAGAAAATGTCTAAAAACCTGGCTCTTCAACAATTAGATGCTGCATTTCCTTTCTATTGATAGAAGCAGTGCCAAGATGCCTCAGGGCAATCGAGCGCTCTACAAAACTAAAAATCAAATCAAACTTGACCGGGGGAGGCATCACAAAGGAAAGAGTGTTACGGGTGTGGCCATCTTAAGTAATACAAAAAGTAATCCTACCACTTGTTTCACATTTGTTTCACATTTACAAGGCATAGGTCTGTTGCAGTGTGGGTGCACCCAGCACATCATGTGGTAGAAACTGGTGAATAAAATGAAACCTAAACATAATAGGCAATAGAAACACTGTGTGCCACTGTAATACGCTACAGTTTTAAACATGTATTTTGGCTAGTGTGTTCTGCAACTTTCAGGATGTTGTAATCTAGTTAATGGTGTCAAACTTGAGACTTGTGTTTGTGTAATACCATATAGTACTTCAGTGTTCACTTCAACTCTCTACTTAAGACCAATTCAAACCCATTCTCCTTGATTAGAATTTTTGCTCTGTCCTGACAATTGGCATTTTGCTTTTACCTAAAATCATGCCTCTCACTGGTGAGTCAAAAGCTACGCATGCACCTACACCTGCACCTGCCCCTGCATCTGCACCTGCACAGCTGGAGTTTGAGCTGGCCAAACTGGAGAGTTACAAAGTAGCACAGTTTAAGATTTTCAGGCAGGAGTTTCAGGTTTCTATGAAGGGGTTCATCAGAAAGGGCGAGTTCCAAAAGGCGCCGAGGGCCTACATGGAAGTGAGGGACTAAATCAGTAGGAAAACAATTTGCTAAGAGTGGTGGCCCCACCAATGCAAGTAGCATTGCCTCATCCAAGAGCCTGACCCCAGAGGAGTTGGAGGATAGGAGGGAGGATAGAAAGCTAAAATTGGAGCTTGCCAAGATGTGATTTGAGAATGAACAGGCTTTTAAGGGGTTTTTGTGCTTGACAACAGATTGTTTATTATGTTTACAAAGTTTGTGCAATTTGATTTAGCACTACATGCTGTGATAGGTAAATTTATACTGCTACAGATCTCAAAATTGTAACCATGTCGTAATATGATCAAAACTTTTACTGTACTGAGATACTCGTATGTAAGTCGATTTTTACTTTTAATTTTGTGATGCATTGTGAAATCTCACTTGTCTTCAATATTGCAAAAGCGGATGGCAATTACCCACCTGTGACGAAGGCGATGAGATCGCTGAAACGCATCGGGGTTGCCTGCACTTCCAGTGCACATTTCATGGTGATTATGGAGCAATAAACCTTTGACAAGAAACTTAGGAGTGCTCATCTTTTCCTTGCAGGACGCAACTGTGAATATTTGCATAGATCAGTTCCCATGCCAATAACTCCTGCTGCTGGGAAGGGGAGCATGGTGAGACTCGTGGAGGTTGTTTATATTTATGTATATATTCATACATACATACCAATGGTTAAAGTGTCATTATAGTAGATGAATATGTCACTGGCAACATTAACGTTTGAACCAAAAAAACACAGAAATTCCCCAGTTATAGTTAGCAGAGCTAACTATAACTTGCGCCCCCGTCATGCACTGCTTAAACCTTACATATTTTGTCACTCACGGCATGTTCTATAACATCATTTATGACATCACTGATGACATCTTAAATGGCATAATTGATGACCACTGATGACATCATCCAAGCTTCTTTTGTACACATTGCTCTTTAAACGGGTATGGCATTAGAGCTATGACAGTAAGTGCAAAATAGCTCAGAATAATACAAAACATCATTAATGCTATCATGCATATAACCCCCATAGATGAAGCAAGCTTCTGTTATGTGCAATTTTGACCCTATACCATACAATTCATGGGTGGACCTAAATGGGCTTGGTTGGGGGGGCCCTACTGACGCTCCACTCCTGATATATTTATCATAAAATGGCAGGTCGCCATTGTTGCTGATCTGTTTTTTTATTTGGGCCTAAGGTGAATCCCTCTGTGTCACCCCAACATGGCCTAAGGGGGCAGGGTATCAGCAGTAGGTAGTTATAGTTAGGACCATGTTTCTATTGGAAAAAGGTTTTTTGACTTGCCTAAATATTTGGTGCCGTTTGACAAAGTATCACAAAACTTTCCCAAAACACTGTGCTGGTGATTCTTGTTGCACATGGAAAGTTTTCAGGCAATCCACAAGCAGGGCTGAGAAAAAGGGGAAGGTAAAGTGTTATTCCCATTCTTTTTTTAACTAAAGGGAGGGGGGCCACGAGCCCCCCCTACCGGGCCACCCCTGGCCCCAGGGACCCCATCCCCTGGGGCCAGCTCTTTGCATTGGAGACCGTGGGGGAGCCCCAATGCCCCCATGTTCCCAGCCGGCTCCCCGCTTCCTGCGGGAGCAGGCATTGCTTTTGAGCAAGGGGAGCTGCTAACATACAGCTCCCCTTGCTCAAAAGCAATCCTGCTTTGCTTCGTTGAAGCGAGAGCCGGTTTCCTGCTTTCGCTTCAACAAAGCAAAGCAGGAGTTTGCTATGACAGGGCAGGAGCCCGCCCTGTCATAGCAAACAGCAATGTCCCGGGGGTGGGCACCCTGGGACATTGCAGGAGCCGGCCCTGGGAGGTGGCGGTCCCCAGGGCCATCAAGGGCTCTAGGAGGGGGGCCGCACGGCCCTCTTCCAGCGTATTCAAAGCCCCGGGGAGGTGGTGGTCCCCAGGGTCCGGGGGTCCGCAACGGACCCCGCATTCAAATAATTAGTTGCCGGAGAGGTAGTGGTCCCTAGGGCAGTGAGGCCCCCGCATATAATTAAAGAAAGCCCCAGGAGGTGGCAGTCCCCGGGGCTGTGGGGCCCCCGGGCCCCTGCTAATTTACTAGGCATAGCCCCCGAGATCTTGCCCACCCGGAGCTTACAGATAACGAAGCATGGGAGTCCGCACTTCATGTTTTTTTAACATTTTCTCTGCATGATTTGTGCACCCAGCCTGAATTCAGCAGATTTCTTTTTTTTTTAAATGCTTTTGGGCAGGGACCCCCTGAGCAGGCCTAGGGGGTCAGGGTGTTTTTACCCTGCCCCCTTTTCTTGTATTTTATCTTTTTCCACTGTTTTCTTGTGACTCAGTTACCGAGTCACAAGATGGCTGCCATCACCTCCTGGTTTGGGATGCTGACAGCCAATCTGATCTCACGAAGAGATGTGTGGTTAGGCTCTGCCCAGATATCGATATTATTTTATTTTGAGTTTCTTAGAAACTACTGAACCAATTTACACCATTTTTTAAAAAGCACGCTTTCTAGACCATGACCTACCTTTTTGCCAAATTTGGTGTAATTCCGTTCAGCAGTTCGGGCTGTAACCTGTTTCAAAATTCCTACGGAAATTAACATGGGGAAAACGCGTATGTATTCCTATAGGGATGTCTCAACTTGGTTGGACAGATATCCAGCAAAAGGTGACAAGTTTCTATTAGGAACTTAGCATTTGTTAATAGAGTGTAGGAGGTTCACCCCCTCAGCTGGGGTGGTAAATCATATAAGTCTGTACCTACGTGTTAATCTCTCCCTGGGTATGGGGAATGGCAAAACTGTGGAGAGTTACACCTAGATGTAGGAATAAATATACATGTGAGTAAAAATAAATGTATATATTTAGCTTTGTGAATCAATCTCCTTATGTCTGGATGCCCATATCCTACAGATTTGACTACATTCGGCAATAAAACAAGTACACTATCTGACTATCTTGCATGAATGTAACCTGAAACTTAAAACACATCCCCAGTAATTGTTATGCAATGTAAACTAAAATGCTTATGTAATGTAGCTGTTTTTCCATTCAAAACACATAGGGCAGATGGTTTTTTAAGTCGCAAATGGCCCAATTCACAGAATCAGGCCGCTTATGACCGCAAAAAAACCTTTTTGAATGTACTAAACCATATTTTGTGATTCGGTGACCTATTAGCGAATTGCAAAACATTTACATTTTACCGGCTACTTCAAGCAGTTGATAACCCATTCACAAAAAAGAAGGGTTCACAAGGGACCCCTTCCCCTTTGAGAATGGTTGGAAAATCTTGTTTTTAGAGCACGTAGTGGTGCCACAGACCACTCTCTACTCTTAAAAAATTCAAAGAAAACTTTTAATTTTCTTTGTGAAACGCATCCTGTTTCCCTTAAAGGAAAACGGGATGCATTTTTTTTTTTAAAACACAGTTTTATTCTAATGCAATCACAGACATGGTGGCCTGCTGACCCCAGCAGCCCACCATCCCCTTGATTCTAGCGATTCCCAATGGTCGCAAATTGCAACCTACCTCATGAATATTAATGAGGTAGCCTATTTGCAACCCACTGGAAATCGCGAAATGTGTGAAACACAAAAATTAGCTATTAGGTCATCCCAAACCTGAAGCTATATACATCTGGCCCATTGTCACCTTTCTATGCCTAGTCCATGGCATATAACTTTAAGAACTACAAAAGGGTATCTCTCCTGATTTGACCATTACCTCACCCACTTTCAACTCAGTTCCTCCACTGAACTTGTATGTATGCATAGGGCTAACAGTTTGTGTCTCAGGTTTCAGAAAACACAACTCCATATCTCTGTTGACTATCTTCAATCCCACGTATCAGTTTTCTGTGCTTTTCATCATTCAAAGACTCTCCACATCTTTCCTTCTGGAAGTTGCTACTTTTCAAAAGTTCAGAGTATAGTCTCACTCTGCGCCGATTTAATTGACCCCTAATGAAAATGAAAGAAGCTAACCAAAGGATCAAATCCAAAATGTGGCAACACTAAAAAGCACAGGTAAAATTGCTTTAAAACAAAGCCTGCCAATGTAAAAAATTATTATATTGGCACACTATTATTGAAAGGGTGAAGAACCAACAACCCACTTAGCCTAAAATGTTGTTTTAAGCCACACAGATTGCCTGGCATCTACTAAATACCTATGGGCTAAATACTTTCTCAATTGGTAAAACTCAAAGGATTAAACAGGCTGCAAAAGCTAAACACCCCTTCTCTTTTCAAATGTCACTTTCAGACCTGAAGATAGATTAAACAACCTTCCGGTGGGCACTTTCACATTAAGGCTGATCACCCCATACCTAACAGAATGTGATCCACTCCCCCTCAAACCAAAAGTCAATCCCCTTCAAACCCAACGCCAGCATGGCTAATAAATATGAGTCCTTGTGTTTTTGCTTCTTTTATCTGAAGCTGATAATTCTACAAAGATGAGCGTTGATACCACGCTTCAAAACTCTATTTGCCCAGTCCCACATTTCCAATGTATTACTTATTTGGACATTACTGGTATTTTTACACAATTTGGAAAAGATGGCTACAGCACAGGGCCAGGGCCTTTGTAATAAGTACAAATATCGTTATCCCATTCAATCAGGTTACAGACCCAGACAGAGAAAGGACAGAAACAGCCTCTACTTTCTTCTGGGATGAGGCCCTTTGCTCATTGGATGAAGCAGATGGCATCAGGCTGGTAATGCTGGGCCTCTCAGCCGTATTCGATAACAAGGAACACTGTGTCCTTCTTCCTTCTTGTGGGATTGTACACAATCGGCTGAAAACACTGACACTAAAGCAAGTAGTTACAATAATTTCTAATACAGTGATCATAAAGCAAGACCCTTTACATCAAAGGCTAACTCTCCCAAAGGTAGAGTTCTACTCTGCTCCTCATTACCTCTTACATTTTATCAAAATCTACCCTCATACATTGCATGATCAACCTGTCATGGTGCGGTCCTTTGTCAATGATGTATAGGTCTGTTTTAGATATGGTCCCATTATATTGTGGCTTAAATATTGTCTTTCAAAAACATAGCCCCATTGGAGTAAATAGTGGAAAATCAATACCCAATGGAGAAATATTTAGCAAACAGAATTTTAAGCCACAATACCTATGTTAGATGATATTGTTGATATCTATAATCTGACATACAACCCTATATTGAGTTTCCAAAGATATGCTAATTGTGTCCACCTTAAAAGAAGTACTTTTTCTAAGTAATTGCTAGATATTGGGAAATGGAGTGTGTTATCATTGGCAGAGAAGGGAAATCAGCTTTGTCTCCCCTGCCTATCCAGAACCTTTTGGTCACAACTTCCAGAATCTACACAATTCAAAACTCTTGGATTTGTTTTTGATGCTGACCTTGCATTGAATGCTCAGATTCGTGCTGTGCTTGGAAGCTGTTTCCAAACCTAAGTAAAATAAGCACATCTTTCCTGTACTGCCCACCACCAAAGGGCACTACAGGAGTAGGAGCAATTATCTACCCCATGCTCGATTAATGCCATGCACTAATTGCCATTCAGTGGAGTTTTAGTGCACACTTAACTTCAGTATGACTTTACATTTGGAACTGGCAGTCTTCATATAGAAATAGATAATAACCCCTATCACCTCCATCAGCCTACCAAATTACATTGTTTATAATACCCAGTTAAATAATAGAAAGTTATTCACTGACTACTTGCCTGCCCCACTCCAAGATTGTGCATCCAACAGGAAATGTTAGAAAGGACACCTCTCATGCATTCAACATAAAACATGTCGACCGCTATATTGGGTATTTTGTACTTTATTTAGATAGTTCTCTGTAGGTTTGGGGTTTGTTTTGTTTTTCCCTGCTGTGTGCTTCAGAGAGCGCCTCTATAGGAACGGATCATGTGACCCAGGCTCACAGGACAGCCTTTGTTGTGTGCCGTTAGAGTGCTTGAGAGAGAGCGAGAGAGAGAGAGAAAGAGAGGGAGAAAGAGAGGGAGAGCAGGACAGTTGGTGCCACCAGGATCCCCCTCAATGAGGGCCTTGCGCAGAGGTAATGGTGATGCTATAATATAAGCTAACACTCGCCTTACCTATAGCACTGCCTGGGCAGTGCTACACTAGCTTATAGCACTAGCAGGGCCCCTCTGACGTTTAGTCTGTGAGGGCATCCAAACCCCTGGAATAATGTTGACTGAGACAAGCCACCCCTTCTAGGTGACAAATGACTGTTGGCAAGACAGAAACTTCAATTTCATAGGCTCTGTTGGACTTGGCCCATTTTGCAGGGTCATCCCAGAACTTTTTGCCTTCCTCCGGTATTTTTTTCTGACCTATTGTTGGTGGTTTTATGACTCTGGGCACTTTATCACTGCTGTTCAGTGCTTAAGTGCATGTGCTCTCTATGGTAAACGTGGTAAGATTGGTCTACACCTGTTTGGCCTATTTAATTTACCTTCAGTCCCTTGTACAGTGGTATCTCATATAACCAGGGCCAGTAAATTAAATGCTACTGGTGGGCTTGCAGCGCTGCTTGCGCCACCCACCAAAGTAGCATTTCAAACCTGTCTCAGGCCTGCACGCGCAGTTTACTGCGCTGTGAGATGGCACATAAAGTAGTTGCCATATCTGTGACTCCCCTTTTACTACATATCAGTCACCCCTAAGGTAAGCCCTAGCTAGCCCTATGGGCAGGGTGGGGTGTGGGTAAAAGGTAGGACATGTGCCTTAACTGTGTGGCGTGTCCTGGTAGTGACAAACAGACTATTTGGTTTCTCACTGTGTGAGGCTGCCCTCTCATAGGAATGAATTCCCTGATATGTGATAGTGGTAATTCCTGATCTGAGAGGGGTAGCGTGATCAAGTTTGGTATGTTTGGAATAGTGGTGATAAATGCTGCGTATTGGTGTTCGCAGATTTATTATCACTATTTATTATCACTAATTTAGAAATGCATTTCTGTGGGCTATGTGTCTTTTTGCCTGCCTGTTGTGTATTGACTCTCTGGCCTTGGAGTGACAGGGGCTGAGAGGTTCAGTGGCTCCAGAGAGTCTGGATGAGTCGGCGGTAGGCTGAATAGGCCTGGTCTGCATTTGGAGTGGTGGGAGGAGTAGCAACTGCACCTGAATAGGGATCTGTCTGCCTTCCACAATGATGGCTCTGCTCCCCTGTGGTGTGTCTGGGGCCAGGACCTGCACTAACAATGGAGGTGGTTGTGCACTTGAAAAGGTATTTTAAAGTGCCCCCCAGAACTGGTTTGGACTGGCTCAGAGCCCTGGGCCAGGGGAGACCAAAGACACTTGGTAACATAAATATTGGGGCTGTGACCCCATGTCTGGTGGAACTCTGGAACTTGAAGCGTGGACGGCGGTCTGCCAGGAGGAACCGCCATGGGACCGAGCTGCTGCCTGAGGGGGGTTGGAGGGGCTGCCTTCTGCTGGGAGGCCCTATGTGCTGGCCTGCCTGTGCCCAGCTCTGCCCTAGTGGATTCCTGGGGAAGAGCGCAGCACTGCTTACTGGTTGTGCCTTGAAGAGGGAGACAGGCTGAGCACTGCATTTTTTTCTCATTGTCCTGTAGCCCTGGGCTTGCGGTGCTGCAGGATTCCTGTGCCCTGTGTGCTTCGGACCCTGTTCGCTGCACTGCACCCTTCCGCGCTGTGTCTGCCCACCAGGAGGATGTATGGGCACCTTTAATTGCCTTAAGCAGAGCCTGAGGAGTGGGCTCCCACCTTAGTCATGTCAGGCGCCTGTAGCGCCGTGAAGGGGGAACCCCGTGTGTGGTCGGAAGTCAGGCAGAGTCGAAAGCCTGGTTCCAGGCAGGGCTCCCACGAAGGAGGAAGATTCCAAGCCCGTTGGAGACTTCGCTCCATATTCTCAGGCCGTGAAGAGTCACCAGGAAGTCAGGCAGAGGACGCCTGACTGTGGGCGGGGTTCCAGTAAGGAGGAGGAGAGCCCCGCGTGTTTACTGAGGCGGTTGCAGCCGGGTCGAAAGTCTGCCTACAGCCTCTGGGGTGACGACTGGAGCCATTGAAAGCTCCGGACCCTGAGTGCCCC
The DNA here is from genome assembly GCF_964204655.1 of Triturus cristatus. Classification (NCBI taxonomy): domain Eukaryota; kingdom Metazoa; phylum Chordata; class Amphibia; order Caudata; family Salamandridae; genus Triturus; species Triturus cristatus. The sequence continues at coordinate 780,687,319 of NC_140582.1, forward strand.
AACGTGAAGAGGAGTCCCTGGGGACAAGACTCAGAAGGAGCCTGGAGCTGACCCCGGCCAAGGATACGGTCGTGGTCGGGGGAGTGGGCAGTCACACATTTGCTTTATGTTTGGGGATGATTGCGTTTAGTGACATCACTGGACGAGCCCAGTAGGGGCCCTGGATGGGCCACGACGTTTCTGCACTTTTTAAAGAGAGGGAACAGACTCCTGGAAGTGGAGATTTACTGCCTCACAGGACAAGGTGGGCCCAAATTACTTGCTGGTGCCTCATGTGTCTTACCTTACAGCATTAGCTCTGATGCAAATGTATATGAAGTGTACTCCTACCAGTAGTTACCGGGTGGAGACAACTGTAATGTTGGGGAACACGACATGTGCATTGTGGCAAGTGTTTACTGCGGTGCACTGTTGCTAATTCTGTGTATGTGCAATGTACTATGCTCAGTGCCGTTATTTGGTTTATGCATAATGTGTAATGCTAAAGTACAATGCTGCCAATAGTTATTGGTTATTCCCAAGTGTAATGGTATGACAGTCGCCCGGTTGGCCTAAGGATTTATGCAAATGCCTGTAAATACATGACAAGTGCCTGGTGGCACAGTATATATATGTGAGATGTTCTAATGTGATTTTATGATAATACAAAGGCAATTTTTATATAATCTAGTGTGGAGTTTCTTTTGTGTTGTGCTTAGTGTGTTGCTGCTGTGTGAGTATGTTACGCAAACGCTTTACACATTGCGTCTGGGATAAGCCTGACTACTCTGCCAAGCTACCAAGGAGGTTAGCGGGGGTTATCTTCAGCGTGTAACTCCCTTGCCCTGTCTAGAGTGGTTGTTTCTGCCTGGCTTAGGCGCATGCCCTGGCCAACCAGAAATCCCATTTCTAACAGGCTTCATAAGTGCTATTGTCATGATGGACCTCTGGGTGCCGATAACAGGCTGCAAGGAGGCCAGGTAAACAAAGAGTGAAATATGAAGTGCACCCCAGGAGAGTTCATGGTACTCCAGCATAACTCATGTAAGGGTATTGGTTTTAGTACTCACAAGAGAGTAGCTGGCACAGCAGGGATACGGCTGATTCACAGAGTGTATTGGTGTTGTTAAGTAAGTACAGCCTTTATGTAGTGCTGGATTGAATGGCAGACAGGAGTTACATAAATCAGGGATTTACCAAAGTTGTTTTGTCTGTATGACTGAGAGCTGGGTGAGTAGTGTTGTAAGTATGATTCTGAAGTGACTCCTGTGATGTCACCAATAGAGTGCTGATGCAGACGTGTAGAGAAGGAGGCTGGTGCGAGTAGGTATTTGAGGTGACAGTTGTTCTTGAGGAAGAGTGTGTCAGATGAGAGGGAGCTCAGGTGTCAGAAGAGAACCTACCATTTTTGAGCTACCCAGGATCTCTCTCAGGTGAGACAGCACAAACCAAGATGAACATCCTGTGTATCTTCCCAAAGCATTGTATTGCATCAGATGCTTATCGAATATTAACCAAAACTTATGGTAAAGCCTTACAGACCAAATTCAACATCCCTGAATATATGGGGTTCTTTTCACAAATTGCAATTTGTAGTACGTTTAGTAGCAATACAATAATACTACTAAAGTACCACAAAATACTATTCACAAACCTGCATGTGTAAATCTCCACCTCTCCAATCTTTTCTATGGGGAGATCCTCAAACATGTAAGTTTACTACTTGATAGTAAATGTGGGTGGGACTGAGGGAGTGGCTGGAAAAAGGAACATGCTTACTACTAAACGGAAAGGGCTTAGGGAGGAGTAAGGCTGGGGTGGGGAAGGTTAGAGAGGTGCTGTGGGAAGGACACACAACCACCCACAAAAGAGTAAGTCCATACATGGAAAAATCCAGTGGAGGCTCGCATAGGGCGTGCTACGAGGTGGTGAGGCAGGGGGAGGGGCAGGGTGCGGGGTAGTAAACTCAGACATACAACGGAACTTAGGAAAGTAATTATTGCGTTCCTCCGTTCCGTCGTATGTCCGAGTTTACTAATCCCCACCCTGCCCCTCCCTGCCCCGCCTCACCGCCCCGCAGCACGCCCTATGCGAGCCGCCACTTGAAAAATCAGTTTTTTTTTTTTTTTTAAAACCTTTATTGGGCGCGATTAAATCTGACACAGCTCGTCACCTACAACCTGATGGAACAGGCCGGGAGCGGTAGTGCAGTAGAATGAGTAGAAGACAGTGCATGACGATGAACAATAATTTAACACAGCTTGTACGCCTACAACCCTGAAGGGCCGGCAGCGAGTAAAAGCAGTTACTGCACAGAAATGCAAGGACATGTAGTGAGTAGTTGAGGTTTCATTTATCTATAATAAGCAACTTAGAAGCCACAGAAACATCAAACTTCAATTCCCTCCCAGGGTGTGTCCAACGCCCCCAACATGTGGCGGAAGGGACTGAGCGGTGCAGGGCCGCTGTCCAGCAAGGCGCACTGGAGAATGGAATAGGCGCACAAAGTGGCACACCGCAGCTCCGTATAGCCAGGTCAGTCGCGCTGGGGAGGGGGGAGTAATGTGAGCGAGTCAGGGAGCTAGAGCAAAGTGTCGCCATCTAGAACGCCATAGCGCACGGGTCCTTGAAGAAACAGGATCTCATTGGTTGGGGGGGGCAGGGGAAGCAAGAAGGCCTCCGGTCATCCATACCGAGCTTCCGATTCGGTGCACGCAGACACAGCCGAAAGCGCGCAACAAGGCAGGTTAGGGTGGGGGGGATTGAGCGCGAGGTTTGGTGCAAGGGGAGAGTGTGAGCGGGGGCAAGGCGATGCATCAGCCCGGACCGTCCGCAGGGGGAGACCCAGGCCCGCGCGGGGTAGGCAGCGCCTCTCCCTCCAGGTCCTCCCCAAGCTACCCCCACCGTCAGCCGACGCCTGAGAGCGGAGAAGGTATGTCGTGAGTGGTCCCCATAGGTCTTTGGGACGGGATCGGTGTGGCAGCAGGTCAGCATAATTGTGTAGATGTTCCTGCCAGGTCGTCATCGTGGCCAGCCAGGTCTTGAATTTGGGCGCTCGCCACCGTCCCCATCTGCACGCCACATGACGTTTAGCCAGTAATAATCCCAGCGCAAAAAATTTCCGGTGTGCTTTCAATGAGGGGCAGGAGCGGCCCAGAAGGGCAGTCATTGGGCACGAGGACACGTCCACCCCAACCATTATAGACAGGGCAGCGAATATTGCGATCCAGTACTCGGCCACGGGCCGACATGTCCATGCCAGGTGCATGAAGTCCGCTCCCGGCTGACGGCACCGAAGGCAGCGATCGTCATCCCGGAGGCCGAAGCGATGCAGTTTGGCCGGAGTAAAGTAAAGACGGTGTAAGTACTTGAAATGTAGTAAACGGAGGCGGGCATTGCCCGTCACAGCATTGGTGTGACTGCAGCTTTCCTCCCACTGGTCGTCTGTCATCGGTGCACCTAGATCACTGTCCCAGTCTGCCCGAGCCCTAAGTGGGGGGGGAGAAGGTGCCACCTGAACGTGTTTGTATAGCATAGAGACCACGTGTGTCGGGGCGGTCGCCTGGAGCAGGGCGTGCAAAGGTGCAACGACGTCCGGCTCATCCGGGAAATTAGGAGTGATCGCCCGAATATTTTGCCGGAGGCGAGTGTATAGGAATGTGTCCATCACCGACGGGGTGTTGTCTCCGAAGAAGTGGGGCGCAGCCCGAAAGGTCCCCAGGTGGTATAGGTCGCCCCATGTATGTATCGCCAGCCGTGTGAGCAACCGACGTCCAAGCTCCTCGCGGGTAATACTGAGTCTGGGGTCATGGGCCAGAGTCATTCGTGGAGAGTACAGAAACGTAACCTCCATACAGTCTGCCATGCGCTTCCAGGCCTGTACGGTGCAATCTACCGTGGTGGGGTCACGAGTCCCCATTCTGGACTCCGTGTATAAATATCCGGCAGGTTTCTCGGGTCTCATATACCCGTCTTCCACCGCCAGGTGTGCCATGAAGGGGGGGGGGTGAAACCAGTACACCGCAAAGTGGCCCTGGGCACAGTCATAGTAACGTTGGAAGTTCGGAACGTCGAGCCCACCCTGATGGTAGGGCAACATTAGTGTGCGCAGCCCGATCCGGGCTTGTTTCCCGCCCCAAACCAGGCGGGACAGCTGGGAATTGAGGGTCCGAAAGAAGTGTGCCCCAGGGCTATATGGAATATTGGTGAAAAGGTACAACAATTTGGGAAGTATTACCATCTTGATCAGGGAGATGCGCCCCGCCATGGACAGCGGAAGATGGATCCATTGCGAGATTTTGTCGGAGAGTTTGTCCATGGCCGTGCCATAGTTTGCTCTAAGAAGGGCGTCCCGGTTCCTGGTCACCTTAACCCCCAAGTAAGTTATTTCGTCCGACTCCCACAGCAAGGGGTAATCTAGCGGGAATCTCGTGGTACTGTCAGTCAGGGGGAATAATGCAGACTTCGCCCAATTGATCTGTATGCCCGATATAGCCCCGAATTTAGTCACCTCCCGCAGCAACAGGTTAAGATTGTCACGCGGCTTATGTACGTATAGCGTCATGTCGTCCGCATATAATGCAATGAGCAATTGTCGCTCCGGGTATATAAGAGAGCGGTGTTTATGGTGCTGGCGAAGTTTAGCCGCCAGCGGCTCGATAGCGAGGGCGAAGAGGACCGGCGAGAGGGGGCAACCCTGACGAGTTCCTCTGTGAATAAGGAATGGGGCAGACCGGGAGCCATTGAGCAGAACAGCCGCTTTGGGGCGGCAATACAGCAGCCGGATCCAGTCCAGGAAGCTGAAGGGAATCCCCATCCGCTCTAACAAGGCCAGTAAGTAGTCCCATTCGAGGGAGTCGAACGCCTTGGTGGCGTCCAGGAACACCGCAGCCGCCTCGCAGTGGGGGTCTATGTCTTGCATCACTGCCTGCAGGGTACGAAGATTGTGGGAGGTTGATCTATTCGGGACAAACCCGGCTTGGTCGGGAAGGACAAGGCGCTCCATCAGTAAGTTGAGCCGTGTTGCGAGGACCTTAGCGAGTATCTTACTGTCCGTGTTCAATAAAGAGAGGGGTCTATAAGAGTCGCAGTACTCCGGGGGCTTGCCCGGTTTCAGCAGGGAGGTGATGAGGGCCTCACGCATCGTCCCCGGTAGGATACCTGCCTCAAGGGCAGAATAAAACAGTTGCTTCAGAATAGGGGCAAGGACATGGATAAAGGCTTTGTAAAAATCTATCGGCAAGCCGTCCGAGCCCGGCGCCTTGCCTGACTTCATGGATATTATCGCGTCCTTAATCTCGTCTAGCTCCAATTCGTGGTGCAAAAATTTCTGCTGGGATGGGCCCAACCAGGCTATCGCGGTATCGTCGAGGTACTCCGTGAGTGCAATCGGGGTCCGCCTACCGGAGGCGTACAGTCTAGTGTAATGGTCCGTGAGGACTCGGAGCTGAGCAGGTGTGTCTCTCTGCGGGACCCCATGGCTATCCAGCAGAGAGGACACGTAATTATGATAGCGGGGTTGCCGCACCGCCGAAGACAGAGCTCTTCCAGGTCGGTCGCCCTCCCCGTACACCCTCGAAACATAAGGCTTCCACAGGAATTTGCATTCCTTAGCGGCAGCGTCTGTATACTCATTCAGTTTTTCTCTGAGGCGTGCTGCGATCCCCTGGTCTTGTGTGTTCAGCACCTGTTCACGCTCTAGTAGCAGCAGCTCGGCCTCTAATCTACGCACATCTCCGCGCAGGCACCTGAGGATCCCCCCACCCCTCGCAATGCACCACCCCCTCACAGTAACCTTAAAAGCCTCCCATACCGTAGTGAACTCGGTGACTGATCCAGTGTTGCGGGTGAAGAAGTCTGTGATGTCATTTTCCATTTCAGCATGGAACACTGAGTCCGTGAGGTGCGCGGGGTTAAGGCGCCAGCTGAGGTATGGGGACACATCAAGGGGAACGCGCAGGGAGACCAACACAGGGGAGTGATCGGAGAATGTGCGCGCTAGGTGATTCACATCGAGCAACCACGGGGTAAGGCCGGGAGATAGAAATATATAGTCGATGCGGGCCCAAGTGGAATGTACGGCAGAGTAGTGCGTGCCCTGCCGAAGGGAGGGTTGGAGGTGACGCCAGGCATCAGTCAGCCGATGTTCATCGGTTAAAGTAGCCAGGGCGCGCTGGGTATGCGAGTAGTGGGACGGTTGGGGGTGTGAGCGGTCCATGGCAGGTCGAAGTGCGGCATTGAAATCTCCACCCAGGACTACATGGGAGATGCCTAGTGTCTGTATCCTTCCCCACATGGTCAGTAGTGTCGTCGGGTCGTCAACATTGGGGCCGTAATAGCAAGCGAACAGTATTGTGTGAGAGTGGAACCTTCCCCAAATCATGCAATATCTGCCACAGGGTCCCACCTCAGTACCCGCCGGAATGAAACCCAGCCCGCGTCGCACCAGCACAGTCACGCCTCTAGCATAGGTTGAGTAGGACGAGAACACCCTGCATGCAGCCCAGCGTGACGCAAATGAGGGATCCCCTCCTGGCCGTAAGTGTGTCTCCTAAAGCATGGCAATGGACACTCCCTGCCTATCTAGGTATCCCAGGACCTGGCGCCTCTTTCTGGGGTCATTGAGCCCTCGGACATTCCAGGAGATCAGTTTAAGCTGTTGCTTAGGCCCCGTGTCCCCCACATCTTCCATCGCTCTCTGACCCGTAACGTGCCATAGTTGTTCACAGCATGGTACAACACAATGAAATAAGCATGACATTCATAAATGACCCTTCTGAGCACCTTCCCTTTTTCCCCGTCCCGCACAGACATCCCTCGTGTTTCAGTGGCTTGAGAACCATAACATAGAACTTGAATCCCTCCCACACCGGCAGCCCCAACTGGCCGGGAATCTTGGTCCCACCCATCCCTCCCCATCCCTAAAAACCCCAACCTAGGGAAAGAAAACAGTAAAGCATCCACCCGTACCCCGCTAGGGGGGAGGGCATATGGGGGCTCGCCCGTAGGGGGGGTAATATCTAGGGGCGACCCACCTGCCACCCATCTCCTCTCTTTCACCCACAAGAGTCCGGATGGCTAGTCCGGGCCCTTAGCGTGGGACGGAGGTGGGTGACCGAGCACTGAAGTAAGCAATCACCCATACAGACATGTATATTAATAAAGGGTTACCTCACCCGGTACATTTGGTAGTAGGAGCAGGAGATTCCTGGAGCTGCACATGTACGTTACCCTGATACCACCGCGAGTGCGGTCAGTCCTGCTGTCCCATTGGTGAGGGCGACCTGGAGCGCGCGGCGCCTCACCCCCTTGTGTCTCTGCTCCACCATGCCGCTTAAGGAAGTCCTCAACCTGTTGTGGTTGCTGAAAAAAGAGTGGTTTGCCTAAATGGGTAATTTTCAGTTCCGCAGGGTAGAGCATAGCATAGGGGATCTCACGGGCTTGTAGTTTCTTTTTGACGGCCGTAAACTTGCGTCGAGACTCTTGTACTGACGCAGTGAAGTCAGGGAAGAATGATAATGTCGCATTGCCGTATCGCACTGTACCTATCTCCCTTGCTCGGCGGAGCACCGCATCTCTATCCCTGTAGTTCAGGAATCGTGCGATAATAGGTCGCGGAGGGGCCCCAGGGGGAGGTCGAGCCGCCAGAGACCTGTGTGCCCTTTCAACGATCAAGTGTGGGGAGAAGGAGTCTCTACCAAATAACTCAATCACCAGGTTCTCGATGAAGGCCTCCATTTTCCCCGTGTTGGTGGTCTCCGCAAGGCCCAAAAGGCGGACGTTGTTTCGACGGGACCTGGCCTCTAAGTCCTCGTTCTTGTCCGCAATTAGTTTAAGAATACGGTCCATTTGCGATATCTGTTTGCCTGCAGAGGTGGCGCCGTCTTCCAAAGAAGAGATCCGCTCCTTGGTCTCCTGAAGTCGGGCATCATGTTGATCAAGTTTAGCCACGACCCCGTCTAGACGGGTAGTAATGGTGTCAATCTTGGAGTCAATAGTTGAGAGGCTCTGCTTCATGCCAAGCAGTAGAGACTTCCAGTCCTCCTCAGGGGCCACGACGGATGAGGGCCCACCGTCCGCCCCGGGCATCGGCGGAGGGGGGGTTTTCTTGGTCTCAAACGGCAGTCGGGACTGGCGGGTATCATTGCGCCCCATGGCGCGCCCCGATGAGGGTGGGGGCTCACCCCACTCCTCGCAACCGTACCCGAGGGGAGACCGGCTAAGGTTTGGGGGGAGTGCCGTCTCAAAACACCACGCAGAGTCCAACCGGGGCCGGGCAACAATCCGCAGCCCAAAGCCCAAAGGGGGGCCCCACTAGCATGGACCCCCCGGGAGCAGGCGGGCCTCAGCCCCCGGCAGCAGCGACCAGCACTGGAGAGATCCCAACGGCAGGAGTACGGGCACCCAGGACTCCGATGGGGGCGTGAGAGCAAGCGGGCCCGCCACCAGTAAGGCAATCAGCAAGAGCAGTGGGGGGAGATGGCCGAAGCCCGCAGTCGGCGGGAGGGTCCAGGCCAGCGGGATTAGCTGTCGTCAGGTGCAAGGGGGCCCTCCGTCCCAGAGCAACTCCTGGGTCCCCCCCAGTAGGGATGAGCACAGGCCACTCCGCGTCCCGCCACCGGGAGCTCAATCGTGCGTACCCCAGAGCCGAGGCAGGCGTCCTCCTCCCCGTGGTATGGATGGTGGCGCAGGGAAGAATAAGCGGTCAGCAGGGCCCAATAGGGCGACTCACACGCAGTGGCCCGCCGGGGCCCCAGGCACCCCCCAGCTCAGGGCTCCGTATCGTGGCCGGGTAGAGCAGCCAAGCCCCGGCCGACCAGGCAGACAGACGGGCCTCCCACGGCCCAGCGGCGGCCCAGTGTAGAAGGATGCCACGTGGCAGGCAGGGGCCGAGAGGCAGCAATGGCGGCGCTCCTCACCTCGCCCAACGGTCGCAGATCAAGACCGCACCAAGCAGCAGGGCACGGCCAGGTCGGGGGCTCCAGGGCAGGCCCCCTCCGCAGTCCTCCGGCAGTCCGCACGGCAGCGCAGCTCACCCCCAGAGCTCCGGAGTCGTCAGGCAGTCGCCGCGTCACCAGACCAGGGCAGGCCCCAAAGCCGCGGGATCCAGCAGTCCACGTCGCCGCTAGGCTCCGGGCAGCACGCAGGAAGCAGCCCCCGCCGGGCGAGACGCAGCCGACAGTGCCCTCCTCCAGCACGGGAGCACAGCGAGATGCACACCGCCGTGATCAGCAGGTTCCTCTGGATATTCCGGTGAGGTCTGTTAGCAGTGTAGTGAGGGCAGGATGGGTTGAAAGGATATTGAAGTGCCCGGTCGGGCAGGAGCCTCACGGTAGTGCGGCCATCTTGGTGCAGCGCCACCTAGCGCCCCCCTTGAAAAATCAGTTGTCTATTACTCCAGCTCAGAGCTGAAGTAAGTCCAGCACTACACATGGCCAACCACGGGCATCACTACTCCCTCCTATAAAATGCTACATTAAATTCGATCATTTAAATACTGCAAATAATACACCTAATAGAGGTTAAAAACCTTTTTTTTAATTTAAAATGTAATGTTTCATGTAAAATTAATGTAACATTATACTTTAGTAAACTTTTAATTCTTAATGCATTTTTTTAAAACGTATGGTGGGAATTTACGAAGTCGGGTAAACTGAATTACATTTCTTTTATGAATCTCTACTGCCACCTGGTGGTTCAGTGGACAAACTGTCCTTCAATTCACTCTGACTCCTTGTATTCTGATATCTGGACTAATCGGTGTATGCAATGGCACAGAAGATAGAATTGTGATCAGAGTTAATCAGTTCTCTCATTGTATTAGCTTGAGACGAACGTGAGACCCCAGTCCTGCTGCATATTTTTGGCGCGATGTGCTTTAAACCTTCACTGCCCAATACGAGACCCAACTCTGAAATGTATAACGTGCCAATTAGTATTTTCGCAACATTAATTTTAACGGACTCTCTAGAAATTTAAATTAAGGCGTACATTCATCCTGGCCTCATAAGCTTAATTTTTTGGCAGCATGCTCCGTCTACAAAATTCTTATGCCCAAAAGGTATTTTTGGAAGAAACATAAATTGTGTATTTTCTAAATAGATTCAATAACATATTGTCTCTTGCAGGTTTTCTTTAACTAATGATATATTTGCCCCACGTCTACTATTGAAATGTCCAAAATAAGGGGAATATCATCAAGGCGAGGCAATTGAATTATCGCCGCTTTAGCGTCTGTTTTCGGACGAAAAGCGGAGATAATTTTAGCGCTTTATCAGCAAGCTCTGTTATCGCGTGAATCCTTGCCTTAGCGCTCTTTACCATAACGCCCACCTTTGCATCACTAATGAGATGCAAAGTGAGCGTTCCGTCCCAAAATAACTGGAGAAATGTCGCTAACCGACATTTCTCCAATTATCAATGGGCACGCTAACAAGCATAGTGATAAGAAAAGTAGTGCTAACCACGGTTATTGCTACTTTCCTTACGCCTGCTTTTAGGTTGACTTAGCCATGATATCCAATGGAAGGTGGATATCATGGTTAAGTCTGCCCTGCCCTATCAGTAAGGTATCGCCAAATGTTGTGCGATTATCGCTGGATTTCCAGCCATAATTGCACATTTGGCAGCTTGCGCCTGGAATTTTATCGCTTTTGAGATAAGCGTTGCTGATAGCACGCTATCTCAGCAATAAAATTCAGCGCTAGCCGGCGATAATTATCCTCGCACTAAGCGCGCTGAACGATAATTATCGCCGGCTCTTGATGATATGCCCCCTAAATTCTTTAGCTACTGCTTGTTGAATGCCACAGTATTCAGGGACGATGCAGACATTTTAAACGCGCACGCCGCATGCCCAACAAATAGCAATTTGCATTTGGGCCGCTCGTTGTCAACGAATGGAAAAGCATTTTGGCCTTTGTCTCTTAAGTTCGATACCCTTTCGTGGTGTACCGACCGTAAGTCGTTTCCTTACTACCCCACGCCATCCCCCATGCGTGAGCCCTAGCAATGGTTATGTACATTAAACTAAAGGATCACGAGGCTGCTTTATATAAACAGAGGGGCATATCATCAAGGGCAATATCGCCACTTTAGCTGCACTTTTTGCCGCTAAAGCGGCTATATTTTTATCGCCCTATTAGCAAGCTGTTGCTAACAGCTGTTAGCGACAGTTTACTGGCAATATCGCCCCTTGTCAGCATGCCTCCCATCGCATCGCTAATGAGATGCAAAGGAGGCTTGCCTGACAAGACTCTCTTGGGAAAATATCGCTAACCCAGCTTCGTCATATTGACAAGGAGGGTTAGCGATGTTTAAAATCACGTTAAGTATGCCTTAAAGCAGGAATTTAACGCCTGTTAAATTCCTGACTAAGGCATACCTAACATGGGGGTGGATTGTGTGGCTAAGACCACAGGCCCTATCATCTAGGATATCGCCGTTTTCCACCATGGAAAACGGCGATATCCTGTGAGAAGTTGGCCTGGCATATGCTGGTCACTAGTTATAGTGGCCACCTTGCACCAGTCCAATTCGACTCTTGGTAGATACGTTTAAGACAACCTTTTAAAGAAAGCTATCCTAGTGGTAGCTGTGGAGAGCAGCCTTCAGGCTAAGTCTCTGAGGAATGTAAAGCAGCTTGTTTTACCTTATAATCTCTTGAATTACCAAATGAAAAGGACACCACACAGGTATATATATCAAATATATATGTATTTGTTCTTAGATACACTCTACTAATCTCTTTATGAGATTAGAACCCAGATACACATTCAAATGTCAACACTTCTCAATAAATTAAGCACAAATATGGCTGTAGCCCTAGGGGCGTACCAGACCATATACTAAGAAAATGGTTTAACAAACTCAACTTGCAAAATGAAAAGACCTAGGGCCTTGGGAATCGCTGGGGCTTCACTTCTGCAGTGTTAGCAGGTAAGTAATCAGCCCACGGGAGACGCGTGCAGTGTCTAAACACAGCCGCGGATTTGCTATTGGTTTCAATGGCACAAGTCGCGGTTTGTAATTTAAAGTTTTAGGGCACTTCGGAGAAGTCAACAAGCAAGCCACTTACAGGGTAAGTATTTCGAGGGCCAACACACACTTGGGCACCGGAGTGCACGAGTTACCTCACCCACGGAAGCCGGGTGCCTAGGTGTCTTTTGGTGTCGGGTCGCGATGCTGTTTTCAATGGAGATCACTGAAGACTTGCTGCTTGTGACGACTGGAGAGGTGTCCGCTGGAATCCGAAGATGGATTGAAGTTGAAGAGGACCTGAAAATTGAGGGGGTTCAAAGTCACTTGCCAGTGACCGGTGGCCAGCAGGATGGATGGCCAATGATATTGCGTCACTTCAGGTCGTCGATGGTGATTTGTCTCTTCGCTCACGAGGTCCAGGAGAGATCGACGATGACCAGCAGCTGGATTTGGTGGGTCCCACAACGTCTGCAGCTGATGACGGTGTCGGCAACCGGATTGGAGCCAACAAACCTTGGCAACTGCAAGTCTTGTGTGGAGTGAAGATTGAAGATGGTGCAGACCAGCAAGGTCTGATGGACTTACCCAGCAAGGGTCAGTGAGGGCAGGCCCTGAGCAACCAGGAGAGCCCTTGAAGTTGATAAGAAAGTCTTCGGGTGAGTCACTAGCCAACAGGCAAGCAACCGCAAAGACGCCTTTGCAGGAAAAGTTCCACAGGAGCCCACGGTCACTCGGGACGGGGTAGGCCGCTGATGTTTGGTACCAGACCTGCTAGGTACTTGGACTACAGATGGTCCAAAGCACAAGTTTGTAGAATGTTGTTTAGGGTTTGCACTCGAAATAAATCAGTGCATGGTTCCCTGGTATTGCTGTTCCTCGTCACTCGTGGGGTCCAGATGCCACAGCTTCGCTGGGGACTCAAAATGGCTGTCGAGAGGTCAGGAAATTTGCTTCAGGGGATGCAGGGACTTCGGACTCCGGCGGGAGCGGTGCAGTTTGCAAACGTTGATCAAGTTACTGGTGCCTGCCAAGCAGGGGAGTCACTCCTTGACTCCAAGGGAGATTCTTCAGTCTTCCAGAGATAGTGGAACGTCGAAGGGCCAGGATTCTTCTTTGTAGAGCGTCGTCCAGGTGTAATCTGAATTGCATTGGCAATGCTTGGTATCTTATAGTGAAGATAGGGGAGGGACTTGCTCTATGACCACTCCTCTAGGAGGGTCAGGGTAGTGGGTGGTTACACCCACTTCCCTTTGTCCAGTTTCGTGCCAGAGCAGGGGCAGGTAGCCCCTGAACCGGTTTGAGCTGGCATATGCACAGAGGAGCCTACTGCTCCCCCAGTGCAGGACTTCAAAGGCACTCTAAGAGTGCACCCACCCAGCTCCAATACACTAAATCCTGTCTGGGAGGTGGTAACACCTCCCTGTGACAGGATACCCTTTGTTGGGCTTCCTCCACTGCGAGTTTCGGTCAGCAGCAGGAGGGCAGCCCGGTGTCTGTGCTGGTGGCATCCATTTTGTGATGCCAGGTGTCAGGACTGCGGCACCAATTCTCTTCACGGAGGCAGAATGACGCTCAACTCCCTTGCCCCTTCTCCGGAACACACTGCATGTGAGCAGCTGCTCCAGATGGGGGAAAGGGGAATGGGACAGAGAAGAGACACTCGTGCTGGCCTGGACTCCCTCCTCAGTCAGGTGTAGATTTCCGAAGGCTACCTAATGCACAGAAGGGAACAATATATCAATCTATACCTCAACTTACCCCAGAATCCCTAATGGTTCTTATTCTCCCTTTTTCTGCCTACCAGGTTTCTGCAGGAGTTTCTGCCTCTCTTCTTTAGACCAGAGGTCCACTTCAGATTAAACCGAGTGATGACCTAATGCACAGAGGGATAAATGTACAGGTAACGTGATCCTATTCTAGTTCTCACACTCTCTTCTAACTGTGCTATTCTATCTCTTCTCTCTCTCTTACCTATTCTCTGGTCTTTCTATCGTTCACCTCTGTTCTGTTAGTACTTTGATGTAGTCCAAAAGATGAGTGCTCAGTTCATAAGGTTTCTCTGTTGGTCTATGACCAACTGTTCCGCAATTGCACTGCTTCACTGTTTGATAACGCGCAAAAAGGGACATGGAAAGGGAAACGGTAAGGAAAGAATAGGAAAAGCGCAAGGGAGGCAAGGAGTGCAGTGAAAGCAGGCTTGAACGCTTCTCAGTCACGCAATCCTAGATTGAAGTAAAGAGCAAGGAATTTGCTGCCACAAACAGTCTTGTGCTTACTTGCTTCTTGTCATAACCTGGTCTGTAGATATACTTCAGTCTCCTTCTCTCGACGGTAAGCCTACCGGAGTAAAGGAGACACTCAGTTACCTTGTCCGCTGTAGTTTCGTGTTCAGACGAAAGTCTGTATTTCAGGACTCAGCTTATCAACTTCTGTGAATGCCACTTCCAACTGATAGCAGCAATAGGTCTTCTCAGCCAGCGAGAGGGACTGACTGAGTTCTCTGACTGGGAACTTTCTTACACTACGACGCGTCAATTCTCAACTTAACGCAACTCGGAGTGTAAGGCAGGGAACCTTGAGTCCCTACCGTGTGAATACACGCAGGGTACAAAACTGGCGCTCTGACCAGAATTACTAGGAGTATCCAGAATACACAACCTCTCTCAGACTTTGGCGAATTGAAGTGCGCGGTGGAACGCTCTTCCACTGCGCGTGAAGTCTCACTTCCCGCGAGACTTAAAACTCCCACAGTACTGGGGTAAACTAGGCGGCCATCTTGTAATGGTCGACCTAACAGGAACGGTAGACCAACAATTGAAAAGAGAAGGCTTCACTATGACTCGATGTGTCTTCGGAGAATGATTAATTAGAGTAATGGCGTTCACATAGTTCCTGACAGTACCCCCTCTCAAGGACCGATCCATCGGTCTCGGTTTCAGAGGATGCTGTGTATGAAATCGTCTTATCAATTTGGGAGCATGAACATTCTCAGCCAGTTCCCAAGACCTTTCTTCTGGTCTGTAACCTTTCCAGTCTATCAAGTACCATAAATTCCCCCTACTCCTCTTTGAATCTAGAACCCCTTTTACTTCATACTCTAGGTGCTCGCCCAACATCAGAGGGGGTGGAGGTTTCTCTAATCGGAGATTAGAAGCTGTTTTCTTCAAAAGGGACACATGGAACACGGGGTGAATCCCCAACTTAGTAGGTAATTTTAGTTTGACAGTGACTGGACCAAGTATTTGTTCAATTGGAAATGGGCCTATGAAACGAGGCTGAAATGTTCTATTTCCTTTCAGTCTAAGATGCCGTGAAGACAACCATACTGAATCTCCCACTTGATACTGGGGTGCCTTTCGTCTGTGCTTATCTGCCTGTCTCTTGTAGCCCTCCTTTGCCTTCAAAAAATTGGACACTGCCGACTTACGAGCTGAATTTAACTCTGTCAATAGATTGCTGACTGCTGGGACCCCAAAATCTCCTTGACTACAGAAAGGATTTGGATGCCGCCCATAGTTAAGGAAAAAAGGAGAATATCCTGTGGAAACATTTTTTGCGTTGTTATGCGCAAACTCTGCCTTCCATAACATTTCTGACCACTGACCACCCCGATCCAGAAGGAACAGACGTAAATACTGTTCCAACTCTTGATTCACCCTCTCCGTCTGGCCATCTGTCTCAGGGTGATAACTGGTAGAATGTCTGTCCTCCACTCCCAATCCTCTTAAAAATGCCTTCCAAAAGTGATACACAAATTGGGGGCCTCTGTCGGAAATCACTATCTTTGGGACACCATGAATCCTCACTATGTTTTCCCAAATGAGTCTGGCTAACTCGGCAGCTGAAGGAACCCCTTTAACCGGTATAAAATGACTCATCTTGGTAAAGGTGTCGACTACTACCAATATTGTGTTATACCCCTTACTCAATGGAAGGTCTGTAATCAAATCCATCGTGACAGTATGCCAAGGTTGATTGGGTGTAGACAAAGGTTGCAAATAACCTTGAGGAGCCTGCCTACTTGATTTCCCCCTGGCACAGAGTTCGCAGGCTGCCACATACTCTTTAATCTGAGAATTCATATTGGGCCACCAAAAATATCTCTGAATAAGGTCAATGGCTTTCAAAGTTCCCTTATGGCCAGCTAGAGGATGATCATGGCAGTCTTTCAACACTAGTTCTTGAATTTTAGTAGTTGGTAAATACAGTGCTCCATTCCGATACGGTAAAGAATCTTTGATGATTCTGCCTTCTTCTTGACTAACCCACTTAGCCATTTCTGCTGCAGACATCTGTTTACCGACTTCTTCTTGGTACGCTGCCAGAGATAAGGTGCACACAAACTTAGATGCTGGAATAATAGGCTGCGGGGTAACAGAATGTTCAGTGCTTTCTGTTTGAATCCTGGACAAGGCATCCGCCTTGCCATTCTTGTTTCCCGGCCGATAAGTAATCACAAAGTCAAAGTCTGTGAAGTACAGGGACCAACGCAGCTGACGCGGAGTTAAAGTTCTCGCAGACTTGAGGAATTGGAGATTTTTATGATCTGTATACACGGTGATTGTGTGTCTAGCTCCAAGTAAATGATGCCTCCACTCCCCAAATGCATCCTTTACTGCCAACAGTTCTTTTTCAGCAATTGTGTAGTTTATCTCAGCAGGATTTAATTTTCGAGAGTGATAGGCCACTGGATGTAGTTGCCCAGTTAATTTGTGACGTTGGGACAAGACTCCCCCTACAGCTTGGTCTGAAGCGTCGGCTTCCACAAAGAAGGGTTCAGCGGGATCTGCATGGAGTAAAATGGGTGCCGTAGTAAAACTGTTTTTGAGGAAACTAAAGGCTTCTTCAGCCACCTCTGACCACTGGAACTTAACTCCTTTCTTCAGTACTCTGGTAATTGGAATGATTTTCTGAGAAAACCCCTGGATGAATCGTCGATAGAAATCGCGAATCCCAAAAATCGTTGAATTTCCTTTATATCCTTGGGCGAGGGCCAATCAGCAACTGCTTGCACCTTTTTCTTCTCCATCGTAATGCCTCCGGGAGACAGCACGAATCCCAAGAACTCCACAGTCTGTACACTGAAAGCACACTTTTCCAGTTTTACATATAATTTGTGCTTATGTAGTCTTTCAAGGACTGTTTTGACATGGTGAGGATGTTCCCGAGGATCCTTGGAATAAATTAAGATGTCATCCAAATATACTGCAGCGATTCGATCCACCAAATCGTTCATGATGTCATTAATAAAATGCTGAAAGGCCGCCGGAGCATTACATAAGCCAAATGGCATCACTTGGTACTCAAAAAGCCCAAACTTGGTCCTAAAAGCAGTCTTCCATTCGTGACCTTCCTTCATACGAATAAGATGGTAGGCCCCACGAAGGTCCAATTTGGTGAAGATCTTGGCATCCTTCAACTGATCTAGAAGGTCCGAAATTAAGGGTAGAGGATAACGGTTCTTAACAGTGACTCGATTGATTGCTCGATAGTCAATACAGGTCCTAAGAGATCCCTCCTTCTTAGGGATGAAAAAGAGTGGAGACGACACTGGGGACTGGGATGGTCTGATAAATCCATTAGCCAGATAACGATCAAGATATTCTTTGAGATAGCCGTTCTCTGCTTCTGTCAAGGCATAAATCCGACTACAAGGTAGCGTGGCCCCTGGTTCAAGATCAATAGTACAGTCATAGGGACGGTGTGGTGGGAGCCTCTCTGCCTCTTGCTCACTGAAAATTTCTTGGAATCCTTGGTACTCTATTGGAATTTTTGAGGTGTTGACCACTCCGATAGCTCCTCCACCAAACGATAACAATGTGGATAAAGAAGGCTCCAAGGCTGGAGTAGGACCAGCGAAACAGTGCTCTGTACAGAATGATGAGTCCATCTCAACTGTGCGATCCTCCCAATTGATTGTAGGATTATGCAAGGAAAGCCAAGGAAGCCCCAAAATGATCTGAAATTGCGGAGCATCAATCAAATTGAATTGAATGGTCTCTTGATGACCATTTGATTGAATTAATTCCAATTCTTCTGTGTGATGGGTAATTGGGCCAGAAGAGAGATTAGTTCCATCGACTGCTCGAACTGATTCTTTACATTCCTTGCGTATTGCTTGAATTCCCATCACTTTGGGGTACTTGATATCACAAAAGTTGCCAGTGGCTCCAGAATCATAATTGCCACACCAGAAATCTCCTGTTCACGAAATTTTAGAACCATTGATAAAATCAAATGCGGGGTCTGAGTCTGCAAAGTGTTCATGATATGATGAATCTTTGGAGTCGGGTCTTCAACTTTCACCACCTGAGCGACTCCGCCTACAGATGGTTTTACAAGTTTCCCGAGTTGGACAACTTAGGCTTTTTTGGGCACTCTCTCACAAAATGCCCCGCTCCTCCACAGTACATACACAGTTTCTTTAATCTCCTCTGTTCTTTCTCCTCTTTGCTGAGGGGTCCACGAATTGACCCAATCTGCATTGGTTCACTTTCGGCACCACCGCCCGAAGACTTGCTAACTTCGGATCTTGTTCGCTCAAATCGTGGGACATTCCAACGGAAATCCTTTGTCTTCTTTTCTCCTCTTCTCTCAGAACTTCTAAAGTCGATCTCTAAAACTAAGTCCACTAATTCTGAATAGTTGGTGGGTCGATTTGGAATCTGTGCCAAGGTGTCTTTAATATCATCTCTCAACCCCCGATAGAATAAGGCTGCTCTTTTCTCCTCTGGCCAATTAGTTTCTACCAGTAATTTATTGAACTGTGTTAGATATGTGATTAAATCCCTGTTCCCTTGGCGCAATTCTAATAACTCATTATCCGTAGCCTGGGACACTCTACGTCTATCAAAAATTCTAAGGAATTCTGCCTTAAAATTGTCCAAACTGTACAAGAAGGGGTTGTCTCAGGCAACTAAGGGCATGGCCCAATTTGCTGCATCCCCCCCAGGTAGGATAAGATAAATGCTACCCGTGACTGAGCATCAGGGAAGAGATTTGCACGACACATGAAGTGTAAGGAACATTGAGTGAGAAAGAGCTGGGCCTTTTGGGGATCTCCACTGTATCTTTCTGGGGGAGCTAATGGGATAATGGGAGAAACTGAATGAACCACCTGAGCTACTGTGTGAGGGTCTTGATGGGGGAGTGAACTACTTGAAAGTTTTTGAGCAGAAGACGCTCCAGCAGAAATTTCACTAACTCTCTGAGATAATTGAATGGTTTCCTGCCTAGACATTATTACGTCTTGTCTTAAGGTTTTATTTTCTTCCTTCAAGACCCCTAGATCTCTCTGAATCCCCTCCAACATTTCTCCCAAGGCTTTTAAACTAAACCCCTCTGCCATTCTACCCAGGTGAAGAACACTTCTTTTGGGCACTTCAATCTGTCAGGACTGCGGCACCAATTCTCTTCACGGAGGCAGAATGACGCTCAACTCCCTTGCCCCTTCTCCGGAACACACTGCATGTGAGCAGCTGCTCCAGATGGGGGAAAGGGGAATGGGACAGAGAAGAGACACTCGTGCTGGCCTGGACTCCCTCCTCAGTCAGGTGTAGATTTCCGAAGGGTACCTAATGCACAGAAGGGAACAATATATCAATCTATACCTCAACTTACCCCAGAATCCCTAATGGTTCTTATTCTCCCTTTTTCTGCCTACCAGGTTTCTGCAGGAGTTTCTGCCTCTCTTCTTTAGACCAGAGGTCCACTTCAGATTAAACCGAGTGATGACCTAATGCACAGAGGGATAAATGTACAGGTAACGTGATCCTATTCTAGTTCTCACACTCTCTTCTAACTGTGCTATTCTATCTCTTCTCTCTCTCTTACCTATTCTCTGGTCTTTCTATCGTTTACCTCTTTTCTGTTAGTACTTTGATGTAGTCCAAAAGATGAGTGCTCAGTTCATAAGGTTTCTCTGTTGGTCTATGACCAACTGTTCCGCAATTGCACTGCTTCACTGTTGGATAATGCGCAAAAAGAGACAGGGAAAGGAAAACGGTAAGGAAAGAATAGGAAAAGCGCAAGGGAGGCAAGGAGTGCAGTGAAAGCAGGCTTGAACGCTTCTCAGTCACGCAATCCTAGATTGAAGCAAAGAGCAAGGAATTCGCTGCCACAAACAGTCTCGTGCTTACTTGCTTCTTGTCATAACCTGGTCTGTAGATATACTTCAGTCTCCTTCTCTCGACGGTAAGCCTACCGGAGTAAAGGAGACACTCAGTTACCTTGTCCGCTGTAGTTTCGTGTTCAGACGAAAGTCTGTATTTCAGGACTCAGCTTATCAACTTCTGCGAATGCCACTTCCAACTGATAGCAGCAATAGGTCTTCTCAGCCAGCGAGAGGGACTGACTGAGTTCTCTGACTGGGAACTTTCTTACACTACGACGCGTCAATTCTCAACTTAACGCAACTCGGAGTGTAAGGCAGGGAACCTTGAGTCCCTACCGCGTGAATACACGTGAGGGTACAAAACTGGCGCTCTGACCAGAATTACTAGGAGTATCCAGAATACACGAACTCTCTCAGACTTTGGCGAATTGAAGTGCGCGGTGGAACGCTCTTCCACTGCGCGCGAAGTCTCACTTCCCGCGAGACTTAAAACTCCCACAGTACTGGGGTAAACTAGGCGGCCATCTTGTAATGGTCGACCTAACAGGAACGGTAGACCAACAATTGAAAAGAGAAGGCTTCACTATGACTCGATTTCTCTTCTGAGAATGATTAATTAGAGTAATGGCGTTCACAGAGTTCCTGACACCAGGGCTCTAGAAGATTTCTACCATTTGGTACAGTGGGTACATGTCGTCCCCTCTAGAAGGGTGGGATCATACTCCCACACCAGTTACTGGTGTGGGTGTATGATTCCAAGTTGTTTGACACCAAACACAACATGTTTTGATGCAGTCATTCCAAAGTTAGCATTTACCGCAAGGTTATAATGCACTTAAGAGTATATGGTTTAACCGCATCCACAAACAGCAGTAGAGAATAGACTCTGCTAGCTGCAGAGGAGTCCTGCTCAGGCAGAAGCACCCCCTCACATGGTAAACCAAGCACCCTGCCCTCAGGATTGTTAGGGCCTGCTAGAGGGGTGACTGATAGGTTTATATGTGTGTGTATGGTGAGATATAGGAACCTATACCTCAGTTAGGAGTGCTAACACTACCTCACACAGGCTGCAGTAGCAGGCCTGTGGTGTCAGATTGTGAATGCTTCCCAGGGGTGGCATAATACATGCTGCAGCCCCTTGTAGGCCTGTGAAGTACCAATGGCCTAGGTACCTAAGGTACCATATACTAGGGGCTCATAAGGTACCACAGTATCCAATCACTAGTGCATCTAATATGCACGCCAAGTTGTTTTAGAGAGATCAGTGAGACTGGGTCCCTGATTAGCAGGGACCCAGCCAGACTATAGTCAGAAACCAGTGTATACATCAGAAAAAAGTGGGGGCAACATAAGTGCAGATCCTACTCTCCTACACAACCCCCCCCCCCCAAACGCAGGGACATTAAACTAACCTTGACCAGTTGAGTCTTCATGTTCTAAGTGGAAATATCTTGAGAGTCCATCTGCATTGGCATGTTGGGTCCCAGGTCTATGTTACACTTTATAGTCCATCCCCTGTAGGGAAATGGACCACCTGAGCAGTTTAGGATTTTCACCTTTCATCTGTTTGAGCCATAGGAGGGGCTTATGGTCAGTCTGAACTATGAAGTGAGTGCCAAACAAGTATGGCCTCAGCTTCTTCAGGGCCCACACCACAGCAAAGGCCTCCCTCTCAATAGCTGATCAACGTTTCTCTCTAGGGGTCAGCCTTCTGCTTATGAAAGCTACTGGCTGGTCTTGACCTTCATCATTAAGTTGAGACAGTACAGCTCCCACACCCAGCTCTAAAGCATATGTTTGGACAATGAACTTCTTTTTGTAATCTGGACTCTGTAAGATGGGGGCAGTGCACATTGCCTGCTTGAGGTCATCAAATGCCTTTTGACAGCTAGCTGTCCACTGAACCTTTTTTGGCATTTTCTTGGAGGTCAGATCATTTAAGGGGGTCACTATAGATCCATATCCCTTAACAAACCTCCTGTAATACTCAGTCAGGCCCAAGAAGGCTCTCACCTGTAACTGGGTGGTTGGAGCTACCCAGTCCACTATGGTCTGGATCTTGCTCTGCAATGGTTGAACCTGGCCTCCACCTACAAGGTGGCCCAGGTACACAACCTGACTCTGCCCTATCTGGCACTTAGTGGCCTTGATAGTGATGCCTGCTTTCTGCAGGGCCTCCAGTACATTCCTGAGGTGGACCAGGTGATCCTGCCAGGTGGAACTAAAGACAGCAATATCATCAAGATAAGCTGAGCAATAGGTTTCCATACCAGTCAGAACTTTATTCACCAACCTCTGAAATGTGGCAGGTGCATTCTTCAAACCAAAGGGTATTACCACAAAGTGATAGTGCCCACCAGGGGTCGAAAATGCTGTTTTAGCCTTGGCATCCTCAGCTAACTTGATTTGCCAATAGCCTGCTGTAAGGTCAAATGTACTGAGATACTTGGCTGAGGCCAAAGAGTCTATTAGTCCATCTGCCCTTGGTATTGGGGAGGCATCAGTCCTGGTGACTGCATTGAGGCCCCTGTAGTCAACATAAAACCTCATCTCTTTCTTACCACCCTGGATGTGAGGTTTTGCGACAAGGACTACTGGGCTAGCCCAAGGGCTATCTGAGGGCTCAATAACACCTAGCTCCAACATTTTCTGGACTTCAGTCCTGATACAGTCCCTGACATGGTCAGGTTGCCTGTAGATTTTACTCTTTGCAGGCAGACTGTCTCCAGTGTCCACCTCATGGGTGCACCAGGAAGTCTGACTTGGGGTCAGGCTAAACATATGTCTAAACTGCTGTAGCACTTGTCTACATTCAGTTTGTTGATGTTCAGTGAGGCTGCTTGCCAAAGCAGCACCATCAACTGGCCCATCATCAGGGTTCT
Organism: Triturus cristatus; assembly: GCF_964204655.1. Taxonomy (NCBI): domain Eukaryota; kingdom Metazoa; phylum Chordata; class Amphibia; order Caudata; family Salamandridae; genus Triturus; species Triturus cristatus. The sequence goes on from NC_140582.1 coordinate 780,710,272, forward strand.
GTGAGAGCAGGTCAGGGAGAGGGTCACTCTCCTCCTCCTGGTCCTCATCAGTTGCCATGAGCAAGCTCATGTCAGCCCTGTCCACATATGCCTTAAGTCTGTTGACTTAAGGCATATGTGGTGACCTCCCCCTTCTTTTCAACAATTGTATGGGGGCCACTCCATTTGTCCTGGAGAGCTGCTGGGGCCACAGGCTCCAACACCCACACTTTCTGGCCTGGCTGGTAAACAGTCAGGACAGCCTTTTGGTCATGCCAAGCTTTTTGGAGTTCTTGGCTTGCCTCAAGGTTTTTAGTGGCCTTCTTCATATACTCTGCCATCCTGGAGCGGAGACCAAGTACATAGTCCACTACATCTTGTTTGGGAGGTTTGAGAGGTAACTCCCATCCCTCCTTCACCAGACATAATGGTCCTCTAACAGGGTGCCCAAACAGAAGTTCAAAAGGGCTGTAGCCAACCCCCTTCTGAGGAACCTTCCTGTATGCAAACAGAAGGCAGGGAAGTAAAAGGTCCCATTTTCGCCTAAGCTTCTCTGGGAGTCCTTTAATCATTCCCTTTAGGGTTTTGTTGAATCTCTCAACTAACCCATTGCATTGTGGGTGATAGTGAATTTGTAGTTTACACCACACTCCTTCCACATTGCAGTTAGATATTCTTACATAAAGTTAGAACCTCTGTCAGAGATGACCTCCTTAGGGAAACCCACTCAGGAGAAGCCTCCAATGAGGGCTCTTGCTACCACAGGAGCTGTGGTAGTCCTTAGGGGTATAGCTTCTGGTTACCTGGTGGCATGATCCACTACCACCAGTATAAATCTGTGCCCAGATGCAGTTGGTGGGTCAAGGGGACCAACAATGTCAATCCCTACCCTTTCAAAGGGAACCCCCACCACAGGTAGTGGTATCAGGGGGGCCTTTGTGGTGCCACCTGTCTTGCAACTGGCTTGGCAAGTGACACAGGAGCGGCAAAACTCCTTGGTGTCTTCAGACATGTGTGGCCAATGAAAATGTGGTACAAGCCTGTCCCAGGTCTTGTTTTGGCCCAAGTGTCCTGCCAATGGGATATCTTGTGCTAGGGTCAAGAGGAACCCCCTAAACTTCTGAGGAATTACCAACCTCCTGGTGGCTCCAGGGGTAGGATCTCTAGCCTCAGAATATAGGAGCCCCTCATCCCAATATACCTTATGGGACCCACTAGCACTCCCAGCAGCCTCAGCAGCAGCCTGCTGTCTGAGGGGTTCAAGAGTGGGGCAGCACTGTTGCTCTTTGCTCAGATCTTCCCTGGAAGGTCCCCCTGCCCCCAAGAGCTCAACCTGACCAGGCTCAAGTTCCTCTGGGGCAGTTCCTTCTTCAGGCTCTGCTTCTCCTCCCTCCGGAGGGAAATCTGAGACAGAGGGGAAGGCCCTGCCTTAACCCTACTGCTCCTCCTCTTGGGTAGCATCTGGTCCATAGTTTCAGGATCCAGAGCTGGTTCAGCTTTATGCATTTTGGCTTGTGACCTGGTCACAGCAAATACCTCTACAGGTATGCCCAACACTCAGCATGAGTCCATAATTCTACTTCAGACCAGGCTGAAGTCTCCAGATCATTGCCCAACAAACATTCGACAGGGAGGTCTGCACTGACTACTACCTTTTTGAGGCCAGTTACCCCTCCCCAGGAGAAATTCACAACTGCCAGGCTATGGTTGGTCCTGGTGTTGCTTGCATTGGTTACCTGGTACATTTCACCCACGATGATCTGTGTAGGGTCCACTAGGTCCTCTGCCACCATGGTGACACTAGCACCTGTGTCCCTAAATGCCAAAGACTGTTTGCCATTTATGATAGGCTGCTGTTTGTATTTGCCCAGATTACTGGGGCTCACTAGGAAGGACATATCAAGGTCTCCCTCACATACTAGCAATGCCTGTGTTAGTACTCTGACTAGGCCAGAGTCCACATCAGAACCCAGGGTCAACCCTGCTACACCCTTATTCTGAGTATTACCTCCACCAATGACTGCACTAGGGGGAACAGTTGCCTTAGGGGCTGGAGTGGTGGTGGTTTGGTCTTTGGACTTTGTACAGTCAGAAGTCCAGTGCCCTTTCTGTTTACAGAATTTGCACCAGGGCTTCTTTTGGCCTTTTCCCTTTGTAGATTGTGACTCCCCACCAGTTGCAGATTTTTGGGGCCCTTGTGAAGACTTCTGATCTTTAGATTTATCCCCACCTTTCTCTGAGCCTTTAGGATCTTGCTTCTTAGTGTCACCACCTTGGTTCTGTTTTTTCTGCCTCACCCTGGTTCTGACCCATTTGTCTGCCTTCTTTCCCAATTCTTGGGGAGAGGTCAGACCAGAGTCCACCAGGTACTGATGCAACAACTGGTTCTGGCAATTACTTTTTTGAGATAAGCAAATTTTTATTTATTTCTAGAAAGCAAAGTCAAGGATGACATACAACAATTTGTTGAACTTGGCATCAAGAAAACCAGTCATAAAAGCATTGACAAGCCATTGCAAGACCCACCCCTCCACCCCCGTCCCCCGCCCCCCACATTCCCCACCCCTTAAAGAAACAGACCCCCAAGCCATTTCCCCCATACTTTACGGAATTTTTTGGGGCAGCCCCGAGCAGCATACAAAGACCGCTCCTGAGCGGCACACCAGTCCACACCTCTTCTCCAGGTAGCACCCCTGGGCGGGCCCGGCTGTTTCCACACAGCCGCGATATCCCTTTTGGCCACCATTAGGGCAGTGGTTAGAAAGTACTTGTCGTTATGGGACCCGTCTAGCCCATCCGTTATGCCCAGCAGAGCCATTCTTGGGTCATGGGGGACCTCCCATCCCAGGACCTCAGTTAACTCAGCTTCAATCGCGGCCCAATAGCTCTCCAAGCGGGAACAAGACCATACCATGTGGAAGAAGTCTGCCGGATCTACCCCACAGCGAGCACATGAGGCGTCCAGGCAGAGGCCGGCACGATATAAGCGGTCCGGGGTCAGGTAAGCAGCGTGGAGGTAGTAAAGCTGGATGAGCCGCAGCCTATCGGAAGTGGTAAGTGATCTGGGTGCCATAAGGGCGTCCCTCCAGTCAGCATCATCCAGGGGACCCACCCAGGTCTCCCATCGTTGTTTCAGACCGCTCCAATCCACCGGGGTATTGTTGATCAGAGATTTTTAGATGCGGGATATACCCCCTTCCCCAGACACCCCAACATCACCTGAGCCTCAGGCGGGCTATGGGCTGGCAACCTGGAGTCCAGAGGGACATGGGCCTGGATCGCATGACGCAGCTGAAGGTACTTATAAAATTGTGAAGAGTGCAAAGAGAAGCGGGTCTGAAGCTCCTGGAAGGAACACATATGGCTCCCCCGCCAGACATCCCCCAAGTTGGAGATCCCGAGTAGGTCCCACCGTCTAAATCCTTCGAGCCCCGCCACCTCCCGCAACCAAGTCCCGTGCCAAAGTGGTGTGAGCAACGTAGTCCTTCCCGACCAGCAGGTATGCCGCAAGGTGGCGCGCCACGCCAGAAAGGGGGCCCGCACAACATCCGGAAGCGACCGGGAAACCGTCACCCCATAGAGCATGTTTTGGATAGAGGAGAACCCGGTAAGCTGCACCTCGAGCCTGTAGGCCGGATCCTCCCACCCGGCCGAAAACCAGTTGTGAATCACCAGCAGCTGGGTGGCCAAATAATACAGGTAAAGATTGGTCATGCTCAGGCCACCGTCGTACGAGGGGACCCGGCAGCGATCTAAGGCCAACCGGGGCCTGCCGCCGACCCAAAGGAATTTAGTAGCCATCTTATCCAGTTCCCAGAACCACGGGCGTGGAAAGGGGCACGGAGTGTTTTGTAACATGTATAAGAACTTGGGGAGGACCATCATCTTATAGAGGGCGACCCTACCCAACGGGTTCAACGGGAGTGACTGCCATCGAATCAGATCTGATCTGGTCTTGTTGACCACAGAGGCCACATTGAGGGCCCAGCAGAGTTCTGGAAGGAGGGTGACCCAGATCCCCAGGCATTTAAATGATAGCCGCCGGAGGTGAATGTCAGATTGCCAGTCGAAACACTCCCTCGACGGGTGCAGCGGGACCAGCACGGATTTCTTGGGGTTCAGATGAAGACCCGACGCGTGACCAAACCGACGGAGAACCCGGCGGACCCGGGGACCCGAGATCGCCGGATCAGAAAGATAGAGAAGGACATCATCTGCGTAGAGGGCAATTTTGTCAGGGATCACACCGGGCCACTCCCACCCACGGATAATGGGATCCGACCGGATCAGCACAGCCAGTGGCTCCATGGCCAGAGAGAAGAGGATGGGTGAGAGCGGGCAGCCCTGTCGCGTCCCCCGACCAATGAGAAACGGGCGGGATAGAGCCCCATTGACCAACACACGGGCACGTGGACTCGCATACAGAACACCGACCATCGCGCGGAACCGTGGACCGAAGCCCATTCGCTCCAAGATATCACCCAAGTAGGCCCACCCCACCGAATCAAAGGCTTTTTCAAAGTCGACCAGCAGAAGGTCCAGATAGGGGGAAAGGTGCCCTCGGTGTGCCAGGGCAAGGTGCAAGCGCCGCAGGCAGTGTCTAGTCCCCCGGTCGGGCATAAATCCACATTGGTCCGGGTGGACCAGGGAGGTAAGAGACGGGCGTAACTGCTGCGCAAGAATCGTGGCATAGATCTTGAGTTCGGTATTAATGAGGGATATCGCCGGTAGTCGGAGCAGGACTGGGACGGGGGCTGCGTCTTGGGAAGGACAACTATGGTAGCTGTGTCAGTTTCAGGCAGGAATGAGCCCTTCTCCACCACTTCTGCAAACAGGTCCCGAAGTCTCGGGGCCAGGGCCTCACGATAGTGAGCATAGTATTCCTGTGGGAATCCATCCGGTCCCGGGGTCTTCCCGGGCGCCAGGCGGCTAATCGCCTCCTCAATTTCCTGCAGCGTAATGGGCAATTTGAGGGACTCACAACTCTCCTGTCCCAGCCGCCCGAGCGTCGTCCCGTCCGCCCCCAGCAACTCCGCAAGGGAGATCTCGGACACCCGGGGTCGGTATAACTGGGAGTAGTAGTCAGCAAAAGTTTGGGCCATTGCCACCGAGACCGTGTGGGTCCCGCCCGCAGGATCTGTAATGGCAGGAATGATCCTGCCCGCCCGGGGGTAGGTGGCCAGCCGGTGGAGGAGTGTACCATTCTTATCTCCCCATCCATAGACCCGGGCCACTGAGGATCGCCACAGAGTCTTTGCCGGCTCCAGAGAGTGTAGGCGGATCTCTTCCCGTAGAGAAGCCAGGCGGCGCGCCCGTGTGGCGTCCTCCAACACCCCCTAATTTCACTCGAGCTCCAAAGCTTGGGCTTCGCAAGCCGCGAGTCGTTGGGTTTGTGTACGTCGCTGCAATTGCACATGCCCCTTAGCAGCCCCCCTAATAGTCGCCTTGCCTGCCGCCCAAAGGATGGCAGAGGAGGAGACGGAGCCCGCATTCTGAGAATAATACTCAGCAATCTCACCACCAACCACTTTCCGAAAGGCTTTGTCATGAAGGAACCAAGCGTTCAGAAGCCACATCGGGCGGGCAGAAAGGGGAGGAGGGTCAAGAGCAAGCTGCACCGGCGAATGGTCCGAGAGGGCTCTCGGGAGGATGCGCGCATCCTGCACCCCCGCGCATTCGGTGGACGGAACGAAAATTAGATCGATCCGGGCATGGGAGTGGTGCGCCGCCGATGTATGGGTGTATTGACGGGTCTGTGGGTGCCAAATCCTCCAGACATCACACAGGCCTTGAGATTCCGCCCAGTTCAACAGCTGCTTCGCGCAAGCGGCGCGGGTGATGGAGATCGGTCCCGTAGAGTCCAGGTGGGGCGCGTAAACGGCATTGAAGTCTCCTCCTAGGACGAGTGAGCCCGCCGGGAGCATCGGGAGGAGGCCCGTGGCGTAAGAGAGGGCCGACGGTAAGAGGGTTGGTGCTGCATAAAGGGACAGCAAGGTGAGGGGTCGCCCCTCGAGAGTACAACAAACCGCCACCACCATGCCCTGGGGGTCCAAGTGCACCTGGGCCAAGATGAAGGGAAAAGACCTGCGGAGCAAGATTGCCACCCCCCGGGATCCCCTCGCAAAACCGGAGTGCCACACTCTATCATAGCCATAACGGGTGAGAAAGGGACATTTATTGCCGAGAAGATGGGTCTCCTGGAGAAGGAGCACATCAATCTCCGCACGTTGTGCATATTTAAGGACCGCCATGCGTTTGAAGCGATCTAACAGACCGTTGACATTCCAGGACAGTACGCGCATGGCGGCCTTAGGAACGGGCGGATCAGCCATGGAGAAAGGGTCAATGGAGGCGCGGCTGCGCGAGCTCCCGGAGAGGAGGGACAGCGGGACAGCGAGCAGGAGAGCAGGTCAAAGGTTACATGATGCCTTGGAACAACAACAAAGAGGGAGTCACCCCCCACCAACAAAACCCTCCCTCGGAGGAAGAAACAGCCCCAAACCAACCCCAAACCCCCACCCCCCACCCTATACTTCGAGAACAGAAGCATCTGTCGCCCTAACGAACTGGAACAACCACCAAGCTAAAACACTCGGGCTTGAGCACTACTGGACCCCTGAGACAGCAGAAAACAAGCCCGATTCATTCGCCCTGGCCGAGAGCAACGAACACAGCGGAGCACACCAGCCCAATCCCGAGTACCAGCAACCCGGAGGGGACACTCCCCCCCCCCCCCAACCAAACACAGACAGCAGAAGAATGTCAAATGGTCGGGCTGCGAGAAAGGTCCGAGGTGTCCATAGGCACGGCAGGCCGGGCCGCGGAATCCGTCAGCTGGGGTGACCCGGCGGTTCTGGCAATTATTAAGGATCTGTTCTCTCATTATAAGATTATACAATCCCTTAAAGTCAGTTACTCTACTACCAACCAGCCAACCTTCTAGAGCCTTGGTTGCACAATCAACAAAGTCAGTCCAATCCTGAGTCTGTGCTTTCTGGGTGTCTCTGAACTTCAACCTGTACTGTTCAGTGGTTAAGCCAAACCCATCTATCAAAGCACTCTTCAGGGCTTCATAATCATTAGCGTCCTCTTCTCTAACAGGGAGGAGCTTGTCTCTACCTTTATCTGAAAAGGAGAGCCACAAGATTGCTGCCCACTGTGTCTGGGGGACCTGTTGAACTTTACAGGCCCTCCCCATAGCAGTTATCCATTTGTGGATATCATCCCCACTCTGGTAGGGAGGAACAACCTTGGACAGGTTCCTATGGTCTGGAATGCAATCTCTGCCTCTAGGGACACTGTTGCTTCCACCAGGGGTATCTAACCCCTCCTTCTTAGAAGCTCTTTGGAGCTCGAAGGCTTCCCTATCTAAGGCCAATTGCTTGGTTCTGAGGGCAAGCCTAGCTTCCTCATACTGGAGAATCTTGAACCTTCTTTCAGAGGAGGACTCCCTGGGATACGTGGAGTTCCTCTGGTGAACAGATTCTCTTCCAGAGTGGTATGAATGGTCAGAGTCCCTTGAGAGGGACCTAGGCCTTTCTCCCACCTTGTCAGTTCTCTTAGGGAGAATTCCTCTGTTCTTTTCAGACCCTTCTGGGCCTGGCCCTTCAATCACAGACTCCAGGTCATCTTGATTTTCATCATCAGACCCAGAGCCTATGGCTGGCCCACTCCCTGATGCAGACCCACTTGCTCCTAGAGCTTGTTTCAGGTCATCTGCTACTAACAGATCTATCAGGTATTGTGATGAGGGACTCCTGCCCACCCTCAGTTGTCTTTCAAAGCATAAGGCCTTCAGTTCAGTATAGGCTATATCTTTGTACTGAGATGGGGTGGACCCACTGGCTCCACCTTGGTGAGACATACTAGTGTTGTGCAGTGTTGTACTACCTACACTAGTTGAGGCCTACTGGACCTAGCTTGAGCTGTAGCAAGGGTGTGCTTATCCCTTCACAAACAGCTCTAAGTTCAGTAGAACTTATTGATACTAGCTTGACTTTATATGTACCTTGAGTACCTTTAGTGGTTTTCAGTTAGTAATTCAAATAGAGATTTTCTGGTAAAACAATGGCAAGCTGGAATCCCACCCGCTGCCCACCAATGTGAGAAGTTGGCCTGGCATATGCTGGTCACTAGTTATAGTGGCCACCTTGCACCAGTCCAATTCGACTCTTGGTAGATAGGTTTAAGACAACCTTTTAAAGAAAGCTATCCTAGTGGTAGCTGTGGAGAGCAGCCTTCAGGCTAAGTCTCGGAAGAATGTAAAGCAGCTTGTTTTACCTTACAATCTCTTGAATTACCAAATGAAAAGGACACCACACAGGGATATATATCAAATATATATGTATGTGTTCTTAGATACACTCTACTAATCTCTTTATGAGATTAGAACCCAGATATACATTCAAATGTCAACATTTCTCAATAAATTAAGCACAAATATGGCTGTAGCCCTAGGGGCGTACCAGACCATATACTAAGAAAATGGTTTAACAAACTCGACTTGCAAAATGAAAAGGCCTAGGGCCTTGGGAATCACTGGGGCTTCACTTCTGCAGTGTTAGCAGGTAAGTAATCAGCCCACGGGAGACGCGTGCAGTGTCTAAACACAGCCGCGGGTTTCCTATTGGTTTCAATGGCACAAGTCGTGGTTTGTAATTTAAAGTTTTAGGGTACTTCGGAGAAGTCAACAAGCAAGCCACTTACAGGGTAAGTATTTCGAGGGCCAACACACACTTGGGCACCGGAGTGCACGAGTTACCTCACCCACGGAAGCCGGGTGCATAGGTGTCTTTTGGTGTAGGGTCACGATGCTGTTTTCAATGGAGATCACTGAAGACTTGCTGCTTGTGACGACTGGAGAGGTGTCCGCTGGAATCCGAAGATGGATTGAAGTTGAAGAGGACCTGAAAATTGAGGGGACAGAGTTCAAAGTCACTTGCCAGTGACCGGTGGCCAGCAGGATGCATGGCCACTGATGTCGCGTCGCTTCAGTTAATTGATGGTGATTTGTCTCATCGCTCACGAGGTCCAGGAGAGGTCGACGATGACCAGCAGCTGGATTTCGAGGGTCCCACAATGTCTGCAGCTGATCACAGTGTTGGCAACCGGATTGGAGCCAACAAACCTTGGCAACTGCAAGTCTTGTGAGGAGTGAAGATTGAAAATGGTGCAGACCAGCAAGGTCTGATGGACTTACCCAGCAAGGGTAAGTGAGGGCAGGCCCGGAGCAACCTGGAGAGCTCTTGAAGTTGATGAAAAAGTCTTCGGGTGAGTCACTAGTCAACGGGCAAGCAACCGCAAAGACGCCTTTGCAGGAAAAGTTCCACAGGAGCCCACGGTCACTCGGGATGAGGTAGGCTGCTGATTTTCGGTACCAGACCTGCTAGGGACTTGGACTACAGATTGTCCAAAGCACAAGTTCGTAGAACGTTGTTTAGGGTTTTCACTTGAAATCAGTGCACGGTTCCCTGGTATTGCTGTTCCTCATCACTCGTGGAGTCCAGATGCCACAGCTTTGCTGGGGACTCAAAATGGCTGTCGAGAGGTGAGAAAATCTGCTTCAGGGGACACAGGGACTTTGGACTCCGGCAGGAGCGGTGAAGTTTGCAACCGTTGATCAAGTTAGTGGTGCCTGCCAAGCAGGGCAGTCACTCCTTGACTCCAAGGGAGATTCTTCAGTCTTCCAGAGATAGTGGAATGTCGAAGGGCCAGGATTCTTCTTTGTAGAGCGTCGTCCAGGTGTAATCTGAATTGCATTGGCAATGCTTGGTATCTTATAGTGAAGATAGGGGAGGGACTAGCTCTATGACCACTCCTCTAGGAGGGTCAGGGTAGTGGGTGGTTACACCCACTTCCCTTTGTCCAGTTTCGCGCCAGAGCAGGGGCAGGTAGCCCCTGAACCGGTTTGAGCTGGCATATGCACAGAGGAGCCTACTGCTCCCCCAGTGCAGGACTTCAAAGGCACTCTAAGAGTGCACCCACCCAGCTCCAATACACTAAATCCTGTCTGGGAGGTGGTAACACCTCCCTGTGACGGGATACCCTTTATTGGGCTTCCTCCACTGCGAGTTTCGGTCAGCAGCAGGAGGGCAGCCCGGTGTCTGTGCTGGTGGCATCCATTTTGTGATGCCAGGGCTCTAGAAGATTTCTACCGTTTGGTACAGTGGGTACATGTCGTCCCCTCTAGAAGTGTGGGATCATACTCCCAAATCAGTTACTGGTGTGGGTGTATGATTCCAAGTTGTTTGACACCAAACACGACATGTTTTGATGCAGTCATTCCAAAGTGAGCATTTACCGCGAGGTTATAATGCACTTAAGAGTATATGGTTTAACCGCATCCACAAACAGCAGTAGAGAATAGACTCTGCTAGCTGCAGAGGGGTCCTGCTCAGGCAGAAGCACCCCCTCACATATTAAACCATTCACTCTGCCCTCAGGATTGTTAGGGCCTGCTAGAGGGGTGACTGATAGGTTTATATGTGTGTGTATGGTGAGATATAGGAACCTATACGTCAGTGAGGAGTGCTAACACTACCTCACACAGGCTGCAGTAGTAGGCCTGTGGTGTCAGATTGTGAATGCTTCCCAGGGGTGGCATAATACATGCTGCAGCCCCTGGTAGGCCTGTGAAGTACCAATGCCCTAGGTACCTAAGGTACCATATACTAGGGGCTCATAAGGTACCACAGTATCCAATCACTAGTGCATCTAATATGCACACCAAGTTGTTTTAGAGAGATCAGTGAGACTAGGGCCCTGATTAGCAGGGACCCAGCCAGACTATAGTCAGAAACCAGTGTATACATCAGAAAAAAGTGGGGGCAACATAAGTGCAGATCCTACTCTCCTACATATCCCCACTATCTCTGGAATTGTTATCGCCTCGGCGATAACCGGGCGATAAACTCCAGAGATAGCCGACGATAAATATGCAAGCGCTAAGTGCACTTTGCGATATTTATCGTCGGACCTTGATAATATGCCCCAGAGTTTCTCGATCTATGTGGTAACACATGCTCATCTGATGCAGGCAGGGTTGACAGAATTCTGTGACATGGAAAACTGAAGGTATTTCACTATGCATTTCCTTTAATGCAATTTTTAAAATGGCAATATTTCACATATGTTATCAGTCTAAGCAGGATGAAAAGCCGAGTCAGCCATGCCAGAATTTCTAACTGTGACTTGTAGAGCTGTGGGCAGACTATCAGTCTACTGGGCGATTTGACTTCCAAGGTAACATTGCAACTCTGACTTTTGCTTCACTACAGATAAATTAATTCTTTCCTGCACCGAGTTGTCCGTTGTGTTCTGTGATATTTGTGTATCTTGCCAGTTTAGTTTATAAGAAAAAGGCCATTATGATCACCTGATAGATAGCTGTTACGTGGATATTAATCATCTCTGTTGTGGACTATGGAGCAGTCACTGGGAAATGGTGGACAAGGCGGCATAAGAAGGGATATATTTTACAACAAGGCGAAGCTCGCACAATGAAATGCGACACCTTTATGAAATCACAATTTGTTTTGCAATACATCAATGTACCCTGATGACTTACAAAGATGTGGAGATACATGCCTGTTGCAGAGAAAAATAAAGCAAAAGTCACATTCTTTTAATGCCCCTGTATCCTGATCTGCAGAATTCCCTGCTAGGCTAGATCTGAAACATACAAAGAGCTCTGACAATGCCCAAATGCACTCCTCTGGTACAGACACTGGACCTCCACAGTTCACCTGTGTCTTGAAAAGCAGCATGCACCGTGAGCCCTCGACTCAATCACCCACAGAGGTCTCACCAGGCATCAAGCACTGAAATATCCACCGACCTCTCGCAGTGCATGTCCGCCCTGACTCGCAGAAAGAATTCATGTTCCACGATAAAACATCCTGTGATCAAGTATTACACATGAGTATCAATAAGAAAGAATGAGGGGGAAAGGGGAAGGGAAAAGAGCGACAGACACACAGGTGGCACTTATCTGCTTCTTTCGATCGATCAGGTGAGCAGGTTCAGCAGGGATGTGGATTTACTTATTAAACTGGTTGCTCTGTTGTGAGGCACACATCAGCTAGGATACAGGCATCGAACGCCAGTATGCCATGAGAGCCTGTAATTCCAGCTGAGGAAGCAAAATGGACCAGCAAGCAAACTAAAAGAACTTGCCCAAACCCCATTGATATGAGGGGACCAGAAAAGGAAGAAACCAAGAAGGTAAGGGAATTAGAATACAGTGCCAAACTAGGTGAATTGAGAAGTCATATAACACAACAAAGTTGTCAGGCTGCTTCAGCATGCTCACATGAGGTTTAAATGCTCCAACTGCCTAGACTGCCCTGCAACTGGTTGGCCTAATCTGGAAACGAGTACATAAAGAGTTTAGCGGACTAGTTCTTGAGTTTAACCTTCCTTGTCCGGTTTTCCACAGCTTCCATCCAACCTTACAACCAATTTTCCAGTTATGTACAAGTGTATCTTGGAGATGTGGTCTACCATGTCTATTCCCTGAAGCTGTCTGTGTCTTCCCAGTGATGTGTGAGAGACGCTTCCTTGTATTCCTGATAAGATCTGCACCATGCACATTCTAGTGGTGAGACCTTCACAGGCCTCTTACCCCTATCCTGACCTGGGTGAGACTTCAGTTTGTGTTGGTTATCACTTTGGCTTCGCATTGACTTGTTTCACTTCTGTGAAACTACAGGTGATCGATCCCGTTTATTTTCAGCAACTTCCATAATTGTCATTAGTTTTATCACTTCCTGTCACTACAAATATCTCTCAGGACTGATGATAAACCTGCCAGCCTTACTCCAGGGCGACCATTTGACTTAGACTTAAGACTTTTTTCAGCCTTGAAATGTTCCCCTCGCACTGAAACACAAGACCGCAGGTTGGCCATGGTCAATGAACCTTCACGCCGCAACAGTCCAGCTCATGCTATCATGGTGAAACATCCAAAGGGATGGAGCAGTTACTATCCTTGACCAATCTGTCTGGATATCTTTTACTACTCTGAAGAATCTAAAATTATTAGTATTCATATTTCTGTTTTATTCTAACTTTGTATACAACAGTATCTGATTTACATTATAAGGTTTTTATTCTGTGCTTTACATATCATTAGTATCTATTAGATCTAGCATGTGCACCTCTTTCATGGGACACACTTCACCTATAGAACAGTGTTTTCCTCGCGGTTGGCATGGTTCCTGAAAGGTTCACCACCCCACGTTCTCAGACTTACTTCTCCTTTCAACCACTTTGTGTGCTAAAATGGGTTTGGTACTTTCCGTGAGTGTGACATATGTCACCCTTTAGTAATTGTTTTTCTTTTTCAAAACTAGTTTCTGTGTTCTTACACCCCCATTTAGAGGGCTGACTCAACTCAATAACACCACTGCCAAGCAGCCTCGAAACTCCATCATTATCTAAGTCACTCGGACTGACTTATACCACCCATCTTTCCGTTAAAAAACCACCTTAAAACTCTCGCCGACGTCTCTCTACAATGATATCTGAGGCGTTATAATGGTGGGAAGTCTGTTCCTTGTAGCTTCCACCTCTGAACCAGCTTAAATCCATTCCCCTTGATGTAGTCCACTGAGTAAGAGTAAACATAATTGTATCACAAGGCTTTGATACCTAATAATCCTCATTAGCTTCCCTCAAAGTCCTCAACACCTTTAAAGCTCTCCACTTTGGTCACCCTCAATATCGTCACAAACACCTGTGGTTGCAAGTTACTTGCCACTTGCTGCCGGTGTATAAGGAACGTAACCAGCCTGCACTAGCCATCCTTAACCAAGCAAACCAAGCACACCGACCGAGGGCCTCATTCACAGAGGTACACTTCCACTGTTGTGTGGGTTTACGATTGTTTGCTGCCTCAAAGGTATTTTACGATTATTAACTTTGTGACTGCAGAGTCTATAGGGCCGTCCTTTCTCTCCAAGTGCTGGGACTTCCAAAGAACTGCTTAGATATGCAAAACAGCCATATTTAGACAGCAAGCAGTTATGCAAGTGTTATCTAAACACAAAGGGGCTTATTTACAAGCCCCGTGCGTCACTTTTACGCCACTTTTCCCATGTTAAAAGTGACGCAAAATTGGCGCAAGGGGCTTGTAAATCTGCCCCAAAATGTTAATAAAAACACCTTCAAGGCATTCCAAGCAATGAGCAATGCATGCGTGTCAATTGTAAAGCATTCAAGGCAAGCTGCAGCTGGGCACAAGGTAGTGTAAAGAACAGTGGTGTCTTCATATTCTCTTGACAGATACTAATCAATCCTTTGGGGAGCCAGGCAAAGTACCCCCCAGATCCCCGCACGTGGCAAAAGCAATAGAATATGTTTTACAGAAAAACATTGCCAGCAGGTTTACTGCAAGGCATGAAACTCATATATTGGTATTGCACATTAACATATTACGTGCGTTTGTATTGAAAGTTACTATGGGTCTCCAACTGAAAACCTGCACAGTGCAAAGTGACTGGTGAAGAAGGGAACTGGCTCAAGCAAAGGTTTATAGAAGGGTAGGTCGCTGTTGAGGCTGTAGAATGAACTTTCACAAGTGCAAGGACCCAAACACTCTTGTGCTCTGCACATACTAAAGTTAGAAGCAGCCAAAACAAGGCTATCTTTGACTTTTCAGCCCCTATCAACAGTCAGTTTACATGGCACAATGGTAATATGTATATGCTGTATATTAATGTGGAATGCCAATATATTAGTCTCATGACTTACTGTAAATCTGCTGAGCAAACATTTTGCTAGATTTGTTTTGCAGAAATCCGAAGATTTACGAGGCAGATTACAGTGGACCTGTTAATTGGGTCAGGTCCACGCTTATGCAATATTTGCCACAAAATGGCAAACTTTCAGTGCCCCTGGCCGTAATAGCAGTATCAAAAGTTGAAGGTTGCATGACCATCCCTAAATTCAGATGTGTGTAATTTGCCACATCGTTGACATTGTGAGGCAAGTAATGATGTACATGTTTTTACTATTCTCTTTAGATGGGCATACATTTGACAGATTAATTTATCTGGCTGAGCACGGCTGTAAAATGAGTCATACAATTGTATCCTTCCGTGGCACACTGAGTTATCTGTATGCAAAAAAATAGTACTCAAAGAACCATACACAGAACTTCGTTATTCGCCATCTTTCTTGTATTTCTTGTTGAACTATTAAATGCTCTCTAACCGCCTCTATTGTATGCAATATAGTCTGTTTCCTTACAACTGTCTTTTAAATCATTTCCAAGTTTCCGGTGAAATATAAACACAAAAACCAGAAAGAGGTCTGTAACATTTCATTGCAAAAATAGAGCTACCTACAGGAAATATCCATCACAGCCCATCACTACTTGACAGTCTGAACAACTCCCCCAAACCTTGCCGAGGCGTCAGGGATCTGGCTGTTAGTGTGTGACAGGCCTTCTGTCGTCAATGGGAAAGCACTACAGACACATTCAGTATTGCCTCATCCCACAAGAGAGCACATAAATAGTCTATACTTTGATTCATTCTTAGAGCCAAAAATTCCAACAAATCCCAAACGCCTATGCAGTTTGGATAGGCGTTTGGGATTTGTTGGAATTTTTGGCCAGTTTACAGAGCTCGGTACAGGAGCAGTAGTAGAATGGATAGTGACCAGCGTGCAGAGTAAAGTAGGGCAGCTAAAAAACAAACAGTTTCTGCAAACAGTGGTGCCTTCTTGGCCGGTTCTTATGTCTACCACTGTTAAGCCTGTAACAAAGGGATTTACAACAGGGAGTACTGCTACTGTATGAACAAATGTTCTATAATGCAATGGGAAGCGTACAGTCATGCAGTGTGGACCACAAACAGGTGGACCTGCAGGGGTCCGAGGAAGTCAAGGGGGAAAATGTCATAACTAGAATGATAGTGGCAGGAGGAGAGGAGGCCTGAATAATTTGGGGAAAGTGTTATACACCAGTTAAACTGGACTGTTTGGGACAGTAGATTGTAGTAGTTGGGAAGACAATGGAAGCATTGTTCTTGTTGGAAGGATTTGACTTTGGTTGGGCTACAAGGCTCCCAGAATACAGAGCCCGGTGGAGAATATGAAATCGGGGAAAGAGCATGAGGGGTTGATACAGAGTAAACTCAGGAAGGAGGTGAGGGAAGGACAGATGACAGGGCACTTTGAGGACTGGCTTTTGGCCAGATTGATAATTTCACCTATTTGGGTGGTTCCAAAGCATGCAAGGTGAATTCCACCTGATGCAACATTTGCCCTGGCTAGAAGGGCAGGCCATAATGAATTCATTTAGGAACTGGGTCAAATCCATAGCAGTTACTCCTGTAGCTGAGATTGCAGAAAAATTTGGAGTCATGGTTGTGTACTACGCCGAAGACACTCAACTGGTGGTTTCCCTTACACAGGCAAAGGACACGGCAGCCTCCAATTTCGTGGTGTGCATGCAAGAACTTGCTCTGTGGATGGCCAACAACTGCCTGAAGTTGAATGGCAATAAGACCGAGGTGCTTGTGTTTGAGAAAGCTCCATCAGTGTGGTCATCGGCGTGGTGGCCCCAGAGTCTGGGGCCTACCCCCACGCCCTGCACTCAGGCTAAGAACCTTGGGGTATGGATGGATACCAAGCTCTCTTTTGAGCATCATACCAGGCGGGTGGCATGCGTTTGTTTTGGAGTTCTGCGGGGCCTTCGGAAAACCTTGGATGTGCTGCCTACAGCAGCCAGGAAGACCATGGTACAGGCCTTGGTGACATCGTGCCTTGATTACGGGAATTTACTGTACCTAGGTGCTACCGCTAAATGCGTGCAAAGACTCCAAGGCATCCAGAACGCAGCTGCGTGCCAGGTTCTTATGATCCCGAGGAGAGCCTCTGCTAAGAGGGTGCTTGTCTCCCTCCACTGGCTGCCGATTAGGGAGAGAGTTCGGTTCAAGGCGATGTGCGTCTGCCACCGGATTATCCAAAGGACTGGCCCCTCTTATTTGTTTGATCTACTTACCCTATATTCCCCTATCCGGCAACTTAGATCAAGCGGGACGGGTCAGGTGTGTGTGCCTCCCATTAAGCGAGCACGTATGGGGGGCCGTTCATTCCGCTTTGTGGCCGCACAGCAATGGAACAAACTCCCCCTGCGCCTCCGGCTGGAGGGTTCGGAGGCTACTTTTCGGAAAAAACGGAAGACTTATCTCTTTCCTGTTGCATAGTCGCTCGTTTTAGGATAGGTCTTAGCGGCAGAGGGCAGTTTGCACCGCAGCGCAGGGACACACTGACCTAGTGTAACCAGGCGCTTTATAAAATTTAATTAGTATTATTATTATTGATAATGCTATTGATCTAGTTAACATGTTGTAGCCAGGTGAGCTCATAGCAAAGTGCAATATTAGATCAGCCTTTCACTTGTTTCCTGTGCATCCAGTAGCCTTCGAGTTGCTGGGCATCCAGGCTCAGATTTACTAACATTTGATGCAGCGCAACACAGCAAGACAACTTGCTGCACGGCGTCAAATGGAGAGAGCCTGAATGCCCCATATTTACTAAGAAATGGTGCATTCCTGCTTACCCTATTTGCAGCCTGGCGCCAATGCTGGCACCCTTGTGCCGTGGTGCTAGGGTGCCTGCGTTACAGGCAGGACTGTTTTTGTGCAGGAAGAGACACCCTTATGCAAAAAATCTATCCTCAGAGGCATTTTCCTCTTTCTGCATGTGCAGAAAGAGGAAATAATGAGGAGAAATAAACATATTTCTCCTCATTACGCCTCTGTGGGAGGACGCAGCAATTTGACACAATCCCAGGTTTATTTACCATAGTAAATCTGGGATTGTAACAAAATCCATGGCTGGATGCATGGGAACACCCAGACTCCACCCATGGAACAACTTACAAATGCAGAGTAACAAAAGGCAGTGTTTTGCACTGCCTTGCATTGAGCCCGATCGACTATGCCACACAAGCTGGATCTGCCTGGATTAGTAAATCTGTCATAAACTCTTGCGTTGCCTTGCACCGCCTTGTGTGAAGCAAGGGCAACACAAGGGCAACGCCAGGGCTTGATAAATCTGGCCCTCAATTAGGTGGCTATTTTTTTGTGGACAAGGCTTTGCCGATGGTTTACTCTACTTCGTGCTACCTTTTTGAAAAATTGCTTTTTTTACAAAGGTTGTTTAATTGGTTGACCAGCTCTGATTGCATGACACATTACTTGGATGACTTTTTTATTGTGGAGCCACCTGTGTCCCTGGAATGTAGAAATTTTCTGACAAAGTTTTAAGAGTTGGTGCTGGATTTGTGAGTGTCCTGAGCCCCAGAGAAGATTGCAGGGTCCAGTGAGATTTTGGCGTTTCTGGGAGTTGAGTTGGATTCAGTGAGGATTGAGATTCTCCTCCTTGTGCATAAAAACATGAGAGATTGCTCAGGTTGCTGGAGACTATGCTGACAAAGAAAAAAGCGATGATGAGAGATATTCAAGTGCTTTTGGGTCACTTGAATTTTGCATTCAGACCAGTGAGGGAGGGGCACATTCTAGAGGAGATTTGGATGACCATCACAGAGTATGTCTATAAGTTGGAGCAAAGGCTGACTTGTTGGTTGGAAAACATTCTCTTTTTTAAGGGAGAGCAAAATTCGGTGTCTGGGGACCGGGGGACTTCAAATCCTGGCATCCTTTGCGGCCCGAGTGCCGCGAACAACTTCCTGACTGCGCCTGGAGGCACACAAAAAGGGCCAGAGCTTCCACCAGTGCGGGAGAGTGAAATTCGACATGCGGGGACCGGGGGTCTTCAAATTCCGACATCCTTTGCGGCCCGAGTGCCACCAAAGACTTCCTGCCTGCACCTGGAGGTGCACAAAAGGGCCTAAGGCTTCCCGCAGCACGGGCATGCCCAGGTTGTTCCCGTGCAAAGCCCGGGCCAAGGGCAGGCCCGTCTGCGCCCGTCAGAGCCCGGAGGAGGCTGGGCAAACTCAAAAGCAATGTATGCGCTCTCAGGGAAGAGAAGCACTAACCTTGGCTCCAGCGATGACTAAAAGTCAAGTCCAAATTACTCCAGTAGCAGGTCTCATGCTGTTATTCCCTCCTCCATATTGGGCTGTTATCTATACTTGCAGTGAGTGGAAGGGCAGAACAAAAACAGCAGACATAAAAGAGACCCGATATACCTTAACGTGATACATATACACATAATAATGGGGAAGTGAACTTGTGTTGAAAAAAAGCTAATGCTACATCCGCAAATCTCATCAACATTTCAACCAATTTCTATTGACAGGATGCTTCAGAGGGCTATAGGTGTGGTGGCGACAGAAATTGAACTGACCGAAAGGCCGCTATCGTTAACCGCGGACATAGACTTCCCATTGATAGATCTTGATGCCTCAGGTACCTCACCAGCTCCGGCCATTACCTCTTCTAAGGCTCAGCCAAGGGGTAGAACAACAGCCCACAAAACTTCTAACGTTGAGCTGCATTCGGGGGTTGCTCCCCCAGGCCCAGTTAAAAAAGGGAAATCTAAACTAGCTGTGAGATCTGAGGCAAAACACAAGACGTGTAGAAGAGACATCGGACACTGGAGACATAGGGGAGGGTGGGATAGCTTTTTGTTCACCCATATCCATAGAGCACCCAGCATGGGTGAAAAACCTGGTGGTGGATCTACAGGACCAAGTTAGGGCTATTGTGAAGGGTGAGCTCAGTTCTTTGATAGCACGGGTGGACAAGCTTGCAACATCGTTTGAGGCCTGGGTAGGCAATCCAGAAGCAACAACAAGGAGCACTGAGAATGCTAGCTGTCAGGTAATGCAAGCTTCTCCGCCCAGTATTAGATTGGACCCTCCACCCACAAACAAACTGATTCCCAATATAGCCCCAAAACAGGTTAATCAAGAGGTCATTAACAAAAGTAGAGCTAATCCAACAATGCCTATAGCACACAACACCATGCATTGTCAGGGGCCCAGTCACTGGGAGGGGGAGGGGCTCGTCCCATGCACAGAAGCCAGCAAAGAGAGTTCAGCCCTGCCATGTATTAATGTTCCACCTGCCTCAACCTGTATGTCATTGTCCTAACAGGAGTACCAGAGCTCAAAAAGGGGCGAAGAGAATCACATCTTGAATTGAAGAATAAATGTATGTTTTGGCTGGCCGAGCAGAGGCAATTTTCCTCTAAAGATGCAGGCGAGATTCTCTTGACACGCAGCGTTGGTTGGGTGGATTGGAAACTGAAAGATGTGCAAGGGGACTGCATTGTGATCAACTTTAGAAACCCACTGGTCGCCCAAGTTCTCCTAGACAGGAACCATCACAGGCACGACGGGGGTATAAGATCTCTTCCGCTGGGTTATTTTTATCCTCTAGGGTGAGTCCCGCAAGCTAGAAAGTGGATTGGACAGGAGGTGGGGAAGTGGAACCAGAACCACCAATCTACTAGCTTGTGTCAGGATCAGCCCAGACTGTTATTTTTGAACTTGCCCCTAGCAAACAGATTCAGAGTCAGTTGACAGACTCGAACCTGTGTGGCACCAGATTGAGAAATTCTACCACCAGAGGGAGCCCCAGGGAAGAGTTATACAACAATGGGAGTTCCTTCAAAACAATGTGCCACTCATTCATGTCATGGACCATGGGAAGGTGTGTGCTGACTAAATGGAAAGAGTTGAAAGGGATAGGGCTACAATAAGCCGACATTCCCAAACCCACCCCGTGAGATAGTGCAGGCCTTTAACCCATCCATATTGGCGGCTCCACAATCCCCATTCTCCACACCTGAGAAAAGTGTTGCCAGTATTGGTTCAATGACAATGGGTTTGAAGAGGACCAGGCTTTTCCAGCAGGCATCTGGTTCACCAGCAACAGCTCTTAAACTCAGACAACTGTTCGGCCCTCCCGGGTTGCAGGTATTATCTTGAAACGTTGCTTGACTCACCACCAAACTGGATAACCCTGAGTGGGGGATAGTTATAGATCAACATGAGGTTTGCATGTTCCAGGAAACCTGGGCTAGGGTGGACTTACATCGACTAGGTTATGAGTCATTTAGTGCAGCTGCCATCACTGGGGGAAAGGGAAGGCCTTCAGGGGGGCTCTGTATCTGGGTTGGTGCGCACTTCGGTTGTGTAGCTAGACAGATGGAGACATCCTCAAGTGATATCTTATGTATTTTTCAGATTTTTCCTTCAAGGGTTGGAATTTCCCTGGTAAATGTTTATTCCCAACAGGTTGGCTACAGTCAAGAGTCAACGACTCTTGATCAGTTGACCACTTTTTTCTATCCACCATCCCCGACAATTTTTGGGTGATTCTTGGTGGTGATTTTAATTGCCAGTTCGAGCCCTTGGATGGCTTGAATGGAGGTAACCCCAGTGAAGAAGATCTACAGTGGGCCATCCCAGAGCCCAATACCCTGTCAACCAAGGCTTGGACTCCATTGGTGCTACAGATTAATTTCCTTACTTTGAAACACCCACTATGATCATGTAATGGTCGAATAAATTCTGACTCACCGGGGAATCAGACCTTTAACAGAATAGGACATGCCTCCATCCTAGACTATATCCTGGTAGATACAAAATCCTGGCATAGGGTGATAGATTTTAAAATTGTGCCTCGCCACGACAGTGACCACAATGCTCTGATTTTAGAGATGGTCATGCCCTGTGCAGAGAGTTCGATGGGTGGATATCTGTCACCCCAGGAAAAGGTGTCCACTCTATACCAAACCATCATTCCGTTCCTTGTGGCTGAGAATCAATCTTTTCTGGCAAATGGTACCTTTATTTCTCTTTTAAAAGTTGCTGAGAATCATAAAGCATTAACAACTACCATGGCCAATATTTTCTACCCCAATAAAAGAATAAGGGATCACAATAAACCTTGACACCCCTGGTATAGCGATAGCTGCCGCACGGCTAAATCAGCTCTTATCTCTGCTATTAAGGCCAAGGATAGGCTACTAACTTGAGTAAAAAGGGCGGCCTGCAAAAGCACCATGAATGAGGTAAAAAAAAGGTGGGAATGTGATAAATGGGCTATCCTGAGAAGTGCCCTGTATACCCTTGATATGAGAACCTTTTGGAATGTGGTAAATATGGGCTGCTCTGTAGGCAAACAGGCAATAGAACCCAATATAGGGGCGGATGTGTGGAAAGTTCATTTTGAGTCCCTCTATTCAAGTGTAGAGGAAGAGGATAGTGTAATTGGCAAAGAGTTTACCCCCGACAGATAAATAGCACTGAGGTCCCCGGGATAACCCTAAAGGAGATAACTGACGCCCTGAGCAAAGTAGCACCATCCAAAGCTCTAGGGCTAGATAAGATCCCGAGGACCTCTTTCTCCGTTAACCTACTATCTGGGCCCCCTATTTGTGGTGGACCTTGTTTAACGCCATCATACAAGGAATAGCCATTCCCGCTACCTGGGCTGGTGCAGAAATTTTACCAATCTATAAAAAGGGTCATCACTCCATCCTTTAAACTACAGACCAATAAGCCTCGTCGATCTTAGCCAAAAAATATTTGCCTGTGTGCTGCTGGAACAACTCCAGAGCTGGATGGAGGAGCACAAGGTCCTTAGCCCATTTCAAGCCGGGTTTAGAGAAAAGATGTCCACAACAGATCAAATTTTTAGGCTCCAACTTTCACATTAGAAAACGGTGTGTATAGAGGGTGGCAGCCTCTATTTATTATTTTTGGACTTAAAATCTGCATTTGATCTGGTGCCAAGAGACAAACTGTGGGCAACTTTAACTGACCTTGGGGCCCCAGCTTATCTTCGCCACCTGTTGAAACGACTTCATGAATACAATTTTTCCCAAATCAGGTTTGGTAAACATTGGGAACTCACTGCCCCCATACCCGTTGGCAGAGGTCTTCGACAAGGCTCTGTCCTTGCCCCGACCCTTTTCTGTCTTTTTATAAATGGACTAGTTGAGACTTTGATTGCAGGGAAGAACATAGATGCCCCTAAGCTGGCGAGCCTCAAAGTACTGGCTATGATGTTCGCCGATGACACTCTCCTGCTTTCAAAAACACCTATGGGCATACAGATGGCCCTTGACAATTTTGACACTTTTTGTAAGAATAGGCGACTTGAGATTAAATACAGAAAACTAAATATATGGTGTTTAATGCAGGTAATAGCACTTGGCCAAACCCTTGTTTTGAAGGCAGACCCCTGGAGAGGGTGTCCATATTGGAGTACCTTGGAAAGACACTTACGGAAAAAACGGACTGGGGTGCCCAAATCAAGAAAGCCATCCTAGAACTGGCCCAGACAACGGGGGGCATGACAAAGGTGTTTAGGAATTCCTCCTATAAACCCGTTGGCCCAGTGGTTGAAATATACAAAGTACAAGCTAGGGATGCTGCCCTGTATGAGGCTGAAATCTGGGGCCATCGCCCTACTGGCAATATAGTAAAAATTGAGAACACCTTTGCCAGGCAGCATTTTGGCCTTCCCCCTAGCACTCCCCTTATACCACTTCGTCTAGACCTTAGGGTTAGATCAATTGCAGACGAAGTTGCCCTCAGACCCCTCTTATTGTGGCAGCGTCTGTGGGTTATCCCACAACTAACGGAATACAGGGAAGAGCTGAGAGACGTGTTGAGCTCACACGGTGCGGTTAAACTACTGTGGTTGGCTTTTATTAGAGACACATTTGTGGCTATGGGAAGGGGCAATCTGTGGCTTAATGCAGTAAGTAACTTGCCCTACAATTTCTAGGAAAGCTCTGATAGGGAGCTATAGGAAGTACAAACTTGCCCGTCTTCAGGGTTAGCTCTACAACTGGCACGCTGACCAAAATATGTTTAGAAACTAAAGATCAGTATAGACTAGAACCATCACTGGATGATATCCAACCGGCCCTTGCAAAGAAGTTATACCTACAGTTTAGGTATGGGGTTCTCCCACTGCGTGCTTTTACAAACAAATGGGCGGGTTCACCCATTTTGGGTTGTCTGGCTTGTAGTAAAGCAGCAGGGACGGAATATCACGTAATATTTTTCTGTCCAGGCTATATGAAGGTGAGATACAGATGGCTGATTCTGTTATGTAGAAACCTGGGAACTAAGCACTGCACAGAGGCTTTTAGGATACTGAAATATGACACTTATTTTCAGTATCACGTTTTTTATTCTCTATGTGGTGCATTCATAGAGCTCTCCTGAAGCTCTATGAGAGCTTCAGGATGATAGGTTCTGGCTGATCACCCCATAATATTTTTTTTAATTGGATCTGGAATATCTTTTAATTGTACATTATTTTTACGATTTTTAACAAGTATTTTCTAATTACAACATGATGTATTCTTGGTCTCATGAATACAGAGGGGCCGATTACGATCCTGGAAAAACCCGGTACAAACCGTGGGTCGGAGCTTTTTCTCCGTCCGACTCGTACCGGGTTGTAAAACTTTACAAACATGCAATTACGATTCGTACGGAAACACCATTTCCGTACGAATCGGAAAAAAGACCAACCGACAGAAAAATACATACAAATGTGATCCGGGACACCGCGGACGTGACGTCCGGACGGAGTTAGGCATGTTTTTACGTACCAGCAATTACGATTCGCACCGACTGCAGTCCGGATGGGAAAATTTTTACGGCACCTAAAAAGTGCCGGAAAAGCTAAGTATGCAGCGATGTGAGCTGATTAGGGGGCCCGGTACGCGCCTACCCCCCCCGCCCCCCGTATGTACGGAGCGTACCCCCCAGCCCCCCGTACGGGGGTACGCTCCGTACATACGGGGGGCTGGGGGGTACGCTCCATATATACGGGGGGCTGGGGGGTATGGCGCGCCCATCCGCGGGGGGGCTGGGGGTACGGCGCGAACATACGGGGGGCGGGGAGGGGGTACGGCGCATACCGGGCACTTGTTTGGACATCTCCATGGTTGCTATGGGAGTTCGCTCCGGTTGGTCTTTTTTCCATACAGTTGTACAATCGGATGGATGGGACGGATCGTACTTGCGCATTTGGACTTCAGTTTTCCCATTTGGACGTAAAAATGTCCGGGGACGTGTCGGAGACTTTTCCCGACCCGAGGACGTGTGGGGGAATTTTCCCAATGCGATTTGTATGGACTTTTTCCCATACGAATCGTACTTGGCAGTTTGTACGGCGCTTTTACCATTTGTACGGAAAAAAGTCCAGATTCAATTCGGTTGGGGACATTTTTTCCAGGATCCTAATCGGCACCTTTATATCTGTGAAAACTTTGTTAATCTGACCAGGAAAGTATGGCCTTGATGTTAGTAATTTGAACCCTGGTTTCTGGATCAGGGCGCTTGCTCATGCAGTTGGCTTACATGAAATGATGTTGTAATGCACATGCACTTTTTGCAAACAATCACCGTAGAGGGCTATGGGGATCGAGCTAGTCCCTATGTGGATTGCTTTGTGCTTTTCTCTTCTTGTTACTGCTATTGTATTGTGCATGTATTGCATTCACACTTTAATGAGCCTTGTACTGCCAGGTCAATCCCAGGTCATTGGACTTGGGCATGTGTTATTATAGATTGTTTTTATGGAAATTTAATGTTATGCATATGCACTTTTGTGAGCAACACTGGCCCATGTTCAGACAGATAGATTCCCTTTTTTTATTCTTTCTTTCTTTCTTTGATCTTTATTTCGACTTCGTGAAGTCATAAAAGAAATACAATACAAATAAGACCAAAACTTTACACAATAATTAACATCTGAGAAATCAAAAGAAAAACATCATCTACAAAAATATTTGCCCAAAGTAAGAGCTTCGTGTAATAGAAATAAAATTTCATTTTGGCAGAAAAGTTCTTCTAATATTCCACACAGCAGCTAAATACTTGCTAACAGCAAATACGGTTAGAGGGGATAAATCAGATTTCAACAATCGATAGGCATCCAAGTGGTGCCTAAAACCCCAGTTTCTGCAAATGGGAATAATCAACTTTTTCCTGCATTTTGCATAGGATGGACAAAAAAACAGTAGATGAACTTCATTCTCCAGCTCATCAGTACAAGCTGGACAATTTTTAGGAGTAGGTGGGTGCCAGCTGCTAGTAAGGGCTCTAATTGGCAAAGCATTATGTCTCCATTGGAGAAATAGTTTCCTAAGGCCAATGGGGTTAATGTCATCCAGGACTTTCTCCAGCTTATAATAGTCCTTCATTGTTAAAAAAGTAGTAGACATTAGCCCCAATGTATCACTTGCTAAGGAAGCAGTCAAATTGCGGTCATAATACAAAGTAACCAAATCTTTGCGGGATATAGTACTACAGGCCTCTTGCGGATTTGTCCACAGGGCCGATAGGCCCAACCCTGATCATTCATCCTTTATATATTTGAACCATGGAATTTTCCGTAAAGCTGTATGTTGGTGTAATTCCATAAATACAGACCGGTAACTCGAGAGTTCGGGGGTTACCCAAAGTCGCCTCCAGAAAGTTAGGGGCTTCACACCTAATTCCTCCTTTACTGATCTTAATCCCAGATCAAGCCTGAGAGGGAGAAGTGGTGAGCTCAGTGGTAGAGCGGCCAAGTTCCGTAGGAACTTATTTTCCGTGATAAGAATTTCAGGGGCACAATTGTTGCCCCACAATTCACCACCATATGTTACTGCCCCACGCACCTGCATTTTATAAATTTCAAGTGGCGAACCAATAGGATGTGTCATGGATTTATTCCATAAATTTATGATACCCCCCACCTTTTGTGTTAACTTTAAATTTGATTTTATCTGGTGATGAGACCATGTCAGCTTTTCATTCAAGGTCAATCCCAGATACTCGAAAGTGTGGACTCTCTCAAGACTGATACCATGAATAACCGGGTTGGGACGAGATGACCTAGGGGGGTTAAAGATCATAAATTTTGTTTTAGCCGTATTGATCTCCAGCCTCCGATCAGCACAGAAAGAGACTAAGCCATCCAGGACTCGTTGGACGCCCATGGGAGTCTTGGCGAGTAACAGGGTATCGTCAGCAAATATAATAGCTGAGATCCCTGTGCCAGTGAGTCTTGGAGCGTCTCTATTTGGTACCTCGTTCAGATGGGAGATGAGTCCATTTACATAGAGGCAAAACAGGGTCGGTGCCAAGACACACCCCTGCCTTACCCCCCTTTCAACGGAAAAACTAGATGATAAACCTCCGTCACTCCCACATCTGACCCTTGCAAAATTATTAGTATGAAGGCGCACTATAATCTGCAAAAGAGGTGCTGGGAGGCCTAATTCCTGCAACACGGTCCAAAGTTTCGTGCGTGTGACCAGATCAAAGGCCGCACGCAGATCAACGAAAACAGTATAAAGAGAACCCCCCTCCACCTTGACTGTTTTCCAGAAGAGCATACTCAATCTGAAGATCTGATCAATTGTTGAAACGCTCTTTCTGAATCCAGCCTGATAGTGACTCAGAATCTCAGATTCCTCCATCCAGTCCAAAAGACGGTCTAGGATTAACCTTGAAAAGAGTTTCTGAGCAACATCTATCAGACTGATAGGCCTATAATTACCAGGCAGCAAAGGCGACCCCTTTTTAAAGATAGGGACAACTTCTGCGCCCAGCCATGTAAAGGGAACTGGCATACCCCCGGCAATTGCATTAAACAATGTTGTAAGGTAAGGTGCCCAGACTCTGGGTTCATGTTTATACAAATCACCAGGAACCCCGTCCAGCCCAGGTGCTTTGCCCGCGGGAAGCATAGATATAGCACGTTGAACCTCGCTTAGGGCAAAGTTAACCTGCTCTAGACCAGCAGCATCGCACAGGAAAAACTCAGACAAAGGGGGGTCCAGGCAGGGATAATCCCCCCTATAGAGAGTACTGAAGTGTTCTTCCCATATTTCAGGGGCGATATTTGTGTTTAACTGCTGCGTCAGGTTCAGCTGTGCCAGTAGACACAATGAGCCAGAATCTCCGCGAATCTCTAGCCTGAAGGGCAGATGTTAGCCTAACCCAGTTTTCTGTAGCCCACTCAAGCTTGGCATTATGTATTAAGTCCCGATAAATTTGTCTCTTGTGTTGGATTACATCCCTGCTAGCTTTCTTTTTTAATGCATCCAACAAGTCACTCTTAGCCGATCTACATGCCCTGTTATACCATTGGGACCGTCTACATGTCCTTTTCGTACAGGGGACGATTGGATTGAATATATCAGCTAGGCTGGTGAATAATTCTTTATTAACATCGGCCAATTTTCCATAAAAATCAGGGAAAGAATACTGCTCCATAAAAATAAGTACATCATCCAGGGCTGGGCCAACCCTAGCATATACTTGAGAAAGTTCCCCTTGATTACCAACCAATTTAGCCCATTTGACTCTACGTTTGTTGTTGGTCAAAAT
The DNA here is from genome assembly GCF_964204655.1 of Triturus cristatus. Taxonomy (NCBI): domain Eukaryota; kingdom Metazoa; phylum Chordata; class Amphibia; order Caudata; family Salamandridae; genus Triturus; species Triturus cristatus. The sequence goes on from NC_140582.1 coordinate 780,738,584, forward strand.
GGCTCTATTCAATGCCACGGATTTAGGCGGTGGCAAAGAATCACCCGGACACAGACCTAGTAAGGAAACATCCAATATCAGGGGATTATGATCACTCTCCCCCCTGGGTAGCACCTCAAAGTCAGATACTCTGTTCCACTCCTTGCAATGGACAAAAATATAGTCGAGTCTAGCCTCCCTTCCTGGCTTATTATATGTAGGCCTTGAGGGATTGTCCGAGATTGTTCGACCATTACAGGCCCTAATCGAATGGGCCATCGTTAGGGAGGTAATTTGGACAGCCAGGGGGGCCCAAGATCTAACCATTGGGCCAACCACCGGTGGGATATGCCATATTTCATCCTCCTCTTGATTTATTTGGTCCACCAGCCCCAGGAGTGGTTCAAAATGGGAATTAAGATCACCAGCTATAACAAACATTGTACCCTCAGGGTTCTTAGTTAAAACATTTGATAAGACATCAATGACCCCAGATTCCACACATAAATTCACGGGTCTAGAATACACATTTATCACCGCAAGCTTAGTGCCTTTCCGCCAATCCAATAACAGGCAAAGAACATCCTCAGACCCAGTTTCTAAAATCGTGGCACTACAACCCAAGTGGGTAGCAACCCAGATGGTTAAACCTCCTGACGGGCGACCTTTACCTCCCCACATGGCCGGAATAGAAAACGAAGCGAACCCCATACAGTGGTATTCTTGCCGTGCCCATGTTTCTTGGAAGCAACATATGTGGTGGAGGTCTATAAAAGAGCCCCACACAGGGCAGGTGAGTTTATTAGCAAGACCAGCTATGTTCCACGAAAGGATTTTATGTATAGATAAAGGATTTGCGGTAACATCAGATTTTTTACACGGAAGGGGTTCACTAGAATTCATCAAAACAGTAGGGAGGATATGAGGGAGGGCGAGACAAGGAGACTGTGGCTTGGAAGAGAACATAACCTCAATAGGGGCATTGGGAATACCATCCTATTGACTCAGTCAGTCAACCTCTTCCAGACAGGCATACCTATTGGTACACGAGTAATCACCTCGAGTGGGCTCATCAAGGCGAATGTGCCTCTGTCTTCCTCTAATTGAACTGGATCCGACCCTAGTCCAGTTTTCAGCATTCTCGGACTGGGTAAAGATATTTGTCGGAGGATAGAAAAAGGACAGTGGGAGGGATTTAATAGAGGTAGCTCCAATATTGCCCAGCCAGTTACAAATGTATGATACAGTCTGAGGGTTACTAAAATTCACCAAAATACAATCGCCCTTAATTTTCTTGATAGTACTTCCCAACCATGGAACCCTCCTAACCATTAAAACCTCAGAACTTATATTTGGGGGGAGAGGCCTATACGTGTTTAGCCAACTAATCACTTTGTTTTTAAGAGAGGCATAGATTTCTGAGGCAGGATTATCGAGCTCTGGAACACCACTTAAAATTATAACATAGGGCGATGCTTCAGGAGGAAGATTAATTACATTTTTCCATCTTATGCTAGCCACTTCTCTATGGATACGATCACCTGAATCCCTAGAGGTTTCCCCTGCTTCTATTTGAATTGATTTGGATACTCGAATAGGACTCCTTGACGAAGTGGATAGTTGGCTTTGAGCTGGTAGAGGGATAGGGGTGATAGAAGGAGAAGAGTTAAGTGTAGATGGTAATGATCTAGATGGAATAGGTTCAGTTATAGCAAGGAAGTTTGTCTTAGCTGCAGGTTTAGAAGAAAAAGAAGGGAGCTGAGAATCTCCCGTGTTCTTCACGGGTACGTTATGTGTTTTGCCTCTACTCCCCGGGGGATTAGCTGTAGCTGCTATGGCCCTTTCTATTTCTTTTAGCCCTAAATCGATAGTATCAAACCTTGCCATCAGGGGGATGAAAAATCCCCTAAGAACATTATTTAAGGTATTTATAAGACAAGCATTCCCCCCTTCATACCCTTCTCCCAAATTTAAGGCAGGCAACAGAGGCTCGGATTGTGAAGAGATTATCGTTGGAGATAAAATAGATGTCACCCTAGTATCTAAAGCTGGACCGGTAACCGTTGCAGGTAAAGTGTTTAAAACATTATTATGAGAGCAGTCCAATCTCGCTTTTTTACCACGTTTAGATTTCCCCTCTCGTTTTCTTTTAGGGACTGCACCCTGATGTAATAGTTGGGCACGACTCATCCTAAGATTGCTCTTTGGGTCAGATGATATTTCAGGCGTAGGAGGGGTATACACTCAGGGATAGGTTGGAGTGTATCTCTACGTGAAGAAGTGCTAGACCTGAGATCTTGGAGAACCGAATCAATTGTTTGGTCGATACTATCCATAAGAGCTATATGTGAATCATCCAAATTAGAAGGGGACCTAACAGATGCTAGTAAACCCAACGAAGACCTCCTAGGACTAGTAATCCTGTCAGATAGGCGCCTTTCTAGCATGTTCAGTTCGCTTTCTACAACGGAGTTTGCCCTAATAATAAAACTGTCCAGAGTACCAGCAATCATAGGTTGTGCTTTTGTAGGTTTGCTTCGGTTGTCCATGATGACAGGCGTCTCACGTCGCGACAGCAGTAAGGTGAAAAAGATAAAAAGCCAAGAAAGGGGGCCCGGTCCGGTCTTGTCCGTGCTTGAACGGGCTTAAACGGGCCCGCCCTTTGCCCGGGCTTCGCCCCGGTCTGCGCCCCGCACGCGTCCCGCTCACGCGAGACTGGGTATGGCTAAAGTAGAGAGAAGGAGGAGTCGGGAAGAGGAACCAGGTGCAACAGGTTAGTAATCCGCAAGGCGCCCTGGTCCTCGCAGTCCCAAGGATTAAAAAAGCTATTTAAAAGTGTTGTTTTCCTCCTTAGCAGCCGAACAGGTCCTCCGTGGCAGCCCCAGTAAGTGTAGAACAATGTCAGAGCCTACGAGCGGCTCCCGCGAAGCGGGGGCCGCGAGGCGTTAAGTACTTGGCAGGGGAGGAGTCGGGAAGAGGAACCAGGTGCAACAGGTGAGTAATCCGCAAGGCGCCCTGGTCCTCGCAGTCCCAAGGATTAAAAAAGCAATTTAAAAGTGTCGTTTCCCTCCTTAGCAGCCGAAGAGGTCCTCCGTGGCAGCCCCAGTAAGTGTAGAACAATGTCAGAGCCTACGAGCGGCTCCCGCGAAGCGGGGGCCGCGAGGCGTTAAGTGCTTGGCAGGGGACGAGTCGGGAAGAGGAACCAGGTGCAACAGGTGAGTAATCCGCAAGGCGCCCTGGTCCTCGCAGTCCCAAGGATTAAAAAAGCAATTTAAAAGTGTTGTTTTCCTCCTTAGCAGCCGAACAGGTCCTCTGTGGCAGCCCCAGTGAGTGTAGAACAATGTCAGAGCCTACGAGCGGCCCCCGCGAAGCGGGGGCCGCGAGGCGTTAAGTACTTGGCAGGGGAGAAGTCGGGAAGAGGAACCACGTGCAACAGGTGAGTAATCCGCAAGGCACCCTGGTCCTCGCAGTCCCAAGGATTAAAAAGGCAATTTAAAAGTGTCGTTTCCCTCCTTAGCAGCCGAACAGGTCCTCCGTGGCAGCCCCAGTAAGTGTAGAACAATGTCAGAGCCTACGAGCGGCAACTTACTTTCTCTATTAATGAAATGTATTATATTTGCACATGTACTTTTATGGTCGAAACGAAGGAAATAACGTTTTCTTGATGATGATGATCTTTTTATTGATTTTGATCATCCAGGTGGTAAATCGACCACCCACCCACAAACAACAATGTAGGCATACCGGTTCAAATTCAGAAATGGTAATAGCGGGACCACCGTACCGCGCCCCTTAGGGCTAACCACTAAGTTTTCATATATATGTGAACAAACAATTACATTACCCTTGTTTCATGATAAAATCCCCCTGTACCACCACCCCGTGCCCCCACTTATGAAATCCATTAGGGGTAGGTTTCATTTGCACTTTTACACGGGTCCCATATTCTCTCAAACGTTTGCGGGCAGCTCCTTGCCTGGTACACCAGTTGTTCAGCCTTCATACACAAGTCAAAAACTCCCAAGGCAGCAGTGCTGTGGTCTTATTCTGTCTCCATATTCTGATTACATCCCGTTTCACCACCATCCAAGCAGTGGCACAAAAAAGAAGGGTGTAGCATCTAGGAACTGTTCGCCCAGATGTCCAGAGCCATTAGTTATGGGGCTAGGTCCAGGTTGATTCCAGAACTCCAGCTAGTCGACTACTTACTTTCCTCCAGAAAGTTTGGATACTAGGGCACTCCCAGATCGTATGTAGCAGTGTACCTTCCTGTCCGCAACCCCTCAAACAAAGGTGTGTATCAGTCAGCCCCGTTCCGAACATCCACATTCTCGTGAAATAGGCCTGGTGGAGGAGTTTCAATTGGATTAGTTTGAACCCAGCCCATATGGCCACCTCCCGGTGTTGGCAGGCCACACCCCAGTCGTTTTCTTCCAGCTGGCCTAAGCCTTTTTCTCATTTTTCCCTGAGGCCATTCAGGGAGGGGGGGCTGTTATGTAGGAGAGTGGAAAGTGGAACACTGCCTGGCTGGTCAAGGGAGCCTCCATGACCCTGTATTCGAGAGGCGACTCCTCTGGGACATTGCGTAAGGCCTCCCGTGATCTCGCTGGAGGTACACCAATTGCCGGTATCTCAGTTACTGAGCCCCAGCCAGCTCACACTCCACTTGCAATTCCTCAAAATGTATTATCTCTTTTTATCTCCAGATGTCACCCACCTTAGAAATTCCCAGCAAGTCCCACTTTCTGTAGCCTTCTATAAGGCGCAGGTTCCTCAGGACCTCAGAATCCCACAGCAGGATTTCTAGTGTCAGTTTGCCCTTCCAACCAAGGGCCTCGGTTGTGGCTTGATATATCTTGATGACCAGCAGAGGTGGCATCCTTTTCTCTCCATATAAAAGCTGAACATACCCCTCCGGGTCCATAAACTGTCTGCCTTCCATCACCCAGGGCTCCTGCTGTGAGGTAAGGCCCAGTTTTTAACTACTTGCAGCTGGGTCGCCCAATAATAGAGACATAAGTTGTGAAGGGCAATCACGCCCTAAAGTGTTTTCTAGTGAAGGACATCCAGGTTATCCTTGTCGTTTCCCCCTACCCCAATAGACCCCACGTAACGCCTGCAACTGCCCGAGGACGCTGTCTTGAACCTCTAACAGGATATTCTGTAGAACATAAAGGCCTTTCTGCAGGTATAATATTTTGTGAAGGGCGGCCTTGCCCTTAAGGGATAATGATAATTTCTTCCAATGCTCTGCATCCGCTTTATAGAAATTGTGGATCTTACCCAGGTTTTCCTAAAAAAAATAGATATGGGTCCCTTATAATAAAGATCCAGAGACACACAAAACCTGAAAGGCTGCCAAGCCTGGGGGGGAGGGGGGTAGTACTAGGCCCCCACTCTCAGATAACAGCAATGAAAAAGACATGTGAAAATTAATTTTGAGCCCTGAATAGGAACCAAATACTGTCAACATTTCCAGTACCCTGGGGACTGAGTGTTCTTGATCTGCTAGATACAGTAGTATATCGTAGGCATATAATGAAAAGAGCATATTCTCCCAGGTTGGGTCCCACTTCACTCCTCCCATCAGCGCATCCCATCATGGCCAGGATACTACAGACGCAATTCCTACTGCAAAGAGCAAGTTGGACAGCGGGCATTGCTGACAAGTGTCCCTACATAAGCTGAATTCCACCAAAAAGGCCCCATTCGTCCTGACCCTGGCATCTGGGTTGTTGTATAACAATGACACCCAGAACATAAACTGTGCGACCATCCTCATTTTACACAGTATCGCACTAAGTAAGGCCATTCCAAAAGATTCAAATGCCTTTTTAGCATCCAGGCCAAGCTGGATAGCCTGCTCGGCTATCTAGTCACATCTTGCCAGGCACCCAGCCAGTCTAAGTAGGTTGTGTCTCATTGCCCTGTATGGCACAAAGCCTGACTGATCAAGGCTACCATCATTTCCAACTCCTGCAGCAGGTGTTTGCAAGTACCTGTGCCAGGATCTTAGTTTCAATATTTAGAAGTGATATTGGGTAGTATGAGGCACATTGCTCCCATGGCTTCCCCGGTTTATTAATCATCATAATTCTTGCTCTCTTAAGGTCCTTGGGTAGGATGTCCACCTCCTTGCCCCAAGAAATATCTTCTGAAGTAGTCACATAATTCAGAATTTTACACATTTATAGAACTCTAGTGGAAACCATTAGAACCTGCAGACTTCCCACTTTTCATCTGGCTCAATGCGTCAGCTATCTCCCGTTCAGAGAGGTCAGAATCTAGGGAGCGACTTGTCTCCCTGCAAGGTCTGTGCGATGGAATATCATTCATAAAGTCCTCTAGGTTACTTGAAGAGGTCTTATATCTAGCTCTGTAGAGGTCAGCTGAGTGCTTCGCAAAGATTTGTGCTATGGCAATGGGCTTTGGCCATCTCACCCACACCCATATGAATGGTAGGAATCCACCTTTGGTCCTCTTCTTTCTTGGCCCGCCGTACCTGCAATTTACTGGTTAAGTTGCTAACCTCGTATAGTTTCCCATGTTTTGCCCTATATACCATTTTCGCCTCCTGGCATACCAGGCCTTGCGGGTCATTCCTTGGCCCCTTTATCTTGGCCTCTTTGTCTCTCTCCTTCCATTTGCCAGAAATTTGCGCAGTGAGCAGTCCCCTCAGGGCTGTCTTATATGCCTACCACAGGCGGACCATAGAATTGACTGAGCCCAGGTTCTCCTTAAAGTAACATTCTGTGGACTCAGTGATCTGTTTCCAGGTGTTTCAGTCAGTCAAGTATCAGGGGTTCAACTTCCAGTCCCCCTAGTACCCTCTGTATTTGTGTATAAGTGGGTTATCAGGAGTGGGTGATCAGAAATGCCCTGTAGAAGGATTGCGGTGTTTCTAAACCGGCCCAGGTGCTGTTTCGGTGTCAGGAAGTAATCAAGTCTAGACATAGAGCGCATTGGATTGGAGTTATATGTATATTGTCATGTCCCCTGGTGTTCTTACCGCCGGAGGTCCACCAGTCCCCTCACATCAAGGAAGGAAACCAACTATGAATTAGGCGTAGGTCTACCTCCAGTCTTTATCAACCTGTCAAGGTCGCTCTTGTGGGTTAGATTGAGGTCACCCCCTACGACAATTAGAGCGTCCGGCAGCATAACTAGCAATGTACCCCTTTTGTCCAGCCCTTCCATCTGTAGCTCGGGAGTGAAGTACCAAGATGCGAGTGCCAAACTCACCCCATTGCACCCATGTGTGGGCCACCTGTAAGGGGAGGGAATGTCCCATCAGTATGCCCACCCCCCTGGAGCCCGAGGAGAACCCTGAGTGTAGTAACAAAGGGTGTCTGCAATGGTTCAGTACTGGGAAATTGTTTCCCGCAAGGTGCGTTTCCTGATTGAAAATGATATCGGGATTTTGACTCCTGAGGTATGTTCACATTGCTTCTCTCTTGAGTATAGTCCCTAGGCCATCGACATTCTAGTTGAGGATTTTAATGGCTAGTCCCGGGGAAGTTGTATGTGGTGTAGCCATTGTCTTATTCATTCACCTCTGCCCGGTTTCCCTGTAGCCAAATGTTGACCGGGTATGCCTCCAGCTAAACTCCTACATCTCCGCAGCCCCCACCCAACTGCCTTGTGCAATGGATTTAAAACTATCCACCTGCCCAATGCCTGGGGTGTCTGTTGCCCCAAAGTAGTTAACAAAGACATCATAGTAAACAAAAAATGATCGTCGTGTTCACTCAAACTTGGATGGGACTGGATACTTCAAAATCATTCATGGCAGATTGCCATCCGGTCCCCCTTGGGGTGGGCCACAAGATCCACGCAGCCTGGCACTGTCCATTCTGTTCCTCATACAATGATGTCTGCAGTCATCGGGATGAGCACCGGTTGGCCGGCCTCCTCTGAGTCCTCCATGGAGCCCTCGGAGCCACTAGGATTCTCGTCGAAGTCTCTCAACAAGGCGTCCCACTTTGATACCTGATTTCCAGGAGCCATAGTGCTAGATATCCTCCACCACTGTGGCTCTTTCAGTGTCCGCCTGGACCCTGGTAGGGCAGCCATGAGGCGCCCGTGCATCTTGCGTCTAGGCAGTTGTAGTCTCCATCACTGCTCTTGGTGTGGCTCTTGGGAGTCCAGGGAGGGTAGCCGACTGATTCCAGCCACTCCCATGCCACCGCAGCTGTCTGGAAGAACTGTGTCATTAATCCATGGTTTCACCAGGAAGAACAGGGCATACTTCAAGTTCAGCGACTGAAAGTGGCGTTTCACCTGCAGGAATGTTGCTGTTGCTGCTGCACTGCCGTAGCGTTGTCCAGGTAGATTATTCCCGAGGCCCCCTCATCCGCCAGGGACAGTGGGCTTGGTCTACCTGGAGGATATGATCCCGATCCTGGAAGTTGAGCAGCCGGGCCACTCTGGGTCTGGAAGGTGCCCTAGGTGCAGGTGGCCTGCCTCGCACCCCATGTGCCCTCTCCACCGGGAACATATTTGAGGTTTTGCCTCCAAGTACCTTTGAATGAAGCCAGTCCTCCAGGACAAGAGGCCAGATGAACAAAGCTTTTTTATGTTCGCTAAGGACCTAGTTCGCTGATTTGGGCTGTTTACGAAAGCAAGAATTAATTTTTAAAGGCACAAATGCCCAATTTCAGTTTGGTAACCTGTTATTGAATCACAATTTTGGTTTGAGATTCGCCTTTGCACCCATCTTTGGCAACTTGGATCTCATCACTCCTAAAGTATGGCAAGTCTCTGCTGTTGCGCCCCACAACTATCTGTGGACGTGTTGGTGTAGGGGGACCCCCGCCAACTGTTTTGTCGCTGCTCCTAGACCACTGCAGCTGGACCGCCATACATGAGACTGCACCAGGTGCTCCCACCCGGGCCCAGGTCCCCCTCACCAGGCCACAGGAGGCCAGCTACTGGGCCCAACAGGTCCCGGCAGAAGGTGTGACACACATCAGGCGGCTGCCCCCGTCACCCTGCAGGCAAGAGTCCCTCCGGTTACTTCTGGTCCCTGCTGGCCAGTGGCCTAATCCGACACTATGCAGCTACTACTCCCTCGTAGATGCTGAGGAATGTCCGTCAGTTCAGAAGGCCCCCACTCTGCGGGTCTGTGTGCCAAATAATGCCTGGGGTCTGCCGCTTGTTCCTCGTGGGCCCACAACAACATCACGACTTGGGGGCCCAGCCAAGCTGCCATGACCCGGGTCAATGGGGTCTGCCAGGCCTCTTCCTCTCCAGGGGCCAACGCTAGTCTGCACATGCTTCTCCTTTTCTGCTGTCCCAGTTATGCACTCACACGTCCATCTTGTCTGCAGCCAGGCCATGCCCGTTGGAAAATATTCTTGGAGGAGTTCAAAGGTGTGTTGTGTTGTTCAGGTAGCATAGACGACATAGACAAGATGCAAGTAAGTGTACTGGAGCTTTATTTATATAACACTCTCTCTCGTATATCCATCACCATCTGAATTCTCTAGTCTCCTCCCTTTCCTCTTTACTTCCACCTCCCTCCTTTCCATTTCCGCTGTCTGTGGGTCCTAGCGCCCCAGCATGTACTTTCTCACAACATTACATCTCCTCCCTTCTTACACAACTTAAACTAACTTATACATATACAACCAAACAAAACGAGAAACAAACAAAACATAGGTACAGTTCTTCAATAAGGCGTGTAGGTCTTCGATGGATGCTCTGTGGCCGGTGGGCTGCGTCTTGATTAGATCTCTCTCTTTCAACAGAGGGGATGGGAGACTGGTGCTCACTTCCCGTCATGTGAGCGTACTCCTTCATTGCACTTTCTGGCACAGCCAATGTCTCTTTTGTGGTTGGTGTGCATCTATTAAAGTGCGTCACATTCCTTGTTATTCTCTTGCCATCTGAGGCGGCCGTGATCATAGTGCCCTTTTGTTTTGTTACTAGCAGTGGGTGAGCATGATATTGACTGTCAGATTTTCTTTGTTCTTGCAGGACAAGTACCCAGTCTCCTTCCTGGATGGATGACGGTTTAGCTTTCCGACGACTGTCTGCATATTCCTTCATCTTGGCTTTCTTGAATCCGTCTATCGCTACTAACTCTTCATGATCTGAGTCCTGACGAGTATGGCCAATTGAGTCTTCCAACGCCGGGATTCTTGAGCGCCCCGTGTGGCCCAGCATCGAGGTTACTGGATACCTGTCCGTGGTATTGTGTGGTGTGGTTCGATATGCTTGTAACATCTCATTTAGTGCAGTTCGGACATCTCGCCTTGACAGTTCAGCTTGCTGTATGGCCTTCTTCAGAGCGGCCATAAATCTTTCTACCATCCCATTGTCCTGTGGCCACATGGAAATGATCTTCTGATGTCGAAAGTTGAGATGGTTAGCGAATGCAGCAAACTCTTGTCCATTCAATGGAGGGCCATTGTCTGTTTTAACTACTTCAGTATTCCCCAAGCTGCGAAGACTTCATCCAACACTGGTGTAGTGGGGGCTGCTTTTGGTTGATGATATGAGGTGAGCAATTGGGAAGCGGGAGTATTAATCCATTATGACAAGAATGTATTTACTTGATTGGAATGGGGTGAAGAAGTCTACTGTGGCATGTTGCCAGACGCCCTCCGGCAGTTCTGACATTTGTAGAGGTGAAGGTGGCTGGAAAAACGAATGTGATTAAACAAAGAGGACTAGCTTAAGTTGACCAAAGTGTTACAGTACTCAAATTAGTTCTGTCACGGGCACCTTGTTGGTGTATTCATGAAGCCCTCACCCACCAACCTAGTTGGTGGCATGCTTCATCATTGGGCCCACCCAGTGACACCTAGTATGTCCCGGGTGTGCTACGACGCCTGATTACAGCGGAGCTGGTATATTGCTGAGAGTGCAGTGAGGTTGGGTGAGTTGTGATTTAAAACGGCTTGGTGGTGGTCCCAGTACCCGAGGGTAAATTAAATTTTAATAACTGGGCCGTCACCAGCGGCTAAAAGTAAGGCTACAGGACGCGTGAGGGTGGCGAGTTACTGCCCCCTGCGTCCTTCAGATGGTCGACATGTTTCAGCCAGTGCCTTAGAGTATTCTGGCTTTCCTCAGGACCGTTTTTTTTAAAAAGGTGACGGCAGGACAACAGGTACAAGGCAGGCACTGACCAGAAAGACTGGTCATCCCCTTACCGCTTCCCTCCAGGAAGCCTTGGCTAATAACCCAAAGTGTATGCATGAGAAGGGAATCTCCCTCTCACATATAGAAAAACGCCTTAGTGAGTGTATCACATAGTCTGTACCACAACACTAAGTCTGTTTTATTTCACCACACCTTTTTAAAAAAAACGTTCCTGAGGAAAGCCAGAATACTCTAAGGCACTGGCTGGAACATGTCGACCATCTGAAGGACGCAGGGGGCAGTAACTCGCCACCCTCACGCGTCCTCTAGCCTTACTTTCAGCCGCTGGTGACGGCCCAGTTATTAAAATTTAATTTACCCTCGGGTACTGGGACCACCACCAAGCCGTTTTAAATCACAACTCACCCAACCTCACTGCACTCTCAGTAATATACCAGCTCCGCTGTAATCAGGCGTCGTAGCACACCCGGGACATACTAGGTGTCACTGGGTGGGCCCAATGATGAAGCATGCCACCAACTAGGTTGGTGGGAGAGGGCTTCATGAATACACCAACAAGGTGCCCGTGACAGAACTAATTTGAGTACTGTAACACTTTGGTCAACTTAAGCTAGTCCTCTTTGTTTAATCACAAATAAACCCTCGGGGACTCGGACTAGCTAACTAGTCCTCTCTCTCCCTCTTGTTACACGCATGGAAAAACGAATTGACACTAAGGACAGTCTTTCAGTGTGGATTCGACCATCTGAGCAAGAGAAGGGAACCAGACCCATTAATGCAACGCTTTCTACGTGGCTACGACGTCTCAGTGCCCTTCATGTGCCAAATTGACAACTCCTTGTCTCAGCTGCTTCGGAATGACAATCCTTTTGTCTCTTAGCAGGAGTCCATCTGTGGTAATGGACAATTCATCTTTTACATGTCGAAAAGAGGTTAGTTCACCGCTGTTGTTTATTATGTCCAGACTCTTCTAGATGTCTCCAGCTTTTCGTCTGAATGGGATGCTTAACATCTTGCAGGGTGGTATCCACGGCGGTGGCTTTAAGAATGGCCTCGAGAGGGACTGCTTGAGCCACACTAAAGTGTATATACTCCACGGATAATGATGGGCTAGACCTTGAGGAAGTCTTGGGGTGTCGCGACATGTAGTCAGCTGTATTCGCTGCTTTTCTGGGTTTATGAACGATTGTATAGGTGTATTCTTGAAGACGACTACCCCATCGCTCTATTCTGGGTGGCATTTTGGCCCTGGGGTTTCTGAATATGGTTATCAGAGCCTGATGGTCCGTGATGAGCGTAAAGTGTTTCCCATAGATAAATATGTGAAAATGCTCACAGCCCCAGACCACCGCCAGACTTTCCTTCTCAGGCTGGGAGTATGCTCTCTCAGTGTCAGTTAAACTGCGACTGGCATATGCTATGATGTGACGTTGATCTCCTTCATTGTCATATTGAGCCAATATAGCTCCAAGTCCCACAGGGCTGGCTTCCACGGTGATTTCAGTCTTTCAACGAGGGTTGAAGTAAGCCAGATTGTTGGCCGATTCAACAGATGCTTTGATCGAGTGAAACGCTTGATCGCATCTAGTTGTCTATTGGAATATGTGGCCTTGTTTAGTTAATTTTCGCAAGGGATAGCTTATGGTGGCATAATCCTTGATATAACGTGCGCATTAGCCTGCCATTCCTAGAAATGATCTCACATCTCCAGCATCTCGAGGTCGAGGTGTATCGTTCAACGCTGCAAATTTTTCAGGATCTGGTCTCATTCCTGTGCCTGAGAAAATGTGGCCATAGAACTTCAATGTTGATTTGTGGAATTCACATTTATCTTTATTGAGTGTTTGGTTTGCTTCCAGGAGAGCGTTGTGAGAAGTTGGCCTGGTATATGCTGTCCACTAGTTATAGTGGGCACCTTGTACCAGTCCAAACAACCCTTATTGATGATAGGTTTAAAGACAACCTTTATTGAAAGCTATCCTAGTGGTAGCTATGGAGGGCAGCCTTCAGGCTAAGTCTTGAAGGAGTGTAAAGCAGCTTGGTTTACCAGATTATAACCTCTTGAATCACTAAATGAAAGGAGAACCACACAAGGCATATAAATATATGTATTTATTTCTAAACACTCACTACTAATCTCTTCATGAGATTAGAGTCCAAGATACACAATGATACAGTTCTAAAACGACAGTAAATAGCACAATATACAATGGGCCCTAGGGGCGTTCCAAATCATAAATTAAGAAAGTGGTATAAAAACCATGACTTGACTAGACACAGTGCCTAGAGCACGTAGAATCGCTTGGACCCCAAGGAACCACCCAAGGTAGTGACACAGGAGACCCACGGGGGATGCGTGCAGTGTGAGAACACAGGCGCGAGCCCCGTACTATTCTATGGGAAAGTCGCGGTTGGAATTTTAGAAGTTAAGGACACTTAGGAGAGGACTTTGAGCAAACCCCTTTAGACTTAGGGGGTTCTAGGGCCAACACCCATGGGAGCACTGGAGTAATCTTGTTACCTCACCCAGGGAAGCCGGGTGCATAGGTGTCAAATGGTGTCGGGCATCGTCGTTGATTTCAATGGCTATCTGCTGTAAAGTGTTGCTGCCAGGAAGAAGAAAAGTGTCCGGTGTGATCTAAGCCTAGATCGAAGATCAGAAGAACCTGAAAGCAGAGAGGACAGAGTCTGGGTCACTTGCCAGTGACCAGTGGCACTATAGACGAATGCCCACCGATGTCAGGTGTTTCAGGTGCGAAGAGGTGAAGCTTGATTCTGCAGCCACGAGGACTAGGAGGCGGCGATGACAACCAGGAGCTGGATTTGAGCTGTCCCGCAAAGGATGTCGAGTGCTGCCGTGTCGGTGCTCGGTTTGAACACAACAAGCCTTGCCCATCGCACGCAGGAAGAGAAAATATGCTTCGGTGCGGACCAGCAAGGTCCTGGGGACTCCCCAAGCAATGGAGAGTCAGGGCACGTCAGGAGCAACCAGGCAAGTTAGAGTTGCCTTCACCGGGACCCACCAGTCGACGGACCAGGTATCACGAAGGGACCTCGAGAAGAATCACACAATACCAGCCCATGGGACACTCGGTGAGTGTAGGCCAGGAATCATCGGTGGAGACACTGCTCGGGGTATGGACTACAAGTAGCCCAAAGCACAGCCTCAAGGATCGACGAGAAGCATATGCACTTGCAAATGTGCACGGTGTCCAGGGGTTCCGGTTCCACGGTCCCCACGAGGGCTACGAGTCTCACCTTTGCTGGAAGCTCGGGTCAGCCTCTGGGAAGTCTGGGAACCCACCTCCTGTGTTGCAAATTCTTCGGAGTCCGGCGAGAGCTTCGGAGATGCAAATCGGACAGATGCATCTTAGGTGCCTGCCTTGCAGGGGAGTAACTCCTTTACTCCAAGGGAGATTCTTCAGGCATCTAGCGCCTTCTAGATCATTGAAGTTCCAGGATTCTATATCAGAGATTCGTCCAGGTGTAATCTAAAGTCCTGTAGCCAGGAAACCTGTTGTCCAGGCCTCCCCTCCTGGAGTTTCGTCCAGCAGAAGGAGGGCAGACTCGTGTCTGTGGCTGGCAGCATCCATTTTGTGATGCCAGGGTCTGTTAAGCTGGTACCGGTTATACCGGTGCTGTCATGTCTCTCCCTCTAGAAGGGTGGGATCATAATCCCACACCAGTTACTGGTGTGGAGGTATGATTCCAAGGTGTCTGACACTAAACACAACATGTTTCCATGCAGCCATTCCAAAGTTAGCATTTACCGTTTGGTTATAATGAACTTAAGAGTATATGGTTGGGCTGCATCACAAACAACCCTGGAATAAAGGTTCCGAAAGCTGCAGAGGGGCTCTGCTCATGCAGGGGCACCCTCTCACATGAAACCCAGCACCCTGACTTCAGGATTGTTAAGGCCTGCCATAGGGGTGACTGATAGGTTTACATGTGCAGTGATATGGAGAGATATAGTGAACCTATATCTCAGTAAGGGGTGCATGCATCCCCTTACCCAGGCTGCAGTAGCAGACCTGTGGTGTCATTTTGGAAGGCTTCCCAGGGGTGGCATAATACATGCTGCAGCCCCTGGTAGGCCTCTGGGGTACCTATGTCCTGGGTACATAGTGCACCATATTCTAGGGACTTATAAGGGTACCCCAGAATCCAATCTGGAGTGTACCTTAAGCACTGGTAAACCATTTAGAGAGGAAGCAGCTAGGCTGGGGTCCGGGTTTGCAGCGCCCCATCCATACTAAAGTTGAAAAACAGTGAAACATCAGCAAAAAGTGGGGGTAACCATAAGAAGCAGATCCTACTCTCCTACAAGCGTGATATACCCAGTCTAGTGCCTTGTTGTGTTCTTGTACTATTGCTCCATACACGAGAATGTCATCACTGTAGTTGAGGGTGTTAGGAATATGATGGATGACCCTTCTGATCATCTCTTAGAAGATCTCGGCCCCAGAAGAAACTCCAAAACTGAGCCGTTTCTAAACAGACCTTGATGAGTCGAGAAAGTAGTGATATATCCCAATTTTTCATGAAGCCCAAGCTGGTGATAGCCCTTGTTAAGATCTAGCTTGGAAAATATTTGTGCCCTATTCAACTATGTGATCATGTCACTGATGTGAGGTCCAGGATGCCTCTCCCTTTCGATGGCGGTATTTGGTGCTTTCATGTCAACACAGAGTTGTACTTTGCCATCTGCTCCTTTTTTTGATACTATGACCACTGGAGATACCCAGGGAGTAGGTCCCGAAGTTCTCTCAATGATGTCTCCTGGGGAAGATTTTGCAGTTCCTCCTACGCGGACTGTTGAAGATGGAATTGTATTTTCCTGTAATGTTGGGCTGTGAGTGTCACACGCCTTGACATGATGGCGAGAACTGTATTGCCTCGACTGTCTGTTAGTGTCTTTGTGGGTCACTCTGCATACTTTCTCAAAGTGATTTTCCCTGCCACATCTCCTACATTTCTGACCTAATGCGGGACACGTCTCAGTGTGTGGGAAGTCTTGTCCATAGCGATAACGTTTAGTTGGCACTCCCGTCTCTTATCAGTCCAGTTGAGACTTTGATGACGACTTGGTCGTTGAGGTTAATCCTTGAACCTGGACGGTCTTTGACCTGCAGATGAGTGTCTGTTCGTGTGGCAAGATTGGAGCCGGAAGGCTTGTTCCCGTTTTTCAACTTTTTCAGCTTCCATTTTTTTTGCATGTTCTTCTGCTTGATCATTGACTCTAGTCATTTCTTCAATTTCATCCAGGGAGTAACCTTTCTTTAGAAGGCGTCTGCATAGAGACTCTGATTGACATCCTTCGATGATTCGCAAGCGAAGAGCGTCTTCGGTCGTGAAGGAGTCAAACGCACAGCAGCATGCTAACCGTTTGAGGCGCAAAATGAATTCTCCCATGGACTCATCTTTTTCTTGGGAGGCCAGATTGAAGGTGTAGCATTCATAATATATGATTCTTTTGTGAAGAAATTTTCTGTTAAGTGCTTCATGCACATCTGGATAGCAAGATGCAACATCAGCCGGAAGTTCCTTAATGATCTTGCCAACGTCCTTTCCGATTAGATTGTGTAGTGCAATTAGCTGTTGATCGGGGTCAGAAACCTGCGAGCCTTTCATGAAGTCTTCAAAATCTTTCAGCTATTCCTGCCAGCGAAGACCCATACCTCCACCAGATACAAGAGCCAGGAGTTCCGGCGGCAGCAGAAAAGGGACTCCTAACATGACAAGTCTGTGCCTTCCTATCTGCGACGATGATGTAGGGGACTCTGGCCGGGATCCTCTGTTCTGTGAATCGTGGCATTGTCTTGTAGTTGGAGAGACAGACATGTTTAGCTTCTATGCGCACAAGTGACATGTGCCACCACTGGTTGGCGAACAAGTGAACTAATGTCTTGGCACATGACGACCCACAACGGATGTCACCTGGCACTAGTACTGCAATTTGGAGTACTGCTGTAGGTGGGTTCGGAGGAAAAATGACGAGATGCCCAAGGATGCAGCAGACTCAGTAAATACACTGTGTGGTACTTTTATAAATGCGGTTGGTAATATTGCTTATAAGTGGATTGATGTATGTTTGTCTTCTATTTCTTTTCTTTTTCCACTTTTGTTTTGCAAATGCCTGACTTTAAGATCGCCACCCTCGACTCCTGTTTGTCTATTGGAGGGCCTGCCTGACCTTAAGATGGCCGCCGAGCAGGGCTGACTCCATGCGAGATTTCTGGGCCCTGAAACAGAGTCTCGACACAGCAAGAGGTATGCAGGCTGCACGGTGAGTGCACACTGCTGCACACACAGCGTTTAGAGCAGGATGAGGCAGCAAATGCGAGGGGCCTGTTACCGGATCCAGCCTCCATGGTCACAGACAGGAACCAGGCGGGTGGTAGGTGCACGTGTCCAGGGTGGGCTCCTGACGGCACATCAGCACATGTGGTGGACGGCGTAACGGTAACCATGCGCGACCGGGGTAGGCTCCCGGTGTCGCGTCTAAACACAGTCAGCTCCGCAACGGCAAGTATGCGTGCCCAAGGCAGGCCGCATCACAGCGATTGGTGTGTCTTGGAGCGAGGACACACTCGGGGTGGGCTCCTGACTTCACTTCGCCGTCAACACGAGTGTTGTCAGCAGGGTTCCAACGACTACCCTCGTCGCCAGTTGTTGTGTCGTTCAGACAGCATAGACGACACAGACAGCTCCTCTCTTTCCTCTTTCCTTCCGCCTCCCTCCTTTCCTTTTCCGCTCTCTGCGGGTCCTAGCGCCCCTGCATGTACTTTCTCACAACATTACAAGGTGTATCATTGAGAGATGTGGGTGAGGAAACAAAATGGTCTGTCAATTATTTTCAGACATAACAAAAGGCTGTGGTTTTCACCTCTATTGGCAGGGCAGATGGTGTGTGGAGGCGTGGCAGGGGATGGCTGCAGCACTGCTGTCCTGGAATTCTTTCTCTTGGTGGTGGCAGTTGCTTTGTGGGGCAGAAATCTTGAGAAGAAGAAAGTGATTTATTTCAATGTCGACAATATGGCAGTGGTCAACATTGTTAGCAGGCAGTTGGCGCAGGACGGTAATGTTGTGCAACTTTGAGAGCATTTGTGCTAGAGTGCTTATAGTATGACATTGTTTTCGAGACAAAGCCCATTCCTGGAATTGATAAACAAAATGCGCATGGTTTATTTTTCCTCATAGTGAAGAAGATTTTGTGGGCTGGCTCTAGGATCAGACGAGGTGAAGACGGCGATGTCTAAGCATTTATGGAGCATTGAATGGTTGCTATAGTGGAACTGATTGAAGGGTCACATTTGCCATCCACCAAGAAAGTATTCAGTCAGGCATTGGAGGAGTTCTTGGTATAAGGAGCAAGGGAGAGGAGTATTGAGGATGGAGTGAATGTGTTAAATTTCATCATGTCCATGATTGTCAAGTGTTTGTTTCCACTGACCATTGTGGGTAAGTTGGTGCATCTGACATTTTTGGGAGATGTGTATTGGGATCAGGAGCAGGCCACTGTAGAAATGGATTGGAGAATACTGGAAGGCTGGGCGTGAGAAAAAGGGGCTTCGGGGAAGATGTTTAGGTGATTGACTGCACATTTTAAAGAAATTGTTTTGGTTCTTTCTAGTGTGTGTAGGGACTATTGGACGGCTGCTGTATTATCACTGCTTATGGGTTAGTTACTTTGTGGAGCCTTTATAGTGGCTGAATTGCTGGGCTCTAAGACCATTGAGGGTGTAAGAAGTGGCTCAGTTTGTGAAGGTGAGATTGATGCAGTCAAAAATGGATCGGAGGTGCATGTCAAATCACTGAATTTGTTGGCTTCCCTGAATGTGATTGTGTCCACTAACCTGGTGGAGGAGGTACAAGAAGTATAGGTTTTTGAGTGAGGTGAGGTAGGTTAGGCATGAGAACGGGTCGGGTCATCGGGTGCTGCACAGTGGACATGGGGGGATGTACAATGGAGGAGATCAAGAGGTTTGGGATGTGGAAGTCTAATTGCTATGAGTGATATCTTAGACCCACGTGATGGTTGGAATGATTTGGGAACCGCTTTTGACAAGGGACTACGCCTCCCATACCGCCCCGCTGACAGCGCACCAGGAGGCACTGTCACTCTTTCGTGCCTGGAGGCGCTCAAAGGCCGGTGCGGCTCCCGCTTCGCGGGAACCGCTTTTGACTGATTCAAGGGACTACGCCTCCCATACCGCCCTGCTGACCAGCGCGCCAGGAGGCGCCGTCACTCTTTTGTGCCCGGAGGCGGTCAAAGGCCGGTGCGGGCGTGCGCCAAGGGCGGGCCCATCTGAGCCCATCAGAGGCTGAAGGAGGCTGGGCCACGCAATTTGGCCCTGGCGGAAGTAATCAACGCTGTTTTGTCTTTTCATCTCGGGATATCCGGTGTTAAGGTACTGTGAAGCAGCTCACTGCTTATTGCCTTTTGTTATTGTTTGGTGGGTCCACAATCATGTAATTGGGTTACTACATTACTATATGATATAAAATTAGCAAACTAAAAGGTGTAGCCGGGACCCTGGACGCATTTATTGTAAGGGCTGAATCGCTCCTAACACATGAAATCCATTTGACCGAAAGACGGCTGTCTTTGGACCCTGCCACGCTACAGTCTTGTCTGTCGCTGGGTGGTTCTGCTAATGCTAACACAACTTGTCCGAATATACCAAACACATCACCAGCAAGGCCTGACTTTGTTTCCCCCAACCCACTTTTACCATTTGTGGACTCCCCTATTGTGTCTGTTTCAGACGTGCCCTGTATTAACACCGGGGGTAATGCTGCCAAGGCACAAAGGAATATCAAATCAAATGTTCAATCTACTAAAAAAAAGCATGTTGTCATTGCCAAACCCAATTCTAAAAATGTCAACCTGTTGGCAGCTCAAATATTGACGTGGCTGCCATTACAAACTCAGTAGCGACCCAGACAGACACTATTTTTGAATTTATGTGTAATGAGGCCAACATAGGTGTTGTGGGGGGAGCCACACAAGCAGGGTCTGCAACGGAAGCTCTAGAGACTATGTTGGCTACCCTCAAGGATGTGATTGATACAAATTTTGAACTGTTGTGGGGGAAATTTAAGCAACTGGATCGTATTGTGGACAACTTAAGCGGTGGGAGGTTGAACAAAGTTTCTGATGAAGCGGGACGAGGGAATCCTATAACATCCGTGGTCAACAAATATGGGCCTATTATGCAATCGATGGGTGCTGCTTTCCATCCCCAGGTTACCCCCTTCGTCAATCATAGTGTATGCCGTTGTAACCAAAATAATTTGTCTGTGTCAAATTCTATTCTTGCGCAGAGGGAAAGTTTGGGCATATCTCAAACATACAATTCAAATGATCCCAACGTAGCACTAGGTAGTGTGAACTGTAACCTGCCTCAGCAGGGAACTATTGTGGTTGACCCAAACAATGTTGCTGCAGACCACCTTAGAGATACACACTTAAGTCCCAACACAGATGTCTTGAGCCTACCACCGGCCTCTAGTCCTTAGGTGTTAGTATTGGCTGGTGTTCCCAACATTGTTGAGGGACAGAGGGAGTCCTGGCTAGACCTCCGCAATAAATCTGCAGATTGGCTACGTAAACATAAAGGTTTCCACCCCTCTTCAATGAATGAAATTATTATGGCCAGGAGAGTAGGGTGGGTTGGCCAATCGGATAATAACATTAACGGTGATTGTGTTGTTCTTAATTTTTGTAGACCATACACGGTGCGCCATTTACTTAGCATTTAAGAGCAATCCTTTTTACAACATACCGATATCTGTGCACTCCCCTTAGGTTATTTTTATAAACCACCAGTTATATTGTTTAGGGATGCCCACGTAATACCGCTGGCAGCTAATAGGTTCCATGCACTTTCCAATTTGGACGCTCTGGATTGACAACCACCGCTGTTGATTAATTCACAGGTTCATGAGGAGGATCATTTAGATATCGTACTCCCACCCTCTAATGATAAACCAGCCCCAGCTATGGTAAATACGGGAGCCAACCTGAGCGTTCTCAGCTGGAACGTGGCGGACTCCAATCCAGGCTCGGAGAACAAGATTGGTTGCGTATAGTAAAGGAACAAGACGTAGTCATGTTCCAGGAGACCTTGGCCACCGACGATCTACACATCGAAGGGCTCCACTGTTTTAGTGTAGTAGCCCCAAGCCCTAAATTGGGTAGACCATCAGGGGGGCTATTTATTGGGATTAACGTGGCTGCTGGAGGCAGTTTTAAGGTTCTTCCAACTAATAGTGGAAACTATCAAGTTGTCTTTTTTAAAAGGAGGGTTTGTTTATATTTGGTAAATTTTTATAATAATGATTTTCATTCCGTTCCTAATAAGAACTTCATTGGGCTTTTTGATTTTATTTCTAACTTAGATAGTCAGCGAAACATGGCGGGACCTACTGGGATCCTCTTGGGGGGAGATTTTAATGCTACAATTAACGGTATGGTGCATGATGAAGGAACAAGCAATCTTGGGCCCTCGTCCCGTAGGGGAGCAGAGTTAACATGGTCTTTAAAATCATACAACCTGACTAATGTTATGGATTTGGTGAGCAGCCCTAATACCACCAATAAAAATTACCAACATTTAGGGGAAGGGGTTGCTCATCAACCACTGATTTTATTTTTATTTCCCCCTGCCTTGAAGATCAACTTATGGCCGCTGAAGTAATTGCAACGGATTATGGGGATCATAACCCCATCAAAATAGTACTGAGCTCTGCATCTCGGCCTGTGTTTTCCTCCGCATGCGGGGCAAAAAATCTCACGCCCTCAACTGATAATTTGAGACTAATTTGGAAGGGCGTTGATAGTGGCGAACTTTTTTAAAAATTAGTTAGAGGCAATATGCACCTTATTAATTCTTGTTTGTCATCACAGATTGCACACACTGAGGTAGTTCAGGATTTTTCCAAATTGTGCCTAGCTATTAAAACTCTCCTGTCGAAACCTGCTCCTTTGGCAGGAAACAATCTTAGATGGTTCGACCGTGAGTGCACATTGACCAATAGGAATCTTCGCAGGGCACTGTCATCTAACCCGAAGTGTGCCACAGACATAAATTTGGCAAGGCGGGAATATAACATAGTAATCCTGACAAGGAAGGGAGCCCTCCTAAACGAACGCTGGGAAACTTTATCCCAGGCCGCAAGTACAAAAAAGGGTAAGATTTTTGGTCCGCAGTAAGGGAGCTTCGATCGATGGGTCAGCTATTAACTCCCATTAGCTGCAATATTTCGAGCGAGTCCTGGGAAAATAATTTCTCAAAACTTTACGCTACCCCGCAACCAGAGCTTGACCAATATGATTATGGCCCATTCACCACCGTTGAGCTAACCATTTTTGAGGTAGAAGAGGCCATCCAACAGAGCATTGGGAACAAAGCACCCGGCTCAGATGGGTTACCAATTGATCTAATAAAATGGAAGCCAGACTTCTGGGCCCGCTACTTTTGAATGTTTTAACAGCTTAACCCAAGCCACGCTACCAGACACATGGGCTAAGAGTATTACAGTCCCAATTTTCAAAAAAGGAGATCGGTCCCAGCCTAGTAATTATAGGCCGATCTCATTAATTGATAATACCTTAAAAATATTGGGAAGAGTCTTGTATAATAAAATTTTAACCTGGAGAGAGGAAAATAGTATCTTAGAGAACTGTCAGCTAGGCTTCCGTAGCAAGGTGGGTACCAACGAGCAATGTCTCAATCTTAATTTGGTTATCGGGAAATACACCATTGCACAGAAGTCTACGGTTTATTTGGCCTTTATGGATTTGTCCTCAGCGTTTGACCTTGTTATTTAGTCGAAGCTCTGGGCAATTCTTTTGGCATATGGCTTGGACGAACCTCTGGTACATTTCCTAGCGCACCTCCATAAAGACCTTCAGGCGCAGGTGCGGATCGTCATGGGTGGTGAGGTTTCGGGAGCCATTAAGGTAGGAAGGGGGGTCAGACAGGGTTGTGTCTTGGCCTCCCTCCTTTTTATCATCTATATTAATGGGCTGAACAATCTGCTTAAAACCTCGACCCATGACGTTCCTATGATTAATGGTAAAACTCTCCCCATGCTATTATACGCAGATGATGCGGTCCTCATAGGCCGCACTCCGAACTCTCTGCGTAACTTAGTACAGACTTTTGTTGGGTATATGGATAGCTTGGACCTCTGTGTCAATTTTAATAAGTCATTTTTAATGTCCTGTGGTCCTGGGAAGCGACAGTTAAGCTCTATTGTAGTGAGTAGCCAGAAACTGACAAGCACCCGTACATTTCCCTATCTTGGGTTGGTCTTTGCTGCGAACGGCTCCTGGACTGAGCATCTTGCTCACTCTAGGAGCAAGTTCTCAAAGGCCACCAACTCAATCCTTAGCCTTCCCTGTCCAAAGACCACTGGTGCTATTTCAGCCATTTAATTTTTTTTTAAAATTACAGTGTGTCCCTGTGGCCACTTAAGGGGCTGAGATTTGGGGTATCGCAAATTGTTCCTGTATCCAGCAGGAAGAGAATAGGTTTTGCAGGAAACTTTTGGGTATCCCAATCTCTACCCCACAATATATTTGCCACAGAGAACTAAATCTTAATTTTATATCGGATTTTATACGCGCCCATCCTGCCCTTTTTTGGCTATCGGTATGGAAGAACCAGGCTGCCTCCCTCACTAGAGAGATTATTAATGACTGCCTTATGTGTGAGAAAGGGATGGAAATTCCTTGGTTGAGTGGAGTACACCAAAGCCTGTGCAGTGTCAATAAAGAAAGTATTTTCTTAAATCCATATATAGCTGACACCGTGCCAAAAAAGGAGTTTAGAGATGTTCTCTATATAATGCAGAAAGGATTGGTCTGGAATCCAATAAATCTTCTGTTCTTAGTTATATGTCAATTGAACAGCATCACCATCCCTACCTATATATCTCATCCTACGCATGAGCCATTGGGAAAGGAGCCTATTATTCAGTCTTCGAGCAGGAACTGTCAGATTTGCATTGTGCTTTCCTCTTGGCTACCACCCCAATCTTGATCACGTACCATGCCCATGTGATGGTACCATACATTTTTTATTTTTTTGTAAGTATTATATAAAATATACAAAGTGGCTTTTAAATCCATTTTTTAAAAAGAGAAGACCTATTAGTCTGGACAATGCCTATACATGCTTAGTCTCCCTGGCCGATGAAGAGCTGATCCTCCGCATAAGCACCTTTTTGAGAACTGCCACCAGAGCACGATGACTATGCCCGATCCCTGAGTTTTTATCTGACTGACTATCTCTGTGTAATTGCTAGTTTATATAATGTTTTATTAACAGTAAAGTAATAATTTATTACCAATGAAGTTCTTTTTTAACCTGTCATTAAATTTATCAAATACTATAGTTATATTTCTTCAAATGTTTCATCACCATGTACTGTCAATCCTCCATTTGTTATTTATTTTGTTATGATGTTGTGCTTTTATGGGTATTAAGTTACCCGAATAAAGTTTATGAACTGAACTGAACTGATTTGGGATCCGCTTTAATTGTTTGCTGTTGCTGTTTATTCTTGCAGGTTGTGTTGCAGGTGCAAGATGAGCCTATATTGGGATTTGATCTCTGCCACCGTTTCATAAAGTGGGCAGCACGGCTAGCTGATACGAGAAGATTCAGAAAGCAGCTGAGCTTTAAAAACTTTAGTTTCCAAGTTAAATGATTTGGAAAATGGGGTAGGCGCTGGCACGATTGATTACCAAAACTGTTAAGTGGCGCATATTGTCTGCATGTGTTATTGATACAGCTAGGTGAGAATGACCTAGTGAAACTGAAAGGTCTTGCTCTTTTAAAGGTGAGTTTGCTGACATTGAAGAGGTCATGGGCAGGCACTTGCTCAGAAGGGAGTGGCAAGATCCAAAGAAACCAGGGGCAATAGGCAGAGCGTGTCAGAGGATGAATAAGATGGAGATGTTTTTAGGGTAGAGCACTCACATATTAAGGGGCTCATTAGCATGGCGGGCAAAAGCACCTCCTCGGTACTGGCGGAAAATGTCATTTTCTGCCCTCCACAGGTGGTCCTCGCGGCTGCCATATTACAATGGGCAAACATAGCCCATTTCCCGTCCGTTGTGGTGCGACGTGAACCGCCATAAAAATGTGCCTGCCACCACAGCGGTGGGAGCCAATAGAGACCCACCGCCGTGCGGAATGACATCCCATCCGCCGTACAAATCAGGCTGCCCCAAACAGCCCGTCACACCACAGCGGAGAAACCACCCAACCGGAGACGGCAGAGGGAATGACAGCGGAGCCCCAAATCAGACTCCCAGTCCCCTTCACCCGGTCCGACCGCAATGGATCCAGCTTTACAAGCCTTTCGGGTGCTGTACCTGATCCACTACCAGAAAATAATGGACCGTCACGGACAACGCCGCAGGTACGCAATCACACAACTCCACACACAACACACAGCTCCTGGGCTGATATACAGTTCCTGTCCACATCAGACACTCTGGTGGGAAAGGAACACATCCCCAAGTGTACCCACACATGTCTTACCTGTCACAAAATCTCCTCTCCGCATCCGGGTCAACGCGAAATCACAGCAATGTCCCGGTCATGTCATTGTAGCGGTGCAGACGTGGGAAAACCTGCAAACAATGTAGTAGGCCGGGCCAGCGCCAGATATGGGCAGTCCACAAAGATTCACAGCGCCCCACCTCCACCCTTCACTCACTACGCCCCCCACCGCCATATGGGGACATGCTGTGTTCTCCTCCTGTGCCTCCCTGCACAATTAACCAGCCAGGTATACCCAGACCCTGCACCACACACACCAAACAACCAGGGAGCCTGTCTCAGAAGGTGGGGATGAAGAGGAACACCCAGAACAGAAGCTCAGGGGCAGGGCATTCCTCCTCCCCCACCAACCCTCCACTCATGTCAAGCAAACTGAGTCCAAACACAAAATGAAGACTCACACTGCATGTGAACAACCACTGAACTGTCCAAGCTGCCTATCAAGTCACACACAAACACCCAACACTGACACCCAGACACATACTCATACCATAGGGCAGCAGCAATGGAGGACAATAAATGGGATAGCCAAAAGTGAAGTGGACAGTACTGGAAAGCCATGGAGCAAGCCACAAAGCATGTGTGCAGCACATGCAAGAGAAGGAACATATCACATCACCCTTAGGTCATCAAATCAGACATAGGTGGTACAGTGAGTGAAATTAAACCAAAGTGACCTCTGTGCAACAACTCAGGGATACATCAAGGCAAGCCATGCAGAGGCACAGGATTAATAGGAAGTGTCTGAAGTCAAACAGTGAACAGCCACACATCTGTCTCAACTTACTTGACATGTGTATATGTCATCAGCACAACACACATGGCTCATTGTCACACTCCCTGACTGTCAAACAAAAGTTGGATTCTTCACACATACCCCTCCTCTACCCAACTCACACCTGCAACACTCAACACCAGTGTTAAACACACAGAATGGTGCTAATGATGTCCTGTCAGTACACTGACAACCAATCACACTTCCTGGGGTGCATCCACAAACATCCCACACACACTCAGGGATGCCTGAAACAATGCTGACACAAAAACAATAGCCAAACACAAACCTCACAAACAACATACACAGAAGTACAACACGCCCACATATGGCCAGCCAAACAGTGTAAAGGCAATGGGACCCCAGACAGAACAGGAGTACACAACATTTTCACTCAGGACTAATGCACAGGCACCACACCCCAACACAAACAAGAATTGCATAATATCAAAACAATCATGAACACAAACTGACATCAATGGGAAAACAAGCTAACACAGACAGAGACACCACACTACCCATAAAGTCAACATGATGTCATAGTGTACCACATAAGAAACAACAATGATTCTCAACAGGTATCATTTAAACATAGACAGATAAGTCGCGAGTAATGAAGAAGAGTGTTCCGTTCCGTAGGTTTACGATATAGATGGGTGCCGATAGTACCATCCTCGGCATGTATGGTAAGATGTTGTTGGGACTGGTTAAGCCAGATCATGAAATGATCTGGCTTAACCAGTCCCAACAACATCTTAACTTCACAGTGGAGGCTAAATGTAACGATTTACCCTTCCTGGACGTTACCATACATGCCGAGGATGGGACTATCGGCACCCGTCTATATCGTAAACCTACGGAACGGAACACTCTTCTTCATTACTCGCGACTTATCTGTCTATGTTTAAATGATACCTGTTGAGAATCATTGTTGTTTCTTATGTGGTACACTATGACATCATGTTGACTTTATGGGTAGTGTGGTGTCTCTGTCTGTGTTAGCTTGTTTTCCCATTGATGTCAGTTTGTGTTCATGATTGTTTTGATATTATGCAATTCTTGTTTGTGTTGGGGTGTGGTGCCTGTGCATTAGTCCTGAGTGAAAATGTTGTGTACTCCTGTTCTGTCTGGGGTCCCATTGCCTTTACACTGTTTCATTACTCGAGCTACCATCCCCGTGCCCTCCGCGATGGCCTTCCCTATGGACAATTCCTACGAATTCGTAGGAATTGTAAGTGGAGAAAAGACTATTTTCAGGAATCAGATGTCCTATTACAAAAATTGGTAGACAGGGGATATCCTAAACGTCTCTTGACTAGAGCACGCAAAAGAGCGTGGTATTGCCCACGTGAAGTTCTTCTCACCCCAAAACCTAAACAAAACATGTCCCGAATTCCATTTGTCTCAAAATTCAGTCCTTGTAGCCATCAGGTTTCAAAAATCATCAAGCGTAACTGGCCTGTACTGAGACAGCTGGATTCTTTTAAAGAACTCCCCCTTTTTTCGTACCAACGGGGCAAAAAGTTAGCAACACATCTGGTCCATGCCATAACTTGGCCTACAAAACCATCTGACACCAACACCATTTCCTCGGCTTGGGGCCTTCCCCCCATCATTGGGCATTATAAATGTCAAAACTGTTCAGTCTGTGACTTGACTCAAAATACGAAGGATTTCAAAACAGGCTCAAGAACCTATATGCTTAAAACCATGACGAACTGCAGGTCCCCCAACGTGGTTTACGCTATTAGGTGCCCCTGTGACCTTACCTATATTGGACAGACAACTCAAATGGTAAAACAACGCATCATACAACATAAAAGCCGAATACACTGTAAAATACTGACAGCTCCATTGGTGAGCCATTATTTGGAAAAAGGCCACAATTCTACTGATATTATTTGGCAAGTGATTGACCAGCCCATACTACCTGCAAGAGGCGGTAATTTGAAATTACTGCTTAATAAAAGTGAATCCAAATGGATGACTATTTGTAACTCTGTAAACGCGGGGTTGAATACCCTTGATGAATGGAATAGTACCATTTTGCTCTGAGCCACCGGTTCTTAAGTGACTTCTAATTCAGCTCACTTCTGTTTCCTACATTATTCACATTGAGTTGACCTTTTAATTGCTGCCCTTTTTTCCCTTGTCCCCTCTCTGGACTCTAAAACATACCCCCTCCCTACCACTTCTGATGACTATTCATATCTACTATGTGTGTAATCATAATTATTTTATCCTTCTTGTAATCTTGAAATGTCCAAGTATGTATTGATTCATCATTGTTATGGTTATTCATGGTGTAATTGGTGATGCTGGCAATGTTTATTCCGGGTACGTAAATGATTACCCCACAATTATATTGTATTAACTGTCTTCCAATCGCACAGCGAACTGCTCAATTCGAATCTGTTTCATTTTGCTTTCCCTTACTTTTCTGTCCCTCTCCTTAGTTATCTCGCTAGCTCCTTTCCTTTCCCTTTTTTCATTGAGACACTGTCTCACGTCTTAGTCGCCCCCGCCCCGCCCCCCCTTTCCCCCGTTCCTCTCCTTAGTCCTCCTTCTAGCTTTATTCTTCCTTCGGACGTATTGCCACGTCATAGCCACGCCCCCCCCCTCCTGGCCTTGATGTCAAGACTCGCTATCGTCCTTCACTCTGGACACCGAACGACGGTTGATTCAGACGCCATCCCTGACGCCCTATTCATTAGGTAATTCCTTTTTCATTTCGACTTTTGGCCCTTAATTTCCGTTAATTTTAGTCCGCCTCCACTTTAATCTGACCCGGCCTTTCTTTATTTATTTTCCAATTTCAGCCGGTCTATACCTCTCGCGCTTTTCAAGCGCCTACTAAATTGAGGCTCAATCATTGAAACTAAGGTAATAGTTCACCCCCCTCCCTTCTTTTCACCACGCCCCGTCCCTGTGTAGATTCCGCTAACATTCTCCTGTTTGTCCCTATTTAGAATTGTTACATTCATTGCCTCTGGCTGCTCCTACTACTTACGAGCAACTTCCTCGATTGGCTCAGTAACCTTTATACTTCAATTTCCTTCCTTGGAATTCTCTCCATTGTCCCACGTCCAGGTATTTCGTTTTTTCTGGTTCTGATTTTTCTCTTGTTTCTCCTTTCTCTCTGTATTCATTAATTTTCGATTTCCCCCTCCCACAGATTCTCATCTACCCATATTCTTTAGTGACCTTCTGTATTCAAGAGTTATACATGTTTACAGGTATCAGATTTCCTAGTCCCTATTTTTTCCTTTTCCTTTTTCTGCCTGCGGTTCCCCCAACCTTCTTTTCACCTCCCTCCCTTCCTAGCCAACCCCTACCATTACCGTACCTGACCACATCCCCCTTCCCCCCTTTTCCTCCCCCCCCTTCCTTTTTCCTCCCCTTTCTTTCCCCTCCTTCCCCCCCCCAATTTTTCCCCCCCTTCCCCCACCCTCTTGTTTCACCCTCCTACTTTCCTCCCTTTGATCCTATTCATATAAGCTTTTCCTTGGGTACCCCACATTTAGGGCCCCCCCTTCCCTATCGTTCATTGATTAGGTCACTTTATTCCTTGATTTTGTTCCTTAATTCTTCTCCTTGTCCCTTCCCTCTCTTTCTTGTACAGCACCTTTTTGAATATGACAGCCCAGCCCTGATGATGATCCCAAATTGCTCTGATCGAAACGCCGTCGACTCCTCAGCTTAAACTGATGGCCCCATGGTTCCTTATTATGTATATTCAAGTGATTCTACTGTAAAGAAATTGAATTCAGAACCTTTGTATATATTTCTAAATCTCACTTTCACTTCACTTTGCGCCGTCCTCAGCTGATTTCACCTTGTCACTTGCGTCGCCGTCTTCGTGTCACGTACACTTTTAAGCACCAAGTACAAGTTCGGGTTGTTCTTATACGTCATTCATTTTACGTACAGTGCTGATACAACTGTTCCATTATTTTGTTCATTTAGATTATTGTATGTCATTTTTGTAAAAACCCCCCTTTTTTTGATCTAATACATCATGACTTTTTTGTACCTAATTCTTTCAGAGTCTTCCTTATTCCTACTGTAATGTCTTGTACATGCGACTTATCTGTCTATGTTTAAATGATACCTGTTGAGAATCATTGTTGTTTCTTATACTATTACCCCAGTCTCAACGAGGTTTAAGGGTTTATGCTCCTGTTGCTTATTATAATAATAATAATAGTGTACCACAAGCATACACGTGCACAATCCTGACAAGTGACAGGTCAAAGATAGAAGGACATAGCACTAGTGTGCACTCAAAACAAACCCGGTAACAAGAACACACCTTGCTGCATGTGACAGACACACAAGTAATGCACACTACACTTGCAACACACATCAGAATTTATCACGATGCACAAACTACTCACACACAATGTCATGCAAATAGAACACCACACACAGAGCATCTGTCGGCAGAAAGAGTCAACACAGGCCAAACACTGCATACATCAACAACAAAAACACAACAGATGCACATGCCATTGCCAATCCATCACATTGCAAACTCAGCTGGACATCAGGGGGATGCACACCAGGCAAGTACAAGTCAACATACAGTCACAGCACTGCATACAGGCCAAGCAGTGTGTGCACACCAACCAAATCAGTAGCACACACATCTCAGTGCCACAACATGCACCCCCCCAACACAAATCAGCACAGCACACAGACAACATCACACTCAGGAATGGTAGAAATACCTCAGCAAACGCACATACAGCTAACCCAACACCCACAGATGCACAATTCAGGGACACCCAGGTACAAACAACATGCCCAGAGGACTGTGCTGCCCAAACAGTTGCACTGCACATGAGCAACCATTGCTGCAAACCAGTACAAGAACTTCACACATAACTAATTGGGTAACTGTCCTGAGTGGCACATTGGTTATGTGCACAGATCAGCACCACAAAGCATAGTGTAACAAATGAAGTGGTGGGGAGGCTCACACACTGGCAACCCAAGGGGTAGGTAACATGAGATTGAAGTGGTTTGTACATCAGTAGTGGACAGGTCAGGAATGTACTGTACACAAACACATGGAGGAGTCACTCCATCAGAAGCATTAGAAGCACAGATAGGGGATGGTATGACTCCACATCCCACATACCATACTGGAGCCAAAAATGGCTCAAGTGACATTAATGCATGAGAAAACGCACCAACAATGTCAGTGTGGCTGAGCAGGTCTGCACAGTGAGCACAAACAGTAACAAGGCACACGGCAGATCAACAAAACACAACACAGACTTGGGCAGTCACACACTCTGCATACTCACAACTGGAAGCAACAACAAGTAGGTGTCCCCCAGGAATGCAAGGACACACCAACACACTGCACAGTGCATAACCTACAACTCCTACATGTGCCCACAATCACAAGCACATGGCAGACTATTCAAACAGTATAGAAAAAACAAGGAGACCCAATTGTGATCGGTCAGGGACCTTAGGTGAGTTAACTATTTCTATAGACAATGGTCCCTAGACAGTAATCTGGTACATAACAATTAATATAGACTCAATCAGTACTATATTTCTCTGTACAACTGGACAGGCATTTAATATGCAATTTAAAGTATAACAAGTAGTGATAGAATTTTTTTTATAAGTGGGACACAGCCTGTATCCAACTAACACGAATGGACAAACAACATAAAATAAAGGGTTCAGGCAAAAAAAAGCTTGTCTGCTTAGGGGCACATTACAAATGGAACAGACAGGATATAGTTGAGACACCATTACATGTTTGACATAACAATCTAGCAAACGTATATGGTGTACATTGTGTCGCCGGCGTTTCGATCCCTTAAATAAATGCTGGGATCATCATTAGGACATTAGGGTAGCATGGCTGTATACAATAAACTGTAATTCTGAAAACCATGGGAAAAATGATGGAAGAAAACAAGAAAGAAATAACATGAAGTAAAAAATCGGACAATGGAAAGTATATCCAGATGTGCTCGTTAAGTTATCTCGAGTGAGATAACAAACGTGATGCGCAACGTTAAGAAAAATAGTTCGTGCACGTGAGCCAGCCGTGCTCAGAGATGGAAGGTGTAAAAAAAGGAGGGGGGGAGATGGAGGTAGAGTGGAACCAGGGATCAAGAGTCATGATCTGGCGAATTAAGAGTAGGGTCGGTGACCATGACTTTCCGATCCAGGGAGGACCTGGTTGACAGTTCGGGCTGGACTGTTTCCATGAGGCACAGGGTCAAGACTGATTAGCATATGGCCAGGTCTAACCTGGGGTGGCAAGGTGAGCAAAAGAATGATGGATTTAAGCCAGATCTCTTGACTGGGGGTGAATGTTTTGATTTTTTCTGCATTCCGTCCATCAATTGTGTATCTTTTGCTTTCTCGCCATAGTTCAAAGTAGGCACATGTGTGCATGAGGACCTGCACAGGGAATGGGCATACTAAGTGATAAACAGGAAGGCCAGTGGCCAGTACAAAGTAGAATAAAGTACCTACGAGAGCGAGGAATCCCTGATAAACAAGGTGACTCAGTGGATTCGTCATGTCAGGGGTTGTCGATCAGTGATTAGAGACGACATTCTACGAGCACGGAGGTGTCCCTCCCCAACTTACCATCTGGATAATATCGAGATCACCCTTAAGGGAACCTATCTGGCAGAAAACCTCCTTGCTCTGGAGTTTCGTACTTGTCCCCCTGAAGGGTCCCCTATCCAACTCAGGCATTCCCCTATTCATAAGCAGGACGGGCCAACTCCACAGCCATCGATAAACCTGGTAGGCACCTCTTTTTCTCTCGAGACCATTTATTGACTAAAGGACCCGATACACCACCACTTTGCCTTACAAATTGTAGAGCCCAGTTTCAACCATATAGCTAGCCCTCTTGCTACTTTGGTTTTGTCTAAGCGCCAAACCTACACCGTTGATGGTACAGGCAAAAAACTAGCCGCTGACACTCTTATACACTCAGGGTTGCAAGTACCAGTCAACACACAAACTGACACCTATACTTCTGCGTCAAACGCCGATATTGACCCTGCAGCCAAACATTTTTTGAAGATTGTGTCATGGAATGTGGCGGACTTAAATAGCAAGATCCAGCTCCCCCATTGGAACAAATTTGTGGGTGACTTTGATGTCTGCCTCTTTCAGGAGACGTGGAGTTTGGTTCCTCTATACAAGGCAGGTTACACTTGCTTTCATATACCTGCACTTTTCACTGGGAGAGGGCGCCCATCTGGAGGCTTGATTGTCTGGATAAGCATACCTTTAGATTGTCGAATTACCCTACAAACCAGCGCAAGCCCTGACATTTTTTGACTAAGCATTAGGGGACTTAGAGGCGTTCTCCAAATAGAACTTTTTAATGTTTATGCAAGAGGGACAAAGGGTGGCAGGCTTTCAGCAAACATCTCAGCATTAGACGAATGCCTAGCTAATTGCTCTCCCCAAGCACGAGTAATAGTTGCGGGAGATCTTAATTGCACCTACGAACCACTGGCTATAGAGGATCTATCGGGAGCAGAAGATCAAGATAGCAAATGGGCAGCACCCCAACTTGACCTCCCCATAGTAAAAAGATGGACACAGCAAGTGCTCCAACTCAATGCTATTGCTATGGAGTACGGACTAAGGGCAACTAATGGAAGGTCTCCATTGGACAAGCAAGGCACTAACACCTTTAACAGAGTGCACTGCCCATCCCGGATAGACTACATCCTCCTAGATGTTAAATTATGGGGGAATCTGGTCGATGTGCTAGTGGGCTCGACAATAGAGAGCGACCACAACCCCCTGTGTCTGGCCATGAAGCCCCTGTGGTAAGAAACCCATCAACAGTTGAATAATACACCTCTGATAACTACCAGAGACATAGTCCCATCCAATTGTAAAAAATTCTTGAAATGAAAGAAGGTCATTTTAAGTAATGTTAAGACTGCTGGTATCAAATATGAGCTTACCTCAGGCATAGCCAAGCTCCGATCTGCAGCTGGCAGCGCACCAAGATTAATAGACACCTCAAGGGCCCATGTGCACACTGTTGCGCAAATAAGCACATATTTCCAAGCCCCAGACACAAACAAAAATCAAGCAGCACCACCAAGGATCTTTATTCCTGGTACAACAAAGATTGTAGGGCTAAAAGATTAATCCTGGCCAAAGTCATCAACGAGAAAAGCCAGCAGCTTATAAAATCTGCCAGAAAATCCTACAAAGTAGCCCAGCGCGAGGCAAATGCAAGCTGGGACGAATCACACTGGGCACAAGAGTGTTCCGTTCCGTAGGTTTACGATATAGATGGGTGCCGATAGTACCATCCTCGGCATGTATGGTAAGATGTTGTTGGGACTGGTTAAGCCAGATCATGAAATGATCTGGCTTAACCAGTCCCAACAACATCTTAACTTCACAGTGGATGCTAAATGTAACGATTTACCCTTCCTGGACGTTACCATACATGCCGAGGATGGGACTATCGGCACCCGTCTATATCGTAAACCTACGGAACGGAACACTCTTCTTCATTACTCGAGCTACCATCCCCGTGCCCTCCGCGATGGCCTTCCCTATGGACAATTCCTACGAATTCGTAGGAATTGTAAGTGGAGAAAAGACTATTTTCAGGAATCAGATGTCCTATTACAAAAATTGGTAGACAGGGGATATCCTAAACGTCTCTTGACTAGAGCACGCAAAAGAGCGTGGTATTGTCCACGTGAAGTTCTTCTCACCCCAAAACCTAAACAAAACATGTCCCGAATTCCATTTGTCTCAAAATTCAGTCCTTGTAGCCATCAGGTTTCAAAAATCATCAAGCGTAACTGGCCTGTACTGAGACAGCTGGATTCTTTTAAAGAACTCCCCCTTTTTTCGTACCAACGGGGCAAAAATTTAGCAACACATCTGGTCCATGCCATAACTTGGCCTACAAAACCATCTGACACCAACACCATTTCCTCGGCTTGGGGCCTTCCCCCCATCATTGGGCATTATAAATGTCAAAACTGTTCAGTCTGTGACTTGACTCAAAATACGAAGGATTTCAAAACAGGCTCAAGAACCTATATGCTTAAAACCATGACGAACTGCAGGTCCCCCAACGTGGTTTACGCTATTAGGTGCCCCTGTGACCTTACCTATATTGGACAGACAACTCAAATGGTAAAACAACGCATCATACAACATAAAAGCCGAATACACTGTAAAATACTGACAGCTCCATTGGTGAGCCATTATTTGGAAAAAGGCCACAATTCTACTGATATTATTTGGCAAGTGATTGACCAGCCCATACTACCTGCAAGAGGCGGTAATTTGAAATTACTGCTTAATAAAAGTGAATCCAAATGGATGACTATTTGTAACTCTGTAAACGCGGGGTTGAATACCCTTGATGAATGGAATAGTACCATTTTCCTCTGAGCCACCGGTTCTTAAGTGACTTCTAATTCAGCTCACTTCTGTTTCCTACATTATTCACATTGAGTTGACCTTTTAATTGCTGCCCTTTTTTCCCTTGTCCCCTCTCTGGACTCTAAAACATACCCCCTCCCTACCACTTCTGATGACTATTCATATCTACTATGTGTGTAATCATAATTATTTTATCCTTCTTGTAATCTTGAAATGTCCAAGTATGTATTGATTCATCATTGTTATGGTTATTCATGGTGTAATTGGTGATGCTGGCAATGTTTATTCCGGGTACGTAAATGATTACCCCACAATTATATTGTATTAACTGTCTTCCAATCGCACAGCGAACTGCTCAATTTGAATCTGTTTCATTTTGCTTTCCCTTACTTTTCTGTCCCTCTCCTTAGTTATCTCGCTAGCTCCTTTCCTTTCCCTTTTTTCATTGAGACACTGTCTCACGTCTTAGTCGCCCCCGCCCCGCCCCCCCTTTCCCCCGTTCCTCTCCTTAGTCCTCCTTCTAGCTTTATTCTTCCTTCGGACGTATTGCCACGTCATAGCCACGCCCCCCCCCTCCTGGCCTTGATGTCCGGACTCGCTATCGTCCTTCACTCTGGACACCGAACGACGGTTGATTCAGATGCCATCCCTGACGCCCTATTCATTAGGTAATTCCTTTTTCATTTCGACTTTTGGCCCTTAATTTCCGTTAATTTTAGTCCGCCTCCACTTTAATCTGACCCGGCCTTTCTTTATTTATTTTCCAATTTCAGCCGGTCTATACCTCTCGCGCTTTTCAAGCGCCTACTAAATTGAGGCTCAATCATTGAAACTAAGGTAATAGTTCACCCCCCTCCCTTCTTTTCACCACGCCCCCGTCCCTGTGTAGATTCCGCTAACATTCTCCTGTTTGTCCCTATTTAGAATTGTTACATTCATTGCCTCTGGCTGCTCCTACTACTTACGAGCAACTTCCTCGATTGGCTCAGTAACCTTTATACTTCAATTTCCTTCCTTGGAATTCTCTCCATTGTCCCACGTCCAGGTATTTCGTTTTTTCTGGTTCTGATTTTTCTCTTGTTTCTCCTTTCTCTCTGTATTCATTAATTTTCGATTTCCCCCTCCCACAGATTCTCATCTACCCATATTCTTTAGTGACCTTCTGTATTCAAGAGTTATACATGTTTACAGGTATCAGATTTCCTAGTCCCTATTTTTTCCTTTTCCTTTTTCTGCC
The DNA here is from genome assembly GCF_964204655.1 of Triturus cristatus. Classification (NCBI taxonomy): domain Eukaryota; kingdom Metazoa; phylum Chordata; class Amphibia; order Caudata; family Salamandridae; genus Triturus; species Triturus cristatus. The sequence goes on from NC_140582.1 coordinate 780,775,695, forward strand.
TGCGGTTCCCCCAACCTTCTTTTCACCTCCCTCCCTTTCTTCGTGTCACGTACACTTTTAAGCACCAAGTACAAGTTCGGGTTGTTCTTATACGTCATTCATTTTACGTACAGTGCTGATACAACTGTTCCATTATTTTGTTCATTTAGATTATTGTATGTCATTTTTGTAAAAAAAACCCTTTTTTTGATCTAATACATCATGACTTTTTTGTACCTAATTCTTTCAGAGTCTTCCTTATTCCTACTGTAATGTCTTGTACATGCGACTTATCTGTCTATGTTTAAATGATACCTGTTGAGAATCATTGTTGTTTCTTATACTATTACCCCAGTCTCAACGAGGTTTAAGGGTTTATGCTCCTGTTGCTTATTATAATAATAATAATAGTGTACCACAAGCATACACGTGCACAATCCTGACAAGTGACAGGTCAAAGATAGAAGGACATAGCACTAGTGTGCACTCAAAACAAACCCGGTAACAAGAACACACCTTGCTGCATGTGACAGACACACAAGTAATGCACACTACACTTGCAACACACATCAGAATTTATCACGATGCACAAACTACTCACACACAATGTCATGCAAATAGAACACCACACACAGAGCATCTGTCGGCAGAAAGAGTCAACACAGGCCAAACACTGCATACATCAACAACAAAAACACAACAGATGCACATGCCATTGCCAATCCATCACATTGCAAACTCAGCTGGACATCAGGGGGATGCACACCAGGCAAGTACAAGTCAACATACAGTCACAGCACTGCATACAGGCCAAGCAGTGTGTGCACACCAACCAAATCAGTAGCACACACATCTCAGTGCCACAACATGCACCCCCCCAACACAAATCAGCACAGCACACAGACAACATCACACTCAGGAATGGTAGAAATACCTCAGCAAACGCACATACAGCTAACCCAACACCCACAGATGCACAATTCAGGGACACCCAGGTACAAACAACATGCCCAGAGGACTGTGCTGCCCAAACAGTTGCACTGCACATGAGCAACCATTGCTGCAAACCAGTACAAGAACTTCACACATAACTAATTGGGTAACTGTCCTGAGTGGCACATTGGTTATGTGCACAGATCAGCACCACAAAGCATAGTGTAACAAATGAAGTGGTGGGGAGGCTCACACACTGGCAACCCAAGGGGTAGGTAACATGAGATTGAAGTGGTTTGTACATCAGTAGTGGACAGGTCAGGAATGTACTGTACACAAACACATGGAGGAGTCACTCCATCAGAAGCATTAGAAGCACAGATAGGGGATGGTATGACTCCACATCCCACATACCATACTGGAGCCAAAAATGGCTCAAGTGACAGTAATGCATGAGAAAACGCACCAACAATGTCAGTGTGGCTGAGCAGGTCTGCACAGTGAGCACAAACAGTAACAAGGCACACGGCAGATCAACAAAACACAACACAGACTTGGGCAGTCACACACTCTGCATACTCACAACTGGAAGCAACAACAAGTAGGTGTCCCCCAGGAGTGCAAGGACACACCAACACACTGCACAGTGCATAACCTACAACTCCTACATGTGCCCACAATCACAAGCACATGGCAGACAATTCAAACAGTATAGAAAAAACAAGGAGACCCAATTGTGATCGGTCAGGGACCTTAGGTGAGTTAACTATTTCTATAGACAATGGTCCCTAGACAGTAATCTGGTACATAACAATTAATATAGACTCAATCAGTACTATATTTCTCTGTACAACTGGACAGGCATTTAATATGCAATTTAAAGTATAACAAGTAGTGATAGAATTTTTTTTATAAGTGGGACACAGCCTGTATCCAACTAACACGAATGGACAAACAACATAAAATAAAGGGTTCAGGCAAAAAAAAGCTTGTCTGCTTAGGGGCACATTACAAATGGAACAGACAGGATATAGTTGAGACACCATTACATGTTTGACATAACAATCTAGCAAACGTATATGGTGTACATTGTGTCGCCGGCGTTTCGATCCCTTAAATAAATGCTGGGATCATCATTAGGACATTAGGGTAGCATGGCTGTATACAATAAACTGTAATTCTGAAAACCATGGGAAAAATGATGGAAGAAAACAAGAAAGAAATAACATGAAGTAAAAAATCGGACAATGGAAAGTATATCCAGATGTGCTCGTTAAGTTATCTCGAGTGAGATAACAAACGTGATGCGCAACGTTAAGAAAAATAGTTCGTGCACGTGAGCCAGCCGTGCTCAGAGATGGAAGGTGTAAAAAAAGGAGGGGGGGAGATGGAGGTAGAGTGGAACCAGGGATCAAGAGTCATGATCTGGCGAATTAAGAGTAGGGTCGGTGACCATGACTTTCCGATCCAGGGAGGACCTGGTTGACAGTTCGGGCTGGACTGTTTCCATGAGGCACAGGGTCAAGACTGATTTGCATATGGCCAGGTCTAACCTGGGGTGGCAAGGTGAGCAAAAGAATGATGGATTTAAGCCAGACTCTTGACTGGGGGTGAATGTTTTGATTTTTTCTGCATTCCGTCCATCAATTGTGTATCTTTTGCTTTCTCGCCATAGTTCAAAGTAGGCACATGTGTGCATGAGGACCTGCACAGGGAATGGGCATACTAAGTGATAAACAAGAAGGCCAGTGGCCAGTACAAAGTAGAATAAAGTACCTACGAGAGCGAGGAATCCCTGATAAACAAGGTGACTCAGTGGATTCGTCATGTCAGGGGTTGTCGATCAGTGATTAGAGACGACATTCTACAAGCACGGAGGTGTCCCTCCCCAACTTACCATCTGGATAATATCGAGATCACCCTTAAGGGAACCTATCTGGCAGAAAACCTCCTTGATCTGGAGTTTCGTACTTGTCCCCCTGAAGGGTCCCCTATCCAACTCAGGCATTCCCCTATTCATAAGCAGGACGGGCCAACTCCACAGCCATCGATAAACCTGGTAGGCACCTCTTCTTCTCTCGAGACCATTTATTGACTAAAGGACCCGATACACCACCACTTTGCCTTACAAACTGTAGAGCCCAGTTTCAACCATATAGCTAGCCCTCTTGCTACTTTGGTTTTGTCTAAGCGCCAAACCTACACCGTTGATGGTACAGGCAAAAAACTAGCCGCTGACACTCTTATACACTCAGGGTTGCAAGTACCAGTCAACACACAAACTGACACCTATACTTCTGCGTCAAACGCCGATATTGACCCTGCAGCCAAACATTTTTTGAAGATTGTGTCATGGAATGTGGCGGACTTAAATAGCAAGATCCAGCTCCCCCATTGGAACAAATTTGTGGGTGACTTTGATGTCTGCCTCTTTCAGGAGACGTGGAGTTTGGTTCCTCTATACAAGGCAGGTTACACTTGCTTTCATATACCTGCACTTTTCACTGGGAGAGGGCGCCCATCTGGAGGCTTGATTGTCTGGATAAGCATACCTTTAGATTGTCGAATTACCCTACAAACCAGTGCAAGCCCTGACATTTTTTGACTAAGCATTAGGGGACTTGGAGGCGTTCTCCAAATAGAACTTTTTAATGTTTATGCAAGAGGGACAAAGGGTGGCAGGCTTTCAGCAAACATCTCAGCATTATACGAATGCCTAGCTAATTGCTCTCCCCAAGCACGAGTAATAGTTGCGGGAGATCTTAATTGCACCTACGAACCACTGGCTATAGAGGATCTATCGGGAGCAGAAGATCAAGATAGCAAATGGGCAGCACCCCAACTTGACCTCCCCATAGTAAAAAGATGGACACAGCAAGTGCTCCAACTCAATGCTATTGCTATGGAGTACGGACTAAGGGCAACTAATGGAAGGTCTCCATTGGACAAGCAAGGCACTAACACCTGTAACAGAGTGCACTGCCCATCCCGGATAGACTACATCCTCCTAGATGTTAAATTATGGGGGAATCTGGTCGATGTGCTATTGGGCTCGACAATAGAGAGCGACCACAACCCCCTGTGTCTGGCCATGAAGCCCCTGTGGTAAGAAACCCATCAACAGTTGAATAATACACCTCTGATAACTACCAGAGACATAGTCCCATCCAATTGTAAACAATTCTTGAAATGAAAGAAGGTAATTTTAAGTAATGTTAAGACTGCTGGTATCAAATATGAGCTTACCTCAGGCATAGCCAAGCTCCGATCTGCAGCTGGCAGCGCACCAAGATTAATAGACACCTTAAGGGCCCATGTGCACACTGTTGCGCAAATAAGCACATATTTCCAAGCCCCAGACACAAACAAAAATCAAGCAGCACCACCAAGGATCTTTATTCCTGGTACAACAAAGATTGTAGGGCTAAAAGATTAATCCTAGCCAAAGTCATCAACGAGAAAAGCCAGCAGCTTATAAAATCTGCCAGAAAATCCTACAAAGTAGCCCAGCGCGAGGCAAATGCAAGCTGGGACGACTCACACTGGGCACAACTGAAAGATGCGTGCTTAACTAAAGACAATAATTTGTTTTGGAAATTAGTAACCTGGGGTAGCAAGGCAGGTGACCGTTCACCCCCAAATTAAATCACCAGCCAGGTTTGGTACGACTACTTCAAAGGCCTTTATTCAGCAGTGGAGGCACACACGGAAGGGGTACCAGATGGAGTAAATGGGTGCACGACAGAGGAGGAACGCTTTACCCTTCTGGAGGCAGAAGCTGCAATAAGTAAAATTGTTCCCTCAAAAGCTGCAGGTCCTGATGGCTTACCAAGCGACTTGGTCTTGGCTGATCCCAGCAACTAAGCTCAATATATCCTACCCCTAGCAAATGCTATAGCTAATGATACGCCAGTCCCAGTATTCTGGAAGAGCGCTGAAGTGGTCCCCATATATAAAAAGGGTGTAAAGGATGATCCCGCCAACTACAGACCTATTAGTCTGATAGATGCCGTGCAGAAGGTCTTTGGCCGGATGCTTCTTCACAGGATACAGTCATGGTCAGAGGATGAGAGTATCCTTTCCCAGTATCAGGACGGTTTTAGATCAAAGACCAGGACAATGGACCAAGTATTTCGACTTCTCCTCATTTACTGGAAAATAGTTGTGCTGGGCAAGGGCAGTCTTTATCTTGCATTTATCGACCTGAACACTGCCTTTGATTTAGTCCCTAGATCTAAACTGTGGACAACGCTTGGTGGGATGGGCATGCCCCATTCATCCTAAAACTACTGATCTGACTCCATGAGGGGAATGTCGCCCAGGTCAGGTGGGGGGAGCAGGGACAAACAACAGAGCGCATCCCTGTTAATAGAGGGGTTTGACAGGGATGCGTCCTGGCCCTAACCCTGTTCTCCCTATATGTGAACGGGGTAGCCAAGTTCCTCCTAGAGGAGCCTGCCGACTCGCCCACTTTGGGAGGTAACAAGATACCAACCCTGTTATTCGCAGACGACACCCTGCTGATATCCAAGACTCCAGCAGGGTTACAACATCTTATCAATAGATTTCAACTTTTCTGCGACAATATGGGATTGGTCATACATAGCTCCAAAACCAAATTTATGGCCTTTAATTGCCATAGGTCATAGAAAAGTGGCCCCCTGCTAGGTGGTGTCCCCCTTGAAAAGGTGGACACCTTTTCTTATTTGGGCGTAAGATTTTCTGACAAGATATTCTGGGGACCACACATAGCGAAGATGTTGTTGGGACATAAAATAACAACCGGGGTAATTGGGAAAGAACTTCACCTTTCACATACTAGGCCTGTGGCCCCAGCACTCCAAATTTATGACCTAAAAGCAGCCAGTGCCGCCCTATACGGAGCAGGAGTTTGGGGGTTCGACAAACTCAATGAGCTCTGCAGGTCAGGATATACATTTCTGAGACACTTGGTTATGGCACCCAAATATGTCCCCCTTGCCCCTCTATCGTTAGATATGGGTAGGCAGTCACTGGGTGACATTGCAAGGTTGCGTCCTGTACTCTTCTGGGCTCGGATTAGGTGAACCCCTGAGCTTTCTTCCTATGCAGAACCCATGACTGAGATCATTAGCCTAGATACTGGCGGGAAAATAGGCTGGATTGTCAACATCAAAAGAACGCTGATAGCTATGGGTCTCCAGGGCTGTTGGGCTAGTCAGGAACCCCCGAGGAGAGAACTCAAATGCCTATACTGGGAATGGGTGGATCAAAGAGAGAACCGTAACCCAATTGTGGACACATTAACACTAGAATTCTATTCTCATAAGCAAACCAGATACTTTGAACCCTTCCTCGACACAATTAAAATACCAAGAGATAGAACACTCTATATCCACTTTATGCTCGGAACTCTCCCAGTCTGTGAGGCGACAACAAAGTGGGGCCCAAACAAGGAGAAAAATTGCCCATGTTGCAAGGCTCCGATTGAAAGCATTGCCCATTTAGGTGCCGATTTCGATCCGTTAAAAAAATGTTCCGTACGACTCGTATCCGTATTTTTTTCCGTACGAATCGTACAAGTCACGTCCGACCCGTGAAGTATGATTCGTACGGGAAAAAGTACATACGGATCGGCCCGATCCGTACGTATCGTAGCGGAAAAAGTTGTACGAGACGTACCCGGACACTTTTCCGTACGAGTCGTAAAAAAATACAGTCCGAGTGTACAAGTACGATCGGACCGGCTATCCGATTTACGAATCATACGGAAAACGTCCCGTACACGGGGAATGACTACCCGCTACGAAGCGAAGTTTGTACGACTCGTAGCCTGGGAAAAGTTGTTCCCGGGGTACGAGTCGTACAGGCCCCCCCACCTCACCCGCGTATGTACGCACCGTACCCCCGTATGTACGCACCGTACCCCCCATATGTACGCACCGTACCCCCCGTATGTATGCACCTTACCCCCCGTATGTACGCACCCTACCCCGTATGTACGCACCGTACCCCCGTATGTACGCACCATACCCCCCGTATGTACGCATCGTACCCCCCCTGTATGTACGCACCGTACCACCCCCATATGTACGCACAGTACCCCCGTATGTATGTACCGTACCCCCCGTATGCATGCACCGTACCCCCCGTATGGACGCACCGCTGGGGGTACGGTGCGTACATACGGGGGGGGTACTGTGTATATATTAATTGCTTTCCTGTTTCAAAGTTTTAATCTTTTTAACTTCTTGGACATGACACTTGCATCATTGTACTACGAGTTTAATTAATCATTATGTTGCAGTAACATCTATACAAACCAACGATGCTGTAAATATGTACTCTGCTATATTTTTCTAGTTTTTAATGAACAGCAATGTGTTTGACTGTAATCGTAGCTTTAATGACATCTTTGTCGAAATAAAGCTTATATCAAGAATAAAGTACATATGTGCTTGAGAAACTGCACAGGGAATGGGCATCCAAAGTGATAAACAGCAAGGCCAGTGGCCAGTACAAAGTAGAATAAAGTACATGAGTGCTTGAGAAACTCCACAGGGAATGGGCAGCCAAAGTGATAAACAGCGAGGCCATTGGCCAGTACAAAGTGCAAAGTAGGTACATGAGAACCTGCATAGGGAATGGGCATCCATAGGTAACAAACAGAAACGAGAGGTTGTAAGCACAGTCAGCATGAGCATGTAATCCTATAATAACATGGAGGGAGTCCTATTTAAGAGGACGAAATCCCATCATACACCAAGGTGGCATGCTGAGGAAATTCAAAATACGGCCCCATCTTTGCTTGTAACACCATTACGCTGTTGCCCTCACTCAGGCCCCTTCAACCTTCATAGCGTTTCTTTCACGTTCTATACTGTTGCACATATTACACAACCTTTCCTGTTTCCCCGAGCTAAGTCCATTCTGAGACCCGGCTCGAAGCAACTAATCCCCCAGATAACCATCTATTGACCCTTGGTGACCGTTCTCGGCCTCTCCAGTTGTTTTACGAATCACCATCTTCAACACGCAAACACGTCCTCTCATAAACTAATTCAACCAAGGAATGGCTATGCCACCTGACCTATAGGGTCGGGTAGAGAACACGACCTTAGGGAAGGAATTTCTATTACCCATTATCCTGTATCTTGTACAAAGAATGTTTTCTTGTGGATGATTTGTATTTTTATTGCACCTTGTGGGGGTTGTTGCTGTAGGGGATTCAAGCGCTACAAAAGACTGTGAGCCACAAATTGAAGTGGCAGTCTCCCGAGAACCTACCACTAATGTACTTCTAGGACAACTGTACCTAGCTGCAGCTAATAAATTGAAGTTCCTATGCCAGACAGAGTGTTCCGTGTCTCTGTAATTTGGAAGGCGAACTCAGAAGATTTCAGGCGTACCCTGCGCCGCCAGGCTTAAGAAGCCCGGTTCTTCAATTTGGTGCCCTCTGTGAGGCCGCTTCAGAGGTCGTGGGTCCAGCCCGAGGATCGTGAGGAGCCCCGCAGGGAAATTCCGGAGGACGCGCACCACGTGATCGACCCCTGCATGTCGTAAGTGGACCGAAGGTTTTTTACCGTGTGGCTTCTCCCTCCCAAGGGCTGAAAAGACCTGCTGCCCTGACTGCGGCCACGCTTTGGCTCCCTTTGGTAATTTGTATCGCGAGACATCAGACGGACCTCTGTTGGCGTACGGACACATCTGGATAAGTTAAGTATAGTGGCCACTCCTTTATCTTTGTTTTGTCTTTGTTCGACTTTTGCAAAAGCCGAAACTGAGGGGTGAGTGCAGTTTTTGTACTACAAAGTGACTAATTAACCCCTTGAAGTTTGTAAAGAAACTATTGTGGTAGCGATGCCTGGTTTCAGTAAGTTTGGAAGATGGTTTTGTTGTAATCGCGATAGGGCTTCCCGACTGGAGGACTCTTGTCCAATTCCTCCGGCCGCAACTCCCACTTATGAAGTATATTCTAAACATGGTATTGGCCCCATAGCTTTTAATGAGGCATGGGTTTGCTATACTAGGAAAGATGGTGTTTTACGATGGCCACCGAACGGCAGTTTTGAGCTCAATATTTTAGATAATTTGAAGAACACTTTGTTTAAGCGAAAAGCCCGGCCGGCTATGTTTGACTCTTTTGGCCTATGGCGTAAGGAGGCCAAACAGAAAGAAATAAAAAAAGCTAAAAGGGATAGGAGGGATATATCTATTTTGCAAGCTGCGCAACAGTTTAAAAATAATGAAACCAATCATGCAATTGAGGTCTCAGATAGGCAACATCGTATGGCGGTAGATAAATGTTATCCAGTGTTGCCAACTTCCCCTACGGAGAAAAATGTGGACCCTGAGAAGGATCCTTTAATGTCCCATCTGTTGAGATTACCCCCGCCCTATGCGCAGGGAGCTAATGTACCTTTTGGATTACCGCCTGCCCCCGGAGCGAATGCACCTTTATTGTTAGCACCTGCCCCACCTGTTCCGCCTGTTGTCCCACCTGTCGCTCCCCAACCGGTTCCTGTACCCCCACCACAGTTTTCTCCGGCATTGCCGAGCTCTCCCTTACCTTCGGCTCCCTCCGTAAATGTTACTTCCTCTTCTGCCCCGCCTAATATTCGGTCTCCTGTTCTAATGACGAATTCTCCCTCCGCTCGGAGGCGAATGATCGATACCGTTTCTGGCCTTTTGTCCCCTCTCTTTGGGACATTTCAAATGACCCCGGTTCCTCCTCGTAGACAAACTCGTAGTCAGCTACCAGGTCCGGAGGAACGGGAAGTGCTAGACCTTCAAGCCCGAAGGTGGATCACGAATGGCCCCAGTATAGTGTGCAAGATATTATGGTCACCTTTCAGCAGTGGGAGGCACCAACGCAGAGATATGTTTTTGATACTATGTGTAACATTTTAAGTCAAGAGTGGGAGGATATGGGATTGGGACGAGCCCCTCAGGGCCTGCTCGATGTACAGGCTGAGTTTGATAGAGGGCTGATTGAGGGCGCTTGTCACCTTTAGAATGATGCTTGCCTGCCGGTCCTTGCCAAAACGCGATTCCTCCGTCAGGCGAAAAATAAAGCACTATCCCATGAGAGAGGTTCCCCCAGTGTGGAGAGAGGAGGTTGCAGCTCAGGGTGCTAATCCAATTATACCTGCTCACTTTCAACGCGTGTGGGTACACGTTCCTTGGAAACGATCTGAGGTATTGGCCCTTAAACAGTCTTTACCGGACCCCCGTAAAAATCCTGCTGGGTACTACAAAGAGTTGTACCAAACTGTCGATGCATGTATTATGAATTTGGCCGATATAGATATGCTAATGGGTAATGTGGTCCCACAACCGTTATGGGCTAGGATTCGGAAGGAGGACCATGTGGGGGAACTGGGGGGTGATTGGGCTGCCATACTCGCCGCGGACAGACTCCAAGTGGGTGGTGCCAAACCTGAGGCTCTAATTAAAGAACTCCCAGGTAGGATCATTACCTTACTGAAAACTATGATGCCCCCTCTGCGAGTTAATTGGGATAAGTTAGCAGCTTGTAAGCAGAAAACGGATGAAAACGTCTCTGATTTCTTCACTCGTTTCGAGGAGACGTTCATCGATCATAGTGGTCAGGATATGAGCACGGAAGGTGGCCAACGATCGTTTGTAGACAAATTTGTGTCAAATTTGGTTCCGGAAATATCTAATAAGTTGAAGAATTCCGAAAGCGCGTGGGCGGTCTCCTCTTCGGCCCAGATATTGGCTACTGCCCAGTATTATAAAAATAGGGATAACGAGGAAAGAGAGAAACTTGATAAAAAGACCAAAGAGTTGAAAACAAAACTTCGTTTGCAACAAGCTTATCCTCCTCGCCCTGCTCAACGTCAGTATCAACCGTCTCCACAATTCCAGAGACAGTTGCAGAGGTCTGGGCCTTTCGTTCCCCGACCGCCACTGGGCCAAAATCAATGCGCTTACTGTAAAGTAGAAGGCCATTTAAAGTATAATTGCCTGGTTTTGTTAAAGCGCACGAGCGGTATTCCCGCGTCACGAGGCCAGGGTGGTTATCAGTCAGCACCAAGAGGTAGAGAACGAGGTACGGCTCCTAATAACCAATGTTCCATGCCCCCTGGAAACTCCACGAATTACTTTGATCAGCAAAATGTTCAGTCTACCAACTATTACAACAGTGATTACTATACTGAGGATGAGAGTCAGAATTCCCAACCTAGCTAGGACAGCCATGGACAAAGTAAGGGAGTAGTATCAGTTCCAGTGGACCAAAGTGGGCCTTATGTTGATGTGGAAGCACTAGGTGTTGCAGAGCCATTCCTATTAGACACTGGTGCAACAAAGAGCTCTATGATTCACTCTAAACTCCCTGGGGCACCTTTGTCTGGCTGTACAAATGTTTCTGTAGGTTTTTCTGGCGCCCCAGTTCAAAACCCAGTTTCATGCCCTTTGCCCATCTCAATAGGTCCTTACAAATTGGAGGCCCCGCCCCTTTTACCAACTGGTTGTGGTGAAAATTTGTTGGGCTTGGATTTATTGAAGAGATTGTATGCGACATTACACTGTTCCCCTTCTGGTGTACGTCTTACCTTAGGTAAGAAATTGGCCTCACCGATGTACTTGTCTAAAGATCAGCTTCCCCCTGAATTACAATCTCTTCCAGCCACCCTCTGGGCCACCGGCCCCAATGATGTGGGCCTCCTGCGGATTCCTCCCTACATTGTAACACTCAAGCCTAATACTAAATTTCCTCGCATTACACAATATAAAATTTCCAGTGACGGCGAAAAAGCTCTTTTGACTATAGTTCATGATTTGGTACAAAACGATGTGGTTGAAGAGACGATGGGAAATGTATGCAATAGCCCTGTTCTGCCTGTTTTTAAACAAACCAACCCTTCTCAGCCACCTGTCTATCGTTGTGTGATTGATCTCAGAGAGGTCAACAAGATTGTGATACCTCAATTCCCTGTTGTCCCGGATATTAATGCCCTGCTGACAATGATACCAGCCTCAGCTTCCTGGTTTTCCGTCATTAACCTCAAAAATGCTTTCTTCAGCATTCCCATTGCTGAGGAAAGTAGGGATATTTTTGGCTTCTCCTTAGCAGGCCGAAGCTTCCGGTTCAAGCGAGCTCCTCAAGGCTATTGCGAGAACCCCTCCATTTATAGTCAAGCATTGAAATCACAGCTCGATACTTTGTGTTTACCACAAGGGGCCACTCTCATTCAATATGTGGATGACCTGTTGGTTGCAGGAGATTCTGAAGACACTTGTAAAAAGGCTACCATTTCACTGCTACGCCACTTATCTGACCACAACCACAAGGTTTCACCATCAAAATTGCAATATTGCTGCCAAGAGGTTACCTACCTAGGTCATCTCTTGTCAAAGGAGGGACGGCGATTGACCCCAGAACGTATCCAAGCAATTTCCCAAATGCCTATTCCATGTACGCAAAAAGAGGTGCGTGCCTTTTTAGGTATTACCTCCTATTGTAGACAATGGATCCCCAATTTTTCCCTCCTGGCAAAACCCTTGTTGGCACTAACTCTTAAAGATACACCACACCCGCTTCCATGGACTGCGGAATGTCAGAAAAGTTTCACTGATTTACGCACTGCCTTGTGCTCTGCCCCTGTGTTAGGTACTCCTGATTACAGTAAGCCTTTCACACTTTATGTTCATGAGAAAGAAGGTTGCGTGTTATCAGTTTTAACGCAACGATTTGGGGACAAGCAACGCCCCTGTGCCTATTTTTTGGCCACGTTAGATCTAGAGGCCAAGGCATTACCTAGCTGTTTGAGGGCTACAGCAGCAGCAGCAGTCTCCATTCGCCAGTCTGCAGGATTGGTATTAGATAATACCCTTATGGTCATGGTACCGCATGCTGTAGACACCCTCCTAAATAGAACAAAGACTCAACACCTCACGAGTGCCCGCCTTTCGGGGTACGAATTGACGCTCTTGGCTAGCCACATACACATTAAGCGATGTAATACCTTGAACCCGGCAACATTGCTGCCAATTCCAGTAGAAAATGACACTCAGGAGCAACACGACTGCTTCCTCCGCACGGAGGAAGAGACAAAAGGCAGAGTTGATTTAAAGGATACTCCACTCCCGGACCCGGATGGGACCTTATGGGTGGACGGTTCTTGTTTTAAGCTTCCCAATGGAGAAACGACCTCAGCCTATGCAGTCACTACCTTATACACTGTTGTAGAAACAGCGCGTATTATACATAACTCAGCCCAGGCAGCTGAATTGATAGCACTGACTAGAGCTTGTGTGTTGGCTGAAGGAAAAAGGGTGAATGTGTATACTGATAGTCAGTATGCGTTTGGAGTGGCCCATAGTTTTGGCCGCCTGTGGAAGGAAAGAGGGTTTCTCACATCCCATGGCACTAAGATACAGCATGGCCAATTGGTAAATGACCTCCTTGAATCACTCACCTTGCCCACTGAGATAGCGATTGTGAAGTGTAGTGCACATAAGAAGCTCATTGATGATGTAGGTCAAGGAAATGCTTTCGCAGAGCACATAGCGAAAGAGACAGCTAGAGACACTACAAGCCGCATGTATGTTGTGGGCTCTGCTAGATGGGTTGCACAAGGAGGGATGTGTGAGAATACTGTGGACAGTGTGAAAATGATCCAGGCAGAGGCCACAGAGAAAGAATTGAGTACGTGGAAAGAAAGTATAGGAAGATTGGATGTGACAGGGTGCTGGACAGACTTGTCAGAACATCAACGCTGGTTGTTACCAGATGCTTATGTACTTCCAGTAGTTACCATGGCACATGGTCCAGCCCATATTAGCGCTAAAGGTATATGCAAGCTTCTGGCTCCGGTATGGAAGATTGTGGGGATCCCTAAATGTGCAGACAATCTAGTTAAGCATTGTATTGTATGCTTAATGCATAACCCAGGGAAGGGAACACCAACACCAGCAGGACACTTTGCTCCCTCAACTTACCCTTTTGAGGTTTTACAAATAGATTGCATCCACATGGAACGATGTAACAATCTGAAGTACGTTCTTGTAGTGGTATGTGCCTTCTCCTGATGGGTATAGGCCTATCCCCTGAAAGATAATACTGCTCTATCCACGGCAAAAGTCCTTTTGAAGGAGTTTCTGCCAAGATTTGGGTTACCGAGAATTATTTGGAGTGACAACGGAAGTGAGTTTGTGGGTCAGATCATGCAGAAAGTATGTGCAGGCCTTGGCATTCAGCAAAAATTCCACGCAGCAAACCATCCTCAGTCAGCAGGTTTGGTGGAATGCTATAATGGCACCCTTAAGCTTAAGCTGGCGAAAATACAAGCCAGCACGGGTCTTGCCTGGCCTGATGCCTTGCCCTTGGCTCTCTTATCCACCAGAACAACCACCCATTCCCGTATGGGACTTAGTCCTTATGAGGTTGTCTTTGGACGCCCTGCAAATGTTTGGGGAGTCCCAAGGCCAAAGAAGTACTCCGAGATAGAGCATCCATTGTTGATTGACTATTTACATGATCTAACCACTAAGTTACGTGTCCTTCATCAACAGGTACAAGATACTTTGCCCCAGGCTTCAACGGATCCTGGTCACACCATACGGCCGGGTGACTGGGTCTGTGTCAAAAACTTCCAGAGGTCAAAGAACTTGGAACCTCGCTGGAGAGAACCTCGGCAGGTGCTACTGATGACGCGTACTGCAGTAAAGGTGGTCGGCAAAAAGAACTGGGTACATGGGGTACATTGCAAGAAAGTGCCCCTACCATTGCCTTATGATCAATGGGTTCATAAACAAATTAGTGACTCTGAAACCGGAAGAACACCAACATTTGGACTATTCAGCGATGTACTCCTAGACTTTGCCGGAGCAGGACAAGACGACGACGAGGTCCTCCAGACAGCTATACCACCGGCAGTGAAATTGGACACTACTGAACCACATCTCCTTTTCCAAGAACAAACTGTACCTGGTTCCCAGAGGTACGATTTGAGGCCCAGACTGAACAAAATACCTCAATAGTGCTTCATTGATTTTTGTCTTTATCCCGATTTCCACATGATTGCAGGGCCGTGATCGTAAGTCTCAGAATTGTGACCCAAATGTGGCTCTAGGCCTGTGGGACTTGTAGGAAAGTATAAAGAACTACAGACAATCACAGCTGAGTGAATCAACCTCCCGTCACGGGCAATATTTAGAGCTGGAAATTACTGTTAACAAGGGAATGGACAAAATACAAACAAGGAGCACAAAGCATTGTAAATTATTGCATAATCGTTTTATAGTGGTTTTAATAATATTGATTTTGATATGTATTATATTGTCTTGTATAGGATGGGGACTACACGTAGTTTTTACACCGCCTACTCCCAAAGTTACGGTTGAAATGCATACACATGGCACTCTACCACCTCATGTTGAGTCAAGAAGGAGTGAATTCCGCAACAACACATTTGTTTCCATGCTACACCAACATCAATTGGCCACTAATGCGACGAACTGTTGGGTTTGTGGTCTTCTGCCAAGTTCGGTGAATACTGGAATGCCATACATTACCCTTCCTTTTTCATTTAATGGCTCTTGTAGTGCATGGTGGGAATTGAGCGCCAGTTGGGTATTTTCTGGAGATGGGGATACACGAGAAGTAAGGAGCTTGGGAGTACATCTATACCATTTATGTTGGCGAGACAGAAAAAGGATATATGGGACGGATAGTGAGAAGTCAGAATATGCTGATAGCCAAACCAAATCTACGGATTTGTATTTTCTGCCCTCTAAAAGAACCTCTCGAAAAGGACAAACTTTTCTAGTGGTACCTGGACAAGCACCATTCTGTATTAGGAAAGGAGGGTTAGAATATAAAGGTACAAGCAATTGCCAACATATTGTGACCTTGAATGGGACAGATTGGCCTCGCATGGTTCCCTCACATAATACATACTTCGTGTGTGGAAATAAGGCTTACACTTCTCTACCAGATAATTGGAGAGGCACTTGTTACATCGCTTGGTTGTTGCCCCCTACATATATAGCAGATGCCAAGCATCATTTACAGAAAAGAGGGGTGGCGTCTGGCCAGGATACGTCAGGACAAGAAGTCGGGGATGTCTTGAAAGGACTCATTCCATTCTGGGGCTCAATAGCCAACAGTAGAGACATAAGACAACTAATTCGAGTTGTAGAAGCCACTGTCAATGAAACAGCTGGAGCTTTGAGTAACATCACTGCAGAACTCGCTGCTGACCGCCTTGCCACGCTTCAGAACAGGATGGTATTAGATATCATCCTTGCAGACCGTGGGGGCGTATGCAGATTGATCGGCTCTAGCTGCTGCATTTTTATTCCAGACAACGCCCCTACAGTATACCAAGCCATCTCTAAGCTACATAAGATCGCTGAGTCCGTTCACCAGGATGAAGGGAATTGGTCTCTGATGGGATGGTTTGGGGGACTACTGTCTTCATGGGGATGGAAGATTCTTACCTTTGTCGGAGCGACTTTGGCTATTCTCTTCTCATGTTGCCTTTGCCTACAATGTGGTCCAGCTATATGCGGACTCTGCGCCACCCTGTGTGTTCCAAATCCGGTATCACAGAAAGCAGCAAACACAAAGATAATGCTGCAACAACAGCTTGTAGATTTCATGGCTATTGAAGTCGATTCAGATTAACACCAGCCTCTGGTTTCTTTGACTGAGTAATGGCAAAAGGAGGGTCTGAGGAAATTCAAAATACGGCCCCATCTTTGCTTGTAACACCATTACGCTGTTGCCCTCACTCATGCCCCTTCAACCTTCATAGCGTTTCTTTCACGTTCTATACTGTTGCACATATTACACGACCTTTCCTGTTTCCCCGAGCTAAGTCCATTCTGAGACCCGGCTCGAAGCAATTAATCCCCCAGATAACCATCTATTGACCTTTGGTGACCATTCTCGGCCTCTCCAGTTGTTTTACGAAACACCATCTTCAACACGCAAACACGTCCTGTCGTAAACTAATTCAACAAAGGAATGGCTATACCACCTGACCTATAGGGTCGGGTAGAGAACACGACTTTAGGGAAGGAATTTCTATTACCCATTATCCTGTATCTTGTACAAAGAATGTTTTCTTGTGGATGATTTGTATTTTTATTGCACCTTGTGGGGGTTGTTGCTTTAGGGGATTCAAGCGCTATAAAAGACTGTGAGCCACAAATTGAAGTGGCAGTCTCCTGAGAACCTACCACTGATGTACATCTAGGACAACTGTACCTAGCTGCAGCTAATAAATTGAAGTTCCTATGCCAGACAGAGTGTTCCGTGTCTCTGTAATTTGGAAGGCGAACTCAGAAGATTTCAGGCGTACCCTGCGCCGCCAGGCCTAAGAAGCCTGGTTCTTCAATGCTTCATCATCTGGGATCTCCTCTTAGTTGCAAAACCTAGTGCAACCAAGGGCGGCAACCCCCTCACTGTGAGGGAGGAGCACGTGGATGTTTTAATTAGGTCAAATTATTCGGGTCACCTCAGTTCTGTGAAGCATGGAATTGCTTGTAAGGTGGGTGTATGCAGTGCAGAAAATAATTTATTGTTGTGAAGTGATGTTAAAATTGACTACCAGGTGAAAAAAGAAATTTTAATAGTTAACACTTGGTATAAATTGTTAAAAACAGTGCAAGCGCGGTCTAAAAAAATTGTCGAGCGCTCTGGTCTAGATAGAGGGTCTACATGTTTCAGCCATATTGATCAAAATTGGATCGTGGCCTTCCTCAGGACCTCGATGGTAATGCTACTGCAAAATTGTGTGTTCAAATCATGTGAAGATAAATACATGGAACAATACAACCTACATTCACCTGTGATTACTTTGTGCGAGGAATCTACAGGATTGTTGTTGTCACCTGTGAAAAGAAAAACATAGTGACATACTGTATCATGTTGAAAAAAGTTAGAACTTGCCATGCTATACGTGGTGCTCAGAAAAGAACAATATCACTATCAATGTTCCTACTATTTGCCATTTGCACTTAGAAATTTTTATGAATGCTATTTTCTTACCCAGACCAAAACCGCCAATGACAAGACTCACTTATGTTAACACTTTTAGCACATTGTCCAACAAAATCCATAAGAGTGTGCGCAAACATTTGCGGATTTTGAATATAGGAAATGAAACCCTACCTCCTCCACTTTTTTCCTTCAAGAGAAGTTCCAATCTCCGTGATAGTCTGGTACATACCAGACCTAGAACAGAAACATCCAAAAGACAAGAAACTTTATGGAATTTGCCAGCTGTCCAAGGACACCATCCCTGCGGCAATTGTACGGTCTGTCCCCAAACTAAACACACAACAGAAGAAGACATAGGCACTGGGTGACCCAGGAGACAAACAAAACACATGAACTGTAATAGTGATAGAGTTATTTATCGGATAACTTGTCCATACCAACTTAATTACTTCGGGAATATGGCCCACATCTGCAACGCAGTTTGTGAGGGAGCAAGACATACATTACATTTGACATGATGTTTTGGGGCAGACTCACTGTGTCCAACACTGCACACCCCTCAATGTCCTTGGCCTGTGAATGGCTACTTGAGTCATGGAGGTCACATACAGGGACATGATCTCACAATCTCACACCCTCATCACAAAGTCTGTCTTGTGCAATACAAAGACGTAAGATAGCTCATTGAGGAATAGGGTAGCAGGCAACCCATATGTCTCACTCTGTCCATTCAGTGATGGCTCCCTGACAAATTGGGCAGTAACTGTGCAGGCCAGGGGGGCTCACACTGCAGTCTAACGTGGGCCATCAGAACTGTCACATGCATGTACAATATGTGAGGGAAAAATATGCCTACACATGTGAGCCAGTACACATTATGAAGAAAATGGAAGGGGGATGTCTCAAAAGTACAACAATCTGCGGTGTCATAGGTGATTTTCCAACAAGAGTGTCACCCTCAGGCATTTCACTCTTCTGCATAATGCTGAAATATCCAGGGTGGCAATATGAAGTCAAACACACTTCCATCAGTACCCTCTGGACGGAAACTCCTTGTAATGTCACAGATGAGCCTGTGAAGAACCTCATGGACCCAAACATCCATTAGCACAGGTAATTTCTGTCCTGACTCCCACTTACCAAACTTGCTGTGTCACTGTGTGGCTGCAAAAACACTGCATGTCCCTCCCATCCTGATATGCAGCCAGGGAAATTTGTCAAAAAGGCTACAGACCCCTTTCCCCTGAAGTCAGCATGCTAGGCAGTGTATCACACAGTACCAACATAGACATCTTGTAGCTGTGCATGACTACCCTGTCCCAGAAACATTATCAGCCAGCACAGAGCCAACAACAGGCAGCAGTCACAAAGCCTCACTCTCAGGCACATACTGCAGAGCGGATCCACTTCATTTGGGCACTACCTGCACTCCCCTACTTTCACTATGAAACACTTACCATGACATCAGGAGCACCATGCAGCCTCCCATACTGTAGGGACGGGCCCTGATGTTCTCAGTCCTCGACATTATTGGGTCCATGAGCCTGGAACAGCAGCAATTGGTGGTGAAGGGTGTCAGTCAGCAGTGTCTGGAAGCAGTGGAAATGTTTGGCTCTCTCCCACAAATATATAGCCCCCTGGGGTTGTTTCAGTGGAACTAAACTGCTACAATTGGTGTTTCAGGTCAGCTTTTTTCAAATGCATCCTTTGACCGGCCCCGCGGTAGCGGAGCACGCCTACCGCAATTTTCAAAATTGCATTTGGCTACTGCAATTGCGGTTCCCATTGGCTGTAAGTGCACGGGCATTGGCGGTGACACCCCGCAGGGGCCAGGCGGTTGCTACCACGATCGTGCATCTTACAATAGCATCCAATGACCGACACCGCGGTAGCGGAGCACGCCTATCGCGATTTTCAAAATTGCATTTGGCTACCGCAATTGCGTTTCCCATTGGCTGTAAGGGCATGGGCATTGGCGGTGGCACATGGCCTTGATTGTGGTGGCGGAGCACACCAACCGCCATTTTTTCCAATGTGTATATCACTACCGTGATTGTGGTGGGCATTGGCGGTGGCACACCGCAGGGGCCAGGTGGTCACTACCGCGATTTGGCTGCTTGATATTGGTGACGTTCATCGATCATAGTGGTCAGGATATGAGCACGGAAGGTGGCCAACGATTGTTTGTAGACAAATTTGTGTCAAATTTGGTTCCGGAAATATCTAATAAGTTGAAGAATTCCGAAAGCGCGTGGGCGGTCTCCTCCTCGGCCCAGATATTGGCTACTGCCCAGTATTATAAAAATAGGGATAAAGAGGAAAGAGAGAAATTCGATAAAAAGACCAAAGAGTTAAAAACAAAACTTCGTTTGCAACAAGCTTATCCTCCTCGCCCTGCTCAACGTCAGTATCAACCGTCTCCACAATTCCAGAGACAGTTGCAGAGGTCTGGGCCTTTCGTTCCCCGACCGCCACTGGGCCAAAATCAATGCGCTTACTGTAAAGTAGAAGGCCATTTAAAGTATAATTGCCTGGTTTTGTTAAAGCGCACGAGCGGTATTCCCACGTCACGAGGCCAGGGTGGTTATCAGTCAGCACCAAGAGGTAGAGGACGAGGTACGGCTCCTAATAACCAATGTTCCATGCCCCCTGGAAACTCCACGAATTACTTTGATCAGCAAAATGTTCAGTCTACCAACTATTACAACAGTGATTACTATACTGAGGATGAGAGTCAGAATTCCCAACCTAGCTAGGACAGCCATGGACAAAGTAAGGGAGTAGTATCAGTTCCAGTGGACCAAAGTGGGCCTTATGTTGATGTGGAAGCACTAGGTGTTACAGAGCCATTCCTATTAGACACTGGTGCAACAAAGAGCTCTATGATTCACTCTAAACTCCCTGGGGCACCTTTGTCTGGCTGTACAAATGTTTCTGTAGGTTTTTCTGGCGCCCCAGTTCAAAACCCAGTTTCATGCCCTTTGCCCATCTCAATAGGTCCTTACAAATTGGAGGCACCGCCCCTTTTAACAACTGGTTGTGGTGAAAATTTGTTGGGCTTGGATTTATTGAAGAGATTGTATGCGACATTACACTGTTCCCCTTCTGGTGTACGTCTTACCTTAGGTAAGAAATTGGCCTCACCGATGTACTTGTCTAAAGATCAGCTTCCCCCTGAATTACAATCTCTTCCAGCCACCCTCTGGGCCACCGGCCCCAATGATGTGGGCCTCCTGCGGATTCCTCCCTACATTGTAACACTCAAGCCTAATACTAAATTTCCTCGCATTACACAATATAAAATTTCCAGTGACGGCGAAAAAGCTCTTTTGACTATAGTTCATGATTTGGTACAAAACGATGTGGTTGAAGAGACGATGGGAAATGTATGCAATAGCCCTGTTCTGCCTGTTTTTAAACAAACCAACCCTTCTCAGCCACCTGTCTATCGTTGTGTGATTGATCTCAGAGAGGTCAACAAGATTGTGATACCTCAATTCCCTGTTGTCCCGGATATTAATGCCCTGCTGACAATGATACCAGCCTCAGCTTCCTGGTTTTCCGTCATTAACCTCAAAAATGCTTTCTTCAGCATTCCCATTGCTGAGGAAAGTAGGGATATTTTTGGCTTCTCCTTAGCAGGCCGAAGCTTCCGGTTCAAGCGAGCTCCTCAAGGCTATTGCGAGAGCCCCTCCATTTATAGTCAAGCATTGAAATCACAGCTCGATACTTTGTGTTTACCACAAGGGGCCACTCTCATTCAATATGTGGATGACCTGTTGGTTGCAGGAGATTCTGAAGACACTTGTAAAAAGGCTACCATTTCACTGCTACGCCACTTATCTGACCACAACCACAAGGTTTCACCATCAAAATTGCAATATTGCTGCCAAGAGGTTACCTACCTAGGTCATCTCTTGTCAAAGGAGGGACGGCGATTGACCCCAGAACGTATCCAAGCAATTTCCCAAATGCCTATTCCATGTACGCAAAAAGAGGTGCGTGCCTTTTTAGGTATTACCTCCTATTGTAGACAATGGATCCCCAATTTTTCCCTCCTGGCAAAACCCTTGTTGGCACTAACTCTTAAAGATACACCACACCCGCTTCCATGGACTGCGGAATGTCAGAAAAGTTTCACTGATTTACGCACTGCCTTGTGCTCAGCCCCTGTGTTAGGTACTCCTGATTACAGTAAGCCTTTCACACTTTATGTTCATGAGAAAGAAGGTTGCGTGTTATCAGTTTTAACGCAACGATTTGGGGACAAGCAACGCCCCTGTGCCTATTTTTTGGCCACGTTAGATCTAGAGGCCAAGGCATTACCTAGCTGTTTGAGGGCTACAGCAGCAGCAGCAGTCTCCATTCGCCAGTCTGCAGGATTGGTATTAGATAATACCCTTATGGTCATGGTACCGCATGCTGTAGACACCCTCCTAAATAGAACAAAGACTCAACACCTCACGAGTGCCCGCCTTTCGGGGTACGAATTGACGCTCTTGGCTAGCCACATACACATTAAGCGATGTAATACCTTGAACCCGGCAACATTGCTGCCAATTCCAGTAGAAAATGACACTCAGGAGCAACACGACTGCTTCCTCCGCACGGAGGAAGAGACAAAAGGCAGAGTTGATTTAAAGGATACTCCACTCCCGGACCCGGATGGGACCTTATGGGTGGACGGTTCTTGTTTTAAGCTTCCCAATGGAGAAACGACCTCAGCCTATGCAGTCACTACCTTATACACTGTTGTAGAAACAGCGCGTATTATACATAACTCAGCCCAGGCAGCTGAATTGATAGCACTGACTAGAGCTTGTGTGTTGGCTGAAGGAAAAAGGGTGAATGTGTATACTGATAGTCAGTATGCGTTTGGAGTGGCCCATAGTTTTGGCCGCCTGTGGAAGGAAAGAGGGTTTCTCACATCCCATGGCACTAAGATACAGCATGGCCAATTGGTAAATGACCTCCTTGAATCACTCACCTTGCCCACTGAGATAGCGATTGTGAAGTGTAGTGCACATAAGAAGCTCATTGATGATGTAGGTCAAGGAAATGCTTTCGCAGAGCACATAGCGAAAGAGACAGCTAGAGACACTACAAGCCGCATGTATGTTGTGGGCTCTGCTGGATGAGTTGCACAAGGAGGGATGTGTGAGAATACTGTGGACAGTGTGAAAATGATCCAGGCAGAGGCCACAGAGAAAGAATTGAGTACGTGGAAAGAAAGTATAGGAAGATTGGATGTGACAGGGTGCTGGACAGACTTGTCAGAACATCAACGCTGGTTGTTACCAGATGCTTATGTACTCCCAGTAGTTACCATGGCACATGGTCCAGCCCATATTAGCGCTAAAGGTATATGCAAGCTTCTGGCTCCGGTATGGAAGATTGTGGGGATCCCTAAATGTGCAGACAATCTAGTTAAGCATTGTATTGTATGCTTAATGCATAACCCAGGGAAGGGAACACCAACACCAGCAGGACACTTTGCTCCCTCAACTTACCCTTTTGAGGTTTTACAAATAGATTGCATCCACATGGAACGATGTAACAATCTGAAGTACGTTCTTGTAGTGGTATGTGCCTTCTCCTGATGGGTATAAGCCTATCCCCTGAAAGATAATACTGCTCTATCCACGGCAAAAGTCCTTTTGAAGGAGTTTCTGCCAAGATTTGGGTTACCGAGAATTATTTGGAGTGACAACGGAAGTGAGTTTGTGGGTCAGATCATGCAGAAAGTATGTGCAGGCCTTGGCATTCAGCAAAAATTCCACGCAGCAAACCATCCTCAGTCAGCAGGTTTGGTGGAATGCTATAATGGCACCCTTAAGCTTAAGCTGGCGAAAATACAAGCCAGCACGGGTCTTGCCTGGCCTGATGCCTTGCCCTTGGCTCTCTTATCCACCAGAACAACCACCCATTCCCGTATGGGACTTAGTTCTTATGAGGTTGTCTTTGGACGCCCTGCAAATGTTTGGGGAGTCCCAAGGCCAAAGAAGTACTCCGAGATAGAGCATCCATTGTTGATTGACTATTTACATGATCTAACCACTAAGTTACGTGTCCTTCATCAACAGGTACAAGATACTTTGCCCCAGGCTTCAACGGATCCTGGTCACACCATACGGCCGGGTGACTGGGTCTGTGTCAAAAACTTCCAGAGGTCAAAGAACTTGGAACCTCGCTGGAGAGAACCTCGTCAGGTGCTACTGATGACGCGTACTGCAGTAAAGGTGGTCGGCAAAAAGAACTGGGTACATGGGGTACATTGCAAGAAAGTGCCCCTACCATTGCCTTATGATCAATGGGTTCATAAACAAAGTAGTGACTCTGAAACCGGAAGAACACCAAAATTTGGACTATTCAGCGATGTACTCCTAGACTTTGCCGGAGCAGGACAAGACGACGACGAGGTCCTCCAGACAGCTATACCACCGGCAGTGAAATTGGACACTACTAAACCACATCTCCTTTTCCAAGAACAAACTGTACCTGGTTCCCAGAGGTACGATTTGAGGCCCAGACTGAACAAAATACCTCAATAGTGCTTCATTGATTTTTGTCTTTATCCCGATTTCCACATGATTGCAGGGCCGTGATCGTAAGTCTCAGAATTGTGACCCAAATATGGCTCTAGGCCTGTGGGACTTGTAGGAAAGTATAAAGAACTACAGACAATCACAGCTGAGTGAAGCAACCTCCCGTCACGGGCAATATTTAGAGCTGGAAATTACTGTTAACAAGGGAATGGACAAAATACAAACAAGGAGCACAAAGCATTGTAAATTATTGCATAATCGTTTTATAGTGGTTTTAATAATATTGATTTTGATATGTATTATATTGTCTTGTATAGGATGGGGACTACACGTAGTTTTTACACCGCCTACTCCCAAAGTTACGGTTGAAATGCATACACATGGCACTCTACCACCTCATGTTGAGTCAAGAAGGAGTGAATTCCGCAACAACACATTTGTTTCCATGCTACACCAACATCAATTGGCCACTAATGCGACGAACTGTTGGGTTTGTGGTCTTCTGCCAAGTTCGGTGAATACTGGAATGCCATACATTACCCTTCCTTTTTCATTTAATGGCTCTTGTAGTGCATGGTGGGAATTGAGCGCCAGTTGGGTATTTTCTGGAGATGGGGATACACGAGAAGTAAGGAGCTTGGGAGTACATCTATACCATTTATGTTGGCGAGACAGAAAAAGGATATATGGGACGGATAGTGAGAAGTCAGAATATGCTGATAGCCAAACCAAATCTACGGATTTGTATTTTCTGCCCTCTAAAAGAACCTCTCGAAAAGGACAAACTTTTCTAGTGGTACCTGGACAAGCACCATTCTGTATTAGGAAAGGAGGGTTAGAATATAAAGGTACAAGCAATTGCCAACATATTGTGACCTTGAATGGGACAGATTGGCCTCGCATGGTTCCCTCACGTAATACATACTTCGTGTGTGGAAATAAGGCTTACACTTCTCTACCAGATAATTGGAGAGGCACTTGTTACATCGCTTGGTTGTTGCCCCCTACATATATAGCAGATGCCAAGCATCATTTACAGAAAAGAGGGGTGGCGTCTGGCCAGGATACGTCAGGACAAGAAGTCGGGGATGTCTTGAAAGGACTCATTCCATTCTGGGGCTCAATAGCCAACAGTAGAGACATAAGACAACTAATTCGAGTTGTAGAAGCCACTGTCAATGAAACAGCTGGAGCTTTGAGTAACATCACTGCAGAACTCGCTGCTGACCGCCTTGCCACGCTTCAGAACAGGATGGTATTAGATATCATCCTTGCAGACCGTGGGGGCGTATGCAGATTGATCGGCTCTAGCTGCTGCATTTTTATTCCAGACAACGCCCCTACAGTATACCAAGCCATCTCTAAGCTACATAAGATCGCTGAGTCCGTTCACCAGGATGAAGGGAATTGGTCTCTGATGGGATGGTTTGGGGGATTACTGTCTTCATGGGGATGAAAGATTCTTACCTTTGTCGGAGCGACTTTGGCTATTCTCTTCTCATGTTGCCTTTGCCTACAATGTGGTCCAGCTATATGCGGACTCTGCGCCACCCTGTGTGTTCCAAATCCGGTATCACAGAAAGCAGCAAACACAAAGATAATGCTGCAACAACAGCTTGTAGATTTCATGGCTATTGAAGTCGATTCAGATTAACACCAGCCTCTGGTTTCTTTGACTGAGTAATGGCAAAAGGAGGGTCTGAGGAAATTCAAAATACGGCCCCATCTTTGCTTGTAACACCATTACGCTGTTGCCCTCACTCAGGCCCCTTCAACCTTCATAGCGTTTCTTTCACGTTCTATACTGTTGCACATATTACACGACCTTTCCTGTTTCCCGGAGCTAAGTCCATTCTGAGACCCGGCTCGAAGCAATTAATCCCCCAGATAACCATCTATTGACCCTTGGTGACCATTCTCGGCCTCTCCAGTTGTTTTACGAATCACCATCTTCAACACGCAAACACGTCCTGTCGTAAACTAATTCAACAAAGGAATGGCTATGCCACCTGACCTATAGGGTCGGGTAGAGAACACGACTTTAGGGAAGGAATTTCTATTACCCATTATCCTGTATCTTGTACAAAGAATGTTTTCTTGTGGATGATTTGTATTTTTATTGCACCTTGTGGGGGTTGTTGCTTTAGGGGATTCAAGCGCTATAAAAGACTGTGAGCCACAAATTGAAGTGGCAGTCTCCTGAGAACCTACCACTGATGTACTTCTAGGACAACTGTACCTAGCTGCAGCTAATAAATTGAAGTTCCTATGCCAGACAGAGTGTTCCGTGTCTCTGTAATTTGGAAGGCGAACTCAGAAGATTTCAGGCGTACCCTGCGCCGCCAGGCTTAAGAAGCCTGGTTCTTCAATGCTTCATCATCTGGGATCTCCTCTTAGTTGCAAAACCTAGTGCAACCAAGGGCGGCAACCCCCTCACTGTGAGGGAGGAGCACGTGGATGTTTTAATTAGGTCAAATTATTCGGGTCACCTAAGTTCTGTGAAGCATGCAATTGCTTGTAAGGTGGGTGTATGCAGTGCAGAAAATAATTTATTGTTGTGAAGTGATGTTAAAATTGACTACCAGGTGAAAAAAGAAATTTTAATAGTTAACACTTGGTATAAATTGTTAAAAACAGTGCAAGCGCGGTCTAAAAAAATTGTCGAGCGCTCTGGTCTAGATAGAGGGTCTACATGTTTCAGCCATATTGATCAAAATTGGATCGTGGCCTTCCTCAGGGCCTCGATGGTAATGCTACTGCAAAATTGTGTGTTCAAATCATGTGAAGATAAATACATGGAACAATACAACCTACATTCACCTGTGATTACTTTGTGCGAGGAATCTACAGGATTGTTGTTGTCACCTGTGAAAAGAAAAACATAGTGACATACTGTATCATGTTGAAAAAAGTTAGAACTTGCCATGCTATACGTGGTGCTCAGAAATGAACAATATCACTATCAATGTTCCTACTATTTGCCATTTGCACTTAGAAATTTTTATGAATGCTATTTTCTTACCCAGACCAAAACCGCCAATGACAAGACTCACTTATGTTAACACTTTTAGCACATTGTCCAACAAAATCCATAAGAGTGTGCGCAAACATTTGCGGATTTTGAATATAGGAAATGAAACCCTACCTCCTCCACTTTTTTCCTTCAAGAGAAGTTCCAATCTCCGTGATAGTCTGGTACATACCAGACCTAGAACAGAAACATCCAAAAGACAAGAAACTTTATGGAATTTGCCAGCTGTCCAAGGACACCATCCCTGCGGCAATTGTACGGTCTGTCCCCAAACTAAACACACAACAGAAGAAGACATAGGCACTGGGTGACCCAGGAGACAAACAAAACACATGAACTGTAATAGTGATAGAGTTATTTATCGGATAACTTGTCCATACCAACTTAATTACGTCGGGAATATGGCCCACATCTGCAACGCAGTTTGTGAGGGAGCAAGACATACATTACATTTGACATGATGTTTTGGGGCAGACTCACTGTGTCCAACACTGCACACCCCTCAATGTCCTTGGCCTGTGAATGGCTACTTGAGTCATGGAGGTCACATACAGGGACATGATCTCACAATCTCACACCCTCATCACAAAGTCTGTCTTGTGCAATACAAAGACGTAAGATAGCTCATTGAGGAATAGGGTAGCAGGCAACCCATATGTCTCACTCTGTCCATTCAGTGATGGCTCCCTGACAAATTGGGCAGTAACTGTGCAGGCCAGGGGGGCTCACACTGCAGTCTAACGTGGGCCATCAGAACTGTCACATGCATGTACAATATGTGAGGGAAAAATATGCCTACACATGTGAGCCAGTACACATTATGAAGAAAATGGAAGGGGGATGTCTCAAAAGTACAACAATCTGCGGTGTCATAGGTGATTTTCCAACAAGAGTGTCACCCTCAGGCATTTCACTCTTGTGCATAATGCTGAAATATCCAGGGTGGCAATATGAAGTCAAACACACTTCCATCAGTACCCTCTGGACGGAAACTCCTTGTAATGTCACAGATGAGCCTGTGAAGAACCTCATGGACCCAAACATCCATTAGCACAGGTAATTTCTGTCCTGACTCCCACTTACCAAACTTGCTGTGTCACTGTGTGGCTGCAAAAACACTGCATGTCCCTCCCATCCTGATATGCAGCCAGGGAAATTTGTCAAAAAGGCTACAGACCCCTTTCCCCTGAAGTCAGCATGCTAGGCAGTGTATCACACAGTACCAACATAGACATCTTGTAGCTGTGCATGACTACCCTGTCCCAGAAACATTATCAGCCAGCACAGAGCCAACAACAGGCAGCAGTCACAAAGCCTCACTCTCAGGCACATACTGCAGAGCGGATCCACTTCATTTGGGCACTACCTGCACTCCCCTACTTTCACTATGAAACACTTACCATGACATCAGGAGCACCATGCAGCCTCCCATACTGTAGGGACGGGCCCTGATGTTCTCAGTCCTCGACATTATTGGGTCCATGAGCCTGGAACAGCAGCAATTGGTGGTGAAGGGTGTCAGTCAGCAGTGTCTGGAAGCAGTGGAAATGTTTGGCTCTCTCCCACAAATATATAGCCCCCTGGGGTTGTTTCAGTGGAACTAAACTGCTACAATTGGTGTTTCAGGTCAGCTTTTTTCAAATGCATCCTTTGACCGGCCCCGCGGTAGCGGAGCACGCCTACCGCAATTTTCAAAATTGCATTTGGCTACTGCAATTG
The DNA here is from genome assembly GCF_964204655.1 of Triturus cristatus. Taxonomy (NCBI): domain Eukaryota; kingdom Metazoa; phylum Chordata; class Amphibia; order Caudata; family Salamandridae; genus Triturus; species Triturus cristatus. Next base: position 780,804,859 of record NC_140582.1, read on the forward strand.
CGGTTCCCATTGGCTGTAAGTGCACGGGCATTGGCGGTGACACCCCGCAGGGGCCAGGCGGTTGCTACCACGATCGTGCATCTTACAATAGCATCCAATGACCGACACCGCGGTAGCGGAGCACGCCTATCGCGATTTTCAAAATTGCATTTGGCTACCGCAATTGCGTTTCCCATTGGCTGTAAGGGCATGGGCATTGGCGGTGGCACATGGCCTTGATTGTGGTGGCGGAGCACACCAACCGCCATTTTTTCCAATGTGTATATCACTACCGTGATTGTGGTGGGCATTGGCGGTGGCACACCGCAGGGGCCAGGTGGTCACTACCGCGATTTGGCTGCTTGATATTGGTGACGTTCATCGATCATAGTGGTCAGGATATGAGCACGGAAGGTGGCCAACGATTGTTTGTAGACAAATTTGTGTCAAATTTGCTTCCGGAAATATCTAATAAGTTGAAGAATTCCGAAAGCGCGTGGGCGGTCTCCTCCTCGGCCCAGATATTGGCTACTGTCCAGTATTATAAAAATAGGGATAAAGAGGAAAGAGAGAAATTCGATAAAAAGACCAAAGAGTTGAAAACAAAACTTCGTTTGCAACAAGCTTATCCTCCTCGCCCTGCTCAACGTCAGTATCAACCGTCTCCACAATTCCAGAGACAGTTGCAGAGGTCTGGGCCTTTCGTTCCCCGACCGCCACTGGGCCAAAATCAATGCGCTTACTGTAAAGTAGAAGGCCATTTAAAGTATAATTGCCTGGTTTTGTTAAAGCGCACGAGCGGTATTCCCGCGTCACGAGGCCAGGGTGGTTATCAGTCAGCACCAAGAGGTAGAGGACGAGGTACGGCTCCTAATAACCAATGTTCCATGCCCCCTGGAAACTCCACGAATTACTTTGATCAGCAAAATGTTCAGTCTACCAACTATTACAACAGTGATTACTATACTGAGGATGAGAGTCAGAATTCCCAACCTAGCTAGGACAGCCATGGACAAAGTAAGGGAGTAGTATCAGTTCCAGTGGACCAAAGTGGGCCTTATGTTGATGTGGAAGCACTAGGTGTTACAGAGCCATTCCTATTAGACACTGGTGCAACAAAGAGCTCTATGATTCACTCTAAACTCCCTGGGGCACCTTTGTCTGGCTGTACAAATGTTTCTGTAGGTTTTTCTGGCGCCCCAGTTCAAAACCCAGTTTCATGCCCTTTGCCCATCTCAATAGGTCCTTACAAATTGGAGGCACCGCCCCTTTTAACAACTGGTTGTGGTGAAAATGTGTTGGGCTTGGATTTATTGAAGAGATTGTATGCGACATTACACTGTTCCCCTTCTGGTGTACGTTTTACCTTAGGTAAGAAATTGGCCTCACCGATGTACTTGTCTAAAGATCAGCTTCCCCCTGAATTACAATCTCTTCCAGCCACCCTCTGGGCCACCGGCCCCAATGATATGGGCCTCCTGCGGATTCCTCCCTACATTGTAACACTCAAGCCTAATACTAAATTTCCTCGCATTACACAATATAAAATTTCCAGTGACGGCGAAAAAGCTCTTTTGACTATAGTTCATGATTTGGTACAAAACGATGTGGTTGAAGAGACGATGGGAAATGTATGCAATAGCCCTGTTCTGCCTGTTTTTAAACAAACCAACCCTTCTCAGCCACCTGTCTATCGTTTTGTGATTGATCTCAGAGAGGTCAACAAGATTGTGATACCTCAATTCCCTGTTGTCCCGGATATTAATGCCCTGCTGACAATGATACCAGCCTCAGCTTCCTGGTTTTCCGTCACTGACCTCAAAAATGCTTTCTTCAGCATTCCCATTGCTGAGGAAAGTAGGGATATTTTTGGCTTCTCCTTAGCAGGCCGAAGCTTCCGGTTCAAGCGAGTTCCTCAAGGCTATTGCGAGAGCCCCTCCATTTATAGTCAAGCATTGAAATCACAGCTTGATACTTTGTGTTTACCACAAGGGGCCACTCTCATTCAAAATGTGCATGACCTGTTGGTTGCAGCAGATTCTGAAGACACTTGTAAAATGGCTACCATTTCACTGCTACGCCACTTATCTGACCACAACCACAAGGTTTCACCATCAAAATTGCAATATTGCTGCCAAGAGGTTACCTACCTAGGTTATCTTTTGTCAAAGGAGGGACGGCGATTGACCCCAGAACGTATCCAAGCAATTTCCCAAATGCCTATTCCATGTACGCAAAAAGAGGTGCGTGCCTTTTTAGGTATTACCTCCTATTGTAGACAATGGATCCCCAATTTTTCCCTCCTGGCAAAACCCTTGTTGGCACTCACTCTTAAGGATACACCACACCCGCTTCCATGGACTGCGGAATGTCAGAAAAGTTTCACTGATTTACGCACTGCCTTGTGCTCTGCCCCTGTGTTAGGTACTCCTGATTACAGTAAGCCTTTCACACTTTATGTTCATGAGAAAGAAGGTTGCGCGTTATCAGTTTTAACGCAACGATTTGGGGACAAGCAACGCCCCTGTGCCTATTTTTTGGCCACGTTAGATCCAGAGGCCAAGGCATTACCTAGCTGTTTGAGGGCTACAGCAGCAGCGGCAGTCTCCATTCGCCAGTCTGCAGGATTGGTATTAGATAATACCCTTATGGTCATGGTACCGCATGCTGTAGACACCTTCCTAAATAGAACAAAGACTCAACACCTCACGAGTGCCCGCCTTTCGGGGTAAGAATTGACGCTCTTGGCTAGCCACATACACATTAAGCGATGTAATACCTTGAACCCGGCAACATTGCTGCCAATTCCAGTAGAAAATGACACTCAGGAGCAATACGACTGCTTCCTCCGCACGGAGGAAGAGACAAAAGGCAGAGTTGATTTAAAGGATACTCCACTCCCGGACCCGGATGGGACCTTATGGGTGGACGGTTCTTGTTTTAAGCTTCCCAATGGTGAAACGACCTCAGCCTATGCAGTCACTACCTTATACACTGTTGTAGAAACAGCGCGTATTATACATAACTCAGCCCAGGCAGCTGAATTGATAGCACTGACTAGAGCTTGTGTGTTGGCTGAAGGAAAAAGGGTGAATGTGTATACTGATAGTCAGTAAGCGTTTGGAGTGGCCCATAGTTTTGGCCGCCTGTGGAAGGAAAGAGGGTTTCTCACATCCCATGGCACTAAGATACAGCATGGCCAATTGGTAAATGACCTCCTTGAATCACTCACCTTGCCCACTGAGATAGCGATTGTGAAGTGTAGTGCACATAAGAAGATCATTGATGATGTAGGTCAAGGAAATGCTTTCGCAGAGCACATAGCGAAAGAGACAGCTAGAGACACTACAAGCCGCATGTATGTTGTGGGCTCTGCTAGATGGGTTGCACAAGGAGGGATGTGTGAGAATACTGTGGACAGTGTGAAAATGATCCAGGCAGAGGCCACAGAGAAAGAATTGAGTACGTGGAAAGAAAGTATAGGAAGATTGGATGTGACAGGGTGCTTGACAGACTTGTCAGAACATCAACGCTGGTTGTTACCAGATGCTTATGTACTCCCAGTAGTTACCATGGCACATGGTCCAGCCCATATTAGCGCTAAAGGTATATGCAAGCTTCTGGCTCCGGTATGGAAGAATGTGGGGATCCCTAAATGTGCAGACAATCTAGTTAAGCATTGTATTGTATGCTTAATGCATAACCCGGGGAAGGGAACACCAACACCAGCAGGACACTTTGCTCCCCCAACTTACCCTTTTGAGGTTTTACAAATAGATTGCATCCACATGGAACGATGTAACAATCTGAAGTACGTTCTTGTAGTGGTATGTGCCTTCTCCTGATGGGTATAGGCCTATCCCCTGAAAGATAATACTGCTCTATCCACGGCAAAAGTCCTTTTGAAGGAGTTTCTGCCAAGATTTGGGTTACCGAGAATTATTTGGAGTGACAACGGAAGTGAGTTTGTGGGTCAGATCATGCAGAAAGTATGTGCAGGCCTTGGAATTCAGCAAAAATTCCACGCAGCAAACCCTCCTCAGTCAGCAGGTTTGGTGGAATGCTACAATGGCACCCTTAAGCTTAAGCTGGCGAAAATACAAGCCAGCACGGGTCTTGCCTGGCCTGATGCCTTGCCCTTGGCTCTCTTATCCACCAGAACAACCACCCATTCCCGTATGGGACTTAGTCCTTATGAGGTTGTCTTTGGACGCCCTGCAAATGTTTGGGGAGTCCCAAGGCCAAAGAAGTACTCCGAGATAGAGCATCCATTGTTGATTGACTATTTACATGATCTAACCACTAAGTTACGTGTCCTTCATCAACAGGTACAAGATACTTTGCCCCAGGCTTCAACGGATCCTGGTCACACCATACGGCCGGGTGACTGGGTCTGTGTCAAAAACTTCCAGAGGTTAAAGAACTTGGAACCTCGCTGGAGAGAACCTCGTCAGGTGCTACTGACGACGCGTACTGCAGTAAAGGTGGTCGGCAAAAAGAACTGGGTACATGGGGTACATTGCAAGAAAGTGCCCCTACCATTGCCTTATGATCAATGGGTTCATAAACAAATTAGTGACTCTGAAACCGGAAGAACACCAAAATTTGGACTATTCAGCGATGTACTCCTAGACTTTGCCGGAGCAGGACAAGACGACGACGAGGTCCTCCAGACAGCTATACCACCGGCAGGGAAATTGGACACTACTAAACCACATCTCCTTTTCCAAGAACAAACTGTACCTGGTTCCCAGAGGTACGATTTGAGGCCCAGACTGAACAAAATACCTCAATAGTGCTTCATTGATTTTTGTCTTTATCCCGATTTCCACATGATTGCAGGGCCGTGATCGTAAGTCTCAGAATTGTGACCCAAATGTGGCTCTAGGCCTGTGGGACTTGTAGGAAAGTATAAAGAACTACAGACAATCACAGCTGAGTGAAGCAACCTCCCGTCACGGGCAATATTTAGAGCTGGAAATTACTGTTAACAAGGGAATGGACAAAATACAAACAAGGAGCACAAAGCATTGTAAATTATTGCATAATCGTTTTATAGTGGTTTTAATAATATTGATTTTGATATGTATTATATTGTCTTGTATAGGATGGGGACTACACGTAGTTTTTACACAGCCTACTCCCAAAGTTACGGTTGAAATGCATACACATGGCACTCTACCACCTCATGTTGAGTCAAGAAGGAGTGAATTCCGCAACAACACATTTGTTTCCATGCTACACCAACATCAATTGGCCACTAATGCGACGAACTGTTAGGTTTGTGGTCTTCTGCCAAGTTCGGTGAATACTGGAATGCCATACATTACCCTTCCTTTTTCATTTAATGGCTCTTGTAGTGCATGGTGGGAATTGAGCGCCAGTTGGGTATTTTCTGGAGATGGGGATACACGAGAAGTAAGGAGCTTGGGAGTACATCTATACCATTTATGTTGGCGAGACAGAAAAAGGATATATGGGACGGATAGTGAAAAGTCAGAATATGCTGATAGCTAAACCAAATCTACGGATTTGTATTTTCTGCCCTCTAATAGAACCTCTCGAAAAGGACAAACTTTTCTAGTGGTACCTGGACAAGCACCATTCTGTATTAGGAAAGGAGGGTTAGAATATAAAGGTACAAGCAATTGCCAACATATTGTGACCTTGAATGGGACAGATTGGCCTCGCATGGTTCCCTCACGTAATACATACTTCGTGTGTGGAAATAAGGCTTACACTTCTCTACCAGATAATTGGAGAGGCACTTGTTACATCACTTGGTTGTTGCCCCTACATATATAGCAGATGCCAAGCATCATTTACAGAAAAGAGGGGTGGGGTCTGGCCAGGATACGTCAGGACAAGAAGTCGGGGATGTCTTGAAAGGACTCATTCCATTCTGGGGCTCAATATCCAACAGTAGAGACATAAGACAACTAATTCGAGTTGTAGAAGCCACTGTCAATGAAACAGCTGGAGCTTTGAGTAACATCACTGCAGAACTCGCTGCTGACCGCCTTGCCGTGCTTCAGAACAGGATGGTATTAGATATCATCCTTGCTGACCGTGGGGGCGTATGCAGATTGATCGTCTCTAGCTGCTGCATTTTTATTCCAGACAACGCCCCTACAGTATACCAAGCCATCTCTAAGCTACATAAGATCGCTGAGTCCGTTCACCAGGATGAAGGGAATTGGTCTCTGATGGGAAGGTTTGAGGGACTACTGTCTACATGGGGATGGAAGATTCTTACCTTTGTCGGAGCGACTTTGGCTATTCTCTTCTCATATTGCCTTTGCATACAATGTGGTCCAGCTATATGCGGACTCTGCGCCACCCTGTGTGTTCCAAATCCGGTATCACAGAAAGCAGCAAACACAAAGATAATGCTGCAACAACAGCTTGTAGATTTCATGGCTAGTGAAGTTGATTCAGATTAACACCAGCCTCTGGTTTCTTTGCCTGAGTAATGGCAAAAGGAGGGTCTGAGGAAATTCAAAATACGGCCCCATCTTTGCTTGTGTAACACCATTACGCTGTTGCCCTCACTCAGGCCCCTTCAACCTTCATAGCGTTTCTTTCACGTTCTATATGTTGCACATATTACACGACCTTTCCTGTTTCCCCGAGCTAAGTCCATTCTGAGACCCGGCTCGAAGCAACTAATCCCCCAGATAACCATCTATTGACCTTTGGAGACCGTTCTCGGCCTCTCCAGTTGTTTTACGAATCACCATCTTCAACACGCAAACACGTCCTGTCGTAAACTAATTCAACCAAGGAATGGCTATGCCACCTGACCTATGGGGTCGGGTAGAGAACACTACCTTAGGGAAGGAATTTCTATTACCCATTATCCTGTATCTTGTACAAAAAATGTTTTCTTGTGGATGATTTGTATTTTTATTGCACCTTGTGGGGGTTGTTGCTTTAGGGGATTCAAGCGCTATAAAAGACTGTGAGCCACAAATTGAAGTGGCAGTCTCCTGAGAACCTACCACTGATGTACTTCTAGGACAACTGTACCTAGCTGCAGCTAATAAATTGAAGTTCCTATGCCAGACAGAGTGTTCCGTGTCTCTGTAATTTGGAAGGCGAACTCAGAAGATTTCAGGCGTACCCTGCGCCGCCAGGCTTAAGAAGCCTGGTTCTTCAATGCTTCATCATCTGGGATCTCCTCTTAGTTGCAAAACCTAGTGCAACCAAGGGCGGCAACCCCCTCACTGTGAGGGAGGAGCACGCGGATGTTTTAATTAGGTCAAATTATTCGGGTCACCTAAGTTCTGTGAAGCATGGAATTGCTTGTAAGGTGGGTGTATGCAGTGCAGAAAATAATTTATTGTTGTGAAGTGATGTTAAAATTGACTACCAGGTGAAAAAAGAAATTTTAATAGTTAACACTTGGTATAAATTGTTAAAAACAGTGCAAGCGCGGTCTAAAAAAATTGTCGAGCGCTCTGGTCTAGATAGAGGGTCTACATGTTTCAGCCATATTGATCAAAATTGGATCGTGGCCTTCCTCAGGAACTCGATGGTAATGCTACTGCAAAATTGTGTGTTCAAATCATGTGAAGATAAATACATGGAACAATACAACCTACATTCACCAGTGATTACTTTGTGCGAGAAATCTACAGGATTGTTGTTGTCACCTGTGAAAAGAAAAACATAGTGACATACTGTATCATGTTGAAAATAGTTAGAACTTGCCATGCTATACGTGGTGCTCAGAAAAGAACAATATCACTATCAATGTTCCTACTATTTGCGATTTGCACTTAGAAATTTTTATGAATGCTATTTTCTTACCCAGACCAAAACCGCCAATGACAAGACTCACTTATGTTAACACTTTTAGCACATTGTCCAACAAAATCCATAAGAGTGTGCGCAAACATTTGCGGATTTTGAATATAGGAAATGAAACCCTACCTCCTCCACTTTTTTCCTTCAAGAGAAGATCCAATCTCCGTGATAGTCTGGTACATACCAGACCTAGAACAGAAACATCCAAAAGACAAGAAACTTTATGGAATTTGCCAGCTGTCCAAGGACACCATCCCTGCGGCAATTGTACGGTCTGTCCCCAAACTAAACACACAACAGAAGTAGACATAGGCACTGGGTGACCCAGAAGACAAACAAAACACATGAACTGTAATAGTGATAGAGTTATTTATCGGATAACTTGTCCATACCAACTTAATTACGTCGGGAATATGGCCCACATCTGCAATGCAGTTTGTGAGGGAGCAAGACATACATTACATTTGAAATGATGTTTTGGGGCAGACTCACTGTGTCCAACACTGCACACCCCTCAATGTCCTTGGCCTGTGAATGGCCACTTGAGTCATGGAGTTCACATACAGGGACATGATCTCACAATCTCACACCCTCATCACAAAGTCTGTCTTGTGCAATACAAAGACGTAAGATAGCTCATTGAGGAATAGGGTAGCAGGCAACCCATATGTCTCACTCTGTCCATTCAGTGATGGCTCCCTGACAAATTGGGCAGTAACTGTGCAGGCCAGGGGGGCTCACACTGCAGTCTAACGTGGGCCATCAGAACTGTCACATGCATGTACAATATGTGAGGGAAGAATATGCCTACACATGTGAGCCAGTACACATTATGAAGAAAATGGAAGGGGGATGTCTTAAAAGTACAACAATCTGCGGTGTCATAGGTGATTTTCCAACAAGAGTGTCACCCTCAGGCATTTCACTCTTGTGCATAATGCTGAAATATCCAGGGTGGCAATATGAAGTCAAACACACTTCCATCAGTACCCTCTGGATGGAAACTCCTTGTAATGTCACAGATGAGCCTGTGAAGAACCTCATGGACCCAAACATCCATTAGCACAGGTAATTTCTGTCCTGACTCCCACTTACCAAACTTGCTGTGTCACTGTGTGGCTGCAAAAACACTGCATGTCCCTCCCATCCTGATATGCAGCCAGGGAAAGTTGTCAAAAAGGCTACAGACCCCTTTCCCCTGAAGTCAGCATGCTAGGCAGTGTATCACACAGTACCAACATAGACATCTTGTAGCTGTGCATGACTACCCTGTCCCAGAAACATTATCAGCCAGCACAGAGCCAACAACAGGCAGCAGTCACAAAGCCTCACTCTCAGGCACATACTGCAGAGCGGATCCACTTCATTTGGGCACTACCTGCACTCCCCTACTTTCACTATGAAACACTTACCATGACATCAGGAGCACCATGCAGCCTCCCATACTGTAGGGACGGGCCCTGATGTTCTCAGTCCTCGACATTATTGGGTCCATGAGCCTGGAACAGCAGCAATTGGTGGTGAAGGGTGTCAGTCAGCAGTGTCTGGAAGCAGTGGAAATGTTTGGCTCTCTCCCACAAATATATAGCCCCCTGGGGTTGTTTCAGTGGTACTAAACTGCTACAATTGGTGTTTCAGGTCAGTTTTTTTCAAATGCATCCTTTGACCGGCCCCGCGGTAGCGGAGCACGCCTACCGCAATTTTCAAAATTGCATTTGGCTACTGCAATTGTGGTTCCCATTGGCTGTAAGTGCACGGGCATTGGCGGTGACACACCGCAGGGGCCAGGCGGTTGCTACCACGATCGTGCACCTTACAATAGCATCCAATGACCGACACCGCGGTAGCGGAGCACGCCTATCGCGATTTTCAAAATTGCATTTGGCTACCGCAATTGCGTTTCCCATTGGCTGTAAGGGCATGGGCATTGGCGGTGGCACATGGCCTTGATTGTGGTGGCGGAGCACACCAACCGCCATTTTTTCCAATGTGTATATCACTACCGTGATTGTGGTGGGCATTGGCGGTGGCACACCGCAGGGGCCAGGTGGTTGCTGCCGCGATTTGGCTGCTTGATATTGGTGCCCATGGCCGTGATTGTGGTGGCGGTGCACGCTTATGCTACCTATGGACACATCATGCTGTGGCAGTGTCAATGGCCAGTTCTCAACATTGTACAGTAGACACATGAATCATGCCACCAGATAGTGCAGACCAGTGCTAGTGTGACCACTGAGGACTACACATGCCATGTCAGTGCACAGGATTACATGCACAGCATGTACTCACTCACATGTCACGTATGAAATTGTTGTGCATGTACACAGATCTGCAGTGTGATGGACTCTCACATGTGTACACATTTCAATGTGTGAGATGTTTAAGCGACACACAGTAATGAGGGTCTGACCACATATTGTGCCTTTTTCACTGTGTAGATTGCTGAACTCATGTCAATTCTTGATCTTTGTGCACACACTCTGCACATTGTGTTGTTAATGCGTGCCCTGTCCGAATTACACAAGAAGATGTGGCAGGTACAGCAGCTATGTTGAAGCTAGCAGTGTTGCTGTCTCACTCATGTGCTGTGTCAACTACTCTCAGGGCTGGTGGTACCTTCTCTGAATTCACATAGTCTGAATATATTTTGGGGGAAATCTCTGTGTGAATACTGGACATGTGTGCGACTAGTTTAGGTGAAGGTGTCCCTACATGTGAGTTGTGCTGTAAGCTGAAGTGTTTTTGCCAATCATTGTTTGCGCTGTCTCAGTCAACATGTGAGATGTTGGACACATCACATAGGGGGATTTAATTGACATGTGTGCCCTTTCATCTCACCTAGGAGGCGACCAAATGTGCATCGTCCATTCACAATGCTGGCGGACATGGAGGATGAGGACACCATACGTAAACTCCGTCTGGATCGACCTTCAAGACCTATGTGCTCTGTTGGAGCCCCAACTGAGGCCTCGCAGAACCTATCCGACTGCTTTGACACCAACATGTAAGGTGATGGCGGCACTGCATTTCTTTGCTACTGGTTCATTCCAGTACACAGTGTCCACCGCAGGTGGGATGTCGCAACCTATGTTCAGCATGGTGCTACGTGATGTCCTGTCCACTATGATGACCTACAAGGACAGATACATCCATTTTCCCAGGAGGCATGAATTGGCGGCTGTGAAGGGTGATTTTTATGTCCTTGGCCACATCCCTAATGTTGTTGGTGCCATTGACTGCACACATGTTGGCCTGATTCCACCACAGGCACGTGAGCACATCTACAGGAACAGGAAGCCTTTCCATTACATTAATGTGCAAGTGGTATTCCAGGCGGATATGATAATCTCCCATGTCTGTGCCAAATTTCCAGGATCAGCCCATGACTCCTACATCCTGCGTAACAGCATCATACCACAGCTGATGGCAAATCTGCATCCAGAGCGTGCGTGGATTGTGGGTGAGTACGCAGAGTCAAGTAGTGTGCTGTATGTGTGACATGCTGTTCTCAGCTACTGTTTATCCTACAAAATTGGTTTGTGCATCTCACACCTAGGTGACTCTGCATATCCCAACCGGCCTTGGTTGCTGAACCCACTGAGGAATCCCAGGACCCCGGGTGATATCCGCTACAATGATGCCCATGGCAGGACCCGTTGTGTGGTGGAGCGTACCTTTGGTCTACTTAAGTCACGATTTCACTGCCTAGAAAAGAACGGAGGTGCACTGATGTACTCTCCCCAAAAGGTGTGTCAGATCATAGTTGTATAAACAACCACAATGGACTGCACTCCGCTAGCCCCTCCTCCGGGTCGCCCCAAGGGAAGCTGGTAGATGAAGTTCTTGAGTGGTTCACCCCAGTGGGTGCAAGTAAGTACTTGTTGAACTGATGATCTCTGATGGAGTTCTTGAGTGGTTCACCCCAGTGGGTGCAAGTAAGTACTTGTTGAACTGATGATCTCTAGACCCGATACATGTCCCGGGTTTTAAAATATCGCCCGAGACATGGCTCGGGTTTCGGGATAACTTCCCTCCTCAGTAGAGAAAATAGTTAGGGGTGGAAGAGAGGGCCGCCAAGCAACCGTCAAGGGCCTCAGTGCCCGCACAGGCACGCAGGTGCGTCGTCCAGGAGCTCGTTGAGCAGCCAAGGCCACCGCCTGCAAACCCACACATGTCCAGTGATGAGGATAGTGGAGAGGAGGTAGGTGTCGACCTGTGTCAACAGCTCATCAACCACTAGTTCCCTTGAAGGTGAGTGAAAATGTAAAACGGTGCCATTGTCTGCAGATTTTGATGTTGGTGAAAAGGCCTAGGTGAGCTTTGTGACTGCTGCCTGTTGTTGGCTCGGTGCTGGCTGATAATGTTTCTGGGACAGGGTAATCATGCACAGCTACAAGATGTCTATGTTGGTACTGTTGCTCATTGTAATGTGTGTAGAATTGAGTACCTTGGTGACAAGTGTTGTGTAATGGCTGTGATGCCATCACCTGACAAGTGAATAGTGTTCTCTTGTGTTTTCCTAGGTCCCTTCAGTCTCTCAATGCCTCAAAGCAATCAGTGCTCCTGGTATATTGTAAACAGAGTCAACATTGTACATCCTGTGATAAACATGGAGTTGACACAAAAACTTAGGTGTGTAGAGTGTTTATTTACAATGGGTATATGTGACAGGGAAGTGAATATTGACAAAAAGGTGAAAAGTGAATCAATGAGTTGTCAGTGATGGAAGATGAGACAATCGAGTAGTCACCACATTGATGTGGTGACCCAGTCCAACAGACGCATGCCATTATCCTGGCAGTGTGCGGAAGGACAGTCAACAAAGTCAATGGCAAGGTGAAGAGGGGTGCCATCATGGCTGGCTCCTTGACTGGCATTTGGCTGGTGCTTTGCCAGGGGATCCTCCATGGGATTTATTTGGCCAGCCCCTTGAAAGTTTGGCAGGGGGGCCTCTGCTATGGGCTCAGCGGGGTCTGGGGACTCACCCTTCTCTGTGACCGCAGGGGAGTTGGGGAACTGTCCTCCTGCGGGCCATCGGAGGGAGGTGGAGCTGTTGTTTGGGCCGCAGGCCTGTCTCTCAGTACCGCCACAAGCTGGCCCAAGATGTCCACAATTTGGCCCATGCGGGTGTCTATGGACCTCAGCAGCACGCAGAGTTCACGGGAATCTTCAAGAGCCTGGCCCGTGTGTCCCTGGGCCCGTTCATAGGCCCCAAGGACTCTGGCGATGTTGGCCAGGGCTACGGTCCCAGTGTCTGATTGGGTTTGACGCCCAGTTGCCCTCCCACCTGCCCTGCTGTCCCAGACCTGTGGCATCACCACTCTACGCACCTGTGTACTCTCCCTGCCCTCCTCAGATTGTGGGGTGGGGTGGTCATCCTCTGAGGCAGGGAGAGTGTTGCAGGTAGCACTGGTGGTGATGGAGGTGCTGGTAGTGGTGCTGGCGGCACATGTCATTACAGCAGGGGTCAGCGTAGCTGTTGTTGCTGAGGTGGTGGTGGTGGGGACAGTGGGGTCCCGGGACCTGTTGCGCCCTGGCATGCCTGATGGGTAGGCTTCTGGCTCCGCATCCAAGAATTCTAGGGAGTCAGCATCAGAGAGTCAATGTTCTGGGGGTGGAGACTGGCTCTGCAGGTTGGTGTGATCATCTTCTGCTGTCAGTTCTTGGTCACCTGTGGAACAGAGGGGAAATGAACATTAGAGTGCACCCCTCAAGCTTGGTGTTAGATGTATTTTATTTACAAGTTATACACCACACAGTTTACAATGATATCACATTGTATGTCTGCACAGTACTGTGCAACATGACATAATGTGGAGGTACATACATTACTTGTCCATGGTTTGACATGTCAATAGATACCATGCGCCACATGCATATTTTGTGATTACAAGGACATGTTGTCATCTAATGACTAGCAGCACAAAGACTTTGGGGCCGATTCTGTCGTACTTTAATATTTGGGACCGCGTAGTAGACAGGGCCCTACCCCTGTCCATCCCGGTATCAGCGAACCGCAAATGGTTAATGCGGTATGTACAAGTGCTTTGTATAACGTTCTAGCTATGAATGCACTGTGTACACGTTATTTTACATTACTACGCGGGTTCCATCTTGGAGCGGTGGCCATCTTATGATTGCCCTCACATAGGCTATAGTGAAGCAAATACGGGCCTCACAGTACATGTGCTTCCCTTTGACTTCTCTGTGACCTGGGCAGCTGGCTCTGCTGCCCCAGGTCAGTCCGGTCTCACGAGCACCCCGTCCCCTGGCCACCTGTGATTAGCATCAGGGCTTGACACACCATAAAACCCTTTCATTCTACACGAGCCTCCGGCTAATCACTTTCACACCTGACTGTTCCTGCGTTATGACTTGTTTCTATCAACAGGAGCTGCCCGAGTTTATTGGGGCCTACCGATATCTGATGTGGGATCTGAGTCTTGCTGTGTAAATAATTGTGGGCTGGCTTAACTGGAATGTGGGATGGTCATCACTTGTATATTGCCGTATCATAAACCTAGGAATGTATGCCTGAGGCAGGAAAATCTGTATTTAAGAAGAAGCCCGTTTCTGTGATTTTCAGCAGTCTCCTGAGAACATACACGCTGTTGTACTTCTAGGATACCTGTAATTGGTCTGCAGCCAATAAACTGATCTTTGACTTCACCCAGAAGACTCTGTGTTTCTGTAGGTCTGAAACAGGGAGAACCCAGAAGTTATAGGGTGTGTTCCCCTGCACCGCTGGGCTTAAAATACCCAGTACTTCAGTTCCGATCCGGGTCGGAAAGCACTCCGACCGAGCCGGATCCGGAGTGTTTTCCGACCGAGCCAGAGGCCTGCAGTCCGACTGAGTGAGTACGATGCGGCCGTATGCTGACGGACTCGGTTCGGTCGGACTCCCATAGGAGTCAATGGGAGCCGGTCGTACGACGCTTACATGGGCTCCCATTGACTGAATGGGTACGTCGCGGACATGTGCGCCCCCTACAGTGGGTACGCGTCGGTGCCATCCGTACCGTACATGCCTGTGTTGGGGAGACCCAGGGTCTCCCCCTGTGCATGAGTCGTAGGGCTGCAGGTGTCAGGGGGTCCAACGTGGACCCCCAAAGGCAACCACCCAGACGTTTTGCGAGCCAGACACTCCAGCTCGCACAGGCTGTCTGACGCGGGCATCATACTGGCTCGGTCGTAAATCGCATCCATTGCACGCCACGGTTAGCTTCCGACCGAGACGTACGGAGCGGTTCGGACCCGGAAACAACTTGGTCAGTGAATTTCACGTAGCTCGCATCGTACTTGCTCGCTCGTACAGTTGTACGAGTTGGCTGGAAAACACGCGTACAGCTCGTAGTTTTTCAGGTCGGATCGCATTTGGTGCACTTCCGACCCGGATCGGAATTGGCCCCTTTATGTGAAGCATCTTTGTTGATTACTCTACATGGAAGACTTTACATCTGAGCATGAACTAGACATTGTAATCTCATGCATACCATTGTCATGTCATGTGCTTTGCTTTCTTTTTACTACAGACCATGCTTGTGTTGTTTTCATATGGGCCTTGATGCTCTGCCCTCATGGCACTTATAGATAGCATTCAGTGCTGTGCATGATTGTGCCCTGAATTCCTTATACATGTGATTTGGTGAGTCACACTTTGGTTTCTGTGACAGTTACATACGCTTAGCTGCCTGCACACTGGAAGTGGCAATTGGATCTATGCCAAGTTTGGTGGGATGTGAAGGCTGGTGTGGTCATATGGCTCCATGCTTCTAGGGAGAAGTCGCGGGTTGCATGCACTGTCTACTTACCTGTTCTGTGGCACATTTGGTTGGATCTTCTGACACATATTTCTGGGTGTGTGATGGAGTGCTCCATCTTGCTCAGCTGTGGGACAAGGGTGCTTGATGGGAGTTTTAGTGCAGGCTTCCAACCCACAAACAACCCTCCCGGTTAAGATGGCTTCTTCCCTGTGGAGCAGAGGGAGGAAATGGTTACACATGGCTCTTGGGTGGGGGAGTGTTCCATCTTGCTCAGCTTTGGCACAAGGGGGCCTGGCAGAGGTTGTAGTGCTGGCTTGCCACCCACACACACCCCTCCCTGTGAAGATGTCTACCTACCTGTAAGTTTGTTTGGGGATGTACAATGGCTGCCACATGCTTCCGGCTGGGGGGGAGTACTCCATCTTGCTCAGCTTTGAGACAAGGGGGCCTGGTGGTAGTTGTTGTGCAGGATTCCCACCCACCAACATCCCCCCCTGTTAAGATGGCCACCTACCTGTTAGTTTGAAGTGAGCAATGCAATGGCTGACACATGCTTCTGGCTGGGTTAGTATTAATAGATATTAATAGATAGATATTTAATAGTATTAAAAATCAATGTTATCTATATCGATGTTAAAAATATCGTTTTTAATTATTGTTAAAAATATTGAAGTTTGTAATAGTGACTGCAACAATATCGTTATGTCAAAATATTGTTATTGTACTATATTTTCATGTATTTAGAGTTTGTTTGGAGTATAATAATAGTTAATGATATGAAAAATAAGATTTGTATAATATTTTTTAGGAGCGGGATGTTGGGTTTATAGGGTATAAGGGTGGGGCGTGTTATTAAAAAATAGATTTTAATTTATAATAAATTCGAAATTTAAAATTATTATTTAAAAAATACAATTTTGAACTTACAAAAAAAATTTAGGAGTGGGATGCTGGATTTATAGGGGATAAGGGTGGGGAGTGTTTGAAAATTGATTTTAATTTATAATTCGAAATTTAAAATTATACTGTAGAAAATATAATTTTGAATTTAGAGAAAAAGATTTTAGGAGCGAGATGTTGGGTTTATAGGTGATAAGGGTGGGGAGTGTTTTAAAATATTTATTTTACTTTATTATAAATTCGAAATTTACATTCAAAATTTTGAAAATATATTTCTAAATTTACAAAAAAAAATTTAGGAGCGGGATATTCGGTTTATAGAGGATAAGGGGGGGAGTGTTTTAAAATAATATATTTAAATTTTTACAAAATGTGAAATTAAAAAAATTATTTTTGAAAATATATTTTCGAATTTAAAAAATATTGTTTTTGGAGCAGGATGTTGGGTTTATAGGTGATAAGTATGGTTAGTGTTTAAAAATTATTGAATGAAATTTAAAAAAAATCGAAGATTATTTATTCAATTTGGCAATATTTATTTTATATTCAAAAAGTATTGTTTTCACATTTTGGAGTTGTGTTTATGGGCAATTAGGTTGATTAGTATTTCATAGATTTTCTTAGAACATTTACAAATACATAACAATATTAAACATTTTTTAAAATATTTCAAAATTAATGTGTTTATAGTGTATATTTTTAATGTTAAAATATTTATATTGAATTGTTTATTAATAATAAATACATTTTCAGAAGTTAGAAAATGTAATATTGTTATTTAAAAATATTAAATATTTAATTTATTAAAAAATATATAATTAAAATACAAGTATATGTTAGTTTTTAATATTTAATACAAAAGATACATTAATTAAAATAATTAAATTATAATATTGTAATATTAAGCTTTAGCTATTTTACGTGGATAACATTATTTATTCGTGATCTATAACATTATGAAAAATATATTACTATTTTTAAAAATATTTAAAAAAATAATATTTTTGTTTAATAAATTTAAAAATATTGTAATTATTTATATTATATAGGGGTCGATTCCGATCCTGTATTTTTTTTTCCCGTTCGACTCGTATCCGTATTTTTTTCCGTACAAATCGTACAAGTCACGTCTGACCCGTGAAGTACAATTCGTACGGAAAAAAGTACATACGGATCGGCCCGATCCGTACTAATCGTAGCGGGAAAATTAGTACGAGACGGACCCGGACACTTTTCCGTACAAATCATAAAAATGAAGTCCGACCGTACTAGTAAGATCCTGACCAGCGTTACAATTTACGATTCGTACGGAAAACGTCCCGTACACGGGGAATGACTTTGCCCGCTATGAAGTGAAGTTTGTACGCACCGTACCCCCAGCGCGAATGTATGGTGCGTACCCCCAGCGCGTAGGTATGCACTGTACCACCAGCGCGTAGGTACCCACCGTACCCCCCGTGCAAATGTACGGTGCGTACCCCCAGCGCATAGGTATGCACCGTACCCCCAGCGTGTAGGTACGCACCGTACCCCCGCGTAGGTACGCACCGTACCCCCCATGTGTAGGTACGCACCGTACCCCCTGTGCGAATGTACGGTGCGTTCCCCCATCGCGTATGTACGGTGCGTACCCCCAGTGCATAGGTACGCACCGTACCCCCATTGCATAGGTATGCACCGTACCCCCCGTGTAGGTACGCACCGTACCCCCACGCATAGGTATGCACCGTACCCCCATGCGAATGTACGGTGCGTACCCCCAGCACGTAGGTACGGTGCGTACCCCCAGCACGTAGGTACACACCGTACCCCCAGTGCGAATGTATGGTGCGTACCCCCATCGCGTATGTACGGTGCGTACCCCCAGCGCATATGTACGGTGCGTACCCCCAGCGCGTAGGTACGCACCGTACCCCCAGCGCGTAGGTACGCACCGTACCCCCGCGTAGGTACGCACCGTACCCCCCGCACATAGGTACGCACCGTAACCCCGTGCGAATGTACGGTGCGTACCCCCAGAACGTAGGTACGCACCGTACCCCCAGCGCGTAGGTACGCACCGTACCCCCCCGCATAGGTAGGCACCATACCCCCATTGCGAATGTACGGTGCGTACCCCCAACATCATGTATGTACGGTGGATGTTGCGGGTACGTGATGTTGCGGGTACACACCGTACATACGCGATGGCGGTCTACGCACCCGCGCACCGTACAGAAGCAATGGGGTGTACGCACCGTACATAGCAATGTCCGTGTACGCGCCGTACATACACAACACATGGGGGTGTGGGGCTGTACGACTCATACCCCTGTACTGTACAGAACCACGGACACTGTAAAACAGCACAAGGAGGGCCTATTCGACTCGCACAACACCACAAAACACGTCTACACTTCACAAAAAAATGAAATGGACTGACCTGGACACATGCAAACAGGCAAACAGAGGGGCAACCTCACAACCACCCCTTATAACACACCCACCAAAAATTCAAACTGAGCCCCACCCACAAATGGACCAATAAAAAGGGACCACACACACAAACCATAAGCCTTTGCAACAGACTCACCACTGCTACAGAGCACACACAAACCACTGCACCCATCCACCTAAACATATACACCTACACACACACCCCTTCACACATACCCCCTCTCCACATTCACACACACACCGTCACATTCAGACCCACACACCCACAACCATCCACACCCTCACCCCACACCATGCCCACGACAAGAATCCAAAGTTCACAAGGGAGGAGCTGGACATCCTTGTCAACGAAGTCATCAGAGTCGAGCCACAGCTCTTTGGAACATTGGTCAGACAGACCAGCATAGCCGAAAAATCACGCCTGTGGCAGAGGATCGTCGATCGGGTGAATGCTGTTGCGCCCATCAGAAGGACCAGGAATGAATGCCAAGCCAGGTGGTACGATCTGCGGAGGGCAGTCAAGCGCAAAAGTAACGAGGACTACGCCCAGAGTAACATCACTGGAGGTGGGACGCCCCGCAGGCCGGTACATTACCACCCCTGGGAGGAGAAGGTGATGGCCCTGATTCGGCCAGAGGGAGTACACGGAGTCGAAGGAGTTGCCGAGCCTGGTGAGTACACAAACAACTTACGTAACATGGGGGTAATGGCATCCACACCCCAACTACAACAAATGCACTCACCTACCCCCAAGCCCTCACCGGACACAACCACACTCAAAAACAACGCTCATGCCACTAACATGTGTATGCCCCATTCATAAAGCAAGGCCATGACATGTCCCAGCCTACACAAACCACAAACCCAAGACTGGATGTCCGGGATGCTGGGAGGGTGGGGATCACAAAACATATTGTACAACTCAGAAACAGACACCATTGCCCTCAGCCCATATGGCCCAGGTACATACCCATGCACCATGCTCAATGCACAGGGACTGGCAAAGTACTGACAAGGTAGCTGACACTTGGCCCGGCTGTAGGCAGCACAAGGCCCTCCTTTGACCACTGAAAACTCTAACACAAACACAACAAGCTCAGATATCTAGGACAGGAACTCACACTCACTGACATGGCAGCATGCTCCATGGGGGGACAGATATATCACCTGGGAGACAATCAACAATCGATCAGGGTACTTGTAAGGCACGCTACTTACCTGTGAGGGTCACAAGGCGCTGAGGGGTTGGGGTTCCACTACTGCTCGAAGAGCCAGGTCTTGAGAAGTCTTCTGAAGGCAAGTAGGTCTTGGGTCAGTCGTAGGTGGGTTGGGAGGGTGTTCTAGGTCTTGGCGGCGAGGTAGGAGAAGGATCTGCCACAGGCGGTCGTACGTTGGATGCGGGGGACAGCTGCGAGGGTGAGGCTGCCAGAGCGGAGCTGGCGGGTGAGGGTGTAGAAGCTGAGTCTGATGTTCAGGTAGGCTTGTCCGGCGTTGTGGAGTGCCTTGTGTGCGTGGGTGAGGAGCTTGAAGGTTATCCTCTTGTCGATGTGGAGCCAGTGCAGGTCACTCAGGAGGGGGGGATGTGGCTGTGGCGGGGGGCGTTGACGATCAGTCGTGTGGAGGCGTTTTGGAAGCGTTGTAGCCACCGTTGGTGTTTGGATGGGAGTCCTGCGTAGAGTGCTTTGCCGTAGTCCAGTCTGCTGCTGACGAGGGCCTGTGTCACTGTTCTACTTGTTTCGGTCGGGATCCACCTGTAGATCCGGTGCAGCGTGCGTAGGGTGTCGTAGCTGGAGGAGGAGACGGCATTGACCTGCTTGGACATGAAGAGGGAGGATGCCAGGATCAATCCTAGGTTGCGTGCGTGGTGGGTGGGTGTCGGTGCTGTCCCCAGAGCGATCGGCCACCAGGAGTCGTCCCAGGCTGAGGGTGTGGGTCCGAGGATGAGGACCTCCGTCTTGTCCGAGTTCATTTTCAGCTGGCCGCTCCTCATCCAGTCGGCGATGGCCCTCAGACCCTCGTGGATGTTTGTTTTGGCGGTGTGAGGGTCCTTGGTGAGGGAGAGGATGAGCTGGGTGTCATCGGCGTAGGAGATGTTTTTGAGGTTGTGGTGGCTGGCCACTTGTGTGAGGGGGCCATGTGGATGTTGAACAGCGTCGGGCTGAGGGATGATCACTCACCCCTTACACAAGCACACACCCCCGGGGCAGCCAATGGAGTTACCCACTCTCACAATGGACACAACAAGATCAAGCCACAGCCACAGCCAAAGAAGCATCCAAGCCCAAATTTGACATGTCAAACACCCTGGAGAACATTTCAATCAGTCCCCTGCAACATACCCATCCACAAGTGAACATTGATGTGAATGCTAGGCACATACAACTACCTGGAGGAACTGTGGCAACTAGAATATGTATGAAACATGGATGTCGCATTAAACAGCATCAACATTGTCTCTCTCACACACAGGGCAACGTCATGGATCTCCCCCCAACAATGGGGGGGAAGTACCTCAGTCCCAGGCTCGGGAGGAACCTGATCCCACCGGCAGCGACACCTCACAACACTCCGTGGATGACCCCAACCCACCTGGCCCCTCTGGTGTCCAAGCCCCTGCAGCACCTGCTTCAGGTACATCTGTGCCGACCACCACCCCCATTACTGCCGCATCCCAGGAGACACCCAGAAGCCCTGCCCACACTGAACAACTGAGCCAGTCTGACCTGGAGGGACAAGGTTCTTCGGGCACCCAGGAGGAGGCAGCCAACACCGACACTGCCATCCCTCAGGGGTCCCGTAGACCTGATGTGCCCACAACGGCAGGCCAGGCTCGTGTGGGCAGGGGTGGCGGGAGTGGAGGTAGGCGGAGGTGAGAACCTGACAAGCCAGTTGAAGGGACCGGTATGTCACACATACGCAACATCATGGAGGCATACCGTCGTGACACCAGGGCCATCAGTCAGGTAGTGGCGACCCTCACAGACATTAAGAATCAGCAGGCCGAGCAACACGCCAGTCAACAATAACACCAAGGACGGATGGAGGCAAGACTGGCTGAGCTCCTGGCGGTGCAAAGGGACATAAGCCATTCACTCCGTTGGATCGCCGACAACATGGGCAACCCTCCCTGTGACACCAGGTGCAGACCAGCAACAGCCACAGGGAGGGAGGAGGAGGAGGAGGAGGATTCGTCCGACGGAGCGTCCCAAACATCGTCAAGGCCTGCATCTGAGGGTCCCCGGAGGAAGGTGGGTCGTCCACGGAAAAGACCGTGAGAGGCAGCGGACCATCCACATCTCCCAGGTCACCTGGCCTGGCACCTGGCCTTCATGCGCAACAGCAGCACATCATTCACTGACATTCTCTGCCACATGGACTTGCTGGTCACAGTCTGACCAATGATGACCAACACTGTGGTCTGGACTCTGATGACTTCAAATGTCAAGGATCCCATCTCCCCCTGTGAACTTTGGATTCTATGCACCCGGTAGAGCACCTTATTTTTTCTAGCAAAACACGCACCCCACCGAGAATAAAACTATTTATTTGTCATGAGAAGTTGCAGTCATTTTGCATTAGTCCACAACATACGTGTGGGTAAATGTCAAACTATGCCTGAGTGTTGAACTAACTCCAGCCATCCATACCCTGGGATCTGAGTCCGGTACAGGACACACATGGGTCACAATGTATCATCCGATACAGCCTGGGAGCCCAATACTCACCCGTGATGGCCTCAAACTGCTGAGGGGGGGGGCTTGAAATACACACCAATCAGGAAGAGGGTGATGAAGGCCTAGAGGTCATGGCTCATGTGGAGGTTCCCGGGGAGGGAGTCCCAGGTATGTTTGTCCAGGTGTGAGAACCATCTCCTTCATGCTGGAGTGTTGTGGATGTGAAAAATGGTGGCCAGGCCAAGTTCGGATGCATAGAGTTGGATGACAGACGTACAAGGTTGATTTTGGGGTCTGGGGTTGTTGACTGCCTCTTGAGTGTGTGTGAGGAGTGTGAAGGTCATCCTGCAGCACACAGTGATCCCTTGCAGCTATCTCAGGTGGACGGTGATGTTGATGTGGTGCGGGATGTTGAAGCTGAGTTGTGCAGATGCACCCTGGATGTGGACAAGTTTCCCGTGAGTTTGGATGTACTTGCTCCGTAGAGGGTGGGGCAGTAGTTGACACGGCTGGTGTCGTGGACCTGGGGGATGGTCTGTCTTTCCTTGGAGTGGATCTATCTGAGGATCATGTGCATCATGCAGAGGGTGTTGCAGCATGAGGTACAGATGCTGGTGATTTGCATGGCAAATGTGAGTGACAAATCCATGATGCACACCATCTTGTGTGCGTGGCCACTGTGTGCTTGTGTAGGGCCCCTGCGGGTGGGACACAAGGAGTTGAGCAAGCTGTAAGGGGACAATCCTCAGATGCTTACCTCAGTCCTGTACAAGTCCAGCCTCAGGTGGCTGATGTTCAGCCATTCATCCACGGACCTCATGCCTTCTTGAATGTTGGAACTGGCAATGGCTGCATCTTTGGTGAGGGTGAGGAGCACCTGGGTGTCAATAGCATACGACATGATGATGAGGTTGTGTGTGCATGTGATGGTGGAGAGGGGGATCCTGGACATATTGAAGCTTGACATGCTGAGAGATGATCCCTGGGCCATGTGCCAGATGACGCCACTATACTACATGCTGAAGGCTTGAGTCCCACTCCCATGGCCTTGCTGGTGGACGGAGCCGGGTGTGGAGCAGGAGGGACATGATCTGGTTGGTGTGACAGGATCTGGAAGGCGGGGCAGCGCTGTGTAGGCAGTTGGAGTTGCACACTCAGCATGCAAAGGTGTCGTGTGTGCGCTTAGGGTATGCCTGAGAGCAGGCGGTTGAATTTTGGATAGACATTGCTTGGAGGGTGGCTACAACATCAGACTGTAGTGTGATGTGGGTCATGCAAGGACATGAGGGTCGTGCAATGTGCACGTTGCATGTGCTGACGGTCCTGCCTTTGGCACTGCGTGGCCGCAACAGTGGCACAGACAAGATGATGACAGCCAAATGAATGGGTGGAGGGAGGCAGGGAGGAGCATCTTTGAGGTGTGTGTTACCGAATCCCGCTACTTTGTGGGCCCTAGCTGCAGGGGCCGCAGCAGCAGACGGCATGTCCTGGAAACTATGCCAAAAGTAGCACACAAAGACAAGGATGTCAGAAAGGACAACTGCAACAGGCGTATGTAAAGGAAGGAGTGTCCGGTTACCCATGGCACACCCAGAGAAAATGGATGCACAATCACCAAAGATGACTGACACAGGATCAGGAAACAGAAGGCCGATCCGCGCACAGGAGACACACCCTCAGCAGGTGTTGACGGCCCGTCGTGGGGACCAACATGCCCAAATACATACACAACCATGGACTTCATGCACAATCAAGATTCTAACCCATGAAGAAGTGCATGCATGTAGCCAGACTACACATAGACTCATATGCACAATCTTTGACAACTATACCAGAGATGCCACATGCAAAGTGGCAAGAGACCAGCATTGACAGAGATGAGGCACCTTGGAGGGTGAGGAACCCCTTTATTACTCAGGCTCACACTAAGGGAAATGCATCAATATGAACAGACACACAGGTCATTTGGCTGAACATGTGGGACCTACATTGGACACCCCCTTCACAAAACAGATGTAGTAAATCCAAATGGCCTGGCACACAAGTTAAGGGGATGAGCCAAACACCCCCTGCTGCACACGGAGAGGCTGCAACTCCCCATTGAGCCTCTTATGGGGATGTCCCACACCATGTCCACCCGTAGCATCCCGTATGTTTCTGAAGTAAGTTTTACACACATTGATGCCTTCATCAGAATCCACAAACCATTACAGATGACTGTCACGAAGGTTGACTATCAATTCATGGGAGTCATTCTACATGGCATGTGCCCCATGGTGAGTCGACATGTCTGCATGGTAACCCAACATGCACAGGAGCAGTCCCCACACATTCCAAACACGTAACACCCCCAAAATGCCTTGCTGCAATCCTCACCCAAAATGACTTTTCCCCATGTCCGTGCATGGAACGCTGATTCAGCACACGTTGCATGAGGAATAGCAGGAGGCCAACGATGACACGACTAGACAACATGCGCAAGAACCTGTGGATGACAGACACACAAGAAGTCAGCTAAAAGATTGTTATCCGCATACATGGTCATTTACTCTACAGGAATAATGTTGTCACCATGCGATTAGAAAATTTAGTGTCTCAGCTAAAATGAGTGGAATGACATCATCACTCGAGTGACACATCAGAACACACATCTAAATCACTTAGCATACAGTCAGCTGGACACACACATTGCAACACATGCCACACAAGGCTCCAAGCGTGCACACTCACACCCAGTGACTCACCATTATGAGAAGAAGTTGCATATGAGCTGACTCCGGATATCCTCCTCCTCCTCCTCCTCCTCCTCCTCATCAATTGCCTTGTGACCAAGCCCTTCATCCTCCATGGGTGGATGTTCCTGCTCATGCTGCTCCAGGATGAGTGGCACTGCCTTCTCCACTGCCATGTTGTGCAGCATGCTGCACACGAGGAAGATTTTGCAGACCTTTGCCGGTGCATATGGGAGGTACCCGCCTGTCTTGTGAAGGCACCGGAATCGGCTCATCAGGTGTCAGGGTTCACGGGAGGTTTCCTCCGCGTAATTCAGAACCCACCACTGTGAATACCATCTCCTCGGTTAAACCGAGTAATGGAATCCATGGGGCTCTCAGTTGGCGCATTTATTGGCGCCGCTGGATTTCCAATATGGCCGCTGACGCATTCATGGGTCGGCGTTCTAGTCTTTACTGAATTCTAACGCAGCAGGTGAGGCGCGCCTGCCAACGTTCTTGAGCGCACTTCACCAGAGAAATTATCGAAGCAACACGTACCTCACCGTCGTGGAAGTTAGGGTAGGTCGCGTCGAGGAATTTCGTCGTGCTATCCTTCGACGGTCACCTTACATACTCAGGTTAGTGTATTTAGTTGAAACTTGAATAATATGTAGAACCTTTTCCTGACAAGTCCGAATTCTAGTCATGAGTGACTAAGAGTAGTTCGGAGTCTGGTGACAATTCTGAGTTTATTCCGCAGAAGGAATAAGACTCTCTCAGAGTATTCAATAAGACCCCCTCAGAGCATTCATTAAAACTCACTTAGAGTATTCATAGTTTAAACCTGAACAACGCGAAATCCTCCTCGCACTGTTCAAGTTTAATTCTTTTGGGAACAAGACAGATAGTGCATTCGTCTTAGAGTTTCCGAGTAAATCAACCATAGTACCTAAACAGCAAAAGAACCTCAGATATTATAGATAACTAGGAAGTCTAATACTCCCAGCTTACGGTTACCTGTTCCTAAGACAGTAGCTCAACGAAAAGTACAATATGCTCACGGCTAGAAGATGAAGTAAGTTAACAGTTACACACAGCAGTGTAGTAATACTCGACAGAGAAAATTCACGTTACTCACCTGTTAAATTCTATTCCCAAGACCCGACACCACCTTCACTCCAGTAAGAAAAGAAGAAGAAGAAAGGGTTAACAAGAGCCAGAGCAAGTCAGTTGTTACACACTCAAGCAACTGAGAAATAGAAGAGAGGTTTGGCCCTGAATATCTCCTGGTAAGACAAGCTAATTCATTACCTCATATACAGTAAGTTAATGCTTAATGAATTGTGTAGTGAACAAATGCTAAATGTTGCAGAAATCGTTTCTCTACAACGACGAAGAAATCCAGGGCAGTCTCTTCTCTGTCCAATTCCCCTTTCCCCCGTCGACACTTGCCCGTAGAGAGTTATACTCATTCTCGCGGAAACGTTCCGATGGGGGCATTGGGAAATTAGCATCATTCTGCTCCTGTGTTAGTTGAAGACCGTAAACGCCTCTGACAGAGTGAAGTGCCCACGTTGTCATCAACACCTGAGCAGAATGGCGGAAGGGTTAGATCTAAAAAATTTGAGCGAAATACTTGGAAATATACAAAGGGATCTAGGAGCTGTTAGAGAGGAGAATCAAATCTTAAGACAGGAGATACTGGTTATCAAGGGAAGGGAGACCATTTCTGGAACAAATGTAAAATCCACAGCCTTTGAAACTCTAGGACAAAACATAAGTTCAAGCTCTGTATCCTTGGGTACCACTCAGGTGGTGCACTCCTTGTCCCCAGTAATTCCCCTTGCTCCTCCGGAGCGATTTAATGGAGACACCCAAAAGGCCCAGATTTTTCTGACTCAATGCTCCCTACACTTTATGTGCCGTCCTGCGATTTTCCCTGATGCTCAATCTCGGGTAGCGTTCATTTTATCTTATCTTAGCGGGGATGCTGCCTCCTGGTCGATGCCCTTAGTAACACAAGATGATCCAATCCTTTACAATCTTGAAGATTTTAAGAAAGAATTTCTTCGTATATTCGATAGGAGAAAAGCTTCACAGGCCACGGATAATGAATTGCTAGAGCTTCGTCAGGGTATAGAGAGTTGGTAGCTTATTTGGCTCAATTTAATAAGTTGGTAGTGGAGACAAATTGGCCAATGAACAAAAGAGCAGCAGTGTTTTACAGGGGATTGAAAGATGAACTAAAAGATGCCCTGTCTCAGGTTCCGAATCGACCCTCTGAAATCTCAGCCTTAATAGACCTGGTGTTGGAGATTGATTATCGCCTAAATGAAAGAAAGGGAGAAAGAAGAAGGGATTTTAGATCAAGTGTCCCTCGGTTTGATCGAATCAAGTCAGAATCAACACGAACTGTTGAGCAAACCACTCGAGAAGAACCTATGCAAATAGGTGCCATTAGAGGCCCATTGTCGCAGGAAGAAAAAGAAAAAAGACGTCAGAACAAGCTATGTATGTACTGTGGAGGAAGTGGTCACTTTGTTAAGGCCTGTCTGAAGAGACCTAAGTTACAAAACAAGGAGAAGGAAAACTCTCAGCACCACCAGTAGGCGGAGTTGGACTGGTGGATGCAAGTAAAGACACAACTCCAGTGTTTCATCAACTGGCGAACACCCAGCAAGTCTCCACACCTCACCTGACCTTAGCTGTTACTTTGAAATTTCGAACTGTGATCTTGCAGGAAATCGCAATCATGATAGACTCCGGGGCAACTGGTAATTTTTGCGATCAAAAATTTGCAGTTCAGATAGGTTTACTGGCAATCAAAAAGGAGAAGAGCGAAAAGGTTAAGGCAGTTGATGGGTCAGATTTAACTTCAGGACCAATAACCAGCCACACTGAATCAGTACAGATAATTACCAAGGAAGGTCATCAAGAACTAATGCAGTTTGATCTAATAGATGCCCCTCAATTTCAATTCATTTTAGGAATTCCATGGCTCACAGAACACAATCCGTCAATTGATTGGGAGGCCAGAACCATAGCCTTAGATTCAAAATATTGTGCCCAACATTGTTTCTCTGAACCAGACACACTAGCTGAAAAAAGCGTGGCAGCGCAACTTTGTGACAATGGACAGACAGTATGCGTAATTCAAACTACTGAAATTCCTAAAAACCTTCAGGATTTCAAGGATGTTTTTGACGAAGCTGAAGCAGAAAGGTTACCTCCACATCGGTCTTATGACTGCAAGATAGACCTGGAACCGGGGGCGAATTTACCATGCAGCCGAGTTTACGCCCTCACTGAAAAGGAGAATCTTCATCTAAAGGAATACTTAACAAAAAATCTGGATAACGGTTTCATTAGACCTTCCCAGTCACCAGTATCCTCCCCTCTCTTCTTTGTGCCCAAGAAAGGAGGGGACCTTCGAACCTGTATAGACATTCGAGCAATCAATAGAATAACAACAAAGAATCGTTATCCTTTGCCTCTGATCTCTGTGTTGATTGACCAAGTTAAAGAAGCCAAGATTTACACCCGACTTGATCTTCGGGGAGCCTATCACCTAATCAGAGTGCGAGAAGGTGACGAATGGAAGACAGCCTTCAGGACTAAATACGGTCTTTACGAATATCAGGTGATGCCGTACGGTCTATGCAATGCGCCAGCAGCTTTTCAGTACTTCATAAACGATGTTCTGAAGGACTTCATTGATCTATGTGTGATAGTATACATAGATGACATCTTGATTTATTCTAAGTCTGAAGAGGAACATCACGGACAGGTCCGAGCTGTTTTACAACGTCTCAGAGAGAATTCCCTATATGTGAAGCTAGAAAAATGTTTGTTCAACACCACCACAGTAGAGTTCCTGGGATTTGTGTTGTCACCTTCTGGAATCACCATGGATGAACACAAGGTAAAGGCAGTTGCGGACTGGCGATCTCCAACCACCATAAAGGAAGTCCAGAGTTTTATAGGCTTTGCTAACTTCTATAGAAGATTTATCCATGGTTTTTCTCAAAAGATTCTACCCTTAACCAGATTATTGAGGAAAGGAGTTCCTTTTAATTGGTCAGAGGAAGCTGAGCAAGCATTCACCTTATTAAAGAAAAGTTTCACTTCGGCACCTATTCTTCTACATGCAGACCCCACAGAGCCATTTTATCTAGAGACTGATGCCTCCGATTTTGCTATAGGAGGCATTTTATCTCAAAGGCACAAAAACACCGGCCAACTGCATCCTGTGGCGTATCGCTCTCGTAAACTCAACCCAGCGGAATGCAACTACACCATCACAGAGAAGGAGCTTTTAGCCATTAAGGATGCCTTTAAAGAATGGAGGCATTACCTCATGGGTGCTAAGCATACGGTGACGATATTCACTGACCACAGAAATCTGAAATTTTTACGTTCTGCAAGAACTCTTACACCACGCCAGCCTCGATGGTCCCTCTATTTTGCAGAATTCGACTTCGTCATCACATACAGGCCTGGTTCCCAAAATGGGAAGGCGGACGCCTTGTCCAGATTGGATACTGACCATCAGAGTATCAAGGTCGAAAATCAGCAAATAATTCCAGCAGACAGAATCATTGGAACCATTTCCTTGGAACCTTTTGAGGATCAAATTCGAGAACACATGACCACTGCTCTTATCCACGACTGGGCTGCTGAAGACCCTTTACGAACTGTCCAGAATGGATTACCCTATCACGGACAAGCACTATTCCTACCTACCACAGACCTTCAAACTAAAGCCTTACATGAATGTCACGATCACCCTCTAGCAGGTCATAAGGGTGTCCACAAGACAGATGAATTAGTTAAACGAAGTTTCTGGTGGCCACACATGACAAGTGACATTCGGCAATATGTCTTGGGATGTGAGATTTGCACTCGGGGAAAATCGGACAGGCAAGCACCAAAAGGCCTTTTACAACCTTTACCAACTCCCCCATATCCCTGGCACACAGTATCTTTAGACCTAATTGTCGATCTCCCATCCTCTCATGGTTTTGACACTATCCTAGTCTGTGTGGACACTTTTAGTAAAATGACACATTTTGTACCTATTAAAGGCACACCAACATCACTACAATTATCACAGTTCTTTAACCAACATGTCATTCGCCTTCATGGCATTCCTAAGGTGTTAATCACTGACAGGGGGTCCCAATTCCTATCTCGATTCTGGAAAGCTTACATAAAAGGGTTAGGTATCGACCACCGCTATTCCACTAGTTTCCATCCAGAAACGGATGGACAAACTGAACGCACAAACCAAGAGTTAGAACAATACCTACGGCTTTATTTGCTTGATGAGGAAGCAGATTGGCCTGATTACTTGTGGTCTGCTGAATTTGCTCACAATAATGCTCAAAATGTTTCCACTGGGTACTCCCCCTTTTTCATAACTTCTGGCAGGCATCCTAATGCACATATTCATTTGTCTAACATCGAAGTCCCTGTAGTTCAGGATTTTGCCCAACGCCTAGTCAACATCCACCAATCGGCTACACGAAATTTGGCCGCTGCTAAGGCGTCTTATAAACGTGGTGCTGATCGGAAAAGACGACCTACGCCCATCCTTAATGTAGGAGACCTCGTTTGGTTGTCTACAAAGAATTTACGCCTGAAGGGCACCCGTAAATTCCAACCACGTTTTATGGGTCCTTTCCCTATTGAAAAAATCATAAATTCTGTCACCTATCGTTTGACATTGCCAGCTACTACTAAAATTCACCCGGTTTTTCATGTTTCCCTACTAAAAAAGGTGCAATCCACTTTACGTCAAACATCTCCTCCTGCTCCCATTATTGTTGAGGGAGACCCTGAATATGAAGTAAAGCGAATTTTGGACTCAAAATGGAGTCGCAATCACCTTTTTTATCTCATTGATTGGAAAGGTTTTGGACCTGAAGAGCGATCCTGGGAGAAATGCTCGGATGTCCACGCACCACATTTGATCCAAGCCTTTCATGCCAAGTATCCTAATAAACCTCGTTTGGAGGAAACCCCGTTGAGAGGGGGTACTGTCAGGGTTCACGGGAGGTTTCCTCCGCGTAATTCAGAACCCACCACTGTGAATACCATCTCCTCGGTTAAACCGAGTAATGGAATCCATGGGGCTCTCAGTTGGCGCATTTGTTGGCGCCGCTGGATTTCCAATATGGCCGCTGACGCATTCATGGGTCGGCGTTCTAGTCTTTACTGAATTCTAACGCAGCAGGTGAGGCGCGCCTGCCAACGTTCTTGAGCGCACTTCACCAGAGAAATTATCGAAGCAACACGTACCTCACCGTCGTGGAAGTTAGGGTAGGTCGCGTCGAGGAATTTCGTCGTGCTATCCTTCGACGGTCACCTTACATACTCAGGTTAGTGTATTTAGTTGAAACTTGAATAATATGTAGAACCTTTTCCTGACAAGTCCGAATTCTAGTCATGAGTGACTAAGAGTAGTTCGGAGTCTGGTGACAATTCTGAGTTTATTCCGCAGAAGGAATAAGACTCTCTCAGAGTATTCAATAAGACCCCCTCAGAGCATTCATTAAAACTCACTTAGAGTATTCATAGTTTAAACCTGAACAACGCGAAATCCTCCTCGCACTGTTCAAGTTTAATTCTTTTGGGAACAAGACAGATAGTGCATTCGTCTTAGAGTTTCCGAGTAAATCAACCATAGTACCTAAACAGCAAAAGAACCTCAGATATTATAGATAACTAGGAAGTCTAATACTCCCAGCTTACGGTTACCTGTTCCTAAGACAGTAGCTCAACGAAAAGTACAATATGCTCACGGCTAGAAGATGAAGTAAGTTAACAGTTACACACAGCAGTGTAGTAATACTCGACAGAGAAAATTCACGTTACTCACCTGTTAAATTCTATTCCCAAGACCCGACACCACCTTCACTCCAGTAAGAAAAGAAGAAGAAGAAAGGGTTAACAAGAGCCAGAGCAAGTCAGTTGTTACACACTCAAGCAACTGAGAAATAGAAGAGAGGTTTGGCCCTGAATATCTCCTGGTAAGACAAGCTAATTCATTACCTCATATACAGTAAGTTAATGCTTAATGAATTGTGTAGTGAACAAATGCTAAATGTTGCAGAAATCGTTTCTCTACAACGACGAAGAAATCCAGGGCAGTCTCTTCTCTGTCCAATTCCCCTTTCCCCCGTCGACACTTGCCCGTAGAGAGTTATACTCATTCTCGCGGAAACGTTCCGATGGGGGCATTGGGAAATTAGCATCATTCTGCTCCTGTGTTAGTTGAAGACCGTAAACGCCTCTGACATCAGGAGGCCAAACGTCCTCTCAATCACTCGCCTGGTCTGCCCATGTGCATTGTTGTAACAGTGATCTGCAGCTGATCTTGGGTTGCGGAGAGGCGTCATCAGCCATGGCATGTTGGGATAGCCAGAGTCCCCTACATGGAAACATCATGTAAATAAGTGGGTCAGGAGATGCCGTAGGATACAAAGATACAGCAAAACACAGGACAAACAGAGTATACCCACCAACAAGACGTGCTTGTTCGTTGTGCAGCCACAGCATCATTTGTGGCTCCCTGCTACGCCTCATGATGTAGGCATCGTGTGCTGACCCTGGAAAACGTGCACAGACATGGGAAATCAGCATGTTAGCAAGACACACCACAAGGGCATTTATAGAGTGGTAATGTTTACAGTTGTGATAGGCGACCTCCTGTGCCTGTGGTGGTACCAAAGCCACATGTGTCCCATCAATGGACCCAATGACATGGGGCATCCCTCCCAGGGCATAGAAATCACCCTTGACACCTGTCAACTCCTCAGGATTCGGAAAATGGATGAATTCATCCAGGTGCTCCAACATGGCTGCCAAAACATCATGCAGGACATGGCTGAACATCGTCTGTGACATGCCACCAACATCAGCTATGGTGAATTGAAACGTACCTGTGGCAAAAAAAAATTAGGGCTGCCATCACCTTCATCTTGGGGGTCAGCGCAGTAGGATACCTGTGTCGTGGTTGGAGGTGTGGTGCCAGCTTGGCGGTCAAGTCCTCAATCAACTGTTGGGTGAATCTGTAACAGCGTATGCAGTCACGTTCCCTCATGGCACCCAAGTCTGGCATTGTTCTGGGGACAGGTGGTGCCCTGCAGAAAATTGGAATGAATAACGAAGAGTGAGAACATAACAACATCAATGTCAATGAACTGAGCACATGCTCAACTGCTAATACACATCTGCTAAATACAGAGTCTGGTCTGTGCAATACATCCCGGACACGTATGCCAGCCAGGTGATACTCCTACGAAAAGCCAGCTACACCGGTTGATTGTCAAGTCTACATGACATGCCCTGAAACGAGCTGTGGGCCAGTGTCAGTGAACAGCCAGAGATATCACAAGAGTGACATACATCCACATATCAGCATTTGAAGGATGTCATCTCATACAGACAGCTGACGGCAAGCTAGACACACAGATCAGATGGAATGTCAAATGTACAGATCACACACATTGCGATGAAGGGGTACACATGAAAACAGAAAACACAGACATTGAGACGACACAGATATGTCCTCATGTCAAAATATCATGTTCGATGTATACAGACACACGTTACATGGAAATCCACATGTGGCATGGTGTGCGTAGATGTGTGCCATGCCCATCTACACACAGACACATGTTGGATGCCAACAGCAGATGCAGTTGACGGAACACCAACAGCAAGCTCATGGGAACACATGACACACACATGACATAGTCACATCGGTGCACGCTGGTCGTTAAATGTCAGTTATTAGTGTCCCTGTCCCTGGCATCAGGGGACAGTTGCGGGTGGTGGTGACTGTGCCATACCAGTAATACTGTGCTTGACACGTTTGCACTACATGCACGCATGTGCAAAGTGTGAAGGGGAAGTGTGCCACATAGTGCCCCATCACACATGACATGTGTACACAGGTCATCACACATCAATTGTGCAAATACATGAGGCGACATGTGCAATATCACTGTCTGACACACCTAGTCCCTGCACATGTAGGACAGCAATGACAATGCCTTCATGTACATCCTTGTGCGAGTCTGAGACCTCCATTCCTTTCGTGTGCGCATCCTATCAACAGTGTAAGCATGTGAAACGCACCGTACACATGCTCTGAGGGCGTGTGTACGGTCCGTATCACTAGAGTTGTGTGGCCGTAGGAGTACGTGTGGTACGGACCATACATGTACGGTCCGTATCACTATAGTAGTGCTGCCGTAGGAGCACGTGTGGTACGGACCGTACACACGTACGTGTACTACCAGTGCCTACCAGTACGTGTACTACCAGTGCGTACACGTACGTGTAGGCACTGGTAGTACACGTACGGGTAGGCACTGGTAGTACATGTACGGACACGTGTACTACCAGTGCATACACGTACGTGTAGGCACTGGTAGTACACGTACGTGTAGGCAGTGCGTACACGTACATGTAGGCACTGGTAGTACACATACGTGTAGGCACTGGTAGTACACGTATGGGTACGTGTACTACCAGTGGCTACCCGTACATGTACTACCAGTGCCTACACGTACGTGTACTACCAGTGCCTACACGTATGTGTACGCACTGGTAGTACACGTACCCATACGTGTACTACCAGTGCCTACCCATACGTGTACTACCAGTGCCTACCCGTACGTGTACTACCAGTGCGTACACGTACGTGTCAAACGCACTGTGCAACTGGTGCCGTAGGGGTACGTGTCAAACGCACCGTACCTGTGTGTGGATTTGAAAATTACATAGGGGACACATAAGGGACACGTATTAGGCACTAAATGCATGCTGGTTGTCAGTTTTCAGTTCAAATTTTTCCATCAGGTGTCCTGGAAAAGTCAGTTGGCCACAAAATACAATGTTGCAAAGTGGTTGTTGACTTGACATGATGCTCAAAATTTGAACGATGCAAATGCTGTCACTGGTGTATGTGGAAAGGGATTGGAGTAAACGTAAGATGCGAATGAATCTGACCAATCACTATGTACTCCTCCAATTGAGTGCCCCTCAGCAAGACAGATATACGTCAGCCAGAGCTCATGAGAGGGCACTTGCCTGCACAACTTTCCTGTTGACAACACTGCTGGTGTCTGTGCTTCCTCTGGCACCATGTCAATGTCTGTGGAGAGGGCCCAGCCATTCACCCAGGAGGAGAATGATGCATTGCTGGATGTCATCCTCCCACAGTACACCAGCCTGTATGGGAGACCAGGGGAGCAGGTGAGTGCTGATTCCACTACCTTTGACTGTGCACCTTTTTAGTGACTGTCACTTCTGGCATTGTGTCCAGGTGTGACAGACATGCAATGTTGTTTAGAGTGGGTCCCAGGGGGGGCATGGCTTATGTCTCCCATGCAGAGCATGATGTAGTTCATGTGTGCACTCCTGACTTGCATTGTGCTTACTGTGACATTCACTGCATAGTGCATGACACATTCAGCCTGGCTAATCCTTTGTGGCATTTTTTGTCTATAGTCCTGAGGTGATTCAGTGGTCCCCACGGTGTGACAGGTGACTGTACCCACAGATGTGTGTGAGTTGAGTGGAGCTGTGGTGAGAGTGTCCAAGTGATGTGTACGCCCCATGGACATTGATGTGTGTGAATGTTCCTTGTCATGTGGGTGAGTGTCTATGTGAAGTGTTGCACCACAGCTGCATGGAGGAGGCAACAGCTCTACCCATCTGATGTGAGAAGTAAGCTGTGCTGTGTGTCTGACTTGCTGAGCTTGCCCCACACCTGTGACACCCCACAGGCAAGTCGCACATGTGCAGAGTGAGCTTTGTATCCACTGTTGCCAATGGCAGGTGATTGATCTGTGCCTGTGTGTGACTGTGTACTCTGCTGAGGTTGCGTCAGTGGCCTGGGGCATGTAACTGCTTGGAGGTGCTGTCCATCAGCCTGGTGTTGCTTGTGATGCACAGTGTGTGCCATGATCATGGAGTGTGTCGCACCCCTCATGCCACCTGTGTACTTTAAATGCCATGTAGTGCATTGGGGCTTCCACAGAGGCCAATGTCCATATGACAAAGATGCTATTCCTTGGCAGCATCCTATGCCCTGTTCAACATATCAAAGATGTTCAAATGTGTGTCTCTCTGACATGGAGCAGGTGTAGTGATGTTGTCTCACTTTGTCATCCTCACAGGTAACTGCATACGTGAAGGGGGAGATCTGGAAGCGGGCCGTCAGGGCCGTGAGATCGGTGGAGGGTCGCAGTTGGCGCCTAGCCCAAGTCAGAAAACGGTGGCAGGACATCCGGTGCTGGACCCGGAGGATCGCCCGGGTCCTGCTGGGGGACTCACCTCCACGCCCCCACGGCGGGCGCCGATGCCTGACCCACCAGATGAGGCGTGTCCTGGCGGTGGTCTTCCCTGACATGGATAGGCGGTTACAGGAGAGACAGCAGCAAGGAGGGGGTAGGTACATGTGTGTTTGTTGTGTGTCACCAGCTTTTGGAAGTGCTCAGTCGCCTGGATACACTGCCAGGGTTTATATGTGCAGTGCAAATCCTGTTCCCCCAAGTCAACCGGTGCTGTTCTTCCTCCCTTCCCCTCCTTGACATGTGTTCCCTGGTCTGTGTGTAATCACTATTGCACATGGTCATCTAGGCTGCCAGTTAATCCAAGTGCACATTGCTTTCTGCATCATGTGTGGGGGTGGTCTGTGACATGTGTTGGTACCTTGCCTGTGCTCTGTCCTGTTCAGTGATTTTGGGGTCCATATTTGTTGGCACTGATGCTGAGTCTCAACATAGGAGTGTGAGGTTTCAAATGAACAGACTTGCAGCATGCATGACCGATGTTGTGGCCTCAGACATGATGTGCATGAGTGGGAGATATGCATAGTGCCGGGACGGTTGCTCATGTTACAGTCAGATCATTCCAGGACCATGGAGCAGTGTGCCCACTACAGTCCTCTGAGACACCCTTGCCTCGGAATCATGTGTGTCATCCAACACTTTGCCCATTCTCTGTGTGTTCAGCATAGGTTGGCCTCTGTGGCATTGTTCCCTGGCCTCATTTGTATTTATCTAAAGTGTGCTACATGTGTCCACTGGACAGGGTGACCACATTTGGCTTGTGCAAGTGTGCTACATGTGTCCACTGGACAGGGTGACCCCATTTGGCTTGTGCATCCTCACACTGGGCAGTGCCTGTGTGTCTATTTACAACTATCTGTTGATGGTTGTTTGTCACAAACATGTGTTGGCAGCCTCACAAGGTGATGTGGAGTACATTTTGGAATTCTTGATGCACATTTTTGTAAACCCAGATTAAGAGGTGTCACTTCTTGATCTGTCTCAAACACATTGTCTCAGGTATGGGGGTTTGTGCGGGCGAGGCCTACATGTCCAAACCTTATGTCTCCTTGCCAGGTCTGACCTGTGTGTGATAATTGTCTGGACGGACACTCAACATGCAGTGACCCAGTGATGTTGTGCAGGCTTTCATGTTTGTGCTTTGCAACATGTGTCAAAAGTTTAAATACATAATTCCTGCTCAGCGATTTTTGGCACCAGTGTGTGGTCCGGATGCTACGTAGTTTGGTCTTTGTGTGCTGACATCTGTGTGGACTTTCTTGCTTTCCATGAGGGTGTCTCCTCAGTGCAGGTGTGCCTTATTCCGGCACAATTGCAGGCCCATTAGCTTATGCATTGTCCTGTGTTTGGACATGTGTGCCACTCCACATGACAGGCAGTGGGTCAGATGTGTTGCCAACTGTGTCATCATGGTACGGATGGTCATGTGACAGGTGGCATGATTCAAGTTGTTAGTCAAGAAGTCTTGTACCTTGGCACTCACTAAACTTGTCAACATGTCTTCATGTTTTCAATGCTTGACTTTGATGTTTAGTTGTGAAGGACAATAATGTGCCTGCATGACAGATGTCTCCCAAGGAAGTGCACAAGAAACCACCTTTACACTTTCAGGGGACACGCTGGCACATTTTAAAGAAAGGCACAGTTCGAATAAGACTGTTTTTCTGATTATACATATCCATGTTCACACAGTGTGGTGGCATTTGGGTAAGTCCTTGGTTGTTGCTGATACCAACTTACGAGTGGCAAGTCATCCAGACCGCCGTGGTGCCATGTATATGTACTTACTGAAACCCCATTTCTTTCTAACAGTGGCTTATTTGAATAAGGCTGGCAGCTCATACAATGACTGTGTAAATGTAGTTTTGTGTGCACCTCCTTGTGTGACTTCTTTTATACAGGCACATGTGTGTTCTTTTCACAAAGTGGCACATTCACACATTCCAAACAGGTAGATTGTGTAAAGTGGTGTGATTCCCAAGGCATCACAATGTATTTCGTTTGGGTTTCCAAAGTACTTACAGGTCTCTGAGTGTGGGGACACCTTCAGCATTGAGGTCTGTTATTTAGCCTTGGGTGCACCAATACTGTTTCTTTCACAGTAAACAAGAGGTGGCATGCCTTCATGTTAAATGGTAGCGGCAGTTTCAGTCGATAACCTTTCAAGTATTTGCCCTGCGGTAATCGCCTCTCATACCACTCGATAATTTACCAATGAAAGAGGCAGGCGCCGGAGACTGGAAGGCAGGAAACAAAGTTTTATTCCGTCGGAGCAGAACACATCAGATCAGACAGCAAGGTATCGTCACGAGGTGCTCTAACTGCATCTCTGAGACCTGGTCTCTTATACACTGGTTTATTGCTTTATTACACATAGTACATTCTTGAGGTTCCCTTGATGTATGGGAGAATATCCCCTGAAGCCCCGGTTCAGATCCGATCCCACACATAGATACAGTAGAAGTTCCCACCCCACCCACAGTAGGAGATGGCTATTGCGCAGCAGGGTATTCCGCCTATTCCTGGGGGTGTGTGTGACCGGTCGGGTCTCAGGGGGTAGGGGCTTTGATCTACTGTAATCCCTTTGATGTGGGGTGTTTCCCTTACAGTAGGGGCAATAAACTGCATCCGCAGGGCTAGGTGATGGCCTGGGACCAGTTCAGACAATGGGGCGCAGAGGAAGGGGGTTATCAAAGGAGAGGCATGACCATGTATGGGATGTCGGTCGGATGTGGTTCCGTAGCAGGGTCGCGCAGAAAGAGAGGGTTTATGGCCTGTATGAGAGAGCGGGGGTGGCCAGCGCGTGGGGGATGCTCGCAGCGCCAAGGGGAACGCGCTGGCGATTGACAATGAGCGGGGAGAGAGTGGGGTGCTTAAAATGGCGGCCGTGCATTCGCTGTGCGTGGCGCTGGGGAGAGGCAAGATGGCGCAGATAATGTTCTGTTTGCAAGCTAAATTTCCACATTCATAGTATTGCTATGCTCAACTGTTCCCAGACACTAGCTTCTCAGTATATTTCTAAATCAAGTTTTTGGCTGTTGTGTCCTATTTTTCATTCTTTCCAAGTGGCATGGTGGGTCAACCAACTGGGGAGTACAGGGCTTACATATGTGCGGAGTCATCTAGATGTTACTCATGATGCATTGCCTGATATGCACTGTGACCTATTTTGTTTGGACTCATGTGTCAGATGTATACAGGTGACTGATTATTTTCTGTATCTTCACCTTGCCCACAGCATCATCGGAGGACACTGAGGGAGACACCTGCACGGACCTGGAGGAGGGATCCAGCACCGGTGCCACCAGTGCTGGCGAGTCTGCGGGAGCAAGTGGCACGGAGGGCAAGGGGAGTCCGGCGGAGGACCTGTCTGGTGGTGACACCGACTACGACGCTGACGGGTCCGAGGCTGAACTCGAGGGGGTGGAGGCTGCTACAACACCTGGCAGCAGCACAACATCTGTCCCCGCCTCCTCCATTCCCATCACCGCCCTCCCAGTTGCTCCGGTCCCTTCTGTCCGCGCAGGGCACCACCATGTCTCCTTCGTGCCAGGCACCGCACCCCCTGCCCCTGTCACCCCTGCTGCCCTCACTGCAGAGTCTGTGGACATTCAGCGGCAGTTGCAGGATGGCCAGACATCGATGCTGAATATCCTCCATGGCCACACCAGACTGCTGACACAGATGGTGTCGTTCATGGAGGGCATGTCAGCAGCGATGTCTGACCAACGGATGTTGCTGAGGTCCATGGACTCTTCACTGACGGCAGCAGAGAGTCTCCTGCAGCGCTTTGTCCCCCCCTACCCCAGCCCCATCCACACTTCCCACTCCCATGCCTGTCCCATGCACACCCAGACATTCCCAAGCACGCACCCCACCAGACACAGGCAGCACACCACCACGTAAGGGCAAGCACACACCTCCTGGCACGCACACTCAGGGGGATAAAGGCACACCCACTGGGTCTGGGGCACACAGACATACACGCAGCCACAGTCTGAGTCCGCATGCCTCACTACCCAGTCCCTCCAAAAGCACTCCCCTTGGCTCCCCTGCCACATAGTCAGACAAGGAGAGCTACATGTCTGTGCTGGGCCTCAGCCCCACTGGGTCACCAGCCCGCAAACGGGCAAGGCACTCCCTGGGTAGGGGAGTTGAGTCCCCCCCATGTCCACCCCCTCCCCCAGTAGCGCTGCAAACCATCCCTCCGACCCCCCCCCCTCCTTTGTGCCTGTGGTTTCTTCCGGTGCAGGGGTTACTCTGAATGCCATGGCAGAAGTGTGCAGCGTCCAGCTCACCTCCACCTTTGGCGCTGCCCCACCCCCTGTGGTGGAGGCGTCCGGCCCTGCACCCACCACACCTACCCTTACACCTCCTGTCCCTGCGGTGCCTGGTCCTTCCCCACATGATGCCCCCCCAGTCAACGAACCTGAGGGTTCAAATGTGCAGGCAAGCTAGGGGAGACGCGTGCCCATGTGTCCCCCCCAAGGACTTCTATTCTGGACTGGCCATTGGCCTTTGTATATAGTGTTTTTGAAAAAAAAATTTATGCTGATTAAAGCATTTTCTTTTTACTTTGAACACTATTGCATTTCAGGTATTGATGTTGGTGCTGATGCTCCAGGAGTTGGGGTTGTGGTAATGTGTTATGTTTATGGCAAAGGTTCGAGTCTGATGGTCATGAGGTGGACCATGGGATCTGCGTGCCATCACAAGGTCTCTGCAAAGGATCTTTGGTCGTGTGGGTTATTTGTTTTTTGAGACATTGTACCAAGGAGTGTCCCTTCCTCCGTGGCACCTGACATCTTCCCTGCAGAGAGTTGCACAATTGTTGTGCTGACCTGTGTATACATTCCCTTTGTTGGTGACGGATCCCTTCAACTATGGCCATGCCTGCTCAGCAATGTCTCCGGCTGCAACGTCTGTGCCATCCTTGCTAGTCACTGTACTTGTGTATTGAGTATGTTGCCATGCCTTCACGGAGAAATTCTCCCTTTTCCGCACTATGCATGTGTGTAATCCCAGCCTAGCACACATATGGTACTTGTTCTGTAGGGTATTTGGGCGCCTGAGTCACAATTGTGGGCATTGTATCTGTGGGAATTCCACCCTATTCCTTCCATGAGAGACAACATCTTGGTGGCTGTCCCATCACCTGCACATTCCTATCAGTTCTGGGATGTGCGTGACAGTGTGTGTTCCCTTTGGCTCTCTTAGTTTAGTAGGCATTGACATGACTATACAGTCTTGTGGCATGATCTCTGTGTGTGTATTGTGCTGCATCTGCCAGGGGTGGATATGCATGTGTCATTTGTCCTCACACCCACATGTGGTGTGTCATGCAGTGGGGGAAAGACATCCATCCTCATGGGAGTGGGACACTGCTGTCAGTGATGTGTTGTCATGGCACTATCAACATAGTCGAAAATTAGGGATGCGTACATACACCCATGGAGTTGTGGTCATCTGATAATGATGTACACACCCCCATGTCTCTGTCCACTGCTGGTATTCCTCTGCAACCACCCCTCACATGTCTCCGTCCACTGCTGGGAGTGATAGGCACCCACACCTCACATGTCTCTGTCCACTGCTGGTATTCCTCTGCACCCACCCCTCACATGTCTCCGTCCACTGCTGGGAGTGATAGGCACCCACCCCTCACATGTCTCTGTCCACTGCTGGGAGTGATAGCCACCCACCCCTCACATGTCTCTGTCCACTGCTGGGGGTGATAGGCCACCACCCCTCATGTCTCTGTCCACTGCTGGGAGTGATAGGCACCCACACCTCACATGTCTCTGTCCACTGCTGGTATTCCTCTGTACCCACCCCTCACATGTCTCTGTCCACTGCTGGGAGTGATAGGCACCCACCCCTCACATGTCTCTGTCCACTGCTGGGAGTGATAGGCACCCACCCCTCACATGTTTATGTCCACTGCTGGGGGTGATAGACACCCACCCCTCACATGTCTCTGTCCGCTGCTGGGAGTGATAGGCACCCACACCTCACATGTCTCTGTCCACTGCTGGGAGTGATAGGCACCCACCCCTCACATGCCTCTGTCCACTGCTGGGAGTGATAGGCACCCACACCTCACATGTCTCTGTCCACTGCTGGGAGTGATAGGCACGTGGGTACGGTCCCATTGTAGTGGTGACAGGTACGCGTACACGTCCACTTCCATTGTTGCGGTACGCAGGGATTGGTGGACACGCCCCCCAAGTGACCAGACCCTGGAGGTAATGTATGTCCTCCATATTGTATGTTTTAATTTGTGTAGGGGGTATGTTTCATGCCCCTCACACCCCCTTGACCCATGGGTGTTGTTCTCACCTTCTGCGGCGTGTGCGTCGGGTTCGGTGCACCAGGTCGTAGCCTAGGAGGGCCGGGATGACACGTAGGATGGGATCCATGGCTGTCCGTCGCGTACCGGTGGTCCTTAATCGCGTCGTCCTCAATTTCCCGGGAGTTTTTGGCTGCCGTAAAAAATGAGCCGTGCGGAGTGACGTAGGCACGAATTGTACTTGCTGGTCCGTAAAACGCTGCCTGACTCCGTACGGACGTCACGTACGCGATGTCCCGGATCAGAATTGTGGGTATTTTTTAGCCGCACGTAGTTTTTTACGATTTGTATGGAAATGGTATTTCTGTACGAATCGTACTTGCTGGTTTGTAAGGCGGATTTCCCGGGTACGAGTCGTACGGCGATTAAGCTCCGTACGACCATTCGTACCCGGGTTTTACAGGATTGGAATCGGCACCCAAATGTAACCATGTTCATGGGAGAAGCACATGCACTTTTGCACTGTTCATGAAATGTTCAATATGTACTCCCCCCTTTTCTAGTGATATGGAATAGTTACTAAAAAATAGGAATGGGAGTGAGAGGTGGCCTATAATGAAAAAGTGTATACTTGTAGCTATCCCCTCAGTAATAAATCAATATTTAATTACATTTATAAAATACATTTCTTTGAGTGATAGGCACTACTTAAATGTACTTCAGTGTTGGCCTTTTTAGTGCTACAATACGCACAGTAACATAGGTTTGCGAAATGACACTAATGCAGATACTCACCAAAAATAAATTTTGAATAAGGCAGTGCCCGATAAGGTGATCTGACAGATCAGTGTGTGGGCTGGTTTTCTAGCAGCCATGCACCAGTTTTATGTCTAGCTGGGCTGGTTTTTACTGTTGAATTCCTTGACATTACTAGTTTTTAGCTATCTGCTTGGCTGATGGGGACCATGTAATGAATAGTCTTTCCGCCAGGATGGTAGTAGAAGGATGTTTATTGGCAGAAATGAGTTCAAGTGTACAGCACCAACTATCGCTCTTCCAGCTTCGCTTCCCTTCGGTCCCTGGAATGAGTCCCTCATCATCAGCTGCATCACACCATTCCATGA
This sequence comes from Triturus cristatus, assembly GCF_964204655.1. Classification (NCBI taxonomy): domain Eukaryota; kingdom Metazoa; phylum Chordata; class Amphibia; order Caudata; family Salamandridae; genus Triturus; species Triturus cristatus. The sequence continues at coordinate 780,848,913 of NC_140582.1, forward strand.
CATCCCTATCATTCTAGATTGTAGATTACAACACATCCCCCTCCCAATAAATGATAACACACATTAACCAGGTTCATGTCAAATAGAGCATAACAAAATAATACAAGAAATTACAAGGAAAACAACATAGTACACAATCTCAACATGCAGTTTCTTACTATCACTACAACATGGTCACGGCCAGGAAATAGCCATAACCCTAATTTCTTACTATTACTGCAATATGGTCACGGCCCAGGAAATAGCCATAACCTTAATTTCTTACTATTACTACAATATGGTCACAGCCTAGAAAATAGCCATAACCTTAATTCAAAACATAATCTTGCAATTTAATTGGCACTCTCCTACTCCTAGGAGAATGCGGCCTTAAACCCCTCCCATCCAAAACACTTTTGTTATCACATCCACTCTCATCAGGCCCAGTGGACCGAGAATCACCTGAAAATTTGACCAATCTTGACATACTCCACCAGCAATCCGTGTCCACTTTCACTACATTCTTCTTGATGGCTATGATGGTGAAGGGACCCAAAAAACTGGATCTTCCCTTAAAAGTGTGTCTAGGATTCTTAACAAGCACACGATCACCAACACTCCACCTTGAGTCGTAACTAGATTTATACTTTTCTTGGTAATCAGCCACCCTGGCACGTCTCATGCCTGCAGACATGCTCGTGTCACCACAGGAAGGTAGCCAACTAAGATTCAACTTAGAAGAAGCTTTTCTCCCCCTCAGATCCTCAAAAGGAGATTTAAGTGTGATAACATTTGGTGTGGTGCGATGAGCCCACCAAGTGTCCCTTAAAACAGTACCAAAAGGCACTTTCAATTCCAGGGTGCGCTGAGCACAATCTTTAACCACCCTATTCATCCTCTCAGCTAAACCATTAGCTTGCGGAGAGTATAATGCTGTCCTTTGGTGAACAATACCAAAATCCTTAAGAAAATTGCACATCTCGTGAGACACAAATTGTACCCCATTGTCCGTGACCAAAAACTTCGGAACTCCTTCCGAGACAAATACATCCCTAAGAAAATCTAACACTGTTCTTGTGTTAGCCACAGATACACACTTGGTAACAACCCACTTGGAGGTGTAATCCACAAGTAAAATGACGAATCTCTCATACGAAGGCAACAATTCAAATGGGCCTACTATGTCCAAACCCAACTTCGTCCAAACCTTCACAGCAACCTCAACAGGAGACAGTGGAGCCTTGCTGGGGATGTGAGATTTATCATTAGTAGCACAAGACTGACAATCCCTCACCACAGCCTCGACCATGCGATCCATGCCAGGCCACCAATATTTCTCTCTCACCCGAGCTTTTGTCAGACTTCTTCCCAAATGCCCATCATTGGCAAGGTTGATTATTCTGTCCCTAAAAATACTGGGCGGAATCACTCTATCTCCTCTCAAAAGATTATCAGAACAAAAGGACAACTCCTCTCTCACACTCCAAAAAGGTTTCAAGTCATGATCTATACTTTTATAATCAGGCCACCCATGATTTATCCACCCTTTGAGAGCACAAAAATCTTTATCATGATTTACACCCTCCAACCACTCATTAGATGTAAAAGCAGATTCAGCAACCCAAAAAACACTTTCAACCTCACCACCATCAGGAGTTTGTCCGACCGGTAGGCGGGAAAGACAATCTGCAGACTTATTACTCAACCCAGGAATATAACGAACTACAAAATTAAACTCCTGAAGCCCTTCACTCCAACGTTTGAGCCTAGGTGTCATATTCTCACTGGATCGACACGAGAAAACTTGAACGAGAGGGCGATGATCTGTTCGGACCAGAAAGGGAATCCCCCAAAGATAAAATTTGAAATGCTATACTGCCCAAAAAACACTCAACGCCTCCCTTTCAATACAGGAATAGTTCACCTCCGCATCCTTGAGAGCCCTAGAAGCAAAAGCAATGGCTCTGTCCTCACCGTCTACCACCTGGGAGAGCACCGCTCCCAGCCCCTTTTGGCTAGCATCTGTCGTCAAAATAGTCTTACAGTTCACATCAAAATGTCCCAGGGTGGGCATTTTGCCAATCTCAGTTTTTATAACATCAAAAGCCTTTTGACACTCATCAGACCAGGTAAAGTGTGTCCCTTTTTTAAGCAGAACCTTAATGGGTTCAGCTACACTTGCAAAGCCTTGAACAAATTTTGAATAAAACTCAGCGAGTCCCAAAAATGATCTCACTTGATCCTTATCTTGAGGAACAGGAGCCTTCACTACTGATTCAGCTAACTCCATTTTGGGTTGTATCCCCTCCCCTGAAATTACGTGTCCTAGGTATTGTGGTACTGTAAAATTTGGAACCACATTGGAGGCAGGCCCCTACCCTGCCGACTTTGGTATCAACAAACCGCAAATGACAAATGCGGTATGTACAAGTGTTTTCGTCATGTTTAACCAATGAATTCACCGTATATATATATAATACTACATATTGAACCCTCGGGTTCCATATTAGAACAGTAGCCATCTTTGTGATTGCCCTCACATAGGCTGTGTGCTAAGGCCATGCCTAGGCCTAAAGGATACGTACACCTTCTGTGACTTCTCTGTGACCTGTGCAAACTGACTCCACTGCCCGAGGTCAGCCCTGTCCGGCCGGTTCCTTTTACTGCGGCCAACTGGGATAAGCATCAGGGCCCGAGGCATCATAAATTCCTTCTTCCCACACTAACCCTGACTAATCTCTTTCACATCTGACTCTGTTTCCTACTTTATGGCTTGTTTTACGAGCAGGAGGTGCCCGTGTTATTGGGGTCTGCTTATATCTGATGAGGGTTCTGAGCCTTGCTGGGTTAAGAGATTGTGGGCTGAACGAACTGGAATGTGGGATTGTCATCATGACTCTGCCTTTTCTTTGAAGCCAAAATATGTGAATAACCACTTGTAAAACAGGGGCGGTGTTGCCCAAAGCGGAATATTCTGTATAAAAGAGAAGACTGGTTTTTGTTCTGGAGACTGCCTCATTCAGTTGCTAAGGCTTCTGTGCGACGTAGTCTCACTCATTTGAGTTTAATAAAGATGTCTTTTCATATTTCAGCTTCTTTGCCAAGTTCTTTGTTATATTACTTGCGCCATGAAAATTTGAAGTACCGCAGTTGGCGCCAAACAGCGCGGCATCAATACAAGTGACTATCTGGAGGAGCGATCTTGTCAGAGGACAGAAATCTACTGGGGAGAACAGGACAGAAATCCACTAAGCAGGTACTCTGAGCACCGAGGTTCTGGGGGATTCTTTGTCTCTGCAGCCCAGTATATCTCTGATCTTTCTGACTTTGACTCTCCAAAAGATGTCACTCCCGATTAGAACCCTTTTTGGCGTGAGTATTATAAAAGACGTGGATAACCTTTTGATTAGTAAAAATAAGAATTAAGTATAAGTGGGTCGCTCCCAGTCCTTTGGTTCTTTGTCTTTGATTTGGTTATCGCAATTACCAAAGCCGAGGGGTTGGTTTCTTGGTTTGTTGATTTGGTCATTGCAATTACCATACCCAAGGGTCTCGCATATTTGCGAGTGTATTGGTAGAGATAAACCCTTGGAGTTTGAAGCTAGATTAGTGAGCTATAAGATGCCTGATCTTAGCAAGTTTGAAATTAAGCTTTGGAACTGTGAAATTTGTGTTGGCCAACTTTTGGTTTGTATAGGTTTGGATATGCGAATTGCAATTTGTGTAGGCAGGTAATGAGGAGATATTTCTCCATTTGGTTTAGTTGAACGGTGCACGTACGAAAAATACCTTAAGCACCATTTTGATTATAATACTTGCGTTTTCCGCAGTATTTTTGGCATGCCTGTTTGTAAGCTCACATGGAAAAATGTGTTGCTTTTTTGGAAGGTACCATAGTGTGGGAAATATCTGAATAGGTTAGATTTGAAAACATATTTCTTCCTTGGTGATTTTGTACCCCCAGGGAATTAAAATATGACATAAGACAAAACAAGGATCCTTCGTTCTGCGCAGTTTTATGAATAAAGATATGCAGAATGATTTTGTTGGGTGTTCTGCTAGGCAAAGCTAGTGAATTGAGTGCATTCACTACTTCTTGGACATGCATCTGTCTGTTGGGCTGTTTATGCAGCCTTTTGGAACACTATTGAGAAGCATTTCTTGTAAATATGACTTACAACTAGTATTTTGGTTCAAGTTATAGTCTGTGAGCTGTTCTTTCTTTCTGTCCTGCGTATTGATTTGTAAGTCAACTGTGTGTTTAAATGTCTATGTGGTTTTCTCATTAGTGCAACTTCTGTAAGTAAATTGCGACGGCGCTATTTATGAAAAATGGCTAAAGTGTGCGGTACTGTATGTTTGACCCCTTTCTGTTTATGTCTGAAATGAGCTCAATATTTGTTTGTGGGTCTTCTGATGTTTTCAGTCTGTTAAGCAAAATGTTGGTTAATTAATATTAAGAAGAGAAACTTAGAAAAAAATACAGAAGCGAACCATGTGATGTGCTAAAATAGCTATATGGCGCTCTTTAATTTATAGAATGAGCAATTGTGCACATATACAAAACTGCCGTTAAATGCTTAAAGGATAAAATTAGAAACACATTCAATAGATATGAATAAGGCCCCAAAAACGAAATTATCTATTTTTGCAAAAATAAAATAAATTTACAGCGTTTTCCTTAGATGCATTGTATTAGATGTTCACAGGCAAACTTTTCAGCTGCAGTATATTTGATAGAAATGTTCATTCAGCCAGCATCTTCCCAGTCGAACACGGGAAGAATTTTGCATAACCGTCCTTTTAAATGAAAGTGGCGCAAAAATGTGACGCGTTTCAAGTTGGGCTTATGCGCTTAGGCTTGTGAGTTAATGTGTCCAAAATTATAGGCAAGAGATGCAGCTTGCTTTTTATACATGGAATGGTTTTTTTTTTTTTAAAGAAAATTATTAATCATGGAAAAATTATTTAAAAAAAAAATAAGTGCTTTTCAAAATCGTTTTTTAATATTTATAAAGCTTAATACTCATACTATGACCTCCTAGCATTAAAATTTGATTTGAGTTGTGTTGCATCACTAAAATGACAAGCATTCTCGTGTACAATTTTCCCTTGGCGCAGGCGCAAACAAGCTCATTTTTATAAAGTATAAGTTATTATTTCCAATGCCTGACTCATGGGTTATGTAATAGACATTCTGGTAATGCAGATTGTGCAAGAAAATTGTAGGACATTCGTTTTTTAATGCCTGAAATATCAAAGTCGAATTTGGGTAAAAACACTGTTTAAACTGCATTTTCTTTCATTCAGAGTACTTTTTAAAGTGTCTCAGGCTTCAGTAAATACATACATTTAGGTTTGATATATATTTACAGGTTGTGCCTTCTTATGATTCAATGAGTCAATATGCCAGTACAACGGCTTGTTTTAATATCAGGGTTGAAGGTTCTAACTTCAGCTGGGCCTACTGAGAAGTTCATTAATTTAAGGTTGATGAAATGTGTACCATTGCATAGGATTGCAACAAGCATTTATTCTAAAAACTTGTATGTGTGTTATTAAGTTTTGTGAATTATTCACAGTACATGTAGTTTAATAATCCGGGAATAGAGATAATTTTTTTAGCGCCTAAAAAGGAGAAATTATTTTCAAAATAGAGTAAATTATTGCAAGTTAGGAGGAATTCAGAGTGGCAGAAGCTGGGGGCTAAGAGAGCTGCAGAGGCTGGCTCAAATTATGCTGCTGAGATGCTATATTTAGTTTTCCCGTAAACAATGGAGTAGGCTGCCACGTTGACATTTTTGACCTTTTAAATTAGGGCCTTGCCTCTGTGGAATGCAGAATGACCTTGCTACACGGGCCTCTAAAGGTGGGGTTTCTGGTTTCTCCATAACAACATCACTAAAACTAAAGAACTTAATTCCAAAGGGAAAATATAGTAAAGGGGTTTCTTTGAAAGCCCAAACATCATGTTAAATGCTTTGCAGAACTGATACATTTGTGTCTCGCTCTAAAAAAAAAAAAAAAAAGAATGATGCCTGCTATTAGCTCTTATTTAACAGAAAACGAAGTGTTGCATTAAGTCTTAGACAGAAAATAAGATTCTAAAATTTTTAAGGCTATATGCCTAAGTGAGAACGTATTGCCAATTAAGACTTATTTTTTACAGTGGAAACTGTAGGTGCCAAATTAATATGGAGTGTCATGTAACGGTTTTTACTTTCAGAAAGGTAAAACTACGGTGGCTTGATGTTGCCAGGTAACTGACAAGAGGGTAACAGTTAAGTAATGGAAATTTATTTTTGTGTATTTGGTCCTATCATGAATTGTTCTTGCTGGTCCTGTACGTTAGAAGAGAAACAGTAAAGTTATATTTGACAGCAGATTTCCATTGCCTGGTGATCTGCTGTCAAAAGGAGGGTAAAGATTTTAAACCTGACAAATTAAACAGGCCCGTATATTGGGTTTTGGGCTGCAGGTTTACAGTGCATAAAAGTACATGACATGGTGTTGTGTGTCACCGCTTATTTACATATGCTATTGTTTTGTCTATGCTTTTTGTGCTTGATATACAGCAAGTATATCTGATGGCTTGACGTTTTGTGCGTTTTTTTATATTTTTTTATTATTATGCATGTTTTTGTTCTCTTTGTTGCTGCTTTTGATACTATTACAAGTTTACCTGTGTTGTGCGGGGATGGTCATGACGATGCCCATCGCTACGCAACAGTTGGTTGAACTTGTTCTGGTTACTAAATTCCACAGCTAATGATATTTCATGCTGTGAACATGAGAGACAACACTTCAACAGTGCATGTCTATTTGGCTATAATAGTATTGAAGGAAAATAAAAGAGATATACAGGATCGAAGTGTGTCACCTGTAGTTAGTCACGTTACTGCCCCTTCCTTTAAAGCAACAGGCAGCCTTATATTTATGTATCCTTGATTGGACCTAAGGATGAAATTATAGATCTGTGACTCAAGGTGGCCTAATTTCTATATTACATTAGTTTATGATGTTCTGTTTCCTAAGTAGCATTTGGCTCTTGTTCCTTAAAAGAAAAAAGAGGTTTTCATTTTTTTTCCTGAAGAAGGAACTGGAATATTACCTAGGAGTATCGTATATGGTGTAGTCACCAGCGGTAGAGTTAAAATTTGTGTAACTTTGTCCTTTTGTGTATCACCCGTACTCTTGGTGTTGTGTCACATGCCTGACTATCACCCAAGTAACTTCTTGTTCTTCCTATAGATTTTTTTTCTTTTGTTGCTTCTCCCCTGACTGATGTCGCATCATGCTTAGTTATTGGGGATTTTAGTTGTGTCCTACTTCCAATTCCCTTTTCCGTATTCCTTTCACCAGTCAGCCCATTTATTATTGTAGGTGTATTGTTCAGGTACACACTTCCAGACTGCATGTTTATGTATAATTCCCTTTTGTATGGCCAGACTGGTTTCCAAGAATTTTCCTTAGGCCTGCTTCAATGTTTTCCAGCCTGACTGTCAGGGTAGCAATAGACTGGTTAACTGACTCAATATTATAGTAAGACAAGTTTTCCATATCAATAGGAGATATCTTAAGTTTACCCTTTTGAACATGACGAATTTTCAATGTCTATTTTTAATGTGGTTTTTACCCTTTTGCTCCCTGCTGCTTTAATTTTTGGTGGGATCAGATGTGTTCTAATCATGCAAATATCAGGACCCTCTAGTTCTTGTCTTTTGTTTGCATATTTGACTATTAGCCTGTGTATTGCATATTGCACCTGATGTGAAAGTTTTCTACATGCCCATGATAATCTGTACCATGTGATTTCTCTATTGAGATGTTCTAGATAAGGAATTTAGGAACACCTAGATGTAATCATTGAGAAAAAAATGTGTTTGCCCCGTTAGACAATGCCACCATATGTGAAGACATCCATTTAGATAGAATTCTCGTGTAGTTATCTACCCTTAGATGATGGAGGCTCTCACACGGAAACCCAATTGAAAAGATTAGAGACACTGTTTTGCCTACTGTCTTTATATTTGTATTGCTTTTTGAGAATGACAGTATATTCGAGACCAAAATTGTCCCATGGCGTGTGGCCACTCCTTTGAAACTCGCAGACCACCTATTTGCAGTCCCCTTGTTATACAACAAACTGTTTAAAGCATCGCACCTGCTTCATCAGAAGGCGTTCAACATCAGAAAAGAAGTAGGAGCTGGTTTTGCCACAGAACCAGAATTTCAGTGCAAAAGAGCACCTGTCATGTGCTGGTAACCTCTGACAGTGTGCAGTCCCTTGAGCCCCTTGGCCTGAGTTTTTGGCCACACACCCCCCTCTTTTCCTTTGCTCCAATGGAAGTGCAGTGCACCGGCGGGTCCAAGATTGACAAAAGGAACTACATTCTGGTGCCCATGAAAGAGCAGCCTGAGCGTCCTCTGACACCGAATGATGAGTGTTGGATCCTGAGAATGGTTCCGGGTCTGCACAAGATGATCTGTGCCCATGACCAATGAAGAGCATATTATTTGTAGTGTCTGCCGCAGAGGAGAGACACAGGTAGACTGCCTTGAGACATTGAGACTTTCGAGTGAGCTGTGGGTGTTTGCCAGGAGGGCACTCCAACTAAGCAGTACTTTTCTCATGAAAGGCTTGAATAGAGAGGCCCATGCGAAAGAAAACAACAGAAGAAGATTTGATGGACAATAGAAGCCTGCCAGAGAGGCTTTTTGAATGGACTCTGGGCATAGTTGGTTTCACAAGAGGTTTCCGTGTGATTGTATAGACTAGGTGTTAGGAGACTGATTGTTTTACTGGCATTGTTTTAAAGTACTATTCTGTTTAGTAAAAGCAGAATAAAGTCAATTTTCTGTGGAAAGAGTATTTTCACCTCAGAGCATTGATGAGGGTCACCACTGTTTCACCTGAACATAGAAAATGCATAGGAGCCCTAAAGATGTTACTAGATAATTTTAGGATTTGCTTTTTGCTTAGGGTTGTAAACAATTATTATTTCATTTGTAATAGTGGTCACTACTTTCTCCCGTTGCCTATATGTTCTTAATAACGTGTTTTCTAGTGTCTTTTTAAACATGACGTTGTCATTTATGGGTGGGATTGTTTTTCTCTACTCAATTGACTTCTGCACCCGCTTACATATGTCTTTTCCTACTACTGTTTCTTTGCACTCTTTTCACCTTTTAGCTGAACATGAGCAGGTTAAAAGATCAGAATTCGTAAGAAATTCTTTTGTCTGGCTTCTGTATCAACACTAGTTAGTAGTGAACATCACTAATTGTTGGGTGTGTGATCTTATGCCACCCACTACAGATAGAGGTATTCCTTATTTTGTCCTGCCATATGTGGCCTATGTGCTACTACATGTGTAAGGTGTCCCGAGAGAGAGTTGCTAAGTAATAGGATGATGCTACAGCAACATCTTCATGACTTTATGAATATAGACCTGGACTGAGATTAGTATGTGTATAGTTATTGCCTATGTAAGGGCAAAAGGAGGGTCTGTGGTACTGTAAAATTTGGAACCACATTGGAGGCAGGCCCCTACCCTGACGACTTTGGTATCAACAAACCGCAAATGACAAATGCGGTATGTACAAGTGTTTTCGTCATGTTTAACCAATGAATTCACCGTATATATATATAATACTACATATTGAACCCTCGGGTTCCATATTAGAACAGTAGCCATCTTTGTGATTGCCCTCACATAGGCTGTGTGCTAAGGCCATGCCTAGGCCTAAAGGACACGTACACCTTCTGTGACTTCTCTGTGACCTGTGCAAACTGACTCCACTGCCCGAGGTCAGCCCTGTCCGGCCGGTTCCTTTTACTGCGGCCAACTGGGATAAGCATCAGGGCCCGAGGCATCATAAATTCCTTCTTCCCACACTAACCCTGACTAATCTCTTTCACATCTGTCTCTGTTTCCTACTTTATGGCTTGTTTTACGAGCAGGAGGTGCCAGTGTTATTGGGGTCTGCTGATATCTGATGAGGGTTCTGAGCCTTGCTGGGTTAAGAGATTGTGGGCTGAACGAACTGGAATGTGGGATTGTCATCATGACTCTGCCTTTTCTTTGAAGCCAAAATATGTGAATAACCACTTGTAAAACAGGGGCGGTGTTGCCCAAAGCGGAATATTCTGTATAAAAGAGAAGACTGTTTTTTGTTCTGGAGACTGCCTCATTCAGTTGCTAAGGCTTCTGTGCGACGTAGTCTCACTCATTTGAGTTTAATAAAGATGTCTTTTCATATTTCAGCTTCTTTGCCAAGTTCTTTGTTGCATTACTTGCGCCATGAAAATTTGAAGTACCGCAGTATGTCACAGAACTCAATCTCACTCGACATTTCTGTTTTTTGACCGTGAGCCCAGCATCCCGCAACTTTTCCAACACAGCATATAGAGTCTGACAGTGTTCCTTCTCATTCTTCCCATATATCAAGATATCATCTTGGAAAAACATAACGTTAAGTATCTTCCCAAGCACCATCTTCATGACTCTCTGGAAGCAGGCTGCCGCTGACGCCAACCCAAAAGGCATAAGGAGAAACCGAAAAGCTCCCAAAGGTGTCACAAAAGACGTGAGATGTCTGGAATCCTTGTGCAATACCCCTTGGTGGTAGGCTGAGGAGAGATCCAGCACACTGAAAATCTTAGCTCCTCTGAGAATACTAAGAGACTCAGATATGTTGGGCAATGGTTGCCGATCCACCCAAATCCACTCATTCAGTCCTCTCAAGTCCACACACATCCTGACACTCGCACCCCCATCCTTAGGGGCAAGAACAATAGGCGCAAGCCACTCTGAGGCCTCAATTTCCTCAATAATCTCCAAATCAAGCAACCTCCGCAACTCCGCCTCAAGTGGCCCAGTCAACATGTTGGGTACCTTTCGTACCTTGTGCACACAAGGTACAGCATTTTCTTTCAGAACAATACGATGCTCGAATCCTTTCAAGCAACCCAACTCATCTGAAAAGACTTCAGGAAACCTATCATAGCACTCATTACTCACATCCCAGGAATCCACTAACATGACCTGGTCTTTAGGATCTTTCGCACAAGGGTTAAGCATGATGCCCAGGTCTCGCTGATGCCTCCAACCTAACAAATTATCCCCCCTTTCCGCTACATACACTTTTCCCATGGTGTGTCTATCCTTGAATTTAATAATAGCCTCAATATAACCAAGAACATTAATTTTAGCTCCACCATAACTAACAGGGTTGATATCAGGTGCCAACAAGGTCACATTCTCAAGACCTACACACTCATCCCATTGTCTATTCCCAATCATGGTGAACGGCGAACCAGAATCAGCTAGGACAGAAAAATCGTATCCGTCAACCATGATTTTGCATTCCGGCATAATCACTCTATCAGCATCGATTTTCATACTGTCAGCCTTAACACTCAAAAGAACAGTACGCACAACTTCAACATTCTTCTGGGTGAAGCGATTTTTGTCTAAACCTTTGCACACTCTAGCGTAGTGCCCCTTAATCCCACACTTGTTGCACATTGCCTCCTTAGCAAAACAATGCGGATAATTTGAAAAATGTGAAAAACTGCCGCATCTCATGCATTTGGGTTTGAGATTAGACGAACTATTTTTATCACCAGCATTACCCCTTCCTTCAAGAGGATTGTCACGCTCTGCTTTGTTGTGAGTACTTTTAAAAGGTGCACGCCCACGAGTGTCCTTTCCAACGGGCGTCTTGCTACTGGCTGAAGGAGAAATCTTTGCTAGGGTGCTACAGTCTTCTAAACCTTCATCTTCTTCTATAGCATGAACATCATTGGGTTTCTGATCTTTATCCTCTTTGTTCTTTCTAATCTCTTTCACCCATTTGCTGGTGTTCTCCATTCCTTCCACAATAGCCACAACTTCAATCAAAGAGGGATTTTTAGAAAGAAGCTTTTCTTGAACGCGAACACTGTTTGTGCACCTTACTAACTGGTCTCTCAACAATGAATCTGAAAGGTCACCAAACTCACACGTGCGGGCGAGAGTTTTTAGCGCAGCAACGTAACTCCCAACACGTTCCACAGGACCTTGTACTGTAGTAAAAAATGTATGTCTCTCTAACACTACATTGATACGGGGACCAAAGTATTTTTCTAGCATTGTTAGAGACATTTCATATACATCACTAGGAGATCCGTCACCCTCACCTATCGGAATTAAATCCATACTGTCATAAGTATTCCTTCCTTCAACTCCCAGGTTGTGAAGAAGGATGGCTTGTTTCCTAAAAGATGAAAACTTCTCACCCCCAATGGCCACTATATATGAGTCAAATAAATTCTTCCATCTTTTCCATGGTAATATCGGATCTCCTTCTTCTGAGAGAAAAGGTGGTGGTTGTGACATGCTTGAAGCTGAAGCTAGCGCCATCTCACAGCGCTTAATTGAACTTATTTGCTGAAATTATCTTGTTCACTAAAAATCCTTTTCTGACCACATATATAATCACACCCTGAATTATGAAGAATTCCTCTAACAGTCTTGCTCAGACTAGTTGTTAGAATGAGGTTCCAAAAGGCACTTCTTATTACAACACAAAGTTTGACACATAACTCTAAACACATTCACCTTATTAACTTGTGAATCCTTAGGCAGCATCCAATTATGTTACTTCGTTGCGTGTGAATAGTCAATAAAGTTTATTACGTGAAGAAAACAGCACTCGTTCGTATTGTGCTTCGTATTATCGTTGCTATAGTAACAAAAAGGCTGCCGTGACGCGATGCGTATGAGCGTGTGTCAATGCGTTCCAGTGACGATGCACGCGATCATAGAGACTTGCGCAGGGATCATTCCATAGAGACTCTTGAAGTTCCTGTGCGTGCGCTTCAAAGTTCCAGTGCATGCGCAGCGATGATGCAGACGATCTTAGAAGGCTCGTGAGGCCTCGCGAAAACGGTAACGATCAAATTTGAATTGTTTAGTCAAAAGTTTATGAAATTCAAATAGTATTGAAGTAAACTCACTCAGTCTTCGCTTTATACATCGTGACTCATGTTTACAGTCCAAAGTCCGATCCGAGGTCCGAGGTCCGGGTTCGAAAAGTCCAAATAAATCCAAAACAGGGGAATTGGTGCTTTTCTGTGTTGCCTGTCCCCAATCAGGCATAAACAACTCGTCGCCAGTGTAATGAATAGTCTTTCCGCCAGGATGGTAGTAGAAGGATGTTTATTGGCAGAAATGAGTTTAAGTGTACAGCACCAACTATCGCTCTTCCAGCTTCGCTTCCCTTCGGTCCCTGGAATGAGTCCCTCATCATCAGCTGCATCACACCATTCCATGACATCCCTATCATTCTAGATTGTAGATTACAACAGACCACTTTAAGTTTGGTCCCTGATCTTATTTTTGTCTCAGTTGGACCCTGAAAATAAGAGCATCACCTGAACAACTCACTGAACAAGCATTTGCAATGCAATAGGTCTCGCATTTGCGAGAGTTTTAGCTATTGGCATTGTAAATAACAATGCCTTCAATTCATGTGTTAGTTTTTAAAACATAAATAAAAGGCATTGTCATTTGCAATGCCAATAGCTTAAACTCTCGCACATGCGAGACCTATTGCAGTGCAAATGCTTTTTTTTCTATGGGCCATACAAACAGTGTGACATTTACAATGCGGCCCGGCAATAATCACATGCATTTTACGTAACAGTCCTTATTTAAACAGACTTCACTGCTTGCGATTTCATCTTTTTTTCCTAGCGCACTTTGTTTAAATAATTTTAAGGAGCTTCACATGTAGATTATTTTATATTTGTTTGCACTTAAATGCATTAACTGGCACTATTTTGCTCCGAAAATTAATGAATTAATCATTTTATGGTATTAGAAGAAATGGTTTTAATTAACTGTAATAAACATGAAAGATGTGTGAGGGAAGCAAAGGTTGAACGAGGTGGACCTAAGGCCCACCATGTGTGTATTGGAATCTTAAAATAAATAGCTGCACTGTCAAAACCAATACCTAAAAAGCCACAAACCTCACTTGCAGGAAGGGGATAGTGAGAGGCAGTTAGAAATAACAAGAGAGGGGTATCAGACATGGCCGTGCTTGGCCAGTGCACCCACTGCCTTGAACTAGGACCGGAGTGAGCACTGAGGTGACACATGAATGCCTCAGAATAACCACTGCCCACACAGGTAATCATGCTCTATGACCCTTAACTTTTAAACTACGCCCTAACTATGATGGAAGAAAAGTGCCAGGTGCGGCTGGCAGCCCTGAGGACTTGTGCCGTCCATCCTTGGAGGTCAGGACTGCAGTATTGTTCAGTAACAATCCAGGCACTGGGGTCACATGAGGGTTGACTGGGATAGTCCATCCAGGCAGGGAGCGGTTTTCTGCCCTCCTTTAAGTTCGTGTTTTCTCATCTCCAAGGTGCGAAAGAGGAAAGGGAGTCAGAAAGAGTCGTGGAGAGGTGGACCAGGGAGCACTGGGGGAGCAGTAAGAAATGTGGGCAGTGCGAAGGTAGAGGAGGCAAGCAAGAAGAGCTGTGAGTGTGTAGAGAGGGATGAGGGGAGAGTGGAAGCAGGGAAAGCTGTGGAGGGAGGGGCGAGAGGAGAGTGGAAGCAGGGAGAGCTGTGGAGAAAGGGACGAGGGGAGAGCGGAAGCAGGGAAAGCTGTGGAGAGAGGGGGAGAGGAGAGTGGAAGCAGGCAGAGCTGTGGAGAAGGGCGAGAGGAGAGTGGAAGCAGGGAGAGCTGTGGAGAGAGGGGCAAGAGGAAAGTGGAAGCAGGGAGAGCTGTGGAGAGAGGAACAAAGGAGGAGATGCAAGCAGGAACACCTGCAGAGTGGGACCATAGCAGCGAGGGAGAGCTGAGAAGGCGGAGAAGAGTGGGATGATAAAGGTCAGGGACAGCAGGAAGTGCTGTGGACAGAAGGACTATCCTCCGAACCACCGGAATTGTGCAATTATGCGGTTTTGGCATTTCCCTCATAATTATGGATGTGCCGCATTTGCACCAAAATCCATCATCTACAGCATAATCAGCAGATTTTGATTAAAAAATAGTTTTTAGCTCAAGTGGATGGAAAGTTGCTAAAAATGTAGTGACCGGTGTTGGGCAGTGGAAGTCCTTTTGCAAAGGCTGACCGCCAGCATTCTATTGCTTAGTGCTGTATTTGGGTACTATACTGACAATAATGAGGTGAAACATCATGTGTAAAACTGACAAACTCATGAAGTGATACCATCCCCCAAACGTGCCACATTACGCAGCATAATTTGCCTTCTGTTGCAGGATGATTAATCAACCGTGCAGCTTAATTCAAACCTCCCATGCCTCATAATTCCAGTGGCCCTAACAACATTGGGCATGGGAGAGAAAGAAGAGCTGTGGAGAGTGGAATGGGGAGAGCAGGAAGAGT
The DNA here is from genome assembly GCF_964204655.1 of Triturus cristatus. Classification (NCBI taxonomy): domain Eukaryota; kingdom Metazoa; phylum Chordata; class Amphibia; order Caudata; family Salamandridae; genus Triturus; species Triturus cristatus. Next base: position 780,864,298 of record NC_140582.1, read on the forward strand.
TGTGAAGAAAGGCTGCAGAGAGGAGGAAGCAGGGCTTTTAGAGTAGAGACTGAGTCCGCAGAAAAGCAAAGAATTAATATAATTAGTGGTTTGGTGAACTAACTGTCGGGTTCTGAGAAGACCGTATTCTCGCTCCCCTTTTTAGCTGGAGTCTGTTTCCGTGGAAACCTCCACTTGTCCCTAAATGTGCACAGACACCGCGCGCAGTGGTGGTGGTGGGCGCGAGGAGGGAGGGGGCGCCTGCGATGACCGTCTCCCTGAGGCGCCAGCACCTCTTTGACTCAACGAGGGTTGGATGCTGGGGGAGAACTAATAGGAGGTCCGTGTGGGCGGAGCATGCTAGAGTTTTACTGTGCCTGACTGCCCTTGTTTATCAACACTGCGAGTGCTCGGAAATGGTTATACGTCACCATTTAGAGCTATATTTAAGTTAAAAGCGCCATTATATTTAGTGTGAAAGAAGCAAAGTGTTGCACTTAAGTTTATACACTTTCAAGTCTATTTGCGAAGTTGCAGTTTAAACGTTTATACTTACTGCGCCGTGAAATAAGAAGACAGCGACAGTCAGTGCTGGAATGTATGAATTATGTAATCACAGCCCTTGTCCCTATCCGGGCTGCGGTTTTCTTGTCGCCATGCGGAAGAGACGCCATGGGTGGGCGAGCCGAAAAGGAGACAGGGAGGGAACAAACAAGCCTCACTTGCAATAAAAAGCGAATGTTCAGCATAAATTGTGACGCGCGCCCATCAAAAGCATGGGTGGAGCTTCCACCCCATTTCTGAAAGCAACCCGACGACAATAGATCTCGCAGAGCGATCAGCGCATGCGCTGCGACGCTAGGAGAGACCTAAAAAGCTAAGTGACTCTGATCAGAGGGGCAGCCACGCTGTGCTGTGTCATTTATCGCCTGACAAGATTCATGAGTCCATGTGCGAGGGATGTAAACAGAACCCAGGGCTGCATTCCTAAGATTTTCTCATGAAGAGAAAAGCTTTTTAAAGATAATAACACTATACCATGTTGTAATTGAGAGATTATGTGATTAAGCATTAATAACATTTCTTTGCATCCAGGCAGGCTTCCAGAGAGGCGTGAACATAGGCTGCAAAACAGCATGTGTGCCAGTGTTTATAATGACTTAAAGGAAGCAGAACATGCGGCATGAAAATGTCCTGTTTACAGGAAGCACAATGCAAGATGCAGCATTTATGAAAAATAATCCTGGGCAAAAAACACAGCAGCTCTCAGAAATTACTCAGAATTGCACTTTTAGCAATTACCCAGGCATTTGTAGCTCTAGTGCACTGGCAGAGTGGACTTCGCATACCATGGCATTAGCCATGACCTGGAAAAGAAAAGTAGAAAAAAAATAGACACCAAGGGGCAGATTTATAATGGACTTGCGCCACTTTTACGCCGCGGTTGCGTCACTTTTGTGACGCACCGGCAGCGTAAACCCTGCGCCATATTGCGCCCCATTTACAACGTGACGCATCTAGGGAGATTGCTTGCGCCACATGTGGGCGTACCTGCACAGGGGGGGGGGGGGGGCGTTCCGGCGCAGGAACGCCTCCGAAAAGTGGCTGAGTGAAATCTACAAGAAAACCCTGCGCCTTCTTGAAGCAGGCGTAAGGATTGATGCAGCATTGTAACAATAGGGCACCCCCGAGCCTTGCTGGAGCTGCGTCACGCTTGCGATGCAACTCCAGCAATGCGCCAACCTTCCGCCATCAGATGCGTCACGTATCTGCTTGTCCTTGCGCCACGATGCACCGCATTGTAAATGCGGCACATCTGCGGTGGCGCAAGGGCAAACTTGCGTGACGCATCTTCCCTGGCGCATCCATGCTGATTTGCAGGGATGCGCCAGGGAACATAAATCTGCCCCCATGTACTTGAAAGGATGTACTCAGAGTTCCAAGGTGTTTCAGAAGTGTATAGTAATTGCAAATGACTGGGCGCGTGCATCATGGGCTGTTCTATTCAACAACAGTTCTTTGCACTAAAAGAATATTTAGGTTCCTTGAGGTCAGAACTCTCTTGAAACACATCAAAGATGCAATACATCAGCTAATAAAGTTCGACGTTTAGTGCACTGGGGTTTTAGTTTACATTTCTACATTCACAGGGCACATCACAGAAATACCAAAAGAAGAAAGTTTATATTTCTATCTTTTTTCCCTTATTTATGAAGGACTGTGGAGTAAGTTTTAGAAATCTTTGACTGTCGCTGATTTCCACCAGTACACCAAGTAACACTACTATGCATGAATGTAACACCTGTCCTCGTGCCATCAGAGACCCTAAATTGAGCTACAAGCAGTGAGTAAGGGACGGCGCATTGTTAGGTGGGAAATTAAAGGTTACTTATTTAACCTAACCATATTAATTGCAAATTCTTGCCTTCTCTTTTTCACAGGATTTCTAGGCACATACTGGTATTCCAATATTTCTTGAGCCACTTCTTCAGCAGGTTCCCTTTCCCTACAGGTGTTAATGGGTGCTAGAGATCTTTTAATAGCATAAAATGCATAGACATAAGGAGCACAGTTCGTAATATACATTTAACTATTTACTTGGCAACTCTTTCATAACTTAAGGCCAGACAGAGCTAGGCAGTACAGCGGCTATACCCCCTTCCCCCTAGTCTTGCATTCTGGAAGAGAGAGGATAGCTATTACTGACGTGACTAGGATGCAGACTGTGTGGTGTAGCCATTGAGTCTAAAGACAATGGGGGTGCTGTCCATGTCACTTTTTTTTAAATGTAATATTTTTATTAATTCTAAACTTGTCGCATTCAGAATTACATTTCTACATAGTTGGTTACAGTTAACACAATTATATATCAACATTTAACGTGCACAGTGTTTTAGTCCATCATTACACGCCCTCGGTCTCCCCTTTTTGACATTTCCATTACTGCCGTTGGTGAGATACATAATTCTCCTCTATATGCATTCCACCCACCCCATTTTTTGTCTCACTTTTTAGGACAGACCTTGGATCTATAGACATCTTTTTCAGCGATCATACATTTGTCCATTTCTACCAGCCAGCCAATTGTCAATGGTCGATCTGTTGCCCCCCATTTAATAGCATTTGCCCTTTTCACCAATGTGTAGCCTAGGGTGGCCAATTGCTGCTCTACCTCTGTTAGGTCAGTGGCCTCCCAAATATTTGGAATCCCCAAAAGTGGTGTTAAAGCGATTTGTTTTCCTAGTGCATCTTGCAGTTTCTCTGTGGCCCTCTCCCACAGGGGTCGTATCTGGGGGCAGTCCCATAGAATATGATAAAATGTTGCCTCTTGGTTACATCCTCGCAGGCATAATGCATCCTGCCTTGTTCCTATTTTAGCTAGCATTACCCCATTGAGGTATGTTCTGTGTAAAGTTTTTAATTGAATCATTCGGAAACAATGATTTATGGCTGCCTCTCTTGGGGACATCAACACGGCCTGCCAATCTTCATCGTCGATCTGTCCCAAATCTGCCTGCCAGTGATTTCTGAGAGTGTGGTAAATTGTTGCATAATTTACGATATGTGAGTGAAATGGCTTTATCTGGGATAGGCTCCGATAACAGCCGGTCTTCCAAGGGAGAGCAATCCGGCACTTGTGTCAAGTCTGGAAGTGCTGTTTGAAGTGCATGGCGAATCTGTAGATATCTAAATATCTCACTGTGTGCTAGTTCGTGTTTTGCTTGTAATTCTTTAAATGTGAGAATCTTTCCATTATGTATGAGATCTCTTATGGTGGACAGTTCGATGGTGTCCCATTTGTCAAAACCCATATGGTGACAAAGCAGCCCTAGCTGTTGAGAGGACCATAGGGGTGTAGCTTTCGTCAATACCCCTGCCCAGCCCAGGTGCCTATTTGCCTGATGCCAGATGGTTACCGTTTGAGCCATAGAGCCCAGACACCTCCCTTTACGGACCTTGGTGTATATGGCCCCAAGATACCCCTCTCGTCCCATCTGATATCTTACTAATCTATATGCTGGGTTCATCGGAGTGCCGTACATCCATTGATTAATGGACCACCAACTGTGACGCCCAATAATAGAGCCATATATCTGGCAGAGCTTTAACCCCGTCGTACCAGCCCTTCGCCGATTTCCCTAAAGCTATTAGCGGTGTACCTCCATCCCACAGTAGTGTGCGGACCTCCCCCTCAACGCTATTAAAATATGAGTCGGGATCCGGTACGGACAATTCTGAAGCAGATAAAGGAATCACGGCAGAGCCAGCATTTTAAATAGGGCCACTCGACCTAGTAATGACAATGGCAGCGACCTCCAAAGTTTGACATCTTCAAAAAGTCTTTTTAAATGGACTGCTAGGTTCTTGTCATAGAAAATTTGGGGGTCGGGTGTAATGAAGATCACCAAATACCGGAATCCTTCACAGGTCACTTCGATTTCACATCCCCGGGGTAGTCTAGGTGTGGGGCCATGCAGAACAAACAGCACTGATTTAGTCCAACTAATAGCAAATCCCGAATATTTGCAGAAATTTGTGATATATTTAGTAGTCTGTGTATTGAGGCATATGGGGATGCTAAGTAGATCAGGATGTCATCTGCATACAATGAGATCCTGTCCTCATTGTCTTACTCCCATTTTAGCCCCGAAGAGCCATGTCTCGTCTCACTCAGGATGCCAGTGGTTCTAGTACTAAGGCCAAAAGAAGGGGGGACAGGGGGCAACCCTGTCTGGTTCCTCTGTTCAGCTTAAACATCCGGTATGTGCGGTTATTCACCCTCACCTGACCTCGCAACTCAGTATAAAGCAACTTGATCCATGTTTTAAACCGCAGGCCAAAAGGGATAGGGCCATTCTATAGAATCGAATGCCATAGAGGCATCCAACGATAGTATTACCGTGTCCTCTACTATATATTGCTGACGTGCCAAAACATTGAGTACTCGTCGAATATTCAGTGTCATGTTCCGTCCCGAAACAAAGCCTGACTGATCTGCGTGAACTAATGATGGGAGAACGGTACTCAGACGGGACGCTAGCAGTTTCGCTAGAATTTTAGCCTCCGCATTAATCAAGGAGATCGGTCTATAAGAGCTACAACTATTCGCCGGTTTCCCCGGCTTTTGGATCACCACTATGGCCGCCAGTCTTTGATCTTCGGGTAGAATTCCTTTCTACAAGCTTTCTGTATACATATGTGTAAGATGGGGAGCTACCCGTAGGGCCATTGATCTGAGGAATTCAATTGGAATCCCGTTGGGCCCCATTACCTTCCCTGATTGGATGCTGAATATGGCTTTACAAATTTCATCATCTGTTATGTCTGCAACCAGCTCGGTTCTGTCTGTATCTGACAATGAGGGCACATTTATGTCTGCCAACAGCTGACGTGAGTCTTCAGATGTATAGTGGAGGAGGTCTCCAAATAGTCTGCAAATGCCTCTGCTACCTCTTGGGGATCGGAGATCCATGTATTCCCATTAATGGATAGTTCAGGTACCTATCAATCCCCTTGCGTACTTCTCTCCAGTGAGGCAAGCATTTTCCCTGCTCTGTCTCCCAATTCATAAACCCTATGACGTGTGTGAAGTAGTATCGCCCGGGTTTTTTCCCTCACCATAGTTTTATATTCGAGTTGCTTAATGGTTAAGCGGTGTGTGGTGGCCTCGCTAGGTGAGGAGTTATTCTGTGTCTCTAGCTGCAAGAGCTCACTCTCTAGTTGCACTAATTGCTGATTATGTTGTCGGACATAGCCTGTCTTTAATGCCAGAGCATGCCCCTTCAGTACCACCTTATAAGCTTCCCAAATGGTCTGCTCTGAGTCTACTGAGCCTAGATTTTCGGTAAAATAGCAGTCTGTCTGCTTAGTGAGATCTTCCTTTATGCCCGGAACCGTTAGGAGCCATGGATTAATAATGATGGAGCTGCGCTGTCTTTTTTGGTTGAAGGTGAGTTCGAGCCACACTGAGGAATGATCCAAGATACCCCTTGGGAACCCGTGAGGGTTTTTGAAAATGGCCAAGGTCTACCAAGTGCGTAAGGAAATAATCGATGCGGGACATACTTTTAAGCGCGTGAGAGTAGTGGATGTAATACGTCATGTTGGGTTGCTAATGCCATATTTCCTTCAGTCCCATGGCTAGAGTAAATTCCTCCATTTGAGTGCATGTCGTGTTGGGGTCGTTGAGGATACCTATCTCGTTGTAATGTTAAAGTAACCTCCCAGTATTAATGTACCTTTGGGGAGATCTATCAGGATTTTGCCTAAATCACTAAGTGCCTCCTTTCCCAGTGCTGGCGGGAGATACACTGAAACCACATTTATTGGTTTCCTCTCCCAGCTGGCCTCCACCACTGCGAATCTTCCTTGCGGGTCGGCCCATGTATGTGTGGGCGTGAGAGCTAGGTTCTTCTGCACTAGGATACCCGTGCCTCTGGAGCCTGATGTAAACACTGCGTGAATCAAAAGTTTGTATCCCCACCTATTGAGGGCCTTGCAAGTATTACCCATCAGGTGTGTTTCCTGTAGCACTACTAAATCTGGTGCTTGTCTCTCGAGGTATTGCAACACTATTCCCAGCTTTATTTTGTCCCCCAATCCGTTTACATGCCACGTCAAAATGGACAATTTTGTTTCTATTATGCTACCCATGATAAATTCTCATTAGGGACTGGCAAAAATCCTGCAGAAGTCACTGGAGTGTTGACTGAATCCCCCAGTAAGCTAGCAAACATCTGTATAAACTTGGATTGAACATACATTCCGGAATTTTCCTTGAATTCCATCTGTCTATACCATGTCCTCTTAGGGAGGACATTCCTTTCCAAATACGATTTATAACACTGTGCATTGTAACATTCAACGTTAAAACTAACAAAAAGAACCCCCCACCGTCCCTCCCGCTCTACCCCCCTCCCTGCCCCCAGCCAGTGGATTTCCAACTACCCATACCCCAACAAGGCAGAGTGCTTGTCGCCCCCTTCCCTCCCCTGGCATGGGCGAGGTGCTTGGTTTACAACCCTCCTTCCCCGGCGTGAATTGAAGATATACGCATATTACACATTATGTCATTATAACATGTCCCAGTCCCTTCCTATGCTTTCACTTCTAAAGCAGCTCGTTATTGGCTGTCTCGCCTAGATCGGTACTAGTGGAGCATACCTTGTCAGCCATGGGTTTGTGGAGAATACCGAAATACCTTTGCCAGGTATCTTACCCTATACCCAGGGGTATTATTTGTCTCTCTTTCCACACACCCCGGATTTCAACATCCTGAGTCTTTAGCCCTTCGAAGTCAAGTTCGGCTCTTCCTGGGCTGGATCGTCTCATGGTTTGTCAGCATTGTTCAGTCTACTGTTACGGGTTCTGTCGTTTCGGCTTCCATTCGGTTTCCCCACTCTTTGCCAATCTAACCATTCCCATGTCTCTTCTGGGGATAAAAAAAATTTTTTTTACCTTTGGATTCAACCCGGAGCCTCGCCAGGAGTGGCATGGAGTATTTTACTTATTTGTCCCGCAATGCCTTTTTTACTGTTGCGAAATTGCGTCTTTGACACCCGTGCTATAATTGGTCTTGGTGGGGCTCCCGGTTTTGATTTACCTCCGGGGACTTGGTGAGCGCGTTCAATGGAAAAGTAACTGGATAAACGCTTTGGCTGGAGTTTTGTCAATACTAAGTCCTCGACGAAGAGGTCCGCTGCCAGCCCCTCCTCCCGTTCTGGAACTCCCAGGATACGTATGTTATTCCTGCGTGCTCTTCCTTCGTAAGCATCGAGTAACCCCTCCATTTTCATCTGCTGGTCACGTAGTTGGGTCAATTGCTGCTTAAGGAGAGCCGTATCTGAGGTTAGTGTTTCAGTAGCCTCTTCCACTTCTTTCACTCTGGAGTCCATTTTCCAGAAGTCGGCCCTTATGAGGGAAACCTCAATATTAACTGAGTCAATGCGAGTTTCTAGTGAGGTCCGCACTCCGGCAATGACATCTTGGAGGGTTAAATCTTGTTGGGGAGCCTGAGGTTGAGGATTTCTTGTTCCCCCTGTGGAGGTGGTATTATCCTCCTCACCTGTCTTGTCCCAGGCAAATTTGGCTAACTTGCTTTGAACATGTGTCTTGGTTCTCTTTCCGCTTGCTATTGTCGCTCAGTGTCGAGTATTGTTCTCCCAAATACTCAGGGCCCCGCACCAGTATGCGCCGCCGCCTGTGCAGCGGGGGATTCCCGCCTCTGCCAGCCTGTCAGGTTTCCTACATCTCACTTTTAAAGTTTAAGAAATAACATTGACAGTCCTTATTGTACACCTGTTTGTCAGCAGTTCACTGATAAAATTGATTTTATCCAAATAATTTGAGAGGACCCAGCTGCAAACATAACAGTTCTTTGAAGTGCAATAGCCAGGCACATGTAACGCTCTGCTGTGCATTGGGACGCATAGACAGGTGCATTAGTCAAGCATCAAGGCTTTTATGTCAAGCTAGGAGAAGGGACAAATGGTGAGTAAATAGCGGGGAGTATATTCACTGACGATGATATTTTATTGATAGCTGTGAAAAATGATAGGAATGACAGGGTTGACAGGGATGAGGTCCAGCCATCAACACCACTGATGCCTATAGACATCCAAGAGAAGCAACACTCAAGTAGGAATGATTTCCAGGGAAAACGAGGATCAGCATTAACGACGTGGAGAGAGACACAATGACCCTAATTGTAGACGACCCAGCCCAGTGTTCTAAGATGAAGGTACCAGACACGCCCCAGAAGGATATAATTTTCCAACTAAGGCAGGCTGTAAAAAGATCAATTTCTCAATTTTAATATGGCTGCACCCACCAATTTCCCGGGGAATTACCTCGTCTGCAAAACTTTGCAACATTATATTTTTTCAATAAATGGGATTTACTTACAGTACCTGAGAACAGGTTAGAATTGGCTAATAGAGCACTAACTGTAGCAGTGAGCATCGAGGTAGGACCACAGGAAGAGAGATTATTTTAGTGCCAGGATCAGAACCACACGTGTCTATAGCTGAAGGACCAGGTTTGTAACCTAAAGATTTGGGAACCATGCTCAAACGCCTTCAGGACTTACCAAGAACTAAATATTTTATGTTGGGAATTGTGTCTGTGTTGAGAGATGGTGAAGGATGGTGTTAGACTTTGTGCATGCTCAGAAATTACTGGACAGCAGTTTTGATAAGATTGAAGGGTGACACTTAAGGATAATGCCAAGTTAGTTTATGTACGTCAGTTCAGACTGTCACCTCAGGAAGAGGAAGGAATAAAACCTGCAGTTGAGTCTCTCTTACTACAGGGTACAATTAAAAAGACCACTAGTCCCTGTAATGTTACTATTATTCCACTGCCCAAAGGCAATACAGGACATACAAGATTTAAGCCAGGTAAACAAACATTGTGGTTTCCTTAGCGTCTGTTGTGCCTGACACCAATACTATATTATCGTCTACACCTGTAGAGGCAGAGTATTTTTCTCTCTTCAGCATTTTCTGCATTAGAGTCCATCCAGAGAGTGAGGTCCTCTTTGTCTTCACCCTAAAAAATACCCAGTCCATACGACTCACTCAAGGCTTCACTGAGAGTACCAAAGTCTATGAGCAGGTAGTAAAGAGAGACCTGGACAGCCCACACCTGTAAGGTAGTAGCATTGTCTTACATTATGCTGAGGACCTCCTTGTGGCATCTCCATCACTCGAGGCTAGTGAAAAAGACATTGTAGCTCTGCTGAACAACCTCCAGGAGAGAGGACACAAGGCTTCATTATCAACATTTCAGTACCGCCAAAAAGAGGTGACTTACCTGAGTTATGTGATATCCAAAGGTACACGTCGTATATCACCTGACAAAATAAACTGGTTCCGTGCATGCAGCCCCTGTTCACTAAGTAGGGAATGATGTCCTTCCTGGGGATTATGAACTACTGCCACCAGTATATAACTAAGTACAAATGCTATGATGCCATCTTGAGACAATGTACTGCTATGATGCCATCTTGAGAAAATATACGCTGAAAGATGCACCCAACAACATTGTATGAACTAATGAACTAGCAGGCTGTTTCAAGGAACTGAAAGAGACATTGTGTACTGCCCCAGCATTGGGGCTGCCTGACTACAAACTACCCTTCCATCTCTATGTGTCACAGTAAAATTGCTTTTCAAAAGGTGTGCTGACACAGCTGTTAGAAGGCCTGTGGCATACCACTATGTGTCTTTTCCTTCAGCAGTGACTGGGCGTCAGCAGTTGTGATGGTAGAGAGGATGGCTCCCATTGTGTTGGACTACCCTTGTACTGTTTATGTGCCACATTCGGTACACTTGTTATCATCTGCTGCAACACAACATTTTTCAACTACCAGGCGCTCAGGTTATGAGGGCACCTCGTTGTCTAACACAAATATTACCATTAAGAGCTGCACCCCTGTTAATTTGGCAACATTATTACCTGTAATAGGTCATTCTGATGAGACCCCTAAGTATATGTGTGTTGAGACTGTAGACATTTGCACCACGCCAAGACCAGATTTATAAGGGACACCATTAGAAAAGGTAGGCTATGCGTAGTACAATGATGGTTCCTCCAGCAGACTAACAGAGACTGATTACAGAGCAAGGTATGCTATTATAACAGTTAACACCACAATTGAAAGTGCAGCTCTATCACCTGGCACATCTGCCCAGCAAACTGAGCTGTATGATGTAACAAGAGCATGCAACCCAGCTGAGGGGAAAACTGTTAACATTAACACTGACTCACGTTATTCCATTGGAGTTGTCCATGATTTTGGTCAGCTGTGGCAATAGCAGCAGGGTGTCCCATTCAAAATGATCCTTTAGTAAAGAACTTGTTAAAAGCAATACTACTACTCCACATGATAACGGTAATAAAATGAGAAGCCCATACAGGAGCTAATACTAAGATCACCAGAGATAACGCCATGGTGGCTCAGCAGCAAGAGAGAGCATGTTACAGTCAGTACCAATAGTGTCTTCAATGGCCAAAACCATACAAAACAAAATTAGTTCATTCTGAGACAATTGTTGCTAGCTGTTGTGAAGGAAGTACAATGGTCTGCAACACAAGAGGAGGAGAGAGTATGGATCAATGCTTGATGAAGTATTGTGGGTACACAGGGATGGCAGGCCTGTGGCCCCATGCAGTATGTTCCTTCCCCTTACAAGGCTTGCACATGGACCCACACATGTGGTGCAAGGGGGGATAAATGTGCTAATTAGATAGGAGTGGTTTGCGCCAGGGGTATAACAGCTTTCACTGTATAATTCTGCTCCCAATGTCTTGTTTGTGCCCAACATTCTAAAGGCTGGTCCCCTTCTACACACGATCACTTGCCTGTACCATAGGGTCCCTTCACCAACTTGCAAACTTGCAGATAGATGTTGCTGCCCAGTGAATGGATTGAAATATTTGCTGGTGTGTGTGGATAAGTTTTCAAAATGGATGGATGCATTTCCAACAAGGAAGACTTATGCAGCAATGGTTGCGCAACGCTTGATGAAAGACATCATACACAGGTTTGTAGTCCCCCAGGGCATAAATAGCGACAGACTTTGTGGCTGTAGTTGTGCAAAAAGTGTGTCAGTGTTTGGGAACAGAGTGGAAATTGCATGTCCCATATCACGCTCCAAAAGTCAGGCCAGGTGGGGAGGATGAACTCCACTATAAAAAAAACAGATTAGTAAAGACAACTGATGCAACATGCCAGAAATGGCCTATTGCTATACTTTAAATGCTGCACACCATAAGGGCGAAAGCAAAAGGAACAGATGATGGACGGAATGCTGAACAATGCAGACATTCACCCCCAGTCACAAAGATCTGTGTTTAATCCATCGTTCTTTTGCTCACCACGCCACCCTAGTTTCGACCCAGCCATGTGCAAATTAGTCTTAACCGTGTTCCTTATAGGAACTGTCCAGCCCGAACTGCCAAGCCAGGTCCTCCCTGGACAAGAAACAAGCATCCTGGGACCAGTTTTGGGGCATCACCCCTCATCAGCCAGGCTAGCTTGAATACAGTGGCACAGTGAACACAGGACCCAAGTCTGGGCATACCCTTCCCACTTAGGGTGACAAAAGGAAAAGGAACAGATGATGAATGGAATGCTAAACAATGCAAACATTAACCCCCAGTCACAAAGATCTGAGTTTAGTCCATCATTCTTGTGCTGACCACGCAACCCCAGTTTGGGCCCAGCCATATGCAAATCAGTCTTGACCCTGTTCCTTATAGGAACTGAAACAAACAGAAAAGAACAGTTCCTCCTCAAGGCTAGGGTAGTTAGAGTCGCTACCTGCCTGCTGTAATATGGTCACAGGAGGGAAATCTAAATTTCAGATCTTGTTGCCCTCACACACCTGGTAGGGTGTCATGCTTCATCATCGGGCGCTCCTCGTCGGACCGGCGCTGCAATGTCCGACGGGCCTGGTGGCATCTTTGGCGGAGATCTTCTGATCTGAGAACGCCGTATTGTGATGAATGTGAGTGCCAGTATGGCAGTCAGTGATTTCTGATTGATGTGGGGACTAGAAAAATTAAAATAGGCCCTGGCCCCTGAATAATTTTAATTGGTTTCATGTGGGGCTGGGACTAGATAAAACCAGGGAGGCTACTATGGAGATTCTAGGTATCAGGGTAGCCTTTAGTTGACAAAGGTCAACATGTTTCATGTCTTCTTTGCTCTAAGTCGAGCGACACTTCGTCAGGACCGTGGATAGAACTACAAAAGAATATACCTCAGATATGGTAGACGGGTAAAAAGATCTATCAAAATAAGTAAAGTATCCCTAATTCAGGGTCTTTGAATAATGACTCTGCCTAAGTAGATGGAGACACAAAAGAGAGGACAAACACCAAACGTACCATTAACAGCTCATTGAAGGAAACAATATCCACGAGTAAAGTACAACATCAGGGTCAGAAAGGCCCCTCACAGGGCTAAAAATGGTCCCTAATCTCACTGATCAACTAGTATGTATAGAGAGATGGGTAAAAATATTAAAGAACTAATACAGACAAAACCAGACCAGGAAACTCTTGATGGAACACAAAAATGCAAACATATATATCAAATGAGACCCTATGAGCATGTATATCAATCACCAGAGGTGATCCATAAGTGCTTACCTCAGAATGGAGGGGTAGAAGGTTCCATAGGTAAAGGAGTAGCGACCGGACCAATAGAACGGTCCCACTAGAATGAGGCAGTAAGAAAAAAAGGGGGAAAGTAACAAGAAAGCAAAATTGCAACAAGTGACACTTCCATGGTAATGGAATGCTCTGGATGTGGTGAAAACCCTGAAAACCCTGGAAAAGACCCTGAATTAGGGATACTTTACTTATTGTGATAGATCTTTTTCCCCGTCTACCATATCTGAGGTATATTCTTTTGTAGTTCTATCCACGGTCCTGATGAAGTGTCGCTCGACTTAGAGCAAAGAAGACACGAAACATGTTGACCTTTGTCAACTAAAGGCTACCCTGATATCTAGAATCTCCATAGTAGCCTCCCTGGTTTTATCTAGTCCCAGCCCCACACAAAACCAATTAAAATTATTCAGGGGTCAGGGCCTATTTTAATTTTTCTAGTCCCCACATCAATCAGAAATCACTGACTGCCATACTTGCACTCACATTCATCACAATACGGCGTTCTCAGATCAGAAGATCTCCGCCAAAGATGCCACCAGGCCCGTCGGACATTGCAGCGCCGGTCCGACGAGGAGCGCCCGATGATGAAGCATGACACCCTACCAGGTGTGTGAGGGCAACAAGATCTGAAACTTAGATTTCCCTCCTGTGACCATATTACAGCAGGCAGGTAGCGACTCTAACTACCCTAGCCTTGAGGAGGAACTGTTCTTTTCTGTTTGTTTATGTACCTATCAGGGAGCATTAGAACAGGACCTCGTAAAACAACCAGCTCTCATGTCCCCCTCTTGATTATACCTTATAGGAACCGTCCAGCCCGAACTGCCAAGTCAGGTCCTCCCTGGACAAGAAATAAGCATCCTGGGACCAGTTTCGGGGCATCACCCCTCATCAGCCAGGCTAGCTTGAATCCAGTGGCACAGTGAGCACGGGACCCACGTCTGGGCATACCCTTCCCACTTAGGGTGACAAAAGCAAAAGGAAAAGATGATGGACAGAATGCTGAACAATGCAAACAATTACCCCAGTCACAAAGATCTGGGTTTAATCCATCGTTCTTTTGCTCACCACACCACCCCAGTTTGGACCCGGTCATATGTAAATCAGTCCTGACCCTGTTTCTTATGGGAACAGTCTAGCCCGAACTGCCAAGCCAGGTCCTCCCTGGACAAGAAACAAGCATCCTGAGAGCGGTTTCATGGCATCACCCCTCATCAGCTAGGCTAGCTTAAATCCAGTGGTGCAATGAGCACAGGACCTGCGTCTGGGCATATCCTTCCCACCTAGGGCGACAAAAGCAAAAGGAACAGATGATGGACGGAATGCTGAACAATGCAAACATTCACCCCCAGTCACAAAGATCGACATAAGGGCGACACCATCTAGAACAACTCTTTTGTTCCCCCATGAGGTACTGATGGGGCTGCCTATGTCAGTGGGAGTGAGGTTGCCTCTCAAATTGTCTCAAGCAGCACTAAAATTTCTGACTACGCTGTACAATTTTCAGCAGTCTTGAGACATCATCATATCTAGGTGAAGGAAGCTTTGCCCCATCGGCCCTCAGAGTTCAGACACCCTTTTAAAGCTTGAGACATGGTGAAAAAAATAAAAGATGTTTCTCTCATTTCTAGGTGGACTGGGCAGCACCTCATGCTCCTGGTAAAGCGGACATTGGTCAAAGGACGTCCTGAGTGGATTAATGGGACAAGATACAGAGCTGCGCCACCAACGCCTGAGACGGAGGTCCCAGAATTTGATGACCATCTGTCACCAGAGGAGCTGCTCAACACACCAGAAAATGAAACGACAGACGAGACAGTTCCCAAGAGCCACGCTGAGGGCCCAGGATCAACTGTCACTGGGACGGTGACACAAACTGATGCTGTTGAGTGAACCACACAACAAAGTCTCAAAGAAAGGTGATGGTTTGCACCTGCAGAAAAATAGACTGAAGAGGACACTGCAGGGCAGGTCCATGAAACGGCTCCTGAACAAAATGACTGCAGACCAGAAATGGAAGCAGATGACAGCACACTGCATACCTTTGCATTACTGACACTTAGAGAACGTTCCCCTGAACTGAATGACTGAAAGACACTACATCAATATGCATTGCATAGTGAAAAAACTATTTTTCTAGTCCCTTAATTATGTGTGTTCTGCCTGTATTATGACCACAGTCGATATCATAATACAATAGGAAGTAGAGAAAGCACATAAAGAAACATTTGAATTAATGGCTATTGAACTATAGCATATAAATACATTGCATACTAGAGTATCATTTTGTCCATGGTTGAATAATGATTATCTAATTGGTGTGTATCTATGTGATAATATCCATTTCTTTTAAGCACTGTGTAATGACATCCAAAGCTGTGAATATCCTAAAGTGTGGATTGTTAGATATATATCCATATGGAATCACGACAAAGTTCCAGTTCTCGCCGCACAATCTCAAACCCACTGAGCTTTCCCACTTCTCCCTGTAACAAGCTGCTTGGACTGCAGCTCAGGTTCTCCAAGGTACACCAGCCCCTGCTTCACAGATCGTATTCCAGCCCTGAACCAAGGCTTCTAATTTGACCTTGCCTGGACAAGTTTCAACAGCTATTCAGAGCCCACTTAGAGGTCACTTTGCTTTTCCTGACTTCCATGTTAGTTTTGCTCATCAGGTACCACATTTCTGTATATTTGGCACTGTGGCTATGTTGCATTTCTGTGGTTGCCCTTGTTTGGCACTGTGACCTTTTGGTTGTGATTAGGTTGCTTTTCAGTTCTGTGTATATGGCCCAAAAACGAACCACTCAGAGAAAAAGAAGCCTGTCTGTATTGCACACATGGTTTTCGTGTCTGTTCTTCTTCCTTGCTGGCCAGCAAGCATTGGTACCTACAGATACATTTCATCTGTTCCGGAGCAACTGCTGTGCCTGGTGCCAACTTTTGTTGCTCTTGGAAAGGTTGCAAAAGTTTTCCATGACAGTAGAGCCCCATCCAGATACAGCTTGCAGCCTTGCCCCACTACAGGAATCCCAACTCCAAAAAAAAGTTCTTAAATCCAAATGGAGAGACCTTCAGTAGGCAAAGGCCCAAATAATATCTGGTGGGCAAAGGACCTTTTTTTGTGAAAATGTGAATGTTCTCCTGCTTGGAGCTTTACCAACAAAATGTAACAACTTCATCGGTACCTCGTCCAACAGCTATCCTTCCTCGTGGAGCCCGTATCGGCCACAGCCGGCTGCCTTGCCCGCTAAGGACTTTTAGTCCCATTTCAGAGACTAAGTCAAAAGGTAAAACTTCCAACTTTCTGTATATGACCCATGCTATATTGCAGTTGACCTTAAATCGTGCCTAAGGTACTGGACAAAAGCAACCAGATGACCAAGATTGACATAATTTTTTACTTTAAAAATTCATAACTCCGGTTCCCCCTAATGAAGTTTTGACATTGTGGTATAATTTTGTTTATTAAACTACTATCTATTTTCATAAAATAGAGTGGAATATTTATTATGTTGTGTTTTCGATTTCCTAACTGTTTTGGTACTTCTTAAATGCTTTACACATTGTCTTAAGTTAAAACTGTCTGCTCTGTGTCATAACTAACCAGGGTTTGAAACCTTTACCAAACTGAACAATAAGTGTGACATTAATGCTTGCCGTGGCCTACCATCTATCCTAACTAAAAAAAACCTTTCTCACATTGATTAATATGTAGGGTGTATTACCTCCAAATCTGATTCCTACTGTGAAAGAATGACCCCCGCCAAGGCAAACAAGTAAACTGCATGTTCGAATGTCTATGAATTGGTGCAGAATGAAAGTTGTTTTAACCCCTTCGGTGCCCGCCCCTTTCCCCGCCCTGTGCCGGCCGTTACATTAGCGGGCGGGGTTTGTGACGAGCTGGACTCGTCATGGGCACAGCGCCACCGCAGCCCATGACGAGTCCAGCTCGTCACGGGCACCGAAGAGGTTAAGGGTCTGAAGGGCATTTTCTTGATCGTCTCCCCAAAGGAATTGTTCCCCCTATTGGGTTAACTTTGAGATTGGACGAACAATGCAAGTAAAAAGTTTAAGGAAAACGTCTGTGAAAGTTAGGAACCGTAAAAAACTTTAATTCTCCATGAATGTCAGAGTTGTTGGCCACTCTGAAACAAGATTTATTTTTCCATATTCATGCTGATTAGTTTCCAGTGATCTGGAAGTTAAGAATTCTTGATATTCTTCAAACACACACTTTTTTGCCTTTTGCAAACAAAGGGGCCGATTCTGATCCAGGTCGGAAAGCAGTCCGACCGAGCCGGATCCGGAGTGTTTTCCGACTGAGCCGGAGTCCTGCAGTCCGACCGAGCGAGAACGATGCGGCCGTATGCTATCGGACTCGGTTCGGTCGGACTCCCATAGAAGTCAATGGGAGCCGGTCGTACGACGCATACATGGGTTCCCATTGACTGAATGGGTACGTTGCGGACAAGTGCGCCCCCTACAGTGTGTACGCATCGGTGCCATCCGCACCGTACATGCCTGTGTTGGGGAGACCCATGGGACTCCCCTTGTGTTCGAGTCGTAGGACTGCGGGTGACAGGGGGTCCGACGCGGACCCCCAAAGGCAACCACCCGGAAGATTTGCGAGCCCGACACTTCGGCTCGCACAGGCTGTCCGACACGTACATCATACTGGCTCGGTCGTGAATCGCATCCATTGCACGCACCGGTTAGCTTCCGACCGAGACGTACAGAGCAGTTCGGACCCGGAAACGAGTCGGTCGGTGAATTTCATGTAGCTCGCATCGTACTTGCTCGCTCGTACAGCTGTACAAGTCGGGCGGAAAACACGAGTACGGCGCGTAGTTTTTCTGGCCGGATCGCGTTCGGTGCCCTTCCGACCTGGATTGGAATCGGCCCCAAAGTGTGCTTCCTCAATCTTGGAAGTAATTTTCTCACATGGATTATATGTTTCCCTAGATTTTCAGAATATAGCAATATGTCATTCAGATACACAACAAGACATTAATCTAAATAATCCTTGAAAATATGATTTACAAAGTAATGGAAGACTACAGGGGTGTTGTACACACCAAATACCATGACTAAGGGGCCGATTCCGATCTCGCTCGGAGGTGCTCCGAATGCGATCCGGTCGGAAAAAGTATGAGCCGTACGCTTGTTTACCATCTGACTTGTACAGCTGTACGAGCATGCAAGTACGATGTGAGAAACGCAAAATCGCCGACCGAATCATTTCCGGGTCCGAACCGCTCCGTATGTCTCATCCGTAAGCAACCCGTGCCATGCAATGGAGGCGATTTACGACCGAGTCAGTACAATGCACGATTCGGGCAGCTGGATCGAGTCGGAGCATCTGACACGTAAACGCTCTGGAAAATGGACTTCGAGGGTCCGCGCCGGACCCCCCTTCACCCGTAGCCTTACGAGTCGATCACAGGGGGGGACCCAAGAGTCCCCCCTACACATGCATTTATGGTGCAGGTGGCACAGATGCGCCCCCACTTCAGGGGGCGCCTTTGTGCGCAACGTACCTTTTTTATCAATGGGAGCCTATGTACGCATCGTACAGCAGACCCCCATTGACTTCAATGGGGCACCGAACGACCCGTGTCCGTCAGCACTTATTCGCATTGTACTTGGGCGCTGGGAGCCACGGAGCACGAATCGGTCGGAAAGCCCTCTGGATCCAAGTCGGGCGGAGCCTTCTCCCAGCGAGATCGGAATCGGCCTCTAAGTGTTGAAAATGACAATAGAGGGTATTAAATCCCTTCTTCCACTCACCTCTCATCACAAATATATAGCAAATTGTAACCTCTCTAAGATCTAAACAGGTATTTTTTTTCTGATCTAAAAGCCGATTTCTGATAGTAATGACTTTTAACTCTTGATAACAGTAAAATATCTGTAATCTCCATTTGGCTTCAATATAAAGATGTTTGGAGCTCCTGCAGGGGATGTCGAACAGTGAATGAAAATTTTTCCAGGTTTTCCTTGAGGTATTGTTTTAACACCTTGTCTTTCTGTACTGTCAGAGGATAAATCCCACCATAAGGAATATGATCCTCGGGTATGAAATCAATGACTCAGCCAAATTCAGGAATGGTTGGCAGCGTATCTGCCTCTTTCAGCTAAACACATCTTTGAAATTTTCGTAAGCAGTTGTAATTTTCTCCTCCACACTATGGGGGTCATTACGATAGCAGGCGGATCACCACCGCCCATATGGTGGAGGCGATCCGCCTGCTAAACTCCTCCGCCCGCTTGACTTTTCCCCCCGCCACATTTAATAAAATTTCTCATAATTAGAAAGACATTGGAGTTTATATAGGATGAGAGGCATTGCTCAAGTTAATTTGCCTCTGGTTAAATTATGAGCTCAGGTTGAGAAGTGTAACTAGCATTGTGCAGTAAAGGATTTCAACAGCTATGTTTAACCGTCAAGTTCTCAGGTGATGCTAATATATTAGCCACTCCCATCAAACTTCCCAGTGTGCTTTCACCCTTATTGGAGATAATGAACTCACCCCTATTGTTACCCCTGTTGGATGGTGAAAGTGAGTCAAGATAGTGATTTAAGGAACTTCCTTCCTGAGTGGTCAACATTAATTAATCAATTCTTGAAAGCAAGAATGCCCACTCCTGTTGAGAAGTTCCTAAGTCACTTTGAATTTTCAAAATGGCTTGTGCCATGACTTGTAACAAAATATAGGTAGAATCCATGATTGGAAATATTATGCGCCTGGCAAACTGAAAAAACCTGGTATATCAGTTCCAGGAGTACGCCCATTACATTTGAGATACTGAATCATACACATTTCGGAACTGGGGGAAAATGGAGGAAAGGATTGAGTATGGGAGACACCGGTTCGGAATGATGACAGCTGCGACTTCAGACCTTCGCAGAACCACCACTCGTAATCTTAAAATAAGAATAGAATTTTAGGAAATAATCCTTCTCTGAGATTTCTGTTAATGTAAGTCACATGGATCTGGATATTTCAGCTTAGCCTTCAGGCTGTATTGAGCCCAGGTCCTACCAGGAAGACGAGAAGAAGAGCGTAGCCGGTAGCAGCTAACTCGAAACCAACTGCAGTATAAAACACAGAATGCCAAGGTGCAGGAGAGGCAGGCAGATTAGATGTCAAAGAAGATTCTTCTTGACTAAGGAAAAAGAACAGAGTCCTGCATAAGAAGGGATGGGGAACTAGAAGCAACAAGAGACATTGTCAGGCACATACCAGGGGCCGTATTACGCATTGTTATTGCTTGTGGGGCACAAACAATGACAATGCACCTCATTATGGTGAATACGCTGTCCCCAGGGCAGGCGTGAACTCACACTGCCCCCAGGGCATCGCATGCATGTGAAAACACAGAGCGGCTGCTTGCTGCTTCTCCGTGTTATCATAGTGCAGGTGGATTAGAGATCCCCTTGCAGGCGGGTGGAGTCAGTGACATAGAAGTTATAAAACGCCATTTCAGATTGTTTATCCTTCCCTTCCCCTTATCTCTACATCTGTCAGGTGTCATTCTGTCTGTCTTGGTCTCTCTTTATCTGTCTCTGTTAGCGCCACAATCTGAGCACTCTCAACCCGCATTGACTTGGACAGTAGTCTCCACCTACCAGAGGTATGGTAAACCAATCACACGACTCTAAAAATATAAACAAAAGTGAAACTCTGATTGTGATTGGCTAGTGTACGATGATGTACACTAAGGTACCAGATAAGAAGCATGGGGTAATTTATAAGAACTTAGGGGCATATTATCAAGACTGGCGATAAAATTATCGCCGCTTTAGCGGCAGAAAACTGTCGCTAAAACGGCAATAATGGGCTTGATAATATGATCTATGAAGTTCCAATTGAAGTCCATGTTAGATGTGAAGGACATCTAACCTGAGCTTGTATTGGAATTCCATAGAGCATATTATCAAGCCCATTATCGCTGTTTTAGCAACAGTTTTCTGCCACTAAAGTGGCGATCATTTTATCGCCTGTCTTGATAATATGCCCCACATTCTGTTATCTGATTATCTCGGTAACAGCGTTGAAATGTACCATGCCTGACAAAGTGACGAGTCAGGAGGGTACAGGTAGTCGCTGACGTGAACTATTCCAGACTATGATTATTTTCAGTGTGGAGAATTTTTGTATTTATTTATTTATTTAATGCATTTTTATAAAGCGCAAACTTTACCCAAAGGTGTCAGAGCGCTGTACAATAGAACCAGTTACGTTACATGAGAGAAATGTTACAAAATAGAACGTTACAAAAATAGCAGGACACAGTATCAAACACAGCAGGCAAGGGGAGGTAGGGAAAAACATAGAAGGCAAGAACACAATATCAAACACAGCAATTTACAATGACTAACAAACTTCCTGGCGGGGTCTGAGAATGAAGGAATTAGTTCTGAAAGTGTCTTTGGAATAGAAGAGATTTGAGATCAGCTTTGAAGATCCAGATGGAGGTGGTGGAATAAGCAGTATCTGATTTGTACACCACAAGATGCTTATTGTATAACCTGATCACTAGCTGGCTGGACTCACAAAAAGGCTTTGTCACTTTCACAAAACGTACTTTCTCTGTATCGAAAATCACGTTAAAATCCTTTTTCAGCATATATGATAGACCAGGAGGTGGCAGCATTGGGTAGGAAATGAACACTGTCAGTTTGTATCTGCAATGGAGTTTAACTTTTGAATGCCAATGCTTTTAGATATCTATGGGATGACTTTATAAAACTGATGCTGTAACATCAATTTACACATGTAATTCCTCATTACATTTACTTTCTGCGAATAACATGATAAAAAAGTGAAGCCTTAATATTGTAAGTTTGTGGTTGTGGGGGTTGGAGGAGAACATCGAAGTCGGGTATCTCATGTATCACTCTCCAGAAATATAGCGGCATATTTACAAGCCCCTTGCGCCACTTTTGCGTCACTTTTAACATGGGAAAAGTGACGCAAAAGTGGCGCAAGGGGCTTGTGAATATGCCCCATAATGTCAGGCAGTGCCAGTGCCCTTCTCCATCCCAGCTCATGCTGCGAAGAAAGGAGGTGAGGTCGAATTAGTTACGTTAACGGCCTTACATTTTAGGACATTTGAAGGAAGAGGACACTTCTAAACACAAAGGGGCAGATTTATGAGCCCGTTGTGCCACTTTTGCGTCACTTTTCCCATGTTAAAAGTGACGCAAAAGTGGCGCAAGGGGCTCATAAATCTGCCCCCAAGGGTCAGATGTAAAAAAATCTTGTGTTTGCGATTTCCTAAAAGTAAATTATAGCGATTCGCTGTCAGGAAATCGCAAACAGCCATGTTCAACAGTGTATTTGACACTGTTAGTGATTCGCAGCGGGTCGCCAATGGACAAGCCTCATCAATATTCATCCTCTTCGGGCCAGATGTACGAATCATTTTACCGGTCTCAAACAGCCCATCCAGGATTTTGCCATGTACAGAAGGCAAAAAAATGCAACTCGGCAACTTGTTACCGAATCACATTTTGCTTTTGGAATTCTGTATTTGGAGGGGCGTGTTTAGGGTGGTATGTATGAATGTTTTGTGACCTTAAAAGAGATTGCAAAACAATTGCAGTTACCACCAACTTCAAGTTGGTGATAACCCATTCGCAAGCGGAGAGGTATCCCTAAGGGGAATGTTGGCGCCTAACATTTTTTAAGAGCAGGCAGAGTTTGTTTGTTAGGTGTTTGTTTGTTTGTTTGTTAAGCGCGACTACTCACCGGTATGGGTCTCAAGGCGCTGGGGAGTGGGGGGTGGGGTGGGTCGCAGGTTGCAGTCTATCAAGGAGGGGGTCTGTCGAAGAGCCAGGTTTTGAGGTTTCTTCCGAAGATGGGGAGCGATGTTGTCTGTCTGAGGTGGAGCGGAAGGTTGTTCCAGGCTCTGGCCACGTGGAAGGAGAAGGAGCGGCCTCCCGATCTGGTCTTTCTGGTGCGGGGGACCACGGCGTAGGAGAGCTGGTCTGATCGTAGGGTCCTTTGGGGCGCATGGAATTTGAGTCGGCTGTTCAGGTATGCTGGTCCGGTGTCGTGGAGGGCCTTGTGAGCATGGGTTAGCATCTTGAAGGTGACTTTAGCTTCTATGGGGAGCCAGTGGAGTGTGCGCAGGTGCTGGGAGATGTGGCAGTGTCTTGGCAGGTTGAGGACCAGTCTTGCGGCGGCGTTTTGGATGTTCTGTAGCTTGCGGGTGAGGTTTTTGTTTATTCCGGCATAGAGTGCGTTACCGTAGTCGAGCCTGCTGGTGACCAGGGCATGAGTGACAGTCTTTCTGTGATCGAGGGGGATCCATTTGAAGGTCTTCTGTAGGAGGCGGAGGGTGTGGAAGCCAGAGGATGAGACGGAGTTGAACTGGTGGTCCATTTTGAGCTCTGAGTCCAGGAGGATTCCCAGGTTGCGTGCGTGGTCCGTGGGGGTGGGCTGGCTTCCGAGGGCGGGGGGCCACCCGATGTCGTTCCAGGCATCGGGGTATGGGCCCATGATGAGTACTTCCATTTTGTTGGTGTTTAGTTGTAGGCAGCTGTTTTTCATCAATTTGATGACGGCTTCCATGCCTTCTCGAAAGTTGTGTCTGGCGGTGTTGGGTTCGTTAGATAGGGAGAGGATGAGTTGGGTGTTGTCTGCGTATGACACAATGTTGAGTCCGAAGGTTCTGACGATGGGGCGAGCGGAGCCATGTAGACGTTGAAGAGTATAGGGCTGAAGGAGGACCCCTGGGGTACTCTGCAGGTGGTAAGTGTAGGGTCCAAGAGGAAAGGGGGAGTCTGACCCACTGCGTTCTGCAGGAGAGGAAGGAGCGGATCCAGTCGAGGGCCTTGTCTTGGATCCCTGTATCGTGGAGTCTGCATATTAGGGTGCGGTGAGAGACTGTGTCGAACGCCGCTGAGAGGTCAAGGAGGATAAGGGCTGCTGTTTCTCCTTTGTCCAGTAAGGTGTGGATGTCGTCTGTTGCGGCGAGGAGGGCGGTTTCCGTACTGTGTTTTTTTCTGAAGCCGGATTGGGAGGAGTCGAAGATGTTGTGCTCTTCGATGAATGTGGTGAGTTGACGGTTGATGGCTTTCTCGATGACTTTAGCTGGGAACGGGAGCAGGGAGATAGGTCTGTAGTTTATGAGGTTGGTGGGGTCCGCCGAGGGTTTCTTCAGGAGGGGGTTGATCTCAGCGTGTTCCCAGTCGTCGGGGAACGAGGCGGTTACCAGGGAGTGGTTCATGGTGTGGCAGTGTATGGGTGTGATGGTGTCGGCGGCTCTGTTGAAAATGTGGTGGGGGCAGGGGTCCGTGGGGGCCCTGGAGTGGATTGACTTCATCGTCTTCAGTGTGTCTTCGATGGTGAGGGCTGTCCAGTTGTCGATCGCTGGCTTCAGGGTGTCGGGGGTGGTTGGTGAGGGTTCAGTGTGTTGGTTGTCTTTGTCGAAGCTGTCGTAGATGCTCTTGATTTTGTGGTGGAAAAAGGTGCTCAGTTTGTAGCAGAGGTCTTGTGAGGGAGGGATGTCGGTGGACTCGCTGGTGAGTTGGGCGAGCTCCTTGATGATGTTGAAGAGTTCTTTGCTGTTGTGTGCATGAGTGGAGATTCTGTCTTCAATCGCTTTTTTCCTTGTTTTTCTGATGAGTTGATGGTGGGCGTTGGTGGCAGCTCTGAAGTTGTTTTGGGCTTCTGTGGCTCTGGTGTTCCTCCAGGCCTTTTCGAGGTGGCAGCAAGTGCGTCTGGACTCTCGAAGTTCGGTGATGAACCATCTAGCTTTCTTGGCGTGGGTGTTGTTGTTTTTCTTGAAAGGGGCTATGGTGTTGGCGCTGATTCTGGTCCAGTTTCTTCGTGGGAGCAGGTGTTGGTGTCTGTGGATGGTTGGTGTTCTGAAGGTGAAGTGGACGCATCGATGGTCAGTCCATGAGAGTTCAGTGGTGTGGCTGAAAGTGATGGAGTTTCCTGTTGTGAAGAGGGGGTCTGAGGAACTTCGATTTCCAATCGCGATCGAAGCGACCCGCCATCTTGTGCTCCGCCGCCATTTTGTGTTGCCATCACTCAGGCAGCACGGCGAACAAAGTCTATTCTGCTTTTTCTGCAGCTTCGTGTCAAAATGGTCCTTCTGCCTCTATTTGCAAAGCTGGTGTTAGGTCTGGCCGAGTACACTAATCCCTGTCTGGTTTTTCTAATCCCCGTCTCAACTATCTGTTGGTTCACACTATTCTTTTCCGACTTTATCTTATCGTCTGGCCTTCACTGTCCTCTGCTAGCATTCTCTCGTTTCACAACTGCCCTCCAACACACACAAACGTATCTTGCCACCTGCAAGTTTGTTACAAATCCGTTAATAAATTAGTTTGAGGGAGGGGTAACAAACACAGTTGGAGGAGAGGTTTCTTCGAGTCATCTGACACTTTTGTTTTCAAATCTCTCCTATTGGTTCTGTCCTATTTTCCAACTTTCCTTATTGGCTCTTTCTTGTATGTGCTGGGTGTATACTTGGTTAATGTATATGTTATCTATATGGTATAAAAGTTTGTGCACCACAGAGTGAAGTGGCAGTCTCCTGAGAACCTACCTTGTGTACTTCTGGGATAACTGTACTAGCTGCAGCTAATAAATCTGACCTTCTAACGCCTAACAGAGTGTCCCGTGTCTCTGTGTAGCTGAGCAGGAGAACCCAGGAGATTAAGGCGTACCCTGCGCCGCCAGGCCCAAAAGGTTCTGGTTCTTCAACTGGCGCCCAACGTGGGGCGGCTTCAGTGGTACCGGTTCTGCCTGAAGGTCGTGAGGAACCCCGCAAGAAAATTCCAGAGGATTCGCGAGCCACATCAAGCGACCCCTGTATGTCGAAAGTGGTCCGAAGGTCTTTTTCAGCGCGGTTACTCCTTCCTGACGGCTACTAACAACCGCTGCCCTGACTGCCGCCCTGCCTTGGCCCTTTCTTTAATGATGTATGGTAAGGCGAGACGATAGACGGGCCTCTGGTGGTGTAAGAAGACGTCCTTAGTTAAGTATCTTCGTGGGTCGCGCCCATAATTTTTGTCCTTTGTTTCCTTAGCATTTGTAGTCCTTAGATTCGACTATTGCAATAGCCGAAGCCGAGGGTAAGTGCATTTGTGCTGCGTAAACTGAGTTTTACTCCCTTGAAGTTTGTGAACAGTCAGGTGAAATCACGAGATGCCTGGTCTGTTTTGATTGTAATAGGGATTCCCGACTTGAGGACTCTTGTCCGATTCCTTCAGTTGGAACTCCCACATATGAGCTCTATTCGAAACATGGTGTTGGCCCCATTGCCTTTAACGAGGCATGGACACGAAGAAAGATGGTGTTCTAAAATGGCCAGAAAATGGTAGTTTTGATCCCGATGTGTTAGATAATTTGGAAGCGGCTCTATTCAAAAGAAAAGCCTGTCCGGCAATGTTTGACTCTTTCCGCCTTTGGCGTAAGGAAGCCAAACAGAGAGAAATTAAGCAAGCAAAACGAGATAGGAAAGCACAGGGTATGACGATTATACAGGCTGCTCAACAATTCAAAGATGATGAAATTGATAATGCGACTGAAATTTCAGAGAGACAGCATCGCATGGCGATAGATAAATGCTATCCGGTGTTGCCTGTTTCTCCTTCTGAAAACAAGAAAGATATAGAAGAAGATCCCCTAATGTCCCATTTATTGAGGTTGCCTCCGCCCTATGCACAAAGTGCTAATGCACCCCAATTATTACAGCCTGTTCAGCCGCCAGCGGTACCTCCGCTTGTTCCGGCTCTTCCGCATTTGCCTCCTCCAGTATTACCGGCTCTGCCAGTGTTACCATTAACTTCAACTTCTTTGTCCTCATCTCCTGATCTTAGATCTCCTTTGCCTTCTGCTCCTCCTGCAATTATCAGTTCTTCTCCTGTCAGTTCTCCTAATACTTTGTCTCCAATTCTTATGTCTAATTCTCCGTCTGTGCGTAAACGTCTCACAGACACTGTCACTGGTATTCTATCTCCTTTCTTTGGAGCTTTAAGTGTGTCTCCGGCTTTTGCTCGAAGACAGTCTCGTAGTCAGTTCCCAGATTTTGAAGAACGAGAAAGGTTAGACTCTCTCGCACGTAAATGGATCAAGAAGGGTCCTCAATACAGTGTGTCCGATATTATGCCTACTTTCTTACAATGGAATGCGCCTACGCAGAGATATGTTTTTAATACAATGTGCGATACTCTCATTAAGGAATGGGAAGATGTGAATTCAAGTCCGATCCCACAAGATCTGTTAGATGTTCAGACTGATTTTGATAAAGGACTTATTGTGGGTTCTAAGGTTGAGAAAGCTGTAAGGACACTTATTTCTTATAGATTCTTATAGTTCCTTGATTCTGATCCGTCGGTTAGGTTGACACTGAAAAACTATCCCATGAGAGAGGTTCCTCAAGTATGGAAGGAAGAGGTTGCAGCAGTAGGTGCTAATCCACTTATTCCTGCTCATTTTCAGCGTATATGGGTACATGTTCCATGGAAACGATCTGAAGTCTTGGCTCTTAAGCAGACTCTACCAGATCCTCGTAAGAACCCTGCAGGTTATTATAAAGAATTATCGCAGACAGTTGATGCTTGCATCATGAATTTAGCTGATATCGACATGTTGATGGGAAATGTAGTCCCACAGACAATATGGGCTAAGATTCGTAAGGAGAATCACGTACAGGAATTAGGTGCTACTTGGGATGTTATAACTACTACAGATAGAGACCAAGTGGGTGGTGCAAAGCCTGAAGCTTTGATTTCAGAACTCCCTGGTAGGATTATTACATTAATGAAAACTATGATGCCTGCTATGATGGGGCAGAGCGCGGCCGAGCCCGGAGGAGGAACAGGTTCGCGCGGGAACCGCAGTGTGCGCCACACAGACACCGACACCTGAAGGAAGGGGGGTTTGGGGGACAGCCGAGCACAGTCCTGTCGGCGGGGCCCCGGCACCAGCGTACCGGTTCCTGCGGCTGAGCTCCTGAAGCCCAGTTCCTGCGACCTCGCCTTCTCCTGCAGATCACCTCCTGCAGACGGCCAGGGCCCCGGGGCTGCAGTGTGAGCGTTCCTGCGCACCCCCTCAAGTTAATGTGCCCCATGCGCCCTAAATCGCTCCCTCGAACATTCGGTGAAGGTGCCCCATGCCCCCAAAACGCTCCCTCGAACGTCTGGTGACCCCGACGTGATTTACAGCTCCGGCTGACAGGAGACCACCACTGGGACCCCGGACGCAGACTACCCTTCGTGCCTCTTTCCTGACTGAACCACAGAGAACAGCGCTCGGACTCACCTGCTGGGGGACTCGACTTCTGCCCTGGGTTGCTGTACTGCCGCCGACGTTCCTGGGTCTGCTGCGCTGCGTGTCTCCCCTGCTGCCGCTGTTCCACCTCGCGGCCGAGAGCAGGGGAGACTACACTTCCCAGGATTCCCAGCGCACCCTCGCGTCATCCTCGCGCCCGGAGGCGCACATAAGGACGCAGCTCCCTCCGCATCGCGGGACGCGCCGGGCGAAGCCCGGGCAAAGGGCGGGCCGTCTGTGGCCGTCAGAGGCCGAAGGAGGCTGGGCTGGGCCATACGTCGTTCACTGCGTGGCACTGGCCAGCGGGTTGGTGAGTAGGCTACGAATCACGTAGAGTTGCCAGGTCCCCAGGTCAATAGTCCTATTTAAGCTTAACATGTCAAAATGGAGATCTGGAGACAAGGTAGTGGACACCTTGGACGCATTTTTGGTACGCGCTGAATCCCTGTTGGTGCGTGAAATCGAGGCTACCGAGAGAAGACTTTCCTTGGACCCTAGGCTGCTAGGGGGGGGGGCACATCTGATGCTCCCCTTTATGTCCCTAGCCCGTCAAGTAGATTGATTGAGCCTATTGAACAGTCCCGGACTTTTGCTGAAAGTTCTGTCTCTAATTCATCTGTCCTACCTACCACCTCCACTACTCAGTGCAACCACATTAGTCCTGTCAGGGTTAAGACAAGGGGGATGAAAGCAGTGGGGAAAGTTGCCAAGGAACCACATAAATAATCAAAGATGAGCTGTAACACTCCCAAAACCACTAAAACTAAAGCTAAAGCCACTGCTACTAAGGCTCTGCTTGATACCCCTAATCATGGTGGTTCAAATAACCCATCGCATGGATTGCTCCCCAGCGACCCCCCCGTGGTAAACTGTCCATTGACCAAAAGGGATCTTATCACCATACCGGAGGAAAACTTAGTAACCCTTCTCGAGCCGCTGTACAAACGCTTGGACATGGTAGTCCAAAGGTTAGATAAGATAGAGGAGGCTTGCGTTTGTGCAGCTGCAGCGGCTATGTCACAGTCTAGCACTCAGGCAACAGTAGGGGTGCCCTCCTCCTTGGTGTTGGCTGATGATACCTGTGACAATCGGACTAGGGTTACCTTATGTCAGAATAGAGTGGGGGATGTGGCAAGGCAAGAGGGGGCAGTAAGGTCGAACGCACCATCTGTAATATCTAATGAAGTAGTACCATCGAATCAAGAAGTTTTGACTCACATGAATCCTCGAGGGCAGGTCGCCAATCTCAATGTAGGTGATCAAACTAAGTGCCCCTTTCTCCATCTGCCCCCTCAAGCGACTCCCTACACAATTATTTTGGCAAATGTGCCCCCATTAGCTCAAGATACTCAAGAGCACTGGTCGTCCCTTAAAAATAAAGCCTTGCACTACCTGAATAAAACGACTGGCATTGGCAATAGGTTGTATAGGGATTTTAAAATGGTCAGACGGATAGATTGGGTAGGCCACTCCGGAAAAACTATTGCTGGGGATTGTGTGGTTCTACGTTTTAGGTCACCTGAACTGGTCCGCCACATACTTGAAACTGCTGGTTATACACCTAATGTCTGGTCATCTATCAGTATCTTACCGTTAGGATACTTTTATAAACAGGTTTCGGTAAGACAACAAAGGGGCTGTCGAACCTATAGAGGGGCTGATCTAAGCCCGGAACAACGTTTTGAATCCATTAATCGTTTTGAGGTACTGTCCTCCCTTGAAGATATTGATTGACAGAGGATGGGTGGTTCAGGATACCATGTGGAAGGTGGTAACAGTATTATTGCAGAGCCAGTAACAGTTAACCAACCTATATGCTTAGAGCTTGTTGACCAATCTAGGGCAATTCCTCCGACGCAAACAAGCCCAGATAGCCACTTTGTCGAGCCATTAAATTTTGATGGAAACCCGATTAATACAGTCTCAAGGGAATCCATGGCTATTGCCTCCTGGAATATAGCTGGTCTGGAATCCAAGGTTGGCATAGCTGATTGGTTATTATTAATTAATGAAGTCGACATATGGGCATTTCAAGAAACATGGGCTGTGGATAACATCTTCAATGTTGGATATCTGAACTTCTCAAAACCCGCTATTAGGGGACACAGGGGAAGACCCGTTGGGGGCTTGACGTTCTGGGTCAGGCAAACCAAAGGGGTCTCCATAGAAGTGATTCCTATTGACAATCTGGATATTTTGGCAATTAAAGTCAAGTTCCAGAATGGTTCAATTCTAACCCTGGTCAATGTATATGCTAGGGGACAAGCGGGTGGTAAGAGTTCCCAGGCTATTACAGCATTAGAAACTTTTTTAGCGGAAGGTTCTATTAAAAACAACTTGATTAGTCTGGGGGATTTCAATACATGCTTTGAACCCCTGGATAGTGATGATGGCAGGTTGAGTGAGGAGGAGGATGCCCTCTGGGGCGTGCCCCAGTTAAATTTACAACCCATAAAGAAATGGACTGAGGTAGCGCTCCAGGTTAAAGGCATGTGTCTGGAATGGTGACTTAGGGCAGTGAATGGCAGTACGAACTCTGACGCCCAGGGAGCTTTGACCTTTGACAACGGTCGCACCAAAAGTAGGATTGACCATATTTTAGTTAACTTGGAAACTTGGCACATTGTGCTTGATATGGTCGTACAAACTCGTATCGAAAGTGACCATAACCCTTTGATCCTGACTATGGATATTCAAGGTTATGATCCTTCGACCAGAGGGAATACAATAAGTTGTGGTGCCCCGTTAATCATAGGCAATGATCTCAGGCGGGTCAAATGGGTTAAGGTGGCACTGGATGAGCCCAAGGTGTTAGAAATTAGGGCCCTGGTAACAAGAGCGCTGGGAGAAATTAACCTTATGCAGTTCACAAGAGACCCTTAACGATAAACTGCCATTGATCCATTTGGATCTTATAAATAGGCTAAAGACTTACTTTATCAATTCCAAGCCTATGAGGACCAACAGGAAATACGAACCCATTTCCTGGTACAATGACCTTTGTAGGTCCACACACAAAGTGCTTTTGTCTGCAATTAAATCTAGATCCCATGCATCGATCAAACAGGCCCGGATTCAGTACAAATCCACCCTAAAGCAGGCCAAAAGAGAGTGGGACGAGGGACGTTGGAAGGACCTGTTGGAAGCCTGCAAAGGCAGGAACATGTCCCATTTCTGGGACTTAATAAAGTGGGGGAATGGACATAGGTCTTTAGTTCCAAATAATAACGTGGAACCACATCGCTGGGTTGCTCATTTTGAGGCCCAATATCAACAGGGCCCAGTACGGGTTCTGAGCCCTGCTGTTCCACATATAACCATAGAGGTCCCCCTAAGGTTTAGTACCAAGGAGATTGAGGTGGTCCTGAAGAATATACCGAGTGGCAAAGCTCCTGATCCCGACTGTATTCCAGCAGACCTGTTCAGGCAGGATAATGATCTTTGGGTCCCATATATCACAAACTTAATGAATTCACTGGCATGGGGAACTCCATTCCCCGACTCTTGGTCCGGCGCTGAAATAATCCCGATTTTTAAAAAGGGAGACCGCGCTGTACCGGGCAACTATAGGCCAATTAGCCTCATAGACGCGCTGCAAAAAATCATCGCCCGTGTTATCCTTGGCAGAATCCATAGCTGGATGGATGACACGAAGATTCTATCAATCCTCCAAGTTGGTTTCCGGGCACACATGGGAACATTGGACCAGGTCTTTAAATTTGTTTTAATTTACTGGAAGGAGGTCCTTTTGGGCAAAGGGCTCATCTTTGCAGCATTCGTGGACCTAAAATCCGCTTTTGATCTTGTCCCCAGATTGAAGTTATGGGAAGTTTTATTAAGGTTAGGGATGCCCAAGGAACTAGTCGATTTTGTGGTTAAGCTTCATAGCTCCAACTATGCACAGGTCCGGTGGGGGAAACCAGGTGAAGTTACTGACAGATTTAAGGTTGAGAAAGGAGTCCGTCAGGGGTGTGTCCTGGCCCCCACATTGTTTTCGTTGTTTATTAACGGGGTCGTACAGTATTTTGAGGACTACCCCACTGATGCACCAAAGCTGGTTGGCCAAAGGGTACCTCTGCTCATGTTCGCCGATGATACCTTGATATTATCTAAAACTCGGCAGGGCCTACAATGGGCTTTATCTCGTTTTGAGGCCTTTTGCGGCGAACATGAGCTAGAGATAAATGTGGATAAAACAAAATTTATGGTTCTCCATGGGGCAGGTGACGTATCGGCCAAAGTTTCTATGGGGGGGAAGCCATTAGAGCAGGCCAAGGTTTTCACTTATTTAGGCATTACCATTGGTGAAAAAATGAGTTGGTCCCCTCAGGTGAAGCTTTTGGCCTTGAAACATTCACAGTTAGCGGGAGCCCTATTAAGAGAACACAGGTTATCCCTTAGCAAACCACTGGCCCCAGTAATGAAGCTGTACTCAATGAAAATAGTTCCCGCTGTTCTTTATGGTGCAGAAATCTGGGGCAGTTGTAATTTGTCCGACCTAGTACTGGCCCAAAATAAATTCCTAAGATCAATTGTGGGCCTCCCACAATCGACTCCTCGAACTCCCCTATTGCTTGACCTCGGTTGTAATCCTATCGAGGATGTTGTTAAGTTAAAAATGTTGTATTTTTGGAGAAGGTTGTGGTCCACCCAGGAACTAGTTCATTTTTCCAAGGCCCTACTTGAAGTAAGGGGGTTGGACTACCATAATAAGATCTTATGGTTAAAAACTATTAAAAGCCTCCTCATTGACATGGGTATACGGGATCTCTGGATGTCCCCTGAAACTACTGCTATTCCAACAAAAACAGCCTTAAGAGTAGCATATTGGAGCCTGGTTAAATCTAGAAGGTCCTCCACATTGGTAGACTCCCCACTGACTAGAGCCTTTTGGGACTTTAAAGATGAACCGTCACTTGAAATCTACTGGGATTTGATCACCAAACCTAGAGATCGTAGGCTGTTCCATCAGTTCAGGGTGGAAACGCTCCCATTAAGGAAATTTACCAGTAAATGGAAAACAGGTACGGGAGATAGGTGTCCCTTCTGCCCTGACCATATTGAGAATATAAGCCACCTTCTCTATGTTTGCCCAGCTTACCAACTACCCAGGAGCACATGGCTTAAACCGTTGTGCAGAACACTCGGCACATCCTCCGCTCTGATTGCTAAAAGGCTGCTAAAAATAGGTGATAAAGAATCAATCATTGTAGGGGTAGCCAAATTCCTTAGTTGGTCTTGGGCTATCCGGGAAAGGAGTGGAGGATTGTAGTTCCTTGCTATTTTATCTTGTAGATGATTTTATGATTATTTTATTCTTTTAATGAATTGTTGTTTAATAAGTCACAAACATCATGTGTTACCTAATTCTCGATTGTGGTATTTTGTATTGTTTTACTGTATAGTATGTCTTTTAAGATGAATAATCATAATAAAGACTTTTTTGAATGAAATGAATGATGCCTGCCTTGAGAGTTAACTGGGATAAACTAGCAGCATGCAAACAAAAGAAAGATGAAAGTGTTTCCGACTTCTTCACTCGTTTCAAGGAGACATTTATCGATCACAGTGGTCAGGATATGGCTACAAAGGGTGGACAGCGATTATTTGTGGACAAATTCGTATTTAATTTGCTTCCCGAGCTGTCACACAAATTAAAAGACTCTGAAAGTGCATGGGCTGTTTCTTCTCCTGCCCAGATATTGGCTACTGCACAATATTATGAAAATAGAGATAAATAAGAGAAGGAAAAGCAAGAGAAAAAGACGAAAGAATTAAAAATGAAGGTTCTCTTGCAGCAAGCTTATCCTCCTCGCTATGTTCAGCCTCAGTTTCAACAGCCTACGCAGTTTCAGAGGTTGTATCAAAAACCTGAGCCATACATTCCGCGACCTTTGTTAGGACCTAATCAATGTGCCTATTGTAGAGAAGAAGGTCATTTTAAGAATAGTTGTCCGGTGTTATTGCAGCGCAATGGAGCATTATCTGCTCCACGAGGTCGTGCTGGCCTCCAGTCAGCAAACAGAGCTAGAGGTCGAGGTGTGTTGACTCAAGAACAGCGTGCCCTTCCTTCTCCCAATTCTGTGAACCATTTTGATCAACAAAATGTTAGGTCTACGCAATATTATAATGAAGATCATTATATTGAAAACGGAAATGAGAGTCTCCACACTAACTAGGACAGCCATGGACAAAGTAAGGGAGTTGTGTCAGTTCCAGTAGATCAAAATGGACCTTATGTTAACGTCACTACAATGGGTGTTTCAGAGCCATTTCTTCTAGATACTGGGGCGATGAGAAGTTCTATCATTCATTCTAAACTCCCTGGGGCACCTTTGTCTGGCTTAACGAATGTTTCTGTAGGATTCTCTGGCGCCCCTGTTCGTAACCCAGTTTCTTGCCCTTTGCCTATTACAATTGACCCTTATGACTTGGAAGCTCCACTTCTCTTGGCAAATGGTTGCGGTAAGAATCTGTTGGGTTTAGACTTATTGATAAGAATGCATGCTACGATATATTGTTCTCCTTCTGGTGTACATCTTACTTTAGGACAGAAACTGATTTCTCCAATGTATTTGTCCAAAGATCAGTTTCCACCTGAATTGCTTTCTCTTCCAGCAACGCTTTGGGCCTCGGGTCCGAACGATGTGGGTTGTCTTGAGATTCCACCTTATGTTGTCACTCTTAAGCCTAATGTTGAATTGCCGCATATCCCGCAGTATAGAATTTCCACTGAAGGTGAAAAAGCGCTTTTGAAAATCATTCATGACTTGATTCAGAAGGGTGTGGTTGAGGAAACAAGAGGTAACACATGCAGCAGTCCTATTCTTCCTGTTCTTAAACGCACTGATCCTTCTCAGCCACCTGTATATCGTTTTGTGATTGATCTCTGGGAGGTAAACAAAATTGTTGTGCCACAGTTTCCCGTAGTATCAGATATCACTGCTTTGTTGACAATGATACCTTCCACAGCGACCTGGTTTTCTGTTATCGATCTAAAGAATGCCTTCTTTAGTATTCCCATTGCAGAAGAGAGTAGGGACATTTTTGGCTTCTCTCTTGGAGGCCGAAGCTTCCGGTTTAAGCGCGCACCTCAAGGCTATTGTGAAAGTCCCTCTATTTACAGCCAAGCTTTAAAAAGTCATCTTGATACTTTTCATTTACCGTCTGGTGCTACTCTTATCCAATATATGGATGACTTGTTAATCGCTGCTGATTCAGAAGAGATTTGCAAAAATGTCACTGTTGCATTGTTACGCCATTTGTTTAATCTGAATCATAAGGTTTCACCCTCCAAACTACAATATGTTCATCGAGAGGTTACCTACTTGGGTCATCTCCTATCAAAGGAGGGACGACGATTAACCCCAGAACGAATTCAGGCGATTACGCTAATGTCTGTGCCATCCACACAAAAGGAGGTACGTGCCTTTCTGGGTATCACCTCTTAATGTAGGCAATGGATTCCTAACTTCTCTCTGATAGCCAAACCCTTGTTGGCACTCACTTTGAAAGATACGCCTCACCCCCTTCCATGGACTGATGAGTGCCAAAAGAGTTTTTCCGATTTACGTACTGCTCTGTGTTCCGCTCCTGTATTGGGTACCCCTGATTACAGTAAGCCTTTTACGCTCTATGTTCACGAGAGAGAAGGTTGTGCGTTATCAGTTTTAACACAGCGATTTGGAGACAAGCAGCGACCATGTGCCTATTTTTCGGCTACGTTAGACCCTGTAGCTAAAACATTGCCCAGTTGCCTCAAAGCGACAGCAGCAGCAGCAATTTCTATTCGACAGTCTGCTGGAGTAGTGTTGGATAACACTCTCATTGTCATGGTACCACATGCAGTGGATACCTTACTAAATAGAACGAAAACACAGCATCTTACGAGCGCTCGTCTAACTGGATACGAGCTGACACTGTTGGCTAGTCACGTACACATCAAACGATGTAATACCCTAAATCCAGCCACTCTGTTGCCACTTCCAGATGAGAAAAGTGTTGAGGAGCAACATGATTGTTTCTCTCGTACTGAAGAAGAGACAAAAGGAAGAATTGACTTGAAAGACACACTGTTAGAGAATCCGGATGGAACTCTATGGGTAGATGGATCTTGTTTTAAAATGCCTAATGGAGATACAGTTTCAGCCTATGCTGTGACTACTTTGCATACAGTTGTGGAAACAGCACGTATTAGGCATAATTAGGCTGTCCGGTTTTAGGTTTAAACCTATAATAACTGATTAAACCCCACTGATGGAGAAACAGCCCTCACCAGTGAAAACATATAAACACTGAAAAAACACCTGCACAACCACAAACTAAATGCCATTCAAAGAAAGGAAAGAGAGAGTGAAAGAGTCAGTTTTTTCTTCCTGAAGGGGCCAATACAATTTACCTTTGTTATACTAGCTAGCAGTAAGAAAGTCTGGACTAACATTATTCTGCTTGAGTTTTGTTGTTTAGGGATGCCACTAAAATATTGTTTCTTCTTCCTTTTGTTTTTTCAGTTTTGTGGTCTTTGGTCTAAAGATGCAGGATTTAGAAGCATGTTTTAGGACTTGTTTAATTATTTTATAAACTGTAGAGAATCAGGAAACATCACAATGATATTTGATATTTTGGCTGTGTTTGATTCTTTCACTGATAGGTAAAATGGCTGGTTTCATAAGAATCTTTCCAAATATGTGTCATCACATTTACCCACAGAGAATAGGTAAAAACCCTTAATACATCAGCCCCAAATTTCTGGTGAGTCAGTATTGATAGTAGGCGAATTGCCAACACCTCAGGCTTTAAACATTCAATGCAAGGTATAGTGACAGGAATATGTGAAAAGAGGGATATCACCAAGCATCTGGGATAGTGGTTAAAACATGACACCAGACTTTTGGAAAACACAGAACGCAGTGTCACTTGGAATGCTCTGCAAGAAAGGTTATTTCAAAGTTCAACAAAGATTAGAGTCTGAAAACACCCTTGTCTGCCAAGTGTTCAGCATAATTGGTGTAGATGTGAAACATCTTCTTGAGAGTAGGCTAGGCAACACGTTTAGTGACTTTGTCCCTGCAACACGTTCCATGTTAGAGTGCTTGCCACTTGGTAATCAAAGCAATGGTGAAGAGCAATTCAGGAACTTTTATTTTACAAAGTATGAGAAATGGCTTACAGTGATGCATAGAAATGTTCCTCACCACCAATGGCAATTGAAGTCAATGAAACCTCACTGTGGTAGTCTGTTCTAGATCCCTTCCGTAAAGGGGAATTTCTTCGGTAGTTTCAAAAGTGCTGCTTCATTTTTGACCGCCTCAATATCTCTGAGTGCACAAGCGCCCAGATCAGCGCAAATGTTGCAGAACCTGCCCTGAGAATCGCAATCTTCAAATGAACCAGTCTTGGCATGGAAAGCTATGTCAGTAGCCAGAGTTAACAAATTGTGTACCGGCTGGTTTGGGGTTACACATCTCAAGTGCCAATGTTGAGAGGACCTTTTCACAGAAGTGTACATGGGAAGGAAAGAGAGAGCGCACTTGACCAAAGACTCACTGAAGAAGTATTGTATGGTGTACTACAATAAGTTTAATTTGCAAAAATCTATTTGGACATCATATACACTATACTTACACTGTCTATATACCTACGCTATCAGTGCAGAAAGCAAGCAATAAAAGCAAAACGTTCCATAAACACCGGAAAAACACTGTTTCTGTAGTTTTTAATGGCGTGAAAATGTGTAACCACTGATAACCACTGTTTTTTTAAAGTATTGAAATCACTTGAAAACACTGAAAAAAAAACACCAGAATTTACCAGAAATAGAAACTGAAAACAGGAAAGCCTAGGCATAATTCAGCTCAAGCAGCAGAATTGATAGCTTTAACAAGAGCGTGTGTATTGTCAAAAGGGAAGAGAGTGAACGTGTACACCGACAGCCAATATGCCTTTGGTGTAGCGTTCAGCTTTGGGCGTCTTTGGAAGGAAAGGGAATTTCTCTATTCACATGGCGCTAAAATACAACATGGTCAGTTAGTGACTGATCTCCTTGAATCACTTGCCTTACCCACCCAAATAGCGATTGTGAAGTGTAGTGCACACAAAAAGATTACAGATGATGTTGGTCGAGGAAATGCATTTGCAGATGAAGTAGCGAAAAAGACAGCGAGAGATGCAACAAGTCGGATGTATGTGGCGGGTCCTGCAAATTGGGTTAGAGAGAGAGGAATGTATGAGGATACAGTGGAAAGTGTAAGAACGATTCAGAAAGAGGCTTCAGAGAAAGAGTTGAGCAAGTGGAGAGAAAGTACGGGAATGTTAGATGAGATGGGTTGTTGGGTGGAATTATCTGAACACCAACGTTGGCTGTTACCAGATGCATATGTGCTCCCAGTGGTTACTATGGCGCATGGTCCAGCCCACTTAGGTGCAAAAGGTATATGCAAACTTCTGGCTCCAGTGTGGCGAAATGAACAAATCCCAAAATGTGCAGACAATATAGTGAAACATTGTATTGTTTGTTTGATGTACAACCCAGGAAAGGGAACCCCAACTCCAGCAGGTCACTTCGCTCCTCCAACATATCCATTTGAGGAGTTGCAGATCGATTATATTCATATGGAGCGATGCAACAACCTCAAATATGTTCTGGTGGTAGTATGCGCCTTTTCAAGATGGATTGAAGCATACCCTCTAAAAGACAACACAGCTGTATCCACAGCTAAAGGTTTACTGAAAGAA
Source organism: Triturus cristatus (assembly GCF_964204655.1). Lineage (NCBI taxonomy): Eukaryota > Metazoa > Chordata > Amphibia > Caudata > Salamandridae > Triturus > Triturus cristatus. Next base: position 780,903,492 of record NC_140582.1, read on the forward strand.
TTTTTCCCCAGGTTTGGTTTGCCGCGCATTGTCTGGAGTGACAATGGGAGCGAATTTGTTGGCCAAGTCATGCAAAAACTTTGTGCGGGTCTTGGTATCAAGCAAAAGTTCCATGCGGCAAATCATCAACAATCAGCGGGTTTAGTAGAATGCTACAACGGTACATTGAAGTTAAAGTTAGCAAAGGTTCAGGCTAGTACAGGACTCAATTGGCCTGATGCTTTGCCATTAGCTCTGCTGTCCACCAGAACTGCAGTACACTCTCGTTTGGGACTTAGCCCTTACGAAGTGGTTTTTGGATGCCCGGCCAACGTATGGGGAGTCCCTCGCCCTAAGAAATACTCAGACTTGCCACATCCAATGTTGATTGACTATTTGCATGATCTCACAACTAAATTGCGTGTTCTCCATCAACAGGTTCAGAGTGCTTTACCAGAGGCTTCCGCAGACCCAGGTCATTCCATCCGACCAGGTGACTGGGTCTACACCAAGAATTTCCAAAGGACGAGAAATTTGGAGCCCAGATGGAGAGAGCCCCAAATGGTTTTGCTTACCACGAGAATAGCAGTTAAAGTCGAAGGAAAGAAAAATTGGATTTACGGCGTGCATTGCAAGAAAGTGCCTTTGCCCTTACCTTCCGATCAATGGGTGCGCAGGGGCATTGGTGATTCTGAAAGTGAGAAAGTTCCACGATTCCTACCCTTTAGTGATGCACGCCTGAATGGGACATTGTCTGAGAAAGAGGACGACGACATTCTACAGGAAGCAATACACTCCTGGAAAGGAACGATACAATCTGAGACCTAGACAAAAGAACACTTAAGATTTTTTCCTCTCTTGTGTAGTATTCTGTCCCGGTAGGAGTCTTAATTGTGACCTGAGTAGTGGCAATAGGCCTGCAGGACTTGCAGTGTCAAAGGACGGCAGATAATCATAATTGAGTGATCGAGGAAGATTGCCGTGAGCATCCATTAGAAAGATGGAAACTACACTAGGCAAAAGAGAGAGAAAGGATGAAATGAAGAAAGAATCCTGTAAATCAATGTACAGTCGTTTTAATATAACCTTATGTGTTATTATATTATTGTGTATTGTTTTGGCGTTTATCGGTTGGATTGTTTATGCTCTGCAGCAAAAAGTTGTCTCTCCTTCTTCCTCTTCGTCTTCTTCTACTGTTTCTCCACATCTCTTTCATACCCTTCCTCAACATGAACTCATTAGAAGAACTGAATACTACAACAATTCCTTTGTCCAGTTGTTACATCAACACCAATTAGTGATTAATACGACTGACTGTTGGGTGTGTGGACTTATGCCACATACCACAGAGAAAGGAATGCCATATTTGGTTCTCCCATTCTCCTATGAGGGTTCCGCTTGGGCTTATTTTGTCATTTTCTCTAATGCCTACCAAAGTAAGTTCATATATTGGTGGTCCAGCTTTTAGTCATGGCTCATTAATTAAGGGAATGGTAGCTATGGCTAAAATCATGGAAAATAGTAAGATTTCCATTGATGAAAGAAAAGCGTATACAAACTGGAACGTCACCCATTATGTCGCTAGTCTTAGTGATAAAATCAAACAAAGAAAATCTCTGCCAATTTGGAAGATTCCTCATCAGGGAAATTTCTGTCTGCAAATTAATGATCGCTCTTCCGACACCATACAAAGAAATAACTGTTCTCACACGTACATTTATTCCTCTCAGAACTCGCCTCCTCTAGTGCCATCTCAGGGCACGTATTTTATCTGCCACAATAGAGCTTACACATGGTTACCAACGGGTTTTTTCTGGTACCTGCTATATACCTTTCCTTCTCCCCCCTACATTCACCGCTTCTGCAAACTATCATCGAAACAGATATGGCAGAGGGATTATTGATTCGAAAGACACAGCAGGACAAGAAGGAGGAGATTTCCTCAAAGGATTTCTTCCTTTTTGGGGTCCAATGGCCAACAGCAGAAATATAAGGCAACTAGTCCATGTCGTAGAGACCACAATAGACATCACTGTAGAGCCTTAAGTAATATTACGGCAGAACTACAGGCGGACCGTCTTATGACTTTACAAAATCGAGTTGCCTTAGATTTTGTTCTTGCAGATCATGGTGGAGTGTGCAAATTGATCGGGTCAAGTTGCTGTATTTTCATACCTAATGACGCTCCGACAGTATACCAAGCTATCTCCAACTTGCATATAATCTCTGAGTCGATTCACCAGGACGAAGGAGATTGGTCCTTTTCGGAGTGGTTTTGGGGACAACTGTCCAAAGGGGGTTGGAATGCATTGACATTTCTCGGAATAATTTTGACCATTATTTTCTCCTGTTGCCTTTGAATGCACTGTGGTCCCGCCATCTGTGACCTATGTGCTACTATGTGCATCCCTAAGCCCAAATCGCCAAGAACAGAAAACATAAGAATGATGTTACAGCAACAGCTCGATGACCTCATGGCTATCGACATTGACTCAGATTAACATGAGTCTATCTTGCCTGAGTTCTGGCAAAAGGAGGGTCTGAGGAACTTCAATTTCTGATCGCGATCGAAGCGACCCACCATCTTGTGCTCCGCCGCCATTTTGTGTTGCCATCACTCAGGCAGCACGGCGAACAAAGTCTATTCTGCTTTTTCTGCAGCTTCGTGTCGAAATGGTCCTTCTGCCTCTATTTGCAAAGCTGGTGTTAGGTCTGGCCGAGTACACTAATCCCTGTCTGGTTTTTCTAATCCCCGTCTCAACTATCTGTTGGTTCACACTATTCTTTTCCGACTTTATCTTATCGTCTGGCCTTCACTGTCCTCTGCTAGCATTCTCTCGTTTCACAACTGTCCTCCAACACACACAAATGTATCTCGCCACCTGCAAGTTTGTTACAAATCCGTTAATAAATTAGTTTGAGGGAGGGGTAACAAACACAGTTGGAGGAGAGGTTTCTTCGAGTCATCTGACACTTTTGTTTTCAAATCTCTCCTATTGGTTCTGTCCTATTTTCCAACTTTCCTTATTGGCTCTTTCTTGTATGTGCTGGGTGTATACTTGGTTAATGTATATGTTATCTATATGGTATAAAAGTTTGTGCGCCACAGAGTGAAGTGGCAGTCTCCTGAGAACTTACCTTGTGTACTTCTGGGATAACTGTACTAGCTGCAGCTAATAAATCTGATCTTCTAACGCCTAACAGAGTGTCCCGTGCCTCTGTGTAGCTGAGCAGGTGAATCCAGGAGACTAGGGCGTACCCTGCGCCGCCAGGCCCAAAAGGTTCTGGTTCTTCAACTGACGCCCAACGTTGGGCGGCTTCGTACCGGTTCTGCCCGAAGGTCATGAGGAACCCCGCAAGAAAATTCCGGAGGGTTCGCGAGCCACATTAAGGGACCCCTGTATGTCGAAAGTGGTCCGAAGGTCTTTTGCAGCGCGGTTACTCCTTCCTGACGGCTACTAACGACCGCTGCCCTGACTGCTGCCCTGCCTTGGCCCTTCCTTTGATGATGTATGGTAAGGCGAGACGATAGACGGGCCTCTGTTGGTGTGAGAAGACGTCCTTAGTTAAGTATCTTCGTGGGTCGCGCCCACAATTTTTGTCCTTTTTTTCCTTAGCATTTGTAGTCCTTAGATTCAACTATTGCAATAGCTGAAGCCGAGATTAACTGCATTTGTGCTGCGTAAACTGAGTTTTACTCCCTTGAAGTTTGTGAACAGTCAGGTGAAATCACGAGATGCCTGGTCTGTTTTGATTGTAATAGGGATTCCCGACTTGAGGACTCTTGTCCGATTCCTTCAGTTGGAACTCCCACATATGAGCTCTATTCGAAACATGGTGTTGGCCCCATTGCCTTTAACGAGGCATGGACCCGATACACGAAGAAAGATGGTGTTCTAAAATGGCCAGAAAATGGTAGCTTTGATCCCGATGTGCTAGATAATTTGGAAGCGGCTCTATTCAAAAGAAAAGCCTGTCCGGCAATGTTTGACTCTTTCCGCCTTTGGCGTAAGGAAGCCAAACAGAGAGAAATTAAGCAAGCAAAACGAGATAGGAAAGCACAGGGTATGACGATTATACAGGCTGCTCAACAATTCAAAGATGATGAAATTGATAATGCGACTGAAATTTCAGAGAGACAGCATCGCATGGCGATAGATAAATGCTATCCAGTGTTGCCTGTTTCCCCTTCTGGAAACAAGAAAGATATAGAAAAAGATTCCCTAATGTCCCATTTATTGAGGTTGCCTCCGCCCTATGCACAAAGTGCTAATGCACCCCAATTATTACAGCCTGTTCAGCCGCCAGCGGTACCTCCGCTTGTTCCGGCTCTTCCGCATTTGCCTCCTCCAGTATTACCGCCTCTGCCAGTGTTACCATTAACTTCAACTTCTTTGCCCTCATCTCCTGATCTTAGATCTCCTTTGCCTTCTGCTCCTCCTGCAGTTATCAGTTCTTCTCCTGTCAGTTTTCCTAATACTTTGTCTCCAATTCTTATGGCTAATTCTCCGTCTGTGCGTAAACGTCTCACAGACACTGTCACTGGTATTCTATCTCCTTTATTTGGAGCTTTAAGTGTGTCTCCGGCTTTTGCTCGAAGACAGTCTCGTAGTCAGTTCCCAGATTTTGAAGACCGAGAAAGGTTAGACTCTCTCGCACGTAAATGGATCAAGAAGGGTCCTCAATACAGTGTGTCCGATATTATGCCTACTTTCTTACAATGGAATGCGCCTACGCAGAGATATGTTTTTAATACAATGTGCGATACTCTCATTAAGGAATGGGAAGATGTGAATTCAAGTCCGATCCCACAAGATCTGTTAGATGTTCAGACTGATTTTGATAAAGGACTTATTGTGGGTTCTAAGGTTGAGAAAGTTGTAAGGACACTTATTTCTTATAGATCCTTATTGTTCCTTGATTCTGATCCGTCGGTTAGGTTGACACTGAAAAACTATCCCATGAGAGAGGTTCCTCAAGTATGGAAGGAAGAGGTTGCAGCAGTAGGTGCTAATCCACTTATTCCTGCTCATTTTCAGCGTATATGGGTACATGTTCCATGGAAACGATCTGAAGTCTTGGCTCTTAAGCAGACTCTACCAGATCCTCGTAAGAACCCTGCAGGTTATTATAAAGAATTATCACAGACAGTTGATGCTTGCATCATGAATTTAGCTGATATCGACATGTTGATGGGAAATGTAGTCCCACAGACAATATGGGCTAAGATTCGTAAGGAGAATCACGTACAGGAATTAGGTGCTACTTGGGATGTTATAACTACTACAGATAGAGACCAAGTGGGTGGTGCAAAGCCTGAAGCTTTGATTTCAGAACTCCCTGGTAGGATTATTACATTAATGAAAACTATGATGCCTGCCTTGAGAGTTAACTGGGATAAACTAGCAGCATGCAAACAAAAGAAAGATGAAAGTGTTTCCGACTTCTTCACTCATTTCGAGGAGACATTTATTGATCACAGTGGTAAGGATATGGCTACAGAGGGAGGACTGCGATTATTTGTGGACAAATTCGTATTTCATTTGCTTCCCGAGCTGTCACACAAATTAAAAGACTCTGAAAGTGCATGGGCTGTTTTTTCTCCTGCCCAGATATTGGCTACTGCACAATATTATGAAAATAGAGATAAAGAAGAGAAGGAAAAGCAAGAGAAAAAGACGAAAGAATTAAACACGAAGGTTCTCTTGCAGCAAGCTTATTCTCCTCGCTATGTTCAGCCTCAGTTTCAACAGCCTACGCAGTTTCAGAGGTTGTATCAAAAACCTGAGCCATACATTCCGCGACCTTTGTTAGGACCTAATCAATGTGCCTATTGTAGAGAAGAAGGTCATTTTAAGAATAGTTGTCCGGTTTTATTGCAGCGCAATGGAGCATTATCTGCTCCACGAGGTCGTGCTGGCCTCCAGTCAGCAAACAGAGGTAGAGGTCGAGGTGTGTTGACTCAAGAACAGCGTGCCCTTCCTTCTCCCAATTCTGTGAACCATTTTGATCAACAAAATGTTAGGTCTACGCAATATTATAATGAAGATCATTATATTGAAAACGGAAATGAGAGTCTCCACACAAACTAGGACAGCCATGGACAAAGTAAGGGAGTTGTGTCGGTTCCAGTAGATCAAAATGGACCTTATGCTAACGTCACTACAATGGGTGTTTCAGAGCCATTTCTTCTAGATACTGGGGCGATGAGAAGTTCTATCATTCATTCTAAACTCCCTGGGGCACCTTTGTCTGGCTTAATGAATGTTTCTGTAGGATTCTCTGGCGCCCCTGTTCGTAACCCAGTTTCTTGCCCTTTGCCTATTACAATTGGCCCTTATGACTTGGAAGCTCCACTTCTCTTGACAAATGGTTGCGGTGAGAATCTGTTGGGTTTAGACTTATTGAAAAGAATGCATGCTACGATATATTGTTCTCCTTCTGGTGTACATCTTACTTTAGGACAGAAACTGATTTCTCCAATGTATTTGTCCAAAGATCAGTTTCCACCTGAATTGCTTTCTCTTCCAGCAACGCTTTGGGCCACGGGTCCGAACGATGTGGGTTGTCTTGAGATTCCACCTTATGTTGTCACTCTTAAGCCTAATGTTGAATTGCCGCGTATCCCGCAGTATAGAATTTCCACTGAAGGTGAAAAAGCGCTTTTGAAAATTATTCATGACTTGATTCAGAAGGGTGTGGTTGAGGAAACAAGAGGTAACACATGCAACAGTCCTATTCTTCCTGTTCTTAAACGCACTGATCCTTCTCAGCCACCTGTATATCGTTTTGTGATTGATCTCCGGGAGGTAAACAAAATTGTCGTGCCACAGTTTCCCGTAGTATCAGATATCACTGCTTTGTTGACAATGATACCTTCCACAGCGACCTGGTTTTCTGTTATCGATCTAAAGAATGCCTTCTTTAGTATTCCCATTGCAGAAGAGAGTAGGGACATTTTTGGTTTCTCTCTTGGAGGCCGAAGCTTCCGGTTTAAGCGCGCACCTCAAGGCTATTTTGAAAGTCCCTTTATTTACAGCCAAGCTTTAAAAAGTCATCTTGATACTTTTCATTTACCGTCTGGTGCTACTCTTATCCAATATATGGATGACTTGTTAATCGCTGCTGATTCAGAAGAGATTTGCAAAAATGTCACTGTTGCATTGTTACGCCATTTGTTTAATCTGAATCATAAGGTTTCACCCTCCAAACTACAATATGTTCATCGAGAGGTTACTTACTTGGGTCATCTCCTATCAAAGGAGGGACGACGATTAACCCCAGAACGAATTCAGGCGATTACGCAAATGTCTGTGCCATCCACACAAAGGGAGGTACGTGCCTTTCTGGGTATCACCTCTTATTGTAGGCAATGGATTCCTAACTTCTCTCTGACAACCAAACCCTTGTTGGCACTCACTTTGAAAGATACGCCTCACCCCCTTCCATGGACTGATGAGTGCCAAAAGAGTTTTTCCGATTTACGTACTGCTCTGTGTTCCGCTCCTGTATTGGGTACCCCTGATTACAGTAAGCCTTTTACGCTCTATGTTCACGAGAGAGAAGGTTGTGCGTTATCAGTTTTAACACAGCGATTTGGAGACAAGCAGCGACCATGTGCCTATTTTTCGGCTACGTTAGACCCAGTAGCTAAAACATTGCCCAGTTGCCTCAAAGCGACAGCAGCAGCAGCAATTTCTATTCGACAGTCTGCTGGAGTAGTGTTGGATAACACTCTCATTGTCATGGTACCACATGCAGAGGATACCTTACTAAATAGAACGAAAACGCAGCATCTTACGAGCGCTCGTCTAACTGGATACGAGCTGACACTGTTGGCTAGTCACGTACACATCAAACAATGTAATACCCTAAATCCAGCCACTCTGTTGCCCCTTCCAGATGAGAAAAGTGTTGAGGAGCAACATGATTGTTTCTCTCGTACTGAAGAAGAGACAAAAGGAAGAATTGACTTGAAAGGCACACCGTTAGAGAATCCGGATGGAACTCTATGGGTAGATGGATCTTGTTTTAAAATGCCTAATGGAGATACAGTTTCAGCCTATTCTGTGACTACTTTGCATACAGTTGTGGAAACAGCACGTATTAGGCATAATTCAGCTCAAGCAGCAGAATTGATAGCTTTAACAAGAGCGTGTGTATTGTCAAAAGGGAAGAGAGTGAACGTGTACACCGACAGCCAATATGACTTTGGTGTAGCGTTCAGCTTTGGGCGTCTTTGGAAGGAAAGCGGATTTCTCACTTCACATGGCGCTAAAATACAACATGGTCAGTTAGTGACTGATCTCCTTGAATCACTTGCCTTACCCACCCAAATAGCGATTGTGAAGTGTAGTGCACACAAAAAGATTACAGATGATGTTGGTCGAGGAAATGCATTTGCAGATGAAGTAGCGAAAAAGACAGCAAGAGATGCAACAAGTCGGATGTATGTGGCGGGTCCTGCAAATTGGGTTAGAGAGAGAGGAATGTATGAGGATACAGTGGAAAGTGTAAGAACGATTCAGAAAGAGGCTTCAGAGAAAGAGTTGAGCAAGTGGAGAGAAAGTACGGGAATGTTAGATGAGATGGGTTGTTGAGTGGAATTATCTGAACACCAATGTTGGCTGTTACCAGATGCCTATGTGCTCCCAGTGGTTACTATGGCGCATGGTCCAGCCCACTTAGGTGCAAAAGGTATATGCAAACTTCTGGCTCCAGTGTGGCGAAATGAACAAATCCCAAAATGTGCAGACAATATAGTGAAACATTGTATTGTTTGTTTGATGTACAACCCAGGAAAGGGAACCCCAACTCCAGCAGGTCACTTCGCTCCTCCAACATATCCATTTGAGGAGTTGCAGATCGATTATATTCATATGGAGCGATGCAACAACCTCAAATATGTTCTGGTGGTAGTATGCGCCTTTTCAAGATGGATTGAAGCATACCCTCTAAAAGACAACACAGCTGTATCCACAGCTAAAGTTCTACTGAAATAATTTTTCCCCAGGTTTGGTTTGCCGCGCATTGTCTGGAGTGACAATGGGAGCGAATTTGTTGGCCAAGTCATGCAAAAAGTTTGTGCGGGTCTTGGTATCAAGCAAAAGTTCCATGCGGCAAATCATCCACAATCAGCGGGTTTAGTAGAATGCTACAACGGTACATTGAAGTTAAAGTTAGCAAAGGTTCAGGCTAGTACAGGACTCAATTGGCCTGATGCTTTGCCATTAGCTCTGCTGTCCACCAGAACTGCAGTACACTCTCGTTTGGGACTTAGCCCTTACGAAGTGGTTTTTGGATGCCCGGCCAACGTATGGGGAGTCCCTCGCCCTAATAAATACTCAGACTTGCCACATCCAATGTTGATTGACTATTTGCATGATCTCACAACTAAATTGCGTGTTCTCCATCAACAGGTTCAGAGTGCTTTACCAGAGGCTTCCGCAGACCCAGGTCATTCCATCCGACCAGGTGACTGGGTCTACACCAAGAATTTCCAAAGGACGAGAAATTTGGAGCCCAGATGGAGAGAGCCCTGAATGGTTTTGCTCACCACGAGAATAGCAGTTAAAGTCGAAGGAAAGAAAAATTGGATTTACGGCGTGCATTGCAAGACAGTGCCTTTGCCCTTACCTTACGATCAATGGGTGCGCAGGGGCATTGGTGATTCTGAAAGTGAGAAAGTTCCACGATTCCTACCCTTTAGTGATGCACGCCTGAATGGGACATTGTCTGAGAAAGAGGACGACGACATTCTACAGGAAGCAATACACTCCTGGAAAGGAACGATACAATCTGAGACCTAGACAAAAGAACACTTAAGATTTTTTCCTCTCTTGTGTAGTATTCTGTCCCGGTAGGAGTCTTAATTGTGACCTGAGTAGTGGCAATAGGCCTGCAGGACTTGCAGTGTCAAAGGACGGCAGATAATCATAATTGAGTGATCGAGGAAGATTGCCGTGAGCATCCATTAGAAAGATGGAAACTACACTAGGCAAAAGAGAGAGAAAGGATGAAATGAAGAAAGAATCCTGTAAATCAATGTACAGTCGTTTTAATATAACCTTATGTGTTATTATATTATTGTGTATTGTTTTGGCGTTTATCGGTTGGATTGTTTATGCTCTGCAGCAAAAAGTTGTCTCTCCTTCTTCCTCTTCGTCTTCTTCTACTGTTTCTCCACATCTCTTTCATACCCTTCCTCAACATGAACTCATTAGAAGAACTGAATACTACAACAATTCCTTTGTCCAGTTGTTACATCAACACCAATTAGTGATTAATACGACTGACTGTTGGGTGTGTGGACTTATGCCACATACCACAGAGAAAGGAATGCCATATTTGGTTCTCCCATTCTCCTATGAGGGTTCCGCTTGGGCTTATTTTGTCATTTTCTCTAATGCCTACCAAAGTAAGTTCATATATTGGTGGTCCAGATTTTAGTCATGGCTCATTAATTAAGGGAATGGTAGCTATGGCTAAAATCATGGAAAATAGTAAGATTTCCATTGATGAAAGAAAAGCGTATACAAACTGGAACGTCACCCATTATGTCGCTAGTCTTAGTGATAAAATCAAACAAAGAAAATCTCTGCCAATTTGGAAGATTCCTCATCAGGGAAATTTCTGTCTGCAAATTAATGATCGCTCTTCCGACACCATACAAAGAAATAACTGTTCTCACACGTACATTTATTCCTCTCAGAACTCGCCTCCTCTAGTGCCATCTCAGGGCACGTATTTTATCTGCCACAATAGAGCTTACACATGGTTACCAACGGGTTTTTTCTGGTACCTGCTATATACCTTTCCTTCTCCCCCCTACATTCACCGCTTCTGCAAACTATCATCGAAACAGATATGGCAGAGGGATTATTGATTCGAAAGACACAGCAGGACAAGAAGGAGGAGATTTCCTCAAAGGATTTCTTCCTTTTTGGGGTCCAATGGCCAACAGCAGAAATATAAGGCAACTAGTCCATGTCGTAGAGACCACAATAGACATCACTGTAGAGCCTTAAGTAATATTACGGCAGAACTACAGGCGGACCGTCTTATGACTTTACAAAATCGAGTTGCCTTAGATTTTGTTCTTGCAGATCATGGTGGAGTGTGCAAATTGATCGGGTCAAGTTGCTGTATTTTCATACCTAATGACGCTCCGACAGTATACCAAGCTATCTCCAACTTGCATATAATCTCTGAGTCGATTCACCAGGACGAAGGAGATTGGTCCTTTTCGGAGTGGTTTTGGGGACAACTGTCCAAAGGGGGTTGGAATGCATTGACATTTCTCGGAATAATTTTGACCATTATTTTCTCCTGTTGCCTTTGAATGCACTGTGGTCCCGCCATCTGTGACCTATGTGCTACTATGTGCATCCCTAAGCCCAAATCGCCAAGAACAGAAAACATAAGAATGATGTTACAGCAACAGCTCGATGACCTCATGGCTATCGACATTGACTCAGATTAACATGAGTCTATCTTGCCTGAGTTCTGGCAAAAGGAGGGTCTGAGGAACTTCGATTTCTGATCGCGATCGAAGCGACCCGCCATCTTGTGCTCCGCCGCCATTTTGTGTTGCCATCACTCAGGCAGCACGGCGAACAAAGTCTATTCTGCTTTTTCTGCAGCTTCGTGTCGAAATGGTCCTTCTGCCTCTATTTGCAAAGCTGGTGTTAGGTCTGGCCGAGTACACTAATCCCTGTCTGGTTTTTCTAATCCCCGTCTCAACTATCTGTTGGTTCACACTATTCTTTTCCGACTTTATCTTATCGTCTGGCCTTCACTGTCCTCTGCTAGCATTCTCTCGTTTCACAACTGTCCTCCAACACACACAAATGTATCTCGCCACCTGCAAGTTTGTTACAAATCCGTTAATAAATTAGTTTGAGGGAGGGGTAACAAACACAGTTGGAGGAGAGGTTTCTTCGAGGCATCTGGCACTTTTGTTTTCAAATCTCTCCTATTGGTTCTGTCCTATTTTCCAACTTTCCTTATTGGCTCTTTCTTGTATGTGCTGGGTGTATACTTGGTTAATGTATATGTTATCTATATGGTATAAAAGTTTGTGCGCCACAGAGTGAAGTGGCAGTCTCCTGAGAACCTACCTTGTGTACTTCTGGGATAACTGTACTAGCTGCAGCTAATAAATCTGATCTTCTAACGCCTAACAGAGTGTCCCGTGCCTCTGTGTAGCTGAGCAGGTGAATCCAGGAGACTAGGGCGTACCCTGCGCCGCCAGGCCCAAAAGGTTCTGGTTCTTCAACTGGCGCCCAACGTGGGGCGGCTTCGTACCGGTTCTGCCCGAAGGTCATGAGGAACCCCGCAAGAAAATTCCGGAGGGTTCGCGAGCCACATTAAGGGACCCCTGTATGTCGAAAGTGGTCCGAAGGTCTTTTGCAGCGCGGTTACTCCTTCCTGACGGCTACTAACGACCGCTGCCCTGACTGCTGCCCTGCCTTGGCCCTTCCTTTGATGATGCATGGTAAGGCGAGACGATAGACGGGCCTCTGTTGGTGTGAGAAGACGTCCTTAGTTAAGTATCTTCGTGGGTCGCGCCCACAATTTTTGTCCTTTTTTTCCTTAGCATTTGTAGTCCTTAGATTCAACTATTGCAATAGCTGAAGCCGAGGGTAAGTGCATTTGTGCTGCGTAAACTGAGTTTTACTCCCTTGAAGTTTGTGAACAGTCAGGTGAAATCACGAGATGCCTGGTCTGTTTTGATTGTAATAGGGATTCCCGACTTGAGGACTCTTGTCCGATTCCTTCAGTTGGAACTCCCACATATGAGCTCTATTCGAAACATGGTGTTGGCCCCATTGCCTTTAACGAGGCATGGACCCGATACACGAAGAAAGATGGTGTTCTAAAATGGCCAGAAAATGGTAGCTTTGATCCCGATGTGCTAGATAATTTGGAAGCGGCTCTATTCAAAAGAAAAGCCTGTCCGGCAATGTTTGACTCTTTCCGCCTTTGGCGTAAGGAAGCCAAACAGAGAGAAATTAAGCAAGAAAAACGAGATAGGAAAGCACAGGGTATGACGATTATACAGGCTGCTCAACAATTCAAAGATGATGAAATTGATAATGCGACTGAAATTTCAGAGAGACAGCATCGCATGGCGATAGATAAATGCTATCCAGTGTTGCCTGTTTCCCCTTCTGGAAACAAGAAAGATATAGAAAAAGATTCCCTAATGTCCCATTTATTGAGGTTGCCTCCGCCCTATGCACAAAGTGCTAATGCACCCCAATTATTACAGCCTGTTCAGCCGCCAGCGGTACCTCCGCTTGTTCCGGCTCTTCCGCATTTGCCTCCTCCAGTATTACCGCCTCTGCCAGTGTTACCATTAACTTCAACTTCTTTGCCCTCATCTCCTGATCTTAGATCTCCTTTGCCTTCTGCTCCTCCTGCAGTTATCAGTTCTTCTCCTGTCAGTTCTCCTAATACTTTGTCTCCAATTCTTATGGCTAATTCTCCGTCTGTGCGTAAACGTCTCACAGACACTGTCACTGGTATTCTATCTCCTTTCTTTGGAGCTTTAAGTGTGTCTCCGGCTTTTGCTCGAAGACAGTCTCGTAGTCAGTTCCCAGATTTTGAAGAACGAGAAAGGTTAGACTCTCTCGCACGTAAATGGATCAAGAAGGGTCCTCAATACAGTGTGTCCGATATTATGCCTACTTTCTTACAATGGAATGCGCCTACGCAGAGATATGTTTTTAATACAATGTGCAATACTCTCATTAAGGAATGGGAAGATGTGAATTCAAGTCCGATCCCACAAGATCTGTTAGATGTTCAGACTGATTTTGATAAAGGACTTATTGTGGGTTCTAAGGTTGAGAAAGTTGTAAGGACACTTATTTCTTATAGATCCTTATTGTTCCTTGATTCTGATCCGTCGGTTAGGTTGACACTGAAAAACTATCCCATGAGAGAGGTTCCTCAAGTATGGAAGGAAGAGGTTGCAGCAGTAGGTGCTAATCCACTTATTCCTGCTCATTTTCAGCGTATATGGGTACATGTTCCATGGAAACGATCTTAAGTCTTGGCTCTTAAGCAGACTCTACCAGATCCTCGTAAGAACCCTGCAGGTTATTATAAAGAATTATCACAGACAGTTGATGCTTGCATCATGAATTTAGCTGATATCGACATGTTGATGGGAAATGTAGTCCCACAGACAATATGGGCTAAGATTCGTAAGGAGAATCACGTACAGGAATTAGGTGCTACTTGGGATGTTATAACTACTACAGATAGAGACCAAGTGGGTGGTGCAAAGCCTGAAGCTTTGATTTCAGAACTCCCTGGTAGGATTATTACATTAATGAAAACTATGATGCCTGCCTTGAGAGTTAACTGGGATAAACTAGCAGCATGCAAACAAAAGAAAGATGAAAGTGTTTCCGACTTCTTCACTCATTTCGAGGAGACATTTATTGATCACAGTGGTAAGGATATGGCTACAGAGGGAGGACTGCGATTATTTGTGGACAAATTCGTATTTCATTTGCTTCCCGAGCTGTCACACAAATTAAAAGACTCTGAAAGTGCATGGGCTGTTTTTTCTCCTGCCCAGATATTGGCTACTGCACAATATTATGAAAATAGAGATAAAGAAGAGAAGGAAAAGCAAGAGAAAAAGACGAAAGAATTAAAAACGAAGGTTCTCTTGCAGCAAGCTTATCCTCCTCGCTATGTTCAGCCTCAGTTTCAACAGCCTACGCAGTTTCAGAGGTTGTATCAAAAACCTGAGCCATACATTCCGCGACCTTTGTTAGGACCTAATCAATGTGCCTATTGTAGAGAAGAAGGTCATTTTAAGAATAGTTGTCCGGTTTTATTGCAGCGCAATGGAGCATTATCTGCTCCACGAGGTCGTGCTGGCCTCCAGTCAGCAAACAGAGGTAGAGGTCGAGGTGTGTTGACTCAAGAACAGCGTGCCCTTCCTTCTCCCAATTCTGTGAACCATTTTGATCAACAAAATGTTAGGTCTACGCAATATTATAATGAAGATCATTATATTGAAAACGGAAATGAGAGTCTCCACACAAACTAGGACAGCCATGGACAAAGTAAGGGAGTTGTGTCGGTTCCAGTAGATCAAAATGGACCTTATGCTAACGTCACTACAATGGGTGTTTCAGAGCCATTTCTTCTAGATACTGGGGCGATGAGAAGTTCTATCATTCATTCTAAACTCCCTGGGGCACCTTTGTCTGGCTTAATGAATGTTTCTGTAGGATTCTCTGGCGCCCCTGTTCGTAACCCAGTTTCTTGCCCTTTGCCTATTACAATTGGCCCTTATGACTTGGAAGCTCCACTTCTCTTGACGAATGGTTGCGGTGAGAATCTGTTGGGTTTAGACTTATTGAAAAGAATGCATGCTACGATATATTGTTCTCCTTCTGGTGTACATCTTACTTTAGGACAGAAACTGATTTCTCCAATGTATTTGTCCAAAGATCAGTTTCCACCTGAATTGCTTTCTCTTCCAGCAACGCTTTGGGCCACGGGTCCGAACGATGTGGGTTGTCTTGAGATTCCACCTTATGTTGTCACTCTTAAGCCTAATGTTGAATTGCCGCGTATCCCGCAGTATAGAATTTCCACTGAAGGTGAAAAAGCGCTTTTGAAAATTATTCATGACTTGATTCAGAAGGGTGTGGTTGAGGAAACAAGAGGTAACACATGCAACAGTCCTATTCTTCCTGTTCTTAAACGCACTGATCCTTCTCAGCCACCTGTATATCGTTTTGTGATTGATCTCCGGGAGGTAAACAAAATTGTCGTGCCACAGTTTCCCGTAGTATCAGATATCACTGCTTTGTTGACAATGATACCTTCCACAGCAACCTGGTTTTCTGTTATCGATCTAAAGAATGCCTTCTTTAGTATTCCCATTGCAGAAGAGAGTAGGGACATTTTTGGTTTCTCTCTTGGAGGCCGAAGCTTCCGGTTTAAGCGCGCACCTCAAGGCTATTTTGAAAGTCCCTCTATTTACAGCCAAGCTTTAAAAAGTCATCTTGATACTTTTCATTTACCGTCTGGTGCTACTCTTATCCAATATATGGATGACTTGTTAATCGCTGCTGATTCAGAAGAGATTTGCAAAAATGTCACTGTTGCATTGTTACGCCATTTGTTTAATCTGAATCATAAGGTTTCACCCTCCAAACTACAATATGTTCATCGAGAGGTTACTTACTTGGGTCATCTCCTATCAAAGGAGGGACGACGATTAACCCCAGAACGAATTCAGGCGATTACGCAAATGTCTGTGCCATCCACACAAAGGGAGGTACGTGCCTTTCTGGGTATCACCTCTTATTGTAGGCAATGGATTCCTAACTTCTCTCTGACAACCAAACCCTTGTTGGCACTCACTTTGAAAGATACGCCTCACCCCCTTCCATGGACTGATGAGTGCCAAAAGAGTTTTTCCGATTTACGTACTGCTCTGTGTTCCGCTCCTGTATTGGGTACCCCTGATTACAGTAAGCCTTTTACGCTCTATGTTCACGAGAGAGAAGGTTGTGCGTTATCAGTTTTAACACAGCGATTTGGAGACAAGCAGCGACCATGTGCCTATTTTTCGGCTACGTTAGACCCAGTAGCTAAAACATTGCCCAGTTGCCTCAAAGCGACAGCAGCAGCAGCAATTTCTATTCGACAGTCTGCTGGAGTAGTGTTGGATAACACTCTCATTGTCATGGTACCACATGCAGAGGATACCTTACTAAATAGAACGAAAACGCAGCATCTTACGAGCGCTCGTCTAACTGGATACGAGCTGACACTGTTGGCTAGTCACGTACACATCAAACAATGTAATACCCTAAATCCAGCCACTCTGTTGCCCCTTCCAGATGAGAAAAGTGTTGAGGAGCAACATGATTGTTTCTCTCGTACTGAAGAAGAGACAAAAGGAAGAATTGACTTGAAAGGCACACCGTTAGAGAATCCGGATGGAACTCTATGGGTAGATGGATCTTGTTTTAAAATGCCTAATGGAGATACAGTTTCAGCCTATTCTGTGACTACTTTGCATACAGTTGTGGAAACAGCACGTATTAGGCATAATTCAGCTCAAGCAGCAGAATTGATAGCTTTAACAAGAGCGTGTGTATTGTCAAAAGGGAAGAGAGTGAACGTGTACACCGACAGCCAATATGACTTTGGTGTAGCGTTCAGCTTTGGGCGTCTTTGGAAGGAAAGCGGATTTCTCACTTCACATGGCGCTAAAATACAACATGGTCAGTTAGTGACTGATCTCCTTGAATCACTTGCCTTACCCACCCAAATAGCGATTGTGAAGTGTAGTGCACACAAAAAGATTACAGATGATGTTGGTCGAGGAAATGCATTTGCAGATGAAGTAGCGAAAAAGACAGCAAGAGATGCAACAAGTCGGATGTATGTGGCGGGTCCTGCAAATTGGGTTAGAGAGAGAGGAATGTATGAGGATACAGTGGAAAGTGTAAGAACGATTCAGAAAGAGGCTTCAGAGAAAGAGTTGAGCAAGTGGAGAGAAAGTACGGGAATGTTAGATGAGATGGGTTGTTGAGTGGAATTATCTGAACACCAATGTTGGCTGTTACCAGATGCCTATGTGCTCCCAGTGGTTACTATGGCGCATGGTCCAGCCCACTTAGGTGCAAAAGGTATATGCAAACTTCTGGCTCCAGTGTGGCGAAATGAACAAATCCCAAAATGTGCAGACAATATAGTGAAACATTGTATTGTTTGTTTGATGTACAACCCAGGAAAGGGAACCCCAACTCCAGCAGGTCGCTTCGCTCCTCCAACATATCCATTTGAGGAGTTGCAGATCGATTATATTCATATGGAGCGATGCAACAACCTCAAATATGTTCTGGTGGTAGTATGCGCCTTTTCAAGATGGATTGAAGCATACCCTCTAAAAGACAACACAGCTGTATCCACAGCTAAAGTTCTACTGAAATAATTTTTCCCCAGGTTTGGTTTGCCGCGCATTGTCTGGAGTGACAATGGGAGCGAATTTGTTGGCCAAGTCATGCAAAAAGTTTGTGCGGGTCTTGGTATCAAGCAAAAGTTCCATGCGGCAAATCATCCACAATCAGCGGGTTTAGTAGAATGCTACAACGGTACATTGAAGTTAAAGTTAGCAAAGGTTCAGGCTAGTACAGGACTCAATTGGCCTGATGCTTTGCCATTAGCTCTGCTGTCCACCAGAACTGCAGTACACTCTCGTTTGGGACTTAGCCCTTACGAAGTGGTTTTTGGATGCCCGGCCAACGTATGGGGAGTCCCTCGCCCTAAGAAATACTCAGACTTGCCACATCCAATGTTGATTGACTATTTGCATGATCTCACAACTAAATTGCGTGTTCTCCATCAACAGGTTCAGAGTGCTTTACCAGAGGCTTCCGCAGACCCAGGTCATTCCATCCGACCAGGTGACTGGGTCTACACCAAGAATTTCCAAAGGACGAGAAATTTGGAGCCCAGATGGAGAGAGCCCTGAATGGTTTTGCTCACCACGAGAATAGCAGTTAAAGTCGAAGGAAAGAAAAATTGGATTTACGGCGTGCATTGCAAGACAGTGCCTTTGCCCTTACCTTACGATCAATGGGTGCGCAGGGGCATTGGTGATTCTGAAAGTGAGAAAGTTCCACGATTCCTACCTTTTAGTGATGCACGCCTGAATGGGACATTGTCTGAGAAAGAGGACGACGACATTCTACAGGAAGCAATACACTCCTGGAAAGGAACGATACAATCTGAGACCTAGACAAAAGAACACTTAAGATTTTTTCCTCTCTTGTGTAGTATTCTGTCCCGGTAGGAGTCTTAATTGTGACCTGAGTAGTGGCAATAGGCCTGCAGGACTTGCAGTGTCAAAGGACGGCAGATAATCATAATTGAGTGATCGAGGAAGATTGCCGTGAGCATCCATTAGAAAGATGGAAACTACACTAGGCAAAAGAGACAGAAAGGATGAAATGAAGAAAGAATCCTGTAAATCAATGTACAGTCGTTTTAATATAACCTTATGTGTTATTATATTATTGTGTATTGTTTTGGCGTTTATCGGTTGGATTGTTTATGCTCTGCAGCAAAAAGTTGTCTCTCCTTCTTCCTCTTCGTCTTCTTCTACTGTTTCTCCACATCTCTTTCATACCCTTCCTCAACATGAACTCATTAGAAGAACTGAATACTACAACAATTCCTTTGTCCAGTTGTTACATCAACACCAATTAGTGATTAATACGACTGACTGTTGGGTGTGTGGACTTATGCCACATACCACAGAGAAAGGAATGCCATATTTGGTTCTCCCATTCTCCTATGAGGGTTCCGCTTGGGCTTATTTTGTCATTTTCTCTAATGCCTACCAAAGTAAGTTCATATATTGGTGGTCCAGATTTTAGTCATGGCTCATTAATTAAGGGAATGGTAGCTATGGCTAAAATCATGGAAAATAGTAAGATTTCCATTGATGAAAGAAAAGCGTATACAAACTGGAACGTCACCCATTATGTCGCTAGTCTTAGTGATAAAATCAAACAAAGAAAATCTCTGCCAATTTGGAAGATTCCTCATCAGGGAAATTTCTGTCTGCAAATTAATGATCGCTCTTCCGACACCATACAAAGAAATAACTGTTCTCACACGTACATTTATTCCTCTCAGAACTCGCCTCCTCTAGTGCCATCTCAGGGCACGTATTTTATCTGCCACAATAGAGCTTACACATGGTTACCAACGGGTTTTTTCTGGTACCTGCTATATACCTTTCCTTCTCCCCCCTACATTCACCGCTTCTGCAAACTATCATCGAAACAGATATGGCAGAGGGATTATTGATTCGAAAGACACAGCAGGACAAGAAGGAGGAGATTTCCTCAAAGGATTTCTTCCTTTTTGGGGTCCAATGGCCAACAGCAGAAATATAAGGCAACTAGTCCATGTCGTAGAGACCACAATAGACATCACTGTAGAGCCTTAAGTAATATTACGGCAGAACTACAGGCGGACCGTCTTATGACTTTACAAAATCGAGTTGCCTTAGATTTTGTTCTTGCAGATCATGGTGGAGTGTGCAAATTGATCGGGTCAAGTTGCTGTATTTTCATACCTAATGACGCTCCAACAGTATACCAAGCTATCTCCAAGTTGCATATAATCTCTGAGTTGATTCACCAGGACGAAGGAGATTGGTCCTTTTCGGAGTGGTTTTGGGGACAACTGTCCAAAGGGGGTTGGAATGCATTGACATTTCTCGGAATAATTTTGACCATTATTTTCTCCTGTTGCCTTTGAATGCACTGTGGTCCCGCCATCTGTGACCTATGTGCTACTATGTGCATCCCTAAGCCCAAATCGCCAAGAACAGAAAACATAAGAATGATGTTACAGCAACAGCTCGATGACCTCATGGCTATCGACATTGACTCAGATTAACATGAGTCTATCTTGCCTGAGTTATGGCAAAAGGAGGGTCTGAGGAACTTCGATTTCTGATCGCGATCGAAGCGACCCGCCATCTTGTGCTCCGCCGCCATTTTGTGTTGCCATCACTCAGGCAGCACGGCGAACAAAGTCTATTCTGCTTTTTCTGCAGCTTCGTGTCGAAATGGTCCTTCTGCCTCTATTTGCAAAGCTGGTGTTAGGTCTGGCCGAGTACACTAATCCCTGTCTGGTTTTTCTAATCCCCGTCTCAACTATCTGTTGGTTCACACTATTCTTTTCCGACTTTATCTTATCGTCTGGCCTTCACTGTCCTCTGCTAGCATTCTCTCGTTTCACAACTGTCCTCCAACACACACAAATGTATCTCGCCACCTGCAAGTTTGTTACAAATCCGTTAATAAATTAGTTTGAGGGAGGGGTAACAAACACAGTTGGAGGAGAGGTTTCTTCGAGTCATCTGACACTTTTGTTTTCAAATCTCTCCTATTGGTTCTGTCCTATTTTCCAACTTTCCTTATTGGCTCTTTCTTGTATGTGCTGGGTGTATACTTGGTTAATGTATATGTTATCTATATGGTATAAAAGTTTGTGCGCCACAGAGTGAAGTGGCAGTCTCCTGAGAACCTACCTTGTGTACTTCTGGGATAACTGTACTAGCTGCAGCTAATAAATCTGATCTTCTAACGCCTAACAGAGTGTCCCGTGCCTCTGTGTAGCTGAGCAGGTGAATCCAGGAGACTAGGGCGTACCCTGCGCCGCCAGGCCCAAAAGGTTCTGGTTCTTCAACTGGCGCCCAACGTTGGGCGGCTTCGTACCGGTTCTGCCCGAAGGTCATGAGGAACCCCGCAAGAAAATTCCGGAGGGTTCGCGAGCCACATTAAGGGACCCCTGTATGTCGAAAGTGGTCCGAAGGTCTTTTGCAGCGCGGTTACTCCTTCCTGACGGCTACTAACGACCGCTGCCCTGACTGCTGCCCTGCCTTGGCCCTTCCTTTGATGATGTATGGTAAGGCGAGACGATAGACGGGCCTCTGTTGGTGTGAGAAGACGTCCTTAGTTAAGTATCTTCGTGGGTCGCGCCCACAATTTTTGTCCTTTTTTTCCTTAGCATTTGTAGTCCTTAGATTCAACTATTGCAATAGCTGAAGCCGAGGGTAAGTGCATTTGTGCTGCGTAAACTGAGTTTTACTCCCTTGAAGTTTGTGAACAGTCAGGTGAAATCACGAGATGCCTGGTCTGTTTTGATTGTAATAGGGATTCCCGACTTGAGGACTCTTGTCCGATTCCTTCAGTTGGAACTCCCACATATGAGCTCTATTCGAAACATGGTGTTGGCCCCATTGCCTTTAACGAGGCATGGACCCGATACACGAAGAAAGATGGTGTTCTAAAATGGCCAGAAAATGGTAGCTTTGATCCCGATGTGCTAGATAATTTGGAAGCGGCTCTATTCAAAAGAAAAGCCTGTCCGGCAATGTTTGACTCTTTCCGCCTTTGGCGTAAGGAAGCCAAACAGAGAGAAATTAAGCAAGCAAAACGAGATAGGAAAGCACAGGGTATGACGATTATACAGGCTGCTCAACAATTCAAAGATGATGAAATTGATAATGCGACTGAAATTTCAGAGAGACAGCATCGCATGGCGATAGATAAATGCTATCCAGTGTTGCCTGTTTCCCCTTCTGGAAACAAGAAAGATATAGAAAAAGATTCCCTAATGTCCCATTTATTGAGGTTGCCTCCGCCCTATGCACAAAGTGCTAATGCACCCCAATTATTACAGCCTGTTCAGCCGCCAGCGGTACCTCCGCTTGTTCCGGCTCTTCCGCATTTGCCTCCTCCAGTATTACCGCCTCTGCCAGTGTTACCATTAACTTCAACTTCTTTGCCCTCATCTCCTGATCTTAGATCTCCTTTGCCTTCTGCTCCTCCTGCAGTTATCAGTTCTTCTCCTGTCAGTTCTCCTAATACTTTGTCTCCAATTCTTATGGCTAATTCTCCGTCTGTGCGTAAACGTCTCACAGACACTGTCACTGGTATTCTATCTCCTTTCTTTGGAGCTTTAAGTGTGTCTCCAGCTTTTGCTCGAAGACAGTCTCATAGTCAGTTCCCAGATTTTGAAGAACGAGAAAGGTTAGACTCTCTCGCACGTAAATGGATCAAGAAGGGTCCTCAATACAGTGTGTCCGATATTATGCCTACTTTCTTACAATGGAATGCGCCTACGCAGAGATATGTTTTTAATACAATGTGCGATACTCTCATTAAGGAATGGGAAGATGTGAATTCAAGTCCGATCCCACAAGATCTGTTAGATGTTCAGACTGATTTTGATAAAGGACTTATTGTGGGTTCTAAGGTTGAGAAAGTTGTAAGGACACTTATTTCTTATAGATCCTTATTGTTCCTTGATTCTGATCCGTCGGTTAGGTTGACACTGAAAAACTATCCCATGAGAGAGGTTCCTCAAGTATGGAAGGAAGAGGTTGCAGCAGTAGGTGCTAATCCACTTATTCCTGCTCATTTTCAGCGTATATGGGTACATGTTCCATGGAAACGATCTGAAGTCTTGGCTCTTAAGCAGACTCTACCAGATCCTCGTAAGAACCCTGCAGGTTATTATAAAGAATTATCACAGACAGTTGATGCTTGCATCATGAATTTAGCTGATATCGACATGTTGATGGGAAATGTAGTCCCACAGACAATATGGGCTAAGATTCGTAAGGAGAATCACGTACAGGAATTAGGTGCTACTTGGGATGTTATAACTACTACAGATAGAGACCAAGTGGGTGGTGCAAAGCCTGAAGCTTTGATTTCAGAACTCCCTGGTAGGATTATTACATTAATGAAAACTATGATGCCTGCCTTGAGAGTTAACTGGGATAAACTAGCAGCATGCAAACAAAAGAAAGATGAAAGTGTTTCCGACTTCTTCACTCATTTCGAGGAGACATTTATTGATCACAGTGGTAAGGATATGGCTACAGAGGGAGGACTGCGATTATTTGTGGACAAATTCGTATTTCATTTGCTTCCCGAGCTGTCACACAAATTAAAAGACTCTGAAAGTGCATGGGCTGTTTTTTCTCCTGCCCAGATATTGGCTACTGCACAATATTATGAAAATAGAGATAAAGAAGAGAAGGAAAAGCAAGAGAAAAAGACGAAAGAATTAAAAACGAAGGTTCTCTTGCAGCAAGCTTATCCTCCTCGCTATGTTCAGCCTCAGTTTCAACAGCCTACGCAGTTTCAGAGGTTGTATCAAAAACCTGAGCCATACATTCCGCGACCTTTGTTAGGACCTAATCAATGTGCCTATTGTAGAGAAGAAGGTCATTTTAAGAATAGTTGTCCGGTTTTATTGCAGCGCAATGGAGCATTATCTGCTCCACGAGGTCGTGCTGGCCTCCAGTCAGCAAACAGAGGTAGAGGTCGAGGTGTGTTGACTCAAGAACAGCGTGCCCTTCCTTCTCCCAATTCTGTGAACCATTTTGATCAACAAAATGTTAGGTCTACGCAATATTATAATGAAGATCATTATATTGAAAACGGAAATGAGAGTCTCCACACAAACTAGGACAGCCATGGACAAAGTAAGGGAGTTGTGTCGGTTCCAGTAGATCAAAATGGACCTTATGCTAACGTCACTACAATGGGTGTTTCAGAGCCATTTCTTCTAGATACTGGGGCGATGAGAAGTTCTATCATTCATTCTAAACTCCCTGGGGCACCTTTGTCTGGCTTAATGAATGTTTCTGTAGGATTCTCTGGCGCCCCTGTTCGTAACCCAGTTTCTTGCCCTTTGCCTATTACAATTGGCCCTTATGACTTGGAAGCTCCACTTCTCTTGACGAATGGTTGCGGTGAGAATCTATTGGGTTTAGACTTATTGAAAAGAATGCATGCTACGATATATTGTTCTCCTTCTGGTGTACATCTTACTTTAGGACAGAAACTGATTTCTCCAATGTATTTGTCCAAAGATCAGTTTCCACCTGAATTGCTTTCTCTTCCAGCAACGCTTTGGGCCACGGGTCCGAACGATGTGGGTTGTCTTGAGATTCCACCTTATGTTGTCACTCTTAAGCCTAATGTTGAATTGCCGCGTATCCCGCAGTATAGAATTTCCACTGAAGGTGAAAAAGCGCTTTTGAAAATTATTCATGACTTGATTCAGAAGGGTGTGGTTGAGGAAACAAGAGGTAACACATGCAACAGTCCTATTCTTCCTGTTCTTAAACGCACTGATCC
This sequence comes from Triturus cristatus, assembly GCF_964204655.1. Taxonomy (NCBI): domain Eukaryota; kingdom Metazoa; phylum Chordata; class Amphibia; order Caudata; family Salamandridae; genus Triturus; species Triturus cristatus. The sequence goes on from NC_140582.1 coordinate 780,928,199, forward strand.
TTCTCAGCCACCTGTATATCGTTTTGTGATTGATCTCCGGGAGGTAAACAAAATTGTCGTGCCACAGTTTCCCGTAGTATCAGATATCACTGCTTTGTTGACAATGATACCTTCCACAGCGACCTGGTTTTCTGTTATCGATCTAAAGAATGCCTTCTTTAGTATTCCCATTGCAGAAGAGAGTAGGGACATTTTTGGTTTCTCTCTTGGAGGCCGAAGCTTCCGGTTTAAGCGCGCACCTCAAGGCTATTTTGAAAGTCCCTCTATTTACAGCCAAGCTTTAAAAAGTCATCTTGATACTTTTCATTTACCGTCTGGTGCTACTCTTATCCAATATATGGATGACTTGTTAATCGCTGCTGATTCAGAAGAGATTTGCAAAAATGTCACTGTTGCATTGTTACGCCATTTGTTTAATCTGAATCATAAGGTTTCACCCTCCAAACTACAATATGTTCATCGAGAGGTTACTTACTTGGGTCATCTCCTATCAAAGGAGGGACGACGATTAACCCCAGAACGAATTCAGGCGATTACGCAAATGTCTGTGCCATCCACACAAAGGGAGGTACGTGCCTTTCTGGGTATCACCTCTTATTGTAGGCAATGGATTCCTAACTTCTCTCTGACAACCAAACCCTTGTTGGCACTCACTTTGAAAGATACGCCTCACCCCCTTCCATGGACTGATGAGTGCCAAAAGAGTTTTTCCGATTTACGTACTGCTCTGTGTTCCGCTCCTGTATTGGGTACCCCTGATTACAGTAAGCCTTTTACGCTCTATGTTCACGAGAGAGAAGGTTGTGCGTTATCAGTTTTAACACAGCGATTTGGAGACAAGCAGCGACCATGTGCCTATTTTTCGGCTACGTTAGACCCAGTAGCTAAAACATTGCCCAGTTGCCTCAAAGCGACAGCAGCAGCAGCAATTTCTATTCGACAGTCTGCTGGAGTAGTGTTGGATAACACTCTCATTGTCATGGTACCACATGCAGAGGATACCTTACTAAATAGAACGAAAACGCAGCATCTTACGAGCGCTCGTCTAACTGGATACGAGCTGACACTGTTGGCTAGTCACGTACACATCAAACAATGTAATACCCTAAATCCAGCCACTCTGTTGCCCCTTCCAGATGAGAAAAGTGTTGAGGAGCAACATGATTGTTTCTCTCGTACTGAAGAAGAGACAAAAGGAAGAATTGACTTGAAAGGCACACCGTTAGAGAATCCGGATGGAACTCTATGGGTAGATGGATCTTGTTTTAAAATGCCTAATGGAGATACAGTTTCAGCCTATTCTGTGACTACTTTGCATACAGTTGTGGAAACAGCACGTATTAGGCATAATTCAGCTCAAGCAGCAGAATTGATAGCTTTAACAAGAGCGTGTGTATTGTCAAAAGGGAAGAGAGTGAACGTGTACACCGACAGCCAATATGACTTTGGTGTAGCGTTCAGCTTTGGGCGTCTTTGGAAGGAAAGCGGATTTCTCACTTCACATGGCGCTAAAATACAACATGGTCAGTTAGTGACTGATCTCCTTGAATCACTTGCCTTACCCACCCAAATAGCGATTGTGAAGTGTAGTGCACACAAAAAGATTACAGATGATGTTGGTCGAGGAAATGCATTTGCAGATGAAGTAGCGAAAAAGACAGCAAGAGATGCAACAAGTCAGATGTATGTGGCGGGTCCTGCAAATTGGGTTAGAGAGAGAGGAATGTATGAGGATACAGTGGAAAGTGTAAGAACGATTCAGAAAGAGGCTTCAGAGAAAGAGTTGAGCAAGTGGAGAGAAAGTACGGGAATGTTAGATGAGATGGGTTGTTGAGTGGAATTATCTGAACACCAATGTTGGCTGTTACCAGATGCCTATGTGCTCCCAGTGGTTACTATGGCGCATGGTCCAGCCCACTTAGGTGCAAAAGGTATATGCAAACTTCTGGCTCCAGTGTGGCGAAATGAACAAATCCCAAAATGTGCAGACAATATAGTGAAACATTGTATTGTTTGTTTGATGTACAACCCAGGAAAGGGAACCCCAACTCCAGCAGGTCACTTCGCTCCTCCAACATATCCATTTGAGGAGTTGCAGATCGATTATATTCATATGGAGCGATGCAACAACCTCAAATATGTTCTGGTGGTAGTATGCGCCTTTTCAAGATGGATTGAAGCATACCCTCTAAAAGACAACACAGCTGTATCCACAGCTAAAGTTCTACTGAAATAATTTTTCCCCAGGTTTGGTTTGCCGCGCATTGTCTGGAGTGACAATGGGAGCGAATTTGTTGGCCAAGTCATGCAAAAAGTTTGTGCGGGTCTTGGTATCAAGCAAAAGTTCCATGCGGCAAATCATCCACAATCAGCGGGTTTAGTAGAATGCTACAACGGTACATTGAAGTTAAAGTTAGCAAAGGTTCAGGCTAGTACAGGACTCAATTGGCCTGATGCTTTGCCATTAGCTCTGCTGTCCACCAGAACTGCAGTACACTCTCGTTTGGGACTTAGCCCTTACGAAGTGGTTTTTGGATGCCCGGCCAACGTATGGGGAGTCCCTCGCCCTAAGAAATACTCAGACTTGCCACATCCAATGTTGATTGACTATTTGCATGATCTCACAACTAAATTGCGTGTTCTCCATCAACAGGTTCAGAGTGCTTTACCAGAGGCTTCCGCAGACCCAGGTCATTCCATCCGACCAGGTGACTGGGTCTACACCAAGAATTTCCAAAGGACGAGAAATTTGGAGCCCAGATGGAGAGAGCCCTGAATGGTTTTGCTCACCACGAGAATAGCAGTTAAAGTCGAAGGAAAGAAAAATTGGATTTACGGCGTGCATTGCAAGACAGTGCCTTTGCCCTTACCTTACGATCAATGGGTGCGCTGGGGCATTGGTGATTCTGAAAGTGAGAAAGTTCCACGATTCCTACCTTTTAGTGATGCACGCCTGAATGGGACATTGTCTGAGAAAGAGGACGACGACATTCTACAGGAAGCAATACACTCCTGGAAAGGAACGATACAATCTGAGACCTAGACAAAAGAACACTTAAGATTTTTTCCTCTCTTGTGTAGTATTCTGTCCCGGTAGGAGTCTTAATTGTGACCTGAGTAGTGGCAATAGGCCTGCAGGACTTGCAGTGTCAAAGGACGGCAGATAATCATAATTGAGTGATCGAGGAAGATTGCCGTGAGCATCCATTAGAAAGATGGAAACTACACTAGGCAAAAGAGACAGAAAGGATGAAATGAAGAAAGAATCCTGTAAATCAATGTACAGTCGTTTTAATATAACCTTATGTGTTATTATATTATTGTGTATTGTTTTGGCGTTTATCGGTTGGATTGTTTATGCTCTGCAGCAAAAAGTTGTCTCTCCTTCTTCCTCTTCGTCTTCTTCTACTGTTTCTCCACATCTCTTTCATACCCTTCCTCAACATGAACTCATTAGAAGAACTGAATACTACAACAATTCCTTTGTCCAGTTGTTACATCAACACCAATTAGTGATTAATACGACTGACTGTTGGGTGTGTGGACTTATGCCACATACCACAGAGAAAGGAATGCCATATTTGGTTCTCCCATTCTCCTATGAGGGTTCCGCTTGGGCTTATTTTGTCATTTTCTCTAATGCCTACCAAAGTAAGTTCATATATTGGTGGTCCAGATTTTAGTCATGGCTCATTAATTAAGGGAATGGTAGCTATGGCTAAAATCATGGAAAATAGTAAGATTTCCATTGATGAAAGAAAAGCGTATACAAACTGGAACGTCACCCATTATGTCGCTAGTCTTAGTGATAAAATCAAACAAAGAAAATCTCTGCCAATTTGGAAGATTCCTCATCAGGGAAATTTCTGTCTGCAAATTAATGATCGCTCTTCCGACACCATACAAAGAAATAACTGTTCTCACACGTACATTTATTCCTCTCAGAACTCGCCTCCTCTAGTGCCATCTCAGGGCACGTATTTTATCTGCCACAATAGAGCTTACACATGGTTACCAACGGGTTTTTTCTGGTACCTGCTATATACCTTTCCTTCTCCCCCCTACATTCACCGCTTCTGCAAACTATCATCGAAACAGATATGGCAGAGGGATTATTGATTCGAAAGACACAGCAGGACAAGAAGGAGGAGATTTCCTCAAAGGATTTCTTCCTTTTTGGGGTCCAATGGCCAACAGCAGAAATATAAGGCAACTAGTCCATGTCGTAGAGACCACAATAGACATCACTGTAGAGCCTTAAGTAATATTACGGCAGAACTACAGGCGGACCGTCTTATGACTTTACAAAATCGAGTTGCCTTAGATTTTGTTCTTGCAGATCATGGTGGAGTGTGCAAATTGATCGGGTCAAGTTGCTGTATTTTCATACCTAATGACGCTCCAACAGTATACCAAGCTATCTCCAAGTTGCATATAATCTCTGAGTCGATTCACCAGGACGAAGGAGATTGGTCCTTTTCGGAGTGGTTTTGGGGACAACTGTCCAAAGGGGGTTGGAATGCATTGACATTTCTCGGAATAATTTTGACCATTATTTTCTCCTGTTGCCTTTGAATGCACTGTGGTCCCGCCATCTGTGACCTATGTGCTACTATGTGCATCCCTAAGCCCAAATCGCCAAGAACAGAAAACATAAGAATGATGTTACAGCAACAGCTCGATGACCTCATGGCTATCGACATTGACTCAGATTAACATGAGTCTATCTTGCCTGAGTTATGGCAAAAGGAGGGTCTGAGGAACTTCGATTTCTGATCGCGATCGAAGCGACCCGCCATCTTGTGCTCCGCCGCCATTTTGTGTTGCCATCACTCAGGCAGCACGGCGAACAAAGTCTATTCTGCTTTTTCTGCAGCTTCGTGTCGAAATGGTCCTTCTGCCTCTATTTGCAAAGCTGGTGTTAGGTCTGGCCGAGTACACTAATCCCTGTCTGGTTTTTCTAATCCCCGTCTCAACTATCTGTTGGTTCACACTATTCTTTTCCGACTTTATCTTATCGTCTGGCCTTCACTGTCCTCTGCTAGCATTCTCTCGTTTCACAACTGTCCTCCAACACACACAAATGTATCTCGCCACCTGCAAGTTTGTTACAAATCCGTTAATAAATTAGTTTGAGGGAGGGGTAACAAACACAGTTGGAGGAGAGGTTTCTTCGAGTCATCTGACACTTTTGTTTTCAAATCTCTCCTATTGGTTCTGTCCTATTTTCCAACTTTCCTTATTGGCTCTTTCTTGTATGTGCTGGGTGTATACTTGGTTAATGTATATGTTATCTATATGGTATAAAAGTTTGTGCGCCACAGAGTGAAGTGGCAGTCTCCTGAGAACCTACCTTGTGTACTTCTGGGATAACTGTACTAGCTGCAGCTAATAAATCTGATCTTCTAACGCCTAACAGAGTGTCCCGTGCCTCTGTGTAGCTGAGCAGGTGAATCCAGGAGACTAGGGCGTACCCTGCGCCGCCAGGCCCAAAAGGTTCTGGTTCTTCAACTGGCGCCCAACGTGGGGCGGCTTCGTACCGGTTCTGCCCGAAGGTCATGAGGAACCCCGCAAGAAAATTCCGGAGGGTTCGCGAGCCACATTAAGGGACCCCTGTATGTCGAAAGTGGTCCGAAGGTCTTTTGCAGCGCGGTTACTCCTTCCTGACGGCTACTAACGACCGCTGCCCTGACTGCTGCCCTGCCTTGGCCCTTCCTTTGATGATGTATGGTAAGGCGAGACGATAGACGGGCCTCTGTTGGTGTGAGAAGACGTCCTTAGTTAAGTATCTTCGTGGGTCGCGCCCACAATTTTTGTCCTTTTTTTCCTTAGCATTTGTAGTCCTTAGATTCAACTATTGCAATAGCTGAAGCCGAGGGTAAGTGCATTTGTGCTGCGTAAACTGAGTTTTACTCCCTTGAAGTTTGTGAACAGTCAGGTGAAATCACGAGATGCCTGGTCTGTTTTGATTGTAATAGGGATTCCCGACTTGAGGACTCTTGTCCGATTCCTTCAGTTGGAACTCCCACATATGAGCTCTATTCGAAACATGGTGTTGGCCCCATTGCCTTTAACGAGGCATGGACCCGATACACGAAGAAAGATGGTGTTCTAAAATGGCCAGAAAATGGTAGCTTTGATCCCGATGTGCTAGATAATTTGGAAGCGGCTCTATTCAAAAGAAAAGCCTGTCCGGCAATGTTTGACTCTTTCCGCCTTTGGCGTAAGGAAGCCAAACAGAGAGAAATTAAGCAAGCAAAACGAGATAGGAAAGCACAGGGTATGACGATTATACAGGCTGCTCAACAATTCAAAGATGATGAAATTGATAATGCGACTGAAATTTCAGAGAGACAGCATCGCATGGCGATAGATAAATGCTATCCAGTGTTGCCTGTTTCCCCTTCTGGAAACAAGAAAGATATAGAAAAAGATTCCCTAATGTCCCATTTATTGAGGTTGCCTCCGCCCTATGCACAAAGTGCTAATGCACCCCAATTATTACAGCCTGTTCAGCCGCCAGCGGTACCTCCGCTTGTTCCGGCTCTTCCGCATTTGCCTCCTCCAGTATTACCGCCTCTGCCAGTGTTACCATTAACTTCAACTTCTTTGCCCTCATCTCCTGATCTTAGATCTCCTTTGCCTTCTGCTCCTCCTGCAGTTATCAGTTCTTCTCCTGTCAGTTCTCCTAATACTTTGTCTCCAATTCTTATGGCTAATTCTCCGTCTGTGCGTAAACGTCTCACAGACACTGTCACTGGTATTCTATCTCCTTTCTTTGGAGCTTTAAGTGTGTCTCCGGCTTTTGCTCGAAGACAGTCTCATAGTCAGTTCCCAGATTTTGAAGAACGAGAAAGGTTAGACTCTCTCGCACGTAAATGGATCAAGAAGGGTCCTCAATACAGTGTGTCCGATATTATGCCTACTTTCTTACAATGGAATGCGCCTACGCAGAGATATGTTTTTAATACAATGTGCGATACTCTCATTAAGGAATGGGAAGATGTGAATTCAAGTCCGATCCCACAAGATCTGTTAGATGTTCAGACTGATTTTGATAAAGGACTTATTGTGGGTTCTAAGGTTGAGAAAGTTGTAAGGACACTTATTTCTTATAGATCCTTATTGTTCCTTGATTCTGATCCGTCGGTTAGGTTGACACTGAAAAACTATCCCATGAGAGAGGTTCCTCAAGTATGGAAGGAAGAGGTTGCAGCAGTAGGTGCTAATCCACTTATTCCTGCTCATTTTCAGCGTATATGGGTACATGTTCCATGGAAACGATCTGAAGTCTTGGCTCTTAAGCAGACTCTACCAGATCCTCGTAAGAACCCTGCAGGTTATTATAAAGAATTATCACAGACAGTTGATGCTTGCATCATGAATTTAGCTGATATCGACATGTTGATGGGAAATGTAGTCCCACAGACAATATGGGCTAAGATTCGTAAGGAGAATCACGTACAGGAATTAGGTGCTACTTGGGATGTTATAACTACTACAGATAGAGACCAAGTGGGTGGTGCAAAGCCTGAAGCTTTGATTTCAGAACTCCCTGGTAGGATTATTACATTAATGAAAACTATGATGCCTGCCTTGAGAGTTAACTGGGATAAACTAGCAGCATGCAAACAAAAGAAAGATGAAAGTGTTTCCGACTTCTTCACTCATTTCGAGGAGACATTTATTGATCACAGTGGTAAGGATATGGCTACAGAGGGAGGACTGCGATTATTTGTGGACAAATTCGTATTTCATTTGCTTCCCGAGCTGTCACACAAATTAAAAGACTCTGAAAGTGCATGGGCTGTTTTTTCTCCTGCCCAGATATTGGCTACTGCACAATATTATGAAAATAGAGATAAAGAAGAGAAGGAAAAGCAAGAGAAAAAGACGAAAGAATTAAAAACGAAGGTTCTCTTGCAGCAAGCTTATCCTCCTCGCTATGTTCAGCCTCAGTTTCAACAGCCTACGCAGTTTCAGAGGTTGTATCAAAAACCTGAGCCATACATTCCGCGACCTTTGTTAGGACCTAATCAATGTGCCTATTGTAGAGAAGAAGGTCATTTTAAGAATAGTTGTCCGGTTTTATTGCAGCGCAATGGAGCATTATCTGCTCCACGAGGTCGTGCTGGCCTCCAGTCAGCAAACAGAGGTAGAGGTCGAGGTGTGTTGACTCAAGAACAGCGTGCCCTTCCTTCTCCCAATTCTGTGAACCATTTTGATCAACAAAATGTTAGGTCTACGCAATATTATAATGAAGATCATTATATTGAAAACGGAAATGAGAGTCTCCACACAAACTAGGACATCCATGGACAAAGTAAGGGAGTTGTGTCGGTTCCAGTAGATCAAAATGGACCTTATGCTAACGTCACTACAATGGGTGTTTCAGAGCCATTTCTTCTAGATACTGGGGTGATGAGAAGTTCTATCATTCATTCTAAACTCCCTGGGGCACCTTTGTCTGGCTTAATGAATGTTTCTGTAGGATTCTCTGGCGCCCCTGTTCGTAACCCAGTTTCTTGCCCTTTGCCTATTACAATTGGCCCTTATGACTTGGAAGCTCCACTTCTCTTGACGAATGGTTGCGGTGAGAATCTATTGGGTTTAGACTTATTGAAAAGAATGCATGCTACGATATATTGTTCTCCTTCTGGTGTACATCTTACTTTAGGACAGAAACTGATTTCTCCAATGTATTTGTCCAAAGATCAGTTTCCACCTGAATTGCTTTCTCTTCCAGCAACGCTTTGGGCCACGGGTCCGAACGATGTGGGTTGTCTTGAGATTCCACCTTATGTTGTCACTCTTAAGCCTAATGTTGAATTGCCGCGTATCCCGCAGTATAGAATTTCCACTGAAGGTGAAAAAGCGCTTTTGAAAATTATTCATGACTTGATTCAGAAGGGTGTGGTTGAGGAAACAAGAGGTAACACATGCAACAGTCCTATTCTTCCTGTTCTTAAACGCACTGATCCTTCTCAGCCACCTGTATATCGTTTTGTGATTGATCTCCGGGAGGTAAACAAAATTGTCGTGCCACAGTTTCCCGTAGTATCAGATATCACTGCTTTGTTGACAATGATACCTTCCACAGCGACCTGGTTTTCTGTTATCGATCTAAAGAATGCCTTCTTTAGTATTCCCATTGCAGAAGAGAGTAGGGACATTTTTGGTTTCTCTCTTGGAGGCCGAAGCTTCCGGTTTAAGCGCGCACCTCAAGGCTATTTTGAAAGTCCCTCTATTTACAGCCAAGCTTTAAAAAGTCATCTTGATACTTTTCATTTACCGTCTGGTGCTACTCTTATCCAATATATGGATGACTTGTTAATCGCTGCTGATTCAGAAGAGATTTGCAAAAATGTCACTGTTGCATTGTTACGCCATTTGTTTAATCTGAATCATAAGGTTTCACCCTCCAAACTACAATATGTTCATCGAGAGGTTACTTACTTGGGTCATCTCCTATCAAAGGAGGGACGACGATTAACCCCAGAACGAATTCAGGCGATTACGCAAATGTCTGTGCCATCCACACAAAGGGAGGTACGTGCCTTTCTGGGTATCACCTCTTATTGTAGGCAATGGATTCCTAACTTCTCTCTGACAACCAAACCCTTGTTGGCACTCACTTTGAAAGATACGCCTCACCCCCTTCCATGGACTGATGAGTGCCAAAAGAGTTTTTCCGATTTACGTACTGCTCTGTGTTCCGCTCCTGTATTGGGTACCCCTGATTACAGTAAGCCTTTTACGCTCTATGTTCACGAGAGAGAAGGTTGTGCGTTATCAGTTTTAACACAGCGATTTGGAGACAAGCAGCGACCATGTGCCTATTTTTCGGCTACGTTAGACCCAGTAGCTAAAACATTGCCCAGTTGCCTCAAAGCGACAGCAGCAGCAGCAATTTCTATTCGACAGTCTGCTGGAGTAGTGTTGGATAACACTCTCATTGTCATGGTACCACATGCAGAGGATACCTTACTAAATAGAACGAAAACGCAGCATCTTACGAGCGCTCGTCTAACTGGATACGAGCTGACACTGTTGGCTAGTCACGTACACATCAAACAATGTAATACCCTAAATCCAGCCACTCTGTTGCCCCTTCCAGATGAGAAAAGTGTTGAGGAGCAACATGATTGTTTCTCTCGTACTGAAGAAGAGACAAAAGGAAGAATTGACTTGAAAGGCACACCGTTAGAGAATCCGGATGGAACTCTATGGGTAGATGGATCTTGTTTTAAAATGCCTAATGGAGATACAGTTTCAGCCTATTCTGTGACTACTTTGCATACAGTTGTGGAAACAGCACGTATTAGGCATAATTCAGCTCAAGCAGCAGAATTGATAGCTTTAACAAGAGCGTGTGTATTGTCAAAAGGGAAGAGAGTGAACGTGTACACCGACAGCCAATATGACTTTGGTGTAGCGTTCAGCTTTGGGCGTCTTTGGAAGGAAAGCGGATTTCTCACTTCACATGGCGCTAAAATACAACATGGTCAGTTAGTGACTGATCTCCTTGAATCACTTGCCTTACCCACCCAAATAGCGATTGTGAAGTGTAGTGCACACAAAAAGATTACAGATGATGTTGGTCGAGGAAATGCATTTGCAGATGAAGTAGCGAAAAAGACAGCAAGAGATGCAACAAGTCAGATGTATGTGGCGGGTCCTGCAAATTGGGTTAGAGAGAGAGGAATGTATGAGGATACAGTGGAAAGTGTAAGAACGATTCAGAAAGAGGCTTCAGAGAAAGAGTTGAGCAAGTGGAGAGAAAGTACGGGAATGTTAGATGAGATGGGTTGTTGAGTGGAATTATCTGAACACCAATGTTGGCTGTTACCAGATGCCTATGTGCTCCCAGTGGTTACTATGGCGCATGGTCCAGCCCACTTAGGTGCAAAAGGTATATGCAAACTTCTGGCTCCAGTGTGGCGAAATGAACAAATCCCAAAATGTGCAGACAATATAGTGAAACATTGTATTGTTTGTTTGATGTACAACCCAGGAAAGGGAACCCCAACTCCAGCAGGTCACTTCGCTCCTCCAACATATCCATTTGAGGAGTTGCAGATCGATTATATTCATATGGAGCGATGCAACAACCTCAAATATGTTCTGGTGGTAGTATGCGCCTTTTCAAGATGGATTGAAGCATACCCTCTAAAAGACAACACAGCTGTATCCACAGCTAAAGTTCTACTGAAATAATTTTTCCCCAGGTTTGGTTTGCCGCGCATTGTCTGGAGTGACAATGGGAGCGAATTTGTTGGCCAAGTCATGCAAAAAGTTTGTGCGGGTCTTGGTATCAAGCAAAAGTTCCATGCGGCAAATCATCCACAATCAGCGGGTTTAGTAGAATGCTACAACGGTACATTGAAGTTAAAGTTAGCAAAGGTTCAGGCTAGTACAGGACTCAATTGGCCTGATGCTTTGCCATTAGCTCTGCTGTCCACCAGAACTGCAGTACACTCTCGTTTGGGACTTAGCCCTTACGAAGTGGTTTTTGGATGCCCGGCCAACGTATAGGGAGTCCCTCGCCCTAAGAAATACTCAGACTTGCCACATCCAATGTTGATTGACTATTTGCATGATCTCACAACTAAATTGCGTGTTCTCCATCAACAGGTTCAGAGTGCTTTACCAGAGGCTTCCGCAGACCCAGGTCATTCCATCCGACCAGGTGACTGGGTCTACACCAAGAATTTCCAAAGGACGAGAAATTTGGAGCCCAGATGGAGAGAGCCCTGAATGGTTTTGCTCACCACGAGAATAGCAGTTAAAGTCGAAGGAAAGAAAAATTGGATTTACGGCGTGCATTGCAAGACAGTGCCTTTGCCCTTACCTTACGATCAATGGGTGCGCTGGGGCATTGGTGATTCTGAAAGTGAGAAAGTTCCACGATTCCTACCTTTTAGTGATGCACGCCTGAATGGGACATTGTCTGAGAAAGAGGACGACGACATTCTACAGGAAGCAATACACTCCTGGAAAGGAACGATACAATCTGAGACCTAGACAAAAGAACACTTAAGATTTTTTCCTCTCTTGTGTAGTATTCTGTCCCGGTAGGAGTCTTAATTGTGACCTGAGTAGTGGCAATAGGCCTGCAGGACTTGCAGTGTCAAAGGACGGCAGATAATCATAATTGAGTGATCGAGGAAGATTGCCGTGAGCATCCATTAGAAAGATGGAAACTACACTAGGCAAAAGAGACAGAAAGGATGAAATGAAGAAAGAATCCTGTAAATCAATGTACAGTCGTTTTAATATAACCTTATGTGTTATTATATTATTGTGTATTGTTTTGGCGTTTATCGGTTGGATTGTTTATGCTCTGCAGCAAAAAGTTGTCTCTCCTTCTTCCTCTTCGTCTTCTTCTACTGTTTCTCCACATCTCTTTCATACCCTTCCTCAACATGAACTCATTAGAAGAACTGAATACTACAACAATTCCTTTGTCCAGTTGTTACATCAACACCAATTAGTGATTAATACGACTGACTGTTGGGTGTGTGGACTTATGCCACATACCACAGAGAAAGGAATGCCATATTTGGTTCTCCCATTCTCCTATGAGGGTTCCGCTTGGGCTTATTTTGTCATTTTCTCTAATGCCTACCAAAGTAAGTTCATATATTGGTGGTCCAGATTTTAGTCATGGCTCATTAATTAAGGGAATGGTAGCTATGGCTAAAATCATGGAAAATAGTAAGATTTCCATTGATGAAAGAAAAGCGTATACAAACTGGAACGTCACCCATTATGTCGCTAGTCTTAGTGATAAAATCAAACAAAGAAAATCTCTGCCAATTTGGAAGATTCCTCATCAGGGAAATTTCTGTCTGCAAATTAATGATCGCTCTTCCGACACCATACAAAGAAATAACTGTTCTCACACGTACATTTATTCCTCTCAGAACTCGCCTCCTCTAGTGCCATCTCAGGGCACGTATTTTATCTGCCACAATAGAGCTTACACATGGTTACCAACGGGTTTTTTCTGGTACCTGCTATATACCTTTCCTTCTCCCCCCTACATTCACCTCTTCTGCAAACTATCATCGAAACAGATATGGCAGAGGGATTATTGATTCGAAAGACACAGCAGGACAAGAAGGAGGAGATTTCCTCAAAGGATTTCTTCCTTTTTGGGGTCCAATGGCCAACAGCAGAAATATAAGGCAACTAGTCCATGTCGTAGAGACCACAATAGACATCACTGTAGAGCCTTAAGTAATATTACGGCAGAACTACAGGCGGACCGTCTTATGACTTTACAAAATCGAGTTGCCTTAGATTTTGTTCTTGCAGATCATGGTGGAGTGTGCAAATTGATCGGGTCAAGTTGCTGTATTTTCATACCTAATGACGCTCCAACAGTATACCAAGCTATCTCCAAGTTGCATATAATCTCTGAGTCGATTCACCAGGACGAAGGAGATTGGTCCTTTTCGGAGTGGTTTTGGGGACAACTGTCCAAAGGGGGTTGGAATGCATTGACATTTCTCGGAATAATTTTGACCATTATTTTCTCCTGTTGCCTTTGAATGCACTGTGGTCCCGCCATCTGTGACCTATGTGCTACTATGTGCATCCCTAAGCCCAAATCGCCAAGAACAGAAAACATAAGAATGATGTTACAGCAACAGCTCGATGACCTCATGGCTATCGACATTGACTCAGATTAACATGAGTCTATCTTGCCTGAGTTATGGCAAAAGGAGGGTCTGAGGAACTTCGATTTCTGATCGCGATCGAAGCGACCCGCCATCTTGTGCTCCGCCGCCATTTTGTGTTGCCATCACTCAGGCAGCACGGCGAACAAAGTCTATTCTGCTTTTTCTGCAGCTTCGTGTCGAAATGGTCCTTCTGCCTCTATTTGCAAAGCTGGTGTTAGGTCTGGCCGAGTACACTAATCCCTGTCTGGTTTTTCTAATCCCCGTCTCAACTATCTGTTGGTTCACACTATTCTTTTCCGACTTTATCTTATCGTCTGGCCTTCACTGTCCTCTGCTAGCATTCTCTCGTTTCACAACTGTCCTCCAACACACACAAATGTATCTCGCCACCTGCAAGTTTGTTACAAATCCGTTAATAAATTAGTTTGAGGGAGGGGTAACAAACACAGTTGGAGGAGAGGTTTCTTCGAGTCATCTGACACTTTTGTTTTCAAATCTCTCCTATTGGTTCTGTCCTATTTTCCAACTTTCCTTATTGGCTCTTTCTTGTATGTGCTGGGTGTATACTTGGTTAATGTATATGTTATCTATATGGTATAAAAGTTTGTGCGCCACAGAGTGAAGTGGCAGTCTCCTGAGAACCTACCTTGTGTACTTCTGGGATAACTGTACTAGCTGCAGCTAATAAATCTGATCTTCTAACGCCTAACAGAGTGTCCCGTGCCTCTGTGTAGCTGAGCAGGTGAATCCAGGAGACTAGGGCGTACCCTGCGCCGCCAGGCCCAAAAGGTTCTGGTTCTTCAACTGACGCCCAACGTTGGGCGGCTTCGTACCGGTTCTGCCCGAAGGTCATGAGGAACCCCGCAAGAAAATTCCGGAGGGTTCGCGAGCCACATTAAGGGACCCCTGTATGTCGAAAGTGGTCCGAAGGTCTTTTGCAGCGCGGTTACTCCTTCCTGACGGCTACTAACGACCGTTGCCCTGACTGCTGCCCTGCCTTGGCCCTTCCTTTGATGATGTATGGTAAGGCGAGACGATAGACGGGCCTCTGTTGGTGTGAGAAGACGTCCTTAGTTAAGTATCTTCGTGGGTCGCGCCCACAATTTTTGTCCTTTTTTTCCTTAGCATTTGTAGTCCTTAGATTCAACTATTGCAATAGCTGAAGCCGAGGGTAAGTGCATTTGTGCTGCGTAAACTGAGTTTTACTCCCTTGAAGTTTGTGAACAGTCAGGTGAAATCACGAGATGCCTGGTCTGTTTTGATTGTAATAGGGATTCCCGACTTGAGGACTCTTGTCCGATTCCTTCAGTTGGAACTCCCACATATGAGCTCTATTCGAAACATGGTGTTGGCCCCATTGCCTTTAACGAGGCATGGACCCGATACACGAAGAAAGATGGTGTTCTAAAATGGCCAGAAAATGGTAGCTTTGATCCCGATGTGCTAGATAATTTGGAAGCGGCTCTATTCAAAAGAAAAGCCTGTCCGGCAATGTTTGACTCTTTCCGCCTTTGGCGTAAGGAAGCCAAACAGAGAGAAATTAAGCAAGCAAAACGAGATAGGAAAGCACAGGGTATGACGATTATACAGGCTGCTCAACAATTCAAAGATGATGAAATTGATAATGCGACTGAAATTTCAGAGAGACAGCATCGCATGGCGATAGATAAATGCTATCCAGTGTTGCCTGTTTCCCCTTCTGGAAACAAGAAAGATATAGAAAAAGATTCCCTAATGTCCCATTTATTGAGGTTGCCTCCGCCCTATGCACAAAGTGCTAATGCACCCCAATTATTACAGCCTGTTCAGCCGCCAGCGGTACCTCCGCTTGTTCCGGCTCTTCCGCATTTGCCTCCTCCAGTATTACCGCCTCTGCCAGTGTTACCATTAACTTCAACTTCTTTGCCCTCATCTCCTGATCTTAGATCTCCTTTGCCTTCTGCTCCTCCTGCAGTTATCAGTTCTTCTCCTGTCAGTTCTCCTAATACTTTGTCTCCAATTCTTATGGCTAATTCTCCTTCTGTGCGTAAACGTCTCACAGACACTGTCACTGGTATTCTATCTCCTTTCTTTGGAGCTTTAAGTGTGTCTCCGGCTTTTGCTCGAAGACAGTCTCGTAGTCAGTTCCCAGATTTTGAAGAACGAGAAAGGTTAGACTCTCTCGCACGTAAATGGATCAAGAAGGGTCCTCAATACAGTGTGTCCGATATTATGCCTACTTTCTTACAATGGAATGCGCCTACGCAGAGATATGTTTTTAATACAATGTGCGATACTCTCATTAAGGAATGGGAAGATGTGAATTCAAGTCCGATCCCACAAGATCTGTTAGATGTTCAGACTGATTTTGATAAAGGACTTATTGTGGGTTCTAAGGTTGAGAAAGTTGTAAGGACACTTATTTCTTATAGATCCTTATTGTTCCTTGATTCTGATCCGTCGGTTAGGTTGACACTGAAAAACTATCCCATGAGAGAGGTTCCTCAAGTATGGAAGGAAGAGGTTGCAGCAGTAGGTGCTAATCCACTTATTCCTGCTCATTTTCAGCGTATATGGGTACATGTTCCATGGAAACGATCTGAAGTCTTGGCTCTTAAGCAGACTCTACCAGATCCTCGTAAGAACCCTGCAGGTTATTATAAAGAATTATCACAGACAGTTGATGCTTGCATCATGAATTTAGCTGATATCGACATGTTGATGGGAAATGTAGTCCCACAGACAATATGGGCTAAGATTCGTAAGGAGAATCACGTACAGGAATTAGGTGCTACTTGGGATGTTATAACTACTACAGATAGAGACCAAGTGGGTGGTGCAAAGCCTGAAGCTTTGATTTCAGAACTCCCTGGTAGGATTATTACATTAATGAAAACTATGATGCCTGCCTTGAGAGTTAACTGGGATAAACTAGCAGCATGCAAACAAAAGAAAGATGAAAGTGTTTCCGACTTCTTCACTCATTTCGAGGAGACATTTATTGATCACAGTGGTAAGGATATGGCTACAGAGGGAGGACTGCGATTATTTGTGGACAAATTCGTATTTCATTTGCTTCCCGAGCTGTCACACAAATTAAAAGACTCTGAAAGTGCATGGGCTGTTTTTTCTCCTGCCCAGATATTGGCTACTGCACAATATTATGAAAATAGAGATAAAGAAGAGAAGGAAAAGCAAGAGAAAAAGACGAAAGAATTAAAAACGAAGGTTCTCTTGCAGCAAGCTTATCCTCCTCGCTATGTTCAGCCTCAGTTTCAACAGCCTACGCAGTTTCAGAGGTTGTATCAAAAACCTGAGCCATACATTCCGCGACCTTTGTTAGGACCTAATCAATGTGCCTATTGTAGAGAAGAAGGTCATTTTAAGAATAGTTGTCCGGTTTTATTGCAGCGCAATGGAGCATTATCTGCTCCACGAGGTCGTGCTGGCCTCCAGTCAGCAAACAGAGGTAGAGGTCGAGGTGTGTTGACTCAAGAACAGCGTGCCCTTCCTTCTCCCAATTCTGTGAACCATTTTGATCAACAAAATGTTAGGTCTACGCAATATTATAATGAAGATCATTATATTGAAAACGGAAATGAGAGTCTCCACACAAACTAGGACAGCCATGGACAAAGTAAGGGAGTTGTGTCGGTTCCAGTAGATCAAAATGGACCTTATGCTAACGTCACTACAATGGGTGTTTCAGAGCCATTTCTTCTAGATACTGGGGCGATGAGAAGTTCTATCATTCATTCTAAACTCCCTGGGGCACCTTTGTCTGGCTTAATGAATGTTTCTGTAGGATTCTCTGGCGCCCCTGTTCGTAACCCAGTTTCTTGCCCTTTGCCTATTACAATTGGCCCTTATGACTTGGAAGCTCCACTTCTCTTGACGAATGGTTGCGGTGAGAATCTGTTGGGTTTAGACTTATTGAAAAGAATGCATGCTACGATATATTGTTCTCCTTCTGGTGTACATCTTACTTTAGGACAGAAACTGATTTCTCCAATGTATTTGTCCAAAGATCAGTTTCCACCTGAATTGCTTTCTCTTCCAGCAACGCTTTGGGCCACGGGTCCGAACGATGTGGGTTGTCTTGAGATTCCACCTTATGTTGTCACTCTTAAGCCTAATGTTGAATTGCCGCGTATCCCGCAGTATAGAATTTCCACTGAAGGTGAAAAAGCGCTTTTGAAAATTATTCATGACTTGATTCAGAAGGGTGTGGTTGAGGAAACAAGAGGTAACACATGCAACAGTCCTATTCTTCCTGTTCTTAAACGCACTGATCCTTCTCAGCCACCTGTATATCGTTTTGTGATTGATCTCCGGGAGGTAAACAAAATTGTCGTGCCACAGTTTCCCGTAGTATCAGATATCACTGCTTTGTTGACAATGATACCTTCCATAGCGACCTGGTTTTCTGTTATCGATCTAAAGAATGCCTTCTTTAGTATTCCCATTGCAGAAGAGAGTAGGGACATTTTTGGTTTCTCTCTTGGAGGCCGAAGCTTCCGGTTTAAGCGCGCACCTCAAGGCTATTTTGAAAGTCCCTCTATTTACAGCCAAGCTTTAAAAAGTCATCTTGATACTTTTCATTTACCGTCTGGTGCTACTCTTATCCAATATATGGATGACTTGTTAATCGCTGCTGATTCAGAAGAGATTTGCAAAAATGTCACTGTTGCATTGTTACGCCATTTGTTTAATCTGAATCATAAGGTTTCACCCTCCAAACTACAATATGTTCATCGAGAGGTTACTTACTTGGGTCATCTCCTATCAAAGGAGGGACGACGATTAACCCCAGAACGAATTCAGGCGATTACGCAAATGTCTGTGCCATCCACACAAAGGGAGGTACGTGCCTTTCTGGGTATCACCTCTTATTGTAGGCAATGGATTCCTAACTTCTCTCTGACAACCAAACCCTTGTTGGCACTCACTTTGAAAGATACGCCTCACCCCCTTCCATGGACTGATGAGTGCCAAAAGAGTTTTTCCGATTTACGTACTGCTCTGTGTTCCGCTCCTGTATTGGGTACCCCTGATTACAGTAAGCCTTTTACGCTCTATGTTCACGAGAGAGAAGGTTGTGCGTTATCAGTTTTAACACAGCGATTTGGAGACAAGCAGCGACCATGTGCCTATTTTTCGGCTACGTTAGACCCAGTAGCTAAAACATTGCCCAGTTGCCTCAAAGCGACAGCAGCAGCAGCAATTTCTATTCGACAGTCTGCTGGAGTAGTGTTGGATAACACTCTCATTGTCATGGTACCACATGCAGAGGATACCTTACTAAATAGAACGAAAACGCAGCATCTTACGAGCGCTCGTCTAACTGGATACGAGCTGACACTGTTGGCTAGTCACGTACACATCAAACAATGTAATACCCTAAATCCAGCCACTCTGTTGCCCCTTCCAGATGAGAAAAGTGTTGAGGAGCAACATGATTGTTTCTCTCGTACTGAAGAAGAGACAAAAGGAAGAATTGACTTGAAAGGCACACCGTTAGAGAATCCGGATGGAACTCTATGGGTAGATGGATCTTGTTTTAAAATGCCTAATGGAGATACAGTTTCAGCCTATTCTGTGACTACTTTGCATACAGTTGTGGAAACAGCACGTATTAGGCATAATTCAGCTCAAGCAGCAGAATTGATAGCTTTAACAAGAGCGTGTGTATTGTCAAAAGGGAAGAGAGTGAACGTGTACACCGACAGCCAATATGACTTTGGTGTAGCGTTCAGCTTTGGGCGTCTTTGGAAGGAAAGCGGATTTCTCACTTCACATGGCGCTAAAATACAACATGGTCAGTTAGTGACTGATCTCCTTGAATCACTTGCCTTACCCACCCAAATAGCGATTGTGAAGTGTAGTGCACACAAAAAGATTACAGATGATGTTGGTCGAGGAAATGCATTTGCAGATGAAGTAGCGAAAAAGACAGCAAGAGATGCAACAAGTCGGATGTATGTGGCGGGTCCTGCAAATTGGGTTAGAGAGAGAGGAATGTATGAGGATACAGTGGAAAGTGTAAGAACGATTCAGAAAGAGGCTTCAGAGAAAGAGTTGAGCAAGTGGAGAGAAAGTACGGGAATGTTAGATGAGATGGGTTGTTGAGTGGAATTATCTGAACACCAATGTTGGCTGTTACCAGATGCCTATGTGCTCCCAGTGGTTACTATGGCGCATGGTCCAGCCCACTTAGGTGCAAAAGGTATATGCAAACTTCTGGCTCCAGTGTGGCGAAATGAACAAATCCCAAAATGTGCAGACAATATAGTGAAACATTGTATTGTTTGTTTGATGTACAACCCAGGAAAGGGAACCCCAACTCCAGCAGGTCACTTCGCTCCTCCAACATATCCATTTGAGGAGTTGCAGATCGATTATATTCATATGGAGCGATGCAACAACCTCAAATATGTTCTGGTGGTAGTATGCGCCTTTTCAAGATGGATTGAAGCATACCCTCTAAAAGACAACACAGCTGTATCCACAGCTAAAGTTCTACTGAAATAATTTTTCCCCAGGTTTGGTTTGCCGCGCATTGTCTGGAGTGACAATGGGAGCGAATTTGTTGGCCAAGTCATGCAAAAAGTTTGTGCGGGTCTTGGTATCAAGCAAAAGTTCCATGCGGCAAATCATCCACAATCAGCGGGTTTAGTAGAATGCTACAACGGTACATTGAAGTTAAAGTTAGCAAAGGTTCAGGCTAGTACAGGACTCAATTGGCCTGATGCTTTGCCATTAGCTCTGCTGTCCACCAGAACTGCAGTACACTCTCGTTTGGGACTTAGCCCTTACGAAGTGGTTTTTGGATGCCCGGCCAACGTATGGGGAGTCCCTCGCCCTAAGAAATACTCAGACTTGCCACATCCAATGTTGATTGACTATTTGCATGATCTCACAACTAAATTGCGTGTTCTCCATCAACAGGTTCAGAGTGCTTTACCAGAGGCTTCCGCAGACCCAGGTCATTCCATCCGACCAGGTGACTGGGTCTACACCAAGAATTTCCAAAGGACGAGAAATTTGGAGCCCAGATGGAGAGAGCCCTGAATGGTTTTGCTCACCACGAGAATAGCAGTTAAAGTCGAAGGAAAGAAAAATTGGATTTACGGCGTGCATTGCAAGACAGTGCCTTTGCCCTTACCTTACGATCAATGGGTGCGCAGGGGCATTGGTGATTCTGAAAGTGAGAAAGTTCCACGATTCCTACCCTTTAGTGATGCACGCCTGAATGGGACATTGTCTGAGAAAGAGGACGACGACATTCTACAGGAAGCAATACACTCCTGGAAAGGAACGATACAATCTGAGACCTAGACAAAAGAACACTTAAGATTTTTTCCTCTCTTGTGTAGTATTCTGTCCCGGTAGGAGTCTTAATTGTGACCTGAGTAGTGGCAATAGGCCTGCAGGACTTGCAGTGTCAAAGGACGGCAGATAATCATAATTGAGTGATCGAGGAAGATTGCCGTGAGCATCCATTAGAAAGATGGAAACTACACTAGGCAAAAGAGACAGAAAGGATGAAATGAAGAAAGAATCCTGTAAATCAATGTACAGTCGTTTTAATATAACCTTATGTGTTATTATATTATTGTGTATTGTTTTGGCGTTTATCGGTTGGATTGTTTATGCTCTGCAGCAAAAAGTTGTCTCTCCTTCTTCCTCTTCGTCTTCTTCTACTGTTTCTCCACATCTCTTTCATACCCTTCCTCAACATGAACTCATTAGAAGAACTGAATACTACAACAATTCCTTTGTCCAGTCGTTACATCAACACCAATTAGTGATTAATACGACTGACTGTTGGGTGTGTGGACTTATGCCACAAACCACAGAGAAAGGAATGCCATATTTGGTTCTCCCATTCTCCTATGAGGGTTCCGCTTGGGCTTCTTTTGTCATTTTCTCTAATGCCTACCAAAGTAAGTTCAAACGCTCCATTAGTTCATATATTGGTGGTCCAGATTTTAGTCATGGCTCATTAATTAAGGGAATGGTAGCTATGGCTAAAATCATGGAAAATAGTAAGATTTCCATTGATGAAAGAAAAGCGTATACAAACTGGAACGTCACCCATTATGTCGCTAGTCTTAGTGATAAAATCAAACAAAGAAAATCTCTGCCAATTTGGACGATTCCTCATCAGGGAAATTTCTGTCTGCAAATTAATGATCGCTCTTCCGACACCATACAAAGAAATAACTGTTCTCACACGTACATTTATTCCTCTCAGAACTCGCCTCCTCTAGTGCCATCTCAGGGCACGTATTTTATCTGCCACAATAGAGCTTACACATGGTTACCAAAGGGTTTTTCTGGTACCTGCTATATACCTTTCCTTCTCCCCCCTACATTCACCGCTTCTGCAAACTATCATCGAAACAGATATGGCAGAGGGATTATTGATTCGAAAGACACAGCAGGACAAGAAGGAGGAGATTTCCTCAAAGGATTTCTTCCTTTTTGGGGTCCACTGGCCAACAGCAGAAATATAAGGCAACTAGTCCATGTCGTAGAGATACAATAGACATCACTGTAGGAGCCTTAAGTAATATTACGGCAGAACTACAGGCGGACCGTCTTATGACTTTACAAAATCGAGTTGCCTTAGATTTTGTTCTTGCAGATCGTGGTGGAGTGTGCAAATTGATCGGGTCAAGTTGCTGTATTTTCATACCTAATGACGCTCCGACAGTATACCAAGCTATCTCCAAGTTGCATATAATCTCTGAGTCGATTCACCAGGACGAAGGAGATTGGTCCTTTTCGGAGTGGTTTTGGGGACAACTGTCCAAATGGGGTTGGAAAGCATTGACATTTCTCGGAATAATTTTGACCATTATTTTCTCCTGTTGCCTTTGTATGCACTGTCGTCCCGCCATCTGTGACCTATGTGCTACTATGTGCATCCCTAAGCCCAAATCGCCAAGAACAGAAAACATAAGAATGATGTTACAGCAACAGCTCGATGACCTCATGGCTATCGACATTGACTCAGATTAACATGAGTCTATCTTGCCTGAGTTCTGGCAAAAGGAGGGTCTGAGGAACTTCGATTTCTGAACGCGATCGAAGCGACCCGCCATCTTGTGCTCCGCCGCCATTTTGTGTTGCCATCACTCAGGCAGCACGGCGAACAAAGTCTATTCTGCTTTTTCTGCAGCTTCGTGTCGAAATGGTCCTTCTGCCTCTATTTGCAAAGCTGGTGTTAGGTCTGGCCGAGTACACTAATCCCTGTCTGGTTTTTCTAATCCCCGTCTCAACTATCTGTTGGTTCACACTATTCTTTTCCGACTTTATCTTATCGTCTGGCCTTCACTGTCCTCTGCTAGCATTCTCTCGTTTCACAACTGTCCTCCAACACACACAAACGTATCTCGCCACCTGCAAGTTTGTTACAAATCCGTTAATAAATTAGTTTGAGGGAGGGGTAACAAACACAGTTGGAGGAGAGGTTTCTTCGAGTCATCTGACACTTTTGTTTTCAAATCTCTCCTATTGGTTCTGTCCTATTTTCCAACTTTCCTTATTGGCTCTTTCTTGTATGTGCTGGGTGTATACTTGGTTAATGTATATGTTATCTATATGGTATAAAAGTTTGTACGCCACAGAGTGAAGTGGCAGTCTCCTGAGAACCTGCCTTGTGTACTTCTGGGATAACTGTACTAGCTGCAGCTAATAAATCTGATCTCCTAACGCCTAACAGAGTGTCCCGTGTCTCTGTGTAGCTGAGCAGGAGAACCCAGGAGATTAAGGCGTACCCTGCGCTGCCAGGCCCAAAAGGTTCTGGTTCTTCAGGTCGAGGGTGTGTCCTGCTGAGTGCGTGGGTTTGGTCACAATCTGGCAGAGTCCAATGTTGTGAAGGTTGTCCAGGAGGGATGTGGTGCTGGGGTCCAGTTGATTGTCGAGGTGGAAGTTGAGGTCTCCCAGTAGGGTGTAGTTGTTGGACGTGATGGCATGCGGGGAGATGATGTCCGTGATGGAGTTGGTGAAAAGTCCGTGGGGTCCAGGGGGTTGGTAGATGAGGGCTCCTCGGAGGGTGGTGGTAGGGCTGGCCAGTATCTTGAAGTGAAGGTGTTCAATCAGGTCTGTGGGCTTGTCGGGGAGTGTGCTCAGATGGAGGGTGGATTTGTGGACGATGGTGATTCCTCCTCCTGGGCGGGTGGGGCGGTCTTTCCTGGAGATCTTGCATCCTTAGGGAATGGCGATGGCGATGTCCGGTCCCGAGGTGGTGTTGGTCCAGGTTTTGGTAAAGAATGGTATGTCCGGGGTGGTGCTGTGGAGGAGGTCCCAGATTTTGGTGACGTGTTTGTGGAGGGATCGGACGTTGAGGAGGATGCATTGCAGAGTCTTCGGTTTGGTTGTGTTCTTGCGGGCGGGTTGCGATGGGTCCGTGGTCTTAGCGGTGCTGCAGGTGTGCTGGCAGCGGTGACAGCTGAAGGGTCCGTGGGTGTCGGCTGGTGATGCTAGCTTGCAGTTGTTCTTGCGGCCTGGGTTGAGAGAGTGGAGTACCGCTGGGTCGTAGCGTTGGCGGTGCAGAGATCCAGGGTTCCTGGTGCTGGTCGCAGTCGGGTCGTGGACGGGCGCAGATCGGCTTGCCTTTGGCGCGCCGGCAGCACGGCCGCGCAGTGGCTGCCATTAAGTAGGGGTCGGGGAGGGCTGGACAGCTGGGAGGTGGGAGTGGGGAGGGGAGCAGGATTGGGCCGGTCGCACTGGTCATGCTGGGGGGAAGAGCTGCGGGGGACGCAGCGGCGAGGAAAAACGGGCTGAAAAAGGCAAAAGGAAAAAGGCAAAAAGAGAGAGAAAAGTGCAAATAAGGCAGCAAAAGTGCAAGAAAGAGTGGAGGAAAGACACAGAGGACACAGAAGGAGAGTGAAAGGGGGATATTGAGATGAGGGTAAAAAACGAGTGAAAACGGAGGAAATACACAGAAGGCGAGAGAAGGGGGAGCTTGAAATGAGTGGAAAATGACAGAAAATGGATGGAAAGACCCAGAAGGAGAGTGAAGGGGGAGATAGAAGTGAGGGAAAAAAACGAGTGAAAAAGGAGAGAAAAAGCGAAGCGAGAGAATGGAGACAGTTGTCCACTGGACCACCAGGGTTGAGGCGCAGGTGAAACCTGTGGGTGGAAGAGGGCCTTGAACACCAACACCAGAGAGTGCAGGGGCTCGGGGGAAGGCCTCACTTAATGGTGGAGCTGCGAGGGAGGGAGAGCAATTTCACTGACAATGAGTCAGTGGTCTTGCTCGCCTATCCCCGCAGCGGCCGCTATTAAGTAGGGGTCGGGGAGGGCTGGGCAGCTGGGAGGTGGGAGGGGAGGCTGGAGGGGAGCTGCATGCTTTTAAAAAAAATATTAGGTAGCTTTTCATGTTTAGTTTTGAAATGCATCCTGTTTTCCTTTAAGGAAAACGGGCTGCATTACATTACAAAAAGAAAACCTGTTATTTAAAAAGCGGTCACAGACATGGTGGTCGGCCGGCCCCAGCAGGCCACCATCCCTGTGATTGTAGCCATTCACAATGGGTCGCATATTGATGAGGCAGCTCCATTTGCAACCCACTGCAAATAACTAACAGTGTCAAACACACTGTTGTATATAACTGTTTGTGATTTCCTAATAGAGAATCACTAAAATTCGCTATTAGAAAATCACATACACTTGATTTCGTACATCTGACCCTAAGTGCGGCTGGCAGGGTTCAGGAGCAATGCAAGGGCAGAGGCAGTGGAGGGAAGAGATGGGGGTAGCATTTGATGCTCCCATCTTTTGTCCAGGGAGGTAGGACTGGGCCAGGTGCCGCAGTTGCCGGCATACCCAGCAGCACCGTGCAGGGCTCCAGGTCCATTGTCTTTGTACCTGGGAGAACCTGGTCCAGTATTTGCAGAAGAACTACATCTGAACTCTGATACTGGACTACTGGGAATGGCGTGGAGCAGTATTCCCCCAAACAGGCTCACAGCTCGGAGCCGATCATAATAAGGGCCTTGATGATACTCTGATCATTACTGCACCCAACTTTGTCCCTTTACAGTAGAAGTGGATTGAGTCATATAGCTTCTCTTCACTGGTACACAGTTGAGCATAGATGCCTAAAATCACTTTTGTGGTGTCACCACCAATCATGAGTGAAGGATCAGTCCTTACATTTTAAACTTGACTTATCTGTCCGCAGGAGGAAGGACAGGGTCAAGAACCTGCTATAGTGGCTAAAGGAGCATACTTGTAATGCTGCTGACAACTCAGAGGTGATTTTTTATATCCCTCAGCAGCTTGGGAACCCATGCGTTTACACCAGCACAATCTCTCTCTTAGAGCTAGGGTTGAGAATCGAGCAGGATGTACAAGGAGACTAATACAACGGCCAGGATCAGTGAGGCCGTTGACTCCTCTGAAATATCACCCCCTGGGGGCACAACATGCCAGTGGGGGTTGGGCCCCCTCTTGAGACTGACAGCATTAGTCCTTTCAAGTTACAACCTGTCACTGCTGGGGCTTTAGGGTCCCATGTCAGGATGACGGCTATCCAAGCGAAGTCACTAAGGATGGTTTTCCCTTGTGTGATGCTTGCTTCAAAGTCTGCCAATGTATCAGTCAGGGATGTCTCTGTTCCTTCCATTACAAATACATTTTGGCTCCTTCCAGTGGTAAAAACAAAACAAAAAAAACACTATTTTGGCCATTCTGTCTGACTACATCAATTGCTTTGCCTCTTAAGATTTGAGAGAGGGTGGTGACAGAGCAAATTCAGGATCCCCTGGAAACTAACAAAAACTTGTGCAATTTTTATTTTGACTTTGTTCGACCTAAATTGGCAGAGTATGCCTTGATGTGGGTCCCTAACTCACTTTGCCACTGGATTCAAGCTAGCCTGGCTGATGAGGAGTGTTAGCCCGAAACCGGTCCCAGGATGCTTGTTTCCGATCCAGGGAAGACATGGCTTGGCAGTTCGGGTTGGACTGTTCCCATGAGGCACACGGTCAAGACTGATTTGCACATAGCTGAGTCTGAACTGAGGTGGCAAAGTGAACTAAAGAACGATGATGGATTCAACCCAGATCTGTGACTGGGGGCGAGTGTCTGAAAAGTTTCAGCGCTCCGTCCATCATCTCCTTGTGTTTGCTTTGTTTGCCCTAAGTTGGCAGGGTATGCGCAGAAGAGGGTCTCTTGCTCACTTTGCCACAGTTTTCAAGCTAGCCTGGCTGCTGATGGAGCAGGGTTTTGAAGAAATAAAACCTGCTCGAATTAACGCCCCAGTAACATTTGCTAACAGTGTGCTGTGTGATTAATGTGCACCAACACAAACACAATGGGAAAATGCTTTGCACATGCGTGCAATAATACGAGACTAAGGCATGCCAGACTAGGTTGCATTTTTCGTTCTGCTTCTAAGTAAAATAAAATAATGCTGCTTTTGCACATAAATGCTTTTGCTGAGGACTTAACATGGAATAGTGCAACTGTGGGTGGTAAACAGTCAGAAATGCATTTCGTGGAATTGATAATGTCTGTGTTCTATTCATTATAGAGAAGCGAATGGGTCTACATTTCTGCATGTCTTTAACGGGTTGAAAGGAGTAATACATTTAAAAAGCTAAAAATCGAGCTCTAAGAGAGAAGTTGCGGTGGCTGAAGCAAATAACCTTCACAAGGCTTTTTGTATGATTGCCAGGTTACGAAAGGACGGCCATGAGAAGCAAGAGAATGTACAAACTGCTTCCACAGAAAGCGACTGCAAAGAACAATGAATGTGTAGTGTTTTTGAACATGTTATTTTCTAGAGGAAATATGGAGTCATCGGATATGGCTAGTGGAGTGTAACTTGTGAATAACAAAGTACGTTCAGAAAAATATGATTGTGACTATGGTGGTGTGATAGAACACCCCCCCCCCCGAATCAACCAATGAGAGACTGAGTTTTTGCAAATGTTTCAACTACTGTGGGTTGGACGAGTAGGTTATAGGGTATAATTGAGGTGCCTTGGGGGTGTGGTTGGGAAGCGTTGGGAGAAGCTTAGAGGGAGATCGCCACTGTCCGTCAGTTTGCTGAGGCCTACCTGTTACCTGTTCCTGTCCTGCATCAGTATCCTGTAATCTTTGTTCTCTGAACCTATCTCGGGGGACCTCCTACTATCTCCGTGGCCAGGGGGTGGTATTTCACTATTTGCTTAGGTTAGTATTATCTAAATGATCTGAACTTTGCATAAATATTTGCAAATGTATTTTGTCTCTGAAACATTTGTCTCTACGCCTATCCACTCGTTCATATACATATTTGTTCATTTGATATGAGTTTGACAATGTTTGCATTTTGGTATATGTTTCTCTCTCTCTCTCTCTCTGTGATTAAATGCATTGTTTGCTTTATGAATCTGTACATGACAAGCTCTTATTTGTTGTATTATTTGGTGATAAACCTTATTAACTTTACATCGATTTTGTGCTTATTTAGTAATAAGGATAGTTAGATAGATAGTTATTATTGTCACCATCAACTTCTCAACTTTAGGTCCATCGACCAGAGGGAAGAAGTTGATATGCATACTCAGTTATGTATTTAGAGTGAGATACGAGTCTGTATAATGAACAACTGATTTTGAGTGTTCATTGGTCTTGAAACACATCCCAGCGTCATTTCAGCGGATGTTGGTAAGTGTCGTATGAGCCTGTGTATTGATATTGATTATCTATCCCTCATTGGCGCTGGATCAGTTTTTGGTAGCAGAGGATGGTTAATTATTGATTAGTTTGGTAATAATTATTGATTATTGATTATTTGTTTTGCTAACATGAAGAGTTAGTGTTTTGTTCTATGATGTCTAGAATTGCGGGTACGGAGTTACCTGAGATTCCGGGATAATAAGTATTAGCCTGAAGTAGGCAGAGGAATAGTGTGGATAAGTTATCACACTAGAGAAGCACTGTGTCTGTTGTCATAATACTGAACAGCAAAAATCTGTAGGTGTTATAATAGGGACTATTTGTATGGGTGTCGATTTTTGTGTGTTATAGCGAAGGGTCCACTTCCAAAACACTGACCTTATTCCCAGGGGAGTAACAAGACCTCTTTAAATAATGTCCTCTGTTGAACCTTATCCCTAGAGGAGTGCCAAGTCCGCATGTAGCTTGTTTGGGTGTAGAATAGCGCTGATCATTGTTTTACTCGAAGTGTAAGAATCTCTCATTTGAAGTGAAGACTCTCTCTTTATTTAGTGGAACAGACAAGTTAGTATTGTTTCATGTTGTTATTAATAACATTTTGGTTAAGAAATACCTAGAAAATTAATTGCCGTATTATTTTGTAAAGGGAGGGTCAGTAGAAGGAGTAATACTGACGTCAGATAAAGGCCGCGCTGGCATTGGTCAGATAGCGGGAGCTTAGAGAGCCATGATTGGTTGATTCTCGTGCACTGTGTTGGTATTGGTCGAGATAGTGATTACATAGGAGTGTTCTGATTGGTTGGTTGGTGTGAGTGGCGCTGGTATTGGACGATAGCTAGCATATAGAAATTACAGAAGTACGAAGAGTTTGTTGTTTATATACTAGTGTAGAGAATCGGAAAAATGAAGTTGATTAATAAGATAAACGGTTTCCTTAAAAAGGACAAACCAATAGTGACTAGAGAGGGTATTCTTATTCTACCTCCAAGAACGCCTGCTTCCTATATGATGTTGGAATGTGGTTGTCATACGTGTACCTGGTTAGAGAATTGGATAAAATACACTGAAGATGATGGTGTTTTGGCTTTCCCAGAGCATGGTACATTTAATGAAGGATTCTACAGAATCTGAGAGGGCGAATGAATTCTTTAGAACCAAGACCTAGACCTACTCAGTATGAAGCGCTTGAGGAATGGGAATATGAGGCATTTGAACGAGAGAAGTATAGGGGCGGAAGAAGATACAGGAATTTGCTGACTAGATATCCTTTTGAAAATCGGGAAGAAAGAATGAAAAGATGGAGGAGAGCTGTAGTAACAGAGGGTTTATATCTAGTGTTAGTTGCTGAAGAATCGACTGAAAGCAAATGTAAAGAGAAAAAGAAAAACATAGAGACAGCAGGATTGAATTTTGATGATTCTGATGATGAATTATTAGATGATATTTTGACAAAAAGACCTCCACCATATCAAGAAAACTAGATTGAGTCAGTCCCAAATGCACCATTAATGGGAACACTACTAATTCTGCAGGTCCCACAAGTTCCAGTAGTTACTAGAGTAGTACAGGAGAGTGAAATGGAGATGTTGAATAAAGCAAGAGAGGAGTTGACTCCGAAAATTTATCAATTGAGTCTGAATGCAGAAGTGTTGACAGTGCCAGTAACAATTGGTCCAATCGTTCCATTGTATAGAGATAAACAGAATATCTCGAGAGCACATGCATTAAAAGTCTCAATGAATAGTGTTAGGAATGAAGTAGTAACAGTAGTTGATCAGGCTGAACAGGTTGAAGCAAATACTTCATTGATTGATCTTCCAGTTTGTGAGTTGATAACAGAAACT
This sequence comes from Triturus cristatus, assembly GCF_964204655.1. Classification (NCBI taxonomy): domain Eukaryota; kingdom Metazoa; phylum Chordata; class Amphibia; order Caudata; family Salamandridae; genus Triturus; species Triturus cristatus. The sequence goes on from NC_140582.1 coordinate 780,958,392, forward strand.
CCAAAGAGAAGTGTACAAATGGATCTGAGGAGAATAGTGCCAAATGTTACTCCAGCATCAGGGAGTTCAGTGGGTCCCTCACCAGATGAGTTAGATGACTGGATAAAGGGAATGGAAAAGCGAAAACCTCAACCACAAAGTATAGATGTGAGTAAATTGAGAGTGGATCTGGAGGAAATGATCATTGGTACAATAAGTCCAGACAGATTGGGTACTTATCGAGATGAAGAGTCGTTATTCTTATGTAAAAATATTACTTGGAGAGCAATAATCTTCATGAGCAATTAACAGAGGCTGCTTGCGAGTATGGAATAGATATAGAGAAGTCAAAGGTGTTACAGAAAACGTATAGAATGGATTTTTCTGATAAGGACTTAGAGAGTTTGAATGCATATGGCAAGAGAGTGCAGATAAAAGAGTTGATGATTACCTTGAAGAAATGAGGCGATGTAGAACGATGGAAAGGTAGATGAACGAAAAAGAAAGATGGAATGGCTTCAGACAAAGATGCGTCTTTGTTTCTACTGAGGGAGACAGAACACGCTGAAAGGGTGTGTCCAATGAGAGAAGTTCCAGGTGGTGGATATGTTCACATTCCCTGGAATGGACAGGATATATTGTCCTTTACCAATTATTTGAGATTGTTGTTCCAGCTGATATGTGGACTGAGTGTAAAATTACTGTTGGTTGGCCTAAAGAGGCATACCCAAGAGACCCAAAGATAGGTGCACCTTCCAAAGAGGTGATGAAAAAGTACAATCAGGTAATAATTTACCTGAAGGGCACAATTTCTCCAAAGGAATCAGATTGGGTTAAAATAAATAGGACAACTCAAGAACCAAAAGAATCAGTACATGCTTATTATGAAAGGTTGTTTACAGGTGTTCAAACAGCATAGTGGGTTTGAGAATATCGGAGATAAAGATATGGGACATTTTGTATATTGTTTTGTGTTTGGATTGAGACCAGAGATTAGTAGCATGATTCAGCAACATTTGATTTGTTGGCAGAGCAAGACGATTAATGAGATACTGAGGTATGCTAAATATTGTAGTGATGATATTGATTTGAGACAGAAAAAGTTAAACGAGAAAATGATGTGGGCACAAGTGAAGGTAGCAGAGCAGCAAGATGCAAATAATGGTTCTAAAGCAGATTATCAGATGAAAGGTCTGAACCAGAGTGGTCAAGTAACTGGTGGTGGTAGAGGTAGAGATAAAATGAGTAAAGTAGATTTGAAAAAGAAATATCCTTGTCATGTGTGCGGAAAATATGGACATTGGAAGAGCGAGTGTAGATCTGTTCAGAAGAGTGATGGGGTGAATCAAAATTTGAATCCACAGATGCAGAATGAGGTGGTTGTGAATCAACAGCAACAGCAGCAGCATGTAGTTATTCCACAGCTACAGGTGCTACAAGTGCCTATGCCAAATAATGTGAATGCTCAAGTACAGAGATACAGTGCAAACACTTGATTTCACGCAGGTGAACAAGTTGGTAAGAATCAAAGTGTGCAAATGGTTTCGCAATAGTTGTTGCAATGCAATGAGAGTGATTCAGACTCATCTTAATGACGGTGCCTGAGGGGGGAGGAAGAGTGCATGCTTGGCACAGCTCTAGAGGTAGATCAGTCAGGTCCATTTGTTGATGGAAAAGTGGAAGGTAATGATATTACATTCCTAGTGAATACTGGTGCGACCTGCTCTACTGTGAGAGCAGCAGAAATTCCTAACCTACCCCTCTCGGGAGAAACTATCCAAGTTGTAGGAGTATTTAATAAGCATATTAAAACTCCAATCACAAAGCCCATAGAGGTTCATATAGGTAGATTTAGAGATATGCATCAGTTCATGGTGTGTGATACGAGTCCAGTGAATCTTTTAGGGAGAGATTTACTCTGCAAAATGAATTGTACCATCTATTGTACGCCAGATGGTATTGTTGTTTAAACACCAGATTAGGATGCTGTGTTCAAGATGTTGCTAGCAAAGCAAGGGACAGAAGTGGATGAGTTGTTTTCACTTCTCACTGAAAATGATTTGCCTGTTGAATTGAGAAATTCAGTAAGGACTGATGTATGGGACATTACAGGAAAATAAATCGGTTTGATGAAAGGTGTGGATCCTATTCAGGTTACAGTGAAACCTGGTGCAACATATCTTAACACACCTCAGTACAAAATGAGTCCTGAAATAACAACAGGAGTTACTCCTGTGATTGATCAAATGATTAAACAGTGCATTCTAAGAGAAATACTAAGCAGTCCTTGTAATTCGCCTATCATGGGAATTAAAAAGCCACGTGGAAAATATAGAATAGTGCAGGATTTGAGGAAAATCAATAAAATGTGGTACCATGTTGATCAATAGTGCCAAATCCAGCAGTGATTCTTCATCAAATTCCCTGTGATGCAGAATGGTACATAGTGATTGATCTTTGTCAAGCATTTTTCTCTATTCCTTCACATCTAGATAGCCAATATTTATTTGCATTCCGGTTCGGAGACCGTGTTTTGGCATGGTGCCGAGTTCCTCAAGGGTACACAGAGAGTCCTTCAATTATCAATCAGATTCTGAAAAAGTGTTTAGAGACTTTGGTAATGCCAGAAAAATCAGTATTGGTTCAGTACATTGATGACCTACTGGTGGCATCAAAAACACGAGAGGCATCACTGGCAAAATTACAATTTTGTAGACAGGATGTCCAATATTTGGGACACAGGATAGAGAAGGGAGTCTGAAAAGTGACACTGGAAGGGATCCGTGTGATTTGGCAAATGAGACCTCCAAAGACCCAGAAAGAAGTACAAATGTTTTGGGAATAGTTGGATACTGCAGACAGTGGATCAGTGGCTTTTCACTGATTGCAAAACCTTTACAGAGGTTGACACACAAAGATGTGATCGATCTGATGGACAAAGAAAGCATGAAAGCTTTTATTGATTTGTGAGACAGTCACTGTCGAGCACCAGCATTGGGAATGACAGATTATGCAAAGGATTTTGCATTGTACTGTTGTGAGAGAGATGGGTGTGCATTATCAGTTTTGACTCAGAGACATGGAATGGCACGCCGTCCATTGGCATATTTCTCTGCTACTTTGGATTCAGTGGCTGCCGTGTTACCAGGTTGTTTGAAAGCATGGGCTGCAACTTGTGTGAGTTTGGAGCAGAGTGAATCGATTGTGATGGGACATGCAGTCAAAGTATATGTGCCACATTCAGTTGACTAGGCATGAAAGAGTGATATTGGGTGCTGAAAATGTGACAGTGGTGATGTGGAAATATGGATTTTTATGATCAGTTATGTCCCCTATCTTGGACCCCAACGGTTTCATGTATGAATCACAAGTACATGTATGTTCCCTCCAGTTCCAGTTATGAAGACGCAAACACATGTGCGTCCACCGTCAACATGTCCTCTTTCAGATCCGCCATGAATAGGCCGGATATTCCATTCCTAAGTATGAAAGGCCACCGGCTTTATATGGTTCACTTATGCCATTTTACAGTCCAGGCAAGTAGGCCCTGATTCTGTCATCAAGCTTTTCTTGCCTTCTGCCTCTGAAAGCTCCAGTCTGAGCCTGCATCTGTGACCATGAACTTTGTCTCATTCCCTGCGCGGCTCACGAAGCCTGACATCAGCCTGTTGCCTGCCAAGAACTGTATTTCACCTTCGAAATTATCTGCTCCGCCCCCTGCCCGATGCATTCCTGTCTAGTAGTTTAAGTAAACATTCTTCCAGCTACCGAGCAAAGGCCCGGCTTCTCTGTCTTTATGCAAGTAATTCATAGCCCTATTATTATGGAAGATTTCTACCCTCGCATCTAGTGTAGACACTTAGACGCTTGTACACGCACTAACAGTCAGTATAGTCAGTATAGAATAAGATTCTACTCTAAGAAGACCTCTCTTTTGGATAACATAGTTCTTTAAACATAGGATGTTAGATATGATATGGGATTAGGTTGACTTGACCCTCCAGACTTCTGTCGCCACATGTAGAGCTAAATGTCAAGTCCCCTTCACCCCCTAGTTGCACGTCAATCACACGTCATGCGGCTGCGCACGCATTTCTGCCAAGCATTTCTGCTGACATTGCGAAATTCTTTCATGGAACCACCCTATTATGACATCACACCTGATGACGTTCTTTAGTCACACCTAGTTACGCCCACTTTTTGCTACGTATGTATATTTTATCTACACTATCAATTGTTACGCCTCTTGCATTTGCTTCACTGTAATGCCTATTGTATAAAAGTGATTAATTATCAATAAAGTATGTACTTCACTTCCTGAACCTTCGTGGTGATGGAACTTGGAGCAACCGATTCGAATCGTTCATTGGAATAAAGCCCATTCCGAACCTCTAATACCACGGATTCTGCCTCTTATTTACTGAGCTATTTTTATTATGTTTCTGTATCAAATTAAGTCCCGGTAATTAAATTATTTACCACATGAATGGCGCCCGAACAGGGACACTTTCTCATCTCACGCGCCGGCGGTGCGTTGCAGGCCCGGTCTCCTGCCACAGCTGGACGGACAACAACGCGTACCAGCAGGATTTCCTGTATCTCCCTCCGGTCAAGCGGGGGCGACTGAGGCTGCGATCAACACCCAGACGAGGCGGTGAGAAGTGCGAAGTATCCCGACCAGAGCCTAGCTGAGAGAGCAAGATCCGAGGTATACAGAGGCCCACCAGGTGTCCGAAGTGTCCGAAGTTTTCGAGTCGAGTCCAGTCCGGTCCAGTTCAGTTCCGTTCCGAGGCCTTCCGTTCCGAGCTACCCGGTGAGTACCATTACTGGGGAGGCGTTCTGACGTGCACATAGGTTGTGCCGGTCAAGACGGGTTTGGGTACACAAATCCGGTCTGCACTGTTTCAGCAGTGTATCTGTACTGTTTAGCAGTATATCTAGTATATCAAGTATATAAATTCAGAATAATGCAGTTAATGCCGAGTATTATGTTTAGTGATTAAGTTTTCCTTAGATCGTCATCATCATTTTTGCTCAGTTAAATGTTAAATGTTAAATGTTTTAAATACGTTCTGCATATTGTGGTGTGAATGACTGTTCATTATTGTGTTTATTTGTATTAAGTTTGTTCAAGATCAAGTATCAGACCAGTTTTCAATATGCCGCTCTTTTCGAAATTAAGACAGATCACTACTAGAAAAGGGGTACTCGAAGAAGCTGTTCCTATTCCTCCTAGGGACACTCCAGGGTACTTCATGCATCATAAACATGGCTTAGACGCTATATTATTTCTTGATTTATGGGTAGATTACACCAAGGAATTACCAGAAAGTCAGAGGTGGCCCGCAGCTGGGACCTGGGATGCAGAGTGCATCATGAAAGTAGAGGAAGAATTATGGAAAAGGAAAGTCAGACAGTCACAGAAAGACGCCGTTGAGTTATGGCGTAAAGAATCTCATAGACGTACAGAAAAAGCACTCCGACAGGAAGAGAAAAATAAAGAGAATTCAAATAAAGTCCGAGAAAATCTATTAATTGAAGAAGGTACACGAGTGAAATCAGAACAAATAGACAGACAAAGAAATGCCCTTATGAATGGTATGTATCCCCTCCTGGCCGAGGGATTACCTAAGGCTACTCCGGAAATACCAAAAGACTTGCCACCCCCATTGTTTCCAATAAAAATGCATCCTAAAGGGCATCCTAGAACCGCAGAAGATGTTTTTCTTTCCTCATATTTAGATGACGCAGCTCCCGAGTATGCTAATCCCGCCCCACATAGACCGCCTGCCAGGGAGGTTCAACGCCAAGATCCTGTATCTGTATCTCTACAGCAACAAATCCTGACACAAGTTCCGGCAAGCACATCTGTTCCCACATCTGTTCCTACAGCTACTTCTATAGCTGTGTCCACACCTATAGTTGCTGTATCGCGTTCAACGAATCCTTTCACGCCCGATACCCCAGATGGGGCTACCGGAGGTGCTACCAACATTTTTTCTACGCCACCCAGAGTAAATAAACTTACCTTTCAAGAATCAGCACATTCACGTACCCCCAAACTCATAAATGCCCGCACGCTTAAGGAACTTCTTATAGATTGTAGATACGACCCTGTGCCCGGCAAAGAGGACGAAATGATCATGGCATCATTACGTATCAGACGAGCCGCGGTGTATTTAGGGAAGATACCAGGAATGACTATGCATCTAGACAATATATACCATTTTGTCCAAACAGGGCGAGATTCTGAATGTATTAACAGAGCTATGGAATACCAGAAAGTGGAGATACAGGGGGAACTGTTACGTTTCCTCATAAATTGTGTGATCAGAAATCAAGACCGACCGGGGGTAGACCCGGAAGCAATGCAAACTCTTACCAGATGGAGCCAGAATATATCAGAAGGGAGACATGATAAGCAAAATTGTATAATAGCCATGTGCCGAAAGATCCGTAAAGAAATAGAACGCCTACACGAAGAGAGATTAGCGGTAGACCAGTTCGAACAAAGCGAGGAGGAAGGATCAGGACTGCCCACAGGACAGTCAGAAACCATAGCATATGTAGGTAGAGGAAGATCTTGTAATAGTACTAGATGTTTTTCCGACCCGATACGTCCGATATGTCCAGATAATAACAGGAATTTCCAAACACCTATAATAAATATAAGGTCTCACGAACATTCGTTCCAAGCCGCTGACAAATTACTCCGAGAACGAAGGGGTTATCATTTCCTCGATTCTATGGATGAACAAGAATTAGCCAGGTCAGCCGTTCATTGGGTTGACAGTCCCGGAAAGTATGGTGATGATACAGTAGCACACACATTTTTGAATCTCACCCCAGATGAACAGCGTTTAGCTGGGATTTATATGATTCAACAACTCCTTATACTACATAAAAGCCAACATTCAGATCCTGGTCCCTTACCTGATATATTGACTGAACTACTCACGAATAGATGGAGAGGTTCAGGTACTAAGTTAATTAGAGAAATACTAGAATCAAGAAAGCAGTACATTCTTTTTGTATGCCCAGAACATGTCTCACTGCCCATCAAGGAAAGAACCACGTATTACATGGACCGACAGAATCCCTTACGAGAAGTACACCCAATAAAAGGCGAGGACAATGAGTTTAAACATGTATTTGTATATACGCCCATATCGAAAATAGAATTGTTACAAATGAAGAAAGTGGTACCCAGTCATGACAAAGACCCAGCGGGTTTCCACCGAGAAATTAAAGACATGTTACTCATGGGAGAGTATACCTATCCTGACATTATGACAATATTAAAGGTATTAATGCCTGCTGGCATTTACGAAAAACTCAAGGAAAAAGAGTGGGAGGTGGGAGACCAAAAGATAGACTGGTCAGCATTAGAAGCAGAAGAAAAGGCCCGAACTGCAGGAGCAGGGCTTGGGGATAAAACTAAAGCACTACCAGGTTTACTAGTACAGGTACTGCCACGTTTATTAACTACAAAAAAGGAAGACTGGGGTACAATTTCAGCCTGTAAACAAAAGCAAGATGAAGACACTAGTGATTTCTATGCCCGATTTGAAAAATATTTTGGTATAAATAGTGGCATAAAAGCAAGTAGCGAATCGTACCCACATCTGTTTGTGACAAAATTAGTTGAAAATTCCTTACCCCAAGTGAAGAATAGAGTATTAAAATTCGAGAGTACCTGGCAAGGTAACACCCCATCACAAATGTTACAAATGTTACAGTATCATCACAATAGAATTAGAGAGGAACAAGAACATGAACAGAGACGCATGAAAGACACGAAAATGAAAATGCTAGTCTCCCAGACAGTTCCAGCTGAAGGACATAAAAAGGGTACGACACATTCCGGTGATTCAGCAGGACCTGTAAAAGGGACATGCAACTATTGTAAACAGCCAGGACATTACATACACGATTGCCCAGTCCTGAAGCGTAATATCGCCACAGGTATTACAAAAGAAAGACCACGGCCACCTAGACAGGATCAGAATGAACAAGGAGCCCCGCAGCATGCACAGTCCATGCCAGCTCCACCACAGTCTATACAGTTTGTGCCAGCTGCACCAGCGCTGCCTGTTGCTGCCACACAAACCACGACACGACAACTGTACCAGACCGCACAGTACGACTATCCTGATTATCAACGATACGCATGAACCAGCCTAGAGAGGGAAGTTGACTTACCCCTTATCGAGGTCCCTGTAGACCAAGAAGGACCCTATGTACATAGTGAATTATTAGGCCAAGATAGAAAATTTTTACTCGATACAGGGGCAAGTCGAACAACCATAAAACGTAGTGAAGTTCCAGGGGCACCCCTCTCAGGCTCACAGAATATTTCCCTTGGTTTTTCCGGAAAACCTATTGTTAATGAAGTATCACAGCCTCTTCCACTTACGATAGGACCTTTGACCCGAACTACAGATTTATTGCTTACTAAATCATGTCCAGAAAACTTGTTAGGTATAAAAACACTGAAAGCTCTAGGAGCTATAATATGTTGTTCTCCGGAAGGAGTAAGATTGTTTTTACGTGATTTCAAAGGTCACTATGTGTCTCGAGACATGGATCCCCGATTGCAGACTTTACCTACACATCTATGGGCACAAGGCCCTACTGATGTCGGTTGCATGAATATTACACCATATCGAGTTACACTAAAGGCAGGAGTGGTACTACCACGAATGCGACAATACAAGTTACCACCAGATGCTGTAGTGGCTTTACTGCAAATCATTGACGAGCTCATTACCCAAGGAGTGGTTATGGAAACAGACTCCAATGTATGTAATTCACCGATAATTCCGATTCTTAAACGAACAGATCCTAAGGCCCCGCCAGTATATCGATTGGTTATTGATCTGCGAGAATTAAACAAATGCATTGTGCCACAATTCCCTGTGGTCCCAGATATCTCGTCATTACTGACAGCTATTGATTCCGAAGCAACATTCTTTACTGTAATTGATCTCAAGAATGCCTTTTTCAGCGTCCCAATAGATCCGGAAAGCCAATACTTGTTCGGATTTAGTTTAAATGGACGTAGCTTTAAATTCTCACGCGCACCTCAAGGATTTACAGAAAGCCCCAGCATCTATAGCCAAGCACTGAAACGAGAACTCGACAGTATCCACATGCCAGTTAACACCGCTCTGCTTCAATATGTCGATGATCTGCTGATCACCGCGAGAAGCGAACCAGAATGTGAGAAAGCATCACTGACAGTTTTACAATTTCTAGCCGAAAAGGGGCACAAGGTGTCCCCTTCTAAGCTGCAATTCTGTGTCCAGCGAGTTGTTTATCTTGGACACTCGCTGTCCAAGGAGGGAAGGCAGCTTACACCCGACCGCATTCAGTTAATAGCTAACATGCCAATACCCAAGACACAAAAGGAGGTGCGGGCTTTCATAGGCCTCACTTCATATTGTAGGCAGTGGATCCCTCAGTATGCATTTCTAGCAAAACCACTCATTCAGTTGACAACACAGGAGGCAGCCACATCGACTGTTCTCCCTTGGACTCAGGAACATGCACAAGCTTTTGAAAGCCTAAAGAAAGCCTTATGCCAAGCACCTGTTTTAGCAACACCATGTTACAATAAACAGTTTACACTCTTTGTTACTGAACGCGAAGGTACTGCCTTGTCAGTACTCACACAGGAACAAGCAGGATCACACAAACCATGTGCTTATTTTTCTAGTACATTAGATCCCGTAGCTCAGGCTTTGCCTGCATGCCTAAAATCAGTGGCAGCAACAGCTTTAGCAATCAGACAAAGCGATGCCATAGTGTTAGGACATCCATTGACAGTTCAAGTACCACATGCAGTAGAGGTTCTTGTGAATCGAACGCAAACACAACACTTGACTATAGCGCGACTTACAGGGTATGAATTAACATTGTTCCAACCACATATAGAAATCAGACGTTGTAACACATTGAATCCTGCCACACTTTTACCTGTAATCGGAACAGACCCACTAGCTCATGATTGTATTGAAGTTACTACAATCACGACGAAACCCAGACAAGACTTGACAGATGTCCCATTGTCAGACCCAGACCTGACGTTGTATGTAGATGGTTCATGTATGAGAACAAGTACAGGAGAGTTAGTGGCCGCTTACGCAGTCACAACAGACACTGAAATCATTGAAACAAATTGCATAAATACCTTGTCAGCTCAAGCCGCAGAGCTCATCGCTCTGACACAAGCCTGTATTCAAGCCACAAATAAAAAAGTCAACATATACACTGATTCACGTTATGCATTCGGAGTTGTACATGACTTCGGCGTGCTGTGGAGAGAGAGAGGTTATTTAACTTCTCACGGTGCCCACATTCAGCACGGACCCCTCATTCATGCCTTATTAGATGCAATACATCTACCCACTGCAATATCAATTATGAAATGTAAAGCTCATACGAAAGTTACTGATATCATTTCTCAAGGCAATGATCTAGCTGACAGAACAGCTAAACAGACTGCTCAAACTCAAACATCCGACATGACAAAGACAATAGTCCCGACGCCAACACATTGTATGACGGTTAAAGATCCCACTCTTGATGTAATCGATATACAGACACATGCTACCCCAGACGAAATAAGGAAATGGACTGAATCAGGAGGGATTCAAACGGATCAAGGATGGATGATGAAGGAAAAATCTGTGTGGTTCCTTCCTGATTCAATGGTCCAAGTCATTATTAACACAATACATAGTCCAGCGCATCTAGGAGAAAAAGCTATGCTAGACAGCATTCAACACATTTGGTTCAATAAACATTTACGAGCAGCAGCTAAACAAAAAGTTCGTACCTGTATGATCTGTTGTCAGTTCAACCCAGGAAAAAGCGTTCCCGTAGAACAGGGTGGATTTCAGCCTCCTGATCACCCTTTTGAAGTCCTCCAGATGGATTATATCCAGATGGAACGATGTCGAGGATTCAAATATGTTCTCGTAGTTGTCTGTGCTCTTTCCCGTTGGACAGAGGCATACCCGGTTTCAGATTACACTGCCCCGACTACTGCCAAGCAGTTGGTTCGAGAATTCTTCCCACGATACGGTTTACCACGTGTTGTCTACTCAGATAACGGCCAGCCGTTCTCATCCGAATTAATGAAACACGTTTCACTTTTGTTAGGCTATCAGTGGAAATTCCACTGTGTCCGACACCCCGAGGCAGCAGGTCTCGTAGAAAGACATAATCAGATCCTGAAAATCAGACTGTCCAAAATATGCAGAGAGAAAGGCGTCGACTGGGTAGTAGCATTACCAGTTGCACTCTTCTACATGAGAATGGTAGCACACTCTCGAACAGGGCTATCCCCGTATGAGGTGATCTTTGGCAGACCACCAAATATGTGGGGGACGCCTATACCACGAAAAATAACTGATATTGACTGTAATATGCTGACAGATTATTTGGCTTCCTTGATGTCTGCACTACAATCTTGTCGTTCACAGGTAGCTGCAGCCTTTCCTGACAACACTGAGGTGAAACCCCATGACGTAGTCCCGGGGGACCTGGTCCTCGTGAGGAACTTTGATCGAAAGACTCAGCTGGATCCTAGGTGGAAGTCACCGCAACTGGTCTTGCTCACCACAAGGACAGCCGTGAAGATCGAAGGCAGGAAAGGCTGGGTACATTCAAGTCATATCAAGAAATTTCATGGACTATCATCGGATGTAAATACCACACCTCGTGTGTCTTCACCCATTGACTCAAAACTTCCTTTGATTGAAACGAGTAATCACGAATATTATAAACTAAAACTCAGGTCTAATCAGTCGAGCAATTTGATTGTTTAAGTCCTCTCCAAGGTGAAGCGGTTGAATTGTCTCTGACATGTATCCCTTAGACCTGAATAGAGAAAACACCCGAAAAATGTTGAAACGACAGGCGTACTGTAAATCACTGCGTAGTCATTGCACAGTGACGTTATTAATTTTGTTTTTCTTAAGTCTTTTTATAATTACTGCAAGTATATTGTTGCACATATATTATCCTATTTCTAGACATGTTTATAATATTACTGCTGAACATTCTTTTAGTGAATTACCTCCACTTGAGTTGTCTTATAGATTTGCGCTGCGCAATAACACGTTTATTAGTATGTTACATCATTCCCATCAGGTTAGCAATGCTACAAATTGTTGGATATGTGGCCGACTCCCTCCCTATCAGAATTATAAAGGAATTCTACCTCTCTTTCCATACCCGTTCACACACAACGGCTCCTGTGGAGCATGGTTTAGTTTAATTAATTCCCTAGATTCGAATTCTGCAGTTTATCAAGATAACTGGGTATGGGGAAATTTGAACTTAGTTTTACTTAAAGTCTGCTACCCTAACAAGGAGGGACTTCCCAAGAGAACAGGAACTGATCTAGAAAATGAAGTGTATGGATTAGGTAATTTTACGCTTAATCTTATGATCCTAAATGTCGAATCCGAAGCTACTCCAATTTTGCCCGCTATGGCAATATTTCCAGTAAAAGGTGAATTATGTGTAAGAAAGAATGGTTCCATACATATGGGCCACAGTAGATGCACCACTGTCGTAGAATTTAGTGATCAAGGCAAGTCTACATTTAGAGCTTCCCGCCATTCCTATTTCATATGTGGTCAGACGGCATATGTACGTTTGCCTCTAGATTGGGATGGTACTTGCTACATTGGATTCCTTTTGCCACCTGTTTTCCTAGCTCCTCCTGACTATCACAGAAATACTCATTTAGTACACAATAGAGAAAGGAGAGATCTCCCAATAGTCGATTACACTGAAACAGCATGGGAAAAATACACAGATTTCAATAAAGGTCTTTTTCCCTATATAGGTACCGTTACTAATAGTAAGCTGATACGTAGATTAACTAGGACCCTTGAAGCAGTAGTGAACGAAACTATTTCCGCCTTAGGCAATTTAACAGAAGAGCAGTCTGCTATGCGGATTGTTGTGCTTCAAAATCGTCTTGTCCTTGACGTCATCCTGGCCGATAGGGGCGGAGCTTGTAGGGTCATCGGATCAAGTTGTTGCATTTTCATACCAGAAAATTCGCCATCTGTATATAAAGCCATAACTCGCCTTCATAAGATTGTAAGCCAGATACACCAGAATCCAGGCACCTGGACTTGGTCCGGTTGGTTTTGGAGTGTATTATCTACCTTTGGATGGAAGGTCCTATCCTTCCTAGGTATTGGCCTTCTCATACTATTCAGTTGCTGTCTATGTCTACAATGCGGACCAGCGATCTGTGGTCTGTGTGCCACATCGTGTATTCCACCACCAAGATTTCATTCATCCCAGAAGAAAAAAGAAGAACAAATGATGCTATATGAACAGATCAACGGATTGATGAAGATTGATATCTCTTAACGGGCAAGTAGGGGACAAGGAGGGAATGTGGAAATATGGATTTTTATGATCAGTTATGTCCCCTATCTTGGACCCCAACGGTTTCATGTATGAATCACAAGTACATGTATGTTCCCTCCAGTTCCAGTTATGAAGACGCAAACACATGTGCGTCCACCGTCAACATGTCCTCTTTCAGATCCGCCATGAATAGGCCGGATATTCCATTCCTAAGTATGAAAGGCCACCGGCTTTATATGGTTCACTTATGCCATTTTACAGTCCAGGCAAGTAGGCCCTGATTCTGTCATCAAGCTTTTCTTGCCTTCTGCCTCTGAAAGCTCCAGTCTGAGCCTGCATCTGTGACCATGAACTTTGTCTCATTCCCTGCGCGGCTCACGAAGCCTGACATCAGCCTGTTGCCTGCCAAGAACTGTATTTCACCTTCGAAATTATCTGCTCCGCCCCCTGCCCGATGCATTCCTGTCTAGTAGTTTAAGTAAACATTCTTCCAGCTACCGAGCAAAGGCCCGGCTTCTCTGTCTTTATGCAAGTAATTCATAGCCCTATTATTATGGAAGATTTCTACCCTCGCATCTAGTGTAGACACTTAGACGCTTGTACATGCACTAACAGTCAGTATAGTCAGTATAGAATAAGATTCTACTCTAAGAAGACCTCTCTTTTGGATAACATAGTTCTTTAAACATAGGATGTTAGATATGATTTGGGATTAGGTTGACTTGACCCTCCAGACTTCTGTCGCCACATGTAGAGCTAAATGTCAAGTCCCCTTCACCCCCTAGTTGCACGTCAATCACACGTCATGCGGCTGCGCACGCATTTCTGCCAAGCATTTCTGCTGACATTGCGAAATTCTTTCATGGAACCACCCTATTATGACATCACACCTGATGACGTTCTTTAGTCACACCTAGTTACGCCCACTTTTTGCTACGTATGTATATTTTATCTACACTATCAATTGTTACGCCTCTTGCATTTGCTTCACTGTAATGCCTATTGTATAAAAGTGATTAATTATCAATAAAGTATGTACTTCACTTCCTGAACCTTCGTGGTGATGGAACTTGGAGCAACCGATTCGAATCGTTCATTGGAATAAAGCCCATTCCGAACCTCTAATACCACGGATTCTGCCTCTTATTTACTGAGCTATTTTTATTATGTTTCTGTATCAAATTAAGTCCCGGTAATTAAATTATTTACCACAGTGAGATGTACAACAATTAACCCAGCAACACTGTTGCCTAGTCCTTTTTGTGAGTAGGTGAAAGATGAAGCAGATCATGATTGTTTGAATGTGACAGAATTGTGCACAAAGCCAAGGCCGGATATTAAAGATATCCCGCTGGAAGGATCAGATAAAGTGATGTTTGTTGATGGATCTTGTCTGAGGAAATCAAGAGGTGAATTGAGTTCTGCCTATGCAGTATGTACAGTGGCTGCAGTTCTAGAAGCATCCTATCTAAAAGGGGTAAACTCTGCACAAATTGCAGAACTGATCACTCTGATTAGAGCATGCCAAATTGGCAAAAATCTGAGAGTAACCATATTTACTGATAGTCAATATGGTTTTGGGGTGGTCCATGATGTTGGGCAGCTATGGATGCAAAGGGGATTTCTGACTTCTTCAGGTTCTCCAATCAAAAATGGCAAAAATGTGAAAGATTTATTGGAAGCTTTGTAATTGCCCAAAAAGATCGCAGTGGTTCAATGTTCTGCACATAAATCAGGACATGATTATGTAACGAATGGTAATAGATATGCAGACCAAGTTGCACGTTTCTTTGCACAAAAATCAATTGCCATCAACAGAGAGGTGGAAAAGGAAAATGCCAATTGCCACTTGATGTTTTCTTCTCTAGAAACTTGGGATGAGATTAGGCAGTTGCAGGATGAGGCGAGTGATGAAGAAAAAGAGCTTTGGATAAAGTCAGGTTGTAAAAGGAGAGCAGAAGATGAAGTATGGGTGTACACTGACGAGAGGCCAGTCATGCCAGGCTGTCTACTTTCTCAGATGGCAAGGGTATACCATGAAATTGCACATGTTGGAAGAGATGCAATAATTAGGCTCTTCAAGCAGTCATGGTATAACCCTAAATTCAGGGTCATTGCAGAGAGTTTATGCCAGAGTTGTATCACTGTCAGCAGCAAAATCCAGGCAGAAAAACTGTTGTTAGTTGGGGACGAATTGGGAAAGCAGCAGGACCATTTACGAGGCTCCAGCTAAATTTTATCGAGCTTCCCCCATGTAATGGACTAAAATATGCGTTATTTGTTGTTGCTTGTTTTCTCGTTGGGAAGAGGCTTATCCCACAAGAAGGAACGATAGCCTTACTGTAGCAAAATTGCTTCTGAGAGAACTGATACCAAGATTTGGTTTTCCAGTCACTTTAGCAACAGATAGAGGTTCTCATTTTAATAATGTGATAATTAGGATGATTTGTGCAGCACTACAAATTGAGCAAAAGCTGCATTGTGCCTATCGACCAGAGGCTTCTAGAATAGTGGAGCAGATTAATGGTACTATAAAGTCTAGACTGGGAAATGTATGTGCATCCACAACACTGAAATGGTCTGTTGCTTTACCTCTAGCATTGATGAGTCTTAGAAGCATTCCTGATAAAAGACTGGATTGAGTCCTCATGAAGTTCTAATGGGAAGAGCAATGAGACAAGCGATTGTACCAGCAAACAAACTGATGAATATATCTGATGATCTAGTGCTTGATTATTGTAAATGATTGGCTGATCAGGTGCGTTCTGTGTCTCATCAGGTTGGAGAAATTGCAACCGCAAAACAACCGGATCAAGCTCATGATTTGAGTCCTGGCAAGTGGGTTCATCAAGAAACCCGTGAGGAAGTTGTGTTTAGAACCCAGGTGGCACGGACCATATCAGATTATTCTGGTGACTATGACAGCAGTAAAGTGTGGTAGCTTGCCAAGTTTGATTCATTGGAGCCATACAAGAAGAGTCCCAAGTCCACTTGGAGAAGGTGAGGAGCAACTGGTGAACAAAAACAAGAAACCAGAAGCTAGAGGTTGTGAAGCTAAAGAATCTAGAGTGACAGATTCTGATGCGCCTGTGGATGATGAACAATCAAGCACAAGCCAAGTAAAGTGGGCACCAGCTACTGGGTCTCGAAAGACTGCTGTTGAACAAAAAAAGAGAAAGTTACAGAAAACAGAGAACAAGTACAACAAAGAGAGGGTCTGAATAAAAGAACGTGAGAACCTGAAAAGGAGGGTGAAGAAGAGGTTTAAGCTAAGAGAGCAAGGAAAGGAGACAAATGGCCAAGTGGAGTGAAAAGACTGAAATACACTCTTGAAAAGAGAAGGCCAGAATAAATAAATGAAGCCTCAAGTCAAACTGAACAAGAAGAATCAGAAAAAGAATTAGTGAGAAGAACAAGAAGAATAAGAATTCCGAGCAAGAGATATACAGCCCCAGAATGGACATACGTGATACTGGAAGAGATTGAAAGTATTGATCAAATAAAGAGAGAAGCTGATAATGGTACTGAACAAGTTGGTGAGAGCAAATTGAAACCTCTTAAAGAGAACTGTGAAAAGAGTAAGGTGAATCAACTCCAGTCAAAATAAGCTGAAAAATAAAGAAGAATTGAAGAAGATTTGAAAGAGACTTGAAAAAGCTCTGATTAAAAAAAGAGGGGGGAAAAGAAGAAAGCCTTGCAGTATTTGGATACACTAGATGAGGGTTTTTGAGCTTTTTGAATTTTCCCAGTAATGTTTGAGTTGTTAGAGAGTTATTAGAGTTTTTTAGATATTTTTCTTGTTTTTCTTTTTTTATAGTATATAAAATGGCAGAAGCTGCAGTGACTGGACATCCAAAATCTAGTTTAAAATGTAGGTGTATTAAAGCTTGCTTATGTAATGTCTTATTAAAATGTTGATGTGGCAAATATTAACTGTTATTGTGCCTGTCTGAATGGTGACTAATTACAAAAATAATACTAATAATGTAATAAGTGAAAGAGTGAATGTTTTAACTAAATAAACAACTAATACTAATATAGAGCAGATAGATGAAAGTATTTATCATCATGATAAATCGATTAATGATTTCTCGTTAAATGTCTTTACAAAACCACTTTACGAATATGTTGAGACAATGGATGTGAGAGATTCCTATGTGTGCATGCTATTACTTTAGTCTATCTCGGAGGGAGTTACTTACCATCACTTACCCCTAACATATGGTGAATCGTGCAGTCTATTTTAAGTCACGGTGAAGCTGCAGTTCTATTATTCAAATATGGACTTTGTATTCTCAGAAAATCCTATTAGAAATTATATGATTAGGGTTTATAGCAATAGAAAAGCAGATTATATGGGTGAATTTTTTCATATTACAAAGACTCCAGATATAGTATACGCTCATAGAGATAACCTTACCTGTAGTTTGCGAGCTGAGGAGAAGGAGTTTTGTAATATGGTAGAAGATAGAAGACAGGATTTTCAAAGAAAGGCTGCTGAACAGAAGTCACATGTACCACCATGGGCTTTCAGAGAGGGTAATTATACGAAAGGTGAGACTTACGCTGCAATATCCCTGGATTGGTATCATAAAGGGAAACTTTGTTTGCTTAGACTAAAAACTGACTATAACAATTATTTCATTGGTACTAGTGAGTGTGAACATATTTTCTTAATAACTGGTGGATGGGGATTGAAAGGAGGAACTGATCCTGTTTTTCCAGGAGTTTAGTATGTGTGTGGTAAAAGTGTCTATTATAGGTTGCCTGCACATTGGTATGGTAGTTGTTATTTTGGGATTGTATTTCCTAAAGTCTATCATGTGGATAGACATAACAATATCAATGAAATATAGTATGGACTAATACGCAAAAAGAGAGCAAGTTTTTCAGAAATAGTAGATGATATTTTTGGTGCACTGATACCTTCAGTTGGGGTTGTTCTAAATCCACATAAAATTCGAAAATTGTCTACAGTGGTTGATCGTTTCTCAACAGATACCGCTGGTGGTTTCTTAATGATTTATAATGAAATGGTTGCAATAAGATCAATGGTTTTGCAAAATCAACTTGCCCTTGATATTTTATTGGCAAAAGAGGGTGGAGTCTTTGGCATGTTGAAAATCAACACAGCTGTACTTATATCCCTGATAAGACTAAAAGTCTTGAGGGGTAAAATAAGAATAATATGAAATTACATGAAGATTTGACCCAACTAGAGGTTGATGGTGTTTGGGAGAAACTTAGTAAGAGTTTTTCCTCTATAACTAAATGGTTTTCTACATTTGGGAATAGTCTATTAGGGACAATACTAATACCAGTCGTTTCAATAGCTATAGTGACCTTATTAATAATGATGACATATAAATGTTGCAAGTGTAGATGTGGAAAGAAGATGACAGAGCTAGATAGCAAACGTAGAGCTAAAAAGAGAAAGAGTAATTAGATAGAATTAGAGGATATGAAAGGAAATTATTATGAAATGATGAAAGATTTACATGAAAGAATGATGAAGAGAGAAAATACTACAGACCTTTAGATAAAAATAAAGAGGGCAATTGGTATCATGGGTATTTTGTGATGGCTCAAAATTAACCATCAAAGCGGGGAATTGATGAAGCAGGGTTTTGAGAAGATAAAACATGCTCGAATTAACGCCGCAGTAACATTTGCTAACAGTGTGATTAATGTGCACCAACACGAACACAATGGGACGAACACAATGGGAAAATGCTTTGCACATGCGTGCAATAATACAAGACTAATCCATGCCAGACTAGCCGGCATTTTTCATTCTGCTTCTAAAGTAAAATCAAATAATGCTGCTTTTGCACATTAATGCTTTTGCTAAGGACTTAACATGGGATAGTGCAACAGGTGGGTGGTAAACAGTGAGAAATGCATTTTGTGGAATTAATAATGTCTGTGTTCTATTCATAATAGAGAAGCGCATGGGCCTACATTTCTGCATGACTTTAACGAGTTAAAAGGAGTAATACGTTTAAAAAGCTGAAAATCGAGCTCTGAGAGAGAAGTCGCGGTGGCTGAAGCAAATAACCTTCAAGAAAAATATGATCGTGACTATGGTGGTGCGATAGAACACCCCCCCCGAATCAACCAATGAGAGACTGAGTTTTCGCAAATGTTTCAACCTCTGTGGGTTGGACTTGTAGGTTTTAGGGTATAAATGAGGTGCCTTGGGGGGTGTGGTTGGGAAGCGTTGGGAGAAGCTTAGAGGGAGATCATCACTGTCCGTCGGTTTTCTGAGGCCTACCTGTTACCCATTTCTGTCCTGCATCAGTGTCCTGTAATCTTTTTTCCCTGAACCTTTCTCGGGGGACCTCCTACTACCTTTGTGGCCAGGGAGTGGTATTTCACTATTTCCTTAAGTTAGTATTAGTTAAATGATCTGTACTGTGCATAAATATTTGCGAGGTATTTTGTCCCTGAAACTTTTGTCTCTATGCCTATCCACTCCTTCATATGCATATTTGTTCATTTGAAATTAGTTTGACACTGTTTGCATTTTGATATATGTTTCTCTCTCTCTCTGATTGAATGCATTGTTTGCTTTTCGAATCTGTACATGACGAGCTCTTATTTACTACATTGTTTGGTGATAAACTCTATTAACTTTACATCGAGTTTGTGGTTATTTAGTAATAAGGATACTTAGATAGATAGTTATTATTATTACCATCAACTTCTCAACTATAGGTCCATCGACCAGAGAAAAGAAGTTGATATGCAGACTCAGTTATGTATTTAGAGTGAGATACGAGTCTGTATAATGAACAACTGATTTTGAGTGTTCATTGGTCTTGAAACTCATCCCAGCGTCATTTCAGCAGATGTGTGTTGGGTAAGTGTCGTATGGCCTGTGTATTGATATCGATTATCAATCACTGATTGGCACTGGATCACTCATGAGGGGTGTTATCCCAAAACTAGTCCCAGGATGCTTGTTTCTGGTCTTTGGAAGATCTGGCTTGGCAGTTTGGGCTGGACTGTTCCCATGAGGCAGAGGGTCAAGACAGATTTGCATATAGCTGGGTCTGAACTAGGGTGGCGAAGTGAGCTAAAGAGCGATGATGGATTCAACCCAGATCTGTGACTGGGAGTGAGTGTCTGAAAAGTTTCAGCACTCCGTCCATCATCTCCTTGTGTTTGCTTTGTTCGCCCTAAGTTGGCAGGGTATGCCCAGATGTGGGTCCCTTTCTCACTTTGCCACTGGATTCAAGCTAGCCTGGCTGATGAGGGGTGTTACCCAGAAATCAGTGCCAGTATGCTTGTTTCCGGTCCAGAGAAGACCGTCCATCATCTCCTTGTCTTCATTTTGACTTTAGCCCAGATACTGGAGTTCCTGGTCAAGAGTGAGTTAGCCATTTTAACATTATTGTCTTTCTCTACTGCCTCCAATACTTTTGACTATAGGGGCAGAAAGAGCATAGTTAGCACAATTGTTTTGCGACATAAACAGCTCTATAGTGAAGGATGGGTATCAGTCTGAGGTGTCGAAAGTCAAATTTGGGGGCCTGCCTGGGTCTGTTCTTTTGCCTGCCTTATTTAAGTATAACTTTAGCCACTACATGATATGTTTCACAGTCGGAACTGCATTTTCATACATAATGCAGAGGACGCCCGGGTGATATTTAGACTGACTGGGTTAGCAACTCTATGAAAATTAGCTTTCCAATTAAATGACACTAAGACTAAGGGCCTCTTTTAGATCCTGCAGAGTGGTCTACTGGCATTCCAAGTTAGCGGAGGTCATGGCCTTCAATGCACAGGCAAAATACTACACAAGCTATTGACAGATCCTTCCTGGCAGACAGGATCTCTATGCCTGTGGTAGAGCCTCCACAGAGGCTGCTCCAATGAAGGCACTGATCCTATCCTAAGTGAGCACCATCTTAGCAAAGATTTTTTTCCCTTTTTTTTCATAACATAAAAAATCATCGCACTTAAAACGCAAGGAGTTTTTGCCCTGTGTATGGGAGTTATGTGTTTTTGTCCCCTACCTGGGACCCACATTGCATTCCCAGATTGGATAAATGAGTGAAGGGTGACCCACCATCAGTAAGGTGTGGTGACATCATTTGGAATTGGTGGCCCAGTGCCAGATGGGTCACCAGGTCATGGGTTTACAACGACACAATTAGCTGAGGTTCCGCTGAGCTAAACCCAGAACTTCCCCAACTCTAAACAGAGTGGTAGAATCACCAGATTGGTAGGGCGAGGACTTCCAACCTACAAGGTTCCTCCTACTCCGCCAAATATTTCTGCATCAAAGGTTTAAACATTTGAAAGTACTTGCCAATGAAACTGTAAGTCCTAGCTAATACTACGTAAAGCTGTTTCAAAGGATAAGCTATTTTCTACCTCAGAAACACTTGGCCAAAGCTGCTATATCGATTGTCATTGACAAATTGGAATACTGCAATGATTTACATGCAGGTATTTCAAGGGACTTGCTTGATTAGATGCAAATGATCTGAAATCATGTGACGCATTTTGTGACTAAACAACCTGCTCTATCAGGTTACCTTTAGCTTCAGTCAGTTCCACTGGTTACCTTTTTCAGCCGTATAACTTCGAAAATCATGACCACTACTTCCAAGGTCATGCACAGTTCTTCAACCAAGTTTTATACTGGTTAAATTGAAGTTCCATGTAGCAATTTGTGCACTCAGGTCTCCAAAGCATCACTTACGTCTCCTAGCATCTTCAATTTCTCTGCCCATGCAGCTCAGTTTTGGAAAATGGCTTATCTGTTCATGTCAGGAAAATTATGGAATATATGATCTACTGCTGAAACTTAAAGCCCTTCATATTTAGAGTTGCCTCTCTCCCTGTGGTCTTCTTGTTTAAGTGCTTAGAAGCACTTTGGGTTTTTAGCATTTTATAAGTGACTTTGGATTAGATTGAATTGAACTCTTTTATCAAACTATATGAGGTATATCATCATTACTGTAATATTCATAGTATCTTAAATATGTAATGGCGTTACCTGTTCTCTCTAAATGATGTCTTGTTTACTTTGTAACTTTGTGGTGTATTATGCTATTGAAAAAAGTAATAATGTAAAAAATAAAATGTAATAGCATTACATAGTGATTACTACCCCTGACGACACATTGAATCACTTTATGCCGGGTAGCATACTGCTCTGGGACCAAAGGTTAGTGGTTAGTCCAGTGTTATTGGGTATTGTTGGTTACTGGGATTAGTCTTCTGTACTTAAGCAAACCATTCTATGCATTTAGTTCACTTTCTTTATGGTAGACTAGAGTAACAGAAGTTATGTAATCATTAGTGTGATTAGGTGTGATCACTAGCCAACACATGTCAACACTTAGGGCCAGATTTATCAAATGTTCACGTAACGGAGAAAGACACCTTGCTGTGTTGTGCTGTGTGAAATGGAGAGGGCAGGAATGCACAATATTTAACAGTAAATAGCACATACCTGCCTTTCCTGCTGCTGGTGCACAATTTGCTGCCTTGCACCAACGCAGGCACACTTACACCAAGTTGCAAGGATGCCTGATTTGCAGGTAGGATTGAATCTTCCTGCACACAAACAATCCTTTTGTCCTCTTTCTATGTGTGCTGCAGAATGGAAGAGGAAAAGACAAGGAGAAATAAAGATATTCTCCTTGTTACACCTCCCCTGGGAAGGCATAGCATTTTCATGCATTCCCGGGTCTACCATTAATGGTAAATCTGGGAATGCATGAAAACAAATGTGTGAATGCGTGTGAACAGCCACACTCCACCCCTGGAATGCCTCCCGGGTGCAGAGTAATGGAAGGAAGCAACTTTGCTCTGCCACGCGTTACTAAAGATTTATCAAGCATATCCAGGCCACACAAGGTGGCCTTGCATTGCTTGGTAAATCTGACTTTAGCTTTGTGTTGTCCTTGTGTCATCTTGCGTGACTCAAGTAAAACACAACACTATGATAAATCTGGTGTTTATTTATTTTTCTAAAGCGGCTGTCCATGACTCTGATTTCTTCAGTGCCCTTAGTTTGTTCACCCCACTTTCCCAAAGTGGTAAAATTATGCATTCAATGGTCAATTTTATCTCTATAGGGAAGAGGAATTATTTCCTCCTGCTCTAACTGAAGCATTTCAGTATTAAACGGTGCACAGTCCTCATTGTGGACATAAGGCACGCAATCTGCATGCAATAATTAAGAAGGTTTACAATTATACCTGCTGCAGACTGCTTGCCTGGTGTTAGAAATGGGGATCTCTAGCTGGCAGCGGTAGGTACCAGGGACCCTTGCTTCTAGTCAGGGTAAGGGGGATACACTTCTAAAATAACTCTCACCGCCTTGGTAGCTTGGCACAAGCAGACATGCTTATCTCAGAGGCAGTGTGTAAAGCATTTGTGAACACATACAATAATACAGTGAAAACACTACATATGGACACTACACCAGTTTAGAAAAATAAGTAATCTTTATCTAAACCAAAACAAGACCAAACTACAAAAATCCACAATACAGTAATAAAAATAAGGCTTTCAAATGGTAGTAATAGTTCAGTTCAATGAAAGTTGTAAATTGTGACACTTTTCTCACAAAGTACCTTGGATGCGTCACGCAAAACAAACAAAATGGCTGCAGGGAAGGTGATGTGTCGTGCCTTACATGCAGGGAAGGTGATGCGTCGGTTCCTTGCTTCGTGGGAGGTGATGCATCGATTCCTATCTGCAGTGCAGGGGAGGTGATACGTCGGTTCCTTACTGGAGAGGAGGTGATGCGTCGGTTTCTTATTGTGTGGGATGGTGATGCGTTGGTTTCTTACTGCGTCCCCCAATGATGCAACCGTCTTGGTGACATCGACCTGGTACGATGTGTGGTTTTGTGCCGCTGCACAGCAGGCTAGCGTCGGGATGGGTGTGGTGATCTCGGACTTCGGAGATAGTTGCACCCGATGCGTCGTGCAGCGATTTCTGGAGCCGCAGAAGGCGCCCCAATGGTTTCTTTTTTGCAATTGTGTCAGAAACAGGTGCGGATGTGACACGCTTTTTCGATATTGCGCTGATTTTCCAGCTCCCAGTGACAAACAGTCTCCAGAGGTCCTAAACAGCAGCAGGCACCTCTTTGCACGTTGGAATTCCCAGAAAGGAAATTCAGGGGAGCTGGTGGTGAAGTCTTTGTATCCCTGAGACTTCAGAACAGGAGGCAAGCTCAGTTTCAAGCCCTTGGAGATCTTTTCTTCAAGAAGGTGAAAAATCAAACAGCAAAGTCCTTTTTCTCCTTTCCTTGGCAGCAAGCAGCCACTGAAGGCCAACCCCAGATGGCAAACAGCACAGGGGCAGTATTCCTCCTCAGCTTCTCCAGCTCTTCTCCATGGCAAAGGTTCCTCTTGGTTCCCAGCAGTGATCTAAAAGTCTGGGGTCTGGGCCCGTCTTTTTATACACAAAAATCCTTTGTTCTCTGAAAGCAGAGAGTGTCTGTACCCAGCCAAAACCAGTTCTGTCCTCACTGGTGCAGCTTCCTGACAAGAGGTGGAGACAGCATTGTTGAAGGCAGACCAGGCCGATTTAGGTGAAAGGAAATCTCCTCCCCATACTCTAAATGCAGCCCAGGTCAATTAAAAAAGAACAATTGATGAACAGAATGCAGAACAATGTCATACATTCACCCCAGTACATGGATCTGGGCCTAAATCCATTGTTTGTTTGCTCACCATGCCAGTCCAGTTTGGACCCAGCCATATGCAAATCAGTGTTGACCCTGCGCTCAATGGGAACAGTCCAGCCCAAACTGTCAGGCCAGGTCCTCCCTGAACTGGAAATATCCTAGGACCGGTTTCGGGCTTTCAGCCCTCATCAGCCAGGATAGCTTGACTCCAGTGGCATGGAGAGCACGGGACCCACCTCTGGGCATACCAGTCCCACTCAGGGTGACAAATGCAAAAAGAACAATTGATGGACAGAATGCAGAACAATGTCATACATTCACCCCAGTACATGGATCTGGGCCTAAATCCATGGCTTTTTTTTATCACAATACCATTCCAGTTTGGACCCAGCAATATGCAAATCAGGTCAATTCAGCCCAGCCCTGACTCATCAGACTTCTATAGCCGCTGCCCCTCTCCAGCCACTGTCATCTAAAAGTCAGACATACAAAACACAAATCTAGCAGAAGCACACTGGATTGTTAGGCAAGACATTTCCTACTTTCTGAAAGTGTTATTTTCAAACACAGAATGTAAAAATCACCCTCACTAAAAGATGCATTTTAACATTCTGAGTTCAAGCATACCAAACTTTGTTTTTCTACCTTGTTCCGAGGGCCAGTTATGTTTATAAGATGTTGTTAACAAACTCCCCATTCTGTCCTATGGGGACAGGTAGCCTTGCAATTGTGAAAAACTAAATTGGCAGTATTTCACTATCAGGACATGCCACACACATCAGGGCATGTTCTACCTTTCATATACAATGCACCCTGACCACAGGGGTACCATGTGCCTTCCTTAGGGGTGACTAATATGTAGAAAAGGGAAGGTTTAGGGACTGGCAAGTGTGTGCACTTGCCAAGTCGACATGACAGTCCCAGATGACACACAGGCTCTGCAATGGCAGGCCAGAGTTACATTTTACAGACTGCTTCTGTGGGTGGCACAATCAGTGCTGCAGCCCACTAGCAGCATTTGATTTACAGGCCCTGGGCACACACAGTATACTATACTAGGGTCTGACAAGTAAATCAAATATGCCAATCATGGAATCACTAATCCATAACAACAATTTACAAAGGGGGCGCTTGCACTTTGACACTGAACAGCCAACACTGAACAGCAGTGGCAAACTGCCCAAAGCATCTAGACCAGCAAAACAGAGTCCACCACACAGCAAAAACACAGAAGGCAAAGGCAAAAATGTAGGGGATACCCACGCCAATGGTGCCAGGTCTAACATGTGGGAAAAGTGTATATAACACATAACTCTCAAGAATAGACTTAGCTTCTTTAGAGACTATTCCAGTTTTAATGTCTTTCAAATATTTCCAATCTCACCATCTGCTATCTGTCTCATCAGTGCCCATTATGTCGATTTTGACAATGTCAGTGCTATCAGGATCAGAGTAAGCAAGATATTCAATGTCACCAAGATACTTCAATACTCTGTAGCGCTAACTAATCCAAATCATGGATTTCGACTTTCCATATAGACTCACCAAAATCAATTGGTCACAGACTTCATAGAAACTTACTTCCCTGTGGGAAAGCATCTTCAGACTGAAGCTATATAACTTCTTTAGTAAAGACTTCTCTACTGAAATCTCTTTCCACACGTCTTTCATTTCTGTCTTTTCAGACTATGTAATATAAAAAGTAACGTATGAAACAACAGCAATGAGATCATCGGCTGCACACTAAATGTCTGCATATGCATTCCACATAGATAAAATTAAAGGGTTGTAGTCATTGATAAGTTTGGAATGCCTCACTTCTCTTAATGTTATATGTATTCTTTAGATATTGCCCAGCGATTATATGTCTGACTACAGACATAAAAATGTTTACTCTTCCTTTAGAGATAACAGGCCCAGGGAAACCAAATCATAATCATCATCGTCAAACCATTTTTATTCAGCTCATTAAAACCATAAAAGAATGCATAAAACAAAAATCAATAATACACAATCATTGATACTTAGCTGCAATTTAGACAGGGATTATAAAATTGTATTAATAAAGTGTCTTGTGCATAAGGAGAGGGAATATTGACAAGGAGCTCAATATTTGTCATTCTATAATAATGCTAAAAACAGATGCAATTAGATAAAACAGAGGGAGGTTAAAACATTACTTGCTCACTATCTCTCTCAATCCTACTGCAACCGAGATAAAATTATGAACATTATACAAACAAATCCCGATTGCAGTAATTGAAGGCGAAGTTAGACTGGCTTGCTTCTTCTAATATTTAAGGACCTGAGTAATGGGATTAAAAACTGTTTCCTGGGCACAGTGTATCTTGTAAAAAGAGAAGAAATGTAGCATGGATTGCACTGAGTCTGAGTTACGTGGATATAGCACAAGGCCCACTTCTCCGTAAACATATTTTGGATAAGAAACCAGGAGATGGGTTAAATTAAATCTAAACCTATCATAGTGAGAAATTCTATTTTAATATAGTTTTAACAAGTGCACTGATGTCCCTGTGGGTAATTTAAATGTTCAGGTCTCACTAACATGTTAAATTCATCCTTTACGTATGTTAACCACGGATATTGAATGCATTGCCATACCGAAGACAATTGCTAATTATATCCTGGTGAAGAAAAGTTTCAGTTTTTGACCAGATGGAAAGCCATTGGATAAGTGGTGATAGTTTTACACGATCTTCTAGATACAGTAATCTTAATTCTGAGTGACAAACATAAGTAGGGACATCGGCAGGAACAGAAAACAGTCTTCTTAAAACACTTGGGGCCTGATTATGATGTTGGTCGGAATGACCGCCCGACCCCCACGACCGCGGGGAGATTTCAACCGACTCAACCATGAGCTTTCCGACCGACGTATTATGATGCATACCAGGCAAATTTCCGACCGTGTCAGTCGGAGACAACTCCGACACGACCACGTCGGTCGGAAATGAAGGGGATCCGACCATGTAGGTCAGAAAGGCTGTTCTATAGGGATTCCTACCCCTCAAATGCATCGGTTGTACCACTGAGCCAATTATAATGCATCCACCGCGGTTCCGGTTCCACAGCGGCCTGTCATATGGCAAGTGTAAATCACAGAAACTGATGATAACAAACACAACACCAACCATAGTATGCCCTCACAAAACTACAAAGGTGATGACAATTCTAAGAGTAGACACACCCACCAAACCACCAATAAAAGAAAAAAATTACCAGACCATGATCCTTTGCTACCAGAATCCAGCACAGCCTGACAGCGCACATTGCTCTTCGGACTAACTTACACTGCAGCCATCCCTTCACACCTTTAGGCACCCCAACTGCATCACTCACTACATATTTCACTTTTTTTTGGTTCCTTCTTGTTCTGCACACCTCTTCAACCTCACACTCACACTCACTAGTCACAATGGTCAAAATGAGGCAGTCACGTTTCTCAGATGAGGAGTTGACAGTGCTTGTGGATGAAATCCTCAGAGTAGAGCCACAGTTATTTGGGAACCAAGTCCAACAGTCTTCTATCACCCAGAAAAAGGATAGTCAACAAGGTGAACGCAGTAGCCAGCACCCCGAGCATAAGGCAGGATATCTGGAAGAGGTAGTATGATGTCAGAAGACGGGTCAAGGTCATAGTCAACAGGAACCGCTGGGTTGCACAGCAAACTGGTGGTGGCACTCCCGTGCCGCCCACTTTTGCCCTTTACTGCCTCGGAGGAGAAGGTATATGCCATCATGCCTCCAGAGAGCTTTTTCAGAATATCTGAAGGAATGGAGTCTGGTAAGTGACCCCCAAACATCAGCCACAAGTCAGCCATGACATCTTACAACACTTAACTGCAATTGTCCAAGTTTTGTAAGAATGCCTCTTTGGAAATGAAGCAGTAGCCAAAGTATTGTAGATGTGTAACTAATGCGGACAACCAGTATATTTGCACTGAACATTCAAAATTACCCAAACAATCACATTTACAAATGTCTACATGTAGGCTGTCAGAGTATAACCATGTAACTCATAATGGCGCAAACAACATCTGTCAACATTTTCCAAAAATGGCCCTTAACTAGAGTAAATAGTTACCAGGTATGTAATGCAAACCACTTCATCAAATAATTAGATCTCCCTAAAGGAAAGGACTACTCCTACGTATCCGTATGCAAAACAATCTTCTGAGCTTCAGAAAGGCTTTGAAAACACAGCTGTTTGCACCCTTCTGCAATTAGTCTGTTCGCCGCACTCTATCATGACAATTTAGCGCCATGAAACGTGCGCTATACAAATTCATTTTAACATAACATAACATAACATGAGCTCAGCCTATCTTAGTCCACATTGATTTTACACAATTTTCTGAATCACAAGTTGCCAAGTTCATTTCTAGGCTAATTCCTCTAGCCATCCCTTTGATCCTCTACATGCCAGTCCAAACAGCTCCTCTTGTGCTGCCTCATCTTGCCATCTTAATTCATTTTTCTGAATTATCTGATATTTTCTTTTTTCCTTTAAATCAACTACTATTAATCTCTTATTGAAAAAACCTTCTTTACTTGATTTGTTTTAATCTAGTGTCTTTTTATTTGTATTTTATCTGTCTAAAACTATTGATCGCATTGTAAGCTGTCAACGTTTCATTTTGCTGATTACCTCCGCCTTGGGGTCTGTTAAATGTGCACTAGGGCAACTGAGTACTTCTACTCTGTCACTCCGATGGGCATCACGTCCACAGAATTTAGAGATGTCCGTTGGCCCCTTGGACAAATCTACACCTTGGCAGGAACCGCCATCATGGCAATTTCGTTCAATTTTGGAAAAGTTTGAACGATGGGTCCTTCAAACTTTACGGCCAACAGTCAAACTTTTTCAAAATTTTATATTTTTAATAATGCACTTCTCTCAATATATACAGTTTCCCCAAAGTTTGGATGTAGCCTTATGGTTAGAGCGGTTGACCTTGAAGCTGGGGAACCGGGTTCAAGTCTCGGCAATTACGCTCAACATCCTGTGATTCTGGGCAAATCACTTCATCCCCCTGTGCCTAACAAAAATTAATGCGTCCTTCTGTAACAAAACTGATGCTATGTAAAGCGCTCTGATACCCGATGTCTCGGGTCTAGTTTGCGCTATATAAAACTCGAAAAGAAAAAAAAAAACGTTACTCCTATGTATGTAGGATTGGAGAATAGTTAGCTTAAACTGATTATATATGTACTTTCCCCAGTATTTATGGCATTGGAGTTAGAATAATTAATGATTCTCAAACGTTTAGGGGATTGGAGTTAGTATAGTAAATATTATCTTCATTCCACCAACCCCATTTATGCACTTTCACCAATGTCTGTGGGATTGGACTGGATAGTAAGTGGACCCTTTCACCCTATATGAACTGTTCCTGATGTTTATGGCATTGGAATAAGAATTAGTGATCACATCCCCGTAACATATGCATTGGTCCAAATATTTGTGAATTTGGAATTAGAATATTAAATTAAACACTCCATAAATGTTCTTTGTCCAGTGTTTGTGGAATTGGATCTAGAATAGTATATCAGCAGTCCCCATCCAATATGTACACATTTCCCAATCTATGTTACATTGGGGTTAGAACCGTTAATCAGACCACCCCCAATACATGCATATTTTCCAATGTTTGTAGAATTAGAGTTCGAACAGTAAATATGATCTTCTGCATAGGCACTTTTACCAATGTTTGCGGGACTGGAGTTAGAAGAGTAAATCAGTTCCCTGCAACAGATCCGCATTCCACGTTTGTTTTATTGGATAATAATGATTATGCCCACCCTTTAAATAAATGCCCTTTTTTCAATGTCAGTTTCCACCAATGTCTTAACATTAATGCACTTTCTACAAAGTCTGTTTCTACTTGTTTTAACATTAATAATATTCTAAATTATAATTATAAAATTCATTTTAATAGAAATAAACATTTTTAATGCAGTAATAACATTTTTGCAGTTTATTGCTCAGTTTTATATTAATATTAATTTTTCTTCATTAAGTCCATTGTATAGCATTTTTTACATGCTGGTGAACAGCAGATGTTGAGGACAGTGACTATAGGTTTCTGGTTCTTAACTTAGGTAAAAAAACTATTAACATTCATATCAATAATGGGTAGGGTGGGTGTAACCTAATTTGTTTGGTTAATAATGAATGTATTTGTTAATGTGTATTAATAACTGGTTCGTGCTTGTTTGTTGTTTTACTTTAGGCCGAATGTGAGGTATGTAGTTATTGTTTAGTTGGTAATTGGTGTAAATTAAGAGGTTTAGTAATGTATAGGTAGTTTATTTGATGTACAAGGTGAAGGTTCAAGAACATTTGGGTGCTGGTGATAACATATTATCTTCAAACTTGCAGGTCTAGAAGAGTATCCTTGAGAAACGTTTTTTAGAAGTCATATTTTTTTAAAGAAAGATTATGGAATTTTTAAGATTCCAACAATTATTTCCATTTTCTCTCTATTTTTCACTTTTAATGGCTTCTTTTTTTAATACTAGTTGTTCAGGTTTTTTGTGGGGTTCGATACACTTGGTATCAAACCTTCGTTTCAGAATTACTTTTTATTTCTACAATTGAATTTATGCTTTTCTTTGGTGGGGATGGGAAATTAGATTTCTGAGATTAACACGTCAGAAAAGGATTAAGAAACACCCTACGTGTAGGTGATTGATGATGGGACAATGGAAATTGCAATCATGCAGGACAGACACTTCCTCGTATTACCACCACTTTGTCACTGACACCATTGTATGTCGGGAGGGGGGTCCTCCTATTTCACGGTACTGCTCATCTGTTCCTGCCTAATACTTTGTTGTATGGTCGCTGTTAATTGATGACTGATGCCTGTCTGTAAGCTGTAAAATTTGCAAAACAATAAACAGATTTTTCCCCAAAAAAATGCAGGACAGACACTTCCAAGGTCAACCCAGCAACACACTTCCCCAGACACTATGGGGCTGGCATTTGACCAGGGACTTTCTGGTGCAGTTAGGTAGATTCTTCTAAAGACTTCTCTAGCCTGAAAACTGCTGTCTGGTGAAAGTGGTTGTTATGACTCTTCCGTTTTTGTACTAGTTTGTGCCAGATATCGTTCCTACATTGTAGTTGCTTTCACCCCCTCAGTTTCTCCTTGGATGCAAGTACAACTCACCTTCACTGGTGCTGTGGAGTTCGTCTATTCTTCAGTTTTCAGACAAGTTTCCAGATGTGCAAGGGCTAGTTACAGGGTGACTCCTAACTGCACAGGGCGAGTTATTATGTGCAATTTCTGATTTCATGTATTGTGACGTCCGGTGTGTGACTGCATACTAACTGTCCCGGATCATCTGTGACACTGTGCCATCCTGTGAACGAGAAGGTCTAGTCTAGGACTTCTACCATCTCTCCTGCAGGAGGATATGTTTCTCCTTCTCTCTCTCTCTCTCTCTCTCTCTCTCTTATCCTCTTTTTCCCCATAGATAAGATTTCCTTCACTCTCCTGAAGTCTTTACAGGAAGTGGGTGAACCTCCAAGAGGAGATGACACAATTGGCCTCGTTATCGGGCAAGTTTTGGACTATCTGTTGAAGAGGAGGACATTTTTCTTCAGATTTTCTGTTGCTACAGAACAGTGGATATTTATTTTAACTATTCTCTTTGAAAATTATACTGTTTTTAGTATGTTTAATTCTGTATGTGAAAAGCTGAAATGTTTATGTGTACATGCATGCTATTATATTGCAGGTAATGTTCCTGCTTTGGTACATTTATTTTGTTCTTTCTATAGATGCTTGCCATTGTGTTTGTCTGATTTGAACTTTCCCTGAGAGCATTCTCTGCATGTATTTTGTTTGTCCTGAAATTTAGAACATAAACTTTGGGCTAGCTATTGTGTGTGCCATAGGTATTGGTAGTTCCATTCTTTTTGTAGTGTTTATATGAACTGAGGGTGAAGGGTGGTGTGTCCCTAGTGTACCTTGGTCGTGGTTGTGCCACGTTCTCTTGTATTGATTGTTTTAACCTCTTTTTTGAGGGTACTTTCAAACACGTTCCACCTTGGGATGGAGATGCACAGTTGGTGCCTGTTCCCAAACCAGTGCATACACCCAAACCAGGTGTCTCAGAAATTCTCAAGGAAATAATTTAGTTTGTATTTATTCACTATATATTATGGGGAAGCTAGACGAAAGTGTGAAGTGGCGAAATTCCTTGGGCAACTCGGACTAAAGCGTGTACAGATATGAACAATATACATCAATTATACCATGTACTCCGATTCTTTATCTTTTCACTGTAGAAGTTTTACTTCATATTTTTTCAACCAATGAGCAAATCAATTCATTGTACATTGTACATAACAAACAGAAATTTTACTTTCAATCATTTATACAAAAATCTTTGCTTCAAAAGCTTGAGAAGTGCAGCGTCCAATGCATTTCGGGACGAGCTGTCCATTCGTCAGGGGCAAACCTGTTAACAAAGAAACAAACATCAAACATCAAATGCTCAAGGAAATAATTTAGTTTGTATTTATTAGCTATATATTATGGGGAAGCTAGAAGTAAATAATTAAGTTCCACTGTTTCACTAGCAAAGACAGAGGCTAGAGAAATTTGTTTTTTTTTTAACTCAGAGGAAAATTGATTACTAGTCTTCTACTCAATAGCTAAAATCGATGTTTGCTGGTGTCTCCAAATGACTTCATTGAAATGGAAGTAACGCCATTGAATCTGGGTTTCTTGATGGATTTTAGGATTATGTCTATGTCTTACTGTGTCAAATATCAATTATTATTTGGTTGGGAAATCTTTATAATTTTTTGGGTAAATTACAAACAAAAGAATCATGATAGCTGGCAGAATGTTTGTTTTGGAAGAGACCAAATGCTAATAGGGTGCTATTATTGTTCTACTGCCAATGCATTTCATAACTTTGCTTAAAGGGGACTTCATTTAATTGACCCAACCATTACCCCTATGGCACACAGTACACTGGGTTAACGATAGCAAATTGGTAATACTGCAGATAATAATTATTCTAGTATTGTCATTCTCATTGTACTAGAGGATGAACTCTTTTTGGTATCCGTCATAGTAAGAGGGGAAATGTCTAATTCAGAAACAGTTTTAGATGCCGTGGTGAACGCCTCTCTACTTTCCTTTTCCTGCCCATTGCTCTTTTCAAGTTCAAAACAACTGCATTTGTCTAACCACTTGAGGTGGATTTCTGGGGGAATCCCCTTTAATTATTGCCCCACTAGTGATCGTAGAGAGAGTGGATGTTTTTTTTAAGACCTGTACTTTACGTCTAATTTGTATTTCTGCCATTAACGGCGGACGGTCGTCCTTTCTTTCATTTTCCGTGATATTATTTACTGCAGTGGCATAACCGTAGAATGCAGTGGAGTAATGTTTAGTGCACTTCCAACGGGTGGGCTAATTAATAATGCGTTCTTTTGAGGTGATGCATTCCCATAATAGTTAACAGGTATTTCCGTATTGAAATGGTGTAGATTGGTTGAGTTGATTATTTGGGATCGATGAATGATATAGAGGGCTTTATTACTATAGGTTCGAATCTTGGGAGATAAGTTACATTCAGCTTAGTTTTATTGGTTACATTTAAAAGTATATTTTATACTTACAAATATTTTCAGTTCTTCTTTCAGCAGTTTGAAGGTGTTTTCTGGCCATACGTGTATTGGAAATATGAGATGTGTACACACAAACATACACACACACACACTCTCACACATGCATATTCAGACTGTTCTGATTAGTAAGTTATTCACACACTCAGATTTATAAAAAAATTAAGTTGAGGTTCATGGATATATATATATATATATATATATATATATATATATATATATATATATATATATATATATATATATATATATATATATATATATATATATTCACTTAAAAAACCATAGGTTTCACACATGTTATAGTTAGCTGGGCATTTCCTTCGAAAAAAAACAATGAAATTCCCCCGTTATAGTTACTGCAGGCAACTATAACTCACGCGACCGCAATCCGCTGCTGATGACGTCAGATATTACATCACTGTATTTAGACACTTATTTACCCATGTCTTCTTCCATTCATTTTTAGCTATACATATATTACAATTTTTTTTTTCAGAAAGACACATATGTCATCAGTGATGTAATATCTGACGTCATCAGCAGCGGATTGCGGTCGCGTGAGTTATAGTTGCCTGCAGTAACTATAACGGGGGAATTTCATTGTTTTTTTTCGAAGGAAATGCCCAGCTAACTATAACATGTGTGAAACCTATGGTTTTTTAAGTGAATTTATAAGGTTTTTTAAATGCTAATTCCTAACTATAACGTGTGTGAAACCTATGGTTTTTTCAGTGAATTTGTACGTTTTTTTAAATGCTAAGTTATGTATTTATTAATATATTTTTTTAAACAAAACTTTTTCACGGCGCGCGCACGGTGCGCACACAGTGGGAACGCAGTGCGCGAAGCACACTTTACGCTGTTCAGGCCGTGCGCGCACGGTGCGCTTCGCGCACCGTGCACGCGCGGTGGGCACGCGGTGCACATTACGCAGTTCGTGCGCACCGCGCGCCCACTTTACGCAGTTCTTGCCGTGCTTTTTTTTTTCCACAAAATCGCGGAGTGCGCGCACGCTGCGCGAACTTCGCAGATTTTTTCTGTTTGGATGGTGCGCGCACTCGCCGATTTTTCGAAAAAAATAAATAATAATTTTTGCCCTTGGGGGTCCTTCTGGGACCCCCTGACCATGGCTAGGGGGTCGGGAAGTGTCCACGCTGCCCCCTTTTCACGTTCTCCACGTTAGTTTTTCACCCCCTCAGAGTGCGAGAGACAAAATGGCGGCCGACACTTCCTGGTTTCGACCGATTCGAATGTTTACTAAGATCTACCAACCAATCAGAATTGCGCTCGCGCACGGCAAGGTGCGCGCACCCAGCGCGCACGCTGCGCGCGTATAGATATATATATTGATTTAAATGCTATTTTCTCAGAAAATACTGAACAGATTTACACCAAACCTGCAAAAGGCACTTCATGGACCTTATGGCTACCTCTCTGCCAAATTTCACGTAATTCTGTTCAGCCGTTCGGGCTGTAGCTGCGACTAAAGTCCCTATGGAAAAATCCATGGGGAAAACGCGTTTT
Source organism: Triturus cristatus (assembly GCF_964204655.1). Classification (NCBI taxonomy): domain Eukaryota; kingdom Metazoa; phylum Chordata; class Amphibia; order Caudata; family Salamandridae; genus Triturus; species Triturus cristatus. Next base: position 780,994,631 of record NC_140582.1, read on the forward strand.
GGGACCCCCCTTTTTCTCGGCCCCTGCTTGACGAATCACCCCGAGACTTTCAGGGTAGGAGCGGAGCGGAGCGCCCCATTAGTTTTGAAAATTTCGCGAAGATTCGTCAATCGGCGCCAAAGTTATTCAAAATAGAATTTTGAGATTTCCTATGGAAACACGGTCCTAACTATAACTATCTACTGGCGACCGCCAGTAGATAATATATATATATATATATATATATATATATATATCCACTTCTTCTGTTTCGCTACGAAGACCAAAGCCACTTGCAGTAGCGGGCCACGGCGGGAAAGCGACTCCCAATATCCAAACGAATCGTTACGCCGTTTTTTTCAAGAAACGATGCAATGGCCACAAAATTTTCTCAGCGTGTATTTATTTAGATGGTTTTTGTCACTCTACGCGTTTCGGAGAACACCTCCTTGATCATATATCACATCAGTGATGTCATGAGTGATGTCACTGACCATGTCATGAGTGATGTAATATGTGACGTCATCAGCAGTGCATTGCGGGCGCGCGAGTTATAGTTAGCTGAACTAACTATAACGGGGGAATTTCAATGGTTTTGTACGAGTGAAGAGTCCAGCTAACTATATCGCCCCTGAAACCTATGGTTTTTTCAGTGAATTTCTAAGGTTTTTTAAATGCTAATTCCTAACTATAACGTGCCTGAAACCTATGGTTTTTTCATTGAATTTCAAAGGTTTTTTAAATGCTAATTTCTAACTATTCCTACAGAGATAGGACATGTGAAGAAAGAAGAAAAAACGCACAGAAAGAAAAAAAAGAAATGCAGAAAGAAGCAACAGAAGTCCTCAAAGACGAAGAAAAGTGCAGGAAGAAGGATAACGTGCAGAAAGAACAAACAGAAGAGCAGAAAGAAGCCTTGTTGCAAAATCATCCTCTACCCTCAACTTTTTCAGACGGATACTGGTGGTAACTGAGTCTGACTAACCAGTCCTAGAGCCAGTGCTATGTTAAAAGACACTCAGAATACAGTGAAAACACCTACATACACTAGGGAACACTATGCGTTGGGGTCCCCCTGTGATCAGCATGACCTCCTCTGTAAGCCCCTAGTATATAATAGGGCAGGGGATTAAAACTACCTCTTAAAACGCGCCACAGGGCGTGTTTGCACACGTCACCTCAGGCCCCGTCCCCTCACTTCCCCACTGTGTAAACACGCCCTGTGGCCGTTTTTAGTTGGGAGATTAAGTTCATTTGAATCCTGAGGGTCCCTAGGGTACAACTAGCCCACTAGGTACCTCCAGTATGCGCCACAGAGCTGCGTTGCAGAGAGGTGTAAAAAGTGGTAAGGCCTGGACCACCTCTCTGCAACGCAGCTCAGTGGCGCTTACTGGAAGCACCTGGTGGGCTAGTTAGCCCCCAGGGGCCCTCAGGATTGAAGGGGAATTATTTCCCCAACTTAAAACACGCCACAGGGCTTGTTTGCACACGTTAACTCAGGCCCCGTCCCCTCCCTTCACCACTGTGGAAACACGCCCTGTGGCCGTTTTTAGATGGGAGATTAAGTTAATTTGAATCCTGAGGGTCCCTAGGGTCCAAATAGCCCACTAGGTACCTCCAGTATGCGCCACAGAGCTGCGTTGCAGAGAGGTGTAAAAAGTGGCACGGCCTGGACCACCTCTCTGCAACGCAGCTCAGTGGCGCTTACTGGAAGCACCTGGTGGGCTAGTTAGCCCCCAGGGACCCTCAGGATTGAAGGGGAATTATTTCCCCAACTTAAAACACGCCATAGGGCGTGTTTGCACACGTCACCTCAGGCCCCGTCCCATTCCTTCCCCACTGTGTAAACATGCCCTGTGACTGTTTTTTAAGTTGGGAGATTAAGTGCCCTTGAATCCTGAGGATCCCTAGGGGCAAAATAGCCCACTAGGTACGTCCAGTAAGCGCCATTGCAGAGAGGTGTAAAAAGGGGCACGGCCTGCACCACCTCTCTGCAACGCAGAGCAGTGGCACTTACTGGAAGCACCTGGTGGGCTAGTTGGCCCTCAGGGTCCCTCAGGATTGAAAGGGAAATTTTTCCCCAACTTAAATCGTGCCACAGGGTGTGTTTGCACACGTCACCTCAGCCCCGTCCCCTCCCTTCACCACTGTGTAAACGCGCCCTGTGGCCGTTCTAAGTTGAGAGATTAAGTCCCCTTGAATCCTAAGGGTCCCTAGGGTCAAACTAGCCCACTAGGTACCTCCAGTAAGCGCCAAAGAGCTGCGTTGCATAGAGGTGTAAAAAGGGGCGTGGCCTCAGAACACCTGTCTGCAACGCAGCTCCCTGGCGCACACTGGCGATACCTGTTGGGCTAGTTGGCCCTCAGGGACCCTCAGTATTGAAGGGGAATTAATTCCCCAACTTACAACTGGCCAGGGGGCGCGTTTGCAGAGTGCTGCAAGGAGGGGGCGTGGCCTCCAGTGCGATGCCGGTCTTTTATTTATTTTATTTTTTTAAGAAGGAGGGCTGTGTGGCCCCCCTTCTTTTTCTAATTTACTGGCCCTGTGGACCCCATCCCCCAGGGCCTGCACCCTAATTTTTTTTGTTGAAAAAAATAAATTTGGCCCCCCAAGGCCTTAATCGGCCCCGGGGACCCCAACTCCGGGTCATGGCCTTTTTTTAATTTAAATTCTTTAGGAGGGGGCTGCGTTGCCCCCCTCCTCAGGCCACTTATGGCTCCGGGGACCCCATCCCCCGGGGCCGGCCTTTGTTTTTTATTATTTTAAAAATATATATATTTATAGAAACACCTAGGACATGCTGGACAAACCGTATGTACCTATCACCATGACGATTTGCGTGATATTCATTAAAAGGCGACTATGCATAGAATAAATCCACATGGAATGTATTTACACCGCTAGTGAAGCTCTGACGTGTCTGACGCCCTACCGTGCTTAATCCCGGCGCCCCCGCCGGTGGGTACTCTCCAAGTAGACACCCTTGTTGTTTATTTATACAAACATGGGTAGCTATTGACGGGCACATTTAATATACACGCACACCAAGCCATTCAAAGGGGATTCGACAAAAATTCGACCAAACTATGCAAGAAACCCCCCTCACGGTTAATAAAAAACACATCCACCGTCGGATGTGTAATACTTTTGATTTTACTCTCTGGAAAGGAGACGAACCTCACTTGAGAGTCACAGCGTGCTCCTGGCTGAGCCCAATGCTGTGTTACACCCACCAGTGCCCGCCGATTGCCTCACACCTCTGTGTTGTATTCCACCAGCTAGTGCGTATGCTATGACACTCTCTAGCCCATGTGCACTGTAACACCACCCCGTGAATATGTCATGCCACACTTGCCTTTGCACGGGTTATATTGCCCCATCTAATGTGCCTTCCTCGATGTGTATGTTATAACGCACAGCGCTATGCCATACATATTACAATCTGGGATCCATATCTTTGTCACAGTGCATATGCAACGTTACACTCCCCAGCACATATTTTATATTACAACTTTAGAAACTAGTTATGTTACACAACACTGCCCTGTGCATATTACACTCCAAGGCGCATATCGCATAGCACACGCTAGTGCCTGTGCTATCTTGCGCTCTCCAATGAATCTGTCATTGTGCACAATGTATGGTATATTATATTTCACGCCCCGGTTCATCTTATATCACACTTTTTGGTGCATAGTTTATACCATATACTACATCTAGTTTTCATTTTCAATCGTGCTCTCAGGACTATGTTCTATATAACACTGCGTCCACCTACCCTTTGATGGGGTGGAGGGTCAGGGGGTGTTTCTGCCAAGTGAGCCCGGAGTCACAGTCACAAACGTCCTCTTCTTCCTGAATAAAAGTGAGATTATGCTGCATACTTGTTCATATTTTAAGTAGTTCGCACAGACACACATTTTAAAAACAATAAAGTTCCTAATACCCACCTTCTCTGAACAGTTAGCTTGCTGCCCCATCCACCTCCTCCCTATCCTCTGTTGTCTGAATCCATGGACTAGCCTCCTCCCTCCTGCCATGCATGGTCTGATGTGCTGCCACTGCCCTCCATTTAGCATGATGTACCAGTCCACTCCTCCTGCTCTCCATTGCCCAATTCTATGGCCCATCATTGACCTCCTGCTTAGCCTCTGTGCTTAGCTTGCTGCCCCTATTCTCCTTCCCCCTGCCCTCCGATGTCTTTGTGCATGCCCCTGCTCCATCCTTTTTGCCCACTATGTTCCATGGGCCTGCCACTCCTATCTACTCTGAGTGTTCTGTTGAGCTGCCACTCCCCTCCCACCTGCCTAGCATTGTCAGATGACTGTAACCTGTCCCTGCCACCTCCACCCTGCCTGTCCACATGCCATGCCCCTATCCCCTTCCTCCTGTCCTCCATGGTCCATTTTACTGCCACACCCTTCTGCCCTCCCTGATCTGTTGTGCTGCAACTGCTCCTCCTGCCTGCCCCGCGCGGTCTGTTGTGAGGCCCCTTCCCCTGAACTCTCTTGTCTGTGCCCAGGTCCTTACCCTCCCTTCTATCCTCCATGGTCCTTTGTGCATGCCCCTACACCCTCCTTCTTGCCCATCATAGCCATTGTGCTGCCACTAACCCTCCTGCTTGCCATGCATGGTCTTCTGTGCTGCCATGGCCCCTCCCACCTTCCCTGTGTGGTCAGCTAGCTGCCCCTGACCCCCTCCCACCTTCCCTCCATGGTCTGTGTGTATGCCACCATAGTCTCATTGTTGCTCTCCATGGTGTGTCTTGTTTCTAGTGCCAATCCTGCCTGACCTCCATGGTCATCTTGCTGCTCCTGCCCTGCCACCTTGCCCCCAGCCCTCTGTTTCCATGTGCAGACCCCCTATTTCCTCCCACCTGGCTTGTCTGTTCCATTGTAATGCCCCTGATCCCCTCCCTCCTGCCCTTTATGGTCTGTTGTGCTGCAGCTTTCTCTCCTGTCTGTCCATTATGGTCAGCTAGCTACCATTGCCTCTTTCCCATCTGTTCTCTGTTGTCCATGTGCATGGTCCTGTCCCCTCCCTATTGCTTTCTATGGATTGTTGTGCTGCACTCCCGTCCCGCATGCGCTGTGTGGTGTATTGTGCTGCTGCAAACCCTGATGCCTGCCCTGTAGGGTCAGTTTGGTGCACCTCTCCATGTCCCTCCTGTCCTCTGTTATCCGAGTCCATGTCCCTACCCCAATTCCTCCTGCCTACCATTCAATGTACCATACTTGCGAACATTTTTAACTTGGTAAGAGGGAGATTTTGAGAAAAAACTGGGGTATTGATTTTACCCTTTGAGTTACATTGAAAAAGAGGAGATTGTAGACAGGAGACAGATCAAATAAAGCCCATTTGAGCTTAAAAACATTGGACGTTTCCTGGCTGTAACGGGTCTGTTGGCAAGTATGGTTGTACTACCACTGCCTCTTCCTTCTGCCCACAATGGCCTATTATATTGCCACAGCCTCTCTTGCCAGTCCTGTATTGTTGGTTTGTTGCCCCTGCCCCACTTTCCACTGCCCTCCATAGTCTGTTGTGCTGCCACTGTCCTTCCTGCCTGCCCAGTGTGGTCAAATTGTTGCCTCTGCACTCTCCTACCTGCCTTCAATTTTCAGAGTCCGTGCCCCTGGCCTCTGCCTCTCAACAGTATCCCAATGAACAACTAGATTGCTAACATTCTATATTTATTACAAAAGTGTGGAACGCCTGACGTCATCTTGATGTAATCAAAACTGTAATACCTAGAGTATTTCCTTTAAAAATTACATATATGAGAGGGTCTTATTTGCATTAAAATTATGGTTAGTGCTCTAAAAAACTAAAACGAGGACATATTTTCTGAGTTTTCAAATAGCGACAAAGAACTTTTAAATTATTTGTAATCATTATGTTTTTTTATCCAGTTGACCACTTGATTAAATGTTGCACCTTGGCGAGAGGATGTGGTGTTACTTCCAGAGCTGCAGACTTTGCAACTGGGGAACCAGGTTGGAGTTTCTGCCTCAGCTCTACATTCTGTGATTGTGGTCAAATCACTTAATCTCCCCATGTCTACAACCAAAATGAATTTGATCTTGTGTGATGTAACCAATGCTCATGTAAAGCATTCCAATACCTGACAAGTCTGCACTATATAAAACTGCAAATACACAAAAAATAAGTGTTTTTCACACTTCTGTCATTGGGCTACATGTGGGCTACATCAGGGTGATATTTGTGCTGCATTTAGGCTCTTTTGTGTCTGGTGGCAATCTTGGGAGATTTATTTGTTATGAAGTTTCCTAATTTCCTCATTTACTGCAGTCTCCTCAGTAGGAAATGCTTTCAGTTTTTTACTTTGATTCCATCAAGAAGGTATTCAGATATGTCACACAGTTGCCATACATTCTGAATGTTAGCACACTAGTTGCTCATTAGATCACTGTAGTAAAGCTACTGCTCACCACGGAAGTCTGCTGCTGGTATTAAAAGTGCATGTTTCAGTCTGCATATCAGAATTTTTTAATGAAATAGAAGAGGATTTGAGAAGTCACTCAAAATGTGCCCTAATTTTTCTTTCTTCAGCACTAATCATAATTTCTATGGCAAAATGAACCCCCTCATTGTGTTCCTTTTTAAATTAAATGTTTTAAGTGATACCAGTTTATTCCAATCAAGATGGCTTCAGGTGTGCCATACTTTTGTCATAAGTAAGACAGTAAGCGCTCTAGTTGTTCTTAAGAACACTCTGGGACATTCTGTCATTAGGCCATACTTGGGCTACATCTGGGTGATATTTGGGCTACATTTGGGCCCTTTTGTCTCTGGTGGCCATCTTGGGAGATTTATTTGTTATGAAGTTTCCTAATTTCCTCATTCACTGCAGTCTCCTCAGTGGGAATACTTTCAGTTTTTTATTTTGGTTCCATCAAGAAGGCATTCAGATGTGTCACACATTTGCGATAAATTCTGAATGTTAGCACTCTAGTTGCTCATTAGATCACTGTAGTAAAACTACTGCTCACCAGGGAAGTCTGCTGCTGGTATTCAAAGTGCAGGTTTCAGTCTGCATGTCAGAATTTGTTTATGAAATGGAAGAGGATTTCAGAAGTCAAAATGTGCCCTAATTTTTCTTTCTGCAGAACTAATCATAATTTCTATGGCAAAATGAACCCCCTCATTTTGTTCCTTTGTAAATTAAATGTTTTAAGTGTTACCACTTTATTCCAATCAAGATGGCTTCAGGTGTGCCATACTTTTGTCATAAGTAAGACTGTTAGCGCTCTTGTTGTTCGTTAGAACACTCTGGGACATTATGTCATTGGGCTATACTTGGGCTACACCTGGGTGATATTTGGGCTACATTTGGGCTCTTTTGTCTCTGGTGGCCATCTTGGGAGATTTATTTGTTATGAGGTTTCCTAATTTCCTCATTTACTGCAGTCTCCTCAGTAGGAAATACTTTCAGTTTTTTACTTGGTTCCATCAAGAAGGCATTCAGATGTGTCACACATTTGCCATAAATTCTCAATGTTAGCACTCTAGTTGCTCATTAGATCACTGTAGTAAAGCTACTGCTCACCAGGGAAGTCTGCTGCTGGTATTCAAAGTGCATGTTTCAGTCTGCATGTCAGAAGTTTTTTATGACATAGAAGAGGATTTAAGAAGTCAAAATGTGCCCTAATTTTTCTTTCTGCAGCACTAATCATAATTTCTATGGCAAAATGAATCCCCTCATTGTGTTCCTTTGTAAATTAAATGTTTTAAGTGTTACCACTTTATTCCATTCAAGATGGCTTCAGGTGTGCCATACTTTTGTCATAAGTAAGACTGTTAGCGCTCTAGTTGTTCGTTAGAACACTCTGGGACATTCTGTCATTGGGCTATACTTGGGCTACATCTGAGTGATATTTGGGCTACATTTGGGCTCTTTTGTCTCTGGTGGCCATTTTGGGAGACTTATTTGTTATGATGTTTCCTAATTTCCTCATTTACTGCAGTCTCCTCAGTAGGAAATACTTTCAGTTTTTTACTTTGATTCCATCAAGAATGCATTCAGATGTGTCACAAATTTGCCATAAATTCAGAATGTCAGCACTCTAGTTGCTTATTAGATCACTGTAGTAAAGCTACTGTTCACCAGGGAAGCCTGCTGCTGGTATTGAAAGTGCATGTTTCAGTCTGCATGTCAGAATTTTTTAATGAAATAGAAGAGGATTTGAGAAGTCACTCAAAATGTGCCCTAATTTTTCTTTCTGCAGCACTAATCATACTTTCTATGGCAAAATGAACCCCCTCATTTTGTTCCTTTTTAAATTAAATGTTTTAAGAATTACCACTTTATTCCAACCAAGATGGCTTCAGGTGTGCCATACGTTTGTCATAAGTAGGACTGTTAGCACTCTAGTTGTTCTTTAGAACACTCTGGGAAGCTGCAGTAGAACACAAAGGAATCAACTGACAGTCTCTGCCCTTGTTGGATGTACATGTTTTACTGAGAATGTCAGACTTCATTCTCACATGACTGAGAAAGATAATGTGAATTTACAGAAAATATGCTCTCAGTTAGCTTATAGATCACCTTCCAAACCTCTGTGGGAAAAGCATGAGAAAATAGTTTTCTCTCAAACATGATTCATGATATCACAGCAGAAGGCTTTTTCACATGGTAAAATCACCTTAGAACCACCACAATTCCTAAAATGAGTATGGTGCCATCAACAAATGATTTATAATGTAACTAAGTCTTAAAACATTCTATTAACTGCAATGCTTTTTAATGAGGTGCTATCATGTATATTGGTCCCAAGATGGCTGCCAACACTTCTGGGATGAAGTGCTGACAGCCAATCAGATCTCACGATGAGATGTGTGGTTAGGCTCCGCCCAGATATATATGTGATTTTACTTTTGATTTTCTCAGGAACTACTGAACGGATTTACACCATTTAAGCAAAAGGCACATGCCTGACCTGAGGACTACCTCTTTGCCAAATTTCAAGTAATTCTGTTCAGCCGTTCGGGCTGTACCTTCGACTAAAGGTCCTATGGGAAAATGCATGGGGAAAACGCGTTTTGGGACCCCCCTTTTTTCTCAGCCCCGCTTGACGAATCACCCCGAGACTTTCAGGGTAGGAGCTGAGCGGAGCGCCCCATTAGTTTTGAAAATTTCACGAAGATAAGTCAACCGGCGCCAAAGTTATTCAAAATAGAATTTTCAGATTTCCTATGGGAACTCGGTCCTAACTATAACTAACTATAACTATCTACTGGCGACCGCCAGTAGATAATATATATATGTTATGTTATGTTAATGGGTGACTTATATAGCGCACGGCTACTCCAAGGAGTGTCCCGGCGCTTTCTGACCCATTACTGAGAAAAGGAGAAATGACAACAGAAACATAACAGAATTACTGATTAAAAAGCCAGGTTTTCAAGGCCTTTCTAAAGGCAAACAGGTTGGGAATGCGGCGGAGATCAACAGGAAGGGAGTTCCATAGTTTGGGGGCGAGATATTTAAAGGAGCGTCCACCTATTCTGACTTTCCTAATGGGAGGCACCATTGCCAGGCCAAGACTTTCCGACCGGAGAGATCTGGTGGGTTTGTAGAAAGAAAGCCGTTTCTGAATGTAGGAGGCCCCCACCAAATGGAGTGCCTTATGGGCCAGTGTAAGAGCTTTGAATGTGATTCGCTTCTTGATCGGAAGCCAGTGAAGGGAGGAAAGCAACTCAGATGATCTGGCTTGCCGGGGTAGGCCGAAGATGGCTCTTGCCGCAGAATTATGTACAACCTGGAGTTTGTGCAAGAGATAATCCGGCAAACCCAGGTAGAGGACATTTGAATAATCAAGCCTGGAACAAATCAGAGCTTGTACTGTCAGCTTCCTGTGGGCTAAAGGGAGCAAAGGAAGGAATTTACGCATCATTTTTAGCAGACCAAAACAGGTACCCGTGAGACCTGTGATCTGTGTTTTCAAAGCCAGGGTGTTATCGATTTTGACCCCAAGGTTTTTAGCGACCAAAGAGGAAGAGGAAGGGGGGGACATGCAAACCGGCCACCATTCCTGCCAGGGCGGTTCTGCCTGACAGCCGAAGAAGAGCACCTCGGATTTATCAGGGTTGCACTTGAGGCTGCTCCGCTGAAACCAGTTGAAGACAGCCCCAAGGCAACCACGGATGCTCTCCCCGTCGAACTCCATGCCCTTCTTGCAGGTGAAGAGGAGCTGGGTGTCGTCAGCGTATGATATGATCTGGGCACCCATCGACTCCGCCAGTACCGCCAATGGAGTCATGAAGATGTTAAAAAGGGTCGGGCTCAGCACCGACCCTTGTGGGACTCCGACATCCATAGGCGGCACCTCGGCGGAGTACGGGGGGGCCCAGACCACTTGTCGACGACCCGCTAGGTAAGATCTCAGCCAGCTCAACACCGTCCCTCTGAGACCGATCTCGTGAAGTCTTCTCAAGAGGGCCTCATGCGGGACGGTGTCGAAGGCCGCCGACAGATCCAACATCACCAGCATTGCTCTTCCACCTGTGTCGAAAACTTCCTTAATGGCTTCATTAACTTCCAAAAGAGCGGTCTCAGTGCTCAAGTTGGAGCGGAAGCCAGATTGGGTGGAGTGGAGTAACCCATGGTCTTCAAGGAAGGAAGAAAGCACAGAGTGGACGTGCTTCTCGACGATCTTAGCCAAACTGGGCAGGAGAGAAATGGGCCTATAGTTAGCATGTATCTGTGGGTCAAGGCCTGGTTTTTTTAGAAGGGGAACGACCATTGCCTTCTTCCAGGCTGGCGGAACAATGCCGCAGGACAAAGATAGGTTTAAAACAGGAGAAATTAAGGAATTCAGAATCTTGGCAGTCCTGGCTAAAAAGCTCGCCGGGCACGGGTCAAGCGGAGAGCCAGATTTAATCCTGAGTAAAAGATCCAGAGAATTAGATTCCAATAAAGGAGGAAACTCCGATAGAATGGGGCAGGAATCAGGAGGTAAAGTCGTCAGATTGGAGTCATGCAATGATGCATTTGGGGCAACTGGTGGAAAAGATTCTTGAATCAATTTGATTTTCGTATTAAAGAAGATGGCCAGCTCCTTTACCCAAGATTCGGAGAACTTATGCTGGACTATGCTAGATTTGGGAGAGATAAATTCTTTGACAATGGTAAAAATTTCTTTACTGGAATTTGACGCAGACTCAATTCTATTTGCAGAATAGTTCTTTTTGGCCTCAAGAATGTCAGAGTGGTAAGATTTAATAGATAGTTTATAGGCAGACTTAGCTTCTTGGTCATATTGCTTCCGCCAGAGTCTTTCGGCTAACTTACAGTTACGCCGTGCCAGAGCAAGTGACTTAGAGAACCAAGGAGCCGAACTGCGCTTGACAGATGAAGAGGGGGTAGAAAGAGGAGCAAGATCATCAAGCCTTTCAACTAACCATTCCTGGAAAGTTTCAAGGTCCCTCTCCAGATGGCCGGATAGGATACAGGGATATTCGTGAAGCGCTTGAGCAAGATTCTCAGGGGTAATTTTATGCAAAGGTCTTCTGGGGTGCCTAAGGTGGTCTGAGTTAATATAAGATGTTTTACTTCTGCCCTGAATTAAAAAACTAATCAAAGAATGGTCAGACCAGAGAACAGGGGTGGGATAGGACATAATAAGGGGAAAGGTGGAGAACACTTGGTCAAGCGTGTGACCCTTATTATGAGTCGCACTTGAGATGTAAGGAGTTAGACCAAGAGGAACAGTGATGTCCTTGATTTTGACCGCTTCACTGTCCAACTCAACGTCCATATGGATGTTAAAGTCCCCTAACATTATGCAGTTTTCCACCTTCAAGCAAAGAGCAGTGATAGCAGATTGAAGGTCATCGAAGAAGGAACCCCGCAGACCCGGAGGTCTGTAGACAAGAAGCCCAGAAAAAGATTGATGCGGGGAGAGTGCAATGGAAAAGGCGAGGGATTCGCAGCCAGAAATAGGCAGAGATGGAATAATTGTGCAGGCAAAAGATCTTAGAACTGCAAGTGCAACACCACCACCTTTACCCACTGTCCTATCCTGTCTGTAAACAATATAATCTGGCGGAAAGGCTGCCGCGATGTCAGGATTAGACGACTCGCAGAGCCATGTTTCTGTGAGCAAGAGACAGAGTGGATTCTCAGAGGTAAGTAGCTCAAAGATGTCCAAAGCGTGCCTATGTAATGAACGGGTGTTAAGCAATAAGCACTTAAACTGTTTAGGAGGGAGTGGACGGGAACCCTCAGAAGCCCGGTATATGTTGGGATACCATCCACAACCTGGACAGCAGCATTTACCTTTGAATCGGCCAGGAAAGACATACCGACAGGTAGCGGTGTTAAGGTTAAATGAGAGTAGATCCGCTGCAGAGTAAATAAGCCTATGGCCAGAGCCTGCCGCCGCGCCGTCCGCTGCCGTGTCGCAGACGGGCGCAGACGGGCAGGACTCTGGCACGACTCCGGCGCAGATCCGGTGCGCCCGCTGATCGCGTCCGCTGCGCGGAGTCATCCCTGCCCGTTTTTATGACACTGCAAATCGCGTCAGGAAGCCCAACCCGACCCAAGATGGCCGCCAAAAACCGGTGCCCTGCCCTCGGCGTCAACACTCAGCCGAGAGCAGGTCCGGTGCAAGAGGGGAGGGGGTGAGAAGGGGACTGAAGCGCTCCTAAGCGCTGGGGGGTCACAGCACAATAATCACACCTTTTAAGCTCAGGTGGAACGAAGTGCAAAATGCAAGATGCAAAATTTAAAACCAGTTAAAAACAAACAGGAAAGGCAAGAGACCTCCCGGCTTCCGCCTCAGGAGGGGTAAAATGCGTGCAGAGTCAGAATATATATATATATATATATATATATATATATATATATATATATTACCTACTGGCAGTCACCAGTAGGTAGTTATAGTTAGGACCTATTTTCCATAGGAAATCCGCAACATTGTATTTGGAATAACGTTGGCGTTGATTGATGAATCTTTGCGATATTTTCCAAACTTTTGGCCAGCTCCAGTCCTGAAAATTTCATGGTGATACGTCAAGCGGGGGCTGAGAAAAAAGGGGGGTCCCAAAACACGTTTTCCCCATGCATTTTCCCATAGGACCTGTTGACGCAGCTACAGCCCGAAGTGCTGAACGGAATTACACCAAATTTGGCAAAGAGGTAGTCCTCAGTTCAGACTCGTGCCTTTTGCTTAAATGGTGTAAATCCGTTCAGTAGTTCCTGAGAAAATCAAAAGTAAAATCACATATATATCTGGGCGGAGCCTAACCACACATCTCATCGTGAGATCTGATTGGCTGTCAGCACTTCATCCAAGAAGTGTTGGCAGCCATCTTGGGACCAATATACATGATAGCACCTCATTAAAAAGCATTGCAGTTAATAGAAGGTTTTAAGACTTTAGTTATATTATAAATCATTTGTTGATGGTACCATACTCATTTTAGGAATTGTGGTGTGTTCTAAGGTGATTTTACCATGTGAAAAAGCCTTCTGCTGTGATATCATGAATCATGTTTGAGAGAAAACTATTTTCTCATGCATTTCCCACAGAGGTTTGGAAGGTGATCTATAAGCTAAACTGAGAGCATATTTTCTGTAAATTCACATTATCCTTCTCAGTCATGTGAGAATGAAGTCTGACATTCTCAGTAAAACATGTACATCCAACAAGGGCAGAGACTGTCAGTTGATTCCTTTGTGTTCTACTGCAGCTTCCCACTTATGACAACGTATGGCACACCTGAAGCCATCTTGGTTGGAATAAAGTGGTAACTCTTAAAACATTTAATTTAAAAAGGAACAAAATGAGGGGGTTCATTTTGCCATAGAAAGTATGATTAGTGCTGCAGAAAGAAAAATTAGGGCAGATTTTGACTTCTCAAATCCTCTTCTATTTCATAAACAAATTCTGACATGCAGACTGAAACATGCACTTTCAATACCAGCAGCAGACTTCCCTGGTGAGCAGTAGCTTTACTACAGTGATCTAATAAGCAACTAGAGTGCTAACATTCTGAATTTATGACAAATTTGTGACACATCTGAATGCCTTCTTGATGGAACCAAAATAAAAAACTGAAAGTATTTCCTACTGAGGAGACTGTAGTAAATGAGGAAATTAGGAAACATCATAACAAATAAGTCTGCCAAAATGGCCACCAGAGACAAAAGAGCCCAAATGTAGCCCAAATATCACCCAGATCTAGCCCAAGTATAGCCCAATGACAGAATGTCCCAGAGTGTTCTAACGAACAACTAGAGTACTAACAGTCTTACTTATGACAAAAGTATGGCACACCTGAAGCCATCTTGATTGGAATAAAGTGGTAACACTTAAAACATTTAATTTAAAAAGGAACACAATGAGGGGGTTTATTTTGCCATAGAAACTATGATTAATTCTGAAGAAAGACAAATTAGGGCACATTTTGAGTGACTTCTCAAATCCTCTTCTATTTCATTAAAAAATTCTGATATGCGGACTGAAACATGCACTTTTAATATCAGCAGCAGACTTCCATGGTGAGCAGTAGCTTTACTACAGTGATCTAATGAGCAACTAGAGTGCTAACATTCAGAATTTATGGCAAATGTGTGACATATCTGAATACCTTCTTGATGGAATCAAAGTAAAAAACTGAAAGCATTTCCTACTGAGGAGACTGCAGTAAATGAGGAAATTAGGAAACTTCATAATAAATAAATCTCCCAAGATGGCCACCAGAGACAAAAGAGCCCAAATGCAGCACAAATATCACCCAGATGTAGCCCACATGATAAAGAAGCACTTAAAACACTACAGGGCCAAATCAATTCTTTTATTTGGGCAAGTAAAGGCCCAAGAATAGGCTGGAAGAAGCTGAGACGGAGGGTGGATAAAGGTGGCTTAGCATTTCCAGATTCACTATTTTATTCATGGGCATTTCTACTAAAAAATGGAAAGATGCTTTTTAATACTCCAACAATATCGGAACTTGGAAGGCTGTTTGATGTTATGGCAAGTCAGGAGTCTGGGACCAGCCAGGGTTTTTTGTTTAAGTACTCTGACCCCAAATACTTTAAGAAAGTTAGGCTGAAGATCCTGAAAGGCCTGGCAGAGACTTGGTACAGGGTTAGAAAGGCTCTAAAGATTCCATATTATAGCTCCATGGCTCCCATCTGGGACTCACCAGGCTCACCGGGTTGGACTAAAGATATCCTAGCCAGACCACTGAAAGAGGCAGGCCTAACCAGATGGAATCACATTTTGCCTGAAGCACAATTAATAAGCTGGGATACTTGTAATCAGCTAACGAACCAACAGATATCTAAATTCAAGTATATCCAAATACAAAGCTGGTGTCAAGATCCTATCACTGTGATAGGAAAACAGAACGATCTGGAAGATACATTTATGAAAGAAGTAACTATTAAAAAGGAGCTGGCTATGATTTATTGGCTGATGGTTGAATTGGAAGATGGAGCTTTCACTCTTCCAACAGAACTATGGGGAAGATGCTTGTCGCGGCCGTCGCTGGAAAATATGTGGCAAGTATCAATGTCTATGCTTTTTAAAATAGTTAAATCCGCGCATCTAAGAAGAAATCACCTTTTCTCCATCCATAGAGCCTATTGGACACCACAGAGGCTGTCAAAGTTTGGAAGAGGAGGTGATGTGGCATGCCCTAAGTGTGGGAGCCTGAAAGAAGACGATGTTCACATGTTCCTAGAATGTCCCGAGATCCAGTTATTTTGGAAAGACGCTAGACATCAATATCAAGGTAAGCATCTTGACGGTCATCTTCGGATGTGTGGACTCCTTGGAAAAGGTCACGGTTAATAATTCTAAGCTGTTCTTTTACGCCATGTTATTGGCACGCAGAGAGATCTGCAAGCAATGGCTAGCTGCATCTCCTCCTAAATTCTCTGATTGGGTGCTTTCTATCAAATATGTGGCTGGGCTGGATATGAGAGCCTTTAAGAATCATCACTTCTGGGGTCCATCTTTGGAGTGGTGTGAGCAGCAAAACATTTTCTAATATCCGATGATTACGCCTGCAATGCCTCGTCCAGCTACCTTGGTACTTCTCCAATTGACGCTTCCCATTCAGTGCTCTGGCGTTTGGGGGAATGCGGTGGAGAGAAAAGCGGGAAGGTGAGGTGGACTGCGACGCTCTTAAAAAACCCGGGCCATAAAGTCTCGGAGCAGAACATTCTCTCCTCCCCTTCCTGTTTCCAGTTTTTCCAGCACGCAAGCACAGAGGGTCACGGCTATGTCCAGTTAGGTGTGCAAATGGAATCTGGTTATCTTTTCTCGAGGCATATGAGGATTAAATAAAAAAAATAAAAAATAAAAATAAAAACAGAGAACAGAGGAGAAAGTGGCAATGGTAGCTAGCTGACCATAATGGACAGACAGGAGAGAAAGCTGCAGCATAACAGACCATAAAGGGCAGGAGGGATGGATCAGGGGCATTACAATGGAACAGACAAGCCAGGAGGGAGGGAATAGGGGTCTGCACATGGAAACAGAGGGCTGGGGGTAAGGGGGCAGGGCAGGAGCAGCAAGATGACCATGAAGGTCAGGCAGGATGGGCACTAGAAACAAGACACACCATGGAGAGCAACAATGAGACTATGGTGGCATACACACAGACCATGGAGGGAAGGTGGGAGGGGGTCAGGGGCAGCTAGCTGACCACACAGGGAAGGTGGGAGCGCCATGGCAGCACAGAAGACCATGCATGGCAAGCGGGAGGGTTAGTGGCAGCACAATGGCTATGATGGGCAAGAAGGAGGGTGCAGGGGCATGCACAAAGGACCATGGAGAATAGAAGGGAGGGTCAGGACCTGGGTACAGACAATAGAGTGTACAGGGGAAGGGGCCTCACAACAGACCGCGTGGGGCAGGCAGGAGGAGCAGTTTCAGCACAACAGACCAGGGAGGGCAGAAGGGTGTGGCAGTACAATGGACCATGGAGGACAGGAGGAAGGGTATAGGGGCATGGCATGTGGACAGGCAGGGTGGAGGAGGCAGGGAAAGGTTACAGTCATCTGACAATGCTAGGCAGGTGGGAGGGGAGTGGCAGCTCAACAGAACACTCGGAGAAGGATGGAGCAGGGGCATGCACAAAGACATCGGAGGGCAGGGGAAAGGAGAATAGGGGCAGCAAGCTAAGCACAGAGGCTAAGCAGGAGGTCAACGATGAGCCATAAAATTGGGCAATGGAGGGCAGGAGGAGTGGACTGGTACATCATGCTAAATGGAGGGCAGTGGCAGCACATCAGACCCTGCATGGCAGGAGGGAGGAGGCTAGTCCATGGATTCAGACAACAGAGGATAGGGAGGAGGTGGATGGGGCAGCAAGCTAACTGTTCAGAGAAGGTGGGTATTAGGAACTTTATTGTTTTTAAAATGTGTCTGTGCGAACTACTTAAAATATGAACAAGTATGCAGCATAATCTCACTTTTATTCAGGAAGAAGAGGACGTTTGTGACTGTGACTCCGGGCTCACTTGGCAGAAACACCCCCTGACCCTCCACCCCCATCGCAAAATGTAATGCCCGTGAAAAGGGTAGGTGGATGCAGTGTTACATAGAACATAGTCCTGAGAGCACGATTAAAAATGAAAACTAGATATAGTATATGGTATAAACTATGCACCAAAAAGTGTGATATAAGATGAACCGGGGCGTGAAATATAATATGCAATACATTGTGCGCAATGACAGATTCATTGGAGAGCGCGAGATAGCACAGGCACTAGCGCTTGCTATGCGATATGCGCCTTGGAGTGTAATATGCACAGGGCAGTGTTGTGTAACCTAACTAGTCTCTAAAGTTGTAATATAAAATATGTGCTGGGAAGTGTAACGTTGGCTATGCACTGTGACAAAGATATGGATCCCAGATTGTAATATGTATGGCATAGCGCTGTGCGTTATAACATAGGCATCGAGGAAGGCACTTTAGATGGGGCAATATAACCCGTGCTAAGGCAAGTGTGGCATGACATATTCACGGGGTGGTGTTACAGTGCACATGTGCTAGAGAGTGTCATAGCATACGCACTAGCTGGTGGAATACAACACAGAGGTGTGAGGCACTCGGCGAGCACTGGTGTGTGTAACACAGCATTGGGCTCAGCCAGGAGCACGCTGTGACTCTCAAGTGAGGTTCGTCTCCTTTCCAGAGAGTAAAATAAAAAGTATTACACATCCGGCGGTGGATGTGTGTTTTATTAACCGTGAGGGGGGTTTCTTGCATAGTTTGGTCGAATTTTTGTCGAATCCCCTTTGAATGGCTTGGTGTGCGTGTATATTAAATGTGCCCGTCAATAGCTACCCATGTTTGTATAAATAAACAACAAGGGTGTCTACTTGGAGAGTACCCACTGGCGGGTGGACCGGGATTAGGCACGGTAGGGCATCAGACATGTCAGAGCTTCACTAGCGGTGTAAATACATTCCATGTGGATTCATTCTATGCATAGTCGCCTTTTAATGAATATCACGCAAATCGTCATGGTGATAGGTACATACGGTTTGTCCAACATGTCTTAGGTGTTTCTATAAATATATATTTTTTTTAAATAATAAAAAATAAAGGCCGGCCCCGGGCTCCCCGGTGCCATAAGTGGCCTGAGGAGGGGGGCAACGCAGGCCCTCCTAAAGAATAAAAAAAAAAGAAGGCCATGACCCGGGGGTTGGGTTCCCCGGGCCCGATTAAGGCCTTGGGAGGGCCAAATTAATTTTTTTCAACAAAAAAAATTAGGGTGCAGGCCCTGGGGGATGGGGTCCCCAGGGCCAGTAAATTAGAAGAAGAAGGGGGGCCACACAGCCCTCCTTCTTAAAAAAATAAAATAAATAAAAGACTGGCATCGCGCTGGAGGCCACGCCGCCTCCTTGCAGCACTCTGCAAGCGCGCCCCCTGGGCAGTTGTAAGTTGGGGAATTAATTCCCCTTCAATGCTGAGGGTCCCTGAGGGCCAACTAGCCCAACAGGTATCTCCAGTATGCGCCAGGGAGCTGCGTTGCAGACAGGTGTTCTGAGGCCACGCCCTTTTTACACCTCTATGCAACGCAGCTCTGTGGCGCTTACTGGATGTACCTTGTGGGCTAGTTTGATCATAGGGACCCTTAGGATTCAAGGGGACTTAATCTCTCAACTTAGAACGGCCACGGGCGCGTTTACACAGTGGTGAAGGGAGGGGACGGCGCCTGAGGTGACGTGTGCAAACACGCCCTGTGGCGCGTTTTAAGTTGGGGAAATAATTCCCTTTCAATCCTGAGGGCCCCTGGGGGCCAACTAGCCCACCAGGTGCTTCCAGTAAGCGCCACTGCTCTGCGTTGCAGAGAGGTGGTGCAGGCCGTGCCCCTTTTTACACCTCTCTGCAATGGCGCTTACTGGACGTACCTAGTGGGCTATTTTGCCACTAGGGATCCTCAGGATTCAAGGGGACTTAATCTCCCAACTTAAAAAACGGCCACAGGGCGTGTTTACACAGTGGGGAAGGGAGGGGACGGGGCTTGAGGTGACAGGTGCAAACACACCCTATGGCGCGTTTTAAGTTGGGGAAATAATTCCCCATCAATCCTGATGGCCCCTGGGGGCTAGCTAGCCCACCAGGTGCTTCCAGTAAGCGCCACTGAGCTGCATTGCTGAGAGGTGGTCCAGGCCGTGCCACTTTTTACACCTCTCTGCAACGCAGCTCTGTGGCGCTTACTGGAGGTACCTAGTGGGCTAGTTGGACCCTAGGGACCATCAAGATTCAAATGAACTTAATCTCCCAACTAAAAACGGCCACAGGGCGTGTTTACACAGTGGTGAAGGGAGGGGACGGGGTCTGAGTTAACGTGTGCAAAGAAGCCCTGTGGCGCGTTTTAAGTTAGGGAAATAATGCCCTTTCAATCCTGAGGGACCCTGGGGGCCAACTAGCCCAATAGGTGCTTCCAGTAAGCGCCACTGCGCTGCGTTGCAGAGAGGTGGTCTAGGCCGTGACCCTTTTTACATCTCTCTGCAACGCAGCTCTGTGGCGCTTACTGGAGGTACCTAGTGGTCTAGTTGGACCCTAGGGACCCTCAGGATTCAAGGGGACTTCATCTCCCAACTTAAAACGGCCACAGGGCGTGTTTACACAGTGGGGAAGTGAGGGGACGGGGCCTGAGGTGACGTGTGCAAACACGCCCTGTGGCGCGTTTTAAGAGGTAGTTTTAATCCCCTCCCCATTATATACTAGGGGCTTACAGAGGAGGTCATGCTGATCACAGGGGGACCCCAACGCATAGTTTTCCCTAGTGTATGTAGGTGTTTTCACTGTATTCTGAGTGTCTTTTAACATAGCACTGGCTCTAGGACTGGTTAGTCAGACTCAGTTACCACCAGTATTCGTCTGAAAAAGTTGAGGGTACAGGATGATTTTGCAACAAGGCTTCTTTCTGCTCTTCTGTTTGTTCTTTCTGCACGTTATCGTTCTTCCTGCACTTTTCTTTGTCTTTGAGGAATTCTGTTGCTTCTTTCTGCATTTCTTTTTTTTCTTTCTGTGCATTTTTTCTTCTTTCTTCACATGTCCTATCTATGTAGGTATAGTTAGAAATTAGCATTTAAAAAGCCTTTGAAATTCATTGAAAAAACCATAGGTTTCAGGGGCGTCATAGTTAGCTGGACTTTTCACAAAACCATTGAAATTCCCCCGTTATAGTTAGTTCAGCTAACTATAACTCGCGCACCCGCAATGCACTGCTGATGACGTCACATATTACATCACTCATGACATGGTCAGCGACATCACTCATGACATCACTGATGACATCTCAAATGACATCACTGATGACATCATCCTTATGATAGAGTGGCAGACCTCCTCTCCCCCTAATATAACCTTTGATACACACATTCAAAAATAGAAACTAAAATTTTCAAAACAATGGACATACCAATATCAGTTACAACAACCTATTCAGTAATTCTAAGATCCACATACACATCCACTTATTCACCAATAGTCCTATACAGTCACTCACACATGTACTCACTTATCATATGTACTCAAACACCTATGCATCCTGTTACACAACGCCACTCATCCATAGAGTTACTCACACACATAGTCACTCATGCTAATAAATAATCAAACATCCATTTACTTGCATATACAGTTATACACACACCACCACACTTACTTCTACAGAAACTTACACATACTTAGTCTTTTAAACAATCACTTATAGAAACACATACTTATTCATACAGGAACTCTTTCAATCTCTCACTCTCACATATACTTACTTATATAGACCAAAAGTCACATATACTAGTTTAAAACATATGTAGTTACTCATAAAGACACTATTGAGACAGTCATTCACTCACTAACACACCCATGCACACACTCATCCACCCATACAGTCCTGCACACATGCAGTCTTCAACACATACAGTGAGTCACTCATTCATTCACCTATGCACTACGTAATACCCCCCACCGAACCATACAGACACTCAGACACTCATACTGATACTCAAAAAACCAACTAATAACCTATATAGACACTCATGTAGCTACTCACCAACCCATGCAGCCACTTATACACAAAGTGTGAGACTGATACAGATATTTACATATTTAAACATTACTCACTAAGCCATGGATTCACTAAGATACACTTAATCAGTCATTTATACAATCAATTTTTCAAAAACAAATCATCCATTTAGACACTTATATACCCATTTATTCTTCCATCGACCTTGAGATATACATATAAAACATATGTAATTTTCAGAAAAACACACATTCACTGGATGATGTCATCAGTGATGTCATTTGAGATGTCATCAGTGATGTCATGAGTGATGTCACTGACCATGTCATGAGTGATGTAATATGTGACGTCATCAGCAGTGCATTGCGGACGCGCGAGTTATAGTTAGCTGACCTAACTATAACGGGGGAATTTCAATGGTTTTGTACGAGTGAAAAGTCCAGCTAACTATAACACCCCTGAAACCTATGGTTTTTTCAGTGAATATATATATATATATATGTAGTATCTACTGGCGGTCGCCAGTAGATAGTTATAGTTAGGACCTATTTTCCATAGGAAATCCTCAACATTCTATTCCCAATAAGTCTGGCGCCAGTTGACGAATCTTCGCAAAATTTTCCAAATGTTTGGCCAGCTCCGCTCCGCTCCTACCCTGAAAGTTTCGTGGTGATTCGTCAAGCGGGGGCAGAGAAAAAAGGGGGGTCCCAAAACGCGTTTTCCCCATGCAATTTCCCATAGGATCTGTTGTCGCAGCTACAGCCCGAACCGCTGAACGGAATTACACCAAATTTGGCAAAGAGGTAGTCCTCAGTTCAGACTTGTGCGTTTTACATAAATGGTGTGAATCCATTCAGTAGTTCCTGAGAAAATTAGAGTTAAAAGTACATATATATCTATGGCCGGGGAGGATCCGCACACCCTACCCGCACCGTAAGCGCACCCTCCCCGAACCGAGCGTGCACCCTCCAGATTGTGCGCTGAATGCTAATTGGCTGTCGAGTGTCTGTCTACATTCGAAACCAGGAACTGTTGGCGGCCATTTTCTGCCTTGGTAGAAGCGAGGCTGAAGAAGCAAGGGGAATAAGTGTGTAAAACATAAAAAGGGGGCAGAGTGGAAATACTCTGACCCTCTAGAGGTGCTTAGGGGGTCCCAGAAGGACCCCATGGGCCCCCTTTTTAAAAAATAAAAAAACGGCGAAATGCGCGCAGGGTGCGCGCATCCTATCGTGTTTGGTGCACGGATCCTCTCGTGTTGGGTGAGCGGATCCAAAAACATGGAGATAAAATATATAAAATAAAGTTTTGAACATATGGTTAAACATTTTTTTGAAAAACCCATTAAATTCAAATAATATTTTTTAAATTTTATAAGAATTAATTGAAAAAATAAGATGGTGATAAAAAAGTATTTTAAAAAAAACATAATTAATGAAACACACTGAATTGGAAAATTATAGAAATCCAATCAAAATCATTAAACATGATATCTTTAGAGATAAGTTATAGATAGGAGTTAGCATTTAAAAAACCTTTGAAATTCACTGAAAAAACCATAGGTTTCATGCACGTTATAGTTAGGAATTGGCATTTAAAAAACCTTTGAAATTCACTGATAAAACCAAAGGCTTCAGGGGCGTTATAGTTAGCTGAACAGTTGAACATTTCCCTCATACAAAACCCTAGAAATTCCCCTGTTATAGTTAGTTCAGCTAACTATAACTCGCGCCCCCACAATGCACTGCTGATGACATCACATATTACATCACTCATGACATGGTCAGTGACACCACTGATGACATCACTGATGACATCTCAAATGACATCACTGATAACATCACTGATGACGTCATCCATGTGATAAATTAGTGCATCTTCTCACACACTAATATAACCTTTGATACACCGACTCAAAATTTCAGACAGCCATTTTGAAAACCATAGATACTTCAATACCAATAACTACATACCCACTCATTAACTCTGAGGTCTACATACACCTCCACTCACTCACCTGTACAGTCTCTCATACTTACAATCACTCCGTACAAGACTATCATATGCATTTATACACCTATATAGACACTCACACATCGCCAATCATCCATTGAGGTACTGACACATCTAGTCAGTCGTGCAAATAATTAAACACAGTCCAATTTACTCACCTATACAGTTAAACACACTCAAATTCACTTACTCATAAAAATAGTACCACATTCTTACGTTCTTATACAATCATTGATACAAGCACACACTCATCCATACAGCCACTCTCACAATCACACACTCTCACATATACCCACTTATATACTCTTACACACATATATACTTCCTTTCACATATGTAGTTAGTCACACATGTACCACTGAGATATACATTCAATCCCTAACACACCCATACATACACTCACCCAACCATACAGTCCATCACAGATGCACTCTTAAAACCATGCACCCAGAGAATCACCCACTCACACATCTATGCATAGAGTCACACACACCCTACCCACACAAACACTCAGGCACCCATACAGATACTCAGACAACCAACCAATAACCCATATAGACACTCATATAGCTATTCACAAAACCATGCAGCCACTTATACACAACACACAGACACATACAGACATTCACACAGTTTAGTCACTAGTCTGCAGTAAGATACATTTAATGACTCACTTATAGAGTCAGTTACGCACCTAGAAAATCATCCATTCACACACTTGTACACCCACTCATTCTTCAACAGACCTTTCCCTATATATATTAAACATATTAAAACTGTACAGAAACACATACTCACTGGATGATATCATCAGTGATGTCACTGACCATGTCATGAGTGATGTAATATGTGACGTCATCAGCAGTGCATTGCGGGGGCGCGAGTTATAGTTAGCTGAACTAACTGTAACAGGGGAATTTCTAGGGTTTTGTACGAGGGAAATGTCCAGCTAACTATAACGCCCCTGAAACCTATGGTTTTTTCAGTGAATTTCTAAGGTTTTTTAAATGCCAATTCCTAACTATTACGCCCCTGAAACCTTTGGTTTTTTCAGTGAATATATATATATATATATATATTACTGGAACTCCACGTTCGTCTTTTGTCGTGAAACAGATAGAGCGTGGACCACAAAATTAGCGAATTCAATTTTTATTTTTCTCAGCAGAAATGTGCGGCAGGTTATATATAACCTACTGGACCTATTATCCATAGGAAAAGCGTTTTTGGATGTGCCAATATGTTTGCAAATTTTTCAAAACTAATGGTTTACTCTGGTCAACTCCTGTTTTGAAAGATTCAGGGCGATTTGTCAAGCAGGGGCTGAGAAAAAAGGGGGCCCCAAAATGCATTTTCTCCATGTTAATTTCCATAGACATTTTCAAACAGGTTACAGCCCGAACTGCTGAACGGAAGAACACCAAATTTGTCAAAAAGGTAGGTCTTGGTCTAGAAAGCGTGCTTTTTAAAAAATAGTGTAAGTCTGTTCAGCAGTTCCAGAGAAATTAAAAAAATAAAGCTTTATATATCTGAGCACAGAGGAGGATTCGTGAACCCTCCTGGGCATGAGCTTCAATCTGATTTTCTGTCAATACTCCAAACCAGGAAGTGTTGGCAGCAATCTTGTGACTTGGTAACTGAGTCACAAGAAAAAGGGTGGAAAAAAGATGAAAAACAAGAAAAGGGGGCAGGGTAGAAATACCCTGACCCCCTAGGCCTGCTCAGGACCCCCAGGGCCAAAAAAAACAATTTTTTTAAAAGCGAAGCGCGGGCTCCTGCGCTTCGTTATCTGTAAGCCCCCGGGTGTGCCAGGTCCTGGGGGCAATGTGTAATTAATTAGCGGGGGCCCACTGGGGCCCCCCACAGCCCCGGGGACTGCCACCTCCCTGGGGCTTTATTCATTATGTGTGTGGAGCATGTAGCCCCCCAGCCCTTGGGACCGCCACCTCCCTAGGGCCTCTAAAAAAATGCATGCCCCCCACACTTCCCCAGGGACTGCCACCTCCCTGGGGCCTTTATTAATATGGGGCAGGGGCCTCACGGGCCCCCCGAAGCCCCGGGGACCACCACCTCCCCAGGGCTTAAATTAAAAAAAGAAGTGTGGGGGGCTCCTGCTCCCACACACACTGCCCTGGGGAACACCACCACACCGGGACACTAAATATTCAAAGGCGGGGTCCATTACTGGGCCCCAGGGACCACCACCTCCCCGGTGCTTTAAACACTTGGGAGGGGGGCTGCACAGCCCCCCTCCAGGAACCCTTGATGGCCCTGGGGACCGCCACCCCCCAGGGTCAGCTCCTACAATGTCCCGGGGTGCCCACCTGCAGGACATTGCTGTTTGCTATGGCAGGGCGGGAGCCGTGCAGCTCCCGCCCTGCCATAGCAAACTCTGCTTTGGTTTTTGGACGTGAGAACAGGAAACCTGCTCTCGCTCCAAAAAACCTGAAGCAGAATTGCTTTTGCACGAGGGGAGCTGCATGTCAACAGCTCCCCTTGTGCAAAAGCAATGCTGGCTCCCGCAGGAGGTGGGAAGCCGGCTGGGACCGTGGGGGCATTGGGGCACCCCCCACGGTCCCTAATGGTGAGGCCAGGCCCTGGGGGGTGGGGTCCCCAGGGCCAGAAGTGGCCCGGGAGGGGGGCCACACGGCCCCCCTCCCCTGTAATAAAAAAATGGAAAGGTCGGGCCTGGGGGATGGTGGGGCGATGAGGTCATCTTATGTCCTGAGGACCTCAGGATGCAAGTGGACTTCATTCCCTGAGCAGCAGTGCGCCAAGAGGCATGTTTGCGGAGTGGGGTAAAAAGGGGGTGCGGTCTCAGACCACCTCTCTGCAATCCAGCTGTGTGGCTCTTGCTGGAGGTACCTGGTGGGCTAGTTGGCCCCCAGGGACCCCCAGAATTCAAGGGGACTTAATCCCCCAACTTAGAATGCGCCAGGGGGCGCGTATGCAGAGTGGTGAAGAAAAGGGGCGTGGCCTGTGTCCACCTCTCAGCAAACCCACTGTGTGGGGCTTACTGGAGGGAAGACGTAGGCTAATTGGCCCCTAAAGGACTCCCAGTAGCGATGGGGACTTCAATCCCCATCCAAGAGTGCACCAGGGAGTGCTTTTGCAGAGTGGTTGGCATAGGGGGCATGGCCTGTTATGAGAACTTAGCAATCCTGCTGTTTGGTACTTACTGGAGGTAATAGGAGGGGTAGTTGGCCCCCAAGGATGTCCTTGGGGACCAAGTTCCCCTCTTGTTACCTCCAGTAAGTCCCACACAGTAGGATTGCTAAGACGTCTTTGGCAGCCAAGCCCCCTTTCTCAACCACTCTGCAAACGTGCCTCCTGGCAGACTACAGGATGGGGGATGAAGTCCACTTCACTCCTGAGGGACTTTGGGGGCCAAGAAGCACTTCTGGTACCTTCGTTAAATCATACACAGTGGAATTCCTGAGCGCTGGTCGGAGGCCCAGCACCCTTTCTCCATCACTCTGCAAACGTGGCTACTAGTTAAAGAAGTGTTTGCAATGTAATAGGTTTCGCATTTGCGAGAGTTTGAACTATTAGCGTTGTAAATGTAAAAGTTTTTTACTAATGTTTTTTGGAGTGGAGTGGATGTACACTGTGTGTAGTGGAATTATGTAGTATGTTGTGCAGTGAAATTTTGTGGATAGAACGTATGTGGTATTTAGTGCATAGGAATTATATAGAGTGGGATTATGTGTTATGGAGAGTAAATATGTGGTATGGTAGTCTGTGTTGTGGAGTGATAACCTCAGGTTTAGTCTTCCTCGTTTCCATAGAAGCTCAACTATGAACTCAGTGAGACAAAAAATAGAAGGAATCACTGAAGAGCACTTGTGGACCTAGTCAGAGGTCTGAGCAGGGCCACTGGAATTATGCGATTGTTTGGCTGCACCGACTTTCAAACAATTATACATTTTCTGCATTAGCCACATAATTCACCATCTGCTCCCTAATCTGGAGATTTGAACAAGAAAAGCATTATTTCTAGCTCAAATGGCTCAAACATTACCAAGAATGCAGCAACAAGTGTTATAGCGTGGTGGAAGGCCCTTTGCAAACCTAGAATGGTCACCTGTTACTTATTGCTAAATGTGGGTTTTAAATTGGTACTAATGGGGTGCAAGCCACTCTTGCTTCCTTCGGTGCCTCTCTTGCCTCTTTCTGCATTTCTGTTGCTTCTTTCTGCACATTTCTTTCTTTTTCTGCACTTCTCTTGCCTCTTTCTGCAAATCTCATACTTTTTGCACCTCTCTTCCCTCTTTCTGCACGTCTGTGTCCTCTTTCTGTACCTCATTTGCTTCTCTCTGTACCCCTCTTGCCTCTTTCTGCACCCATCTTCCCTCTTTCTGCACCTGTGTTGCCTTTTTCTTTATCTCTTACGTCTTTCTGCACCCTCTTTGCCTCTTTCTGCACCTCTATGACTTCTTTCTGCACTTCTCTTCCTTCATTCTGCTCCTCTCTTGCTTCTTTCTGCACCTCATTTGCCTCTTTCAGTACCTCTGTTGGTTCTTTCTGCACTGCTCTTACTTCTTTCTGTACCTCACTTGCCTCTTTCTGAACTTCTCTTGCTTCTTTCTATACCTCAGTTGCTTCTTTCAGCAATTCTCTTGCCTCTTTCTGCATTTTTCTTCCTTCTTTCTTCACACCTCCTGCCTCTTTCTGTAACTCTCTTGCCTCTTTCTGCACCCCTCCTACCTTTTTCTATACCCCTCTTGCCTCTTTTTGCACCACTGTTGGTTCTTTATGCACTGCTCTTGCTTCTTTCTGCACCTCACTTGCCTCTTTCTGCACTTCTCTTGCTTTTTCTACACTTCTGCTGCTTCTTTCAGCAATTCTCCTGCCTTTTTCTGCACTTCTCTTCCTTCTTTTTGCACCCCTCCTGCCTCATTCTGTACCTCTCTTGCCTCTTTGTACACCTCTCCTACCTCTTTCTGCTCCCCTTTTGCCTATTTTTGCACCTCTGTTGGTTCTTTCTGCACTGTTCTTGCTTCTTTCTGAAACCCACTTGACTCTTTCTGCACTTCTCTTGCTTCCATCTATACCTCTGTTGCTTCTTTCAGCAATTTTCTTGCCTCTTTCTGCACTTCTCTTTCTTCTTTCTGCACCCCTCTTGCTTCTTTCTGCACCTCACTTGCCTCTTTCATCACCTCTGTTGCTTTTTTCTGCAGATTACTTGCCTCTTTCTGCACCTCACTTGCCACTTTCAGCACCGTTGTTGGTTCTTTCTGCACTGCTCTTGCTTCTACACCTCACTTGCCTCTTTCTGCATTTCTATTGCTTCTTTCTACACTGCTGTTGCTTCTGTAGGAGAGTAGGATCTACTTCACATGTTTACCCCCACTTTTTGCTGGTGTTTCACTGTTTTTCGACTTTAGTCTGGCTGGAACCCTGCTATTCAGGGCCCCAGCCTAGCTGCTAACTATCTAAATTGATTACATGTACTTTAGTTACACCACAGATTGGATACTGAGGTACCCTTGTGAGTCCCTAGTATATGGTATACTATGTACCCAAGGCATAGGTACCCCAGAGGCCTAACAGGGGCTGAAGCATGTATTATGCCACCCCTGGAAAGCCACCCAAAATGACACCACAGGTCTGCTACTGCAGCCTGGGTAAGGTGGTGCATGCATCCCTTACTGAGGTATAGGTTCACTATTCCTCACCTATCACTGCACATAGTAACCTATCAGTCACTCCTATGGCAGGCCTTAACAATCCTGAAGGCAGAGTGCTTGGTTACATGTGAGAGGGTGCCCAGGCATGAGCTGAGCCCCTCTGCAGCCTTCGGAATCACTTCTCCGGGGTTGTCAGTGGCGCCGCCTGACCATATACTCTTAAGTGCATTATATCTTAAACGGTTAATGCTAACTTTGGACTGGCTGCATGGAAACATGTCGTATTTTGTGTCAAACACCTTGAAATCATACCCCCACACCAGTAACTGGTGTGGGAGTATGATCCCACCCTTCTAGAGGGAGAGACATGGCAGCACTGGTATACCTGATAGAAACTTAATAGAGCCATGGCATCACAAAATGGATGCTGCAGTCACAGACACAGGTCTGGCCTCCTGCTGCTGACCGAAACTCCGGCAGGGGAGGCCTGGACAATAGGTTTCCTGTCACAGGGAGGTGTAACCACCTCCCAGAGAGGCTGATGTGTTTTGGGGCTGGGTGGGAACACTCTCCGAGTGCTTTGAAGTCCTGCATTGGGGGCACATTTGGTGTCCCTGTGCATAGTCCAGCTCAAACCGGTTCAGGGGCTTCTAGCCCCTGCTCTGGTGTGAAAACGGACAAAAGAAATGGGTATAGCCACCCCTCTTTCCAAACCCTCCCATAGGTGTGTCCCTAAAGCTAGTCCAACCCCTTCCTCTGTAACCAGAACTTTAGATATTCCTGGATGAAACTCTGAAGCTGAATCCTTGAACTTCAATGCTCTACTAACGACTAGAGGACTGAAGAAATCTCCCTTGGGGTCAAGGAGTGACACCCCTGCTCGGCAGGCACCAATAAAGCATTTTGCCAGTCTGTATTTCTGACACTGCTGCTGGGCTCTGAAGTATTTGCAGACCAGGAAGAGGATTTCCAGACATCTCAGAGGCCGACCCGACTCCCCAGCAAAGCTGAGACCCGCAGCCCTCGAGAGTAGCGTGGAACTGGAACTCCTGGTCACAGTGCACTTTTGCAAGAGCATTGACTTCTCGACGTCTCTTGAAGTCGTGCTTGGGTTACTTGTAGCCCCCACCTCGAGCAGAAGATCCACTGAAGATTGTTGGCCTAGTCACCTCGAGTGACCCGTGGGCTGCCATTTTGTGTTTCCTCTCGAGGTCCCTTTGCGATCCCTGGTCCATTGACTGATGGGTCCCTGAGGGGGTAACTTTGATTTTTGTTGGGCTTCCCTGGTTGCTCCAGATGTGCCCTGACTCCCTACCAAGTGGTGAGTCCTTCAGACCTTGCTGGTATGCATCGAAGCATCTTTCTCCTTTCTGCGTGGGTTGCTGTTGCCAAGGCTTGTTGTGTCCAATCCGGGCACCGACGCTGCAGCACTCAACAGCCTTCCTGGGACAGCTCGAATCCAGCTCCTGGTTGTCCTCGACGCCTCCTGGTCCTCGTGGCAGAAGAGTCAAGCTTTACCTTCTTCACCTGAAACACCTGACATCGGTGGGCATCCACCTATCACCTTCCTGGTCAGTGGCAAGTGACCCAGACTCTGTACCCTCTGCTTTCAGGTTCTTCTCATCTTTCACCCAGGCTTGGATCTCTTCGGACACTTTGCATCTTCCCGACAGCAGCACTTCTTTGCCAGCTCCCATTGAAATCGACGACACGACCCGACACCATTTGACACCTATGCACCGGCTTCCCTGGGTGAGGTAACACAAGTGCTCCCGTGGGTGTTGGCCCTAGAACTTCCTAAGTCCCAAAGGGTTTGGTCTTAGTTCATTTCTAAGTGTCCCTAATCTTTAAATATCTAACAGCGACTTTTCCTATAGAAGCTAACGGGAGCTCGCGGCTGTGTTCACACACTACACATGGCCCCCGTGGGTCCCCTGTGTTACTACCTTGGGTGGTTCCTTGGGGTCCCAGCGATTCTACAGGCTCTAGGCCTTGTGTCTAGTTTTGTCATGGTTCTTATACCTCTATTTTAGTATATGGTTTGGCTCGCCCCTAGGGCCTGACGTGTATTTGTGCTATTTTACAGTCATATTTGAGGTGTAACTTATGTGTTTTGATCTCTAATCTCATAAAGAGACTAGGAGGGTGTGTTTAGTAATACATACATATATTTTATGTATATACCTGGTGTGGTTGTCTTTCATTTAGGCACTCAAGAGATTATAGACTGGTAAAACAAGCTGCTTTACATTCCTTCAAGACTTAGCCTGAAGGCTGCTCTCCATAGCTACCACTAGGATAGCTTTCAATAAAGGTTGTCTTTAACCTAGAACCAATAAGGGGTTGTTTGGACTGGTACAGGGTGCCCACTATAATTAGTGAACAGCATATACCAGGCCAACTTCTCACATTGGTGTGCAGCGTGTGGGATTCCAGCTTGCTATTGTTTTACCAGATAATCTCAATTGAGTGACTAACTGAAAACCACTAAAGGTACTCTAGGTACATATAATACAAGCTTATAGAATACAGTAAGTTCTACTGAACTTAGAGTTGTGTGTTAAGGGCTTAGCACACCCTTTCTACAACTGAAGAGAGTTTAGTAGGCCACGCTAGAGTAGGTAGTGCAATACACCACACCTTACTAGTAATGTCTTCAAGGCCAGGAACCAGTGGGTCCCTGCCAGAAGCCAATGGGCTTCTAGTTTACAAGTATGATAACCTCCCATTCATGGAACTGAGAGCATTATGCACAGCTAGGAAACTGAGAACAGGCAAATGTCCAACCACCCAGCATCTCATAGAGGTAATCAGGCTGGATGATCTCAGCAGACCTATAGGGTCTGAAGGGGTAGGCAGAATGGGTGGGACAGCACATGAGGAAGGGCCTGGGGTGAACCTCTCCATGACCTGACCTTTGATGCTGGCCAGGCAGATGACAATGATCTGGACCTGGAAAATCCAATTCCCCTAGAAGGTGATGGAGAGGGCCACAATGGACCCCTATTTGTCCCTCCTGGAAGAGTTGGTAGTGGGCCTAGGAGGTCAAGATCTCCCTCTGTGGAGTCTAACCATTCTGGCTCATCCATAGGAACCTGTATTTCCTCTCATTGGAGGGAAACCTCTCAGGAGAGGAGGGAGAGACTGCTTAAGTCTGTGGAAGCTCAGCTGGAAATCAGAAAGAGGCAAGTAGCCCTAGATAAGGAGGCCCTAGAGCCCTACAGAGCTAGAAGAAAAGGTGGGACTAGAGTCCCATGGTGGCAGCAACATCCCTAGAGATAGGGTGAGGTCTCATGATCATAGAAACCTGAATAAGATTGTCCCTCCATACCAGAGTGAAGATGACATCCACAAATGGATAACTGCACTGGAAAGGGCCTGTAAAGATCAAAGAGTCACCCAGGAGCAGTGGGCAGCAATCTTATGGCTCTCCTTTGCAGACAAATGTAGAGATAAGCTCCTCACTGTTAGAGAGGAGAAGGCAGATGATTACAACAGTCTGAAGAGTGCCTTGATTGATGGGTTTGGCCCAACCACTGAGCAATACAGGTTAAAGTTCAGGGATACCCAAAAGGCACAAAATCAGGACTGGATAGACCTTGTAGATTGTGCTACTAAGGCTCTGGAGGTTTGGTTACTTGGCAGCAAAGTGCATGACTTTCAAGGATTGTACAATTTGATTATGAGGGAGCAGATCCTTAATAATTGTCAGAATCAGCTGTTGCACCAGTACCTGGTAGACTCAGTTCTGACCTCTCCCCAAGAATTGGGAAAGAAGGCAGACAAGTGGGTCAGAACCAGGGTGAGGCAGAAGTAACAGAACCAAGGTGGTGAACCCAAGAAGCAAGATCCTAAAACTCTGACAAGGGTGGGGAGAAAGGTAAAGACCAGAAGTCTTCACAAGGGCCCCTAAACTTTTCTTCAGGTGATGATTCACAGTCCAACAAGGGAAAAGGTTAAAAGAAACCATGGCACAAAATATGTAAGCAGAAAAATCACCGGACCAGTGACTGCACCAAGTCCAAAGAATATACTCCATCCACAATTGCCCCTAAAGCAACTGTTCCCCCTAGTACAGCTATAATTGGTGGTGGTAATGTTCAGAATAAGGGTGTAATAGGGTTGACCCTGGGTTCTGAGATGGACTCTGGCCTAGTCAGAGTTCCAACTCAGGCTGTCCTTGTCTGTGATGGGGGCATGGATATGTCCCCCTTTGTGAGTCCCAGTAATTTGGGCAAATACAGACAGAAGTCTTTAATAAATGGAAGAGAGGCTTTGGCATTCAGGGACACAGGAGCAAGTGTCACAATGGTGACAAAAGATCTTGTGGATCCTGGGCAGATTATACTTGGTGAAATGTACCAAGTGACCAATGCTAGCAATGTCAGAACAGACCATTCTCTGGCAGTTGTTAACTTCTACTGTGGAGGGGTAACTGGCCTTAAGAAGGTAGTGGTAAGGGCTTGCTTGGCAATGATCTAGAATCTTCAGCTTGGGCTGAAGTGGAGCTCAGGACACATGCAGAAATGTTAGGGATCCCTGCTCATGTCTTTGCTGTGACTAGGTCACAGGCCAAAATCTCTAACACTGGACAGGCCCTGGATTCTGGAATAATGGACCAGGTGCCTCTCAAGAGGAGGAGCAGTAGGTTTAAGGCAGTGCCTTCCCCCTGACTCAGAATGTAGATCACTCTCCTCAGGGAGATGATCTTGAGCCTGAAGAAGGAATTGTCCCAGAGGAGCTTGAACCTGACCAGGTTGAGTTCTTGGGGACAGGGGTCCCATCCAGCTCTGATCTGAGCCAGGCGCAGAAAACCTGCCCCTCTCTTGAACCCCTCAGAAAGCAAGCTGCTGATGAGGCTGCTGGGAATGCTAGTGGCACCCATAAAATGTATTGGGATGGTGGACTCTTTTACTCAGAGAGTAGAGACCCTAAGCCTGGTGCATCCAGGAGGTTAGTTATACCTCTGAAGTTTAGGGGCTTCCTATTGACACTAGCCCATGATATTCCCCTAGCAGGACACCTGGGCCAGAACAAGACTTGGGACAGAATTGTATCTCACTTTCACTGGCCCCACATGTCTGAAGACACTAAGGAGTTTTGTCGCTCCTGTGTGACCTGCCAAGCCAGTGGCAAGGCAGGTGGAACCACAAAGGCCCCCCTGATACCACTACTTGTGGTGGGGGTTCCCTTTTAGAGGGTTGGGATTACCATTGTTGGTCCCATGGATCCTCAAACTGCATCTGGGCACAGATTTATCCTGGTGGTGGTGGACCATGCCACTAGGTACCCAGAGGCAATCCCACTTAGGACCACTACAGCACCAGTGGTGGCAAGAGCTCTCATGGGTTTATTCACAAGAGTAGGCTTTCCTAAGAGGTAGTATCTGACAGGGATGCAAACTTCATGTCTAGTTACTTGACTGCAATGTGGAAGGAGTGTGGGGTGAACTACAAGTTCACCACACCCTATCACCCACAATGCAATGGTTTTGTTGAAAGATTCAACAAGACATTAAAGGGCATGATCAAAGGTCTCCCAGAAAAGCTTAGGCGCAGATGGGACATCCTTTTGCCCTGCCTTTTGTTTGCCTACAGGGAGGTACCACAAAAGGGGGTTGGTTACATCCTTTTTGAACTTTTGTTTGGCCATCCTGTTAGGGGTCCTTTGTGTCTGGTAAAGGAGGGATGGGAGTTACCTCTCAAACCCCCTAAACAGGACATAGTGGACTATGTACTTGGTCTCCACTCCAGGATGGCTGAGTACATGAAAAAGGCAACTAAAAACCTTGAGGCTAGCCAGGAATTACAAAAATCCTGGCATGACCAAAAGGCTGTACTGACTGTTTATCAGCCAGGACAGAAAGTTGGGTGTTGGAGCCTGTGGCTCCAGCAGCACTCCAGGTCAAATGGAGTGGCCCCCATATAAATGTTGAACAGAAAGGGGAGGTCACCTACTTGGTAGACCTTGGAACCCCTAGGAGTCCCCACAGGGTGCTTCATGTCAACAGACTAAAATCATGTGTTGACAGGGCAGACATGGGCTTGCTCATGGCTACCGATGAAGGACAGGAGGAACAGAGTGACTGTAGGAGAGTAGGATCTGCCTCTTATGTTGCCCCCACTTTTTGTTCTGATGTTTACACTGGTTTCTGGCTATAGTCTGGCTGTGACCCTGCTAATCAGGGCCCCAGCCTCTCTGTTCTCCCTAAACAACTTGCAGTGCATATTAGGTGCACTAGTGATTGGATACTGTGGTGTCTTATGAGTCCCTAGTATATGGTACCTTAGGTACCAAGGGCATAGGTACTTCACAGGCCTACCAGGGGATGAAGCATGTATTATGCCACCCCTGGGAAGCAGACTAAATCTGACACCACAAGCCTGCTACTGCAACCTGGGTGAGGTGGTGCTAGCACCCCTCACTGAGCTATAGGTTCACTATATCTCTCCCTGCACACACATTTAAACCTATCAGTCACCCCTAAGGCAGGTCCTGTCGATCCTGAGGGCAGGGTGCTTGGTTTCCATATGAGGGGGTGCCTCTTCCTGAGCAGGGCCCCTATGCAGCTCTCAGAGTCTATTCTCTGGGGCTGTTTGTGAATGCGGTCAAACCATATACTCTTAAGTGCATTATAACCTCGAGGTTAATGCTAACTTTGGAATGGCTGCATCAAAGCATGTCGTGTTTGGTGTCAAACGCTTTGGAATCATACCCCTACACCAGTAACTGGTGTGGGAGTATGATACCATCCTTCAAGAGGGATAGACATGTACCTACTGTGGAAATGCAGTAGAATCCTGAAGAGCCCTGGCATCACAAAATGGATGCCACCAGTCACAGACACTGGGCTGCCCTCCTGCTGCTGAAACTCACAGTGGAGGAGGCCCAACAATAGGTATCCTGTCACAGGGAGGTGTGACCACCTCCCAGACAGGGTTTACTGTATTGGGGATGGGTGGGTGCACTCTTAGAGTTCTTTGAAGTCCTGCACTGGGGGAGCAGTAGGCTCCTCTGTGCATACACCAGTTCAAACCGGCTCAGGGGCTACCTGCCCCTGCTCTGGTATGAAACTGGACAAAGGGAAGTGGGTGTAGCCACCCACTCCCCTGACCCTCCGATAGGTGGGGTCACAGAGCTAGTCCCTCCCTTCCTTTCAGTATAAGTTAGGGAACCCTTGCCATTGCAAACTAGAAATCCCTGAACGACGCTCTGCAGAAGAATCCTGGACCTTCGACGTTCCATTACCTCTGGAAGATGGAAGAATCTCCCTTGGAGTCAAGGAGTGACTCCCCTGCTTGGCAGGCACCAAATCTTGCAATCAACGGTCGCAAACTTTCCTGCTCCTGCCGGAGTCTGAAGTCCCTGCAGCCCAGGAAGAGGATTTCCTGACTTCGCCAAGGCCATCGTGAGTCCCCAGCGACGCTGAGGCAAGTGGACCCCACGAGTGACGAGGAACCGCAATCCCTGGGTACCATGCACTATTTTCGAGTGCAACCCCTTCACAACGTTCTACGAACCTGCGCATTGGACCTCTTATGGTCCAAGCCTCCAGTAGGAATCCTCCGAAGATCAGAGGCCAACCCCATCCGAAGTGACCGTGGGCCCCTGGTGAGTGAATCCTCCCAAGGCATTTTTGGGATCCCTTGCCGGTTAGCTTGTGGGGCCCCAGAAGACTTTTCTACAGTTCCAAAGGGCTCCCCTGATTTCTCCAGGCCTGCCCTGACTTACCCTCACTGGGTGAGTCTCTCAGACCTTGCTGGTCTGCACCGCTGACTTTTTGTCCTTTCCACGAGACCTGCTGTTACCAAGGCTTGTTGGCTCCAATCTGGTCACCGACACAGCAGTAAGCTGCAGACTTCGTGGCACACGCCGAATCCAGCTCCTGGTCATCATCGACACCTCCTGGACCTCGTGGCTGAAGGGTCAAGACACTCGTGATCACCTGAAATCACCCGACGACTGTGGGCATCCATATTCCTTGCCCCGGGTCACTGGCAAGTGACTTTGAATACTGTCCCCTCTGCTTTCAGGTCTTCCTTCTTCTGAATCCAGCCTTGGATTACACTGGACACTTCTCCTGTCTTCACAAGCAGCAAGTCTTCTTTGGCTCCCATTGAAAACGGCGCCGCGACCCGACACCAAAAGACACCTATGCACCCGGCTTCCCTGGGTGAGGTAACTCCAGCACTACGGTGCTCCTGTGGGTGTTGGCTCTAGAACTACTTACCCTGTAAGTGACTTGCTTGTAGACTCTCCCGAAGTACCCTAAAACTCTTAATTTCCAATTGCGACTTGCTCCATTGAAGTCAATAGAGATTCGCGGCTGTGTTCTCACACTGCATGCGTCTCCCATGGGTCCTTTACTTACCTGCCTTGGGTGGTTTCGTGAGGCCCCATCGCTTCTGAAGGTGTCCCCTTGCAAGTCGTTATCTCTAAGTCTCTTTTTTAGTATATGGTCTGGTACGCCCCTAGGGCCCCAGCCATATTTGTGCTTAACGTATTGTGAAATGTTGATTTGTGCAGATGTTCCTGACTTCTAATCTCATAAAGAGATTAGCAGAGAGTTGTTAGTAATAAATACATATATATATTTGATATATATACCTATGTGGTGTCCTTTCATTTAGTAATTCAAGAGATTATAAGGTCAAACAAGCTGCTTTACATTCCTCTAAAGATTTATCCTGAAGGCTGCTCTCCACAGCTACCACTAGGATAGCTCTCTTTAAAGGTTGCCTTAAACCCACTACCATAAGAGTCGAATTGTACTGGTGCAAGGTGTCCACTTTAACTAGTGAACAGCATATACCAGGCCAAGTTCTCACATTGGTGGGCAGCGTGTGGGATTCCAGCTTGCCATTGTTTTACCAGAAAATCTCTATTTGAATTACTAACTGAAAACCACTATAGGTACTCAAGGTACATATAAATTCAAGCTTAGTATCAATAAGTTCTACTGAACTTAGAGCTGTGTGTTAAGGGATAGCACACCCTTTCTACAGCTCAAGCTAGGATCAGTAGGCCACAAACTAGTATAGGTAGTACAACACTGCACAACACTAGAATGTCCTTAAGGGTTGGAACCAGTGGGTCCACCCAGCCTCCGTATAAGGACATGACTTTCTTTGACTTGAAAGCCATGTGTGCTGCAAGGCACCTGAAGCTAGGACAGAGTCCCTCCACACTACACCTGATAGATCTGCTGACAGCAGATGACCTTAGATTAGCTCTAGGAGCTAATAGGTCTGAATCAGGGGGTGGATCAATTACAGTGTCTGGGTCAGATGATGAAAATCAAGATGACCAGGACTCTGTGGTTGAAGGGCCAGATCCACAAGAGTCTGAAAAGGACAGAGGAATTTTCCCTAAGAGAACTGACAGAGTGGAGGAAAGGCCTAGGTCCCTTTCTAGGGAGTCTGACCACTCCAATCACTCTGGCAGAGAATCTGTCCAGCAGAGGAGCTCCTACTTTCCTAGAAGGGAGACCTCCTCTGACAGAATGTACAAACTGCTGCAGTATGAGGAAGCAAGATTTGCCCTCAAAACCAAGCAGTTGGCATTAGATAGAGAAGCCTTTGAGCTCCAGATAGCTTCTAGAAGAGAGGGGTTAGAACCCCCTGGTGGCAGCAACAGAGTCCCTACAGGTAGAGAATATATTCCAGACCATAGGAACCTGAGCAAGGTTGTTCCTCCCTACCAGAGTGGGGATGATATCCACAAGTGGATAACTGCTATGGAAAGGGCCTGTAGAGTACAACAGGTCCCCCAAAAGCAGTGGGCAGAAATCTTGTGGCTCTCCTTTTCAGATAAAGGTAGAGACAAGCTCCTTGCTGCTAGAGAAGAGGATGCTGATGACTATGAAGTCCTGAAGAGTGCACTGAT
Source organism: Triturus cristatus (assembly GCF_964204655.1). NCBI lineage: Eukaryota > Metazoa > Chordata > Amphibia > Caudata > Salamandridae > Triturus > Triturus cristatus. Next base: position 781,033,664 of record NC_140582.1, read on the forward strand.
AGATGGCTTTGGCTTAACCACTGAGTAGTACAGGTTGAAGTTCAGAGACACCCAGAAGGCACAGACTCAGAACTGGACTGACTTTGTAGATTGTGCAACCAAGGCTCTGGAGGGTTGGCTGGTTGGCAGTAGGGCTACTGATTTCAAGGGATTGTATAATCTTATGATGAGAGAACGGATCCTTAATAATTGCCAGAACCAGTTGTTGCATCAATAACTGGTGGACTCTGATCTGACCTCTCCCCAAGAATTGGGAAAGAAGGCAGACAAATGGGTCAGAACAAGGGTGAGGCAGAAAACCCAGAACCAAGGGGGTGACACTAAGAAGCAGGATTCTAAGGGCTCTGAGAAAGGTGGGGATAAGTCAAAAGACCAGAAATCTTCACAAGGGGCCCAAAAGTCTGCATCTGGTGGCGAATCACAACCCAACAAGGGCAAAGGCCAAAAGAAGCCCTGGTGCAAATTCTGTAAACAGAAAGGGCACTGGACTTCTGATTGTAACAAGTTCAAAGACCAAACCACCACCACTCCTGCCCCTAAGGCAACTGTTCCCCCTAGTTCAGCTACTGGTGGAGGTGGTACTCAGAATGAGGGTGTAGTAGGGTTGACCCTTGGTTCTGAAGTGGACTCTGGCCTAGTCAGAGTACCCACTCTGGGATTGCTGATTTGTGATGGAGACATTGATATGTCCTTCCTAGTGAGCCCCAGTAATCTGGGCAAATACAAACAGCAGCCTGTAATAAATGGCAAACAGGTTTTGGCATTTAGGGACCCAGGTGCTAGTGTCACCATGGTGGCAGAGGATCTTGTGGACCCTGGACAGATCATCCTGGGCAAAATGTACCAGTTGACCAATGCAAGCAATGTCAGGACCAACCATAGTCTGGCAGTTGTGAATTTCTCCTGGGGAGGGGTAACTGGCCTCAAGAAGGTAGTAGTCAGTGCGACCTCCCTGTAGAATGTCTACTGGACAATGATCTAGAGACTTCAGCCTGGTCTGAAGTAGAGTTATGGATTCATGCTGAGATGTGGGGATTCCCTGCAGAGGTATTTGCTGTGACCAGGTCACAGGCCAAAATGCATAAAACTGAACCAGATCTGGATCCTGAAACTATGGACCAGATGCTTCCCAAGAAGAGGAGCAGTAGGGTTAAGGCAGTGCCTTCCCCTCTGTCTCCAATCACAGATTCACCTCTTGAGGGAGGAGAAGCATATCCTGAAGAAGGAACTGCCCCAGAGGGACTTGAGCCTGATCAGGTTGAGTTCTTGGGGGCAGAGGGCCCTTCTAGGGAAGATCTGAGTAAGGAGCAACAGTGCTGCCCCTCTCTTGAACCCCTCAGACAGCAGGCTGCTGCTGAGGCTGCTGGGAGTGCTAGTGGGTCCCATAAAGTTTATTGGGATGAGGGACTCCTATATTCTGACGGTAGAGATCCAACCCCTGGAGCCACCAGGAGGTTGGTAATACCTCAGAAGTTTAGGGGGTTCCTCTTGACCCTAGCACATGATATCCCTTTGGCAGGTCACCTGGGCCAAAACAAGGCCTGGGATAGGCTTGTTTCACATTTTCATTGGCCACATATGTCAGAAGACACCAAGGAGTGTTGTCGCTCCTGTGTCACTTGCCAAGCCAGTGGCAAGTCAGGTGGCACAACAAAGACCCCCCTGATACCACTACCTGTAGGGTAGGGATTGACATTGTTGGTCCCCTTGACCCTCCAACTGCATCTGAGCACAGATTTATCCTGGTGGTAGTGGATCATGCCACCAGGTACCCAGAGGCAATTCCCCTGAGGCCCATCACAGCCCCTGTGGTGGCAAGAGCCCTCATTGGAGTTTTCTCCAGAGTGGGTTTCCCAAAGGAGGTCATCTCTGACAGAGGCACTAACTTCATGTCAGGATATCTGAAAGCAATGTGGAAGGAATGTGGTGTAACTTACAAATTCACCACCCCCTATCACCCACAATGCAATGGGATCATTGAACGTTTCAACAAAACCCTAAAGGAAATGATTAAAGGACTCCCAGAGAAGCTTAGGCGGAAATGGGACCTTCTTCTTCCCTGCCTTTTGTTTGCATACAGAGAGGTTCCACAGAAGAGGGTTGGCTACAGCCCATTTGAGCTTCTGTTTGGACATCCTGTAAGAGGTCCATTGTGTTTGGTGAAGGAGGGCTGGGAGTTACCTCTCAAACCCCCAAACAGGATGTCATGGACTATGTACTTGATCTCTGCTCCAGGATGGCCGAATACATGAAAAAAACAACTAAAAACCTGGAGGCCAGCCAAGAATTACAAAACACTTGGCATGACCAAAGGGCTGCCCTGACTGTGTACCAGCCAGGACAGAATGTGTGGGTGTTGGAGTGTGAGAAGTTGGCCTGGTATATGTTGGTCACTAGTTATAGTGACCACCTTGCACCAGTCCAATTCGACTCTTATGGTAGATAGGTTTAAGACAACCTTTTAAAGAAAGCTATCCTAGTGGTAGCTGTGGAGAGCAGCCTTCAGGCTAAGTCTAAGTGAGGAATGTAAAGCAGCTTGTTTTACCGTACAATCTCTTGAATTACCAAATGAAAGGACACCACACAGGTATATATATCAAATATATATGTATTTATTTCTAGACACACTCTACTAATCTCTTTATGAGATTAGAAGCCAGGAACACATTCAAATATCAACGTTTCACAATAAGTTAAGCACAAATATGGCTGGGGCCCTAAGGGCGTACTAGACCATATACTAAAAAAGAGGGTTAAGAAAGTCGACTTGTAAAATGACAAGGCCTAGGGCTGGGGCTTCACCACTGCAGTGAAAGCAGGTAAGTAATCGAACCACGGGAGACGCATGCAGTGTGCGAACACAGCCGCGGGTTCCCTATTGATTATAATGGAGCAAGTCGCGGTTTGATTTTTAAAGTTTTAGGGTACTTTGAGGAAGTCTACAAGCAAGCCACTTACAAGGTAAGTAATTCGAGGGCCAACACACACTAGGGCACCGGAGTGCACGAGTTACCTCACCCAGGGAAGCCGGGTGCATAGGTGTCTTTTGGTGTCGGGTCGCGTCGCTGTTTTCTATGGAGACCAAAGAAGACTTGCTGCTTGCGTCGGCTGAAGAAGTGTCCGGTGGAATCCAAGGGTGGATTCGAGATGCAGATGACCTCAAAATTGCTCTTTGCTCACGAGGTCCAGGAGAGATCGACCATGACCAGCAGCTGGATTTGGAGTGCCACACGATGTCTTCAGCTGACTGAGGTGTCAGTAACCAGATTGGAGCCAACAAGCCTTGGCGACAGCAATTCTCATGGAAATCAAAGAAGGTCAGCGTTGCTGACCAGCAAGGTCTAAGGGACTCACCCAGTGAGGGTGAGTGAGGGCAAGCATGGAACAACCAGAGGAGCTCTTTGAGTTGATAAGAGAGTCTTCAGGGGACCCACAAGCCAATGGGCAAGGGATCAAAAAGATGCCTCTTGAGGAAATGCTTCACAGGAGCCCACGGTCACTTGGGATGGGGTAGGTCTCTGATTTTCACTGCAAAACCTGCTGGAGGCTTGGGCCACTAATGGTCCAATGCACAAGTTCGTAGAGCGTCGTGAAGGGGTTGCACTTGACAATAGTGCACGGAAACCGGGTATTGCTGTTCCTCGTCTCTCGTGGGGTCCACTCGCCTCAGCTCTGCTGGAGACTCACAATGGCCATCGAGAAGTCAGGAAATCTACTTCCAGGGCTGCAGGGACTTCAAACTCCGGCAGGAGCAGGAAAGTTTGCGAACTTTGATTAGAGTTTCACTCCTTGACTCCAAGGGAGATTCTTCTGCCTTCCAAAGGTAGTGGAACGTCTAAGGGCCAGGATTCTTCTTTGTAGAGCGTTGTCCAGGGTTATCTGCTTTGCAATGGCAAAGTTTGCTATCTTATACTGAAGATAGGGGAGGGACTAGCTCTATGACCACTCCTCTAGGAGGGTCAGGGTAGGGGGTGGTTACACCCACTTCACTTTATCCAGTTTCACGTTTGAGCTGGCATATGCACAGAGGCCTCCCTCTCTATAGCTGATCAACGTTTCTCTCTAGGGGTCAGCCGTCTGCTTATGAAAGCTACTGGCTGGTCTTGACCTTCATCATTAAGTTGAGACAGTACAGCTCCCACACCCAGCTCTGAAGCATCTGATTGAACAATGAACTTCTTTTTGTAGTCTGGACTCTGCAAGATGGGGGCAGTGCACATTGCCTGGTTGAGGTCATCAAATGCCTTTTGACAGCTAGCTGTCCACTGAACCTTTTTTGGCATTTTCTTAGAGGTCAGATCATTTAAGGGAGTCACTATAGATCCATATCCCTTAACAAACCTCCTATAGTACCCAGTCAGGCCTAAAAAGGCTCTAACCTGTGTCTGGGTTGTTGGAGCTACCCATTCCATTATGGTCTGGATTTTGCTCTGCAATGGTTGAACCTGACCTCCACCTACAAGGTGGCCCAGGTACACAACCTGACTCTGCCCTATCTGGCACTTAGTGGCCTTGATAGTGAGGCCTGCTTTTTGCAGGGCCTCCAAAACATTTCTGAGGTGGACCAGGTGATCCTGCCAGGTGGAACTAAAGACAGCAATATCATCAAGATAAGCTGAGCAATATGTTTCCATACCAGTCAGAACCTTATTCACCAACCTCTGAAAAGTGGCAGGTGCATTTTTCAAACTAAAGGGCATTACCACAAAGTGATAGTGCCCACCAGGGGTTGAAAATGCTGTTTTGGCCTTGGCATCATCAGCTAACTTGATTTGCCAGTAGCCAGCTGTTAGGTCAAATGTACTGAGGTACTTGGCTGAGGCCAAAGTATCTATTAGTTCATCTGCCCTGGGAATTGGATAGGCATCAGTCCTGGTGACTGCATTGAGGCCTCTGTAGTCAACACAAAACCTCATTTTTTTCTTACCACCCTGGGTATGAGGTTTAGGCACACAGACTACTGGACTAGCCCAAGGGCTATCTGAAGGCTCAATAACACCTAGTTCCAACATTTTCTGGACTTCAGTCCTGATACAATCCCTGACATGGTCAGGTTGCCTGTAGATTTTACTCTTGACAGGCAGACTGTCTCCAGTGTCCACCTCATGGGTGCACCAGGAAGTCTGACTTGGGGTCAGGGTAAACATATGTCTGCATTGTTGCAGAACTTGTCTGCATTCAGTTTGCTGATGCTCTGTGAGGCTGCTTGCCAAAGCAACACCATCAACTGACCCATCATCAGCGTTCTGTGAGAGCAGGTCAGGGAGAGGGTCACTCTCCTCCTCCTGGTCCTCATCAGTTGCCATGAGCAAGCCCATGTCAGCCCTGTCCACATATGGCTTTAATCTGTTGACATGAAGCACCCTAAGGGGGCTCCTGGGAGTTCCCAAATCCACCAAGTAGGTGACTTCTCCCTTTTTCTCAACAATTGTATGGGGGTCACTCCGTTTGTCCTGGAGAGCTGCTGGGGCCACAGGCTCAAACACCCACACTTTCTGGCCTGGCTGATAAACAGTCAGGACAGCCTTTTGGTCATGCCAAGCTTTTTGTAATTCTTGGCTAGCCTCAAGGTTTTTAGTTGCCTTTTTCATGTACTCTGCCATCCGGGAGCGGAGACCAAGTACATAGTCCATCACATCCTGTTTGGGAGGTTTGAGTGGTAACTCCCATCCCTCCTTCACCAAACATAATGGGCCTCTGACAGGGTGCCCAAACAGAAGTTCAAAAGGGCTGTAGCCAACCCCCTTCTGTGGGACCTCCCTGTATGCAAACAGAAGGCAGGGAAGTAAAAGGTCCCATTTTCGCCTAAGCTTTTCTGGGAGGCCTTTAATCATTTCCTTTAGGGTTTTGTTGAACCTTTCAACTAACCCATTGCATTGTTGGTGATAGGGAGTAGTGAACTTGTAGTTGACACCACACTCCTTCCACATTGCTTTTAGACACCCTGACATGAAGTTTGTATCTCTGTCAGATATAACCTCCTTAGGGAAACCCACTCTAGAGAAGACTCCAATGAGGGCTCTTGCCACTACAGGGGCTGTAGTGGTCCTGAGGGGAATTGCTTCTGGGTACCTGGTGGCATGGTCCACTACCACCAGAATAAACCTGTGCCCAGATGCTGTTGGAGGGTCAAGGGGACCAACAATGTCAATCCCTACCGTTTCAAAGGGAACCCCCACCACAGGTAGTGGTATCAGGGGGGCCTTTGTTGTGCCATCTGACTTGCCACTGGCTTGACAAGTAACACAGGGGCGACAAAACTCCTTGGTGTCCTCTGATTTGTGTGGCCAATGAAAATGTGGAACAAGCCTGTCCCAGGTCTTGTTTTGGCCTAAGTGTCCTGCCAATGGGATATCATGTGCTAGGGTCAAGAGGAACCCCCTAAACTTCTGAGGTATTACCAACCTCCTGGTGGCTCCAGGGGTAGGATCTCTAGCCTCAGAATATAGCAGTCCCTCATCCCAATAAACTTTATGGGATCCACTAGCACTCCCAGCAGCCTCAGCAGCAGCTTGCTGTCTGAGGGGTTCAAGAGAGGGGCAGCACTGTTGCTCCTTACTCAGATCTTCCCTGGAAGGTCCCCCTGCCCCCAAGAACTCAACCTGACCAGGCTCAAGTTCCTCTGGGGCAGTCCCTTCTTCAGGCTCTGCTTTTCCTCCCTCAGGAGGGGAATCTGAGATCTGAGACAGAGGGGAAGGCACAGCCTTAACCCTACTGCTCCTCCTCTTGGGTAGCATCTGGTCCATAGTTTCAAGATCCAGAGCTGGTTCAGTTTTATGCATTTTAGCCTGTGACCTGGTCACAGCAAATACCTCTGCAGGTATGCCCAACATCTCAGCATGAGTCCATAACTCCACTTCAGACCAGGCTGAAGTCTCCAGATCATTTCAACAGACATTCGACAGGGAGGTCTGCACTGACTACTACCTTTTTGAGGCCAGTTACCCCTCCCCAGGAGAAATTCACAACTGCCAGACTATGGTTGGTCCTGACATTGCTTGCATTGGTAACCTGGTACATTTCACCCAGGATGATCTGTGCAGGGTCCACTAGATCATATGCCACCATGGTGACACTAGCACCTGTGTCCCTGAATGCCACAGCCTGTTTGCCAATTATTACATCAGAACCCAGGGTCAATCCTACTACACCCTTATTCTCGTTACTACCTCCACCAATGACTGCACTAGGGGGAACAGTTGTTTTAGGGGCTGGAGTGGTGGTGGTTTGGTCTTTGCACTTGGTACAATCAGAAGTCCAGTGCCCTTTCTGTTTACAGAATTTGCACCAGGGCTTCTTTTGGCCTTTTCCCTTTGTAGACTGTGAATCCCCACCAGATGCAGATTTTTGGGGCCCTTGTGAAGACTTCTGGTCTTTTGCCTTATCCCCATCTTTATCTGAGCCTTTAGGATCCTGCTTCTTAGTGTCACCCCCTTGGTTCCGGGTTTTCTGCCTCACCCTGGTTCTGACCCATTTGTCTGCCTTCTTTCCCAATTCTTGGGGAGAGGTCAGATCAGAGTCCACCAGGTACTGATGCAACAACTGGTTTTGGCAATTATTAAGGATCTATTCTCTCATGATAAGATTATATAATCCATTAAAATCAGTAACTCTACTACCAACCAGCCAACCTTCTAGAGCCTTGGTTGCACAATCAACAAAGTCAGTCCAATCCTGAGTCTGTGCTTTCTGGGTATCTCTGAACTTCAACCTGTACTGTTCAGTGACTAAGCCAAACCCATCTATTAATGCACTCTTCAGGGCTTCATAGTCATTAGCATCCTCTTCTCTAACAGTGAGTAGCTTGTCTCTACCTTTATCAGAAAAGGAGAGCCACAAGATTGCTGCCCACTGTTTCTGGGGGACCTGTTGAACTTTGCAGGCCCTCTCCATAGCAGTTATCCATTTGTGGATATCATCCCCACTCTGGTAGGGAGGAACAGCCTTGGACAGGTTCCTATGGTCTGGAATGTAATCTCTGCCTCTAGGGACAGTGTTGCTGCCACCAGGGGTATCTAACCCCTCTTTTCTTGAAGCTCTCTGGAGCTCAAAGGCTTCTCAATCTAAGGTCAATTGCTTGGTTCTGAGGGCAAGCCTAGCTTCCTCATACTGGAGCATCTTGTACCTTCTTTCAGAGGAGGTCTCTCTATGTAAGTATGAGTTCCTCTGATGGACAGAATCCTTGTCAGAGTGATATGAGTGGTTAGATTCCCTTGAAGGGGACCTAGGCCTCTCTTCTACTCTGCCAACTCTCTTATGGAGAATTCCTCTGTCCTATTCAGACCTTTCTGGGTCTGGCCCTTCAATCACAGACTCCAGGTCATGTTGATTTTCATCATCAGACCCAGAGACTATGGCTGACCCACCCCCTGATCCTAGCTTGAGCTGTAGCAGGGGTGTGCTATCCCTTCACAAACAACTCTATGTTCAGTAGTGACTTTTATATGTACCTTGAGTACCTTTAGTGGTTTTCGGTTTGTAATTAAAATAGAGATTTTCTGGTAAAACAATGGCAAGCTGGAATCCCACACGCTGTCCACCAATGTGAGAAGTTGGCCTGGCATATGCTGGTCACTAGTTATAGTGGCCACCTTGCACCAGTCCAATTCGACTCTTATGGTAGATAGGTTTAAGACAACCTTTTAAAGAAAGCTATCCTAGTGGTAGCTGTGGAGGGCAGCCTTCAGGTTAAGTCTCTGAGGAATGTAAAGCAGCTTGTTTTACCTTATAATCTCTTGAATTACCAAATGAAAGGACACCACACAGGTATATCTATCAAATATATATGTATTTATTTCTAGACACACTCTACTAATCACTTTATGAGATTAGAAGCCAAGAACACATTCAAATATCAACGTTTCACAATAAGTTAAGCACAAATATGGCTGGGGCCCTAGGGGCGTACCAGACCATATACTAAAAAAGAGGGTTAAGAAAGTCGACTTGCAAAATGACAAAGCCTAGGGCCTGTAGAATCGCTGGGGCTTCACCACTGCAGTGAAAGCAGGTAAGTAATCGACCCACGGGAGACGCATGCAGTGTGTAAACACAGCCACGGGTTCCCTATTGATTATAATGGAGCAAGTCGCGGTTTGATTTTTAAAGTTTTAGGGTACTTCGAGGAAGTCTACAAGCAAGCCACTTACAAGGTAAGTAATTCGAGGGCCAACACACACTAGGGCACTGGAGTGCATGAGTTACCTCACCCAGGGAAGCCGGGTGCAAAGGTGTCTTTTGGTGTCGGTTTGCGTCGCTGTTTTCTATGGAGACCAAAGAAGACTTGCTGCTTGCGTCGACTGAAGAAGTGTCCCGTGGAATCCAAGGGTGGATTCGAGATGCAGATGACCTGAAAATTGAAGGGACAGTGTTCAAAGTCACTTGCCAGTGACCGGTGGCCAGGAAGATGGCTGACCACGGATGTCGGGTGATTTCAGGTCATTGATGGTGTTTTGACTCTTCACTCACAAAGGTCCAGGAGAGATCGATGATGACCAGCAGCTGGATTTTGAGTGTCCCACAATGTCTGCAGCTGACTGAGGTGTCGGCAACCGGATTGGAGCCAACAAGCCTTGGCAACAGCAAGGCTTGTGGAAATCGAAGAAGGTCAGCGTTGCAGACCAGCAAGGTCTGAGGGACTCACCCAGTGAGGGTGAGTGAGGGCAGGCGTGGAGCAACCACGGGAGCCCTTTGAGTTGATAAGAAAGTCTTCAGGGGACCCACAAGCCAACAGGCAATGGATCGTGAAGACGCCTCTTGAGGAAATGCTTCACAGGAGCCCACGGTCACTCGGGACGGGGTAGGCCTCTGATTTTCGCTGCAAAACCTGCTGGAGGCTTGGGCCACAAATTTTCCAATGCACAAGTTCGTAGAACGTCGTGAAGGGGTTGCACTTGACAATAGTACACGGTAACCGGGTATTGCTGTTCCTCGTCACCCGTGGGGTCCACTCGCCTCAGCTCTGCTGAGGACTCACAATGGCCGTCGGGAAGTCAGGAAATCTACTTCCGGGGCTGCAGGGACTTCAAACTCCGGCAGGTGCAGGAAACATTACGACCGATGATTAGAGTTTCTGGTGCCTGCCAAGCAGGGGAGTCACTCCTTGGCTCCAAGGGAGATTCTTCTGTCTTCCAAAGGTAGTGGAACATCGAAGGGCCAGGATTCTTCTTTGTAGAGCGTCGTCCAGGGTTATCTGCTTTGCAATGGCAAAGTTTGATATCTTATACACCCACTTCCCTTTGTCCAGTTTCGCGCCAGAGCAGGGACAGGTAGCCCCTGAACCGGTTTGAGCTGGCATATGCACATAGGAGCCTACTGCTCCCCCAGTGCAGGACTTAAAAGCAGTCTAGAAGTGCACCCACCCAGCTCCAATACACTAAATCGTGTCTGGAAGGTGGTGACACCTCCCTGTGACAGGATGCCTTTTTTTGGGCTTCCTCCACTGCGAGTTTCAGTCAGCAGCAGGAGGGCAGCCCAGTGTCTGTGCTGGTGGCATCCATTTTGTGATGCCAGGGCTCTTTCAGATTTCTGTCGTTTTACTACAGTGGGTACATGTCATCCCCTCTAGAAGGGTGGGATCATGCTCCCACATCATGGACTGATGTGGGGGTATGATTCCAAGTTGTTTGACACCAAACACAACATGTTTTGATGCAGTCATTCCAAAGTTAGCATTTTAATGCACTTAAGAGTATATGGTTTAACCGCATCCACAAACAGCCATAGAGAATAGACACTGCCAGCTGTAGAGGCGCCCCGCTCATGCAGAGGCACCCCCTCACATTGTAAACCAAGCACCCTGCCCAAAGGATTGATAGGGCCTGCCATAGGGGTGGCTGATAGGTTTATATGTGTGTGTATGGTGAGAAATAGAAACCTATACCTCTGTGAGGAGTAGCAGGCCTGTGGTGTCAGATTTAGTCTGCTTCCCAGGGCTGGCATAATACATGCTTCAGCCCCTGGTAGGCCTGTGAAGTACCTATGCCCTAGGTACCTAAGGTACCATATACTAGGGACTCATAAGGTACCACAGTATCCAATCACTAGTGCCTCTAGTATGCACTCAAAGTCGTTTAGAGCGAACAGAGAAACTGGGGCCCTGATTGGCAGGGACCCAGCCAGACTATAGCCAGAAACCAGTGTATACATCAGAACAAAAGTGGGGGCAACATAAGTGCAGATCCTACTCTCCTACACACCCCCCCCCCAATGCAGGGACATTAAACTAACCTTGACCAGTTGAGTCTTCATGTTCTAAGTGAAAATACCTTGAGAGTCCATCTGCATTGGCATGTTGGGTCCCAGGTCTATGTTCCACTGTTTAGTCCATCCCCTGTAGGGAAATGGACCACCTGAGTAGTTTAGGATTTTCACCTTTCATCTGTTTGAGCCAAAGGAGGGGCTTGTGGTCAGTCTGAACTATGAAGTGAGTGCCAAACAAGTATGGCCTCAGCTCCTTCAGGGCCCACACCACAGCAAAGGCCTCCCTCTCTATAGCTGACCAACGATTCACTCTAGGGGTCAGCCTTCTGCTTATGAAAGCTACTGGCTGGTCTTGACCTTCATCATTAAGTTGAGACAGTACAGCTCCCACACCCAGCTCTGAAGCATCTGTTTGAACAATGAACTTCTTTTTGTAGTCTGGACTCTGCAAGATGGGGGCAGTGCACATTTCCTGGTTGAGGTCATCAAATGCCTTTTGACAGCAAGCTGTCCACTGAACCTTTTTTGGCATTTTCTTAGAGGTCTGATCATTTAAGGGGGTCACTATAGATCCATATCCCTTAACAAGCCTCCTATAGTACCCAGTCAGGCCTAAAAAGGCTCTAACCTGTGTCTGGGTTGTTGGAGCTACCCATTCCATTATGGTCTGGATTTTGCTCTGCAATGGTTGAACCTGACCTCCACCTACAAGGTGGCCCAGGTACACAACCTGACTCTGCCCTATCTGGCACTTAGTGGCCTTGATAGTGAGGCCTGCTTTTTGCAGGTTCTCCAACACATTTCTGAGGTGGACCAGGTGATCCTGCCAGGTGGAACTAAAGACAGCAATATCATCAAGATAAGCTTAGCAATAGGTTTCCACACCAGTCAGAACCTTATTCACCAACCTCTGAAAAGTGGCAGGTGCATTTTTCAAACCAAAGGGCATTACCACAAAGTGATAGTGCCCACCAGGGGTTGAAAATGCTGTTTTGGCCTTGGCATCATCAGCTAACTTGATTTGCTAGTAGCCAGCTGTTAGGTCAAATGTACTGAGGTACTTGGCTGAGGCCAAAGTATCTATTAGTTCATCTGCCCTGGGAATTTGATAGGCATCAGTCCTGGTGACTGCATTGAGGCCTCTGTAGTCAACACAAAACCTCATTTCTTTCTTACCACCCTGGGTATGAGGTTTAGGCACACAGACTACTGGACTAGCCCAAGGCTTATCTGAAGGCTCAATAACACCTAGTTCCAACATTTTCTGGACTTCAGTCCTGATACAATCCCTGACATGGTCAGGTTGCCTGTAGATTTTATTCTTGACAGGCAGACTGTCTCCAGTGTCCACCTCATGGGTGCACCAGGAAGTCTGACTTGGGGTCAGGCTAAACATATGTCTGTACTGTTGCAGAACTTGTCTGCATTCAGTTTGCTGATGGTCAGTGAGGCTGCTTGCCAAAGCAACACCATCAACTGACCCATCATCAGGGTTCTGTGAGAGCAGGTCAGGGAGAGGGTCACTCTCCTCCTCCTGGTCCTCATCAGTTGCCATGAGCAAGCCCATGTCAGCCCTGTCCACATATGGCTTTAATCTGTTGACATGGAGCACCCTAAGGGCGCTCCTGGGAGTTCTCAAATCCACCAAGTAGGTGACTTCTCCCTTTTTCTCAACAATTGTATGGGGGCCACTCCATTTGTCCTGGAGAGCTGCTGGGGCCACAGGCTCCAACACCCACACTTTCTGGCCTGGCTGATAAACAGTCAGGACAGCCTTTTGGTCATGCCAAGCGTTTTGTAATTCTTGGCTAGCCTCAAGGTTTTCAGTTGCCTCTTCATGTACTCTGCCATCCGGGAGCGGAGACCAAGTACATAGTCCATCACATCCTGTTTGGGAGGTTTGAGAGGTAACTCCCATCCCTCCTTCACTAAACATAATGGGCCTCTGACAGGGTGCCCAAACAGAAGTTCAAAAGGCTGTAGCCTACCCCCTTCTGTGGGACCTCCCTGTATGCAAACAGAAGGCAGGGAAGTAAAAGGTCCCATTTTCGCCCAAGCTTTTCTGGGAGGCCTTTAATCATTTCCTTTAGGGTTTTGTTGAACCTTTCAACTAACCCATTGCATTGTTGGTGATAGGGAGTAGTGAACTTGTAGTTGACACCACACTCCTTCCACATTGCTTTTAGATACCCTGACATGAAGTTTGTATCTCTGTCAGATATAACCTCCTTAGGGAAACCCACTCTAGAGAAGACTCCAATGAGGGCTCTTGCCACTACAGGGGCTGTAGTGGTCCTGAGGGGAATTGCTTCTGGGTACCTGGTGGCATGGTCCACTACCACCAGGATAAACCTGTGCCCAGATACTGTTGGAGAGTCAAGGGGACCAACAATATCAATCCCTACCGTTTCAAAGGGAACCCCCACCACAGGTAGTGGTATCAGGGGGGCCTTTGTTGTGCCATCTGACTTGCCACTGGCTTGACAAGTAACACAGGCGCGACAAAACTCCTTGGTGTCCTCTGATATGTGTGGCCAATGAAAATGTGGAACACGCCTGTCCCAGGTCTTGTTTTGGCCCAAGTGTCCTGCCAATGGGATATCATGTGCTAGGGTCAAGAGGAACCCCCTAAACTTCTGAGGTATTACCAACCTCCTGGTGGCTCCAGGGGTAGGATCTCTAGCCTCAGAATATAGGAGTCCCTCATCCCAATAAACTTTATGGGATCCAATGGCACTCCCAGAAGCCTCAGCAGCAGCTTGCTGTCTGAGGGGTTCAATAGAGGGGCAGCACTGTTGCTCCTTACTCAGATCTTCCCTGGAAGGTCCCCCTGCCCCCAAGAACTCAACCTGACCAGGCTCAAGTTCCTCTGGGGCAGTCCCTTCTTCAGGCTCTGCTTCTCCTCCCTCAGGAAGGGAATCTGAGATCTGAGATCTGAGACAGAGGGGAAGGCACAGCCTTAACCCTACTGCTCCTCCTCTTGGGTCGCATCTGGTCCATAGTTTCAGGATCCAGAGCTGGTTCAGTTTTATGCATTTTGGCCTGTGACCTGGTCACAGCAAATACCTCTGCAGGTATGCCCAACATCTCGGCATGAGTCCATAACTCCACTTCAGACCAGGCTGAAGTCTCCAGATCATTGCCCAACAGACATTCGACAGGGAGGTCTGCACTGACTACTACCTTTTTGAGGCCAGTTACCCCTCCCCAGGAGAAATTCACAACTGCCAGACTATGGTTGGTCCTGACATTGCTTGCATTGGTAACCTAGTACATTTCACCCAGGATGATCTGTGCAGGGTCCACTAGATCCTCTGCCACCATGGTGACAATAGCACCTGTGTCCCTGAATGCCAAATCCTGTTTGCCATTTATTATAGGCTGCTGTTTGTACTTGCCCAAATTACTGGGGCTCACTAGGAAGGACATATCAAGGACTCCGTCACAAACTAGCAATGCCTGTGTTGGTACTCTGACTAGGCCAGAGTCCACATCAGAACCCAGGGTCAACCCTACTACACCCTTATTCTGGTTACTACCTCCACCAATGACTGCACTAGGGGGAACAGTTGCCTTAGGGGCTGGAGTGGTGGTGGTTTGATCTTTGCACTTGGTACAATCAGAAGTCCAGTGCCCTTTCTGTTTACAGAATTTGCACCGGGGCTTCTTTTGGCCTTTTCCCTTTGTAGACTGTGAATCCCCACCAGATGCAGATTTTTGGGGCCCTTGTGAAGACTTCTGGTGTTTTGCCTTATCCCCATCTTTATCTGAGCCTTTAGGATCCTGCTTCTTAGTGTCACCCCCTTGGTTCCGGGTTTTCTGCCTCACCCTGGTTCTGACCCATTTGTCTGCCTTCTTTCCCAATTCTTGGGGAGAGGTCAGATCAGAGTCCACCAGGTACTGATGCAACAACTGGTTTTGGCAATTATTAAGGATCTGTTCTCTCATGATAAGATTATACAATCCCTTAAAATCAGTAACTCTACTACCAACCAGCCAACCTTCTAGAGCCTTGGTTGCACAATCAACAAAGTCAGTCCAATCCTGAGTCTGTGCTTTCTGGGTATCTCTGAACTTCACCCTGTATTGTTCAGTGGCTAAGCCAAACCCATCTATTAATGCACTCTTCAGGGCTTCATAGTCATTAGCATCCTCTTCTCTAACAGCGAGGAGCTAGTCTCTACCTTTATCAGAAAAGGAGAGCCACAAGATTGCTGCCCACTGTTTCTGGGGGACCTGTTGAACTTTGCAGGCCCTCTCCATAGCAGTTATCCATTTGTGGATATCATCCCCACTCTGGTAGGGAGGAACAGCCTTGGACAGGTTCCTATGGTCTGGAATGTAATCTCTGCCTCTAGGGACAGTGTTGCTGCCACCAGGGGTATCTAACCCCTCTTTTCTAGAAGCTCTCTGGAGCTCAAAGGCTTCTCAATCTAAGGCCAATTGCTTGGTTCTGAGGGCAAGCCTAGCTTCCTCATACTGGAGCATCTTGTACCTTCTTTCAGAGGAGGTCTCTCTATGTAAGTATGAGTTCCTCTGATGGACAGAAGCCTTGTCAGAGTTATATGAGTGGTTAGATTCCCTTGAAGCGGACCTAGGCCTCTCTTCCACTCTGCCAACTCTATTAGGGAGAATTCCTCTGTACTGTTCAGACCTTTCTGGGTCTGGCCCTTCAATCACAGAATCCAGGTCATGTTGATTTTCATCATCAGACCCAGAGACTATGGCTGACCCACCCCCTGATCCAGATCCACCAGCTTCTAGAGCCAGTCTAAGATCATCTGCTACAAGTAGATTTATCAGGTGTTGTGTGGAGGGACTCTGTCCTAATCCCAGGTGTCTTGCAACACACATGGCCTTCAGGTCAAAGAAGGTCATGTCCTTATACTGGGGTTGGGTGGACCCACTGGCTGCATCCCTTAAGGACATTCTAGTGTTATGCAGTGTTGCACTACCTACACTAGTTTGTGGCCTACTGATCCTAGCTTGAGCTGTAGCAAGGGTGTGCTATCCCTTCACAAACAACTCTAAGTTCAGTAGAACTTATTGATACTAAGCTTGACTTTTACATGTACCTTGAGTACCTTTAGTGGTTTTCAGTTAGTAATTCAAATAAAGATTTTCTGGTAAAACAATGGCAAGCTGGAATCCCACATGCTGCCCACCACTGTGAGAAGTTGGCCTGGCATATGCTGGTCACTAGTTATAGTAGCCACCTTGCACCAGTCCAATTCGACTCTTATGGTAGATAGGTTTAAGACAACCTTTTAAAGAAAGCTATCCTAGTGGTAGCTGTGGAGAGCAGCCTTCAAGCTAAGTCTCTGAGGACTGTAAAGCAGCTTGTTTTACCTTATAATCTCTTGAATTACCAATTGAAAGGACACCACACAGGTATATATATCAAATATATATGTATTTATTTCTAGACACACTCAACTAATCTCTTTATGAGATTAGAAGCCAGGAACACATTCAAATATCAACATTTCACAATAAGTTAAGCACAAATATGGCTGGGGCCCTAGGGGCGTACCTGACCATATACTAAAAAAGAGGGTTAAGAAAGTCGACTTGCAAAATGCCTGTAGAGTCACTGGGGCTTCACCACTGCAGTGAAAGCAGGTAAGTAATCGACCCACGGGAGACGCATGCAGTGTGTGAACACAGCCACGGGTTCCCTATTGATTATAATGGAGCAAGTTGCGGTTTGATTTTTAAAGTTTTAGGGTACTTCGAGGAAGTCTACAAGCAAGCCACTTACAAGGTAAGTAATTCGAGGGCCAACACACACGAGGGCACTGGAGTGCACGAGTTACCTCACCCAGGGAAGCCGGGTGCATAGGTGTCTTTTGGTGTCGGGTCGCGTCGCTGTTTTCTATGGAGACCAAAGAAGACTTGCTGCTTGTGTCGACTGAAGAAGTGTCTGGTGGAATCCAATGGTGGATTCGAGATGCAGATGACCTGAAAATTGAAGGGACGGTGTTCAAAGTCACTTGCCAGTGACCGGTGGCCAGGAAGATGGCTGACCAAGGATGTTGGGTGATTTCAGGTCATTGATGGTGTTTTGACTCTTAGCTCACGAGGTCCAGGAGAGATCGATGATGACCAGCAGCTGGATTTGGAGTGTCCCACAAGGTCTGCAGCTGACTGATGTGTCGGCAACTGGATTGAAGCAAACAAGCTTTGGCAACAGCAAGTCTTGTGGAAATCAAAGAAGGTCAGCGTTGCAGACCAGCAAGGTCTGAGGGACTCACCCAGCAAGGGTGAGTGAGGGCAGGCCTGGTGCAACCAAGGGAGCTCTTTGAGTTGATAAGAAAGTCTTCAGGTGAGCCACAAGCCAATGGGCAAGTGATCGCAAAGATGCCTCTAGAGGAAATGCTTCACAGGAGCCCATGGTCACTCGGGACGGGGTAGGCCTCTGATTTTTGCTGCAAAACCTGCTGGAGGCTTGGGCCACAAATGGCTCAATGCGCAAGTTCGTAGAACGTCGTGAAGGGGTTGCACTCGACAATAGTGCACGGTACCTGGGTATTGCTGTTCCTCGTCACTCTTGGGGTCCACTCACCTCAGCTCTGCTGGGGACTCACAATGGCCGTCGAGAAGTCAGGAAATCCACTTCCGGGGCTGCAGGGACTTCGAACTCCGGCAGGAGCGGGAAAGTTTGCGACCGTTGATTAGAGTTTCTGGTGCCTGCCAAGCAGGGGAGTCACTCCTTGACTCCAAGGGAGATTCTTCTGTCTTCCAAAGGTAGTGGAACATCGAAGGGCCAGGATTCTTCTTTGTAGAGCATCGTCCAGGGTTATCTGCTGTTCAATGGCAAAGTTTGCTATCTTATACTGAAGATAGGGGAGGGACTAGCTCTATGACCACTCCTCTAGGAGGGTCAGGGTAGGGGGTGGTTACACTCACTTCCCTTTGTCCAGTTTTGCGCCAGAGCAGGGGCAGGTAGCCCCTGAACCGGTTTGAGCTGGCATATGCACAGAGGAGCCTACTGCTCCCCCAGTGCAGGACTTCAAAGCACTCTAGAAGTGCACCCACCCAGCACCAATACACTAAATCCTGTCTGGAAGGTGGTGACACCTCCCTGTGGCAGGATGCCTTTAGTTGGGCTTCCTCCACTGCGAGTTTCAGTCAGCAGCAGGAGGGCAGCCCAGTGTCTGTGCTGGTGGCATTTTGTGATGCCAGGGCTCTTTCAGATTTCTGTTGTTTTACTACAGTGAGTAAATGTCGTCCCCTCTAGAAGGGTGGGATCATGCTCCCACATCATGGACTGATGTGGGGGTATGATTCCAAGTTGTTTGACACCAAACACGACATGTTTTGATGCAGTCATTCCAAAGTTAGTATTTTAATGCACTTAAGAGTATATGGTTTAACCGCATCCACAAACAGCCATAGAGAATAGACTCTGCCAGCTGTAGAGGGGCCCCGCTCATGCAGAGGCACCCCCTCACATTGTAAACCAAGCACCCTGCCCTCAGGATTGATAGGGCCTGCCATAGGGGTGGCTGATAGGTTTATATGTGTGTGTATGGTGAGATATAGAAAGCTATACCTCTGTGAGGAGTGCTAACACTACCTCATCCAGGCTGCAGTAGCAGGCCTGTGGTGTCAGATTTAGTCTGCTTCCCAGGCGTGACATAATACATGCTTCAGCCCCTGGTAGGCCTGTGAAGTACCTATGCCCTAGGTACCTAAGGTACCATATACTAGGGGCTCATAAGGTACCACAGTTTCCAATCACTAGTTTATCTAGTATGCACTCAAAGTCGTTTAGAGAGAACAGAGAGACCGGGGCCCTGATTGGCAGGGACCCACCCAGACTATTGCCAGAAACCAGTGTATACATCAGAACAAAAGTGGGGGCAACATAAGTGCAGATCCTACTCTCCTACATGGAGCCTGTGGCCCCAGCAGCCCTCCAAGACAAATGGAGTGGCCCCCATACCATTGTTGAGCAAAAGGGAGAAGTCACCTAGCTGGTGAATCTTGGAACTCCCAGGAGCCCCCTGAGGGTGCTCCATGTCAACAGATTAAAAGCATATGAGGACAGGGCTGACATGGGCTTGCTCATGGCAACTGATGAGGAACAGGAGGAGGAGAGTGACCCTCTCCCTGACCTGCTCTCACAGAACCCTGATGATGGGTCAGTAGATGGTGTTGCTTTGGCAAGCAGCCTCACTGACCATCAGCAAACTGAGTGCAGACAAGTTCTGTAGCAGTACAGACATATGTTTAGCCTGACCCCTAGTCAGACTACCTGGTGCACCCATGAGGTGGACACTGGAGACAGTCTACCTGTCAAGAGTAAAATCTACAGGCAACCTGACCATGTCAGGGACTGTATCAGGACTGAAGTCCAGAAAATGCGGAGTTAGGTGTGATTGAGCATTCAGATAGCCCTTGGGCTAGCCCAGTAGTCCTAGTACCCAAGCCTCATACCCAGGGTGGTAAGAAAGAAATGAGGTTTTGTGTAGACTACAGAGGCCTCAATGCAGTCACCAGGACTGATGCTTATCCCGTACCAAGGGCAAAGAAAGCTGATTGATACTTTGGCCTCAGCCAAGTATCCAAGTACATTTGACCTAACAGCTGGCTACTGGCAGATCAGGTTAGCTGATGATGCAAAAGCCAAAACAGCACCTGCCACTTTTCAGAGGTTGGTGAATAAAGTTCTGGCAGGGATGGAAACATTTTGCTCAGCTTATCTAGATGATATTGCTGTCTTTAGTTCCTTCTGGCAGGATCACCTGGTCCACCTCAGAAATGTTTTGGAGGATCTGCAGAAAGCAGGCCTCACTATCAAGGCCACTAAGTGCCAGATAGGGCAGAGTCAGGTTGTGTACCTGGGCCACCTTGTAGTTGGGGGACAGGTTCAACCTTTACAGAGTAAAATCCAAACCATCATGGAATGGGTTGCTCCAACCACCTAGACACAGATGAGAGCCTTCTTAGGCCTGACTGGGTACCATAGGAGGTTTGTAAAGAAATATGGAGCTATAGTGACCCCCTTGAATGATCTTACCTCAAAGAAAATGCCAAAAAAGGTTCATTGGATAGATAGCTGTAAGAAGGAATTTGAAGACCTAAAGCATACCATGTGCACTGCCCCCATTTTACAGAGTCCAGACTACACCGAAAAGTTAATTGTCCAAACAGATGCTTCTGAGCTGGGTGTGGGAGCTGTACTGTCTCAACTGAATGATGAAGGCCAAGACCAGCCAGTAGCTTTTATTAGCAGAAGGCTGACCCCTAGAGAGAAACGTTGGTCAGCTATAGAGAGGGAGGCCTTTGCTGTGGTGTGGGCCCTGAAGAAGCTGAGGCCATACTTGTTTGGCACTCACTTCATAGTTCAGACTGACCACACGCCCCTCCTATGGCTCAAACAGATGAAAGGTGAAAACCCAAAACTTTTAAGGTGGTCCATTTCCCTACAGGGGATGGACTATACAGTGGAACATAGACCTGGGACCCAACATGCCAATGCAGATGGACTCTTTAGGTATTTCCACTTAGAACACGAAGACTCAACTGGTCAAGGTTAGTTTACTGTCCCTGCATTTGGGGGGGTTGTGTAGGAGAGTAGGATCTGCCTCTTATGTTGCCCCCACTTTTTTTCTGATGTTTACACTGGTGTCTAGCTATAGTCTGGCTGGGACCCTGCTAATCAGGGCACCAGCATCTCTGTTCTCTCTAAACAACTTGGAGTGCATATTAGGTGCACTAGAGATTGGATACTGTGGTGCCTTATGAGTCCCTAGTATATGGTACCTTAGGTACCAAGGGCATAGGTACTTCACATGCCTACCAGGGGCTGAAGCATGTATTATGCCACCCCTGGGAAGCAGACTAAATCTGACACCACAGGCCTGCTACTGCAGCCTGGGTGAGGTGGTGCTTACACCCCTCACTGAGATATAGGTTCACTATATGTCTCCCTGCACACACATTTAAACCTATCAGTCACCCCTAAGGCAGGCCCTATCAATCCTGAGGGCAGGGTGCTTGGTTTCCATGTGAGGGGGTCCCTCTGCCTGAGCAGGGCCCCTCTGCAGCTCTCAGAGTCTATTCTTTGGGGCTGTTTGTGAATGCGGTCAAACCATATACTCTTAAGTGCATTATAACCTCGCGGTTAATGCTAACTTTGGAATGGCTGCATCAAATCATGTTGTGTTTTGTGTCAAATGCTTTAGAATCATACCCCCACACCAGTAACTGGTGTGGGAGTATGATTCCACCCTTCTAGAGGGATAGACATGTACCTACTGTGGAAACGCGGTAGACTCCTGAAGAGCCCTGGCATCACAAAATGGATGCCACCAGTCACAGACACTGGGCTGCCCTCCTGCTGATGATCGAAACTCGCAGTGGAGGAGGCCCAACAATAGGTATCCTGTCACAGGGAGGTGTGACCACCTCCCAGACAGGGTTTAGTGTATTGGGGCTGGGTGGGTGCACTCTTGGAGTGCTTTGAAGTCCTGCACTGGGGGAGCAGTAGGCTCCTCTGTGCATACACCAGTTCAAACCGGCTCAGGGGCTACCTGCCCCTGCTCTGGCGCGAAACTGGACAAAGGGAAGTGGATGTAGCCACCCACTCCCCTGACCCTCCCATAAGTGGGGTCAAAGAGCTAGTCCCTCCCTTCCTTTCAGTATAAGTTAGGGAACCCTTGCCATTGCAAACTAGATTTCCCTGGACGACGCTCTGAAGAAGAATCCTGGACCTTCGACATTCTATTACCTCTGGAAGATGGAAGAATCTCCCTTGGCAGGCACCAAATCTTGCAATCAATGATCGCAAACTTTCCTGCTCCTGCCGGAGTCTGAAGTCCCTGAAGCCCAGGAAGAGGATTTCCTGACTTCTCCAATTCCATCGTGAGTCCCCAGCGACGCTGAGGCAAGTGGACCCCACGAGTGACGAGGAACCGCAATTCCTGGGTACCGTTCACTATTTTTGAGTGCAACCCCTTCATGATGTTCTATGAACCTGTGCATTGGACCACGTGTGGTCCAAGCCTCCAGCAGGAACTCCTCCGAAGATCAGAGGCCTACCCCGTCCCGAGTGACCGTGGGCCCCTGGTGAGTGAACCCTCCTGAGGCATCTTCATGATCCCTTGCCAGTTGGCTTGTGGGTCCCCAGAAGACTTTTCTACAGTTCCAAAGAGCTCCCCTGGTTGCTCCAGGCCTGCCCTGACTTAC
Source organism: Triturus cristatus (assembly GCF_964204655.1). Classification (NCBI taxonomy): domain Eukaryota; kingdom Metazoa; phylum Chordata; class Amphibia; order Caudata; family Salamandridae; genus Triturus; species Triturus cristatus. Next base: position 781,056,062 of record NC_140582.1, read on the forward strand.
CCTCGCTGGGTGAGTCCCTCAGACCTTGCTCGTCTGTACAGCTGACTTTTTGTCCTGTCCACGATACTTGCTGTTACCAAGGCTTGTTGGCTCCAATCTGGTCACCAACACAGCAGTAAGCTGCAGACTTCGTGGGACACGTCGAATCCAGCTCCTGGTCATCATTGACGCCTCCTGGACCTCGTGGCTGAAGAGTCTAGACACCCGTGATCACCTGAAATCACCTAACAACTGTGAGCATCCATCTTCCTTGCCCCGGGTCACTGCCAAGTGACTTTGAACACTGTCCCCTCTGCTTTCAGGTCTTCCTTCTTCTGAATCCAGCCATGGATTCCACCGGACACTTCTCCTGTCTTGACAAGCAGCAAGTCTTCTTTGGCTCCCATTGAAAACGACCACGCGACCCGACACCAAAAGACACCTATGCACCTGGCTTCCTTGGGTGAGGAAACTCCAGCACTACGGTGCTCCTTTGGGTGTTGGCTCTAGAACTACTTACCCTGTAAGTGACTTGCTTGTTGACTCTCCCGAAGTATCCTAAAACACTTAAATTCCAATCGCGACTTGCTCCATTGAAGTCAATAGGGATTCGCAGCTGTGTTCTCACACTGGATGCGTCTCCCGTGGGTCCTTTACCTGCCTTGCGTGGTTTCGTGAGGCCCCAGCGCTTCTGATGGCCCTAGGCCTTGTCCCCTTGCTAGTTGTTATCTCTAAGTCTCTTTTTTAGTATATGGTCTGGTACGCCCCTAGGGCCCCAGCCATATTTGTGCTTAACTTATTGTGAAATGTTGATTTGTGTATATGTTCCTGACTTCTAATCTCATAAAGAGATTAGCAGAGAGTTGTTAGTAATAAATACATATATATTTGATATATATACCTGTGTGGTGTCCTTTCATTTAGTAATTCAAGAGATTATAAGGTAAAACAAGCTGCTTTACATTCCTCTAAAGACTTAGCCTGAAGACTGCTCTCCACAGCTACCACTAGGATAGCTTTCTTTAAAGGTTGTCTTAAACCTACTACCATAAGAGTCGAATTGTACTGGTGCAAGGTGTCCACTTTAACTAGTGAACAGCACATACCAGGCCAACTTCTCACAGTGACCCACTCCCTGACCTGCTTTCTCAGAACCCTGATGATGGGTCAGTTGATGGTGTAGCCTGCAGGCAGCCTCACTGTCCAGCAGCAAACTGACTGCAGAAAGCTTCTCAGTCAGTACAGACATATGTTTTCTCTGACTCCAAGTAAGACCACCTGGTGCACTCATGAAGTGGACATTGGGGACAGTCTGCCTGTGAAGAATAAGATCTACAGGCAACCTGACCATGTCAGAGACTGTATAAGGACAGAAGTACAAAAGATGTTGGATTTGGGAGTTCTTGAACCCTCAGATAGCCCTTGGGCTAGTCCAGTAGTCCTGGTACCTAAACCTCACACCAAAGATGGCAAGAGAGAGATGAGGTTGTGTGTGGACTACAGGGGTCTCAATGCAGTCACTAGGACTGATGCCCATCCCATCCCCAGGGCAGATGAGATGATAGATACTTTGGCCTCAGCCAAGTTTCTAAGCACATTTGACCTGACAGCTGGCTACTGGCAGATCAGACTAGCTGATGATGCAAAGCCAAAGACAGCATTTTCTACCCCTAGTGGGCACTATCAATTTGTGGCAATACCCTTTGGTTTGAAGAATGCACCTGCCATTTTCCAAAGGTTGGTGAATCAAGTCCTTACAGGCCTGGAAGACTATAGTGTAGCATATCTTGATGATATTGCTGGCTTTAGCTCCACCTGGGAGGATCACCTGATCCACCTGAGGAATGTTTTGGAGGCCCTGCAAAAAGCAGGCCTAACTATCAAGGCTACTAAGTGCCAGATAGGGCAGAGTTAGGTCGTGTACCTGGGCCACCTTGTAGGTGGAGGCCAGGTTCAACCATTGCAGAGCAAAATCCAGACCATAATGGACTGGGTTGCTCCAACTACCCAGACTCACATGAGAGCCTTTTTAGGCCTAACTGGGTACTACAGAAGATTTGTCAAGGGGTATGGATCAATAGTGACACCCCTGAATGACTTAACCTCTAAGAAAATGCCCAAAAAGGTTCATTGGACAGTTAGCTGTCAAAAGGCATTTGATGACCTGAAGCAGGCCATGTGTACTGCTCCCATTCTGCAAAGTCCTGACTACTCCAAAAAGTTAATTGTCCAAACAGATGCATCTGAGTTGGGGGTAGGGGCTGTACTGTCACAGTTGATCGGTGAAGGTCAGGATCAGCCAGTAGCTTTCACAAGCAGAAAGTTGACCCCCAGAGAGAAACGTTGGTCAGCCATTGAGAGGAAGGCCTTTGTTGTGGTTTGGGCTCTGAAGAAGTTGAGGCCATACTTGTTTGGTACTCACTTCATTGTTCAGACAGGCCAATAAGCCCCTCTTATGGCTAAAACAGATAAAGGGTGAAAATCCCAAACTGCTCAGGTGGTCCATTTCCCTACAGGGGATGGACTATACAGTGGAACATAGACCTGGGAGTAACCATGCCAATGCAGATGGACTATCCAGATATTTCCACTTAGAACATGAAGACTCAACTGGTCGAGGTTAGTTTAATGTCCTTGCGTTTGGGGGGGGGGGGTGTTGGAGAGTAGGATCTGCTTCACATGTTTACCCCCACCTTTTGCTGGTGTTTCACTGTTTTTCGACTTTAGTCTCGCTGGGGCCCTGCTATTCAGGGCCCCAGCCTAGCTGCTTCCTCTCTAAATTGATTACATGTACTTTAGGCACACCACAGATTGGATCCTGAGGTACTCTTGTGAGTCCGTAGTATATGGTATACTATGTACCCAGGGCATAGGTACCCCAGAGGCCTACCAGCGGCTAAAGCATGTATTATGCCGCCCCTGGAAAGCCACCTAAAATGACACCACAGGTATGCTACTGCAGCCTGGGTAAGGTGGTGCATGCACCCCTTGCTGAGGTATAGGTTCACTATACCTCACTTATCACTGCACATAGTTACCTATCAGTCACTCCTTTGACAGGCCTTAACAATCCTGAAGGCAGAGTGCTTGGTTATATGTGAGAGGGTGCCCAGGCATGAACTGAGCCCCTCTGCAGCCTTCGGAATCTCTTCTCCTGGGTTGTTAGTAGTGCAGCCTAACCAAATACTCTTAAGTGATTATATCTAAAACGGTTAACGCTAACTTTGGACTGGTTGCACGGAAGCATGTCGTGTTTGTGTCAAACACAGTGTAATCATACCCCCACATCAATTCCTGATGTGAGAATATGATCCCAACCTTCTAGAGGGAGAGACATGGCAGTACTGGTTTACCCAGTAGAAACTTAACAGAGCCCAGGCATCACAAAATGGATGCTGCAGCCACAGACACGGGTCTGGCCTCCTGCTGCTGACCGAAACTTCGGCAGGGGAGGCCTGGACAATAGGTTTCGTGTCATAGGGAGGTGTAACCACCTCCCAGACAGACTTATGTGTATTGGGGCTGGGTGGGAGCACTCTCAGAGTGCTTTGAAGTCCTGCACTGGGGGCACATTTGGTGTCCCTGTGCATAGTCCAGCTCAAACCAGTTCAGGGGCTTCCAGCCCCTGCTCTGACGTGAAACTGGACAAAGGAAATGGCTGTAGCCACCCCTCTTTCCAAACCCTCTCATTGGTGGGTTCCCAGAGTTAGTCCAACCCCTTCCTTAGGTATAAGTAAGGAACCTTTGTAACCAGAACTTTAGATATCACCGTACGAAACTTTGAAGCTGAATCCTGGAACTTCGATGCTCTACTAAAGACTAGAGGACTGAAGAAATCTCCCTTGGGGTCAAGGAGTGACTCCCCTGCATGGCAGGCACCAACGAAGCATTTTGCCGGTCTGCATCTCTGAAGCTCCTGCCAAACTCTGAAGTATTTGCAGCCCAGGAAGAGGATTTTCCAGATATCTCAGAGGCCGACCGAGTCCCCAGCAAAGCTGAGACCTACAGCCCTAGTGAGTAGCGTGGAACCGGAACTAATAGGGAAAAAGTGGACACCGGGCACAGTGTAGATGACACAATAGTTGCAAATTAACTCCCAATTTGATCAGAATGCCTCAAGTTGACATAAAATGTACATTAAAAAATGTATAGGACAAACAAGCTTATATGTTTATAGTACTTCTCTTTAATTAATACAAAATATAAATATTTGTTGTTTTGTTTTCTAATTTTTCAGTAGATTAATTTCGCTGTGTAAACATGTACATTTATGGGCAACAATAACTCATCTTAATGCCTCTACACAGACCAAATAACGCTTAAATAGTGCATACAGAATCTGACTGGAACATGATTAAGTATTTATGATAAAATTGCAGTGCATACCATGATTATTTCTCGACAGACATATATTAAACAATAAATATTTCCAAAAAACAGTGTAAGTATTTCTTGTTCAGATTTTTACTCTATGGGTGATAGATGGACACATAGGCGGTAGGTAGACACAACGCGTTTCGGCTAGGTCTTCGTTAGGAACCCGCTCAGGTATATACACTCTTTTATTGAGGAGGGAACTGGGCTCTCTGCTGATACCTCAGATGTATCTGTATCAATAGTGTATCACGAAAATATATACCCTATTTCATGTAGCTGTTCAAATTCTTAACCTTGGCTTGAGAGTTGAACCCTAAGTGTATTCTTCTTCAGGTTAATAATCTACGATGTCATTGCTAAAAAGTAATATTTTGGATATCAATATGGCATCCGATAAAAGCTGGCAGAAGATTACAATTTCTATCCTTTCTTCAGAGATGGAGTCAGATCTAGGGGCTTAATCGATGTTATCTTATTGTTCTAAATGTGATAGATCCTTTTCTTGTTTTCGGCAATATCTTTTCTTCCGTATATAACAGCCTAATCCGTCAGCCTCCTCTCTCATGTATTCCGCATCTTCATTTGGTTCGGCGGTAGCGTGGAACCGGAACTCCTGGTCACCATGTACTTTTGCAAATGCATTGACTTCTTGACATGTCCGGAAAGTTGTGCTTGGGGTTTCTTGTAGCCCCCACCACGAGCAGAGAATCCACCGAAGATTGTCGGTCTAGTCACCCAGAGTGACCCGTGGGCTGCCATTTTGTGTTTCCTCTTGAGGCTCCTTCGCGATCCCTGGTCCATCAACTGGTGGGTCCCTGTGAAGGCAACTTTGATTTTCCTTGGGCTTCCCTGGTTGCTCCAGGCGTGCCCTGACTCCCAAGTGGTGAGTCCCTCAGACCTTGCTGGTCTGCACCAAAGCATCTTTCTCCTTTCTGCGTGGGTTGCTGTTTGCAAGGCTTGTTGTGTCCAATCTGGGCTCCAATGCTGCAGCACTCAACATCCTTCATGGGACAGCTCGAATCCAGCTCCTGGTCATCCTCGATGCCTCATGGTCCTCGTGGCTGAAGAGTCAAGCTTCACCTTCTTCACCTGAAATCACCCGACATTGGTGGGCATCTGCCTATCGTCCTCCTGGTCACTGGCCAGTGACCCAGACTCTGTCCCCTCTGCTTTCAGGTTCTTCTAAACTTCGATCCAGGCTTGGATCTCTTCAGACACTTCGCATCTTCCCGGCAGCAGCACTTCTTTGCCAGCTCCCATTGAAATCGACGATGCGACCCAACACCATTTGACACCTATGCACCCGGCTTCCCTGGGTGAGGTAACATGAGTACTCAGGTGCTCCCGTGGATGTTGACCCTAGAACTTCCTAAGTCCTGAAGGGTTTGGTCCTGACTCATTTCTAAGTGTCCCTAATCTTTAAAAATCTAACCGCAACTTTTCCCATAGAAGCTAACAGGAGCTCGTGGCTGTGTTCTCACTCTGCACACGGCACCCGTGGGTCTCCTGTGTCACTACCTTGGGTGGTTCCTTGGGGTCCCAGCGATTCTACAGGCTCTAGGCCTTGTGTCTAGTTAAGTCGTGGTTCTTATACCACTATTTTAGTATATGGCTTGGCTGCCTCGAGGAGGTGATCAAATGGATAACCTCATCGTGCCTCAAACTCAACGGGGACAAAACCGAGTTGATGCTCTTAGGCAACCCCTCCACGCTCCCCATTAACCCATCATGGCCGACCTCTCTTGGCCCTGCCCCCATCCCTAAGGACACAATAAAGAGCCTGGGCATCTGGCTGGACAAGTCCCTCAATTTCAACCACCAAGCAGTTAAACTGTCAGCCACCTGCTTTGGCCTACTCAGATTCTTCCCTTATTGCCGCCCCAATCACGACAGATAATGGTTCAGGGTCTCATTCTGTCTCGGCTAGATTTTGGGAACGCTCTCTATCTAGGGGCCCTTCAAGCCACCCTGCGCAAGCTTCAGACTCTACAAAATTGCGCCGCCCGAACTTTGCTTCTGATACCCTGTAGACTCTCTGTCAAACCCGGCCTAAGGAACCTCCACTGGCTCCCGGTAAGGGAAAGGATCGATTTCAAGGCCCTATGCATCGCTCATCGAGCCTTCTGGAAAATCGGGGCTGTTATCCACTAGCCTCATAAAGAGTCTAGTAGGGTGTGTTTAGAAATAAATACATATATTTTATATATATACCTGGTGTGGTTGCCTTTCATTTAGCCATTAAAGAGATTATAGACTGGTAAAACAAGCTGTTTTACATTCCTTCGAGACTTAGCCTGAAGGCTGCTCTCCATAGCTACCACTAGGATAGCTTTCAATAAAGGTTGTCTTTAACCTATCATCAATAAGGGGTTGTTTGGACTGGTACAGTGTGCCCAATATAATTAGTGGACAGCATATACCAGGCCAACTTCTCACACTCACTTGCCTCTTTTTGAACTTCTCTTGCTTCTATATACACCTCTGTTGCTTCTTTCAGCAATTCTCTTGCCTCTTTATACACTTTTCTTTCTTCTTTCTTCACTCCTCCTACCTCTTTCTGTACCCCTCTTGCCTCTTTTTGCTCCTCTGTTGGTTCTTTCTGCACTCCTCTTGCTTCTTTCTGTACCCCACTTGACTGTTTCTGCACTTCTCTTGCTTCACCATCTAAAGCTCTGTTGCTTCTTTCAGCAATTCTCTTGCCTCTTTCTGTACTTCTCTTCCTTCTTTCTGCACCTCTCTTGCTTCTTTCTGCACCTCACTTGCCTCTTTTAGCACCTCTGTTGCTTTTTCTGCAGATCTCTTGCTTCTTTCTGCACCTCACTTGCCTCTTTCAGCACCTTTGTTGGCTATTTCTGCGCTGCCCCTGCTTCTTTCCGCACCTCACTTGCCTCTTTCTGCACTTCTCTTGCTTCTTTCTACACCTCTGTTGCTTCCTTCAGCAATTCTCTTGCCTCTTTCTGTACTTTTCTTCCTTCTTTCTGCACCCCTCCTGCCTCCTTCTTTACCTTTCTCGCCTCTTCGTACACCACTCCTACCTTTTTGTGCACCTCTCTTGCCTCTTTTTGCACCTCTGTTGGTTCTTTCTGCACTGCTCTTGATTCTTTCTGCAGCCCACTTGCCTCTTGCTACTCTTTTCTTCCTTCTTTATTCGCCCCTTCTGCCTCTTTCTGTACCTCTTTTGCCTCTTTGTGCACCCCTTCTATATTTTTCTGCACTCCTCTTGCCTCTTTTTGCACCACTGATGGTTCTTTCTGTACTGCTCTTGCTTCTTTCTGCACCTCACTTGCCTCTCTCTGCACTTCTCTTGCTTCTTTCTACACTTCTGTAGCTTCTTTCAGCAATTCTCTTGCCAATTTCTGCACTTCTCTTCCTTCTTTTTACACCCTTCCTGCCTCTTTATGTACCTCTCTTGCCTCTTTGTGCACCTCTCCTACCTCTTTCTGCACCCCTCTTGCATCTTTTTCCACCTCTGTTGGTTCTTTCTGCACTGCTCCTGCTTCTTTCTGCACCTCACCTGCCTCTTTCTGTACTTCTATTGCTTCTTTCGAAACCTCTGTTGCTTCTTTCAGCAATTCTCTTGCCCCTTTCTGCACTTCTATTGTTAGTTTTTTCATCTCTCTTGCCTCTTTCTGCACTTCACTTGTTTTTTTTTTTGCTGAGTTTTATATAGCGCGAACTTGACCCAAATCCAATCAGGTATCAGAGCGCTTTACATAGCACCAGTTACTGTTACGTTACATGAGGACACACATTCATTTTTTGTTAGGCACGGGGAGATTAAGTGATTTGCCCAGAATCACATGATGTTTAGCGTCGTTACCGAGACTCGAACCCAGTTCCCCCAGGTCCGTAGTCGAGCACCCTAGCCGTTAGGCCAACTCCTCTCCCCACCTCTCTTGCCTCTTTCAGCACCACCGTTAATTCTTTCTGCACCCTTCCTGCAACTTTCTGCACCCCTCTTCCCTATTTGTGCAACTCCCTTGCCTCTTTCTACACCTCTCTTCCCTATTTCTGCTGCACCTCGGTTCCTTTTTTCTGCACTGCTCTTTCTTCTTTCTGCATCCCTCTTGCCTCCTTTTGCACCTCTGTTGCTTCTTTCTGTACCTCTGTTGCTTCTTTCTGCACATCTCTTGCCTCTTTCTGTACCCTTCTTGCCTCTTTCAGCACCTCTGTTGCTTCTTTCTGTACATCTCTTCCTTCTTTCTGCATTCCTCGTGCCTCCTTTCGCACCTCTGTTGCTTCTTTCTGCACCGCACTTGCCTCTTTCTGCATCCCTCTTGCCTCTTTGAGCACCTCTTTTGCTTCTTTCTGCACTTCTCTCTTCTCTTTCTGTACCCTTCTTACCTCTTTCAGCACCTATGTTGTTTCTTTCTGCACTTGTCTTCCTTCTTTCTGCATTCCTCGTGCCTCCTTTCGCACCTCTGTTGCTTCTTTCTGCACCTCACTTGCCTCTTTCAGCACCTCTGTTGCTTTTTCCTGCAGATCACTTGCCTCTTCCGCACCTCACTTGCATCTTGTCTTCCTTCTTTCTGCATTCCTCATGCCTCCTTTTGCACCTCTGTTGCTTCTTTCTGCACCTCACTTGCCTCTTTCAGCACCTCTGTTGCTTTTTTCTGCAGATCTCTTGGCCCCTTCTGCACCCCTCTTTTCTCTTTCTGCACCTCTCTTGTCTCTTTCTTTAACTCTGTTCCCTGTTTCTGCACCTTTCCTGCCTGTTTCTGTACCTCTCTTGCCTCTTTGAGTACCTCTGTTGCCTCTTTCTGCACTTCTCTTGCTCTATCTGCATCCTTCACACCTGTTTCAGCACCTCTGTTGGTTCTTTCTGTACTGCTCTTGCTTTTTGCTGCATTTGACTTGCCTCTTTCTGCACTGCTCTTGCTTCTTTCTGCACCTCTGTTGCTTCTTTCAGCAATTCTCTTGCTTCTTTCTGCACTCCTCTTCCTTCTTTCAGCACCCCTCTTGCCTCTTTGTGCACCCCTCCTACCTTTTTCTGCACCCCTTTTGCCTCTTTTTGCACCTCTGTTGTTTCTTTCTGCACTGCTCTTGCCTCTTCCTGCATCCCTGTTTCTGCACCTTTCCTGCCTGTTTATGCGCCTCTTTCTGCACCTCTGAGTTAGGTGTACTGTTATGTTAACCCCCTGCCCTATTATGTACTAGGGCCTTACAGGGGAGGTCATGCCAATCACAGAGATACCCCAACCCATAGTGTACTCTAGTGCATGCAGGTGTTTTCACTGTATTCTGTGGGGCAGATCTACAAGGAAGTGCAGCAGCGCAGCAACTCAAGCCTTTTGGCTGTGCCACGCTGCGGCACTTCCGAAGCACAGGAATGCAACATATTTATAATAATATGTAGCATTCCTGTGCTCTCCCCTGCGCTGGCACACAAACTGCAGCCATGCACCGGTGCAGGCACCCTTGCACCATGATCCATGGATGCCTGCGTCATGGGAAGATTGTTTTTGTGCAGGAAGGGGCACCTTCCTGCCCAAAAACAATCACTTCAGGCATTTTCCTCTTTCAATGCGTGCTGTAGAATGCAGCACGCATTGAAAGAGGAAAAAATGAGGAGAAATTAAAACATTTCTACTCGTTGCGCCTCGCTATGCCTCCCCAAGGGGGAGCATTGACACACGTTCCCAGGTTTATGATTGCTTGTAAATCTGGAAATGGGTCTCATTCCATGGGAGTTGACAGCAACAGCCATGGAACGCCCCTTCCACGCAGAGTGCTGCGTGTCAAGGGGCCATATTTAAACATTCTGACTGACATGAACCGATTTTCGTACTTCAATGAAAATGTTTTTTGTTCGGAAGTCTTTCTTCCATATCCTTTATTATTTTACTATTTGGTTCTAATGGTGTATGGGAACTAAACTTGACAAAGTACAAAGTATTCCTGGAAGCTGAAGAGAAGTTGTTGTGCATAGCAATAAACCTACCATGCACTTTCAGTGTAGTGCCATCTTTCATTGAATTTTATGTACATTATAGATTTGTCTCACTGCCATATAGTGGGTGGATGAAATGTTTCGTTTTCTATGAGGCTCTGGGTGCACATGCATATATTACATTAAATATAATTTAGGGCTTTCTTTGTTTGTTTTTAAATTAAATATAAATTGACACTTAAAAAAATAAATGTACACTTACTTATCTTAGAGTTCTACTTGTTTCTGTGGAAGAGTGCAAAGAAATGGGCTCCTCTGTGCAGCACCTTGATTATTTGGCAGCTCTTCAATTTATACTCAATAATTAATTGATAGATTCTATTTGGTAACTTCTACTTTTGAATGTGATTAGTTTAGCAATCATTTTTTATATCTGTCTTTCCTCTCTGTTATTAGGTACATTCAAATTTAATTAATATACAATGTGAAGTTTGCTTTTGAAAGTTTGTTAAGTAAATATTGTTTTGCAGGATATATACATATACATTTATTTTATTTGGATATGTTTTACCAACCATTTTTAATACATTTTTGTTGCTGATATTTTGTCTCCTTTTTTATTAAAACATGTATGTATATATATATTTGGTTAAACAATATTAGTTAAAATATATATTGTACTCAATAATATTGTTTTATTGATTTTTTTAATGACATGGCATTTTACTTAGGTGTTTTAAAAAGTCAATATTTTTTTTGTCAATGTTCAGGCAACAATATTTTTGTCTTACAGTATATTTCTGTTGCTGGTGTTGTGACTCACAACCACATGTGTGGACCTTCCACCGCTAGCTTTGCTCCTATTTCAATCTAACCTTATTCCTTTGTTCTTCTGGTCTTTATATTGATTGCTTCTTCTGTATCGATTTCAATGCCATTGTTTATGTATTGTCTTTAAATGTACTAAAGGTCTTGATGCTTTTTATCTAGCTGACTTATGTTCTTGCTACCAACCAGCTCATAATTTATGATAAGCAGGGAACGGGTTCTGCTCCCATCTTCGACCACCCCTGTGCTTTTCCTTTGATATGTCCAAGGCTGTGGAAATAATTTTCCCTGCTATACAAAAAGACCTAAGCGTTGTTTGCTTAAACTTACCTTTTCACATCAGTTCAAACTATTGACGGTTTCACTGTTTTACTGATGTTGTGCAAAGGTTCATGATAGTTTTTTTTCTTTCTTTGATTCTTAACTTTTTAGTATTCTCACAGTGCTTTCAATAAAACTGTTTTATATATTCAAATATATTAATACATTAAATGGTGAAGGGTGAAGGAGGGTTAAGGAGAGTAGGGAAATGGTCCTTAATGACTTAGGATAAAAGTAGGTTACAAAGCATTAGCAGGGAGTGCAAATTGGGGGATGGATGGGCGCAGACAAGAGAAGGGTTTATGCTAGTTGTCATGGGCTAGTATGAACATGGAAATGAGGAAATGAATGTCTTGTCTTGTTCAAGGGAGATTTTACAGAATATAAAAAGTTCAGGGGGGTGTGCTTTCCTCACTTGACCAAAGATAAGATCCATTGTTGGTTTTCCTTTTTCAGAAGTCAAGCATGGCTCAGAGTTTAGGTTGAGTTTGGAAGGATAAATGTTGTAAGTGAGATGAAAGGTATACATGATTCATTGAGTAGGAGAGAGTGTCATTATAACAATTGAATGATTCTAGAAGCACTTCCATTTGAATGTGGAATAGTGATGGGAATGCAAATGCAAATGAGTAAATGATTTGACAGCTGGAGAGGAAGGGCTCACCAATCAAGCAGTTCCATAAGTAATTTGTTGTCACTTTGTTGGAAAGCGTGTTCACCCTCCTTTAAGACTGAACTATGTACAATTGTCCTCAATGCAATCTCAGGTCAGACTCAATGTGGCTTTGATTACCCGATTACTCTACTAATTTCCAAACATAATACATTTATGAAGGTTTTAGAATTTATATTGACGAAGGAAATTAAGGGTATTGTTCACTTTGATCAGACTGGGATCATCCCTGGTTGAGAATTTTTTATCGCTATCCATTCTTCAACTGAGGCGTGTACTCATGCTGAGGCATTTGAACTCCTTACCTGTTCTACTGTGGAAATATGGATTTTTCTGGTCAGTTATGTCCCCTATCTTGGACCCCAACGGTTCCATGTGCATGTCACAAGTATATGTATGTTTCCTCCAGTTCCAGTTATGAAGACGCAAATACATGTGCGTCCACCGTCAACATGTCCTCTGTCAGATCCGCCATGAATAGGCCGGATATTCCATTCCTAAATATGAAAGGCCACCGGCTTTATATGGTTCACTTATGCCATTTTACAGTCCAGGCAAGTAGGCCCTGATCCTGCCATCAAACTCCTCTTGCTTTCTGCCTCTGAAACCTCGAGTCTGAGCCTGCATCTGTGACCATGAACTTTGTCTCATTCTCTGCGCGGCTCACGAAGCCTGACATCAGCCTATTCTCTGCCAAGAACTGTATTTCACCTTCGAATTATCTGCTTCCCCCTCAGCCGATGCATTCCTGCCTAGTAGTTTAAGTAAACATTCTTCCAGTTACCAAGCAAAAGGCCCGGCTTCTCTGTCCTCATGCAAGTAATTCATAGCCCTGTTACCATGGAATATTCCTACCCCCCCTCGCATTCAGTGTAGACACTTAGACGCTTGTACACGCACGCACAGTCAGTATAGAATAGATTCTGTCTGAGAGTCCTTCTTTTGTGGATAACATAGTTCTTTAAACATAGGATGTTAGATATGATTTGGGATTAGGTTGACTTGACCCCCCAGACTTTTTGTCTCCACATGTAGAGCTAAATGTCAAGTCCCCTTCACCCCCTAGTTACACGTCAATTACACGTCATGCTGCTGCGCGCGCATCTAGGCCAAGTATTATCTTATAGATCCACCTATATATGACATCATAACCAATTATGTTCCTTTTTACTCCTTATTACACCCATTTTCGGTTACGCAGGTAAAACGTCAATTTCCTTATCAATTGTTACGCCTACTGTATTCGCTTCATTGTAATGTATGTACTATAAAAGTTACTTCTTGTCAATAAAGTATGTACTTCACTTCCTGAACCCTCGTGGTGATGGAACTTGGAGCATCCGATTATAATCGATCACTGGAATAAAGCCCATTCCGAACCTCTAATATCACGGATTCTGCCTCTCATTTTACTGAGCTATTTTATAATGTTTCTGTATCAAATTCAGTCCAGGTAAAGGAATTTTATTTACCACATGATGGCGCCCGAATAGGGACACTTTCTCATCTCACGCGCCGGCGGTGAGTTGCAGGCCCGGTCTCCTGCCACAGCTGGACGGACAATTACGCGTACCAGCAGGATTTCCTGTATCTCCCTCCGGTCAAGCAGGGGCGACTGAGACTGCGATCAACACCCAGACGAGGCGGTGAGAAGTGCGAAGTATCCCGACCAGAGCCTAGCTGAGAGAGCAAGATCCGAGGTATACAGAGACCCACCTGTTCGAAGTCAAGCCCAGTTTCCGACGAGTCGAGTCGAGTCCAGTCCGGTTCAAGTTCAAGTTACCGAGGCCTTCCGTTTCCGAAGCTACCCGGTGAGTACCATTACTGGGGAGGCATTTCTGACGTGCACATAGGTTGTGCCGGTCAAGACGGGTTTGGGTACACAAATCCGGTCTGCACTGTTTTAGCAGTGTATCTGTACTGTTTAGCAGTATATCAAGTATTCCGAAGTATCTAGTTATTGTCAAGAATTATGCTTGGTGATCAGTTATGCAGACGATCATCATTGTTGTTTATTTTAAAGGTTAAAAATGTTTAATGTTTAATGTTTAATGTGTTAAACGTCCTGCCTATTGTGGTATGAATGGTTGTTCATTATTGTGCTTTCGTATTAAGTGTGTTCAAGATTAAGTATCGGATCAGTTGTCAATATGCCGCTCTTTTCGAAATTAAGACAGATCACTACTAGAAAAGGGGTACTCGAAGAAGCCGTCCCTATTCCTCCTAGGGATACTCCAGGGCACTTCATGTATCACAAACATGGCTTAGACGCTATATTATTTCTTGATTTATGGGTAGACTACACCAAGGGATTACCAGAAAGTCAGAGGTGGCCCGCAGCGGGGACCTGGGATGCAGAGTGCATCATGAAAGTCGAGGAAGAGTTATGGAAAAGGAAAGTCAGACAGTCACAGAAAGACGCCGTTGAGTTATGGCGTAAAGAATCTCATAGACGTACAGAAAAAGCACGTAGACAGGAAGAGAAGAGTAAAGAGAGTTCAAACAAAGATCGAGAAAATCTATTAATTGAGGAAGGTATCCGAGTGAAATCAGAACAAGTAGACAGACAAAGAAATGCCCTTATGAATGGTATGTATCCCCTTCTGGCCGAAGGATTACCTAAGGCTACTCCAGAGATACCGAAAGACTTGCCACCCCCCATTATTCCCAATCAAGGTACATCCTAAGGGGCATCCTAGAACCGCAGAAGATGTTTTTCTTTCCTCATATTTAGATGACGCAGCTCCCGAGTATGCTAATTCCGCCCCACATAGACCACATACCAGGGAGGTCCCACGCCAAGATCCAGCACCCGTATCCCTACAGCAACAAATCGAGTCACAAGTTCCGGCAAGCACATCTGTTTCTGCATCTGTTCCTACAGGTACTTCTATAGCTGTGTCCACACCTATAGTTGCTGTGTCACGTTCGACGAATCCTTTCACACCCGACGCCCCAGATGGGGCCACGGGAGGTGCTACCAATATTTTTTCTACGCCACCTAGAATAAATAAACTTACTTTTCAAGAGTCAGCGCATTCACGTACACCCAAATTCGTAAGTACCCGTGCGCTTAAGGAACTTCTTATAGATTGTAGATATGACCCGGTGCCCGGTAAAGAGGACGAAATGACCCTGGCATCATTGCGTATCAGACGAGCCGCAGTATATTTAGGGAAATTACCAGGAATGACTGCGCATCTAGATAATATATATCATTTTGTCCAAACAGGGCGAGATCCAGAATGTATTAACAGAGCTATGGAATACCAGAAAGTAGAGATACAGGGGGAACTGTTACGTTTCCTCATAAACTGTGTGATCAGAAATCAAGACCGACCGGGGGTAGACCCGGAAGCAATGCAAACTCTTACCAGATGGAGCCAGAATATATCAGAAGGGAGACATGATAAGCGAAATTGTATAATAGCCATGTGCCGAAAGATCCGTAAAGAAATAGAACGCCTACACGAAGAGAGATTAGAGGCAGACGAGTTCGAACAAAGCGAGGAAGAAGGGTCAGGACTGCCCGCAGGACAGTCGGACACCATAGCCTATGTAGGTAGAGGAAGATCTTGTAATAGGAATCAGACTAGATGTCATACTGACTCAATACGTCCGATATGTCCAGATAATAACAGGAATTTCCAAATACCTATAATTAATATAAGGTCTAACGAGCATTCGTTCCAAACCGCCGACAAACTACTCCGAGAACGAAGGGGTTATCATTTTCTCGATTCTATGGATGAACAAGATTTAGCAAGGGCAGCTGTCCATTGGGTGGACAGTCCCGGAAAATATAGTGATGATACAGTAGTACGCACATTTTTGAATCTCACCCCAGATGAACAGAGGTTAGCTGGGATTTATATGATTCAACAACTCATTATACTATATCGGAGTCAGCATTCGGACCCTGGTCCCTTACCTGACATATTGACTGAATTGCTTATGAATAAATGGAGAGGTCCAGGTACTAAATTAATTAAAGAAATTCTAGAATCAAGAAAGCAGTATATTCTTTTTGTATGCTCAGAGCATGTCTCATTGCCCGTCAAGGAAAGAACCACGTATCACATGGATAGACAGAATCCCTTACGAGAAGTGCACCCAATAAAAGGCGAGGACAACGAGTTTAGGCGCGTATTTGTATATACGCCCATATCAAAAATAGAACTGTTACAAATGAAGAAAGTGGTACCCAGTCATGACAAAGATCCAGCGGGTTTTCACCGAGAAATTAAAGACATGTTACTCATGGGAGAGTATACCTATCCCGACATTATGACAATATTAAAGGTGTTGATGCCTGCTGGCATTTATGAAAAACTCAAGGAAAAAGAGTGGGAGGTAGGAGACCAAAAGATAGAATGGTCAGTGTTAGAAGCGGAAGAAAAGGCCCGAACTGCAGGAGCAGGACTTGGGGATAAAACTAAAGCATTACCAGGTTTATTAGTACAGGTACTGCCACGTTTATTAACTACGAAAAAGGAAGATTGGGGTACAATTTCAGCCTGTAAACAGAAGCAAGATGAAGACACTAGTGATTACTATGCCCGATTTGAAAAATGTTTTGGTATAAATAGTGGCATAAAAGCAAGTAGCGAATCATACCCACATCTGTTTGTAACAAAATTAGTAGAAAATGCCCTGCCCCCAGTAAAAAATAGAGTATTAAAATTCGAGAGTACCTGGCAAGGTAACACTCCATCACAAATGTTACAAATGTTACAGTACCATCACAATAGAATTAGAGAGGAACAAGAACATGAACACAGACGCATGAAAGACACGAAAATGAAAATGCTAGTTTCCCAGACAGTTCCAGCTGAAGGACATAAAAAGGGTATGACACATTCCGATTCAGCAGGACCTGTAAAAGGGACATGCAATTATTGTAAAAAGCCAGGTCATTACGTACACGATTGTCCAGTTTTAAAACATAATATCGCCATAGGTAAAACACAAGAAAGATCACGGCCACTCAGACAAGATCAGAATGAACAAGGAGCTATGCAGCATGCACAGGCCATGCCAGCCGCACAACAGCAAATACAGTTTGTACCAGCTGCACCACCGTTGCCTGCTGCTGCCACACAAACCACAACACGACAAATGTATCAGACCGCACAGTATGAATATCCTGAGTATCAGCGTTACGCATGAACTAGCCTAGAGAGGGAAGTTGACTTACCCCTTATCGAGATTCCTGTAGATCAAGAAGGACCTTATGTACATAGTGAATTATTAGGTCAAGATAGAAAATTTTTACTCGATACAGGGGCAAGTCGAACAACTATAAAACGTAGTGAAGTTCCAGGGGCACCCCTCTCAGGCTCTCAGAATATTTCCCTTGGTTTTTCAGGAAAACCTATTGTTAATGAAGTATCACAGCCTCTTCCACTTACGATAGGACCTCTGACCCGAACTACAGATCTATTGCTTACTAAATCATGTCCAGAAAACTTGCTAGGAATAAAAACTCTGAAAGCCCTAGGAGCCATAATATGTTGTTCCCCGGAAGGAGTAAGGTTGTTTTTACGTGATTTTAAAGGTCACTATGTGTCTAGAGACATGGATCCCCGACTGCAGACTTTACCTACACATCTATGGGCACAAGGCCCTACTGATGTTGGTTGCATGAATATTACACCATATCGAGTCACATTAAAGGCAGGAGTGGTGCTACCACGAATGCGACAATACAAGTTACCACCAGATGCTGTAGTGGCTTTACTACAAATCATTGACGAGCTAATTGCCCAAGGAGTAGTTGTAGAAACAGACTCCAATGTATGTAATTCACCGATAATTCCGGTTCTTAAACGAACAGATCCTACAGCCCCGCCAGTATATCGATTGGTTATTGATCTGCGCGAGTTAAACAAATGCATTGTGCCACAATTTCCTGTGGTCCCAGATATCTCGTCATTACTGACAGCTATTGATTCCGAAGCAACATTCTTTACTGTAATTGATCTCAAGAATGCCTTTTTCAGCGTCCCAATAGATCCGGAAAGTCAATATTTGTTCGGATTTAGTTTAAATGGGCGCAGCTTTAAATTCTCACGCGCACCTCAAGGATTTACAGAAAGCCCCAGCATCTATAGCCAAGCACTGAAACGAGAACTTGACAGTATCCACATGCCAGTTAACACTGCTCTGCTTCAATACGTCGATGATCTGCTGATCACCGCGAGAAGCGAACCTGAATGTGAAAAAGCCTCACTGACGGTATTACAATTTCTAGCCGAAAAGGGGCACAAGGTGTCCCCTTCTAAGCTGCAATTCTGTGTCCAGCGAGTTGTTTATCTTGGACACTCGCTGTCCAAGGAGGGAAGGCAGCTTACACCCGACCGCATTCAGTTAATAGCTAACATGCCAATACCCAAGACACAAAAGGAAGTACGAGCTTTCATAGGCCTCACGTCATATTGCAGGCAGTGGATCCCTCAATACGCATTTCTAGCAAAACCACTCATTCAGTTAACCACACAGGAGGCAGCCACATCGACTGTTCTCCCTTGGACTCAGGAACATACACAAGCTTTTGAAAGCCTAAAGAAAGCTTTATGTCAAGCACCTGTTTTAGCAACGCCATGTTACAGAAAACAGTTTACACTCTTTGTTACAGAACGCGAAGGTACTGCCTTGTCAGTACTCACACAGGAACAAGCAGGAGCACACAAACCATGTGCTTATTTTTCTAGTACATTAGATCCCGTAGCTCAGGCTTTGCCTGCATGCCTGAAATCAGTAGCAGCGACAGCTTTAGCAATCAGACAAAGCGATGCCATAGTGTTAGGACATCCATTGACAGTTCAAGTACCACACGCAGTAGAGGTTCTTGTGAATAGAACGCAAACACAACACTTGACTATAGCGCGACTTACAGGGTACGAACTTACATTGTTTCAGCCACATATAGAAATCAGACGCTGTAACACATTGAATCCTGCCACACTTTTGCCAGTAACCGGAACAGACCCACTAGCTCATGACTGTATTGAAGTTATTACAATAACGACAAAACCCAGACAAGACTTAACCGATGTCCCATTGTCAGATCCAGACCTGACCTTGTATGTAGATGGTTCATGTATGAGAACAAGTACAGGAGAGTTAGTGGCCGCTTACGCAGTCACAACAGATACTGAAGTCATTGAAACTAATCGTATAAATACTTTGTCAGCTCAAGCCGCAGAACTCATCGCTCTGACACAAGCCTGTATTCAAGCCACGAATAAAAAAGTCAACATATACACTGACTCACGTTATGCATTCGGAGTTGTACATGACTTTGGCGTGCTGTGGCGAGAGAGAGGTTATTTAACTTCCCACGGTGCCCACATTCAGCACGGACCCCTCATTCATGCCTTATTAGATGCAATACATCTACCCACTGCAATATCAATTATGAAATGTAAGGCTCATACGAAGGTTACTGATATCATTTCCCAAGGCAATGATCTAGCCGACAGAACAGCTAAACAGACTGCTCAAACTCAAACCCCCGACATGACAAAGACAATAGTCCCGATGCCGACACATTGTATGACAGTTAAAGATCCTACTCTTGACGTAATTGACATACAGTCACATGCTACACCAGACGAAATAAAGAAATGGACTGAATTAGGAGGGATCCAAACGGACCAAGGATGGATGATGAAGGAAAAGTCTGTATGGTTCCTTCCTGATTCAATGGTCCAAGTTATAATTAACACTATACATAGTCCAGCACATCTAGGAGACAAAGCTATGCTAGACAGCATTCAACACATTTGGTTCAATAAACATTTACGAGCAGCAGCCAAACAAAAGGTCCGTACCTGTATGATCTGTTGTCAGTTCAACCCAGGAAAAAGCGTTCCCGTAGAACAGGGTGGATTTCATCCTCCTCATCATCCTTTTGAAGTACTCCAGATGGACTATATCCAGATGGAACGATGTCGAGGATTCAAATATGTTCTCGTAGTTGTCTGCGCTCTTTCCCGTTGGACAGAGGCATACCCGGTTTCAGATTACACTGCCCCGACTACTGCCAAACAGTTGGTTCGAGAATTCTTCCCACGATACGGTTTACCACGTGTTGTTCACTCAGATAACGGCCAGCCGTTCTCATCCGAATTAATGAAACACGTTTCACTTCTGTTAGGATATCAGTGGAAATTCCACTGTGTCCGACACCCCGAGGCAGCAGGTCTCGTAGAAAGACATAACCAGATACTGAAAATCAGAATGTCCAAAATATGCAGAGAGAAAGGTGTCGACTGGGTAGTAGCGTTACCCGTTGCACTCTTTTACATGAGAATGGTAGCACATTCTCGAACAGGGCTATCCCCGTATGAGGTGATCTTCGGCAGACCACCAAATATGTGGGGGACGCCTATACCACGCAAAATAACTGATGTTGACTGTAATATGCTGACAGATTACTTGGCTTCCTTGATGTCTGCACTACAATCTTGTCGTTCACAGGTAGCTGCAGCCTTTCCCGACAACACTGAGGTGAAACCCCATGACGTAGTTCCGGGTGATCTCGTCTTTGTGAGGAATTTCGACCGAAAGACTCAGCTGGAGCCCAGGTGGAAATCACCCAAGTTGGTCCTGCTGACCACAAGGACAGCCGTGAAGATCGAGGGCCGCAAGGGCTGGATTCATTCAAGTCATATCAAGAAATTTCATGGACTATCCTCGGATATAGACATTGTGCCTTGCACTCCCTCACAGACTGATTCAAAACTTCCTTTGGTTGAACAGAATAACTCTGAAAATTACAAACTAAAGCTTAGGCCCAACAAGTCGAGCAATTTGATTGTTTAAGTCCTCTCCAAGGTGAAGCGGTTGAATTGTCTCTGACATGTATCCCTTGGACCTGAGTAGAGAAAATACCCGGAAAATGTTGAAACGACAGGCGTATTGTAAATCACTGCGTAGCCACTGTATAGTGACATTATTAATTTTGTTTTTCTTGAGTCTTTTAATAATTACTGCAAGTATATTGTTGCACATATATTACCCTATTTCTAGACATGTTTATAATGGTACTGCTGAACATTCTTTTAGTGACTTACCTCCGCATGAATTGTCTTATAGACTTGCGCTGCGCAATAACACTTTCATTAGTATGCTACATCATTCCCATCAGACTAGTAATGCCACCAATTGTTGGGTGTGTGGCCGACTCCCTCCCTATCAGAATTATGAAGGAGTCCTGCCTTTCTTTCCACATCCATTTACACATAATGGCTCCTGTGGAGCATGGTTTAGTTTAATCAATTCCATAGACTCAGACACAGCAGTTTACCAAGATCATTGGGTATGGGGAAACCTGAACCTAGTTTTACTCAAGGTCTGCTACCCTGACAAGGAGGGTCACCCCAAAAGAACAGGAACTGATCTAGAAAATGAAGTATATGGATTAGGTAATTTTACACCTAATCTCATGATTCTAAATGTCGTATCCGAAATTGAACTAGTCTTACCCACCATGTCAGTATTCCCAGC
The DNA here is from genome assembly GCF_964204655.1 of Triturus cristatus. Taxonomy (NCBI): domain Eukaryota; kingdom Metazoa; phylum Chordata; class Amphibia; order Caudata; family Salamandridae; genus Triturus; species Triturus cristatus. Next base: position 781,077,643 of record NC_140582.1, read on the forward strand.
GAAGGGTGAATTGTGTGTAAGAAAGGTTGGTTCCATACATATGGGCCATAGTAAATGCACTACTATAGTAGAATTCAGTGATCAAGGCAAATCTTCATTTAGAGCTTCTCGCCATTCCTACTTTGTATGTGGTCAGACTGCATATATGCGTCTACCTCTAGATTGGGATGGTACCTGCTACATTGCATTCCTTTTGCCACCTGTTTTCCTAGCTCCTCCTGATTATTACAGAAATATTCATTTAGTACACAACAGAGAGCGGAGAGATCTCCCCATTGTCGATTACACTGAGACAGCATGGGACAAGTATGTAGATTTTAATAAAGGCATCTTTCCCTATATAGGTACTGTTACTAATAGTAAGCTGATACGTAGATTAACTAGAACCCTTGAAGCAGTAGTGAATGAAACTATTTCCGCCTTAGGCAATTTAACGGAAGAGCAGTCTGCTATGCGGATTGTTGTGCTTCAAAATCGTCTTGTCCTTGACGTCATCCTGGCTGATAGGGGCGGAGCTTGTAGGGTCATCGGATCAAGCTGCTGCGTATTCATACCAGAAAATTCGCCATCTGTATATAAAGCCATCACTCGCCTTCATAAGATTGTAAACCAGATACACCAGAACCCAGGCACTTGGACTTGGTCCAGTTGGTTTTGGAATGTGATATCAGCCTAGGGATGGAGAGTTTTATCCTTCCTAGGTATTGGCCTTCTCATACTATTCAGTTGCTGTCTATGTCTACAATGTGGACCAGCGATTTGTGGTCTGTGTACCACATCGTGTATTCCACCATCAAGATTTCATTCGTCACGGAAGAAGAAAGAAGAACAAATGATGCTATATGAACAGATCAATGGATTGATGAAGATTGATATCTCTTGAAGGGCAAGTAGGGGACAAGGAGGGAATGTGGAAATATGGATTTTTCTGGTCAGTTATGTCCCCTATCTTGGACCCCAACGGTTCCATGTGCATGTCACAAGTACATGTATGTTTCCTCCAGTTCCAGTTATGAAGACGCAAATACATGTGCGTCCACCGTCAACATGTCCTCTGTCAGATCCGCCATGAATAGGCCGGATATTCCATTCCTAAATATGAAAGGCCACCGGCTTTATATGGTTCACTTATGCCATTTTACAGTCCAGGCAAGTAGGCCCTGATCCTGCCATCAAACTCCTCTTGCTTTCTGCCTCTGAAACCTCGAGTCTGAGCCTGCATCTGTGACCATGAACTTTGTCTCATTCTCTGCGCGGCTCACGAAGCCTGACATCAGCCTATTCTCTGCCAAGAACTGTATTTCACCTTCGAATTATCTGCTTCCCCCTCAGCCGATGCATTCCTGCCTAGTAGTTTAAGTAAACATTCTTCCAGTTACCAAGCAAAAGGCCCGGCTTCTCTGTCCTCATGCAAGTAATTCATAGCCCTGTTACCATGGAATATTCCTACCCCCCCTCGCATTCAGTGTAGACACTTAGACGCTTGTACACGCACGCACAGTCAGTATAGAATAGATTCTGTCCGAGAGTCCTTCTTTTGTGGATAACATAGTTCTTTAAACATAGGATGTTAGATATGATTTGGGATTAGGTTGACTTGACCCCCCAGACTTTTTGTCTCCACATGTAGAGCTAAATGTCAAGTCCCCTTCACCCCCTAGTTACACGTCAATTACACGTCATGCTGCTGCGCGCGCATCTAGGCCAAGTATTATCTTATAGATCCACCTATATATGACATCATAACCAATTATGTTCCTTTTTACTCCTTATTACACCCATTTTCGGTTACGCAGGTAAAACGTCAATTTCCTTATCAATTGTTACGCCTACTGTATTCGCTTCATTGTAATGTATGTACTATAAAAGTTACTTCTTGTCAATAAAGTATGTACTTCACTTCCTGAACCCTCGTGGTGATGGAACTTGGAGCATCCGATTATAATCGATCACTGGAATAAAGCCCATTCCGAACCTCTAATATCACGGATTCTGCCTCTCATTTTACTGAGCTATTTTATAATGTTTCTGTATCAAATTCAGTCCAGGTAAAGGAATTTTATTTACCACACTACTATGAGAGATAAGCAAACCTATCCTGTACACTGGGTCTACTCAAGAGATCTCTGGTGACTCATGGCTGATTTGCTACTTAAAAGGGCAATGGTCGGTAACAATACTGGTTGAAGGGCAAGGTAGGGGTGCTCATGTTCACCTTTTTTGTCCTGTTCAATTAAACTCTTGTGTCTGCAGTTTGAGAAAGTAGTGAAGAGTTTGCAAAAATTAAACTATAGGCTAATGATTTTGTGCTGATTTTAGCAGCTGACCAAAACACTATAGACGAGGTTTTGAAAACTACTTATATGTTTATCAATGGATTTGAGTCATAATAATGATATGGATAAGCCTAAGGTCATCGCCATGCATGTCTTTCAAGGACTGGCTACTGTGAAGGTTTTTCTCAATTCCTTTTTTATTACCTGAAGAAAGGACAACTATTCACAGTAGCAATGGTAGCTAGCTTATATGTCAAAGGTGTCAAGTTTCTCTTTAAGATGGCCCAGTTAGAAGTAAAAAGCCACAGAGGGCCTCTTCGCACCACAGATAATTCTTGATTGAAGATGATGAATGATACAGAAGTTGTAAAATCAAGAATCAAAATTATCCTGAGGTAGGGTAGATAAAGAGCTCAACAAAAAGGTGAGAAATTCCAGCTAGGAAAACTGCTCTCAAAACCATTGTAGTGACATATTACTCTAACTAAACCTCTAGTTTGATTTTGCAGTTTGCTCAGCTCCCATTTGGATTTTGCATTATATATCAGAATCTAGAGGAGAATCTACAGGCCGATTATATTCTAGATGTACTACTTCCCTCAGAAATTGGAGGATTTTCTATTACAGTCAGGCCATAAAGCAAGTTTCTAATAGATTCACTATCACAATACCTGCTTACTACCATACTGTGAAACAACGTTTGCGGTACTATCATTTATGTAATTTGCAGGACGTTTTATGTGGATGTAATACCATGGTTGATCTTTATTAACTTTGCTGTAAATAATGACTAATTAGGATATGCTGCACTGTTCATTACATCCATGTATGTAATGCACACAATAATGTAAAAGTTACATCCAGAAATGAAGAAAAACACTTCCAAATATTAATTTGAGCTGGCAGCTTTATATGAGAATGAATAAGGCATGTACTCTATCAACACAACTCTCACAACACGGTGACCGAAGATGAAAAGATAAATATATAACTTAACAATCATACCAATAGATTTCTGTCTTGAGTATAAAAGCAAATGAACATCTTTATCAAATAAACAAAAACATTAAAATAGCTCCAAAGCATTATTTAAAAAGAGATCGTAGTTACGTAAACATAGTTAGATTGTTCATTGATAACACTGTTAAATGCATGTACTTACACAAGCAATGTGTACTGGTATGGATGCAAAGATACAGATGTATAACACTGTCATAATAATTTCGCATCATACACTATGCAGTTTGTGCTTTTGAAACTATTGCCTTTTTTCTCACTGAGAGAAGGTTATAGGGTGATTATATATTTCGGTACTAAAATGCATTACATTTACTTCAATAAAACACAGACAAATAATTATATTAATATTGTACAATGTTTCTGAAGACACTATGAAAATAGGTTGAACTATAACCAAGGCTGCCTGGGTGTGATTAAAGTAAATTTCTAAGGGTGTATCCTACTTAAAAAGAGGAGTGGGTGTGTCTTGTACAAGTAGCCATGAATAGATTTTTCTTTAAATTGACATCTACTACCTCATCTGACCTTACTTCTTCTACCACTTTGTTGTCTATCATTAATATACATCACTCCATTACATCAACTCCATCACCTTGGTCATAATTTTACCTCATTCAGTTCCATCAGCCCTGTCTGATTGATTGATTGATTTTTACATTTATAAAGCGTGGGCTGTCACTCCGGAAGGAGCATCCTAGTGCTGGGTGGGAGAGTCAAGGAAGAGCAGGGGGAGGATCCTATATGAGGGATAGGCAGAATTCGCCTGAAGATCCAAAAATCCAAGTCTTCAGTGCCTTCCTGAACTGTGTTTCTGTTTTCAACAGCTTCAGATGTGTTGGCATGAGATTCCAGACTTTGGTCCCTAGTGCGGCTACAGTTTTTCCTACCTTAGTTTTATACCTAAAACAGGGGGGTTTGAGGAGGTTTGCCGATGAGGATCTGAGAGTCCTGGCCGTGGTGTAAGGGGTGAATCTAGCTGAGAGGTACGTTGGTCCTAAGTTTAAGGATGCTCTGAAGATGATTAAGAGCATCTTGAATAAGATTCTCTTGTGTAGTGGAAGCTAATGGAGGGTTTGAAGTGCTGCTGATGCGGAGAACCTATGTGGTAATTTCAGGACTAGGCAAGCCGCTGCGTGTTGTACCACTTGTAGTCTCTTTAGTGTTTGTTTATTTGCTCCTGCTAAGAGGCTGTTAAAGTAGTCTAGACGCGAAAGGATCAGTGCCACTGCAACTGTCGTCCTTTCAGGAAGGCGGAGGACGTAGAAGATTTTTTTTTTCGTGTCTTTATTAATTTTAAGCAGGTCCCTGCCACCGTCAAGGCGTGTGGTCGAAAAGAGAGTGAAGTGTTAAATTGCACTCCCAGGTTTTTTGCTACTTTCACAGTATTGGGAGGTGCTGTTACATCTTCCTGCCACCAAACACCTGGCTGGAAGAGATTGCCATTTCCTATCAGGAGGATCTCGGTTTTGTGTGTATTACACCTAAGATGGTTGACCTTCATCCACTGGATAACCTCAGATAGACATAGTTTGAAATTGAGTTCTGCTTTGGTGGAGTCTTTTTCAAGGGATAGGATCAATTGTGTGTTGTCTGCGTAGGACGTTTCTTCAATATCAAAAGAAGATATCAAGGAGATGAGAGGGGCCATGTATATGTTGAATAACAGCGGGCTAAGAGATGAGCCCTGTGGTACTCCTGATGTGATGGGACATTCGGCAGAGAGGAACGTTCCAGGAGCCACTGCTTGCCTACGATTGGTAAGAAAGGATCTAATCCAAGCCAGTACAGTGTTTGAGATGCCACTGGATTTTAGCCTTACAAGAAGAATGTTGTGTGAGATGGTATCAAATGCAGCAGACAAGTCAAGCAAAATCACAACAGCCATCCTGCCTTTGGCAGCTATAGATTTTAGTGTGTCCGATATTTCCAGAAGCACAGATACTGTTGAATGCTTGGGACGGAGGCCTGATTGCTGCAGGTGGAGGGTCCTAGCGGTTTCAAGGAAATTAGACAGTTCTCTGTTGACTAATCTTTCTGTTATTTTGCCCTATATCGGTAGGAGTGATATTGGACGGAGATTGGAGAGATTAGATGAGTCTATATTTTGCTTTCTTTTCAGTGGTTTCACTATGGCTAATTTCCCTTTATCTGGGACTGTGTGTGTAGTTCACGAGGAGTTGACTATCTGGTTGATCACCGGGTTAACAGTGTTTATAATTTGGTGAAGAATCATAGGGGGATAGGCGTCAAGAGGAGAGCCTAATTTACAGGCAGCGATTGCTACACGTGTCTGATCAATCAAGACTGGTTCAAAAACTTGAAGTGAGGGACTGATGCTAATCGGGTCAGGCTCTAGCCCCAGGTCAAGTTTTTGTGCCGGGGATGTTGCAAAGTCTTTTTGAATATTCTGGATTTTTTCCTCGAAGAAGATTGAAATCTGGTCACATAATGTCTGAGAAGGGGGAATTTCTCTATTCAAAGCTTTGGAGTCGGTGAAGGACTTTATAATTGAGAAGATTGATTTTTGATCTTGGTTGGCCTCGTGTATTTTATTAGAGTAGTACTCTTTTTTTGCTAATTTAATATGAGTGTGGTATTGTCTCCTACTTGTTTTGAAAACGTTTTGGTCTGCTGGGTCATAGGCTCTTCTCCACTTGCGTTCCAGTTGTTTACATCAGAGATGTAGTTGAGCTAAGCGGGCATAAACCAAAGGGCTTTATGGGTTTTGGCTTGCACTTTCTTATTGGGTTGTTCTAGTGGGATTAGCTCATCGCTTATTGAAGTCATCCAAGTGTCGAAGAGTTGTGAGTCTTCTGAGGCTTTACCAGTTAGGACAGGGACGCGAGCATGAGCAATGGTGGGAAGCTTTGAATTGGTAACTGATTGCGCCCACCTGCGCCTTGGTTGCAGAGAGGGGATTTGCTTAGCAGAACGATTCACGATTGGCCTCTTGATAATGAGGGGGATAAATACATGGTCTGACCATATCTGGGGGATGGGGGTGTCAACCGATAGCGACGTGAAATTGGAGCAGACACCATCCAATGTGTGACCAGCCTGGTGCATCAGAGTGTCGACTAATTGGTGCATTCCAAGGGATTTTGTTATCTCAAAAAAGTCATTCACTCCTGGCCCATTTCTGCATTCTAGGTGGATATTAAAGTCTCCTAGGAGGGTAAAATTAGCGTACCTGAGAAGGTAATGGCTTAGGGTTTCTCCTAGTGAATTTAGGAAGGTAGCACTAGGACCAGGTGGGTGATAAATTAGGGCTCCTGTAAAAGAAGAGGAGGCATTTATTGTGAAGCAGAAGCCTAGGATTTCTGCTCCCTTGAGTGAGTTAAGTTTAACGTTGCTACACTGTAGTGAATCACGTAAAATGATGGCCAGTCCCCCTCCTCTGGATTCTCCTCTATCTTTCCTACAAATCGTGAAGTTGGGGGGGAGTGCTGCCACAGTGTCTGGATTACACCATTCTTTTAACCAGGTTTCAATAATAAACAGAAAATCGAGCTGTAGCTCCATAATCAATTCACTGATATCATGGGAGTGTTTACATATTGAGCATGCATTGATTAGTCCCCCTTTTAGTTGAGAGCTGTTAAGTGTTAAGGCTTTCCTACACGTAGTTGTAGGGCACATGTCTGTAAAGGTGAACTCTGATCTACGAACATGTGAGTGGCCCCATAATTTTGTCTGGTGGTAGTTGGTAATCACAGTTTCCCCTTGTATCTAGACCTTTTAGAATTATTGACGAGAATACAGTACCTGGGTTTGTTTGGGCAGCATGGCAGCATAGCAGCAAAAGCATCTGAACTATTAAGTGAATGGTACTCCCATTAATCCCTTAAGGCATACAGGATATCACATAAAAATATACAGTTAAAAAACCTGCTAGCCTATTTATTTTCTAAACCACCATTATAGTTAAAAAAATATATATATAGATATATATATTTTTTGTATTTGTTCATAGAAAAGTCATGCATTTATATGTACATTAAAATGATTAAAAATACAATATTTTATCATATTAATTTCATCAAATGCGAAAAAGAATAAGTTAAAACAAAACCACAAGCCCCAACCAATTACACATTCATACCAATCACGCAAAGCACATATTCCTAACACTACTCCCTCCCCCAACGGAAATCCAATAACACAAAGAGGAAACCCCTCCTCAGTTTTCCATCAATGATAGCCCCTGGCCAAGACACATTGATGGATGACTGAGGAGAGGGCCTCCTCTTTGGGTTATTATGAGGATTTATGGCGGGGGACTTAATGAAATTGCTATGATGAAATATTGTATTTTTAATCTTATTGAATGTACATATCAATGAGGTTAGTGTATATTACTGTCAGGAATTTTGTACGAATGAATCAAAATCATGAAATAAAAGGTTTTTTTTAACTAATGGTGGGTTAGTAATGATTATAAATTGATTCTTTGTAAATAAGTATCTGGTTTTTGAGTGTATATTCCCATAAGCCCTGTCTACCTGTATTGATGAGGACACTGGTGAACTATTAGCACCTCATGTTGACGCATCAAAACTAGCACCAACAGAATCTATACATAAAACTGCTCCACATCTAACTTTCTAAACTGCTGGAATTTTGTTTAGAAATAACTGGGTCTTTTTTACTATGTTTACAATAAATTGCATTACCCAGTTGTAACATTCACCACTGCACCCCAAGCACTGTTTTAACTCCACAATTTCAATCATCGTTCTCTAGTAATTTTAGCCAGTACAATGTTGAAATGAATAGTGCTATAAACATAATAATAACCTTTAAAGATAATTGTACTATTTCTCCATGTTTACAGGACTTTTTATCCTGAGTGTCACATAACTGTTGTCAAAGCACAGTAATAAAACCTCTTTAAATTAATGAAATGTTTCCATTGGAAACCATGTCTTTGTTTCATATATGCCCATGCCCCACATGGAACACTGGGGCGCTCTGTCACATGTCTAATTACCTCAACCACATCATGTTGGTCAATAACTTAACCCTTACTTTAACACTGCTAATTTTGCTTACCTTAAACATTTGCTACACTCATAACCTAATGTAAACCTTCCCCTTACTTTAAACCTTATGCTTAATCTAAACCTGTTTATTACCCTAACACCTTCTCTGATAGTGCCTTCTACATAGTAACATTGATATCATAATGATAAGGAAATGGTGCAAAGATGAAGATAATTGTCAAGATGAAATTGAAGGAGAAATGTTATGTAAGTGTATTAGAAATGAGGTTTAGGATGCAGATAAAATACAACTCTTGATAATAATAATAAGAAAACATTTGTCATCTTTATCTTTGATGTCCGTATTTTAAGAATAGAATTGTGTCCGTTGTTTTTATATTGGGTGGATGCTTTTGTACTATTTCAAAATATCCATGACAGTCATACCTGCTTTTTTGAATCATCTTACCTGTGGTCTTATGGATTGTAAATAAATGAATACAGTGCCATTTGAATGTGTGTTTATTTTGTTGCAAATCTAATGTGTAATAGCTTGTACATTTGGAGTGAATAGTTACTTAAAAAAAAATATTATTCTAATCTGTGATATGATAGAACTTGATGTATTGCTCATTATTTGTCTAATTGAAGTGCTCTGGCAAGTCACGGATTTAGCTTTGGTGAAATGCCGGGCACTTTTATAATGAAAATCTGAAACACAAACATGTTTAATCCATTCATTTAAACTAAAGTTGATGGACAAATGACACAGATGGGATGTCAGCTTGCTGTCTCTAGTTTTAAGTGGCATGACGGCAGCACAGAAATCGAAATGCAATCAGGATCTTTGTGTTCTGCTTACTTTCTGTAGTTTCCAATTGTTTCCCTATCCAGACAGCGTATGCCAAACTTAGTATGCTATTTGGGGCCCAAGTGTGGGCCAAGCAGAGAACCCTGTGATTTCACCAGGATTCAAAGCATAAACAATGTCCTTTCTAAAACCCTAGCACTTTGGTAAATCCACAAACATGATGGCACATGGTTCAAATATCTGCCTTTTGAGTATCATGAATGTACTTTCCACAACTCTGAGCCTCCTCTTTATACTTCTCTTTGTGTAACTGGGATATCATAAATGGGTCTGGAGAGCAAATAATCCCTTTCTTGATTTATTTAAGCCGGTTTCTATAAAGCTGTCTTGATGGTTATCTCAAACCCTAGACCACTAGTTATCAGTTACATTTATATAATGGCTTGTTGTTTTCCAGTGTTATGGTTAGTTTAAAGGGTCAGCAACCAAATTTAAAAAGAAATGAGTGGCAGACGTATGCTTACAATTTTTCCAAAGTTTCTCATTTTTGGGGAATTCACCAAATTCCTATAACTAATGCGAGAAGTATATGACAAATGTACTTTTCCATGTCTATGCCTAACTCTAAGCCAGAGAACGTTGTGCTTGAAGAATGTTTTCCAGTGTAATTATGAATAAGAAATGTACCTTAACAATTGTTTCTTTTTCCACACGTGGAATTTTTTTCAGGTAAAAAAAAAACATAACCTGAAGCTAAAGTCTTTGATATGCAAATTGCACAGTTATTTCAGTTTTTGATGCCCCTAATGAGCTGATTTAGTGATTTTTTTCCAGTTGAATTTCAATCCATCATTGTGGCAGATCTAAGCCCTTTGCTACACTGGCAGGGGAAAATAGTCTGGATTTTGAGTTTGCAGCTGTGCCTGCAGAGGTGTTACCATCAAACTGGCTGTCTCTCCAAAAGGAGGAGTGGGTTAGGTGGAAACCAGTGTTGCAAGTTCTGTAAATTCTGTAGAAGGTGCTGGAATTTTCATCACTTTGCATGGAACCCGAAGTTGGAGGATACCAGTTTAGAATTCATATATCTTGCAGTGAGTGCTTCCCAGCAGGTCAGAGCCACAATAGGTACCTTTTGATGAAATCGCCAACATTTTGCATGGCAGACTTTCATGGCATTAACTGCAACAAAACATGATGGTATGTCTGCTACGGTTGATGGAATGGCTCAGCCACCCCCACCACCATCACATTTGGCGGAGCTAGAAGTGTATATTGGTGCGCCTGATGATGGAACTTAAAGTGTCTCAGTCAGTGGAACGTCTATTATGAAAGGACTGCTAAACTGGACAGCTATGTTTTTTGGTAGGTATTCTGTTACTGCTATCCTCTGAATGAGCCCTGCATATAGGAGTACTTGTATGGGAATTCGCATTAGGAAGGTTTGTGAATGTGCGTGTAGGTCAGAGTAAGGGATGGTTTATGGGTAAGTGTAAGAGAAGATGTTATGGTAAGGTTTGGAGTAAGGGCTACTGTTATGATTAGGCTAAACATTTTGATTATAGTATGGAATTGGGTTAAAATTAGGCTAAATTGATGGAATGGGTAAGGCTTAGAGTTCTCGAAGATGTGAGTTATGGTGTATGGATACTATAAGAAGAAGTTGCAGGTGAAAGGGTGGTACCAAAGCTCATATCAAGATTATAGGAAGTATCACACCATAAAATGGTAGGACGAACTTGGTGTAAGGGAAGAAAAAGTTAGGGATAGGGCTAATAGTTTGGGGTTAGGTTAAGGGTTAATGTTTGTCTATGTACAATACAGATTTGTAGTGGTAAAAACATGACTGTTTTACCTCCACATGTTTGTACTTTCCATTGGTATGTCTATTTGCCACTACATTTTATGTTCACTTCTTTACCACCCGTGATTTGTATTTTAATTTTTTTAAATACAGTCAGTTTCCCTTAGTCTTAAATCCATTCTGTGAAATGCTCACTGATCTTGTGTCAGTGAATCTTGCTCTATGATTTGCCTTCACAAATATGAGCTTTTGATCACCTAAAAAGAACTTACCATACAAAAAGTGCTGTGAATAATGCTACATTAATGTTTAGCAATGTGTAGACTTGATTGAATTAATTCTGGCTATGGTAAATATTCATTTGACAGCGTGAATGACCAAGAGGGTGAGAGTGAAGTTTCGGAATGTGGTGTACTTTGGTGTTCAAAAATTGCTATAACGCAGACCCACAGTTTTACAGAATTACATATCTTTAGTATAATTATTGCTTTTCTGTATGTTTCATATTGCATCACAACAGTAAAACTTTGCAAAACACTAACAATGATAAAACATAATAACTTGGTTTAATATAGCACACTTTTTGTTGTTTCTATTTGTTGCCAATAACAAGTGTTCCGCCTTTTTTTCTCTTCGTAAGAGATCCACTAAAGTGCTCATTTCGGCATAGTTCATAAAGAAGTTTGCATCTCAAAGTTGACCTTTCCTGTGCAAAATGCACACTTTGAAATCATAAAATCCCAATAAAGCTTCACAAAATCAGGAGGGGTAGAATTTTAAATAAAATACACGTAAGGATTTTGAAACAGTCAATATAACAAAATTACCCTATTCATTGTAAAAACGTATGGGCCTCATTTATGAGTTATTGCCGTAGGGCAGCGCCACAGGCATTCCTGTGGCGCTTCCCTACAGCAAAACAATAGGGCAGGAATGCGCTGTATCTATCAGATACGGCACAAACCTCTCCTTTTCCCCTTTGCTGGCGCCAACGCAGGCACTTTTTCAGCATGGTGCAAGGGTGCCTGCGTTGTGGGGATGATTATTTTTGTGCAGGAAGGGAAACCTTCTTGCACAAAAACAATCACAAGAGGCTTTTTCCTCTTTCAATGTGTGCTGCAGAATGCAAAAGGAAAAACAAGGAGAAATAAAGATATTTCTCCTCGATGTGCCTCCCCTGGGGAGGCATAGGATTTTGGCGCTTCCTCAGAGTTACGGTTTCTCGTAAATCTGGGGAAGTGTCAAAAAGCCATGGATTGTGCTGGGAACGCTCCCAGCAACACCCATTGCACACCCCTTTAACGCAGAAAACTGCATTAAAGGCAACGATCTTTACAAGGCAGCATTTAGCCCAAAAATGTGGTTTACTGCTGGATCAACTCCTGTGCCACTGAAGCGACCCAAAAAGTGACGCACTGGCGGCGCAGGGGGCTTATAAAGCTTATAAGCCCGTGTCTGTTAAAGCACATTTGCATGACAATTACATGTCAAATATTCCACGTGCTGATAATTTGGAAAAGGTAAATATTATATATTGTTATACAACAGTTGATCTTTGAGACAGATCTGCTGCATTATGCTTGTGATTCTTTGTGAATTTGATATGCAAATAATCAAGGGTCAATCCTAGCCACAAACATTCAGCTGTCCAACCCCAAAACAAATTACTCCAATAAACTAAGAGCCCGGTGACAAGGGTAGATGTATACAGAGCCGGTCATAGCCGTTCCTCCCCCTTCTTCACACCTACACCAGGACAGCCGCCCAGCCTCACAGTGTGAAACATTGATGAGCATTTTATGTAACATTTTCTGTATACTCCCAATTAATAATGTGGTAGGTGTGTCATCGCTGTGGTTGTGAAGCGAGTGTTCATATCATGCAGGGAAACATTATGCAGCATGTTAGGGTCACAGGATATGCGGACATTTAAAATGTTCCCCCACTCTGGGAGCACATATCCAGTGTTCCATTGGAGGTTTAACACCCAAAGTATCTCAAAACAGACACTTCGGCAGGAAACCCCCAACAGCCATGGTGGCAAACCTTCAATGGTGCAGGCCTTCCATTGACAGCATCACAGGCGACCAAGATCTGCCAGCGGAACTCTAAATCAGCTGAAGAGTCGGCCTCCACATGCTCTAATTTAGCTGAGGGATACATAGAAGTTACTGAATAATGCAAGCCAGGATGAAGCATGATATTATGTTTTGTGGTCGGGTTTCTGATAATGTCATGATAAAAGGAGAGAGTTCACTACTTCTTTCTACCATGTGATATTTCCATACTTTACTGCCCACATTTTTTTAATGCACTCATATGACGCATTCACTACTGTAAGATACTTATTTCTTTGTCCCTGTTTTCTTCAAGAATGTGTTTTAGGCTTAGAGATCACTAAGACAACACTGGCAGCACTTCTGTGTGCACCAATACAAGTTGGGAGGTAATTCCATTCCAGCCAAATATTTATGGAATTACAAGCTGATACATTTTATTAATCAAAAATGATTCCTGTAGAAGCTGGGCACACTGCCAAAATCCCTGTAACTGGGCCGCTAGTGGGAGGAAAACATGCATACACAGGTGTGGTAATGTTTCACATCCCCTCCCCATGTTATTCTCCATTCCTGGTCATAAAATGTAAGTTCATAGCAATAGAGAGGTGATAACACAAGGAATTGTCATTTTGGGTGCAGATTTACCTCCACCAACTCGTAGTTGGGTTCAATGTGTGTAATGAACGTGGTACACAAATGCAAAGGTGCTAAGGGGGCCTCACTGATATTTCTCCTCAGATGTTTTTCTCTATTTTTAACACAGTTTTAGGAATAATTTGTAGCCTATGTATTACTCTCTTTACTTCTGTATTCTCTTTAAATTACTCCCTGTACTACGATATCCACATACATTTTACATTCCCTGCATTTTGCCATGCACAAAATATAAACCATCTAGCTGTTTAAAACTGAGAATTAATGTACCTGTTTATGAAACTCCTAATGAATACTGGCAGTTTGGATTGTAAAACTATTATAAAGAAATATTATATTTATTGAATACCAAACCAATATGGGGACCTTAACACGTCTGTGCTATCTGCTTCTGTACATCTACTCTTGGAAAATAAGGGAAATTGAAAGTGGTTCTATATGTCATGAAAGACAAGTGTGCTTATACAACCTCGACCATAGTAATTTTCTTTCCGAGAGTGGTAGCCTTCCAGGCCACGAAAACGCATTTGCTATAAATTTAAAAATAATAAATCTGCTGGGCATCTCAAACAGAGAATTTAAGTATATAGTTATGCAATGTGATTTTCTAGTCCACCAAGTCTACCACTGTTAACACGTTATCCACAGTGTGGTAAACACTCTTACTGTGAAACGTATTTCTTGCAAAAGACTTTTACTCTAGTCACTGTATTGAAATAAAAATTGTGTCTGGATCATTTCTACACTAAATTATAATTCAGAACCAAAAGTGCTAAACCGAGAATATATTATGCAACAACCTTCTTATGGGCTGCACCATGTCTTCTCAGTATTTCCCCATGGATGCCCAATATGGCTGACAATAGCTGCAGTCTGTGGAGACAGGTCCTAGTTTTTCTCTGCAATGATGCACCAGTTTCCATGATCGTAGCAGGAACTCAATATCTGGAGTTCTGGTACACATTCTTGAAGCTGAAAAGAGAGTTCACCCTCCCGAAAGACATGGTAGTAGCGCATGAACGCGTTACTGTCCAACATGTTGTCCCCTTCCTCTCCAACCGCCACAGCTGCATCCAAAATGGAGTCGTTGGAGTCTGTGGTAGAAGTTCTTTTCAAAATTTTACGTCCAGTGGATGTATCTGCTTCCCTATTGTGCGGGCAGGTATCTTCCACTGGCTCACACTGAAAGGAAATATTGTCACCACTGCTTGGAATTATTGCATTGTGACTTCCGTTTAAACTTCGTATGCCCTGGGCGGCCAGGACCCACTGTGTCTTTTTGTGAGCCGTATTTTCCATAAACACCTCATCATCGTCTAAACTTTGTTCTTTTAACAAGGAGCCATGGCGCCCCAAATCCAAGCTGCAATGCCTGCCAGGCTGGGTGGACACAGTGCTGCTTGCCCACTCTCCTATGCTTTTCAAAGGTTTCATCTTTTCAATTTGTCTCCTCAAGGCAGATTCGTCGAGGGATCGGGAGAAGAACCACGACCGAAAAGACCTACCCAACGCACTGTAAAATTTATTTTCCTCATCTGAAATTTTCAGGCAGCAGCTCTCAGATGGCCCATAGTTGTCAGTGCTCTGAGAACGGTTGGATTGAACTTCCGGGTCGACGTCGTGCATGTTGATAGGTTCTGAATTGATGGCTGGCTGCAAGAATACATCCTGTACTCTAGTATTCTGCCCACCTTTGCCCTTAGCTCCTGGCTGACTGCTTTCAGAAGAATGCCTGGAGAACAAAGCTCTGTTCCACGGCACAAACACATCTTGTTTTTCAAAACGTCTATTTTTTTGTTCCATTGCCCAAACATACAGCATTATCTGCCCGCCAGGCTTCAGAACTCTTGACATTTCTCTTATTGCTTGTATTCTTCTCTGCTTGGTAGAAAAATGATGGATCACTGTAAAAAGAAGCAAGAAAAAAAATCAGTCTTAACATTCCTGGAACCTTCAGATCACATCTGTCTATATCATTTTTTTTCCAATTCTCATTGTTTACCTGCCAGTAAATTAGGAAGATGGCAGCAAAGTCGTGCTGCAAACTATTACAGAGCATGACCCCTATAAGACTTACAGAGGCTTTTAGGGGTGGTGTACTTGCATTATTATGAAATGACCTAAGAATTAAAGAACAAATTAAAAGTGAGGGAACCTTGGAAATAGCACAGTTTCTACTTGTATTCTGAACTGTGCATCATACGCAAGCGATGGAGAGTTAACAAATGAACGTGAGATGGGAGTTGCTGAAGCCTAGAAAGAGAGACAGAGTTTGGTAACTAAGATTTAGCATAATTTTCTTTTTAAAAAAAGCTAACGTTACTTCGAGAAAAACTCGGGAAGAAGCACAATATTCACAGATAGACCGTACACATTTAAATAAACTGAGCACACACTTCACGTTTGTGTACTAAAAAAAAAGATACAGGCTAGAGTTACTAGTGCTTTGCGCCGGTCTGTGTTACTTTTGTAACGCAAACCAGACACAAAGTGTTATGCTGAGATTCACTATCTGACACAAATGAGAATTTGTGTTGGATAGCTTCCCAAAGTAACACAAAGCTGTGCTATTTGCTGCTGTGTGTTACTTTGCATCAAGGGGTGTTCTGTGGGTGGAAAATGGTCATTTCCATGCAACCTCCCATGGAGTTTGACACAAATCCCTACATACAAACATTTGTAAACAGGAATTTGCGTAAAACTCTTATGCCGTCTCAAGGCAGGCGTAATGAGGAGAAATGTTTTTATCTCTCCTCGTTTTTCCTAATTTGTATGCATGATATATACAAACATACAAAGCAGGAATAGTGTTAAAGGATAGTTTTTGTACTGGAAGATCCAATATGCTGATGTGACGGAGACTTTCCAATGGTGAGGATTTTGATGTGGGTCCTGCAGTCTGCGAGGGATGCTTCTGCTTGAATGGTCACCTGCTGCCGAGTGTTAGATCTGGCATCCGTAGGTTGGCTTTCTCCCATACTTTTTGATTTTTACCTCCATGTTTTACTGTATTTTTTGTTGGCCTTACGACTCTCAGGACTTTACCACTGCTAATCAGTGCTAAAGTGCATGTGCTTCTCCCATAAACGTGTTTGTAATTGATGTGTACCTGATTAATATATTTAAATTACCTCTAAGTCCCTTGTAAAGTGGTATACCAACCCAGGGCCTGTAAGTTAAATTCTACTAGTAGGCTGCAGCACTGATTGTGCCACCCACATAGGTAGCCTTCCAAACCTGTCTCAGACCAGCCACTGCCTGGGTGTCCAGTTTGCTGACACTTCGACTTGGCATTTAAAACTACTTGCCAAGCCTTAAGCTCACCCCTAAGGTAGGCCCTAGGTAGCCCTAAGAGCAGAGTGCTATGCAAGTAAAAGGTAGGACATGTACTGTTGCGTTTTTCACAATTGTGAAGCTCACCCCTCAAAAAGGTTAGCATGGGAAATCCCTTATATCATTTTGAGTGGTAGTCCCTGATCAGAGAGGATTATCTTTTTAATGTTTAATATCTTTGGATTGGTAATGATAAATCCTCTTTGCTGGTGAATTTGTATTTGACGGTACTGTTTTAGAAATTACACTTTCAAAAGTGGACATTTCACATAACTTTCTGCTTTTGTGCCTGACGGCCTGTCTCAAAACCATGTTTGGGCAAGTGACAGCTACATTTGGGCATTTCCTGCCACAATACAGGACACTCAAATACATCTACATTCACCAGTATTCTGATAGGTCTTCCTGGCAGGGAGGGGTGGGAGGGGCTCGCACTCCACTTGAAAAGGTAGTGTCCTGCCCGCACACAAAGTACTGATCACCCGCCTCCCCCAGATTGAAAGGGATCCTTGTGCACTTCAGAGGGCTCCTTTGAAGCCATCCCCTACATCAAAGTCACTTTTGAGTATAAGTACTGGGGCTCTGACCCCTTCAAATCAGACACTCCTTGGACCGGTACCAAAACACTGCTGGATCTACATCCGCACATTGCCAGAAGGACTGCTGTGCTGCCAGGAAGGACTGCCATTCTGCTAACTGCTCTGCTGTGTTGACCTGCTGCTTTTGTGCTGCAGGAGGGACTGCCACTTTGCTACCTGCCTTGTTGTGCTGGGCTGCTGCCTGCTACAGTTTGATGTGTTGAACTCTGAGTATTCTCGAAGAGCTTGTTGGCTTACCCCCTTTTGTTGAAGTCTCAGGCCCATCAAAGACTTCATGTTCATTGTCACTACACTGCCATGAGAGCCATTCTGTGAGAACCAGTGTGTCGCCCTGCACGAGATAAGGCTCCCGTCCTGTGAATGCCAGGGCTCTGCAACAGAGAAGACCTCCTTTTTGTGACAATCAGTGCTTTAATCGCGATAAGATAAAGTGCCCAGTGCTTGTTTCACTGGAGGCCCTCTATTTAATTTGCCAAACTAAAGCAGAGTCCGGATGAACACTAGAGCATCTTCTCTGCCCCCTGCCTTCCTACTGCCAATCATTGCCAGGACAGTGACGAGCTCCACCTCCCTCTCAGACAGAAGAAAGCTGCTGCTGTTGCTTGATGACATCAGTGCTGCACAAAGAAAGGCTTGGCGTGCCCGTTGCCGCTCAACCCTAATGCCAAGGCACTGTGCCTCCGAGACCCATAGAGTCTCTATCGCCATGCTAAGCGTTATCCTGACTGGCCAAGTTTACATAAAGCATGCCGGTCTCGAGGTACTGACTGTAGAATTATCCTGTTTTGGGTGCTTCAAAATTCTGCATATCTATTTATTGATCTCCAACTGGGATCTTTACAACTGCACTCAATTTACAGTAAATAATTTAATAGAAGTGAATGTGTTCAGTTCTGTATTTACCTGTGTACAGTGTGCATAATTTGCAAAGTATTTAATGAGATCTTTATTGTATTTGGTCTTTTGTTATCCCGTGTGGAGTCTTTTTGTGGTGTATTCATTGTGTTACTGCATGTGTGTTACAATTGTCTGCCTGCTCTATACCAAGCTCCTGGTGGGTGAGCACAGTTTATATCAGCTAAATATCTAGCTTACTCTGAGTAGAGTCGCGGGTTCTGGAAGAGCTGGGTGCATACATTAGCGAGCCAGAAACCCCATTTCTAACACTGAGGTTCTAGAAATGATCTGCCATTAACAAGTTCTTCTTGTTTCACCCCTGCATTTTGTGTTGAACACTGGGATGTTACACCACTAGATCTTCCCATTCCCCAGTTACTTGTGACCATTGTTCGAAAACACATTCCTGCAGCAGGTGCATGTGCAACCATGCTTTTAAGACCAATGGACACTGTCGTCTTGCCTACCAGTTTAATTATCAACCTCACTATCATGAGCAACAGTGTCCGTTTTTTTATATTGATGTGAATCCCAAATGATGGAAAAGGAGGACTATCTGTTTTGTGTTTGCAAGAAAATGGGATTGACCCACCCTTTTACCAGCTAAACATCTGGATGAGGCACAACATTAATTTGGCAGCGATGTAGATACCCTGCAACCGCAGCTTAACCTTTTTATTAAAAAATCATGATTCTGTAGTGGCCCCGTAAGGTAGAAGTTTAAACTGAGAACATTTTCCCGCTTGCTACATATTTCAAGTACTGACCTAGCTGAATGTACAGGAATGTGGATGTAGGCATCCTTGCCAGTGAGTGTGGTCATGTAGTCTCCTATGCACAGCAGTGGAATGATGTCTTCCAAAGCTCTCATTTTGAAATAGTTGGACTCAATATGAACTGTTCATTAAATGATAAAGTGATGAAGTGCTGCTTCACCTCTTGGTAAAAACCTGAAATGCGCAGTCAAGTATTGTGATGGAATAGCACACTGGTGTTTACTTGCCTGTAAGCAATGTCTGCTGCATCTCATGAGTATTTAATCTTACCATTAGATTTAAACCTTTCTTCCTGCATGATGGCTTGTGTTTGAATAAGTGTTCGACATAAGCTGCAGACATTATTTCAATTCCTCCCACTGGTTCCTGTCCTATTTTGAAAGCAAAGCTACTTAGTTAGTGAAGCACTAGTGCATTATAGTTCTGACAGAAACTTGCTTCGCCGAAGTGTCTATCCTTTACTTTCTTTATCAGGAGGCACTGTGTCTCCAGAGCCTTTCTTTCTATGTGTGTGGATGGCCAGTAAGTTTGTGAGTACCACAGATGAACATATATCCGGGGTGCAGGCTTGAATTTCTTCTTAACCTGTAACCCAACTATCCATATTTTACAGGGTCTTTGAGATTTGCGACTGAACACTAGCTTGGACTTAAACATGGTCATGTATTGATTCGATCTCTCAGTGTCAGAGAGTGTCTCGATTGATGAGGAAGTCATCCTCCTCCTCTTCTCTTGAGAGGTAGATTGTGGTGTTGTGCAGTCTACAATATTCCTGTGTGGTATGCTGGACAAGAGGGCAGTGGATCAGCAGAAACATCGCAGTTTGAATCAAATGGGTACAGGGCTGGAGATGGTGATAAGGCAGCACTGTGTCAGTGATTGCCGCCCCCATCTTTTTAGTAAATGAGACAGCTTAGACTTCCTCTAAAATAGCTCCCTCAGAAGTTATGTGCATGCTTTATCTTTGCTGGCTATGTGTGTTGCGGAGGGCAGACAAGAATATGGCCTGTGACAGAATCAATGTGGAGGGTGCCTTGTCAAATATCCGGTTGTGGTGTCTGAGGGAAATTAGTGCCTTCTGCACTATGCTTAGAAACTTTATCTGTCCTCAGTGTCAAGGACCTTTTTTGACTTTGAGGCTGATTTTGGTGCTGATGAAGAGTCAGATGTATTTTGGCATTGAGGTTCCTCCAGAGTCAAGGCTTGTTTTCACTGGCAAGCAGTGTTGGGCTCTACATTTGATCCAACAGCATGGGTCTAACTATTTTGAGAAGTGGTACCTCCATCAAGGCATGGCCATGTTCTGCAGTCAATTCCTTTGGATGGAGTTGATTTTGTTTCGAGGCTGATTCTCAGAGGGGTAGTGTTCAGGGACAGTGTCCTTTTGAGGCTGATGGTGTTCTATTCAATCCTTGGTGTTGAGGTATATTCATAATACTTGGTGCAAGCTTTACTGGGTCACTGAAAAAGTTTGTTCTTGTGAGTTTGAATCCGCTAGTGAGAGATTTGAAGGATTCTAATACTTGTGGGCCTCAGGACTGCTGGATGCGCTCAGACACTGTTGTCAGACTCACATCCTTCACCCTCTTTGCATCAACTACAAAGTCATTGAAGTCTTGATGTAGCATGCCTTTATAAGGCATCCATCTTCTATCTCTTCAGTGCCAAATACTCTTTTGTGTTGCATGCCGAACAGACATTTCACTGTAGTACCTCCAATAAATTAACTGCTTTCCATAGCCTATTCTGTAATGACTTATTTTCATCTCAACTGTATTCTTGCTCTTTAGCGAAATTTCTTCTCAGTAGGTGCTGATCTTCAGACTTATATTTTTCAAGATGCAGCATTTCCTGCAACACTTGAAACACATCATAATAATATGGTGGAAAATACATTTAGGTGAAATATGTGCCCTGGGGCATTGTGGCTTTGGTGAGAGGCATCAGTGGTTTTCATGAAACCGAAAGAGCTTCTTTGAAGAACATTTCAAACCAGCATTAGATGGCACAAGAGAGAACAGCATGTGATCTACAGGGCTACATCAACATTTGAGCAACATGAAATGTGTGCAATAATGCAATTGAATGGACCAAAGGTTCAATTTCCAAACTAGGAACAAGAGATTGAGAAGAGGTTTCAACTTAGCAGATGTAGTTTCAAATAATTTGCAAGTAATTATAAAATGTTCGAAGACAAGTTTTATTCAAGCTTGCTCAGGAGGGTGGAGGAGTTTCCATTGGGTAGAAGAGAGGGTGACAGTCCCCAAGATAATCACTGAGAGCTCTCTCAAAAGACGAATACATAAGACATACAGTAAAGCAATAACTGGGCAGTCAAAAAACAGTCCATGGCGAGAAAACATGGAACAAATGATGAACTTGGTATAGGTGGGAAATTAAACAGAAAAGTTGTAAATGATAGTGTGGGGCTAAGAGGAGATACATTAGAGGACCTGTCCCTCCATGCACTATTTTGGCAACCAGCCACTTTGCTTTGCTTACTGCAACCTCATCTCCATACCCCTTTGGCCCACCATATTTGACCATCCTAGCGCAGTGTTGTAGCTGTGCCCAAGGATTGCTGCTTCCTCCTGTATGGTTCTCCATAGTGACTCTATGTACAGCAAAAACACATCTACTCGGAATAGGTTGAGGTGCTGGACTAGTCAGTTTGACTTCAGTATGCCTGCATCCCAAATTAAAACATGTTTTGTTTTGGATAATGCAAACTCACGTCAATGAAGCATGGACAGACAATAAGTGCCAATCCTCTCCCCATTGCATCACATTACACTGAGAGCCTGGGTAGAATGGAAGACACAGATGCTCAAAGCTAGTCAGGCTCAAGATGTCAGACACACTCTGGGGCCTTAGAACTGATCCTCAAGTGTGCACTCTCTCTATTCTCTTTGCCTTTTGGGCTGTCACGATCACTACTCATGCCTAACTGTGGGCAACATGTTCCATGTAGTCCATAGTATGGCTCACCATGTCAGCCAACAAATCACAGGCTTATTTTTAAAGTTTACATTTATGGCTTATCATGCTGTGGGTTTGTGGCATCCTCAGAGATGCCGACATGCTGCATATCTCTGCAGGGGCTGTGACAATCCATACGTGCAGAGAGCCCAAGTCAAACTGTGACAACAACTTCCTGGTCACTCCTACCTCCTCCTGGCCAACTTTCACATTGGCTCCTGCCTAATTTGTTATTTGCCAGTTAATTAGGTGGGGTGCTACTAGGTGATTGATGGAGTATGGACAGTTGAACATTTCTGAAGGTCATCTATGCATTTGACTAGAATGTTATTTACTGGAAATAAGATGTATTTTAGATTTAGAGCCAGCTGTTGCATCATATTGGGGGTCAAACATTTTTGGTGGGAAAGTACACGGTGCTCATGACGGAACGGTTCCGTCATGAGCCACGGTTGAGCTGTGCTCATGACGGAACCGTTCCGTCATGACCACGCCCGCGCAGGAAAAGATCAGCACAGCAGGGGAATCCGCCCAGCATGGAAGGGGTTAAATCTACAAAACAGCTGTAGAGAAGTTGTTTTTTCCATATCTGTTTTGACACCATCATCCTAATTGCCACTAGATTATCAGTGGTGCCCAACATGGACCTGAATTCAGTTTCATTAGTAAGAGCAGGTGAACTGAGCTTGTCCATGCTTCTAGGTCCTCCAGTAATAAGGAAGCAAAGTATTTAGCCTCAACATCTAGGAGGGCGAAGAGGCAGCAGCTTTCTGGGTTCACCACTGAGCCTTTTTTATAAATAGGTTGCAGGATTGAACCTTGCCAAGAGGGCTGGACAGTGTCAGTGATGAGGCAGGTTCTGAATAGCCTTTCAAGCAGTTGTGACCAGAATTCGATGTCCTCTTTATAAACTGAAGCAGGGATACCATTTGGTACAGGAGCACCATTTTTCAAATTTAGACAGCAATCCTTTTAACTGTGATAGTTAATGCTAAACGGTGCATTTGCTGTTTAACGTCCTCTTTGGTTATAGGGATTTGGTCAGTTGTAGAGTGCAGAGCACGGCAGTTGGGTGATTGGGATAGATTTGGTACAGAGTGCTGATTTGTTGAGATCAGCTGTCTGCAGTAACATTATTTGCACTTGGTCGAGGGGAGAACCTTTCATTGTTTAACCACTTTATAATGATCCAGAAAGCTTTAGAGTTTTTTGTTCGACAGGCCAATAATAACTCTAGTTGTATTGCTTCTTCATGCCTCTTTTTTGCTTGCCAAGTGGAACGTTTGTATGTAAACCACATTTCCAAATCCATTCAAATCATTCTAATTGAAATCTATCTTCAGCTCAAAATTATTTTGTATCTACTTGATTCATATACAAATCCCATTTTTCTAACAAATTGAGAATCACAGTAAAATCTCACTTAATTGAGTGGCACAAGCTAAACATTCATGCCCAACGTTGTTAATCTTCACACTAACAGGGCCACTTCGATCCTGGATAGTCGCACAAAGTCAGTGGAGCCCTTAGCCTCCACTCCCCTGGAGTTATACTGCCTGTCTTATTTCAAGATCCCCCAAAATACTTTTTTTCCAAATACCTAACTTCTCAATCACTTGTAGACTGGTGTAGCCCAAATAAGCTTTAGATTCAGTTACTTTGATTACATTATTACTCTCATCATTACAATAAATCCATTTTTCACAGGCGATGATATGTTTTAGCACTAAAGCATTCTAATCTATGTTTTGTTACAAGGAATATCTGAGTTATTGCTTTAGAATCTGGTCTTTCTCAAATTCTGTACTGAATGAAATACAGTTGAATTGAAAATAGATAATTTTGCATAAAATATGTCATAATCCACACAAAAGGGAGGGGTGAGGGTAATGAACTTGCCCACTCCGAACCCCCTGACAATACTTTCAAACACCTGAAGGAGTAGAGAGTGATAAAAATAGTGGGCCCGATTCACAGAACTAACTTAAGACAAAATCCTAAACTTACTACTTTTGGTATTCACAGAAGGCATTTAGTAGTAGTAAAGTTAGGATTTTGTCTTAAGTCCGTCTTAAGCCTGTCCTAAGTTTGTCTTAAGTCTGTCTTAAGTCTGTCTTAAGTTTGTCTTAAGTCTGTCTTAAGTCTGTCCTACTACTTTTGGTATTCACAGAAGGCATTTAGTAGTAGTAAAGTTTGACTTAAGACAGACTTAAGACAGTCTTAAGACAAACTTAAGACAAACTTAGGACAGACTTAAGACAGACTTAAGACAGACTTAAGACAAAATCCTAACTTTACTACTACTAAATGCCTTCTGTGAATACCAAAAGTAGTAAGTTTAGGATTTTGTCTTAAGTTAGTTCTGGGAATCGGGCCCTACATCTCTATTATTTGTGGTGGCACGTGCTGTGTGTCTTAATACTGGCCTCACTCACACAGTTGTGTGACATGCTTCATCATAGGGCTGCTACCAAACACCCCTGCGCAGCCAACTCCTGGGGTGGAGCAATAGTGTGGGGGAAGAGACAAACACAACATAAAAGAAAAACAATAAAGTCTAAAGTTACTGGGATCACCGGAAGTGAAAAGCGCAGTGTGAGTTAAAACTAGCTTGGAGGTGTCACTGTGCCTATGTTTTATTCCTGGACCCTCCGGCCAGGATTAAAAACGTGAAGGATGGTGGTGATTGGGAGATGTAATGCGCTCCTTACACCCCTCCTTACTGCCAAATCGTGGACATGTTTCGGTCGTGAATATGCGCCCCATGTTCGGGGTAATGCCGGTCTTTCTCAGGACACTGCCGGTCCCAGAATTATATTTATGTATCTCTCACCTCGAAATCTGAGATAGGAGGGTGTGAGAACCACTTGTTTTGGCTCTAAATTATCCCCTCGACTGTACTTTGCTGGTATACGAGTTTAACCCAAACCAATGCTAAAATTAGCACGAGGCAAGGAGAGTCCCCCTGTAGTCACACTTACTTCAAGGTGGGAACTCCTTCTGTAGACAGCTCGCCTGCTCCCGCCATGTAGAGAACCATAGAATATGTCATGCTGGACCAACTAAACGTTTTCTTTTTTGCTTGATGAAATAATTATGCTACATCTAGTGGGAGTGGCACATTTTTTGTTGTATGCTGTGTTGCACTATCGTTAAGACCCAGTGCTATTCACCAATCACCCTTGCACCTTCATTTGTTTTACTTTCCTGTTATAACATGTTGCTAGATTTGAAGCTTTTTTGTCATACTCTGACTCCTTTCCATGACACTCATCTTGAAAGATACAGCTTACCTCAGCTCATAGTCTGTTCAGTAAAGAGGCCTTGTACCAGCTTCCAAATTGTTACAGTACAATATGTTATTAATTTATGAGATTTCTTTTCTATTACAGTTGTAGGAAGCATATAGGTCACCCAACTATTATTTAACAACCCTTAACAAAAAGGTAGTTCTACTAGCTCTGCCATTGCTTGCTGTTTATGATTGGATTTAATGAAAAGGAAGACACAGATGTCCAGAAAAAAATAAGAAAAAGCCTGCTGAATACTGCAAACATGTCCGGCTTGAAATAAGATACATTTTAAAACTGCAGACCCAGATCCTTTCAGCAAAAGGAGTAAATGTATTTTGTGTCCTAATTTAAGAGTAACCCATATAAAATTGGAGATTGTAAAATTATTCAGTACATATGTTTTGTATGAATGCATGCATGGAGCTTTTGGTATTTTTAAAGAGTGCAAAGGTATTCATCTAAATTCAATTTCAATATAAGAGGAACGATCAAAGAATACCAAATGTATGTTCGTCCTATGCATTCATTTGGATGCTAATGCCGTGGTATTCAGTACTTTCATTTTTCTGGGAAGCAACAAAGTGCTGCCCAAAATAATAATCAAGGGGCTATAAGAGGCATGGACACAATAGAGAGAGAGGGTGTGAAGTTAATCCAAGTGATTTGGTGTTAGAAGTGTATCCAGGGGTAAACCTGGATTACGTCTGAGCTTGTTTGCTGCTGTTTACAAACAGGACAGTTTTGCTTTCAGTGGGCTTTAATTTCAAGTTAACACTTGACATACAGCGTTGGATGAGGACCAAGCAGGTTTTGAGTCATTTGATGTCATTAGCTCTGGACACCTTTAGCTATATTAGCCTTAAATACGTATGTTGACCGAATCTGATGTTCACAAGGATTGTTTCAAGAGATTGCATATAGTGATTGAAAATGACATGAGAAAGTATGGACCCATAAGGTAATCTACATTTGAATGGCAGTTTATTGGATTTAGAGGTGTGAATTTGAATAAATGAATGATAGTTTGACGGATATGATCTGGACCCAGGGTACTATGTTTGAGAATCCAGGCAAGTTCTCAAGATGCACAGTCAAGTCTAGTGGTCAATGGTCAATGGTGTTGATGGCTGTGAAGAGAGTAAGCAGGATCAGTAGCCAGTGACCAACTTTATCTGAGATTAGGCAGATACTGCCCAGTACATGAATGTTTAATGTCTGTGTGCTGCATCAGGACCTGATGCTGCATTTGTAGCCATACAAAAAAGTTATATTTATTGATTTGTTCATAGAGCAGGATAGAGATAACTTTCAGTATTACATTTCCATTAAAGGGCATATGTGCAATGGGTCTGTAGTTGACAAGGTCAACTGGCTACAAGGTTGACTTCTCAAAAAAGCAATAAAGTAATTTGGTGAGCCCTGTGTTAAAGAGTTGCCTGAAGTATGTCCAATTAGGGGTGTTGCATGGTGGAGTAGGAAGTAGTGGAGTATTGACCTGTTTAAAAGTGGTGATGTAAAGTCTGATCTTGTTTAGGTTACTAGCACATCCTTGTGTGGTAGTTGTTTAATAACTGAGGAATAGTCATATTGTGAAGACTACTCTGATTTAGTTGAAAGTTCCCATGGTGGTGGATTTGTTGTAGATTGTTCTTCAATCATTATGAAAATTATGCATACTGACTAGAGGGTCTTGAATTATGTTGGATCATCTAAGCAAAACTATTTTTGTCATTTGCTTTCCTGCTAATGGTTGCTGCATGTATTGCCAGAGATTTCTTGTGAATGCCTTGTGTGGATGGATTAGATTAGGTGTATTGCTTCCCACATTTTTTTTCATGGTTCCAGCTGATGCAACAGTGAGTTTGTTGACACTGGTTGCTATGGACGTGAGCTTTTACTCAGGAGAGTGTATGAGTAAGTTATTGACTGAGCAGAATTTGTTTTGGTGCATTTAGGTTTCCTGCCGTGAGATGGTGGCATATGTTGTAAGTTTGAGGGAATGGGGAAAAGACAGGTTTTCCAGGCTAGATGCACCTGATTAGTACTTCATTGCTGATAGATGTGATAAAAGTGGGTTAAAGATGTTGCTTCTTGTGTGGGTGTGTTAAGTGATGGGTTGAGGGGGTCTAAGAATGCTTTCTTGAGTCTTAGAAATGTTTGTGTTGGAAATTAGCCTCTTTTACGTGGTACTGTCCCAGACTTATTCCTTCTGTATCTGAATCCATTTTTATTGGCCATAGAACTCTGCGCAGTTTACTCCTGCTAACCACGGTTAAAGTGATTGTGCTCTCTTTTAAACATGGTGAAACTGGCATACCCCTAATTGGTATATTCAATTTACCTATAGGTCCCTAATATATGGTACTCCATGTACCTAGGACCTGTAAATTAAATGCTACAAGTGGGCTGCAGCACTCATTGTGAAGCAGCACTGCAAAACATGCCTCGCAGCCTGCCCTATCATTTTGTGTGTGACATTTTAAACTGCCATTTCGACCAGGCATAATAAACTATTTTGCCAGGCCTAAACCTTTCTTTTTAGTACCAATTTACTCCTAAAGTAGGCTTTTAGTCCCCTTGGAGTAGTATGTATGGCTTTTAAAAAGTAGGACATGTGTATTTACATTTTTTATATGTCCTAGCAGTGAAAAACCTACAAAGTTATTTTTCACTGTGGCAAGACTGGCTCTCTCCTAGAAAAACACTGGGTTACACTGTAATAACATATAGGGACTCATTTAAGTTTGATAGCTGCTAGAAAGATGGTTTAAGGACTCACTTTTAGAAAGTTGGCAAATGTGCCTTTCTACCAGTGTACAGTGTCATCTGTCTGTTGAATGATTCCCCTGTGGTGAGATGTAGATTGCTCCTGGACAGTGGACAAAAGGCTTGGGTTTGGAGCGATGTTTTTCCTACTTCAGCTAGATGGCCTAGTTAGCTGTGCAAGCCTCTTCCTGAGCTTTAAAGTATTACTACACTGTGATTGGCAGATACAGCTCACAACTAGGCCTGTCTCCCTATGTCTTCCTGGTCAGCTTAGCTCCAAACCCAGTGGGAGGTGAGAGCTTCCCCATAACTTGCTTTGATTAACCACATGGAAGGGTTTGCCATTATTCCGGCTACACCCCTGGGTGGGCACAGGGCACAGGGGAAGAAGAATTCTTCCATGTTGGAGTTAGGTAGAGAGGGGTTACTGTGGAATAGCTTACAGTCATACACACAGGAAGTGCTGTAAAAGTGGATAGGGTCACCTCTGGGAACTTTTACCCGATTAGTTAGGGAGTTGACAGGAGTCTCCCCCACCCACAGACTGGCACTGGGCATAAATGTGGCATCCCCAGTACCCTCTTTAGAACACTCTTGGACCTGTGAATCCTGAGGGAAGACTTAAACTTTTTGCCAGAAACCCAGGACCCCAAACGTAACTTCAAGGATCAGTTGGTTGACCTTCTATGTGAGCTACAGGGACACAGCATGCTTTCAGAGGCCTTTCCCTGCAAATTCCAGGCTTGCCTGTTCCAACTGGACCTGCTTTGGACCCTGCTGATGGCTTCTGCTAGAGTGAGTCTTGGCCCCAAGTGCTATTTCTAAGGTTCCAGACCTTTGGCCGGTGTCAAAGTGTACTCCTCTTGATGTTTCCTGAAACCTGGGACTTAAAGGCCAGATGTACAATTATTAGAAATACTAATTTCCTAATTGCTATTCTCTCCCAATCAGTAAATCAGTATTCCTAATGTATGAAACTCTTTTGAGTTTTAATAATGATTCTTAGTGGGTCACAAATATACCTACCTCATGCATAATATTGAGGTAGGTCACAATTTGCGACCCATTAGGAATTTAGTCATCACAGTCATGGTGGCCTGCTGAGGCCAGCAGGCCACCATATCTGTGATTGCTTTTTAAGAGAGCATTCTTTATTTTTTTAAATGCAGCCCATTTTTCTTAAAGGAAAAGGGATGCATTTTAAAAGAAGTCGCATTTTTTAAGAGTAGGCAGTGGTCCCTGGCATTTGTGCAGTACACACTGCTGGCCCAACAGATAGGAGCAGAGGATGGGCAATAACAGCTCCACAAAATGTGGGCCCTTTTTAATGTGGGTGGAGGATGGAAATAAGAGAACTGTACTGAATGATTTCAGCATGCTAGGGCACAAGCTTCACATAACCCTTTCTTCTCTGGGGCATCTGGTATGGTGCAGTGTTCTTGTTCTGAATGCAGGTAGAGGGCAGCAAAAGTAGGAGCACACCTCCGTGGGTTATATTTGAAGATTCTGTATCCGATATCAAAAGGGATTTTTTGTCATTTATTTTAGCAGAGATAGAACATCACTACGGAAAAAGTGGTGGTTCTTATCAACCCACATAAATCGAGAAGACCCTCCAGAGTAACCTTCAGGGGTACCCAAATATCAACTATTGCAGGCAACATACTATCAAAGCAACAGTGACCACACTGCAATTCTATCACTAACAACAATTTAATTTTGAAAAGAATGTTAACCCAGGCAGGGACACACATATTCCTAATCCAGTAGATTAGAACACATCTATAAACATAGTAGTGATTTCTATTGCTGCTGCATCTGCAATAGCAGCTTATAATTTAGAATTTACATTTGAGATTCTCAGCAATAACTACACAAGAGAAGAGAAATCCCCACCGACCTTGGGAATACCGCCACATCACCCTGCTACCTTTCCCAGCAAAAGTCCTAGGGAAAGCCATAAAGCCCCAGCTCACTGAACACCTGAGAAGAAACAACCTACTTAACACCCCTCAATCCTCCTTTTGCGCCAACTACAGCACCAAAACCCCCACCCTGGTTGCTGAAACCAACAACATCAGAGTCCTCTTTGACCAAGGAGACAGCAGGGCTGCTTGACCTCTCAGTGGCATTCAACTCAGTATCCAACCACACCCTCATCAGTAGACTCCACCACATTGACATCCAGCGAGACACCCACAAAAGGATCACCTCCTTCCTCACAGGATGCACACAGAGAATCCGCTTCGTGCCCTTAACCGCCAAGCCCAAGAGCATCATCTGCTGCATCCCCCAAGGCTCCTCCCTCAACCCCACCTTGTTCAACTCCTACATGATCCTGTTGGCTGGCATAGTACGCACCCATGGACCCAACATCATATCCTACGCAGACAACACCCAACTCATCCTCTCTCTCATGGAAGACCCCGTCAACACCAGAACCAACTTTTGAAACGTCATAACTAATGTCTCTGACTGGATGAGGTCCAACTACCTGATACTGAACACAGACAAGACGACAGTGCTCATCTTCAGGAGGAACACCTCACCGTGCGGTGACACCTAGTGGCTCATCAAGCCTGGACCCACATAGACCCCAAGAGACCACATCCGCAATCTCGGCATCATCCTGGACAGCAAACCCACTATGAAGCACCAGGTCCATGCAGTATCCACCTCCTGCTTCTGCACTCACCACATGCTTCGAAAGATCTTCATATGTATCCCCACCAACACCAGGAAAACAGTCATGCAAACTCTCATCACCAGCCGACTGGACTACGCAAATGCATTCTACGCTGGAACCACCCAACTCCTTAACCGACTCCAGACCATACAGAACACTGCAGCTAGGCTCATCCTCAACCTCCAAAAATGGACCAGCTCACGCCCAACCTCACAAGCCTCCACTGGCTCCCCGTCTAGAAGAGATACCAATTCAATATGCTAACACACACCATCAAAGCCCTCCACAGCCAGGGACCTGCCTACATTAACCACCAACTGACCTTTCACCAACCTTCCACCTCCTCGCCCACAGCCGCACATCCGCCGAAGCCGCAGCGGAGGTTGTTCCTTTTCCTACCTCTCCCCAAGTCCTGGAGTGACTTCCATCTCCAAACCTCACCTTTACTCGCAGACTTCAGAAAGGGACTTAAACTAAAGATCTGCAAGACCAAAGCACCTGGATACCCCTACGGGTGATTAGCCATGTTATATAAATACTGTTTGATTTAATTTGATAATGTTGAACCTGTTTATCACCATCTCGTTTGCAACAAGCCTCTAATTTTTTATCAAGTGTTTTCTTTCTTGTAGGTTTTTCAAGTTATTTTTCTTGTGAGCACTTTTTTATTCATTCACTCAATCATCACGTTATATAGATACATTTGATATGGCTGGATGGTACATCATATTTTAGAGCAGTTCCCTTAAAGCTTTTTAAAAACGATTGCATTGGTTGTTACACCAAAGTAGCCTTTGACCATGCCATATTACCCCTTCTTAATTCTAGAATATTGCCTTATCACCTAATGGTTCAAAGTCCCCATCACATTTTCCATTAGTCAAGAAGGTCTCCTCTTGTTAATACTTTTCTATAGTGGGGGTTACTCTGTCCTCTTGAGCACTGACATGTTTTCAAATATAAGGCGCTATAGCAACATGCGCCCTGCATCAAGCATATAATATATGCATTCATTTGTTCAATCGTTTTTCTTTCCTTCTTTTATTTAAATTTTTCTTTCTTTGTTTCGTTAATCATTTCTTTACTTCCTTATTATCATTTTTTTCTCACTCTCTGTTTTACTTGCACTGAATACAGTGTTCATTTATTCAGCACTGTCTTACCTTCATGAGACATTAATTACGTTCTTTTACCCAATACTATACAAACTATAATAATATATGTCCAGTTTTACGTACCAATAAACAATGCCTTGTAAATTTATTAGCAAAAAACAACAGGAGTAAACCCATAGACCAGGTTGAGATCTGGGTAAGGAAGACTCGTGGGAAAAATAATGGACAGATTTGGTTGTAAAATCAATTGGGAACAGTTGTATTAGCACTGTAAGCACTTATTGCAAGGGCAACTCGAAAACTTTGTGTACACAAGTGCTCGTGACACTCAAGGGTGAACGGCGCAGGTGACAAGTGTAAGAAACAGCGAGGGAACAGAACTTTTTGATTGTGCCATAATAAAAGAGGCATCGCAAATCGGGAAACAGCCTTTACCACGAAGCATTTTCCACGCATTACATTTACAACGATACACTTACCTCGTAAACGTCTTCACAACGGGTAATGCTTCAACGACCATCTTCACCACGCAAGCAACGTCATCACGGAACAACGTCATCCTAATCTGAAAAAAAGCATCAGTCCGTTTTCAGTGTCGGCGGAGACCTGCAGAAAAAGGAAAAAAAAGAAGAAAGGGGGCTTGGGGGGGTCTCCCCCCCAAAAAAGAAAAAGCGGAGTAAAGGTAAAATCGCGGTAACGGCAAAGCGTGGAAAACACATTCCGTTGTAACGCATGCGTGGTAAAGGCATGCGTTGCAACGGAATGCGTAGTAACGACATATATTCTCGCAAATCACGCTGGTATGTCGACGGTGTTTCGATCCTAATCAGTTGGCATCATCATCAAGACCAGGTTGCCAATTGCCCTTGCAATAAGTGCTTACAGTGCTAATACAACTCTTCCCAATTGCTTTTACAACCTTATTTGTCCTTTATTTTTCCCAATATATGATGCCTTGAGCACATTTAAACCAGTCACGAGTCTTCCTATTTTTTTTCTTCCTTGTAATGTCGTGTACATACTTGCCAAATAGTTCTCTCAATAATACCGGTTGAGACATTGTTGTTTTTCTATTCTAAAATTATTAAGCACATATATCTTTTGATATATCGCTAACTAATAATGTAACTAGTCTTTTGAAAAAAATAGACACTACTAGGTTAACCAGTTTCCAGTTTCAGCAGTAGCACATTACAAATAGGCCCCTTTTTATCTTACCTCCAATTGAGATAATAGTGTCAAAGCACTGATTCCGGAAGGGAAGATTAAGGTTGTCACATACCATCACTTCAAGTTCATTATTTCTTGCAATGTCTACCAAAGGCGCACAGTAATCACAGCCTAGAGTATACACGTCATTGTTCACACCAAGATACTTCCCAGTTCCACAACCTATAAAACAATGAAAAAATAAGCAATTTTAGAATTTCTACTTCATTTTCGTGGTCTCAATCCGTGGTACCCATCTTCAGTATAAACAATACCCCATTAGCTTTCATGAGATTATCTCTAAAAGCAAAATGCATCAAACATTATTGATATAATATGAATCAAATGTACATAAACATTACACAACAAATATTTGTAGAGTGACGGAACTTGAATATAATCAAAAGTAACTTTTTTAGCTGAGGTTTCTGGCCTGTGGGGAAGATCCACTCTTCTCTATAACCAGGTGCAGGTACAATCACGTTTCTGCAATCAACATAAGCATTACGTATTGACAATGTAGACCAGTTGTTGGAGCCATACCCTTTAACCAAGTTTTATTTTATCAGTTAGAGGTGTATGAGCAGTTTGGGATTTTGAGAGGTTTTAGTATCCCCATGTAACTACTGCATCTTGTTGGTAGAACCGCTATCTTTGGGTCCCACAGTCTAAATGCTCATCAGGAAGGGACTGTCGTTTTACCATTTTTCATATACTTTTATACCGTCAGGTATCAGAACTTCTTGGAATTACCCACCACAGCTGCACCATAGCTACCAGTCAGCTCTAAATTAATCATGTGTGTACCTTTAAAACTGCTTGTTTGGGTTTAGAACCTTTTGCGGTACCTGCTGAATGTTTCCCTGTGTAGTACCCAACTAATATCTTATCTACTCAAGATACATTTTAAAATAGGGGAGTAACTAGTCCAGTTTCTAAAACCTTAGGAAAAGCTAGATGTAGTGGAGGACAAATTGATTCAAGTGCTGAGACATTAAACAGTTGAATTTACTTACACTCAGACAAAAAATGAAATAATGCAGTCGCTGAAGAAACTCTGGATCTTTATTGTACTTGTGTAAACAGCAAATGTCTACTCAGGCAATTGTAGCATGCATTACAATTTAATGTATTTTATTGCACATTACTCAAGTTCTGAGACATTAAACAGTTGAATTTACTTACACTCAGACAAAAAATGAAATAATGCAGTCGCTGAAGAAACTCTAGATCTTTATTGTACTTGTGTAAACAGCAAATGTCTACTCAGGCAATTGTAGCATGCATTACAATTTAATGTATTTTATTGCACATTACTCAAGTTCTGAGACATTAAACAGTTGAATTTACTTACACTCAGACAAAAAATGAAATAATGCAGTCGCTGAAGAAACTCTAGATCTTTATTGTACTTGTGTAAACAGCAAATGTCTACTCGGGCTATTGTAGCATGCATTACAATTTAATGTATTTTATTGCACATTACTCAAGTGAGCGAAATTTATATTTTCAGGTTGTTAAACCTGACAACCTTAGGGTGGTCTTTACCCCAATGTTTCCCCAACCTACTCCAGTTTTCTGACCACGTTTTTGCTGGATTTAGGACTGTGTGCACTTTACCAGTGCTAGCTAACCAGTGCTAAAGTGCTTGTGCCCTCTGCCCTAAACATGTCAACATTAGTTCTTCCTTTATTGGCATATTTAATTTACTTATAGGACCCTAGTAAAGTGGTACACCCTGTACCTAGGGACTGTAAATTAAATGCTACTAGTGGGCCTGCAGCACAAATTTTGCCACCCACTGAAGTAGACTTTCAACCATGTCTCAGGTCTGCCACTGCAGGGCCTGTGTTTGCAGGTTTATCCTGCCATGTCGACCTGGCAAAATAAATATTTTTCTAGGCTCAAACATTCAATGTTCATACAAATAGGTGAGCCCCTAAGGTAGGACCTGGACAACCCGGAAGACAGGGTGCAATGTATTAATAAAGCAGGACATGTATTTTTAAGTTTTATGTCCTAGTAGTGAAAAACTCCTAAAGTTGTTTTTCACTAGAGAAAGGCCTATCTCTCCTGTTGGATAACATTTGGATTACCCTATTACATTTGATGACTGTAATTTCCAATCGCGATGAGATAAGATCCCCAAGTCTGGTTGTATTTTAAATTCTGGAAATGTCACTTTTAGAAAGTTGGTGTTTTCTTACTTTAGCTATTTGATGCTCTTACTTAGGTTTCGGGCGACTAGGACGCCAATCCAGCGAACCACTGCATTGATTTCTCTGTTGTTTTATTCTTGCAACTTTTTTAAAAAGGGGGAAAATTAAAAAAAAAGAAAAAACGAATCTTTTTTAATCTTTTTAAATATCTGTTGGGAATTTTCAGGGGGGTTAATCCGCGCTGTGTGTAGGCAGCTTGATTCCATTGGGGCAGCCTTTTGTTGTTGTGGGGTTATTCGCGCTGCTGTACTGTTGATTTTTGCTTCCGTCTGGCTTTTGGGACATCTGCCTGGGCCAGAAGTTGGCAGGGTGTCTTTCCTGCCTCAATGGTACACCGGGGGGATTTAAACATCGCCGCACAGCAGCCGTGGAGCGGATGCGCGCAGCGGGCATGCCGCCGACGCGCCGTGGGCGCGCCAAAGACAAGCCCGTCTGCGCCCGTCCGCGCCTGCCCATGCCTAGGGCCAGGGATGCTCCCGGTGTTAATCCCATCCTTGTTTCTGCCTATAGGATTGTGTATAACGGGGAACATTTAAGAGCGCTGAATAATTATGGTAAGTGCGATGCACTTTCTGATATAAATACACAGGACTGTATCAACCACTTTATTTGTCAAGTCTGTGGTTGCACTTACAATGGTCCAAAATGCTCCCAGGCCTCAGCAAACTTTAAACAAACGCTCACTGGGAAAAACGACACTGCCTATATTAGGATGTCTGATTAATGCACGCTCCCTGTGTAAACATGCATCTGAATTTGCCCTATTCATTGAGGTGCATGGTATTGATGTAGCATTTATTACAGAGACTTGGGGAGACGCCTCATCTGTCCCAGATTTAGAAATGGCAATCCCTTCCGGGTATATATTACACAGGCAGGACCGAGTGGGCAAACGAGGGGGAGGTCTGGCAGTTCTGTTTCCCTGTACCTGGAAAACAGTTTTTATTTCACAACATAATGATCCCCATTTGGAGTCCTTACTTTTTAAATTGTTGATTGAAAGTCGTCATATATTTAATGGCCTGTTGTGTTACCGGCCTCCAGGCACACGGGCTAGTTTTTTAACAGATATTGGTCTGTCTCTAGATACCCTGGCTCAATCACGAGACTTCACTCTTCTGGGTGATTTTAATGTCCACTTGGAGGACCCCCTAGACTGCGATGCAGTAAAGTTCTTAGACATTGCTAACAGTATGGGGCTCACCCAGTGGGTATCTGGGGACACACATTTGGCAGGGCATCTGCTGGATGGTATTTTTTCAAATAATTATTTTTTGGAGGGTTTTCCACCTTTACCAATTGTCTGGTCGGATCATAAAGCTGTCATGTTCTCCTTCCAAGTTCAAAAGTCTTATTAAAAGAATAGAATAAACAGACAGCGGAGATTGGTCCGCCCTTAGAATAAACTAAATGTGGATATGTTTCAAAATGTTTTAGCTAAAAATATCCCACCACCTCTAGACGACCCTAATAAAGCCGTAGCAGCATTTGAGGAAGGGTTAAGTAAGTCAATTGATCAAAGCCTGCCGGCTAAGTGTATCTCGAGCCATTGGTCCAAGCCCTCTGAACCATGGTACACTGAGCGGCTCAGGATCCAAAAACAAAAATGTCGTCACCTGGAAAGGAGGTGGAGATTATCTTTTAGTATGGAAAATAAATCTGACTATAAAGCAGCGTTACTGGAGTATAAAGCTCTTATTAGTAAAGAAAAAACGAGGTTCTATACTACGGCGATACTGACAGCTAAAAATTTGTCTAAAGAGCTTTTCTCAGCAGTTAAAAGAATAGCCAAATGTGTTGTGGCCACTGAGCCTCCGAAAACCCAGCTATTCTGCGATAGAGTTGCATTCACTTTCAAGAGATAGTTAAGGAGGTCTATGATAGCCTTGCTGAAGCGACAATGCATGAACTAACGACATTGTCAGCGGACTCAGCCAAAACTAAGACTGCCGACACTGAGTCAGGCATTTGTGCGGTGGGCGGTTATAGCAATAATACCTCTGAGTTATCAATGTTCGGTCCTTTGTCATTGGAAGCAATAATAAAATTGATAGAATCGATTAAATCAGGCTCTCCTCTGGACCCCTGCCCTCCGAAAAATTTTCACCTTTTGCCGGAGACTTTCGCATCTTATCTGATGCTTATTTTTAACAAAATGTTTTCATCTGGCATTTTCCCCACTTGCTGGAAGCTGGCCTCTGTGCTCCCTCTTCTGAAAAAAACAAATTTAGACGTTACTGATCCAAAGAACTATTGTCCAATCTCTAGGCTGCCACTACCGGCCAAAATAGGGGAGAAAGTAATGAAAAACAGCCTATTACAATATATTGATAAGAACAATTTCCTTGATGACACTCAATTTGGATTTCGTAAACATCATAGCCCAGAATCGGCCCTAATCACAGCCTCGGAAATGATCAGGCAAACTGTTGACCGGGGGGGTAATGCAGCACTTGTGCTGCTAGACCTCTTGGCGGCTTTTGACACCGAAAACCACCAGAAACTCTTGGAAGTTTTGAGGGGGGTCGGGGTCAAAGGGAAGGCTCTTATGCTATTTAAGTCATTTCTGTCTGGTAGAGAGCAGTTTGTGGCCTTAGATAATTTTAGGTCACCAAATTTTACATTACCCTGCGGGGTTCCGCAGGGATCATCTCTGAGCCCCACACTTTTTAATGTTTATGTTGCACCCCTGGCGAAACTTATCAGATCTCTGGGGTTCTCTGCTGTCTCCTACGCGGATGACACGCAGATCATTGTTTCAGTGTCCGGATCTCCCACCGACACTGTGATGCGTTTCCATTCTTGCCTACGTCAGGTAGGGAAATGGATGGCTTCTAACTATCTAAAGTTGAACTATAGTAAGACGGAGGTTCTACTGTTTGGGGCTCATGCTAATTTTTGGTCACCAGATCTCTGGCCCCTAGAGGTGGGTCCACTTCCTAAACCAGTGACCAAGGTTAAGAATTTGGGAGTCATTTTTGACACTAAATTGTCCTTTGAGTATCATGTTAATCAGGTTACTTCTTCTTCTTTTCATACATTACAAATCCTGCAAAAAGTTCTCCCTTTTATTCGAGCTGAGCTTCGTAAGTTGGTGGACTCAGCACTTGTTCTTTCGAGAGCCGATTATTGCA
The DNA here is from genome assembly GCF_964204655.1 of Triturus cristatus. Classification (NCBI taxonomy): domain Eukaryota; kingdom Metazoa; phylum Chordata; class Amphibia; order Caudata; family Salamandridae; genus Triturus; species Triturus cristatus. Next base: position 781,116,253 of record NC_140582.1, read on the forward strand.
ATTGGCTCTTTATTAATCTTCGTATGAAATGTTTGGCCAAACTTCAGGTTGTTCAAAATGCCGCGGCCAGGCTTCTACTGAACATCCCGAGGTATAAATCAGTCTCTCCGGCATTGAAGGATCTTCACTGGTTGCCAATAAAAAAACACATAGAGTTTAAGGCCCTCTGTATTGTTTTTAAATCCATCCATGATATAGGACCAGGTTTCCTAAAACAGAATCTGATACGCTATATCCCAGCACAAAATCTTCGCTCCTCCTTGTCCAATGATCTGGTTGTCCCCAAGGTAAAAAGATGCTCTTGGGGAGGGAGAAGTTTTCTGGTGGGTGCTGCTAGGATGTGGAATTCACTCCCATCTTATTTAAAACATGAGAACAATCTGTTGGTGTTCAGGAAGGCATTAAAGACCAGGCTGCATAATCAGTGAGATCTGTGTATTTCCTAGCCTAAATGAGTAAGCGCCTTGACACCCTCGGGTGATTGTTTTGCGCTTTACAAATCACCTTTTCATTTCATTTCATGCCTGCTGCCTGTCTTTGATCAGTCTGGGGTGAGTGACAGCTGGGCTTTGTGTATTCACCCTAGAAAGTCACACACCATGGGAGCTTAGATGTGACTTGATGGGCCAACTGGGGAAGATGAGAGGGATCAGTTGGACCCAGCCACATTTACACCTGATTAGGCTCTGTCCTGTCCTCACACAAAGGACTGCATATCCCCCGTAGTGTGTCTGTAGCCAGGGCAGGTAGGGAGGACCTCTGTGCACTTCAGTCTCCCCCTCTTAAAGGCACAACTGGGTATATGTACTGGGAAGTGTCTCTGACACCACCACTTCAGTACACTTCTGAACCTGTGAAGGCTCTGTGGGAAGAAAGACTGCAGTGCTGCTGAAGAACTGCCACTCTGCTGAACTACTGTTTTGCTGGACTCCTGCTTTGCTATGCTGCCCCGCTGCCTGCTGTTCCCCTGCCTGGGTGAGAAGGACTGGGCCTGCATCCTTTGAACCCAATGTGACTGGCCTCCTGATCTGAGTTCTCAGGGACATGAAAGACTTCCAACTTACCTGCTTCTGCAGCTGAACTCTGTCATCTGTGAGCCTGCCCTGCCAAGTGGTGCCGTGTCAGTCCTGGGCCCTTGGAAGTAAGGCCTAAGATGTTTGCATCAGCAAAACCTACTCATCCTCTGTTAAACCGGCACATTGGCGCCACTGTATGGATCAGACCTGGCACTACGCCCATGTTGGGTCGATCGGAACTGGTGCATTGCACCTGTTGTGAAGGTTGGAACCAGTGCATCGCTCCTGTTGCCTGACCAGAAGCAGGACATCACTTCTGCTGCATGGATGTGCCCCAACACATCACATTCGGAACCAAAAGGTTTCCACATCTACATCGACAGAGTCTTGACAATGCATCTCTGCATCGCAGCTCTTTGCTCATCGGAGCTGACGTATAATTACTGCTGTGTGGATTAGGACCCGGGCATTGCCACAACAGCATGGATCGCCACTGACGCATCACTTCGGCCCGCATCTTCAACATCAACACAGCCAGGATCAAGGTAATTTTGTTCAGTGGGCCTCACTGGGGACTCCGTATCAGGCCTGCACTCCATTGCGGTCAGCCTGTACTTTTGATTTTGTCCCGGTCCAACGCGACCAGATATTCCAAGTAACACTTATTGCTTCTAAGCGCTATTTCACAGCTTATTCTTTAAAAATTCATTACTCCAGTTATACTTATTTTTGTTGTTTTGGTCTTGTTTTATTTATCAAATGAAGTACTATTTTTCTAACCTGTTGTGGAATCTTTTTGTGTGGTGCTTTCACTGTTTTGCTGTTTGGAGAGTTGCATAAATACTTTACACATTGCCCCTAAGTTAAGCCCGACTGCTCTCTGCCAAGCTACCTGAGGGTGAGCACAGGTTAATTTAGGGTTTGCCTGATATTACTCTGACTAGGATTGTGGTTGCTGCTTGACTAGGGTTCATACCCCAGTCTACCTACAACCCAATTTCTAACACTGGTTCAACCAGCAGGGTACATACATAGATGTATGAAACATAAATCAAACACAGTGTACCTTAATCTGCACAAAATACAAGTTGCAAACCACCAAATGATTAGTTTGAAAAAAGGTTCTGCACCTTTACTGTGGCTGACAATGTGACAGAGCAAGGGCTGCGGATGTCTCTGTAAAGATAAGAATTATACATATTGTCCATGGATCTCCCCAGGATAATTATTAGCAGGAGCTCTAATGGACAGCATCTCCATAAACAGGGTGAAAAGTCGAAGAATGTTATATCTCCAGAGTGTCTTTAGAGTGCTTTCCGCTTAGCAAGCCAAAGACGTTTTGGGAGAGTCATTAGGGTGCAATTTGGCAAGAGAGGGAGGATTCTTTTGCAAGGTTTCTTAACCTATACTTATGGAAGCAAGCATACACTGGACTTTCTATTCAACAAGTAAAGGTAGTACCAGTGTAAATGGGGGGTTGCTGTCTAGAGTCCCTTGTTGCTGAACTCAAGAGTAATGGAGGCTGAATCTTCCACTTATTGCTATCTTCATTGAGTTTTACTCTGTACCCAAGGTAGAAGTTGAAAGAATCTTGTATTCCATCAAGAAAAACTCTCACTACGACATTTGTAAAGCTGGTATCCTCAGCCTGGGGCAGCATAAGTGACTGACTTAAGGATGTAGCACAATGAAGTCAATGGATGCATGAGGATGGTTGGGAGGGCCTGAATGACCCATACATGGTTCTGGCAACCAGCTCGGTCAATTGTTTGAGGGACATGGCATTAAGTCACAAACATAATGTAATGTAAGATGCAATGACATACACATTTGTAGAGCTTCACCCAGAGTTTTCTCCTGATGCTATTGACAGATGTATGATGCTATTTATCTGAATTGCACTCATTTTAGTGACTGCGGAAGAAAAAAAGACAAAGTCTACAATTAAGCATTTAAACTTAAGATCATGGATGAAACACAGATGCTTGCTTTTTGAATGTGTAAGTACGTCCATGGCCAGCTTTATGCCACCCGATTCATCAATACATCTTGGTATATATATTTAACACTCATAAATGTTTTAAAAACACTCACAGTCACTGGAAGATGTCATGAGTGATGTCTTCAGTGATGTAATTTGAGATGTCATGAGTGATGTAACTGACTACGTCATGAGTGATGTAATATATAAGGTCATAAACAGTGCATTGCGGGAGCGCGAGTTATAGTTAGATCAGCTAACTATGCTACTAAATTTCTCTGGTTTTGTATGAGTGAATTGTCAGCCTAACTATAATGTCCCTGTAAACTTTTTTCAGTGTATTTCTAAGCTTTTTTAAAATTCTATTTCCTAACTATAACGTCCTTGTAACCTCTGGATTTTTCAGTGAATTTCTAAGGTTTTTTAAAATTCTATTTTTTAATTGTAACGTCCATTTCTTTTTGAGTGAGCCTCTAAGATTTTCGTATTTTCTTTCTACAATGGGATACTGTATATTATATTTATATTATTTACCACTAATTTTTTGATTTGGTATGTGTTTATTAGAATGTACATTAATAATTTTTTTTATTTTTAAGAATGTTTTGAGTTGGCACAACATTGTCACATTTACTGTGGAGAATCTTGATCAGCCAATGTATTTCACATACTCAAAAATACACTTAAAGACATTTTATTTTAATCAGAGTCACCCAAGAGGCCAAAATGTTGTTAATTTTCTTTTCAAATTATTATTTTTTGCATTGCAAAAAATGTTACGTAAAAAATGTATTCTAACTATTACTAACATACATCACTTACCACATCACTGCTTTGAAAACATAGTTGTACACATATATTTGTAGTAATTTCTTTTAGAATTGTGTTCGAACCCTACTTACCATTTTTGCAATTACACCATGAGTCACAATGACTCTGGTAACAGTGACGATTGCGCCTTTTTTAAGTGGTGCATAATACATTTATGCACACAATTTACAGTATTTTAGACACAAGGGGTGTATTACGGCACTATTTAAAGTCATATTGTTGTTGAGAGTTTGCATAAAAACAACAATTTAAACTGATTTCTGTTTTCACGATGACGCCAGGTGTCACGATGAAATTGGTATTTTTGTTAACAATAGTCCCTAGCGTAATCTTGGTTAGGAAAACGAATTCTACATAGACTTCAATGAGACCTATGTGAGTTCCTCCTGTGTCCAGCCGGACAGAGGAGCATTTAATCTTGAATTTCAAAAATTATAAGTTAGAATAGTGAAGACTGATAAAACAAGGGCACAATCCTGTACCGAGTTTTCAACAGAGAGGAAAAAGAAGTTAGAGGAAAATACAAAGTAATAACAGGCATAAAGGCTTTGGAGCGATCATGGGGGCTTACAATACATTAATCAACTTTAAGTAAGCTCTAGCCAATAGTATCCACAATACATTTATACACTCGATACAATGTGGAACTATTATAACAAGTCGACGTGACGTTTCGATCCCTAGCTCCTAGTATAATGGGATCATCATCAGGACTATAGGATTTTTCAAAAGAATGCCTGGTTTGATTGTAAAGCCTGTGGACATTAAATGAAGGAAGGAAGGGGAGAATAAAATACATAAAATCAGCATTACGTATGATAGTACTAAAAAAGACAACAGTCAAACAGCAAATGTGTGCTCAGGAGTAGTAGTAGTGCCGCATGCGACAGATGGTGATGGAAGAAACAAGTGACGATGCGACAATTTAGTGGTGTATGTGGCAGTGATGGAGTATCCGCACGAAGATTTTGTGATGGGTAGTATTATGCTGGAGGTTGTTCCGCAAGTATCAGTTGCTTGAAGAAGTGCCCGGTGTAGGGCAAGACATGTGAGTTCATTATTCAATAAAACCTTTGGAACGATGAAGGAAGGTTCATGCGATGATGTGACAATTGGTGTGCGAAGCTACGGTCGTGCTGTGATGGAGTGCGCCGCAAGGAAAATTGGTGGTGGTGATTTGATAGGGCCGCGCAAGTTGCATAGCCTGGAGGTTTGGCAATGAATGAAGGTGATAATTACCTTAAAGGGATAATGGAGTATGAATTGTGTCAAGGTAGGACAACAATTGGCGGTTGGAAGTACTTGCGACTTCATGGGGGTGAATTCCGCTCTGGGTGAGGAAGCGGACGTACAACGAGGCAGCGGGATGGATCAGCCACGGTGTTAGATCTGAAAATAAGTCACGTGTTAGGAGGTGCCTGAGTTAGTGGCCGGTAAGGGGACAATCAAGTGAGGAGGACCTGCTTACCAATTAAGTTAAAGGGGACACGCTTTTGAACAATGGAAAAAGGAGCGCGTCTAGTGCGGTGTCTGGGCGGCAGCTAAATGGGCTGTCCGTGCTTCTTCAAAGGCTAAATGGGAGGGAAAAAGATTAATTGATTTAAAGGCAGAATACGTGGATGGCGAGCGGCGGATGATGCACTGACTGCGACGCTCGTATTCGGAAGTGCTTCTGCGGAGGGCCGGCCCAGGGACAGTCAAAAGGAGATATGGAAGTGCTTACCGGATTAGTTAGTTATGGGGACACGCGTACTTCCAAAATAGGTGAAGAAGCGCGTCCAGTGCAGTATTCGGGCGGCAGCTGCAATGGCTGTCCGTGGCCCTTGTTGGAGCTAAACGGAGGGGGAGGCTCGTTAGTTGCATGAATGTGGGGCGGAAGGTCACAAGAGTTGTGCGGGCTTGGCGCTTACCTCGTCCGAGTCTTACAGCCACAATGGGGAGTCGGAGTCAACCGGCGATGGGGACTGGACTAGAGGATGCGGTGTTTGGTATTAGTTGAAAGAATGGTGAAAATAAAAGTAGGACTGTGTCGGTGCGGTGCCGAAACCGGCGTGAGTGTGGGGGCCATTTTGGAGTGGGGAAAGAAGTGGTCATGTGACTTAGTAAAGTTTAAGAGATAAGCATTACCAGTGATTATAAGTCAAACAGGTTATGAAAGCATGGTAAGATGCAATACAAGTCAAAATAGCGAACAAATTGCACGTAAATTGTATGTTTTTTTGTTTTTGGAGAATAATTCAGTTTCAGCCATTCAAGGGTGTTCACAAAAGGAAAAGTCTCTTTTTGAATAAAGTTTTAAAGGAGCGTTGTCCAATCTTCGGACCTGTTCAGGCCTTTTCGAATTGAATCATAGGTGATGATTGCTTTTAGTTCCTCTTTGTTTAGGATCTGGGCCATGTTGCCCCCACGTTGTGGTAGTTTCAGCACTTTCAACACTGTCCAGCGAATATCATCCTCATTGTGATTGGCCTCTCCGAAGTGATCGACGAGTGGCGCATTTGAAGTCTTGCACCGGATTCGGCTTCTGTGTTGGCAAATTCTCGTTTTTACTCTTTGTGTTGTTTGGCCAATATAGATCTTTTGGCATGGACACATGATGAGGTAAATTACATTCGCAGTGTTACAGTTGGAAAAGGAATTGCTGAGTGCAGTGATGTTATTAAACGTGAAACTTTTACCTTCCATTGAAAAAACGCAAACATTACAATTTCTGCATTTGAAATGCCCTAGAATGGGCGGAAGGCCCCAAGTACCCTCAAGAGTGGAAGTATTGACAGTAGAGGGTAGAGCAGCACGGATCAGGTGATCCTTTAGATTTTTGTTCTTTTTAAAGGCAAAAAGTGGTTTGTCTAATGTGAGGGTTCCTACGTTCAAAATTGGCCAGTGGTGGAGTATCATTTTTCTCAGTTTATTTGAAACTGGCGAAAAAGTAGTTACACAGGCTATTCTTTGTGTTTCTTTTTTAGGTTTGGGTGTCAGCAGGATTTCCCTAGGACAATACCATGCAAGTTTAGAGGCATTCTTCTCGATTCTCTTAGGGTAGCCTCTTGCTTTCAATTTTGAGGAGAGATAGTTTGCTTCTCTGAAATAGTCGGTTTTGCAAGAGCAGTTTCTCCTTATTCTAAGGAACTGAGAGTAGGGCAAGGAGTCCCTGAGGGCCCTTGGGTGGTTACTGGTGTAGTTCAGTAGAGTGTTCCGCTCGGTTGGTTTGCGGTACAAACGTGTGAGTACTTCACCTTCAAAGTGGAAAATTGAAAGGTCTAGGAAGGCAATGGATTCTTTGTCAGTCGTGACAGTGAATGATAGGCCTGAACAATTATTATTCATCCAATGTACAAAAGAGTTTAAGGACTCTGTGTTCTCTTGCCAGATTATGAAGATGTCGTCTATATATCTGCGCCAGAAGCAAATGCAAGGAAAGAAAGGGTTCGAATCAGTGAGAATGACATTGGATTCTAGTTGGTCCATGAACAGTACTGCCAGATTAGGGGCAAAAATTGCACCCATTGAGGTACCTTTGATTTGTTGGTAGTAGATGTTGTCAAAAAGAAAGAAATTACGTGTGAGGCAGATTTCAAGGAGTTGTAAAATAAAAGTAGTGGGAACGGCATGAGGACGTGGTCTTAAGTCAAGGATCTTTTTTATTGCCAACAGGGCGGTTGTCTGCGGTATGTTGGTATATAGTGATTCAACGTCCATAGTACATAATGTTTCAGATGCAGGGTTGTATGGATGGTGTTCAATGAGATTGATCATTGCCATTGAATCCCTAACATAGCATTGTGTATTAGGAACAAATTATTTGATGAAGAAGTCTACATATGCGCCTAATGGTTCTAGGATTGAGCCACAGGCTGAAACAATGGGACGGCCTGGGGGGTTAGTTGTGTTTTTATGGATTTTGGGGAGTGTGTATATGACTGGGGTGCGTGGTGTTTTTACATTTAGAAAGGTGAATTCTTTTTTAGAAAGAAAACCGGTACGGAGGCCATCTGTGGTTATCTTATGAATTAATTCCTGGATCTCTTTGGTGGGATTTTTTGCCAGCACCAAGTAGTGATCTTTATTGTCCAACTGTCGTTGAATTTCAGCTATGTAGGCTGCCTTTTCCTGAAGGACTATACCTCCACCTTTGTCTGCACTTTTGATGATTAGCGAGTCATTCTCTTTGAATTGACCAATTGGCAATTTTTCTTTCAATGTAATATTGAAAGGAATGAAATGTTTGTTGTTCTGAATAATGGCGAGATCTTTTAGAACCATTTTTTCGAAAGTGATTATTTCAGAGGGGATCATTGCCTACTCTAACACGATGAAATTGGTAGCAGTGATCGCTGCGAATAAGTCGCGGAATGTCAAAACAAATGCAAACATTCAATAGCCACCACCACATTAAAAACTGATAACTACAAAATGAATTATAACATACACGCTAAACACACTGCTATCTAAACAACTGTACAGTAGCATGTATAACTCCCTCAATAGTCCTTAATATAACACAGTGCATAACTTTTTCAATGTAATCTATGACTGTATGCATCATTGCATCACTAAGTCTCTCATTCACTGTATAAGTATTTGAGGGGATATGTGAGACGATGCATCAGTCTATCAATACTTCTATAACAAAATGTGTGGCTGCCTCTTTACATCTATGAGTGGGTGCATCAGTGTCACAGTGGGTCTGTGATTGGTTTTTAAGTCTCTCACTCAATCTGTGAGTAGGAGCATGAGTGCCTTTGTGCATTTGTAAGTAAGTATATGACTGTCTGACTGGATCTGTGATTAGATACATGATTGTGTGAGTGGGTGTCTGAGTGAGTGAGTGGGTGGACCCTAATGAGGTATTTAAACACACCGGGATGCCAACGCCCTTTGTCAAAGGCTAAGTCTATCATCTAATCACAGACTCGGTCGTGGAGGAGGCCCAGCTGCGGTGGCGGACCTGCGGCGAAGCCAACCGGTGTACGCCAACTTGCGGGACAAGGAGCTTGCCAGAGACTATCACAAGCTGACATGGCATGTTTGAAATCAGTCAGAGCACCCACTGAGGTTTTTTAATTTTCCTTATTTTTTCATCTCACAGCGCCTCACTTGGGGAACAAGACTACAGGTACCAGAAGGCTGTGCTAAATGGCCGCGCCCACTTGGACAAGTACCGGTGAATATTTAATGGTGATTTTGCTTTGATTAGATGATGGACTTAGCCTTTGACAAAGGGCGTTGGGCCGAAACGCGTAAGGCTGCACTTTGGCTGTGACGCTTGCTTACTCCATGCTGGCAGTCTCTGAGCCAATTAAAGGATTTAAGCATTACTCACCTTGTCTTGGGCTCTTCCGTATGGGTAACCCTTTCTTTGTGGATATATATATATATATATATGTATATATATATATATATATATATATATATATTCACTTGTTATAGTTAGGTGGATATTTCCCTCGTAAAAAACCAATGAAATTCCCCTGTTATAGTTAGTTCAGATAACTATAACTCGCGCGCCCGCAATCCTGCTCATGACGTCACATATTACATCACTCATGACATGGTCAGTGGCATCACTCATGACATCACTGATGACATCATCCTTGTGATAGAGTGGCGGTCGCGCAAGTTATAGTTATCTGAACTAACTACAACGGGGAATTTCATTGGTTTTTTACGAGGGAAATATCCACCTAACTATAACATGTGTGAAACCTATGGTTTTTTTAAGTGAATTTGCAAGGTTTTTTAAATGCTAATTCCTAACTATAACGTGTGTGAAACTTATGGTTTTTTCAGTGAATTTGTACGTTTTTTTAAATGCTAAGTTATGTATGTATTATTTTTTTTTATATATTTATTTTACAATAAACTACGTATTAAAAATTATTATTTATTTATTTATTGATTTTTTTCACCGTGCGCGCACCCCCGCAATTTTTTATTAAAAAAAATTAAATGTTTTTTTTCTGCCTTCGGGGTCAAAGGCTAGGGGGTCAGGAACTCTCTACCCTGCCCCCTTTTCACGTTCGCCACCTTCCTTTTTCACTCTCGCACTGAAAACAAACAAAATGGCGACCGACACTTCCTGATTTTGACCGATTCGAACGTTGACTAACATGTAACCACCAATCAGAATTACGCTCGCGCACGTTAGGGTGCTCGCACGGTGCTCGCAGGGTGCGCGCACGGTACGCGCAAGGTGCGCGGCTATAAATATGTATATGCTTTTTTCTGCAATTTTCTCAGGAACTACTGAACAGATTGACTCCATATATGCAAAAGGCACATGCCTGACCTGAGGACTACCTCTCTGCCAAATGTCAAGTAATTCTGTTCAGCCATACGGGCTGTACCTTCGACTAAAGGTCCTATGGAAAAATGCATGGGGAAAACGCGTTTTGGCACCCCCCTTTTTTCTCGGCCCCCGCTTGACGAATTCCCCCAAGACTTTCAGGGTAGGAGCTGAACGGAGCGCCCCATTAGTTTTGAAAATTTCGCGAGGATTCGTCAACCGGTGCCAAAGTTATTCAAAATAGAATTTTCAGATTTCCTATGGAAACACAGTCCTAACTATAACTATCTACTGGCGACCGCCAGTAGATAATATATATATATATATATATATATATATATATATATATATATATATATATATTTATATATATATATATATTCACTGAAAAGAACCATAGGTTTCAGGCATGTTATAGTTAGAAATTAGCATTTAAAAAACCTTAGAAATTCACTGAAAAAACCATAGGTTTTAGGGAAGATATAGTTAGTTGGAACTTTCACTCATACAAAACCATAGAAATTCCCCCTGTTATAGTTAGTTCAGCTAACTATAACTCGCGCCCCCGCAATGCACTGCTGATGAGGTCACATATTACATCATTCATGACATGGTCAGTGACATCACTGATGACATCACTGATGACATCTGAAATTACATCGCTGATGACATCACTGATGACATCTCTGATGACATTATCCAGTGAATGTGTTTTTCTTTAAATGTAAATATGTATTATATATATATACCAAGCTGTAATGAAGAATGAGTGGATGTATAAGTGTCTGGATGGAGGAGTTAGTATGCACGTGACTGACTGTTTAAGTGAGTGATTAAATGTATCTCACTGAATACATGGGTTAGTGACTAAACTGTGTGAATGTCTGTATCAGTCTGTCTGTTCGTGTATAACCTGCTGCATCGGTTGGTCAGTAGCTACATGAGTTTCTGTATAGGGTTATTGATTAGTTGCCTGAGTATTTGTATGGGAGACTGAGTGTGTGTGTGGTTGGGTGGGGGAGTGACTGTGTGCATAGATGTGTGAGTGGTTGATTGACTGGGTGTATGAGTTTAAGAGTGCATATGGAAACAGCTGCATGGGTGGGTGAGTGTGTGTATGGGTGTATTGGTGACTGAATGGATGTCTCAGTGGTACATGTCCAACTAAGTACATATGTAAAAGGCAGTGTATGTGAGAGTTGGTGTATAAAAATGACTATATGTGAGAGTCAGTGATTCTGAGAGTGGCTGTATGGATGAGTGTGTACTTGTATCAGTGATTGTATAATAGAGTATGTATGTGTTAGTATATGTTTGAATAAGTGAGGTGGTGTGTGTATAACTGTATAGGTCAGTAAATGGAAGTGTGATTGATTATTTGCCTGACTGACTAAGTGTGTGAGTAACTGTGGATGAGTGCTGGTGTATGAGTGTCTGTGTAGGGGTATGAGTGCATAAGATAGTGTTGTATTGATGAGTGACTGCATGTATGAGTGATTGTATGGGTGAATGAGTGGATGTATGTGTAGACCTCAAAATCAGTGACTACATATGTAGTAACTGGTATTGGTGTGTCTATGTTTTTGAAAATGGTATTAGGTATTTTGGACACAGTGTATCAAAGGTTATATTAGGGTGTGAGAAGATGCATCAAATTATTACATGAATGATGTCATCTGTGATGTCATCAGTGATGTCATTTGAGATGTCATCACTGATGTCACTGACCATGTCATGAATGATGTAATATGTGATGTCATTGCAGCGCGGGGGCACGAGTTATAGTTAGCTGAACTAACTGTAACAGGGGAATTTCTATGGTTTTGTACGAGTGAAATTTCCAACTAATTATAACTTTCCCTAAAACCTATGGTTTTTTCAGTGAATTTCTAAGGTATTTTAAATGCTAATTTCTAACTATAACATGCCTAAAACCTATGTTTTTTGAGTGAATTTCAATGTTTTTTTAAATGCTAATTTTTAACTATAACGTACCTGAAACCTATGGTTTTTTTAGTGAATTTCAATGGTTTTTTAAATGCTAATTTCTAACTATAACGTGCCTGAAACCTATGGTTTTTCAGTGAATTTCAATGGTTTTTTAAATGCTATTTTCTAACTATGCCTACAAAGTTAGGACTTGTGAAGAAAGAGGAAGAAAAGCACAGCAAGAAGCAAGACAAATGCAGAAAGAGGCAACAGAAGTCCAGAAAGACGAAGAAAAGTGCATGAAGAAGCAAGAGATGTGAAGAAAGAACCAACAGAGGAGCAGAAAGTCCTCCTGTGCCCCCAACGTTTTAGTCATGGGTACTGGTGGTAACTGACTCTGACTAACCAGGACCGGAGCAAGTACTATGCTAAAAGACACTTAGAATACAGTGAAAACACCTACATACACTAGGGAACACTGTGCGTTGGGGTTTCCCTGTGATCAGTATGACCTCCTCTGTAAGGCCCTACTACATAATAGGGAAGGGGGATTAAAACTACCTCTAAGTCAGAGGTGCAGAAATATGCTACTTTAACTAGTAGTCGCGTTTGCAAAGTGGTAGAGAAAGGGTGCTGGGCGTCCAACCAATGCTCAGGAATTCCGCTGCGTAGAACTTACAGGATGTACCACAAGGGATTCTTGGCCCCCAAACTCCCTCAGGACTAAATTGTACTTCATCCCCCATCCCGTAGTCTGCCACGAGGAACGTTTTCAGATTGGTAGAGAAAGGTGGCCATGACCTCTGAAAACGTCTTAGCAATCCCACTGTGTGGGACTTATTGGAGGTAACAAGAGGGGTAGTTGGCCCCCAAGGACATCCTAGGGGGACAACTTCCCAAACTATTACCTCCAGTCAGTCCCACACAGCAGCACTGGTAAGTACTCGTACCAGGCCACACCCACTTTGCCCACCACTCTACAAACGGGCTCCCTGGCACGCTCTTGAATGGGGATTAAAGTCCCCTTCACTGCTGGGAGTCCTTTAGGGGCCAACTAGCCTACCTTTTACCTCCAGTAAGCCCCACGCAGTGGGATTGGTGAGAGGTAGACAAAGGCCATGCCCCCTTTCTCCACCACTCTGCAAACGCGCCCCCCTAGTGCGTTGTAAGTTGGGGGATTAAGTCCACTTGAATCCTGAGAGTCCCTGGGGTCCAATAGCCCACCAGGTACCTCCAGTAAGCGCAACAGAGAGGTGTAAAAAGGGGTATGGCCCGGACCACCTATCTGCAACGCAGCACAGTGGCGCTTACTGGAAGCACCTGGTGGGCTAGTTGGCCCCCAGGGGCCCTCAGGATTGAAGGGGCCCCCTTTAAAAAAAAAAAAATGTAAATTGGAGGGGGGCTGCGTGGGCCCCCCTCCTGTGGCCAATTCCAGCCCCGGGGAACCCATCCCCTGGGGCATGGCCAAACATATTGTTTTTTATAGGAAGGGGGGCTGCATGGCCCCCCTCCTGAGGCCTCTATTGGCCCCGGGGACCCCATCCCCCAGGGCCCGCCTTTGTTTATTTATTTTTTGGGGGGAAGGGGGAACACGTGGCCCCCCTCCCTGGTCACTCCTGGCCCCGGGGACCCCATCCCCCGGGGCCTGGCCATCCTTTTTTTGTGAGGGGGCCCCCTCCTCAGGCCAAATATGGCCCCGGGGACCCCATACCCCAGGGCCAGGCCTCTCCTTTTAAAAAAAATATACAGGGGAGGGGGGCCGCGTGGCCCCTCTCCTGGGCCACTTCTAGCCCCAGGGACCCCATCCCCCGGTGCTGGCCCTCTCCTTTGGGGACCGTGGGGGGAGCCCCAATGCCCCCACAGTCCCTGCCGGCTCCCCGCCTCCTGTGGGAGCCGGCATTGCTTTTCCACATGGGGAGCTGCTGACATGCAGCTCCCCGTGAGGAAAAGCAAAGTGGTTTGATTTTTGAAAGCGAGAGCAGGTTTCCTGCTCTCACTTTCAAAACGAAAACCACAGTTTGCTATGACAGGGCAGGAGCCGCGTGGCTCCTGCCCTGCCATAGCAAACAGCAGGGTCCTGGGGTGGGCACCCTGGGACACTGCAGGAGCCCGCCCTGGGGGGGGTGGCGGTTCCCAGAGTAATCACTGGCTCCATGAGGGGGGCCGCGCGGCCCACTCCCACATAATGCAAAGCCCCAGAGGGTGGTGGTCCCCAGGGCTCGGTGGTCCGTTACGGTCCCCCAAATTTAAATATTAGTGCCCTGGGGAGGTTGGGGTTCCCTCGGCATGTGGGGGGGCTCGAGCCACCCCACACAGGTGTATTTTGTTTAAAAAAAAGAATCCCCGGGGTGGCGGTCCCCGGGGCTGTGGGGGGGAGTGTGCCCCCCCACAAACAATTAATGAAAGCCCCGGGGGGTGGCAGTCCCTGGGGCTTGGAGGCCCCCCACAGATTAAAAAAGAAGCCCCGGGGGTGGCGGTCCCTGGGGCTGCGGTGGGGCTGCGTGCCCCCAACAACTCAATAATCTTGCCCCGGGGATGTGGCGGTCCCTGGGGCAGTGTGGGGTGGATTGGGGACGCCCACAGGACCTGGCCCACCCGGGGTCTTCAATACAACCAAGCACGAAGCCCGCACTTCATTTATTTTTTATTTTTTCGTCCGGATTCGCGCACCAAGTGTGAATTCAGCCGATTTTAAAAAAAAAAGAAGCTTTTTTTGGTCCTTGGGGGTCCCTGTGTCAGGGTGTTTCTACCCTGCCCCCTTTTGTTATTTTTCACCTTTTGTTTTTCTGTTTTCTTGTGCCTCGGTTACCGAGGCACAAGATGGCTGCCAACACTTCCTGGTTTGGAGTGTTGACAGCCAATTAGAATTAAGCTCATGGTCGGGAGGGTCTGCGGATCCACCACGGCCATAAATATTGAAACTTTTATTTTTTGATTTTCTCAGCAACTACTGAACGGATGTACACCGTTTTAAAAAAGGTATCTTTCTGAACCAAGGGCTACCTTTTTGCCAAATTTGGTGTAATTCCGTTCAGCAGTTTCGGCTGTAACCGTGTCTAAAGTTTCCTATGGGAAATTGATTTTTTGACCTCTATTTTTTGTATTTCTCAGGAACTACAGAATGGATTTACACCATTTAACAAAAAGGTCTCTTTCTGAACCAAGGGCTACCTTTTTGCCAAATTTGGTGTAATTCCGTTTAGCAGTTCGGGCTGTAGTCGAGTCTAAAGTTTCCTATGGGAAATAACATGGAGAAAACATGTTTTGGGACCCCCCTTTTTTCTTGGCCCCCGCTTGCTGAATCACCCCGAAACTTTCAAGACAGGAGCTGACCGAAGCGGCCCACTAGTTTTGAAAATTTCGCGATGATTCGTCAACCGGCGCCAAAGTTATTGGGAAAAGAATAAATGCTTTTTGAATAGAAACAAGGTACTAACTATAACTACCTACTGGTGACCGCCAGTAGGTAATATATACATATATACATATAGTTGCAGATTTTTTACATATGTGTATTTATTTGTATATATATATGTATATATATATATATATATATATATATATAAATTCACTGAAAAAACCATAGGTTTCAGGGGCGTTATAGTTAGCTGGACATTTCCCTCGCACAAAACCCTAGAAATTCCCTTGTTATAGTTAGTTAAGATAACTATAACTCGCGCCCCCTCAATGCACTGCTGATGACGTCACATATTACATCACTCATGACATGGTCAGTGACATCACTGATGACATCACTGATGACATCTCAAATGACATCACTGATGACATCACTGATGACATCATCCACTGAGTATGTGTTTCTGAACAGTTTTAAGGCCCATAGGAGTCAATGGGAAGCCAGTTACCATTACCGAATCGGTAAATACCGATTCGGTAATGGGGGGAGCACAATCAAGGGTGGCAGGGTGTCACAGTGACACCCTGTTGCACCCCTGATTCCTGCATGTGTGCACATGTGGCACACATACATGCCCTACGGGCATGTATGTCTGCCACATTGCACACTTCTAAGTGCAAAAAAATGCTTTTTCAAAGCCATTCGTCATTTACCACCAACTTTTAGTTGGCGGTAAATAACGAATCCACACAACACCCACACACTCCCCCTACATCTCATTTCTGAATACCGGTCGGTAACGGGATTTTTACCAAAAATCGGCCGTTACCGACCGGTATTGGGCTTCCTACATATGGCCCTTAATCTCTACATGCTAACTGACTAAATGATTACAGTACTATAAGGAGACACACTGGGTGAGTGACAGGGTGTTTGCTAGAAGAGTATGAATACTAACTAGGGAATTGAAGGTGTGAAACACAACTTTGTAGGTGATTAGAGGACTGCATCCATACTGCATAGGCATTTAAAGCAGTCCATGTGCTAAGGCCTGGCTCACTGCATGACTACTTGGGTACTGACTGAATGATTAGAGTACAGCAAGGAGAGTGCCTAGGTGAATTTATAAGTGCCAAGCTTTTCGCACAGGGAATGGATTAGTACTTGGTACTGAATAGGTCACTAGAGGAGTGCAAAGGCAGTGACAAGATGTTTGCTGGACTGTATGGATACTGACTAGGAAATTGAAAGTGTGAAAGGCAAGTGTCTAGGTGGTTAGAAGACTGCATGCATAGTGGATAGGGGTTTGAAGCAGTCCATGTGCTAAGGACTGGCTCAGTGCATGAATACGTAGGCACTGACTGAATGATTAGAGTACTGCAAAGATAGTATCTTGGTGAATTTATAAGTGTTTGAGTTTTCGCACAGTGAATGGATTAGTACATGATGCTGAATGGGTCACTAGAAGACTGCAAAGGGAGTGACAGGGTGTTTCCTGGAAGTGTATGGATACTGACTAGGGAATTAAAGGTGTAAAAGACAAGTGTATAGTATGTTAGAACACTACATGCATACTGCATAGACATTTGAAGCAATCTATTTGGTACTTAGAAACTGACTAAATAATCAGACTACTTCTAGGACAGTGCTTAGGTAAAACTTTTAAATTTTCAGTTCTGCCACAGTGAAGAGAATAGTACATGGTACTGCACCTTAGTGTCAAACCATGACTCATTGTATCAATGCATAAGCAAAGACTAGCTTCTAATACTACTAAAACTTGACAACATGACAGGTTTTAAAAATACACGATGTTACCAAATGCTTCTCTCACAGTGGTTCCCAAATGCACACAGACTCACAGTGTGATTCTAGACAACAACCACTATACCTAGGAGTTTACCAAAAATCATTCACTACTGTGGAAGTGGTAAGGGAACTGCACACAATCTTCATATTTCAGGACTGCACTTTTGTGTCAAAGCCTGACTCACTTAATCAAAGCATAAACAAAGACTGGCTTCTAATGCTACTAAAACTTGACAACATGACCGGTTTTAAAACAGTTATCTGTCAGCAAATACATGATGTCACCAAATGCTTCTTTCACAGTGATCCCAAATACACACTAACTCACACTGTGATTCTAGACAAGCACCACTATCCCTAGAAGTTTACCAAAACACATTCACTACAGTGCAAGTGGTACGGGAACTGCACACAATCTACATATTTCAGGACTGTACTTTTCTGTCAAAGCCTGACTCATTTAATCAAATCATAAGCCATAACTGTCTTCTAATGCTACTAAAACTTCACAACATGACAGGTTAAAACAGTTATATGTCAGCAAATACACGATGTTACCAAATGCTTCTCTCACAGTGGTTCCCAAATGCACACATACTCACTGTGTGATTCTAGACAAACAACACTATCCCTTGCACTATACCAAAACACATTTCTTCATCCAGAAGAAGTACTACATTTTAGTATAGAAACATAACATAACTCATTTCACAAATTCATAAACAATGACTGGTTTCTAATTCTACCAAAATATAAAAACAGCACAGTTATCTGTCTGCAAACACATGAAAAACACAAATGCTTATCACAGAATGGTTTCTACATGCACACACACTGTCAATATGATTGTAGAGAAAAAAAGTACTCCCTACACTTTAGCAGGAGAAATACATTAGTCTGATTAAAATCAAAATAGTCTACATACCTCCCCTCACAATTAAATAACTAATCTTTCAAGTTCTTTTGTAGATTAAGAAGTATAACAGTCACTCACCATATTTTCTTTTACAGAATCTCTGCACTGTGCACCTCAGCAAAAACAAAGAATGGAAAAGTTTCCCTTTCATTTTCCACACATATACATGTAAACATCAAATCACAATCCTTCACACATAAACTCAAAAGCAAACACACATTTCTATTGGTTAAACATTTTAACCCTTTCCAACTGAAATACATTTCAACCCTTCCCCCAATCTGCCTTCTGCCTGTTACAATAGAAACAGGTCATGGAACACTGCACTAAGCACACAGGTCAGACGTTCAGCACACAATGTTCCTACACAAGAGAGGAAGTGTGCTTCACTTTTCAACATATCAGCTAATCATATATAATGTTCCTTACAATCTGTTTTTGTCAACCAATAAGAATCATACCTTTAAAAAACAGAAAAATACACCCTACCTTTCAGTGTACAAAGTAATCATACAACCAATGATTTCTTGTCTTTTTTAAAAAAAATTCCGTGGATCAGCGCACCCAATGCGATAGGATGCGCGCACTGTGCGCGCATTTCGCCGTTTCTTTTTTTTAAAAGGGGACCCCAGGGGGTCCTTCTGGGACCCCCTAAGCACCTCTAGAGGGTCAGAGTATTTCCACTCTGCCCCCTTTATATGTTTTACACACTTATTCCCCTTGCTTCTTCAGCCTCGCTTCTACCGAGGCAGAAAATGGCCGCCAACAGTTCCTGGTTTCGAATGTAGAGAGACACTCGACAGCCAATTAGCATTCAGCGCGCGATCGGGAGGGTGCGCGCTTCGTTCGGGGAGAGTGCGCTTACGGTGCGGGTAGGGTCCGCGGATCCTCCCCGGCCATAGATATTTATGTACTTTTAACTCTAATTTTCTCAGGAACTACTGAACGGATTCACACCATTTATGCAAAAGGCACGAGTCTGAACTGAGGACTACCTCTTTACCAAATTTGGTGTCATTCCGTTCAGCGGTTCGGGCTGTAGCTGTGACAACAGATCCTATGGAAAATTGCATGGGGAAAACGCGTTTTGGGACCCCCCTTTTTTCTCGGCCCCCGCTTGACGAATCACCACAAAACTTTCAGGGTAGGAGCGGAGCAGAGCTGGCCAAAAGTTTGGAAAATTTCGCGACGATTCGTCAACCGGCGCCAGACTTATTGGAATAGAATGTTGTGGATTTCCTATGGAAAATAGGTCCTAACTATAACTATATATATATATATATACACACACACACAAATTCTTATGAAATTATGTGTGTGGAAATATATAAGAAACATATATATAAACAAATACTTCTGTATGTATATATATTACCTAATGGCGGTCACCAGTATGTAGTTATAGTTAAGACCTTGTTTCTATTGCTTTCTATTCAAGAAGCGTTTTTTCTTTTGCCAATATCTTTGGTGCCGTTTGATGAATCTTCGCAAAATTTTCAAAACTAAAGGGGGGGTCAGGTCAGCTCCTCTGTTGAATGATTTGGGGTGATTCATCAAGCGGGGCCAAAAAAAAGGCAGGTTCCTAAACACGTTTTCTCCAGGTTCATTTCCATAAGAAACTTTAGACACGGCTACAGCCCGAACTGCAGAATGGAATTACAACAAATTTGGCAAAAAGGTAGCTCTTGGTCCAGAAAGCACTCTTTTTGTTAAATAGTGTAAATCTGTTCTGTAGTTACTGACAAATGTAAACCTTTCTCAGATATCCATATATTTCAAGTCTGCAATCTGATTGGCTGCCAACAGTTCCAACCAGCAAGTGTTGTCAGCCATCATGGTAAAAAAACAGAAAAGAGGGCAGGATAGAAACACCTTGACCCCTTAGACCTGCTCAGGGGGTCCCATATGGACCCCAGGGCCCCGAAAAGCATTTTTTTACACATTTGGCGGGAGTCGCATTGGGTGCGTGAATCCCGTTGAATTAAAAAAAAATGTAAGCACGGTCTCCCACGCCTCATTTTCGTTAAGCACCTGGTGGGCCAGGTTCCGTGGGCAATCATGAAAATACATGTGGGGGCCCATGGGGGGGCCCATGTAAACCCCCGGTGAATGCCACCTCCTTGGGGCTCTATTTTTTTAAAGAATGCACAGCTCCTGCCCCCCCCACGCAGCCCCTGAGCCCGCCACCCCCCTTGGGCTATATTCATTAAATGTGGGGGGCAACATGACCACAGCCCCAGGAACCGCCACCTCCCCGGGGCTATTTTGAAAAGTAAAGTGTGGGGGACTCAAGCCCCTGCCACAGCCCCAGGTACCACTTCCTCCCCAGGGCACAAATTAAGTAAATGCTGGGGTCTGTTGCAGACCCCCAGCCTCGGGGAAGACTACCTTTCTGGGTCTACACAGAAGATGGGAGAGAGGCTGCGTGGCCTCCCTCAAGGAGACCTCAATGGCCCGGGGGACCACCACCCCCCCCAGGGCCTGCTCCAGCAATGTTCCGGGGTGCCCAGCCCTGGAACATTGCAGTCTGATATGGCTTGGCAGCAGCACTGCTACGGTCATGCCATAGCAAACACTGCTTCGTTTCATGGAAGCGAGAGCATGGAAAATGCTCTAGCTTCCATGAAGAGAAGCAGAATTGCTCTTGGGCAGAGGGAGCTGCATGTTAGCAGATCCCTTTGCCCAAAAGCAACGCCGGCTCCCACAGGAGGTGGGAACCAGCAGGGACCGTGGGGGCCTTGAGGCTCCCCCTGCTGTCCCCAACGACCGGGCCATGCCCGGGGGAATGGGGTCCCCAGGGCCAAAAATGCCCAAGAGGGAGGCCACTCAGCTCCCGTCCCTTTTTTTTTATTTAAAAAAAATGGCTGGGCGCCAGGGGGTGGGGTCCCCGGGTCAAAATCAGCCAGGGGAGGGGGGTGTGCATCCCCTCTCCTTTAAAATAAAAATAAAAAGAAATGGACAAGCCCCGGGGAAGAGGTCCCCAGGGTCGAAAAAGGCCAGGGGAGTGGGGCCGCTCCGCCTCCCTCCGTTAAAGATTTTAATTTTTTAAAATTTTTGCCTGCCACCCCCCCCCCCCAATCAATTATGATGAAAACATAGGCCTAGCCCTGGGGGATGGGGTAGCGCTTATTCCATCACGGAACCGATGGCACTCGCAAGAATCTACAAATTCAACGCAGAAGCAGCAAGGATCTTATGAACAGCCCAAGTAACTGAGACAAAAGTCCACCACTTACAAGCTGTTGTTCATCAAGAGTTGCAGGAACATCGATTGGAGAAGCTCCCCATACAAACTTGTCACAACAATCTCACTCACGCACTGTGCATCTTTGATTTTCAAGGCGCATACTGGCAGGCATGAAGGACGCACCACTCTAGCGGCATACATGCGGTTCTGATTCTCCATCTAGCATCCTATTTATCGTTGGCATAATCTCTTGGTGATGCCCTTTTGCACTTCTATGTGCCAAATAGACCCACACTTCACACAGCATGCAATTGGCGATCACAATTTCAGATTTTTATCGATCCGGGCAGAGTATCGCTTTTTATCCATCGCATTAACCTTGACACTCGCCCATGCACAACTTAACCCAATGCATGATTGTACACCACAACGTTGCACGCCCAAGCACTCCATAGCTTAGGCCTTGCATAGTGTCGTTCACCCTGTACTCGCTATATAAATCAATTTTTTCCCCACCTCTCGGGTGGCTGCTAACCTCGGTTGGCGATAAACACTCCTCCCTTTTTATATGACATCATTTTATGGCACAATTTATATTGTTTTTTAAGAGTTTTATATAGCGCGAACTAGACCCCAGACATCGGGTATCAGAGCGCTTTACATGAGCACCAGTTTCATTACAGATGGACACATTCATTTTTGTTAGGCACAGCGAGATTAAGTGATTTGCCCAGAATCACAGGATGTTGAGCGTCGTTACCGAGACTCGAACCCGGTTCCCCAGCTTTGAGGTCGACCGATCTAGCGTGAGGCTACATCCTCTCCTTCAGTGTCTTTTTTTATGCATCGCTCTTGTAAAAGATTTTAAGTAATCATACAATAAAGATTCATTAATTCATTCAGTGCCCAGCACAGAGGATGCAGCAGTGCCCATCAAACATCCGTATAAAATGTATTGACCAGTGAAGGACATACCAAAGGGGGCAAATTTCATCAAGTTCAGTCCAGGCTACGGTTTCTGGCTTAGGTAAATGTCAAACATGCATTGGACCACAACCCTCCCCGATTTATCTGAAATGTGCTTAAGGTGAATGAAAATTTCTAGGCCTGTTCCTGTTTTTGTCGCTTGTCACTGGTCCCAAAGAGAAATGTTCCTTAGCCTCTCACTTTTTTGTGACAGATTTCAGACATTCTATTTTCTTTGCCAGAGCATATTCTTCAGCATGCTGTCTGTAGCTTGGCATGTGGGGAAGACAATGTCAGAGGCTTGGCATCCTCAGGGAGTGATGTATCAATGGGGCCTCCCAGAAAGGACTCCAAGAAGTCCACCTGGGCTTCTGGTTCATAGAGCTTCTTTTTTCCTGGCTTTTGCTGTTATCAACTTGGTAGCAAGTTTGAGCAAACCATATCTCATGTCACGTTTGCGCATCTGAGGTTTGAGGGCCAGAAATTTCTTCCTCATAATGGTCCTCTCACAGGAAATATAATCCAGTATGAAAATATTGTGGTTCTAATGAAGTGATAAAAAAGGGTCCATTTTAAGTTTGGCAGCCATTATGATTTGCCATGCTTGCTGGTGTCTGTCAAGCCAGGAAAGGTTGGGCTTTCAAGTGCCAGGATAAGGCAGACACTTTGACTGTACCCTGAGGACTCACTGTAATTCCAAAGGAGGTGAGAATATCATGCCCAATAATATGAGGAGAAAGGTGCCCAGGAATGCCATAGTATCCATTCCCTAGATATCTTACAGGATACACAAAATACTGACATTCTCCCTCCTACTTTTGTCTTCTAATTCTACAGTCTTCTTGTGGAGTGGTCCCAATATGGCATCTTACTGAGCTGGTCCAGTTGTTCTTCTGCCACAGTGAGGCAGCATTCAGTCATTCCAACGTGGCGGATAATGTTAGCGAAAAAAGATTTGATATTTGTATGTGTGTATGGTAGGCCTGGGACGAGTTCACGGAGTTCTGCTACGCGGAACTCCATGAAGTGACCAAAAAACTTGTATGTACCATGTTGGAAAGTTATCACGAACGGCACAATGCGCAGCGCAAGAGGGCGCTGCTTCTTTCTGTCGCTCGAGTGTATGTTCTACTCAAGTGGCACCTTCCTCCATGCAAATGAAGGTTTCTCAACACAAGCAGCCATCTGCGACCACCCGCTGTGATAAATCTCACTTGGAGGTGATAAGTAGTAAGATTTTCCTCGCTCGCACTCGCCAACTTAACGTTGGTAAGCGAGAGCAAGGAAAAAACTCTGCTTCGCACACTATGCAGAGGCTGAAAAACTCAGATCAGTCCGTGAGCAGAGAGGAATTTTATGCCCAGGCCTAGTGCATGGTGTGCACATTGCTCCAACTACATGGACAATTTAATGGAGGTGAGTTCTCTTAGGTTTGTTTTCATAGTGATCTCAACCGTGGAAGATACATCCTGAGCAGCTTAGTCTTTCCTAAATGTACCCAAAACTGTGGTTGCAAAATACAACTCTCTTTTGAGTTTCTGTTGTGTGGCTGTGGATACCTCTGAGTTTGTGTCTACTAGGGTTGCACACCAGAACGTGTCCTCCTAAAGGAGATTTTCATCAAGGACACTGAGACTACGGCCTCTTCATCCAATCCAAAGATGAGAGAGGGCAGTGCCAAAGGTAGCGGGTGGAGTGGGCCTTTAGTGCTAGCCAATAAGACCCATCATATGGAGCAAAAGCAACATTGAGTACAGGGGCTGCAGCATTCGGACAGAAGATTTGGTATCATCTTGAACCCAATGGGCAATTAGGGAGCGACCAAAGGGTAAACACCAATGCCCAGCAATACCAGGGGTTTTACTGTCCAAGGCCCCCCTCTCTCCGCATGGCCAGTTGAGGTAGGTCAAAGGCAGAAGCCAGGTATTTTCATGCTAGGAATCAGAGTAGGTAAGTATGTAGTTTATTAACCATACACTTACTTAAAATCTTTACAGTATAAAAACACATAATCAACACCCCTCTGCCCCAGCTCCTGCACCCCTTACTGCCTCCCATCCCTTGAAGTTAAAACGCACTGTGCTTGCAAGTACACCAATTATTGCTTGGACTCTTCTTAGCCTACAAGCAGGATAATACATTTTAACTTTTCCTTAAAATGGTTTAAAAAGTGTAAATTCATTACCTTTAAGATAGGGATTTACTTCTGTTATGCGAGCTTTGAGCAGGAACCTGTTAAAAGTTCAATGGTCTCCCCCCACCCGGCCACCCATCCCTTAATTACCTAAAGCACCCAAACTGGCTAAGGACCCTTCTTTCAGTGAGACCCTTTTTTGCCATAATTGGTGTGTTTTTAATAATTACTATAAAATCGGTTGAGAGAGTGGAGTCATTGCCGTCGGGAAGGTGAACAATATATCTTACACTGACATTTCCCCTTAAGACGTTAAAAGTTTGTAAGCTCTAATTCCTGAGTAGAACGGTTCTTGGGAGTTGCCAGGAGTCTTTCTTATGTGTGGGCACTCAGCACCAATTTGTTCTCCTCTTCAGCATATCAAACGGTACTCATCCTTGTGGATCAGAGCTGATTGGTTGTTGTCTCTTAGAATGTTTGCTGTTGTGAAAGCACAGCTGCCCTTTATAATAGCCCAGTGGCCTCTGTTTTGAAGTTCCAAATGTACCTGCTGCTTCCTTTGTGGTTGAGGTATCAATTTGGTTGTCCCTCAATTGGTTACATTCTTGACTTGCTAGTGCTGCAAAGGCACTGACATATTTTGTTCCTGATTGGTACAGACCCTAGATTCTGACATCTGCAGCTGGGCCTCAGGTGCAATTCTAATTTGGTGAAAAAATGTCCCTGCTCTTGTGAGTAGGCAGGTGTTTGTCTCTGAAAAGCACCAATATGAAGCCTCCATGCAGGACCTCATGCCCTTGACCCTTACAATTAGGCGTAGCAGTCGGTGACAATCACTAGCCAATTTAGGGCTGCAACATAGAAGATGTAACCAAGATTCTCTATGATAATTGTATAGCCGACAGGAGACTGCACTGTCTTTTCGTGCACATGTTGGATGTTGTCTGAACTCGTAAGTGACATAAGCCGCATGAACAAAATTTTCCTTTGGACTTGAGCTGAGAGAGCATCTTGCAAGTATGTTGGGCTTTTCCTGGGATATATGACCTGTCCAGTGCCATTGTGAGGGAGTTGTTGCGGAGTAAGGCTCTATCCAATTTGAACAAGATGGACCGAACCTGCTGCTTCGCTGCATTTGCCCAGGTGGAGTGTGGGATCTCATGTAAGGGCATGCTCTCTGTTTCTATTTTCAGGGTTCCTATTGCTTGGCCCACCTTGGTGTGCCACGGGGAATCCGCTTTACTGAAGATCGTTTTCAAGTGATGTTTAAGAGAGGTATTGGGGGCTTTAAGAACCTTGATGAAAATCTCCTTTAGGAGGACACGTTCTGGTGTAATATTTTATTAGGTCCCCTTATGGCGCCAGGTCTGGTCTGCTGAGACCTAATTCCAACCGTAACCTGATGACCCTTACTTGTCTGAGAACCTGCAGCACTGTCTTATATGCTTTTGTCTGGGCTGCAGTTATGAGTTTCTCTAAAGCTCCTGGGAAGGCCAGGTGGCCATAATTAATTGCTGGCATTAATTTTGCCCTGAGTACTGTCAGCATGGGCTCTGCTGTTGGGCTTGACAAGCGCTGGCTTAGGCGTCTAAGTGAGAGGACTATTCTGTTCGTTTTTAAGTTTAGCTATTTTATATGTTTGGCTGCTGTGGCCCTCTCTGTTAGCCAAACCCCCAGGTAGTTGTAGGCTGATGTTGACCTTATTTGGTGGTCTCCAATGTCCAGATCGCTTGCTTTTTGTGAGGGTATTTGCCGAATACTATTATCTTTGTCTTTTTCTCATTTACTAGCAAGCTGTATTCCTTGTTGTACACTGCTATGCTCTTTAAAACTCTCTGGAGCCCTACCCTAGAATGGTCCATTACCACTGTATGTATCGTCAGCATACTGGAGGGTTGCGAGGCTCACCTTACCCAGTCTCGGGGGCCCTAAACTGGCGTCTTTCAGAGCATGCGCCACGTCTGCAGTGTACAAGTTAGATAATAATGGGGCCAAGACACAGCCCTGTATGAGCCCGTTGTTGGATTCAACTCTCGATGTTACAGTTGTGTGGCTTAATTTGACCTGGACCCATGTTCCAGGTAATAGAGACTGTAATACCCATTCCTGGGAAAGATCTCACAAGATTGTTACTGCAAAGAGAATTTTTTGGGGATCAGGAAATTAGACACACAACAACCAAAGACTTTAAATGAAAAAATTGACATGAGTTGTTTTTTATAATGTCAATATGCATTGACTACGTACAGACAGATGTGTTGCCTGAGTCATTTCCAATCCAGATGTGTCACAACACTAAACAGGATGACCTGCATGTGGACTATTCATGACCACTAACTTACACAGAGGACCTTACCTTTTTCTTTTGACATCTTTGAGGATTCCTGACGAACCATGCCAATTGACTGGACTATTAGATGTGTGAGATGTGGCAGGAATACATAGTATGTCATTGCTTTTCACCCCGTGATGTTGTTAAAAAGTTAGAACCTGTTGTTCACAGGGGATTGACATTGTGACATCTTTCGGTGTTGTCTTAAGATAGAACTCGCCGTTCAGTTCAACCCCAGTATGGAGCGGTTGCGATAGAGAGTTTCATTGTGTTTCTACCACACAAGGTGTTTCATTTCTGGAATTCTTTTTGTTTCTCATTATTTATGTCGCTTTGCCCATACATTAGGGCTTTTCCGGTTTCAATGATGCTCAATCGCTGCATCTTCTTTATATTGCTTTTGCCCACCTTTTTTATTTAATGACTTCTGCATCTCTCATTGTTTTCCCCCACTCTAAGATGACAATTACATTCCTGAGTCTTGGGAGCTTCTTAGCTCCCGAGTCCGTTGTCTATTTTCCGGAGCCCGCGCCGGTTATTATAGAATTACACGAGCGCCGCATTCACAAGACGATAGCCGTTTATGTAGTGCATCAAGCGTTAACTGAAAGGAGACTGATACTCCCTTCACATTGTTTTCATGGTATTTTCTCTGTTATTTGTAGATTTAAGCTCCCGAAGAAGGGCCGTTTGGGCCCAAAATGCATTAGGCATGAATGTTGAACAGAGAAACTTGATATATCTTGGTATATTTGGTTTGTTTTATACATTTCTTCTGACAAGAAATGTATAAAACAAACCAAGTTATGTTGAAGGTTATTCTGTGAAAAAGTTCTTTCTTTGGAAAACCGTTTTTGTATATGTCAATGAAGTTATGTATATAACTTGTTTATTTAAGCTGTATTAAGTGAATTTTTGTGTTATATTGGCAGCATCTGCGTATAGCAACAGTGCACAGTAGTCGGTAAAAAACTTGAATTCTGTTGGTGCTGGACCCATGTTCCTTCATAAAGGGCTGTAATCACTTTTAAAAGTATTGCTGGGATCCCCCAGGATGCCAGTTTTGCCCAAAGTCTTCCTCGATTGACCCTATCAAGGGCCGTGGTGTAGACAATGACACAGCAAAACGGAGGCAAGTTCTTCTCCTTAACCGCCTGCTTGGAGAGATAGAACAGTACCATAATGTTGTCCATTGTGGAACTGTTTGACCTGAAGCCTGTCTGATGGGGCGGCAAGATTCCGTTGTTTTCTACCCAATCCTCTAAATCCCTCAGTAGTAGTCATACATTGGCCTTGGCTTCAATGTCAAGCAGGGCAATTAGCCTATAGTTGGCATGGTTCGAGTGGTCTCCTTTTTTGTGTATTGGAAATAAGATTGAACCTTTCCAGGACTGCGGTGTTGTTGCTCTAGCGTAGGAGTGGTTATAGATTGGAGTGAGGATTGGTACAAAAAAAGCTTGGGCAGATTTAATACTTGGGCAAGAATGCCAATTGGCCATGAAGCCCCCTCGTTTCTGATTGCCTTGATGGTACTGGCGGTCTCCCCTTCCATGAAGTGGGCACTTTGGCTGGTCACTGTGACTGCTTCCTGCATGCTCTTGAGCTGATGTTTTGTGTCTAGGGCTGCAACCTGGATGCTCTTTGTGGTAATGGGGCCAACCACAAGCAGATCACTCATGCACAGTCCCTACACATACATTTCCCACTCATTGACTGCAATGCTGTTCTCTTTGGGCGGGCTTCGGGAGCTCAGTCAGTTGATGTATCTCCAAAGCTTAGAGTTGTCCTTTTCTTTAATTAGGGAGAATACTTTGAGCAAAATTCTTTTCTGTAAGCTTTCTCTTCAGCTCCCATACTTTCTTCGTGTATGTTGTTTGCAGGACCGAAATGGAAGTCACCTCCAACGAAGAGTCTCCTTTCATTTTAGCCTTGAATGCCTTCCTAATAGCACGTTTGCATTGTTTCAGGCACTTTGGTGCTCCTGGCTCCTGAGGCGATTGTTTTGTGAATCAGAGGATAAACAGAGCAGGACCTCGATAGGGCCAGGAAGTACAAGCATTTAAAATGAGTGAAAAGCATCAAACTAACCAGTGCACGTCACCTTGATTCCTTAGTGCCTCTTCTCTGATGGATCTAGAGGCAGAGCCAGCAGCACCACTGGCCTGTCCCTCCCTATCTGTGTGCTGCACTCAAGCATACATCTCCAACTCCCCATCTCTCATTGCACTCATGACTGGGCCCAGAGGGTGAGCAGCCGAACGCAATGAGTGATTTATCCTCTGCAATGCCAGCTGAGGGTCTTCTATCAGCCAGGGAACAGTTGCTGGATGACATCACAAGGCCCCCTGATTTTCGTGCTCAAACTGCTACTCCACCAGCAGGAATGACCAGTGCCACCAGCCACAGGAGGGAACAAGCATTCCCAGCATGTGTGCCAAGAAACAGATTTACCCCATGGAGTTTAGATGCAACCAGTACGAGAGTCATACAACCAGGGACAGGGTCAGCCTTCCACAACGTCTGCTTGGTGGCTCACCTCTTTCTGGCCAGCAAGACCAGCACAGCTCAGTCGCCATTGCCTCTCCTTCAAGCATTGTTCATTACAGAACGAGAGCAATACCCACAGCATAGGATAAAGGTAGATGGCCAGTCATGATGTTCATAGTCTTACAAAGTGGCAGTCATATTGCTGTCCGCCACAGCCCACCTCCCCTTAGATAATGGCAGCGATCTTGGCCGCACCCATGGTCTGCCTTTCTATAGAAAGTGTCAGCCATCTTGCTTGCTGCTACACCACACATCAGGCCCAGTTGCTTTAAAAGGCAATCTAGTAGTCACCAACGTTGGTCAATAACAAGGGTAACTATATTACATCATGTCACTAGAAACACTAATTTACAGAACTTGGCTTTTAATCAACTTAAAACATTCTTAAAGTCGTGTTTCACTCTAATGCCAATATTGGGCAAAAATGCAAGACTACAATTGTTCATAAAGAGAATCTCAAAGGACTGGATCCATGGTGAACATGATTACATAACCTCAAAACTAAGTATAATGATACTCTATGCAGACAAAAACCATATAACATGTCAATGTCTGACAATACATGGGAATCTTGCATCATCTGCAAAGGAGAGGGAATACTCATGCAAACATGGGATAGGCTACGTTACTTGTTCTCTCTTCACAGCATTACCCTCTCATTCCATGTCCGAAATATGCTGGATTTCAAATAGCTGAGCTGAACGTATGTAAATTGTGGTTAAGGGAAGAGAGAACAGAGTTTGTGCAGAGATACATTAGTACACAAAAAGTTCAAACTCACTTCCTTCCAAAAATTTAGCTGCACTGACACTCATCATGAAACAAGACTATTCATACATTATAGTGAGGATAACTGCCAGGTCGGGTGGACAAATTCCCTTTTCTGTGTGAGGTGTAGCCAGGCACTATTTAATGGTAGAAAAGTCAACGTTATCATAGGAGAGTTCAGGAGGTCAGACAAGCTTTGAACTTGTCCAAGTAGGATGTGCCCTTCAGAGGATCGCCATCACGCAGTGAGGCTTGTGGCGGAACTCAAGAGCTGTACACGGCTGAACAACCTATAAAACTCAGGTATTCTGGGGCAGGGAGCATGGTTTGCACTACTCCACTCTCTATTTTGACAGAGCCTCACGGCAGCTCCTTCCATTTGGGCTACATGGGCAGAAGTGTTTACCACTGCTCATCATAAACTCTGCAAGCCAAGTGAGACTTGGTTATAAGGATGTGTAGTGACCCCAGGGTGCACAGGAAATTTGGTAAGACCACATTCAACAGCACATACATTTCTCAGTGACCACTGCTTTCTCACGAGCTATGGCTCCTCCATCGCCATGATATAACCCCCAAGAGAAACAATCTTGCAACCAGAAGCCCTCTATTTCTGGCAGGGTCATTAACACGAATGCTGTAGTTGCCTCCCTCTTACTTGAGAGTATGCGAGAACAGTGTTACAGACTTCTGGAAGACATCAATAGTCACAGAATTCATACATGTCTCATCCATATCAAACATTGAATAAATGGCAAAAACAGTTGTGGCAGGCTTTGAATTTGCACTATTTTCATATGTCATACTAAGACCCAGTGGCGGCTGCTCCCAGAAAGCAGCAGTAGGGCGGGCAGGGGGGAAGAAGGGAACAATGGGGGGGTAAAAAAATCACTTACCTGCCGGCTGCTGCCTCTCCTCCATCCTCTCCGTCCTCTTCCTCGCTTCTTCCCTGCAAGCAGGAAGCAACTGGGCTCCCAGGCTCCCCATAGCAAATCACAACACTGCAATTCAGCATTTTGATTGGTCTCAGTGCCGTGGTTCGGCGCTCAGCCAGGGAATGGAACCCTGGGCATGTTCTCCACCACGGCTATAATGCAGTCTGGGTGGAAAACTTGCATAGTGCGCATGAATGTTTGGCCGGCCCGATGCTGCCCACCACTCCTTCCCTTGCTCTGAGAGCAGAGCAGTACCGCCCGCCCCGCCAAGACATCGCAGCAGTAAAATGATAATAACATTGAGTTATCCTTTTTTTTGTCCTTTTTTTAACTGCGAAAGCAGTGTGGCGTCGCTCCTTCGCCTTAGCGGAGGAGTCACCACTGCTAAGCCCGTTTTCTAAACTTGAGATGAAATTACAGCATCATAATGTAATTCCAGCTTCCACACTTAACCGAATTGTGTAAACATGGGCAAATACCTACTAAGTTCTATTTAGAGACTGCACATTTGCATGTGCCTTTGAGACATCTGTTTATTAGTGTATTCTCATTATTCGAGACAGTCTTAACTGAAATCATGCATGAGGCAATCAAGGAAGTATGGAGGACCAGGACTAAGCCGTGAGATGTGGACGCTACAACTGTCAGGCCCGCAGTGCAGCAAAAGGAGCAAGTTTGTGTGCAGCACATGGAGCAAGCCTGTGAAGATGGTATGATCACAGAGGAAAGAGCGAAGGGGGAAGTAGGTTTCTCATCTATTGGGAACATGCATTCAGAGCTAGTGCTGTGCAACTTTGCCCATCCAGCAGCAGTCTATCATGAACATGAACCAGGCTTCAGTGTTCCACCTGCCCTGAAACGCAAGTCCCCGCCACGCCACAGCAGACTTGAAAAGTGCACTGTATAGTTAGCCTCTTTCTAGTAGTGTGGACGTTTTCTCATTGGGAGTCATTGGAATTACATTTAACACGGTGTGGTGGTGATCTGAAGATGGACTTTCTTCTATCAGTCCCCAATTCAAAACATACAGCCATTCAGTAATCCAGTGGGCCGAACCAAATAAGACACGAAGGAGAGGGGCTAAGCTGTTATGTCCTGAGGTATTATTTATTTATTAGTTGTCTCGTGCTTTACTTGTGGTTCTCGTGGGATTGTCCACGAGAGGGGGGAGATTCTAGAGTGTGGAGGAGTGAGATCGTATGCCAAGGAGAGAGCGGAGGCGTTACTCTGTTGATGCTGTAATACGATAATAAATACTTGAAAAGGATTCCTGTCTCCGACCCTGACTTTACAATTGGCGACGAGTTGAAAAGGAAGAACCTACGTGTCAAGTTTCTGCTGTATTGCTGATTTACAAGCAAATTTTTTTTCTCTGTTCCTGCTATTCGTGTGTATCCACTCATCTAAGTACTTGTCTGAAATAATTACGCTGATGACCGAAGCCTTTCACCGAAGTTGAGACACACCACAGGTCGTATCCTCCTTTAAAAAGGGAACTTTTACTCACTATTCTCTCCTTTCTGGCATGTTTGCATTCAAATTCTATCGTTCCTTCTCGAGCGCTTTCAACTGCCGCGTCTCGCACTTCACAGCATCAGCAGAGTTCGCCTTCTCCTTCAGTCACGTCCTTGCTGTGACGTGCAAGTTCACGTTGCGTGAACCCAGCGTGCCACCATTTTGGATTTTCCTTAAAGGAGCCTCGTTTAGTTTCGTGTAAGCTACACGGTATCTCGTGTTCACGGTGATGTGCGCACCTCATTACATGCGCATCAAAGTTCGGATTTCCCTTTAAGAAGTCACGTTTAGTTTCGTGTAGCTACACTGTATCTCTTGTTCACGGTGATGCGCTCACCTTAGTACAAGCGCATCAAAGACTCCTTTTGCCCGTGCAGTGCACAGTCTACGTTACGGTGATGTGCACACCAATTTGTTTTTAAAAAAATAATATATTTCTACGTTTAACTATTCCTTTATATCCATCTATGAGAAAGCAGCACATTGTCCCAGTTACTCAACCAACTCGGTGATGTGCACACCTTTACCGTTCTTGTGCTTTTAAATATTTTTTTTTTGGAGCATCTGTTTGAGCAAAACCTCAAGTTACTGGCCATTGTTTTTTTTATATACTTATTGTTAACAAATTTTATTATTCCTTGATTTTGGATATTGCCTCCAGCCATTCTTTAACATGACGAGCCAAAGTTATTCTATTCAGCCTCCTCAAGCATTCTGGCCCGCCGGTTCTGAACCATGCATGAAGTGGTCACAATGGAAGGCATATTTTCTCAACTTTATTGACACCATTGATGAAGACGGGAAAATGACACCACAGAGGAAGAAGAAACTTTTGTTGCATTCCGTTGGGCCTGGGGGGTTAAAAGCCTATGAGGAAATGACTAAAGCTCTAGGGGGCGGGGATGCAAATGTGTTTGATGCAATTGTAAATGACTTTGATACATATTTTGCACCTAAAGTCTGTATTGGGATTCTAAGATTTAAATTCTTTCAAAGGAAACAGGAAGCTACGGAAACAATAGATGAGTATGTTTCAGCTCTAAGGAAACTTGCAGATGACTGTAAGTTTGATCACTTGGTGGATCAATTCATCAGAGATCAGGTAGTAATGCATAACAAAGATCCTGCTGTCCAAGACAGATTATGGATTAACGGTGATGCTGAGTTAAAAGACATCCTAAGCATAGTGAGAAAAGCTGAAATGTCTAGTCGTAGTGCTAAGTTGCTTAAACGTGATGCTGCTATTGCGGAGAGTTCTGCAGAAGTTGTTAGCAAAATTAAAACAAATTCGCTCCATTCTAAATCTAATAACTCTGTCAAAATTAAGAATGATACTTCTGTTAAAAAAAAGGAGTACAACCGGGGTAGCAATTTTAGATGTTACCGATGTGATAGTCCTTCACATTTAGCTTCAAGTAGAACATGTCCTGCTTTAAAGCAACGATGCTCGAATTGTGGTATTGTGGGCCATTTTACTAAAGTCTGCAATAGGAAAAAGAAAGAGAAGGTTAAATGTCTTGATGAGGTTGATTATGACTCTAGTGAATGTGAGGAATATATAAAAAAACTTACCATTAGTGATTCTAGGTGTTCACAAAATATGGATTCTAAGGAGCTATTCATTTGGAATATTTATGATAACAACGATAAAGTTCTTAAAAAACCATTATGTAACATGCTCATAGGTGGTATTTCCGTACAAATGTATGCAGATTCAGGCTCACCGTATACGATAGTAGATGAAGAGACTTGGAAATCTCTTTTTGCAACACGTTTAGGCAATAAACTCCTAGAACCTGACATTCAACCAGTAGGGTTTTCAGGTGAAAAAATCGACATGGTTGGGTACAGGTCATTACTGCTTGTCTTTAGGAATCGACAGACTACTAGCAAATTGTACGTTGCTAAGAAGGGACCTTCTGTGTTAGGTTGGAAAGATCAAGCGAAACTGGATATTATGCTCAACCCTAACAGTCCAGATCAGGTTATGGTACTTAATGATGACAATTTGTTTTGCAAAGGGTTGCTTGAGAAATTTCCAAAAGTTTTTAATGGCAGTATAGGGAACCTGATTGATTTTGAACATCGCATTATATTAAGGAAGGATGCTTGTCCGAAAATCCACAAGGTGAGGCAGATTCCCGTCCTTCTCAGAGATGATGTGGAGAAAGAATTAGAGAAGTTAGTCAAGGCGGACATTATTGAGCGTATTGAATCTGCCGAATGGATTTCTCCGATTGTTGTGGCAAGACGTAGCAATGGTAAATTAAGATTGTGTGTGGACCTGAGACACCTTAATAACAATATCATTGTAGATAAATTTCCTCTTCCCAAGATTTCGGAAATGTTGTCCTTGGTAAAAAAAGCAGAATGGTTTTCCACCATAGATCTTTCTGCCGCTTACCATCAGATTTCTCTTGCTGAAGAGAGTAAAGCATTGACAGCTTTTATCACCCCTTTTGGGTGTTTTCAGTACAAAAGGCTTCCTTTTGGGTTAGCCTCTGCTGCCGCTATTTTTCAAAGGCTGATGTATCACTTGTTTGGTGAAATCAAAAATGTAAGATGCTTTCAGGACGACATTCTTGTGTTTGGAGCCAATAGGGAAGAACATGATAGAATCCTTGATGAGGTCTTTACTATTTTGGAGTCCAAGGGGTTGACAGTCGAGCATTCCAAGTGTAAATTTGCAGTGAGATCTATCACTTACTTAGGTCACACCATTAGTAAAGAGGGTATTTCTCCTAAACGTTCCCTAATAGAGGCCATTCGGGATGCACCAAACCCCACGAACAAAGATGAAATTCGGTCTTTTCTAGGTTTAGCTGAATTTTATTCAAGGTTTGTAAGGAATTTTTCTGCAAGAATGTTCTTCATTAGACAACTTCTCAAGAAAAATGTACGGTTTTTATGGAGTAAAGAATGCCAGTCTGAATTTGATTGTATCAAACGAGCCATTATAGAGGCCCCAGCTCTGAAGGGGTTTGACCCTGATTTAGACAATATTGTCACGGTAGACGCTAGTAGTAAGGGATTGGGTGGCGTTTTGTCTCAAATGGGACCAGAAGGGAATGAGAACATTGTTGGTTATGCTTCTCGTGCTCTGTCTCCTTCTGAAGAGAAATTTTCTGTTATTGAGAAAGAGACCCTTGCATGTGTTTGGGCAATGGATCATTTTCGATCTTTCATTTGGGGAAGGTCCTGTTTGATACGTACTGACCATAAACCCTTGGTCAAACTTTTGACAACGGAAGGGATGTTGAATGCCTCGTCTAGAATTGCTAGATTGTCATTGAGGTTACAGGATTACATTTATCAAATCGTTTATGTTCCTGGGAAAAAGAACGTCGTTGCGGACTTCTTGTCGAGACTACCCATTGAAATGCATGAGTGTGATTCTTATGACTCGGATGATGAACAAGTTGCCTTGATTCACAATCAAGGGTTGTCCAACTTTGATGAGATTGAATGGTCTAATAATTATAGATTGGACGACACTTTGCAGAAGTTAATCATTTTCATTAATAAGGGTTGGCCTTGTAAAGATAAGCTTCCTAGTGCATTTAAACCTTTTTGGGAAGTAAGGCATGAGCTTTCTGTCACCAAGGGGTACATTTTTAGAGGTGATAAAGTTATTCCTCCTCTTTCAATGAGAATGAAAATAGTTAAGCTTTGCCATGAGGAGCACAGTGGCATTATCAAAACCAAACAGAGGGTCAAGCAATGGTTTTGGTGGCCTGGTATCGATGTTGTGGTTGAGAGGATTGTGCGTGAGTGTGTACCTTGCTGTATGTCGGACAAATCTTTAGTCACCTTAAGGACAAAATTAGGTGAGTCCTTCATTCCTGAAAAACCATGGCATACCATTGCAATTGACATCATGGGTCCAGTTGGAAGCGAGAAAAAATACATTATAGCACTCATTGACATTTTTTCCAGGTGGCCTGTAATCAAAGTGGTTGATAAAGCTGACTCTCAAGAGGTTTTAAAATTTATGGCTAGAACCTTCATTGAAGAAGGTTTACCTGTTCAGGTTATTTCCGATAATGGAGTTCAATTCATGTCCAACTTAACTCAAGAATATTTTAAGGGAGCTGGCATTAGACATAGGACGACTTCGCTTTACAACCCTTCTGGTAACGGCATGATTGAAAGGTTCAATAGAGTTCTTAAAAACTCTATTCAAATGGCTGTTCAGAACAGTTGTGACTGGGAGGTGCACATTTTTAAGACTTTATGGATGTATAGAACTACACCCCACGAATCTTTGGAGGTTACACCCTTTGAAATTATGAGGGGTCGAAGTGCTAGAACTAAATGCAATCCTGAATGGTTACTAGAAAGTTCTTCTACTGCTTTATCTTTTGATGTTGTTAAATCCAGGATTGTTAATAAATGTAACATGCATCATGATGTGTACAACAAGAAACACAATACTAGGGAGGTTTGTATAAAAGTTGGTTATTGGGTCAGGGTCAAGAAGCCTTGGAAAACTAGCAAAGGGGAAAGTCAGTATTTTAAACCTTTGCAGGTTAAGAAGGTTTTAAGAAATGCGGTCCAATTGTCAGATGGGAAGGTTTGGAACTTTAAAAGAATTGCTGTTTTTCGTCCTCCTCCAAATTTTCATAACCAAACTTCCCCATTGGTAATCAACCGATCACATGATACCCATTCTGAGTGGGATATTACTTCAGAGGGGGATGGGAATGTGATTGATTCTACTTCTACCTGTGTTAACGTTGATCAAGATTGTATTAATAATGACATGGTTATTCCGAGTGGAAGTGGAAATGAAGAATCATCTCCTTGTGTTCAGCAAAGCGATGTAGAATCGTCTTCTGGTGGGGTTCACGAGGGAAATCAGCCTGAGGATTCAAGTTGTAGTACCAAACGTACTCGTTCTAAACCAAAATGGATGTCTGATTATTTTTGTGATATTGTATCTTAGTTTTTTTTTGTTTGTTGTTGTCGTTTTGCTAATTGTTTATTATTGTATAAGGGAAGATGTGTTATGTCCTGAGGTATTATTTATTTATTAGTTGTCTCGTGCTTTACTTGTGGTTCTCGTGGGATTGTCCACGAGAGGGGGGAGATTCTAGAGTGTGGGGGAGTGAGATCGTATGCCAAGGAGAGAGCGGAGGCGTTACTCTGTTGATGCTGTAATACGATAATAAATACTTGAAAAGGATTCCTGTCTCCGACCCTGACTTTACATAAGCCAATGCAACCAATGGCTGAAGGAGGTTGATTAAAGGTTGATGGCAACCGACCCATAGCCACACTCAATGTACATTTGATAGTGATGAGGTGAGCTCTGGCAGAGAACTAAGGCTCTGACAAACATAAAGCCGTCTTCAGTCAGACCTAAAATAAAGGGATAGCATTCTGTAGATATTACTGTAAGAAAATAAAAAGCATTTCATCGTAGGCATTATAATTTTGATAGAGGCTCTGCCCCAGATATAATTATTATTATAACGTTGGTGTATGCTCTGTTCCACATATGCACGGTAGACATGCTGGAATGCTGTTTATTGATCAAAGAGGCTAAATATGGTTTCAGAAGAAACGATAATGAATATGAATGGCAGTCTACAAAATATACTCTCCTAATCTTTTCAAAGCATATGTGCAACTTAAAAACAAAAGCAATCTGAAAAATACTTGTCGTTTAAGCAATGGGCTTGACAAGTGAATATATGGTAATCGTTTCTGAATAGAGCATGACATCTGTTTATAGCGAATCAACCCAAACGTCAAGGGATTTGAAAGATTAGCAGAACGTTAGATCCGCTATTAATGTAAAAACTAAAAATACTCATATTGATAGAGGCATTCATCTCACACTATGCTGTTTAGTGCACGGTTGATCCCTAGCTCAATTTGTGCATGATATATGCCAAACCAATACACATACTCCATACATATATGTGTAGAATGATAAACAGAGAAAACAGGATGAACAGAGAAAACAGGCTAAGAACAGTATTTAAATGTAAATAGCTACACTAAAAGCTGCTATGTAGGAAGCCAGGTTGAAGACTGCATAGCAGAATGTTAAAACCCTATGCAGACAACAGCAATTAGGCTAAAATGATGCAAAAGGTGTACAGCAGTTGAAGCTTGGAACCCGATGGAAGCATAAACTGGTGAAAGGATAAGATATGCTTTTTCTGATGGGAAAGCATTGGGCAGCCTTGGCACTGAAAGACAAGTCATGAGAGCATCCACAAATTGCATGAGGAATCACTGACACAATATCGATATCAAACAATATCGTGTAACACAAATATCGTGTCAAAAGTATCATTTGCAAGGGACGGGTTACAAGCACGAGAGGATGCTTTTCACCTTTCAGCCTCAGCTCAACCCCCTTACTTCTACCTATTGATATTAATTATATAATCATAATAATAATTCCATTTGTAGAGCGCCTGGTTACACCCAACGGTGTGTCCCCGTGCTAGGATCCACACCCCCCCAGAAGGAGAGCAGAGATACCACCTAAGGGAGGAGGAGGAGTACAGGAAGGCATAAGGAGAATCTCTTATTAGGGGTAAAATAACCAACTTTTTAGATCTTTACGGAAGATGCTCTCAGTGGGTTCAGCTCTGAGGGTCAACGGTAAGGTGTTCCACTTTTTGGCTGCCAGATAGCCAAAGGATCGCTCCCATCCTGGCCCTTTGGAATTTGGGCACTTTGACCAGGTGGGCTCCCCTCAACTTTAGATTACATACAGGAAGATAGGGGGTTATCATGGGGTGGAGATAGCTTGGACCTCTCCTCCACAGAATTCTGTGGCAATTGCGCATAGCTTTATAGATTATCCTTTTTTCCACTGGCAGCCAGTGGAGGGTGTCCATAGCTCTGGAAGAGGATGATCTTCTGGGAAGATTCAGGAGCAATCGGGCAGCCGCATTCTGGATGCATTGATGTTTGTTGAGACATTTTTTTGCAGCTCCTATATAAAGTATATTGTCGTAGTCAATCTGAGATATGACTAGAGCGTGTACAAGAGTTTTCCTGGTTGTGAGAGGTAGTAGGTCAGGGATTGTTCTCAGGACTTTAAGAGTCCCGAAGCATTTTTCAGCTACCTTCCTGACTTGATTCTCAAAGGAAAGTTTTGGATTAAACCAGACCCGAGATATTTGGTTTCTTCTTTGGGGGTAGGGGTTGGCCCCAAGTTCTGGGGCCACCACGCTGAAGACCAAAATGACGGGACTTGCCCCACGATCAATACTTCAGTCTTATTGCCTTTCAATTTAAGGCAATTGTTGGACATCCATGAGGCAAGCTCCCCTAAACATGAGGAAAACTGATTGGAAGCTGTTTCCGTGTCCCGGGATAAGGTGATCATCAATTATGTATCATCCACGTAAGATATGATAGTTACTTTGTATTTTCCCAATATTTCTGCAAGGGGGCCCATATAAAGATTGAAGAGAGTGGGGCTCAGTATCGAGCCCTGTGGGGCCCCTTGTGTGAGTGGAATTCTTTTGGAGGTGTGCGGATGTTGAGTGACTTGAAAGCTGTGGGAAAGGAGAAAAGAGGTCAACAGCAAAGAGCCGAGCCCCCAATCACACAAAGCCTTAGTCTATGCAGGAGCAAGTTATGGGATACAGTGTCAAAAGCTGCACTTAGGTCCAGCAGGACCAGTGCAGCGGTATGGCCTTCATCTGTGCTTTTCCGCAAGGTTTCAGTTGCGAGAAGTAAAGCTGTTTCCATTGAGTGGAAAGCTCTGAAGCCAGATTGCGAGGGATGAAATAAATTGTTGAGATTAATGTGGTTAACCAGTTGGGTGTTCACCACTTTTTCCGCAATTTTGGAGAAGAACGGCAAGAGCAAGATTGGACGTAAGTTGTTTAGCAGACCAGGGTCAGCTGAAGTTTTTTTTTTCAGGGGGAGAACTATTGCTCTCTTCCACTTCAGTGGAACTTCGCCACAGCAAAAGGATAAATATATGAGTTGTTGGACATAGGGAAGAATAGCGTCCATTCCCTGCATCAGGATTTTAGGCGAGGATGAATCCAGGGGGATCCAGATTTGATGCTCATGGCCAGACTCCTAAGATCATCCAGCCTGGGGGTTTTGAATTCAGAGAGATTAATCCCCTCGAAAGAAGTGTCGTAGGGGGTGTCAAGACTGATACCACTACGTGCTTCTTACAGAAATGTGTCGTAGATCTTCGTGACTTTAGATGCAAAGAAGTCAGTGATATTATTGCAGTTCTCCAATGATGTAGGTGAGGGGGCCATAGTGCGGTCAAGTGAGGACAAGTATACATATGAAAAAAATTCTGCTGCAGGATGACCTCAACACTCCCCACCCACACTCAGGAGGCAGTCCACAACCCCGACACAAAACCAACCTTGTACGTCTTGTCATACGAAACCCCGTTGGGCCATCTCCGTGCATCCGACCTTGCCCTGGCCACCATTCTTCACATCCACCGTACTCCAGCATGCAGGACATAGTTCTCCCACCTGCCCACACATACCTGGGACTCCCTCCCAGGGAACCTCCACATGAGCCATGACCTCTACGCCTTAATGATAATCTTCCAAATAGGTCTGTCCGCACAGTATTGCAAGCCCCCCCTCAGCAGCTTGCGGCCATCACAGGTGAGGGTTCTGCTCCATGCCTGCTTTGAATGATACCTTGTGACCCATGTGTGTCCTGTACCAGACTCAGATCCCAGGGTATGGCTGGCTGGAGTTAGTTCAACACTCAGGCATAGTTTGACATTTACACACACATATGTTGTGGAATTAAGCTACATGACAGCAACGTCTCATGAACCAAATAATATTTTTATTTGCGGTGGGGTACGTGTTTTGGTAGGTGAAATTAGGTGCTCGACCGGGGGAATAGAATCCAAAGTTCACAGGGGGAGATGGTATCCTTGGCATTGGAAGTCATCAGAGTCCAGAGCACAGTGTTGGTCATCATTGGTCAGACTGTGACCAGCAAGTCCATGTGGCAGAGAATGTCATTGGATGAGGTGCTGCTGTTGCGCCAGAGGGCCAGGTGCCAGGCTAGGTGACCTGGGAGATGTTGATGGTCCGCTGACTCTCACGGTCTTTTCCGTGGACGACCCACCTTCCTCCGGGGACCCTCAGATGCAGGCCTTGACGATGTTTGGGATGCTCCGTCGGATGAATCCTCC
Source organism: Triturus cristatus (assembly GCF_964204655.1). Taxonomy (NCBI): domain Eukaryota; kingdom Metazoa; phylum Chordata; class Amphibia; order Caudata; family Salamandridae; genus Triturus; species Triturus cristatus. The sequence goes on from NC_140582.1 coordinate 781,157,926, forward strand.
TCCTCCTCCTCCCTCCCTGTGGCTGGTGCTGGTCTGTGCCTGCTGTCACAGGGAGGGTTGCCCATGTTGTCGGCAATCCGACGGAGTGAATGGCAAATGTCCCTTTGCACCGCCAGGAGCTCAGCCTGCCTTGCCTCCATCCGTCCTTGGTGTTGTTGTTGACTGGCATGTTGCTCGGCCTGCATGTTCTTGATCTCGTTGAGGGTCCCCTGCATCTCTGTGAGTCTTGACACTACCTGGCTGATGCCCCTGGTGTCACGCCGGTATGTGTCCAGGATGTGGTGTATGTGGGACATACCGATTACATCAGCTGGCTGGTCAGGTTCGCGCCTCCGCATGCCTCCACTCCTACCACCCCTGCCCACTTGACCCTGGCCTGCCGTTGTGGGCACATCGGGTCTACGGGACCCCTGAGGGATGGTATTTGCAGGGTTGCCTGCCTCCTCCTGGGTGCCCGGAGAACCTTGTCCCTCCTGGTCAGACTGGCTCTGTTGTTCAGTGCAAGCAGGGCTCCTGGGTGTCTCCTGGGATGTGGCAGGAATGGGGGTGGTGGTTGGCACAGATGTACCTGACGCAGGTGCTGCAGGGGCTTGGGCACCAGAGGGGCCAGGTTGGTCGGGGTCATCCACGGAGTGGTGAGAGTCGTCGCTGCCGGTGGGGTCATCTTCACGCCGAGCAGGGGACTGTGATTGTTCCCCCCCAGTGTTGGGGGGAGTTCCACGATGTTGCCCTGTGTGTGAGAGAGAGACAATGTTAATGCTGTTTCATGCGACATCCATGTTTCATACATATTCATGTCGTCACAGTTCCTCCAGGTAGTTGGATGTGCCTAGCATTCCTCTCAATGTCCACTTGGGGATGGGTATGTTGCGGGGGACAGATTGAGATGTTCTCCTGAGTGTTTGACCTGTAGAAATTAGGCTAGGATGCTTATTTGGCTATAGATTGGTCTTGTGTCACATGTCCATTGTGAGAGTGTGTAAATCCGTTGCCTGCCTCGGGGGTGTGTGCTTGTGTAAGGGGGGTGTGTGTGACCGGGCCTGCTGTTGGGTGTAGTGTGATTTGTCATTGGGTCTCCCAGGTGATGTGTCTGTCCCCTCATGGTGAATGCTGGAATGACAGTGAGTGTGAGTTCCTGTGCTAGTTACCTGAGTTGGTGTTTGAGTGTACAGTGGTCCCAGGAAGGCCTTGTGCTGCATACAGCAGGGCCAAGTGTCAGCTACCTTGTCAGTACTTTGCCAGTCCCTGTGCATTGTGCATGGGTATGTACCTATGCCATATGGGCTGAGGGCATTGGTGTCTGCTTCTCATTTTCACAATGTGTTGTGTGAGGCCCACCCTCCCAGCCTCCCGGACATCCAGTCTTGGGTTTGTGGTTGGTGTAGCCTGGGACATGGCATTGGCTTGATTTGTGAATGGTGCATGGAGACGTTGGTGGCATGAGCGTGGTTTTTGAGTGTGGTTGTGTGCGGTGAGGGCTTGGGGGAAGTAGCGTGCATTTAGTGTATTTGTGGTGTGGATGGCATTCCCCCGATGTTACGTGAGTTGTTTGTGTACTCACCAGGCTCTGCGACTCCTTGGACTCCGTGTACTCCCACCGGCGGAAGCGTGGCCATCACCTTCTCCTCCCAGGGATGGTAGTGTACGGGTCTGCGGGGCAGCCCGCCTCCAGTGATGTGACTCTGGGCGTATTCCTCATTCATCTTCCTCTTGACTGCCCTGCGCAGATCATACCACCTGGCTTTGCATTCATGCCTGGTCCTTCGGATGGGCGCAACAGCATTCACCTTATCGACGATCCTCTGCCACAGGCTGGTTTTTTGGGATATGCTGGTCTGTCTGACCAATGTTCCAAACAGCTGTGGCTCGACTCTGATGACTTCATTGACAAGGAGCTCCAGCTCCGCCGTTGTGAACTTTGGATTCTTGTCTGTGGGCATGGTGTGGGGTGTGGGTGTGGATGGTTGTGGGTGTGTGGGTGTGAATGTGACGGTGTGTGTGGGAATGTGAGTGGGGGTGTTTGTGAAGGAGGTTGTGTGAAGGTGTGTGAGTTAAGGTGTAGTTAAGGGCTCAGTAAGGTGCAGTTGTTTGTGTGTGGGGTCTGGCAGCAGTGGGTCTGTTGCAAAGGCTCATGGGTTGTGTGTGTGGGCCCTTTTTATTGGTCCATTTTGGGGTGTGGCTGTGTTTGAATTTTGATGGGTGTGTTATAAGAGGTGGTTGTGAGTTTGGGCCTCTGTTTGCCTGTTTGGATGTGCCAGGTCAGTCTTTGAGATGTATTTTGTCATGTAGACGTGTTTTGTGGTGTTGTGCGAGTCCAATTGACCCTCCTTGTGCTGTTTTACAGTGTCCTGGACGATTATTTTTCGCGTAGGTACGGTCCGTACATACGCGATGCTGGGTGAGGGTGCTGGGGTACGGGGTTGGGGTGCTGCGCGTACATGCGGTGGGGGTGCGGCGCGTACATGCGGGGGTACGGCGTGTACAGGTGCGGGCCTAGGGCGGTGGGTGTACGGCGCGTACAGGTGCGGGCCTTGGGCTGTGGGGGTACGGCACGTAGAGGTGCGGCCCTCGGGTACCCGCGTACATGGGGGGTACGGCGCGTACATGCGGGGGTACAGCGCGTACAGGTGCAGGCCTAGGGCGGTGGGGGTACGGCGCGTACAGGTGCGGGCCTGGGGTGGTGGGGGTACGGCGTGTACAGGTGCGGGCCTGGGGTACCCACGTACATGGGGGGTACGGCACGTACATGCGGGGGTACGGCGCGTACAGGTGCGGGCCTAGGGTGGTGGGGGTACGGCGCGTACATGTGCGGGCCTAGGGCGGTGGGGGTACGGCGCGTACAGGTGCGGGCCTGGGGCGGTGGGGGTACGGCGCGTACAGGTGCGGGTCTGGGGTACCCACGTACATGGGGGTACGGCGCGTACAAGCATTAGATACACAATTAGTGTGAAATTACACTGTTTATGCCCATTACCTATGGGTGGTTGTTCTCACATTTAAATTTGAACTTAAGGAGATCCTCAAGCACAAATCTCATGCAAGGTTACCACTGGGTCATCTTTTCACTACAGTGCAACACCAGGAGGCACACAAAAATGAGCTTTTTAGCAAAGCCAGTGGCATTATAGGCACACAGATCTTGCAAAATCTAGTGCTGCAATTTTTTCACCTTCGTGGAAGGCCGTGCTGATGTCTTTGCTGCTATTTTCTTTTAACAAGGACAAAACCTAAAACTCACCAGGTTAATGATAACATATATAATGCAGGTCCTATGGGACTCATTTGCAACATTACCATTCGGAGACGGCAAAGAAATCAATCAACACTGACTTATGACATGAGCACAACAACCATTTGCTGAATACATAAAATATTGTCTGAGCTTCCTCTTTTCTGCTTAGTAGAAATATATGTATATCATCAATTAATAAAAGTGCTATAAAAAAGTCGTTATGGTGCAGACGTTGCAGTGCTCAAAGAAGTTTATAATTATGTATAGAGCTACTTAAAATAATGTTCACTTAATGAACCAAGGGGGCATGAGTCACAATCGGCTTCCTAGAGCTGCTTATCAGTGTGAAACGCTGTAAATACATAAATAATGAAAAAGGATAGAGTCAGAAGCCTTTTTTTCATGATGCAAGTGACAGCAATTGCGCACATACCTATTTGGATTTAGTTTGAATAGAGGAGACAACTTATGTTTGTATTTACTGCATTCCGCACTAATATGCCTGCTGGGAACACAAATGTGATTCATTCCCTCTTGATTCATTAACTGAAGTTTAAGAGACGAACAATTGCATCTCTTTTTTGGGGGGTAAGTGGCTTTGGGCCCGTTTTAGATGTTTGTGAAGCAGGTACTCTGCTGCAACAGTGACAGAGTACCCTCTCCTGCAACAGAGACAGAGTACCCTCTACGCCAAAGTGACATTCCACCAGCCTCCTTTAGACTTGTGCAAAACTTCAGTATGTAGATGGCAGAGGCTACTCTGTCTCCGCCACCTAAAGTCATCTCCACCGGCCTGAGAGTATGGGCCGTTGGAGTTTTGGCAATGTGTTCACCCGCCTTATTTAGAGTGGGTGAGCATATGGACAGTTTTCTCTCTCTATCACCACCTGGTAAAACCTGGCAGTAGGGAGCAGTGGAACCTGCAAAATGACCTCAATGCCATGAGAGAAATCTCCTATGTGGAAGGGGTAATTGTTTTTTGTTTTCAAAAAGAAAATCTCGCTTTGGGACTTTCTTTTTGAAAATTAAAAATATTTTTGAACGTTTGATGTCCAGCTTCATCATGATGATGGAGCTATCTATCAAACTTTCAAACCATTTACAGGGACCATCATGAATGTGGTTATTGTAAATGCAAAAGTTTTCTACTGGGCCGGCAGACCTCTCTAAATTTGGCAGGTGGGCACTCCCTTAGGGTGAAGCAGTACTTTACTGTATCGCCCCGACAGAGTAAAATCCCATCCACCAAACTATAAATCACACCCTTTGACTTGTGATTGTATGACACAGCGAATATCCTCAATTAGGTATAGGAAGATAATCTCTTTCATATAAATCTTGATTCATATCAGTGTGAAGTAAATTTAGGGAAGTAGTAATAATGAATTGTGACGGTGGTATTTAACACCTTCACAATTACTACAGAGTTATATGATATTCATGCTGATTACAGTAGATTCTGATCCTCAATAAGAGTTTGTGCATTATATTAAGAGCCATCTTTTCATTTTCTAGGTGCATAGACGGTTGGCCTTAGCCATGATGAGACCAGCCAATGCATGAACTGGGATTAAATAGTCGATCTATACATCCTTGATTGTGATTTAATTCATTCACACAGAAAGCATCAAAGACTCATTGACAGGGTTTATGTTGTTACGAATTTTTACAACAATCTACGATATCAGCATTATTTTTAAGAGCTCTGTACATAATTAAATACTTATTTGATCACTGTGACACCTGCACTATAATAACTTATTGTATAGCACTCTTCTTGCTTGATGGTATAAATATATTTCTACTAAGAAGAACCAAGAGGCTCAGACAATATTTTGTGGATTCAGCAAATTCTTTTTGCGCTTATGTCATAAGTTAGTGTTGATTGATTCCATTTACAGAGATGTCTCCGATTGGTAATGTTGGCTTTCATGCTGCACTGTGCTGCGTGAAGGTTAGTTAATCTGGGTCTCAGTATACAGTGTTTCTGCAACCAAGAAAGTGGGCAGACTGGTAATCTTGGCAGTTCAATACATAAAATCATCAGCTATTGTAGTTATACTTCTAGATTTGGAATGCATCTAACGCTTGAAAAATAATCCCAACAGTATTCTTGAAAATTGTATAGAATTGTATTAAAATTACATGGAATTCATTTTTGGGTATTTCCATACAGAATATTTATACATGCAGATTTTGCACCAAATGTAATTCAAGAAAAAATAATGCACAAATGTGCATTAGCACAAAAATGTTTTTCTCTATGTGTAAAATATTTTTCTGAACAAAGGAGTTTTCTTCCTCTTCCTATTGTGGAAATGCAATTACTCCTACTTTTGACATGGTTACATTAGAGTGCATTATCAGACTGGCAATTTGACAATCTACTGTTAAATTGATCATGAACAGTGATAAATATGAATATAAGTGAAGGTTCAATACAATATGCAAGACCAGCAAAATAGAACCACCCACATTCCTGAACTTGCAAATGTGCTGATTCCTTCAGATGGATGGATCTTCTGCATGTGTTATCACAATATATGAATGTAAAATTCCACAAGACCCAATTCTGTAAATCAAGATGTGATATTTTTGGACGTGGCTTTTGTGCCTAAGAAGATGCCAGCATTCTCGTGAGGCTCCGTCTTGGCTCCAGATATGGTATTCCCAAAGACGCAGAAGGTCCTGACATGGTTTCCTTTATCCAAGCAATGCTACCAATGATTGTTCATTCTAATCTTAAAACTCCTCTCAGTATCCAAAGTGCTCATTGTTTGGGTCCAAGGCATTCATCATCATGTTGACCCAAACCCAGAGGAATCGTTATGCTCTTTCTGAAAAATATAGAGTTAATGTAAGTTTTTAAAGCCGCTTAGGCACAAAAAAGCCTTCAATGGTCTGGTAATACAGTTTATATTTTCCAGGACGTCTATAATGCAACTGCTAATAGATGGAAACAGTTTCTTGCTCTGCGTCTTCAACTTAAGGCTTGGAATGCCAGATATGGTCTTGTTCATTCTTGTTTTTGTAAGGTCACTTATAAGGACAAAACTACTACAAACACTAATTCTGATGTTTTACAGGAGCTCCTGCAGTACCAAAGGGTAGAAGATATTAATCTTGGTGCTCAAGCTCTTGGATGACTTGTTTTTCTCCTCTCTCTGTAGTTCCCTAGGACTTTCTGTATTTTCATTTTAGCAGTTTGCCTTTTCTTGTTATATGTAGTTGACTCTCTTATCTTGACTTTCATTCACTTTTTTGTATTATTACAGGTACCTCCTTCGTTATCATCATGATGTGTTGTCTCATCTTCATGTACACTGGAGTCCTGTTTGTTAGTTGTTTTTCTCTCCTGTACAGCTGCCCTTTTCATAGGTAAGTTACTTTCTCCTTTTATGTATTCAAATATGTTCTATCCTAACATTTAAATATTCAATTATTTTAATTTTAATGGTGCTCTTATTTCAATAACATTTGGAGTCATGTAATTCATATCTTCCCTTAGGTGTAGCCCCTACACCTTTCACAGCGCGTACTTTCTTTTCTGTAATGTTCCTCATTGTAGCTTGCTCCACAGTCACCTCTTCTTCTGATAAGGTATTTCAGCTTTGACCGGCATGATATTAGCACACAGCTCAGCGCAGCGCTGTTTGTAGTACTATTTTAAAATCTCCTCTTTAATATTTGCGTTTATTTTTTATTTCGCTTTTCCTTGTTTTTAATTGCGCCGTTGTCCACTCACCTGCACCCTTAATTGTGTGAGCACCGCTGTTTGGCGGGTCCTGTCCTCGTGGGGTAGCGTCGGGGAGTGTTTGCTCGCCATCTTGGATTGGGATAGTGGGGGGACTTTGCCGGGCGCCATATTGGGGGAGGAGACCTGCAGCCTATGCTCGGACGGTGCATTTAAGCCAGCCACCTGCACGCGCAGCGGTGACGCGCAGTGGTGGGCGCCCTCGCTGCGCCTGAGTCGCGCCAGAGTCCTGCCCGTCTGCGCCCGTCAGCGTCTCGGAAGCTCCGGGGCGACGGTGGACTCTGGCCCGGCCAGCCTCAGTCGAGGATGATTTGCTACTCCTCGGCGACGCTGCGCGCCCTACAGACATTTTCTTGCTCCTGTCGTTCTGTGTTTCCGGGCCGTGTTAAGGGCAAAAGGCGTTGCCCGGGCTGTGGCTGGTCGCCTATGTGGACTTTGGTCACCGGTTGCCGACCAGCCGCGGCTCGTGTTAAACATCTCTGCCTGCTGCTCAATACGAGGTCAGTAGGTAGCCATGCCCTGTACATTTACGATCTTCTTGTCAGGGAAAATCCATTATGTTTGCTACTGACTGAAACCTGGCTGGGTGAGGCATCTAATCCGGACATCTTTTCTGCCATCCCTCCGGCGTATAATATCTTTCGGCAGGACAGAGTGAAGGGTCGGGGTGGTGGGGTTGCTGTGGTGGTGAAGAAGAGCGTCTCTTGTTCAGTGCTCCCCCTGATTTCCATCGGGGGTTCTGAGTCCCTTGCTTTCACGCTCAGATTGTCTTCTTGCCAAGCCGTGAAGGGGTTGCTGGTTTACAGGCCTCCTGGTCCTTTGGGCTCCTTTTTGGAGGACCTGCAGATGGCCATTTCTGATCTGGCGCTGTCCACACAGCATTGTGTGGTGGCAGGCGACTTCAATTTCCACCTCGATGTGGCGGAGGATTCGGACTCAATTAAACTGCTGGATATTACATCTTCGCTGGGCCTTGTACCTTTTGTGGTTGGTCCTACACATGAGAAAGGGCATACCCTGGACCAAGTGTTTCCGTCGGTCCCGATTGCTGATATTGAAACTTTGCCTGTGCTCTGGACGGATCACAGGCTGATCAGGTTCTCCGTGTTGGAGAACGGGAGAACGAACAGTAGTGCCCCCATACTGCCCACACCAGCTGCGAGAGCGCTGCATAGAGTGACGCCCGATATGTTGGAGCAGGCGCTTGCGAATCATCCTTGCCCCTTTTCGGGCGCTTTGGAACAGGACACTGAGGCTCTGCAGCTTTGGCTGACTGAAAGGCTAAACGATCTTGCCCCTAGAACGGCCCCCCGGTCCACGGCAATCCGGCGATCTGCGCCGTGGTTTACGGAGGTGCTGCGATTGGCGCGCAGCCAATGTAAGGTTGCTGAGCGGGCCTGGCGCCGTCAGTATGACGAGAAGGCTAAACTCGCCTATAGGTTGGCAATGAAGGCGTATCACCGGGATATCCTGTGTGCTAAGAAGGAATATCTCGCTAGGAGGATTGAGGAGTCGGTGAACTCCTGTAAGGAGATCTTCACTGTTGTGAAGGAGTTCACGACCCCCAGTTCCAACCTGCCCCTACCAGTTTCACCTGACTTGTGGGCGCGTGATCTTGCCAGTTTTTTTACTGACAAGATTAAGGCGATTCAGGCTTCTTTCTTGGACAGGTCGAAGGAGGGGTGTTGCGGCCCGGGGGCCGGATGCGTTCCACCGTCCATGCCTGCCGCTGCACTGTCGGTTTTTCCATCTGTTTCCAGCGAGGCGTCCCTGTTGTTGTTGGCCGGCCTGAAATCGGGCTCGCCGTTAGACCCCTGCCCTGCCAAATTTTTGGCTAGGATGGCAGCGGTGGTGAACCCACTGGTCAATTCTCTTATTAATGCCTCTTTGAGGGAAGGGAGTGTCCCACGCACCTGGAAAAGGGCGATGGTGATCCCCCTCCTGAAAAAGCCCGGTTTGGATACTGAGGTCCTGGCCAATTACAGGCCTATTTCTCTTCTTCCGGCTCTGGCGAAGATTACAGAGAAACATGTGCATGGCATCCTGTCGGGTTTTCTTGAAACAAATAGCCTACTGCACCCATCCCAATCCGGGTTCCGCCCTAATTTGAGTACGGAAACGGCCTTGTTGGAGGTCTCGGAGGTTATTCGCGAGACTCTGGATATTGGAGGTAAGGCCATGCTTGTCATGTTGGACCTGTCGGCGGCCTTTGACACCGTCCCCCATGCGGCGCTTCTCGCCAGGCTCCATGCCATCGGCCTCAGGGGGACGGTGCTCAAATGGTTTACATCTTTTCTTGAGGGCCGCCGCCAGATGATTTGGGTTTCCCAGAGCGCCGCCGAGATGCCGCCATTGGGAGTCGGAGTTCCACAGGGTTCTGTGTTGAGCCCGACATTGTTTAACATCTTCATGTCTCCCCTGGCGGCCTTGGCGGAGGCTCATGGGGCCCAGATCGTGTCTTACGCAGATGACCCGCAACTCCTCTTCACATGCGGGAAAGATCAGGCATTTGATGGAGAGAGCATTCGCGGGTGCCTGGGGATGGTCTTCGACTGGTTCCAACAGAATAGTCTGAAGGCCAATTCCAGTAAGTCGGAGGTCCTATTCTTCGGCTGTGCCACCGACCCGGAGTGGCAGGATTGGTGGCCGTCGGATATGTGCCCTCCCGCACAGTCATCTCTGGTTGCCAAAAACTTGGGAGTTAAGCTGGACAATAAACTTTTGCTGAGAGCACATGTTCTTGGTTTGGCTGGCTCCTGTTTTGGCATTCTGAAGATGCTCCGCAAGTTTTTACCATTGCTTTCTGTGGAGCACAGGCGGATTACTGTGCAAGCTTTGATTGGATCCAGGCTGGATTATGCGAATGCCCTTTTCCTGGGTCTCCCGGATTATTTGGTTCAGCGCCTGCAGGTGGCCCAGAACTCTGCTGCTCGTGCCATTTTTGGCCTTCACAGGCGAGCGCGAGTATCTGGGCTGCTGCAGACGCTCCACTGGCTGCCTATCCGGAAGCGGATTATGTTTAAATCCTTGACGCTGATGCACAAAGCACTCTTTGGCACTGGTGCAAGATATTTGCAACGGAGGTTGTCTTTTTACCGTCCAGCCCGTTCACTGCGGTCAGATTCTCTCTTTCTGGCCGTGGTGCCGCGGGTTAGGAAGGCGCGCACTGGGGGGCGCTCTTTTAGCTTTAAGGCTCCCCAGCTTTGGAATTCGCTTCCGTTGGCTCTACGCAGCTCTGTTAATTTGCTGCAGTTCAGAAAGAGCTTGAAGACCTGGCTTTTTAACCTTTAGGTTTTTTTTTTCCCCTGTTGCCTTGTGCTCTGCTGTTTGTTTGTTTTGCTGTGTTACACTGAGCTGCCTGTGGAAAGCGCCGGGACACTCCTCTCGAGTAGCCGTGCGCTATATAAACACACTATAACATAACATAACATAACATATTCTTTGTTTAGAGAACATTTCTCCTTTACAGATATTCTACCCTTCTCTTCTCTTCTTTCCTATTCTGTTTTTAGGTCGAGCATAACGCAGCGTGCATGCGCTGCCCTATGGGAGGCTTCTTGTGAGCACTCCAAACTTCCCCAAAACTTTTCCGTGTGGGTTTGGCAACTCCCACACATTATATTGGCCTTTGCGTGTGGCTTTCAATAATGAAAGCACGCAAATGGCCAAAGGCGGGTGTATGTCCCACCTTATCTGTAAATGTTCACTCCCATAGCGTTTTTGTGTCGGGAGCGAGCAGCGGCACGCATTTTGGCAGCCGCATTCCTCCCTTGTTTTATGGATCATGTTACTAATGAAACACAGCGCAGTCGCTTTCACTTTGGCGGCCGCGTAGTTTTCTGTTTCTGTGTACTTTCTCGTGATTGTTAAAATTAACACAGGAATACAGAAGTGAACATCTCTGTTCTCGGATTCTGGTTCTTCAGCACTGGAGGGAATTGTTATAGCAAAGCGTCTCTCCTTTCTTCTTTAGGCTACTTCAACGCGCATGCTTTGGCAATGGACTATCGCAGTTTGGGATTCAGAGAATGCGTGGCGGAAGTGGCGCGGTATCTCAGCATCATTGAGGGGCTGGATACCTCTGACCCTCTGAGGTTGCACCTGGTCTCCCACTTGAACAACTACGCCTTGCAGCGGGAAGCAGCTAGCAGTGCGCACACGGGCATTGGACACATCCCCTGGGGTGGCACCGGGTTCGGACATCACCCTGATCTCACCCACCCGCTGATGCGGACACAAAATGGCCACAACACCAGCACAATAGCCCCCTCCACAGAAGCACATCACCAAAGTAGGCTGGTGCCCTCCTCCTCCCACCCGGACACCCCTTCTCTAATAGTGCCCCCTAAAAGCAGCTTGGCGTCTGTGCTCCCGGTCGTTGCCTCTTCAAAACTCTCTGGCCCTCTGTTATCTTCCATGGCGTCATTAACTGCGTTCCCTTTTTCATTTGGGTCTTTCCACTTGCTATTCCCAAATGTACTGAGCCCGTCTGGACCAGCGCAGGCATCAAACATTGGCAAGCCCTACAGACCATGGAGAACAGAGATTGGGGCTTTCAGAGAACTTCTGTAGCTGTTTATGTCTGAGACGTATTATAAAATCCAGCTGTGCTGTGTTGTACTTAATGTGTTTCCTATTGCTGACATTTGTGGTGAGAAAGGAGGGTAATGGTACAATGTTCAACAAACTTTTGTAAACACATTTTAAATATGATTTTCTTTCTTAAGCAGCAGCAGTTTACAAGTGCTGTGAAGCTCAGATCCGAGACACAGGGTTTCTTAGTACCACTAGACTGCCAGGGCCGAGATAGGCAACTGATTTGCTCAGGATGTCATTGGAACTAGGGTGCTGTGATGTCACGACATGGCCCTCTGGTCCTGTAATGCTGAAGTCCAGACTCGGTCTGCCGAGTTGCGCGGTGAGCTAACTCCTGCTGTGAAGATCTGTGTCACTAGTAATTTCCTAAATGTAAACTCCGTGGAACGCGCTACTCCACCTTTCATCCTTCAGAGGCAGAAAACATCACCCAATTTAATATAGGATATCTTTGCATATGCTTGGTGTTCTTGTGGGCGGGAGAAGCAGTAACAGGTGCGCTGTATTCTGAAATTATTAGAATTAGCTGATTTTCAAGACATCCTGAACAGCTGTGGACCCAACGGGACTGCGCAGCTCAGGATAAAATCGGGAGCCCTGTCAGGCTCCTGCGCCCGTGGAGGGAGAAAGAGCTGCGAGCAGGGTGTCTACAGCTGGGTACTTTTGGCTTACAGCTCCTGTTGTAAAACTTGAGTTTTTTAAGATTTAAAATACAAAAGTTACCAAACCTTATAACGCCAGACAATTCTGGTCGCTGCAGTATGTTCCTGCGCAACTATGACAGACGCAGCCAAAAAATGCATGTATCTGTTAAAGACTTTCAAATAACCTGTCTCTTTGTAGCTGTCAGGCCTCTGTAAGAACGTCTTGCTTTTTCTCCGTTGAAGCGAGCTGCCTGCTTCCTCGGGACTGTCCCCTCGTCTCCATTATGAGGCTCTCGCCCTCGCACTCTTTAGTGGTGGGGGGGAACTGCACTGTCTTTGTGCTCTTTGGCATGGATTAGTGAGGTTAGTGCATACAAAAGTTCTTTTTACTCCCTTTACCCTTGCTTTTCCAAACCAGATGGTAACCCTGCACTTTGATTTCAGCTCCAAGGCAGGAGTCGTCCGTCTGCCCGGAGGGTTTCCAAGTGGCAATGTGAGCTTTTGCTCAATTGCTGTCATCCGGCAAACCCCAGATTGCTGGCCACGTTATCAGGTTTTCTGCCGTTTGCATTCCATTGGGCCGCATTTCAGGGGGTAGCATGCATTTAACTGCCAGGCAGGATTAACATGCAACTCCCCCAGGCAGGCAGCAGATGAATTTCTGACACTTCAGTGAAAAACAAGTCATCAATGAATATTATGATTTCCATGAACCACGGGAGTAGAATTGCACCACCGTAACTTGTTTTGTGATTAAATAGGGAAAAATACGTGCTCATGCCTGGTGATAAAAAGCAGAGATTCTTCATTGTATGTGCTATGTGCACCAGTGCAATGCTCTTTTTAAAATATAGTTTGACCTGCCTAGTAATGATTGAGCCATGCTTCCGATTTCATTATTCCATGGGTGGATGGGAGCCTGGGAGGAAGGGAGCTGGGGGGTGGAGATTAGGAAAGCGGCAAGAGGGATGCACAAAGTATCACTGCTTCTCATCCTACCCCACACAGCCATTTGTATATATTTGTTTATGGCAGTGTAGAGAGGAGGAAGGTGCTTTCCCGTACATGACAAAGGAGAGCCTGCATTGGTCTTGAAAGCAGGCGCCCTTCTCGTCACTGACTTGCTAACAATGTTGATAAGCGCATTTATTTTACTCAGGCATGGTGACGTGCAAAGTCTTGCACCGACTCAGGTAAAACACACTCCAGACCGGCTAAGATCGAAAATGAAATGAAAGTCGATAGTTCAACTTCATTTTTCCCAATAATTGCATGTTGTTTTGTAGTAATCTCAGTATTTACGTTGTCAGTGGTAAAAGTGAAAACGTGTTCGCTTTTCTGCTTACATACAACACATGGGTGAAAAATGCACAATGTGCTGTACTGAGTAGACAGCACTGCTCTACAACATAGCTTAAAGACATTGGCAGAGGCAATAGCTCAGGCTAGACACTTATAAGGTCCCAAAGGCGAGACCTATTGGCTATGCCAATGTTTGTAATCCTCTCTTTTTTATATATCTATGATCATTATTTTGCTGTGCAAGATCATGCTTGTCTCTATACTCCTAGAAGAAATTGATGAATTTTAGGATTGTAACTTGGAATGTAAAAGGTTTAAAGAACTCCATTAAACGTCAATGAGTGCTGTACCATTTGGCTCATCTTAAAGGTCAATTGGTTTTACTACAGGAAACTTACTTATCTGACACTGACATACATAAACTACAGAAACAGTGGTTTGGTGATATGTTTTTCTCCCCTTTTGATGGTAATAAGGGAGAAACAGCTATTTTATGTCATAAACATTCAATCACAACTCTAGTTTCAGAAGAAAAAGATTCTGAAGGTAGATGGATATAGGTGAAACTGAAAGTTAAAGATTTAGATTGATGTATTTTGAATGTATATGGGCCTACACATCTCAATCCTGATTTGTGGCATACTATTTCACCAAAAATCTTGAATCACTCTACAGATAATTTTATTTAAGGCAGTGACTGCAATGAATGAAGAAACCCCTTTTTAGATGGACATTTTCCAGTCAAATCTATCCCTAACAACTCTCATAAAGTTTTTTTAGTACCATCTCCCAAAGAGCTCTTACAGATTTGTGGAGATTCATCTCATCAGTCTCAATCCTGGATTGATTATTTATTTTCCAGTAAAAGCATGACTCAGTTCTTAGAAAATTCAGAAATTTGCTCTATAGTAATATCCGATCATGCCACACAGTCTGGTAAGATTTCAATATTATTCACACTAATTCTACATCTTCGCATTGAAGATTTAATAAAGCTTTATTAAGTGATCCCTACTTCCTGTTGAGTTACGAGAATTTTGTTAAGGAATTCTTGTAATTTATTAAGACAGAAGATGCTTTGCTTGCTATTATTTGGAATGCTCTTAAAGCAGCATCTAATGGATTTATTATTATGTAGCCTTTAAAAAGAGAGAAGCCGAAAAGGAATCCTTAGCTTTACTTGACAAGATCAAAGAACATAATTATAATACTTCCAAAAATGACAAGGATAACCTTGAAGAACTTCTTAAGACTAAAATATAATTTAAAACCTCTACAAATAAAGCTTGTGGGTATTTATTAAAATTAAATGCTAGATATTATGGAGGTGAGAACAGATTTGGCTCCATCCTTGCGAACTATTTCAAATTGAAAAGAAACAAATAGGTGTCAAATGTATTCTTAATGCACAAGGTCATAGAGTTTTCAAAGATCAGAGATTGTGAATAGTTTTGTTCAGTATTATACAATTTCTACACTCCTACTATAACACTGTCAAAGCTATATTGGATAAATATTTGTTTTAATTTACATTAAAATAGTACAGAACTTTTTAATTTTTCCTCCCTTGAGAAGCCTCTGACTATTAATATTAATGAACTCTTTCCTGCACTTGAAAAACTCCCCATAAACAAAGCACCGTCCTGATGATTTTATAGATGAATTTTATTTGGAATTTTCCAATTTTTTAATCCCTTATCATTTAAACTTTTACAAACCTTCTCTGATTTAAATGCTTCTAAGAGGTCACTAACAGAAGCAATGATATGCCTTATACCAAAGAAATGAAAAAATCCAATTTTTTGCCAAAAATATAGACCCATATCTCTTACAAATACTGACTGCAAACTATGTGCTAAGGTCCTTGCTCTGAGAGTGGAAACATATTTACCAGATATAAGTGGACTGGAACAAACAAGTTTTGTAAAAGGTCACAATATAGCAGATAACTCATGTACTTTTCTTAATATTATTTATCATGCTTCCAAACTAAAACATTCTGAGGCAGCCCTTTCTTTAGATGCTAAAAACACTTTTGACAGAGTTAATTGGCAATTTCTCAGGAAAGCTTTATTATGGCATGGATCTGGCCCTAAATGTATATTTTGCCCCATAATCTTCAATATATGTTAACTGTACACAGTCTGT
Source organism: Triturus cristatus (assembly GCF_964204655.1). Classification (NCBI taxonomy): domain Eukaryota; kingdom Metazoa; phylum Chordata; class Amphibia; order Caudata; family Salamandridae; genus Triturus; species Triturus cristatus. The sequence continues at coordinate 781,173,602 of NC_140582.1, forward strand.
CTATATTCCTTTACAGAGAGGTACTAGACAAGGTTGTCCCTTATTCCTCTCCTCTTCATGCTAGCATTCACACTCCTTCTCGGGAGAACCCCGCCAATTGCAAAACAAACTGAAGGAGAAGTGCAGAAATAGGTCCAGATTGACTTGCCGCTCCAGGGCTCACAATAGTTAGCAGGCAGAGGACCTTGAAGCTGGGGCATGAAACTCTCGCAAATGAATAATTGGAAGGTTATATGTAGAAACTTTGTGATTCCCTTCTTATCCCAAATGGTGCAGTATCTTGATATCTCTTTGTGGGCTGCATGGCTAGGGTGGTACACCTAAACCCTTTCCTGCTGACTTTGTGACAATGGGGTGTTTAGGGATCCACTGGACGAATCCTATGTTGGCCCCCAGTTGGGTCGCATGGGCTACAATCATGGTTAATGGTCATCTCCAAAATGACTGCATAGTCTGTTTTTTCCCAGGGCTTTGTCCCCATATCTCGACTGTATGTGCTAAGCAACTCCCTTATACAAATGATGGCTCAGGCCACTGAGGACACCCTTGGTCGGCTACAGATAGTTCGCTGGAACATCAGGGACATCCTTGATAAAGTAAACACGGCTCGATACTCCGCCAGGCAAAGCGCATTAGGGCAGATATTCTGCTCCTGCAAGAGACACACCTAATGGGCACCAAAACTCCCAGTCTGGCCCGCTATGGATGCGCACACACACATTTCAAGGCATTTTGTGAGGGTCTCCAGGGGAGTGTCTGTCATGATTCACCGTGGGATCCTGTTCACACTAGTACAGTGATGGGTGGACCCACAGGGTAGGTACATCCTGGTTCATTGGATTTTATCTGGGGAACACATGCTTGGTACTGTTTATGCCGCCCACCCCTGAGCTAAAGTTTTGTAGACCGCTTGTTAGACATCTGGGGGCTTACACCCGAGGGCCTAGCGGTAATCAGGGGGAATTGGAATGATGTATTATGCCCTACTAGAGACAGGTGGCAGGTGTCTGGGGCAGTGGGGGGAACACGGGAGTCCCGACTAAAACCTCTAGTGGACTTTGTGGGACGGAAGGACACATAGAGGATTCACCACCCCAAGGATACAGGTTACACCTACGATTCCCTAGTTCATGAATCCTTCTCCAAGCTCAATTACATTTTCACCCCTCTGAACTTTGCACATAGGGTGAGGCCACAATATTGCCCTGTGGGCTCTCGGATCATTCCCTGAAGGCCATCTGGCTCCTAATTGGCTCATGCCGACCCCCGTTCCGGTGGAGGCTTTCCCCATGGCATCTGCAGGATCAATTTAATCGGACCACATCCATAAGGCCCTGAACGAATACTTTAAGCTCAACAAAGAGACAGTTTAATCTGTGGATATGCTATGGGAGGCGATTAAGCCCACCATATGGGGAGTTGATATTAGTTATTGTGCAGCGGAGCATAAGCGACAAAAGCACAACCTAATACAATTAGAGGCCCACATTATGGAACTGGAAAGGCAGGGATAGGAAGACGGTGGGGGCCCAGCGCATAGATAAATATGTATTACCCAACAGCAGTATCAAGGGGAATTGATGGAGAAGGCATGCTATGCATGGTTGGCCTTCCAACGCAGAATTTAGCAATTTACCAATGGGGCGGCAACTCGGGGAAGCTCCTGTACAGACGATGTCGACAGGCCACGATGCCAACCCAAATACCCACGGTGTGTGATGTTAATGGTGCGGTGCTCACAGATCTGGCTGCATTAGCAAGCAGCTTTGCCAATTTTTACGATACCCTATATACAGAGAGAGAGGTGATAAACGCTTCACAGATCGAGAGATTCTTTGAGGCTATGCACCCAAGGGCCCTGTCAGCTGAGGCACTGAGGTCCTTGGAGACCCCCTCACATTTGAGGAACTGACAGGTGCATTGTCGGAGCAATAGTCCGGGAAGGCACCCAGTCCCAACGGATTCCCGTGCAAATTTTGTCAACCGTCAGAGTGGCGGTTCAGGTGGCTCACCTGCCCCCCGATTGGAGACATGCTGAAATTGTTGTATTTCCGAAACCGAGCCATTGCCCAGAACATCACACCTTATATCACTCGATATCCTTCCTAAACATGGAGACAAAGCTGCTGGCAAAAGTCCTGCCTAACAGACTGATGTCCCATGTGTCAGACTTGGTCCATCCAGATCAAGTGGGCTGTATGCCACGCCGGGCAACTCACCATAATATTAGACGGGCTCACAATGCAATCACTGCAGTCGAAAGCTTGGGCAGGCCAGCAGCCGTGTTGTTAGCAGATATAGACAAGGCATTCGACTCGGTTAGCTGGACGTTTCTTTTTATACTGTTTGAAAGGTTTGAAATCTTGGACCGCATTTTCTGTCATATGTTCGGTTACTCTATACCGATTTGACAGCTTCTGCGCGAGTGGCTGCTTATATCTCCTCCTCGTTCATCATCAGACGTGGCACTAGACAGGGTTGCCCCTTTTCTCCCCTTCTGTTTGCGCTAGCAATCAAACCGTTAGCCACCCTGGTCCACGTAGAGCTCTGGTCCGGGGCTTTGAGTGGACAAGGGAAATATCCGACCGTATTGCATTGTATGCGAACAATGTCCTATTCTTCCTCATTGACCCACATAGATCAGGCCTTAGGATCCTACAGATTGTACGGATCTTTGGAAAGACCTTGGGCCTATATATAAATGTTGGCAAATCTGTCAAATGGCCACTGCAGGGGACTCTTGGCACTGGCCGATGGGTGATGGATCTGTCACAGACCATAGAGGGTCTGAAATATCTTGGGGTATTTCTATCAGATAATCAGAAGGGGTCCTGGAACCGCAATCTTGGCTCAATGACTGATAGAATACGGGGCGAAATTAGATCCTGGAAGGGATTACCGTTGTCTCTGTACAGGCGTTCTGCCATATTTAAGATGGCCTCACTTACTCTATAATCTGCAGAACCACCCTTATCTGGTCCTGCTGTTGTGGTTCTGACAGGTCAATGCTATGCTAGGCCCGTTTATGTGGAGGGGGGGCGAAGCGTCTCGGGTAGCACTACGTATGTGCTTTCAATCTACATAGTGCGGGGGCATTGCCGTGGCTAATGTCCAATCCGACCATGTGGCTTCACACCTCCAAGTGCTCAATGACTGGGATGGTTCGGTAGACGACCCAGCCTATGCCGTAGAGCGTTGGCTACTGGAGGACCTTTCTCTACATACCTACCTATATAGCGGATCAGATGTTCGGGCCCTTCCCCCGTCAAGGAAAGTCATGATACTGGTGTGGTGCCAATCTCTTCATTGGATGGGATGGTGTGGCCACCTTACACGTGATACACTGTTGTGGCGTAATAGGCTATTTCCCCAACTGGCCGCTCTCCAGGGATTTTGTGGCTGGGACCAGATTGGGATGTCCTCCATACACGATGTTATGCATGGCCACGCCCTCAAATCGTTTCAGGATTTACAAGTGAAATACTCTATGCCTGCAGGCCAGTTCTACAAATACCTTCAATTCTGCTATGCATGAATGCCATATACAAGAAAGCTCACACCCCTCCCTGATTTTAACCCACTATAGGGCAAGCTCCTGATGGAGGATTTAGGTGACCATTAAATTTTGAAAATGTATCTATCTCTCATTACGAATAGCAACACCACGCTGGAGACCTTCAAGACAGCATGGCAGGCGGATCTGGGCGTCATTGATAATGATGACTGGACTGAGGCCCTAGAGTCCCCCAGAGGGGCGGCCATCTTGTCGTGTGTACGACTGATTCAATTAAAATATCTGCACAGGGCCCACTATACCCGTAATAAGCTTTGGAGGGCAGGGCTGGTGGCATCCCCAGTATGCCTGCGTTGTGGCAATACTGATGGCACTTTCCTACACACATAATGGACATGTGTTTCCTTAGATAAGTTCTGGAAGTGAGTGATTGCATGCCTCGCCGAGGTCCTGGGGTGGGAGCTTTCTAGATTTCTCAGATTTACTTTCCTACATAGAAAAGATGGAATTGGGGGCCACAGATACAAGTGCTACCTCTTATTTCTGGACCGCACACTTGCCAAATGAGACATAGTGAGACTATGGAGGGCTGATACTCCACCACTGGTGGGTGTTTGGAAGAGAGAGTTGGACTTCTGTATGGGGTTGGAATTGTCTGTCTTCAGAGCAAGGGGATGCCCCCAGAAACATATAAAAGATTGGCAGCGGTGGGCAGACACTGGGGCCTTACCTTAGAGCCTCCTTTGTCGATGGCTAGAACTATCGATGTAGAAATGCAAACATATGGTCGAGACATGTGATACATTATATAATTTAGCATGTGGGTATACAGGACACCACCCGGGACCGGAGAGAAGAGACACAAACAAGTTACATTGCAGTATGTTGAACTGTTTTGTTTTTCTATCATTAAATTGTGAGCGTCATGCCGATGTATGCTAAATTATACATATATATATGTGGTCATGTTGGGCCTTATTATATCAATAAAAGTTGTTATGAAAAACAATTCCTATGGTATAGAAAAAAATCCTGCATTTCCCAAATAAAATGGGGAAGATAACTTTCCTGATTTCATGCGCTATCATAAATCATTTAGTATTAAACTAATTCATTGTCTTTTACTATCCACATCTGCCAAAATACATAAGTTATGCTACTCTCTGGAACTCAAAATGATTTCCCCATTTACATATTTATCCATACATTTTATGTCCTCTTCGCCCAAATTTTGGATGCCATCTTCTTCAACACTTTATGTACGTTTGTACTTTATTAAAGCTCTTTATGGTTTATAACCTGCCAATTATATAAAAGTCCCATTTGATGTAATAAAAGTAATTCTAAAAATTGACACTTTTTATTCTGGAAGAATTGGTCAGATAAGGGTCTATTAACAGTCTCATAGTTAGTTCAAAATAATATTTTGCTTCCCTTTCTCTGCAAAGTTTGATACACCAGATATACTTTACTAAAGGACATTCTTCACTCTGCACTACATTCTATATTATCTTCTACTAAGAACATTTGGGTGAACACTAGTTTGCTTCCTTATAATACTGTGTATACAAAAGCTTTTATTATATATGAACTACTTAGTTCTTTAGGCTCTGCAAGACTAAAATTAAATATTGAATGTCTAGGGGAAACAGAATCGGGCTGCTCATAGACTAGAGATGTTTGGGACAAAATATGGTTGAAATCACTTTCTACTGCCCGTTCTGCCACTTTGTTACAGACTCTTGCTCACTTTTATATTCAGATGTATTATACCGCAGCCAAATTATTCAAATTTGTCCTAGCTGATCAAAAGATTTTTGGTAGATGCTTTAGCATGATGGGTTATAAATACATATGTTTTCTATTTGTTCCAAACTTATTGATTTTTGAAAAAAGTATGTTTAAAAATGAATGCTTTCACTGGGATCTTACCACTCTTTTCTTTACAAAAACTGTTTGAGTGATGTACATTTTATCTGGTCACAAAATGTATTGCTTGCGAAATTAGTTGATTTATTAATTGCATTTGCCTAACAGGTTTTAACTTCCGATTGTATAACAAAAGAAAATATTTAAAGTCAACTATGGTGGAATCAAAATCATAGATTAGATACATATAATTTGAACTCAGTTCCATTATCCATAGAACCTGTTATAGTTACCAATGACCAATTATTTAACAAAACTCTTAATTTAGTTCTTCTACGTTTATATATTTTATTAATAGTTAATTGTTATTAATATTGAATTATTACTTCTTCTTTAGAAAAATATTTTGAATATTCCATTTAGCATGCCTCATATGTATTTGCTTGTATACCTTTTTCACATTATTGCTACTTTTATAGTGTATTTCTCTTTCTTCCTCCTTTTTAATTCCTTCTCACTCTTCCTTCCTCCCTTTTCAATCTAAGACTATATTTTTCTCTATTTCAGTAATGTTGATGCTACCTTCCTATTCATGACCAAATCACTTAGTCATAATTAATACTCCTACATTGATTTAATGTTGTTCTTTGTGCACAGTTTCTATATGGCGCTAGTTGTATTATATGATTTAATAAAGAAATTGAACTTAAAAAAGAAGTGTTATTTAGGCTCATAAATTGTAGTGGAACTTAGATGCATAAAATAGGGAGTGGTTCAGGAGACAAAATTCTAATTTGGGGGGGTTCGGAAAATTGTTGTACTATTTCTTGTCAGTAGCTAATTAAGATTGCATTATATTAGTTAAATTAATGTCAGGTGGTTTGATTTCAAATTTACATGCTTTAAACATATACTAGAAAGTGAAATATTTTTAAATTCAAACAATCAAAATGTAAAAGGATTTATGTAACATTCATTACAGTTTACTACACTAATTGTAATCACCTCTGTTTGTGTTTATCACAGTACGTTAGTTGTTTTCATAATGCCAATGTCAATGTATGCTGCCACATCCGTATACAAATACCCCCTCACAATCAAACCAGCCCAAAATGTGCACCTGTGCGATTTGTATTATAGCACGAGACACAGAAGCAGCTGCACTCCCTTTTACCATGCCAATGTGCCCAACGGGTGCAAGAAGCAAGCGCTAACATCAATTTTGCTTTTAAAGCACTTACATAATATGGCCTCTGGATTTTTCTTTGCTTTACCCTTGATTTTTTCCAATCCTATTTCTCCCTTCTCTTTCAGGATACTTTAGCATGCCTGTTTCCACCATGATCGTTATTCTCAGACTCTACTGTTAGACCTGGCATCCTTGGTGTAGTTTCCTGTCTTTTGCATGTACCTCCTGTATTTTTTAATGTGTGCTGGACTTCGTTTTGGCTAGTTTAAGTACTCTGGGCACTTTATCACTGCTGATCAGTGCTAAAGTGCATGTGCCCTGTGTAAATTGTGATTCTGATTGGTTTTCCATGATTGGCATATTTTACTTACTGGTAAGCCCCTATTAAAGTGTGCTATGTGTGCCCAGGGCCTGTAAATCAAATGCTACTAGCGGGCCTACAGGACTGGCTGTGCCACCCACATGAGTAGCCCTGTAAACGTGTCTCAGGCCTCCCATTGCTATGTCTGTGAGTGCAGTTTTAAACTGCCATGCAAACTGGCAAGTGGGACCACTTGCGAGGCCCTAACCTTCCCTTTTACTGCATTTAAGGCACCCCTAAGGTAGGCCCAAGGCACCCCCATGGGCAGGGTGCAGTTTATGGGAAAGGTAGGACATGTACGGGTGTGTTTTGCATGTCCTGATAGTGAAATACTACCAATTTAGTTTTTCACTATTGTAAGGACTAGCTCTCCCATAGACTATCGTTGGAGCTGCTTTGTAACCTTTTACAAGTGTAACTTTCAATTGGGAACAGCTAGAGATTTGGAGTTTGGGCTCCCTGAGCTCAAAACTTAATAACATATCTTTAGTAAAGGTGGTTTTTAAATTGTGTGTTTGAAAAACACCACTTTGAGAAAGTGGGCATTTTCTTGTTCAACCATCCTTGTGCCTCTGCCTGCCTCTAGAATCAACAGCTGGTGTAGACTGACAGGGGCCTGTTTATGCATTCAGTCAAGACAGTCACAAAAAAGGGAGTTGAGGTGTGGCCTGCATATCCTGATGGCCCATTACCAGGCTGATGGGTCTTCCTGAGCTAGAGTGGTGGAAGGAGCTGCCACCTGCACCTGAATAGGACTCTACCCGGCCTCTCCCAGTGCTGTCTCCACCCCCCAGGAGTTTGTCTGGAGCCAAGACCAGGCAGGACAAGAACTTTTACACTACAAAGAAAATCCTTTGAAGTATCCCTATTTCAAAGGCCAAAAGGGGTATAGATATTCAACCTAACACTTCAAGCTTTAGAACACTTCTGGAGTAAGAGGACCCTGCCAAGAAGAAGAGCTGAAGAGCTGCTAGGAGGAGTACTGCCCCTTTGCTGTGTGTTGCTTTGGTGGGTTGGTCTACAGTTGCTGCTTCTATCTGTGGGCAGTGGAAAGGACTGAACACTTACCTTGCTGTATCCTGCTTAAGAAGGTTCTCCATACAGGGAAATCAACAGCAAAAAACAGCCAAAAGGACCATACAGCAGGCCCCAAAACAGCCAGAAAACCTGCCCACACACTGACCTGTAGGACCAGCCCATCAGGGACTGCTTGGTCCCCTACAGGCCAGTCTGACACTGCATGCTGCATATTCTCAGTGGCCTAATCAGAAACAGGCTTAACTAGCTGCAGCTGCAAACTATCAGTTCAGCTAGACCTGGAAGGCCAAAGTAAAAGTGTGTCAACTGATGCCGGCCAAGGCTGTGGATTTAAAGACAGAGCAACAAGGTACAGGTGTTGGCTAACAGGCATGAGCAGTTATTTCAATAAGCAGTCCTAGCAAAAAGCCATAAGAATGAGAGCGAGAATTCACAGAGTTCGCAAAAAAGCCTTAGCCTTCCGCAAAAATCAGTAGGGTGGAAAGTATGTATTAACTTACCTATGTCTGCAATAAGACTGCCTGGCTTTTGATCCAAAAGAAATTGACGAACTTTGGGCCAGGCCTTGCTCTGGAGGTCACTGAAATAGGAAGCTGTGCTTTCATACACTCTGTGCACGTGCTGCTTTTCAAGCTCGTTAGCCTCATGTTCCATGCTGGGAAGAAAAAATTAATTGGGATTAACATTCGATTTGGCTATTAAAAGCTGATGTGCTGTATGCAGAGAATGCATGTGTTATACTGTGTCGGTGTACTAATCTTCAACAGTTTGCTAAAGCGATGTGTTAAAAATGACTGCAAGAATAATCTACCAGCTATAACTCTTGACTGTGCTTAGTATCTTGCCACAAAGTGAGCAAAGGTGAACTATTGCACAGTGTCCATGAAATTAAATGATTTTCAAGCAAGCTGCAGCCATAATGATCTACTGGTAATATTCTTAGACTAGACAAGTTCAAGAAGGAAACTTGGAGGTGAATGTTAGAATGGAGATGAGGAATTATTTTCTCTTAAGACATTTTTTTTCTGCAAGCATGACTGTTTGACTTATCAACCTTGGGTCAAACTCACAAAGGTAATTTTCCAAACTGCTCTAGCACAAAAACATTTTGCACATGCCTTAACTCACAAACCAAACTTGCACATGTAGCGCTACCAACATGGCTGCCGACTTTGGAACTGGTGCACCAGGTTTGAGTCTCAGTGTCCGCTCAACATCCAGTGATTCTGGACAAATAACTGAAACTCCCCGTGAATAAAGGAAAACATTAATCTGACCTTGTTTAATGTAATATGGTGCTCATATAAAGCGCACCACTACCCTGTAATCTTGTGTAATGTAGCTGGTGTTCATGTAAAGCACTCCAATACCTTTGGGTCGAGCATGCACTACATTAAACAGCAAACGCAATTGTAATCCATGCATGCCCATGTATAGCACTGCACATTAGAGCTACTTACGTCCTAATTTCGATTTCAGCTGACAGGTAACTCCGTCACAACAGTGGCGGATATCCCGTCCGCGAAATATAAACCCCATAGGATATTATGGGAATTGTCATTTCGACAGACAACATATCGTCACCGTTGTGATGGAGTAACCCTTCCGCCAAAATCTAAATCAGGCCCTTAGTCCTTTGACATACCTGGGAAACATCCATTACAAAGCAGTCATTAAATTGCACTGCTTTTACAACGCAACTGCCTTTACACCGCATGCCATTACAACGCATTATAAGGTAAGTAATGGAGATTATTTAGTTTTAGGGTGGGTATGGGTTTTGGGGTAGATGAGAATAGTACTTTTTACCCCTACACTATCCAACACTTTCCCTACTGTTGCACTCACTGGAGTGGAAATAGTAATTTTTGCCCCTACACTATCCAACACTTACACTACTGTTGCACGCACTGGAGTGGGAATAGTAATTTTTACCCCTACACTATATACCCTACTGTTGCCCTAAAAGTATTATGCAATGTAATTGTATGCGTTGTAATGGTATGCATTGTAATGGAATGCGTTGTAATGGTAGTTTTTAAAAATGCGCTGTAATGGCAGTTGCGATGTAAAAACTGCGTTGTAAAAGCATGCGTTGTAATTGTTTGTGTTGTAACGTCATGTATATCGAATATATGACGTTACAACACAAACAATTACAACACATGCTTTTACAACGCAGTTTTTACATCGCAACTGCCATTACAACGCATTTTTAAATACTCATACTCATGATACATTACATACATGCCTGACAGGTTCGGACAAAACCCTGGCCGGTCACTAGGCAATCCTATCTATTCCTATTCCATACATTGGACAATTCTAGAACCATAAATGGCATACATCTTTGAAAGCTATAGAAGTGCTGGAAACATAACATCTGCACAGCTTTTGCCTTAGCTAATGCTTGTTTTCTTTGCAAATGTTTTATGTAAAACTATTACAAAAACAAAAATTCAGATATAGCTACCAGTGAATGTAAATGTATGTACATGCATGTGAACGCACTGCTGGCCCACTTTAAATGTTTTGTAAAAGTGTAAAAAAAGTAGTAAAGATGGTCAATTGTGCACCTGCACTGGCAGCTACTTCTGCAAAGTTTTTTAAAAAGTAGAACTAAAAACATAAAAAGATGGCCACTGTGAGTGAGCACACATAGGCTGCCATCTTTGAATGGTTTCAAAGCCGATTCAATGATGTGCGCTGATTGCAGTGCTCAGGCAGGATGCCCATGACAATGTCTGGGCAGCTGCCAGGCCGTTCGCTGCAAAGCAAAAAACAAAGGTAAAGTAAAATATATTTATTCTTTTATTTTAAAAAAGGAAACAGTGGCCTACCAGTGCCTGTCACTAATGTGGGATATTTTCTGTGTGATCAACAATATTGCACTTGAACAGTGTGCCAACATTATCACAGAAAGGAACCAATGGCTGAAGAGGGTAGACTATGGCCCCATATCAAAAGTCAAACTTAGGTTGGTTAACGGGTAGCAACATAAGCACAATAAACACTTAAATAGTTCACGTCCACACTGAAATAGCTCACAATAAATTAGATGCTCCAGTCAGTACAATTTACTTAACTGAATAGGACTTTTATTCTTTTAAGTTCAGTAGGGCGGTAGGTATGCAATTAATAGCAGTGAAATACAAATTCATCCAGAGTGGTGAGCAGAGATTCACTATCATATATCCACTATTATCTATAGTGCACAGGAAAAGGCCAGTGAAAGGAATCTCTGTACAATGGATCCTCAGAGTGGCCACATTTTTCTAGGTACCTGGTCTAAGCAGAAAGGGGGCTTGTTGAAGTAAAGATGCTGATATTTTGTTAATATTGTCCTCTTGGGTATTTTTTCCAATTTACTCTGGTTGCAAGCTGCTTGTGCATCTCTCAACCCTTTAACAGCAGAAACATATGGTATCAATGACGTGATGAGGAAAGAGAAAAGCAAACTCACAGTGAAAAGGCTCTTTGGTTATCATTTAGAAAATGCCCCAGCCACTATTTTCCTGGATCCAGCTATATATGTAACATGAAAGTCATATTATGCAAAGCGATATACCCATCGTCTGTTGTTTTTGTATGGAAGTTTTGTAAAAACTGTAGGTTGTGATGTTCCTTTCAGATAATGAAGGGCTCATTGGATCCAATTAGTTAATTACTCCACTTCAAGTAACCCTGTTTCATAGTCAACAGCTCTAATATGAGCATCTCATTTCACAAGCAGTCAAAACATGAGCATAGTAGAAAATCACATGCTTAAACAATCTTGTTCTTTTTGTAATAGTACAACTGCAACTGCTCTATCTGGGACATTGATTTCCACAATAGGTTATGTGTAAGGTTTAGGAAGTCTTAATATAGAAGCTTCAGTAAAGGCCTTTTTTAACTATTGAACTGCCAGCCAACTACTGATATCAGCTTGATCATTTTCTTTCTTCAATGTGTTTGGTTTTTTATGAACAAAATTCTCATTAAATTGGGAATAAATATTTTTCAGCCGCAAAAGACTGTGTTTCTGCCATAGTAGTTTGCTATAGATACACCCAGGATGTCAATCATCTTTTCGGATCCATAGAATTGCTCTGAACTGAGGAGAAACAATGTTTACCACACAACACACACAACACAGTAGTTTACAATGCGGTCGTTACAACGACCGTGTTGTTACTACATGTGTCATTACAGCGCAAGTCGTTTCAACGACTTGCTCTAGTGGGTGTGCAACACCAGGGAATGTGTTGGATTTTAAATCCAATACCTTCCCTGCTGTTGCGCAGACTGGAGTAGGAATAGTAATTAATACTATTGCTATGTCCAGAACGCCCCCTAGAGCAAGTCGTTGAAATGACTTGCGATGTAATGACACGCGTAGTAACAACGCAGTCATTGTAACAACTGCGTTGTAAACTACCACGTTGTCAAAGCACACGTTGTAACGTGCTATATTCAAACTGAGACTTGACACCGCAAGAACTCAATATCATTTCTTTAAAACTAACATTCTTTGTGTTTGCACAAGAGATTATTAAGCTGTAGGTGATCCAGGACAAATATTATATGTGTTTGATGATCCTTCATATGTTTAGAATATAAGCCAATTCACAATTGTAGCAGTGGACAAATTCACCACAGCCCCAATATTTTCCACTCTGTTTCTCATTAGGTGCTCTCTTTGATGAACCCAACTACGAATGGCCTCAAAAAGGGATTGTGCGAAAGCTCCACGATCCAAATTCCATAATGCAACAGATGAAATGCTCTAGTCAATAAATTCAACTTTTCTAATCTCATATTATGAATAGTAGCAGAATTATCTTCATAGTCAAAAATGAGCAAAAATAACCAAGTTCAATAATTTGTATATTTAATATGATATTGCTTATTCTGAAAATCTTGTGGCGATACAAAAATGATCAGCCCAGCCATCACGTTTTGTTCATTCAGAACTTCTTCAGGGATTTGAAATACATATTTTACAATATTTTTATTGTATAAATATACAGTAAAATTATAAAACAAGCTGTAAACATTTGTATATACAAAAGCACATTCAGATATTAGAAACGTTTTAATGCACAACCAAATAGCCATTCAAGTAGTAATGTCAAGAAAGATGGTTGTCAAAGTTACCTATGGAATCTTGAATATTGTTATACACGTGGGGTAAGAGACAATAAACTCTACAAATGGAATTGAATCATTAGTTAAAGCGCATTATGTATAGTCATAAGTAACCCAGAAACCAAAATGCTAGTGTCAATAATTGTTATTCATGCAATTTATCAACTCTTAGTTGTTATCATTTTTCAGTTTGATTGTTCATTTTGAGCCTGAGGAGCAAACATTTTGTAACTGATTCCAAATTATTAGTTTGATCTCATCATCCTGCAGTCCTGAGTAACACTCAGAAGCCAAAAGGTTTCGTACATAACAGTGACTCTGCATAAGAACATATGACAATTAGTGTGCAGCTTACTTTGTAGAAATTTCTTATTTAAGTTAATTCTTCACCAATTGTGTTAATAGCAAATTTCTTTTATTCAGTCTTTTATTAGTTGTAACCTGCTTATAAATAACAAGACGTGTCAAAACAGTGGAAAATAAAATATTCAAAACATAAAGAGCCACTAATTTAGCAAATGTCTCAATTGTTAGTTATAGTCATTGTCTTTTTATTTGCAGTGTTAGAAGAAACACCAAATATGTTTTTTTATTAGGTATCATATGGTATGGTAGCTTCAATTGAGGCTTTTGAGTCCAAGGGCTTGATTTAGAGTCTGACAAGCAGGGTAATCTATCGCAAATGCAATGGAGTTCTCTGCCAGCCAAACCCTTTGTCTAACCACCTCATTTAGAGACAATCAGACCTTAAGTATTCTGTCAACTAAACCCCTGTTAGCGCTGTCAATGGAATACTTACTCCGATGGAGTAGGGGCAGTCAAAGGAAGGACATTACACTGCTCACTCTATTTAGGGTGGACCGTATAATGCAGCCGCGGTCGGTAGTGGGAGTAGCTGCCGGGCGGTGACGTGGGGAGGGGGAGGGGCAGGGGGGGGGGGTAGTAAACTATGGATTACAGAGGTTTACAGGTAAGTAAATATATAAATTAATAAAACGAATTTCGTTGCTTGTACTGCATCGCATTTGGAGATGTATCAGTATGTCCAAGTTGAGTCAAAGGACATTAAAGGCGGATACCTGAGGGTTCCCGAAAAGAGACCCTTAAGAAGTGAGAACTTTACAAATTTCTGGTTCTATCATCCTTGTAATACAGATTCTCCTTATAATTCCTAATTTCTCTGCTATTTCACATAGAAATTTCAGTCAAAGTCTTGAAGATAAAAGGGTATGAAAAGAGTAATCATTTGTGAGTTCTGCATCTTAAAAAATATGCATAGTGTCCAAGAGATCATTAACAATATGTTTGTCAAACCACATATCAAGTGACAGAAACACATAACACACTATGTCACCCAAGTTAATGATAATATAAGATAATATGTGGTAATGTGTCCTTGAAAAGAGACACTAGAGACACCATTTGCTTATCACAACTGTAGTGATGTCAGATGGGCACATACAAGCCACAGAGGGATGTCAGTTATGTAAATAAGTCTGGTTCCCAAGACTCGACAGCCAAGTGGAAGAAATTGTACAAGCTTGTCATCTTGGTCAAAGTAGTACGAAGGAAAGGAATGTCCACGAGTTACACATGTACCATATTCTGTATGGTCTGAGCTAGCATGTGATTTTTATGGGCCATTAGATTCTGGACAATATCTGTTTGTTATCATTGATGAGTACTCAAGATTTCCAGTTGTGAAAACGGTGTAATCCACGTCTACGTCTGTGATACTTCCTCTCCTTGAAGATATAATTTCTAGATTGGGTAAATCCAAAATATTAAAGACAAACAATGGTCCACCTTTTAATGGAAGTGAATTTGGAAAATTTCTTGAGTATATAGGAGTAAAATATAGTAAAATTACTCCACTTTGGTCACAGGCTAATGGAATAGTAGAAAGATTAATGGCTACTATTTAAAAATTCTGTTCAAAGAGCCAAACTGTCACAAATTTCTGTAAATCAAGCTTTATGCCAGGTTCTATGGAATTTCAGAAATACACCTCATGAATCAATAGGAAAATGTCTTTCAGAGTTGTTATTTGGACAACCCAGACAAACAAGTTTGCCACCAGTGCCTTTGAAACCCCCTAAGAAACATGAACACATTGCAAAGAGAGATGAGATGATGAAAGGAAAAATGAAGAAATATGCAGCTCAAAGGAAACATATTCAAGCAAAACATTATTAGGTTAGAGATCTTGTTTTAGTGAGACAGAGCCAGCTACAAATATCTATGTGTAGATATGCAGATTTCATTCATCTCCATTGGAAATAACAAAAGTAAAGGGGTCAGCAATCACAACCAAACACTAGTAAGAAACAAAGCACATTTCAAAAAGTTTATTACTCCAATTCAAGAACAACAAAATATAAAAGTGAAGGATTATGTTTCTTTCAGAAGGACCGGAAGGACACTCAAGAAACCACAAAAACTGATTGAACAGTGCTAAATTATTTATTTATGCTATTTTCTTTTATTGTTTCATTTTACCTTGCTTGTGTTTTGTGATGTAGTCATGGCCACATATAGCATGTTAGGGTTTGAAATAGAAAAGTGGTTAAATGAACAGAGCTCAGGAGCAGAGCAGGGGTTGCTGAAGCGTGCCACTAATAAACTTGTTAGAACGATAAATCAGGCTCTGCATTGTTACAACAACCATCGACTATGGCAAATCATCGTGGAATTCCATTCCAAAGCGACAAGCCATGTATCCTTTCAATCGACACAAAAGCGAACACAGGCAAAGAGGAGGCTTTACATCATCCGCAGCCTTCCCTTTCTACAAGAGCCTTAAACTGCACACATCTCACCTTAAAAAGCCATATATATGCGTATTCATTTACTGCCATTGCAAAAGAGAAACCAGCCTTAACATACAAATGATACATGATGCAAGTTGCACTTCACCATGTCATCCAAACACCACACACTGTCACAGGCAATGTAGCACCTCTTCCTTGGCCTCCATCTACCCAGAGCTCCTTATTTTCACTGTTTACCTCTGTCTTGCTCCACCTACTATTCTCCTCGGATGTGTCTGACAGCCATAGCTCTGTGCTCTTTGCTGTGATATGCCCATCCCTCTAGCTGGAAATTCTGCCCATTGGCAAGGTACCCCTACTGATAACAATCGGTGTTAGTGCCTTCCTATTCCAAGCCCTACCTGATAACCTGTGATCCCAAAATGATCATCACTAGTATTTGCCCTATTACCGTGTCCACCTCACGCATGCCACCCAGTCCACTAACACCAACAGCCAATACCCTTTCAGCTCTCTCACCCAGTGTGCCAGAATGTGTTTTGTCTGCTCCATGGATCTCTATGCCTGGGCTTACTCTAGCTATCTTGTGGCTTGTAGTACATTCAAGCTGTGTTGGCATGAGATGTATTGCTGATCTTGGGTTTTTGGAAGCCCTCCTTTGGTGAAAGAGGGAGATGTCTAAAATGCCATGGCCTTAAGCCTGAGGGAAGGAGCGCACATTGACTGTGGTATATATACACTGGTCAAAATGAACCCCAAAGACATAAATTCATATCCAGGTCATTGAAGTAGACAACAATATTGAGGTCATGAATGAAGGAGAATTGAATGGGGCAGGGGTTAGACATGTGTATTTAATGTGCCATTAGAGGCCGTCAATGTTGGTGATTCCCTGCAAAGCTGCTAATGGCCAGTATCAGATATGGAAAGCCATAATAGGAGTCACCAAAGACTATTTTCTTTGTGACTGGTTGAAGCAGGGCCTAGTGATTGTGCTCAATGCTAAACGTGCTTCTGCAAGTAGGAAGGGCAGCATGTCAGTGTTGTTGACAATTCCATCTCCCACACATTAAAGCAACTACTTCAGTAAACTTCAGAACCACTATAGACACAACAGAGTTGATTTAAGGGACATCTATCACTACACTGATGCACAGAGAGAGAGGGTGCTTAAGACTGCCATGTCGCTATGATATAGGACCTGGGAAAACTCCTGCCATAGATCTTGCAGAGTTGTGCCTAGCACTCACTCCTGACACCAGTGCTACATATGATGCAAGTGTGACACCCTTTGGTGAAGATTGCTATCTCTCTTCTGTAATACTGTTTATAGGAGATCTATATAGCCCAAACTCGACCCAAGGGCAGTGGAGCCCTTTACATGAGCACCAGATTACATTAGACATGGTCAGCTTATTTTTTTCCTTTAGACATAAGTGATTTAAGTGATTTGCCCAGAATCACAGGATGTTGAATCAAAGCTGGGACTCGAACCTGATTCCCCAGATGGAAAAAAGAATGCAACTTGTAGACAGTGGCACTGACACATTCCTGCCAGTTGCTCCATTCACCCTGAGCCTACCTTACCCATTTAAGTACAGGCAGACATATATATAGTATTAACAAGCACAGAAATTGTGGATCTGTATCAGTCATGGTGGTTTCTGCAATTGAGCTCACATAAGTATACATATAATTACTCTTTAACTTCACATCATATTGCTGAGCAACTGTGATGAAGTTTCAGGGGCAGTCATCTGAGACCATTTCCGTATCAGACACTTCTTGATAGGGTGTCTCGTTGGCCAGCATTTGATCTTCGCATGTGCAAAGATTTGATGTGGGTAGGCAGATGTCCCTTGTTCTTTTTTCACACATCTCTGTATTTCGATGCAAAGCTAGCGGAGTTTCACATGAAGTAGATCTCCTCTACAAGGGTGTTGATTTTATCTTTGGTAAAATTTGCCACCTTCCCAGATGACACTTGTCTCATTTGTGGTGCCCTCATGAATGCGGTCACTTGGTGGTCACTTTTTTGTGGAGTTAGTGTCACTGTTCCTAAGGTCTGTCTGGCAAGTAATGACATACTTATGTGTCATGATATTGGTGCCTTTAGATAGTATACTGTCTTGGCATTGTGGCGGATTGTCCTCTAAAGGACTTTACTGAACATTCCCTTGCATCACATGATAAGTTTGAAGGATTTCCAGTGTGGCTGCACTCGCTTAGGCTTGCAGACACTTTGGAGTCTCCCAGGTTGGGTGTGGAATTGCTGCAAGTGTATTCCAATTGTGCAGCCTGTTCATTTTGCTTGTGGTTTGTGGCACTGGTATGTACAGGACTAACACTGCACGAAGTGATGATGTTCAATTGTGTTTCACCATGGTGCCAAGGGTGTACAACAGGTCAGGGTCTGTGACCCTCCTGGACAGGTTCACTTCACTAGAGAAGGAAGGATACTGTAAATGCTTAGACAGTGTCAACTTGCTGGTTGCAGTAGCTAGTACCATTCCATCACATAGCACTTTATCATGGCCATGCTACCGGAATGTGCATTTGTTAAGTATGTAGTTGGAATTGTTGAAGGGGTGCCACTCTGCCAATCCAAGATCAGTCTGATGACTGACAAGTAGGTGGCCATTCAGGGCTGACTTTAATGCTGGTGGCGCCCGGTGCGTCAATCTTTTTTGCCCCCTCCCCTCTAAGACTTCCTCTTTGGATTCCCTCACTACCACTCTGCAAAAGTGCCCCTCATCTCTCCATAGCCTCTCTGTCACATATATTTTATTTGTTTTAAGGCACTGGTAAACGCTGGTTTTACTCATCCACTCAGCTATCAACATAAAAAACAGATCTGTTCTTTGCAGCAGGTATATTAACCCTCTACGCTACTTTATGGCCAATAGACACAACCTCAGATCTCTCGCTCACTAGCAGGAACTTTAATCACAAGAGATATCAACATTTTTATTGCTGCCTGAAAGCTGGATGCACAAGGAACACTGCAGCAGGTGTTATTAAATATTAAGTTATTGCTAAACACAGCGCCCACCCCTGAGGTCAGTGCAGTGCCCCCTTTCAGGTCAGCGCTCATTCACTGGACACATTATATTGCCATTTTGTGACATTAATAGGGATGGTGTGATGATCGTGAGAAATATGACCACGGGTGCTGCTTTTTGCCTCACCCTCACATTGGGTTTTATGTTAGAATATTTTATACAGAATAACTTTTGACATACATATAATCTACTTCATATTGTTTGCAGAAATAGCGTCATGTGAAGAACTGTGAGCCCTTCTGAGCCCTGGGTTTTGAAGTTAAGTGCTAAGAGGAGTCGCCACCTTGAAAACCTTTTCAACTTGCTACATGTTGCACGCGTGATAACGCGTGCCTTGTGTGCACGATGAACGCTAACATGGCCTTGACTGCTCGGTCGTGTGTGGGATGTGACTTGCAGCTTTTCACAGCATCCTGCGAACGTCGTCGACGTTGTAGAATAAAAGAACAGCTGACGTTGAGATGGAGTATCTATTTGCTTCTGACATGTATAAGTAAGGCATTTACCTCTAGAATTTGCTTGCATAATAAATGAAAAGATCCCGCTGTCTGCAATCTGTTAAGTGAACACAGCGCTGCATGCATGATGACAAGTACTCTTAACAATGCGACTGAAGACACTGTGCTCACATACTCTATTTTTTATCATTTTCTAAACCATCAAATCCTTTGTCGTTCTGCCTCGTATAGATTAGCCATTAAAGCTCTTCGGTGAGGTGATTGCCCGCTGCTACTTCCCTCGTGAATCACTTTTCAATCTCCCACTGTTAACTCTTGTAGCAGCTTGGCCTTGTACGTCGCAGCCCAATGCACGTTAAAATGGCGCCTCTGATGTTTGAGCCCCAGTTTCCCTGTGGTCCTGTGTGAATCACCCTGTGAGAGCCAGTTCAGTACAGAAAGCAAGGGAAGCCTGTGATTGCATCACCCGGCGGGCAGTTAAGTATCGAAGCGCTGTTGGAGTAGTGAAAATGTCGCGAAGATTCGTCAACCGGCGCCAAAGTGAATGGAAATTAGGTCCTAACTATAACTATCTACTGGCGACTGCCAGTAGATTATATAGGCCGGTAGGTACATGTATTTTACAATAATGGTTGTAACATTTAAAATGGGTTTAACCTCAGTTTGTAATCAATGGCTAACTTTTATGTATTTATACAAATAGATGCTGTTAATTACTTGATGTACAACTTGCACTTTAGAAGCTAAAAGTCTGTTTATTATATCAACTATATAGAATTTTTCATTGCACTGTCACTTTAAAGAAAAAACTGAAAAAATGTATTTAAACCTACCTGTTACCTGAGAGAGCGTCATGTCATCAAGGGCCTTGGGGCTCGAAACGCGTCATGATGGCAGGCGTTGGAGGAGTTTAATAAAGACTTCCACTCATGCACCAAAAACGTGATCTGTGCTCCGTCACTAACATACGTGGCATAGGAATGTGAACGGAGTTTGTAAGATAGCTATATATATATATATATATATATATATATATATATATATATATATATATATATATATATATAGATATATATATTTCAACCATGCCAACAGGCGCACCACGTGTCTTAGGTAAAGATAATCTGTTAACAGGTTGAAAATCTCTAAATTCCATGCCGAGGCTCTTAAGCTTTGGTGGACAGTCCGTCCATTTATGTTCTGTATTTGCTGCATACTGTAGCGGCAGTTATGGTGTCATGCAAGTATTACTCCTCTGCATCTGTGCCAGGATTTTTAAAATTCTGTTACTAGCTTCTTTATCATCACTTCTGTGAGAGGCAGCACCTATTTATGCAATGAAGAACTAATGTAAATTAGTCCTGAGCCGCCTGGGCCAGTTTCACATTATAATTTCTTATTCAAGTACATCGGTACAACTCACAACATATTCACCTCCTCGACTATGCATGTACCATCTGTAAGAAATTGCAGTATTAGTTTAAAGGGTGAGAACCCACCTAAAAAAATAATCACAATCCTTATCAGGGTGAACCACTAAAGTCAATAAATAAACCTATGCTTAACCCTCTGGTAGTTCAGCACAAAGCAGGCAGGCTTAACTTAGAGGCAATGTATAAAGTACTTATGCAGCACTCAAACAATAATAAAAGGAAAACACGACAAATGAAAAATCCCAAATCAATTTCGAAAAATAGAGGATATTATAATAAATAAAATGACACCAAAACAACATACATCCAATACACAGAACCGAAGATATTCATTTTCAAAGTTTGAATATAAAATAGTGCCAAAAAGTGCTAATCGCCAACCTCATTTATCTGGTCGCACTAGACTGGGTTAAAGTCAAAAGTTAAGGCCAACAGCGACGACGCGCAGGTCAGATGCAGGGACCAGATTCATCCTGGTAGCAAGTTTAACCTATAACTTAGAAAGTGTTATTGAGGAAAGTGGTCATCAACCTTGCGTTGACAGAACAAGCTGCACGCTGGAGTCGATGCATGCCAGCTGCTGAAAAAGGAAGCTCCAGATGCAGTCGTTGTCGAAGGTGGAAAAGCTCTGAGTGGGCGAAGTCCAAAATCTATCCCGGAAAAGTCCTAAATATAAATCAGATGCTGCTCAGTGTCAGTCTCGATGAAGACCTCTATCTTGGGACTTTAAAACTTTTCTTGAAGTCAGCTCTCCTTCAGCAGGGAAAACCAGCAAACTGAGGCTGACAGGTGATTCAGTGTCAGTTCACCAGGGAGAAAGTTGGCAAAAAGTTTCTATGTTCCACTTCTTGCAGTGTCGGCACAGGATGAGTACACTCGAACACTAGCCAAGGGTCCATGTCCTGGGCGGTTTAGGGCTCACTCAACAGAGGCCAGCAGCAAGATCCAGGATCGGTCCAGATGGAACTCGCTAGATGGCATTTTTGGTGACTCTGTAGGTCAAACAGAAGGTTAGCCAGCTGACTTTTGGAGTCCCTTCATGGGTCCTGGTTAAAGACAAGCAGGCCCAGTCTTCCTTCAGGTTCTTCAGACAGCAGGGCAGTCTTTATTCTGATTCCAGCCCTATGATTGTTCTGAGGAGAGGTCTGAGGGATCGGTATTTCTGCCCAGTGCTAGCCTGTGGGTGGAGAGGATGGACAGCAAACCCATATCCACCCCCTAAACCAGTTCTGGTCAGTTCTTTGGCTCCCACTAGGTTTTGCAGCAGCCTGACTAGAGAGACAAAAGGGAGGCAGACGTACTTGTGCCAGTGACAAGGTAGGCATCCTTTGAAACTCAGGAAGGGGCTCGACACAGCCCTTCGGCCATCCTGTCAATAGAAGAATCTCCCACACACTGAGACCCTTAGCCCACTGTCTTAGATACATATATTGCTACAGAATAGCCATAAGGGGTCAGGTGACAGCTGAAAACTGGCAGGAAAGCAGGAAAATGATAACTTCCTTAAAGTGTGATTTACAAAATAGTAAAATAAAATCCAACGAGACTATTAAATTGGATATTGTATTACTAATAAAATGAGTCACTGAACCATTAAATATACATGTCCTACTTTTTAAACACAACACACCCTGCCCTGTAGACTTTTAAGGCCTAACTTTGTGGTGACATACACAAATGCTGAAGCAAACAAGGTAGTCTCAACACAACGTAAAAACGCCATTGTTGGCTGCCAGTGTGTTTTTGTATGTGGACACTTGAGAACAAGAAGAAAATAAAAGAATAAGAAAGATCTGATGGACTCACTCTGTCGACTATCTATGCTACTATTCATGTTTACGTTGTGTTGAGACTACCCTGTGTGCCTCTGCATTTGTGTATGTCATTTGTGAACTCGACAGGGAATTATTTCCCATAGAGTTTGTTTTTGTCTCTCTGAGGGTGGAGGGAGACTTTTTTGCTTGTAGAGCACCACACCATACTCTACAGATGTGTTAATATTTGCCAGACCTATTACTGAGATGTGCATTCGCAATTATGCATTGCCACCTTTGTGCTACTGAGAAATGACCTAACTTAGTGGTGACGTTTAAGTATTACAGAGGAAAAGTTAGGTCTGGTAAAAGGTTGATTTCACCAGGTCGAAATGGCAGTTTAAAATTGCACATCCAGTGTTAGACTTGGCTGGTTCACCCCCAGACTTTTTGACCTCCTGTTTTTGGCCAATTAATTTTTATTTTTAGGACTCTGGGCACCTTACCACTGCTATTAAGTGCTAAAGTGCATATGCTCTCCATGTAAATTGTGTTTATGGATTGGTGTTTCCATGATTGGCTTTTTGATTTACTATTAAGTCCCTAGTACAGTGCACCCTGTGTGCCCAGGGTGTGTAAATCAAATGCTGCTAGTGGACCTGCAGTACTGATTGTGCTACCCACACAGGCAGCCTTTCAATGGGTTCTCAAACCTGCCACTGCAGTGTCTGCACACAGTTTCTACTGCCATGGCAAGTACATCTACTTGCGAGGCCCCAACCATCCCTTTTCTTACATGTAAGGCATCCTTCAGGTATGCCCAAGGTACACACATGGGCAGGGTGCAGTGTATGGGAAAGGTAGGAAATGTACTGGTGTGTGTGATATGTCCTGATAGTGAAATACTGACAATTTTGTTTTTCACTATTGAAAGGCTATGTGCCCCACAGACTAACATGGGAGTTACTTTGTAACACCTTACAAACTTAACTTTCCATGGGGAAAAGACAGAAAAATTGAGTTTAGGCTCTTTAATTCAGAATTTAATTACACATCTTTTGTAGAAGATGCTTTTTAAATTGTGTGTTTAAAAATGCCACTTTTAGGCATTTTCTTGTTTCTCTATCACTGTTCACATAATTCACTAATATCTCCATCATTCTTAGTGAGGCGAGAATGTTGCTTTCAAACCATTCCTTCAACATTTGGGGATCAGAGTTCTCATAGCTAGGTGTAATCAGAATTCTCAGCCCTCTTGGTATCCTGCCAACTTCTACATAGCGTTGCAAAGAAGCACTTTACCAACATTTACTTTTGGCTTCGAGGAGAAAAGCGTTTTTCTAAAATGTGCTTAGTGCAAAGTTTGCAAACATGGCCAGAATATGAAGATGCTAGGGAATACTTTAACAGGAAATAGAAAAGTACTTAACAGGCACTACACCTGTAGGGATGACCATGGGGCATATGTGTAAATATGTAATTGTCAAAGAATGCATATTGGGAGTGGCAAAGAAAAAAAACATTTTTAGCCCCGGTGATGAAACAGATGATAGAAATGCTCCCAACCACAGGGAGCAGCATTTTTTGCAGCATGCTTTGCTGCTCCTTGTGGGAGGAAGAGATGCCAGTTCCCGCTGGAAGAGGGGAGCCGGCTGGGACCGCAGGGACACTGGGGTTCCCCCCACAGCTCCAATAAAACAGAAGGAGGTGCCCCAGGTGGGCTCCAGCACACCCGCACATCACTGGCCAGGCCCCAGGGGAGGGGGCCTGTGTACCCTCATTCTCAATGATAATGTGGCAGGGCCCCAAGAGATGAGGTCCCCGGGGCCAAAATCAACCCGGGGAGGGGGCCATAGGGGTTACCACCCCAAATATTAATTACATAGGCCCCGGGAGAAGGGTCCCCAGGGACAGTCTTGGCCTGGGAAGGGTGACTGCATGACCCCCTCCCTCTTTTGAATATGTAGTAGGTGTCCTGGGTGACCTCCAGGGCACCCACAAATTACTGGGTGGCCCCTGGGGCTGGGGTCTCCGAAACCAATATTGCGCCTGAGAGGGGGCTGCCTGCCCTCCCTTTAAATTGTTTGCTGGCTGAGCCCCGGGGCATGTGGTCCCGAGGCTGCATGCCCCCTCTCCTGACTGGGCCCCGGGGGGTGGGGCCCCCAGTGCCAAAATAAGTCTGGGGAGGCAGGCTGCATGTCCCCTCCTCTTAAAAGTATGACCTGCCATGGGAAATGTGTTCCCCCGGGCCAGAAATTGGCCGGGCAAGAGGGATTGCATGCCCCCTCCCTTTTACAATAAGATCTGGCCCTGGGAGATGGGGTCTCTGGGGCCGAAATATGGCCACGCACCTCCCTCCCTTAAAAATGTGGTGAAGATCCCCGGGGCCAAAATCGGCCTAGGGAGGGAGGCTGCGTGCCGTCCTCGTAGGCTGGCTGCCTTTGGCAGGGTGGGACAATCCCCCGCTGCATTAAAAAACACATAGAAATTCACTGAAAGAAACAAAGACTACAAGGACGTTATAGCTAGGAAAAAGAATTAAAAAACTCTTAGAAATTCCCACAAAAAACTAAGGTTACAGATACGTTATAGTTAAGTTCAGAATTAACACACACAAAACCATAGTAATTCAGCAGTTAGAGTTATCTCAAGAAATTATAACTCATGCCCTTGTCATGCACTGCTCATTACCCCACATATTAAATCAGTGATGACCTCTACTATGAAATAATTAATAACATCACTGTAACTTTTGCAGTAAAATTATTGATGGGAAAACTGTGCATGAGGGGCATTTTGT
The DNA here is from genome assembly GCF_964204655.1 of Triturus cristatus. Lineage (NCBI taxonomy): Eukaryota > Metazoa > Chordata > Amphibia > Caudata > Salamandridae > Triturus > Triturus cristatus. Next base: position 781,198,981 of record NC_140582.1, read on the forward strand.
ACTTAAATGCAATCATCAAAAATAATAATCCTGTGTAAATGAACTTAATAATGCTAGTAAAACATAAACACTGTGAGAAATATTCCTTATCGACATATGTGAAACCAATAAAGCATTTAAAATCAGCAAAGCAAGAGTCTGTGTATTTTTTATAAGTTTCCAACCATAAAACGGCTCTTAAAAAAGCTGCCCCTAGAGAGCATCCAATTGCAATGACATTGCATTACAACCATTAACTAGGATGCTAGAAGGCACTTCAAGACATGTATTTTCAGCTATGTTCAGGCCCCTGAAACCACAACAATTGCAATCATGAACATAACCCCAACAGGGTGCAGCACTCCCAGCTGTAGAACAAAATCTTCAGCCTTGGCAGTGCTTGAAAACATTGACGAAAGCCTGGAGGGGGTGAGGGATTCAAAAACTTAGCGTCAGTACTTTCAAAATATTTTTTTAGGAGGGACCTGCTACGCTTCAGCAGGTCCCCCACCCACACCTCCTCCAATTCGTTGGTGGTGCCCCTGCCATCCTGGGGCCACCACAGAAGAGAAAACATGAAAAACTGAAGCGCACCACAGGGCATTATGGGGTGCACCTGCCCGAGCAGTGAATATTATAGTAGCAGATCTTTCACTCTGCTGGGAGAGCTGCAGAGCGTTTCCTTTTCTTTTTGTTAGTTTTGTTATCATGCTCTCAACGTTGGGGGTGGGTCAGGGAGCCCAACGCTCGCTACCTGCCGGCTTCCCCATGGCCTGCAACTCCATGTGCGGCTGCGGGAGCCAGCAGCTTTGTTCTCCCTGCTGTATCCTGCAGTGGCCGCCCGCTCCACCCAGACATGGGCACGGGGAGCAGAGAAAAGGCCACTGCCATTGGGAGGGGGGCATTGGTTCTCCCCAGTACTGTTGTGTGGGGAGATGGAAGCCCAGGGGGAAAAGGAAAGATGTGGCGGGGACTCCATGCATGCCTCCTCTCTGGCACAATCAAATAAATTGATCGTGGGCCTACCCCTGAGCCCTGGGCCACTCGGGGTAATTTAGGAAATGACTGCAGAGCCACATGCGCTTCGTCGCCAGAGAAAGTTTGCCAAACTTTTAAAATTCCATAACTCGGGTCCGCAGGGCTGATTTTGACGATCTTGGGCTCTTGCTGCTGGTGGCGAGCTTCAGCCACCAAGGGCAGTTGCAGCAGACCTCCTCAAATCCAAAGAGGTGCAGTCCTCAGGGAGCTGGTTTTAGTTTCTGGGTAAAAAAGTCCAGGACTTTCCGCCAACTGGTCCTCATGGGGTTCAAGGGGGCCATCCTCACTGGCCCTTGGGAGACCCACTGGTCCAGGGGTGAACTGGGCAGAGTCCTTAATCTTTTCTGGGCATCAGGGGGTTCCTCCTTCCAGTTCTCCATGGAAGTCCTATGGTTCAGCACTGAAGTGCAGCAAAATCACTAGGCCAGAGAGACTCTCCCCCTTGTGAACGAGCTTTTAAAGTGGAGAGGAAGGGTCCAGAAGGCAGGCATTCCGGCCAATCCTAGGTTGCCACACCACCTCTCCATCACTGTTCTAACCCTCCTGCACAGCATACAGAGACATCTCAAAATGGGAAAAATATGCGAATCTGCCTACTCAATTGTTTAGTATTGGTATAACTCATCAACTATTAAGGTGTATCATATACTCTTGAGCCAGGACATACAAAATAATGATATTTATTGAACACATTTTTTGCATGTTTGTGTTTTTCACATACATTAACACAATCTTCTATAAAATCATGTAGATAGTCAATAGATGGCTTCAGCTCAACAAAACATAATATGAAAACAAATTATCATTCAGCTGTGTAACCCGACAGACCATTATAACTAAAAAGCTCACAACACATTCACACCTTTGTCAATCATACTTCATTCATTTTAAATCATTCAAACCAAACACCAATAAAAGACACGAAACCAGATAGGACTGTGCTCCACAGAATATACCTTCAGACATGTATCATGTTCTAGCTCAATGAATTTTGTTATGCTGCAAACAGCTTAGTATCTAGAGACATAGTTCAATCATATCGTCTTTAAAAGACACTTCACATTAGAACAAAATTATATTTTCAGATTTCTTTGGGTTACAGGTCATAAAATTAGGACCCCTTCTCTTGTAAGCAGGTGATGTGGCACTCTGGTTCCCATTCACAGTAACCACAAAAATAAGCAAGCTCATATTTCATAAAGGATGTGTACTCAAGCCACAAGCACCCTCTAAAGACAAAGAAAAAAGATCTTTATGATGCCACGTGAGAGTAGGTGGGGTTCCTAGTCAAAAAGGGAAATGCAGACACATATAGGCCCAGTCCCCTGAAGGTGTAACAGAGAACAAACCTTAACCCATGTGGAAGAAGTGAAACAACTTCATATGCATTACAGCACTTACAAATCATGTACCATGACTGACATTTTCCCTATAATGTGAATGTACATTGCTGCCACCGAAACAAGGACTCATCCCAAGCCAAAGGTATGGACAATAATACTGCATATTCAGTCCTGCCATAGATGTAGCAAAAATAGCCTGGCCAAAGGGGTAGCTAATACGATCTGCAACAGCATAATCCAGCAGTTAGGGCAGGAGACAGGGGGTCTGTTAGAAATGGGGGTCTCTAGTTGGCAATGGTTTGCACCTTTGTCCAAAAAGGGGCTCTTTCTTCTAATTAGGATAAGGGGATACACTCCTAAAATAACCCCTGCTCACCCCCTTGGTAGCTTGGCATGAGCACTCAGGTTTATCTCAGAGGCAGTGTGTAAAGCATTTGCACATAACCAACAGTAGTATAGTGAAAACACTACAAAAGAACACCATACCATTTTAGACAAATAACCAATATTTATCCGTGCAAACAAGACCAAAACGATCAAAGACCAACATACAGTATTCATAAATAAGCACTTTGCAAGTCTGACTTAAAAATGCAGCTCCTTGAAGTCGGTAGCTCCATCCGGTGCTACCGCGGAGCTGAAAAAACCCAGACTCCAGCAGTTGCGGCCAACCATGTTGATGCTGACCAGTGTTAGTGTCAAAAGACTCATAAACAGTGCCTTTTGTTCTGGCCGACCGCGTCGGTGTGGGCCGGTCATAGCAACCATCGCAGTTTTGATGTGAAGTGTAGCAGTGCTGCGTGCAGTGACTTCAAGTCGCAGTGCAGGCAGCGGCTTGGTGACAGTCATCCAGCAGCATCGGTGACACCTGGGCTGCTGTGCACAGTGATGCGGTGCGTGTGGCGGTGCTGAAAGGTCATGGTGCAAGCAAGAGGGCCGGTTGATGGGAGTTGGTGTCAGTCAGCCCAGACTGCGGTGCGGGACGGGGCAGTGCATCATGTAACTTACAAGCTGTACCCCCAATCCACGGTGTGGTCATGGTCAGCGGCATCATTGGTGAGACCAGGGTGCAAAGTGAAGTAAGGTGCTGCAGAGTGCGGTGCCCACAGGTCACGGTGCAGGCAGCGGCACGGTGGGAGCAGTGGTTGTCGTTGTCAGTAAGACCAGGGTTGCGGTGCGAAGTGCGGTGGAACCCTCTGTGGTGCCTTCAGGACATGGTGTCCGCATTGGTGTCGGTGACGGTGTAGGCGGCTTTCCCCCTCTGTGGCAACTGAAACCCACGGTTCCAGAGGTGGTACCCAGACGTAGGTGAAGTCTTTGCTGTCCCTGAGACTTCGTAAACAGGACGCATGCTCTATTTCAAGCCTTGGAGATACTCACAGCAAGTAAAGAACGTTTAGTCCTGTCCTTTCACTGCCCAAGACAGAAGCAGCAACTGCCAGCCAACCCAGAAAAGCAACAACACAGCAAAGGGGCAGTACTCCTCCTGACAGTTCTTCCAGCTGTTCTTCTTGGTAGGTTCCTTGATCCAAGCGGGTTCTAAAGTTCTGCGGTCTGGGCCCCAATACTTATACTACATTTCTCTTTGTTCTCTTGGGCAAAGAGCGTCTGTGCTTAGTCCAAACCAGTTTGGTCCTCTCTGGCCTAGCTTACCAGCAGGAGGTGAAGTCGGTAATAATCCAAGGCAGACCAGGCCCATTCAGGTGCATGGAAATCTCCTCCCAATACTCTAAATGCATTCCAGGTCTATTCATGCCAGCCCTGAAAAGGCAGGACACACCTCGACCCCACACAGAGGCTGTCTGAAGATAATGCACATCCCCAGCCCCTGTCACTTCAAAGCCAGACAGTCAATCAACAACCCAGCAGAGCCACACAGGATGGCTTAGAAAGAAAATACTCTCCCTGAGATTTCGTGAACAAGAGGCAATCTCTATTTAAAGCCCTTGGAGATACTCAGCAACAAGTAAAGAAAGTTCAGTCCAGTCCTTTCACTGCCCAAGACAGGTGCAGCAGCTACAGGCCAACCTAGCAAAGCAACAACACAGCAAAGGGGCACTACTCTTCCTGGCAGTTTTTCCAGTTCTTCTTCTTTGCAGATTCCTTGATCCAAGCCAGTTCTAAAGTTCTGGGGTCTGGGCCCCAATACATATACTAAATTTCTCTTTGTTCTCTTGTGCTTAGTCCAGACCAGTTTGGTCCTCTCTGGCCTAGCTTCCCAGCAGGAGGTGGAGACTGCATTGTCCAAGTCAGACCAGGCCCATTCAAGTCAAGGAAATATCCTCCCACTACTCTAAATGCAGCCCAGGTCTATTCAGCTCAACTCACTCATCCAAGAAAGGCAGGACACACCTACACCCCCCCCCCATGGCTGTCTGAAGAGAATGCACAAACCCAGCCCCGGTCACTACAAATCCAGACAGTCAATCCACAACCCAACAGAGGCACACAGGATGGCTAAGAAAGAAAATATTCACTTTCTAAAAGTGGTATTTTCAAACACACAACATAAAAATCATCTTTACTAAAAGATGAGTTTTACATTCTGAGTTCAGGCATACTAAACTCCATTCCTCTACCGTGTCCCACTGGGAAGCTGTGGCAGATCTGAGAACCCTTTGAAGGGCTGCTTGTATGGTTGGCACAACCAGTGCTGCGGGCAGCATTTGATTTACAGGCCCTAGGCACACACAGTGCACTGTACTAGGGACTTAAAGGTAAATCAAAGAAGCCAATCATAAAAACACTAATCCATTTACAAAATTTACCAGGAGAGGATTTGTACTTTAATAGTGAACAGCAGTGACTGGGGAAACACGCCAAATGATGCCAGGTCTAAGGCATGTTCCCTCTAGCTGAAAGTAGAGAGAACTACCCAACCTCCTTGGAGTTCTCTTTACTAAGGCGGAAGAACCTGGACAGACTATCAGCGTTGGTGTGTTCTGTGCCAGGGAGACATTCCACCATAAAGTCCATTCCCTGTAGGGAGATGGACCACCTCAACAGTTTTGGGTTCTCACCCCTCAATTGTATCAAAAATCTGAGGGGCCTGTGGTCTGTCTGAACTCGGAAGTGAGTCCCAAAAAGGTAGGGTCTTCTTCAGTGCCAAGTCCACAGCAAAAGCTTCTCGCTCTATGGCACTCCACCTCTGTTCCCTGGGGAGTAGTCTCCTGCTAATGAAGGATACAGGCTCGTCTAGGCCCTCATCGTTAAGTTGTGAGAGCACCGTTCCCACACCATGCTCTGAAGCGTCAGTCTGTACTACAAATTCCTTGGAGAAGTCAGATGCCTTGAACATGGGCGCAGTGCACATGGTTGCCTTCAGGGCATCTAAAGCTTTCTGGCAGGCATCAGTCCAGATTACCTTCCTGGGCTGTTTCCTGGAAGTGAGCTCTGTCAAGGGGGCAACAAAGGTGCCATAGCCCCTGACAAATGTCATACAGTAGCTGGTGAGACCTAAAAAGGCTCTCACCTCTGTCTGAGTCTTGGTGGGCTCCCAAACCAGAATGGTGTCAATCTTAGGCTGTAGCGGCGCCACCTTGCTACTTCATACCTGGTGCCCTAAGTAATCTGGCACTTACTGGCCTTGACTGTGAGGCCTGTCCTCTGAAGAGCCGTCAACACTTCCCAGATGTGCTCCAAGGGTTACTTCCCAGCTGGAACTGAACACTGCAATGTCGTCCAGGTAGGCGGCACTGAAATCATCCAGCCCAGGCAATACGCAGGGGCATTCTTCAACCCAAAGGCCATCACCCGAAACTGGTAGTGCCCCTCTAATGTAGAAAATGCTGACCTCTCCTTGGCCCCCTCGGTTAAGGCGATCTGCCAGTACCCCTAGGTCTAGTCAAATGTGCTGAGGAAGTTGGCAATTCCCAACCGATTAATTAGCTCATCAGCTCTGGGGATGGGGTGCGCATCATCCCTCGTGATGGCATTGAGCCCACATTAGTCCACATAGAAATGCAGTTCAGGAGTGGCACCGGGTGCAGCAGCCTTTGGGACCAAGACCACTGGGCTGGCCCAAGCACTGCTGGAGGGCTCGATCACCCTTAATGACAACATCTTAGAGACCTCCTTTATGATGCTGGTTCTGATCCGGTCGTTCAACCTGTAAATCTTGTGTTTCACAGGAGGGCTGTCACCAGTGTCCATGTCATGGGTGAGTGACACCTGGGGTCAGGAAGAACAGCGTGTTAAACTGCCCCAACAATTGGTGACAGTCACTCTGCTGCTCTGGGGTCAGTGTGGGGAGAGGATCACACCTTCCACTGACCCCATTGGGCTCCTTGGTAGACAGGACGTCAAGGTGACGTTTACTCTCCTCTTCCATCCCATTATCCATCGCCAAGAGCATACTCACTTAGGACCGCTCAAAGTGAGGCTTGAAGCGGTTCACATGTTGGACCCTCAAAGGGCTCCTTGGAGTCTGCAAACTCACCAGGTAGGTGACATTACTTTTGCGCTCCACCACCTCAAAAGGCCCAGTACACTTGTCCTGCAAGGCACAAGGTTCAACTGGGTCCATGACCCACACTTTCTGGCCAGGCTGAAGCTCTACCAGAGTGGCATTCTGGTCGTACCAGAGTATCATCTCCTCCTGGCTTGCTTTCAGGTTCGCCTGAGCGAGTTTCCTGAAGCGGGAGGTTTGGTTCCTGAAGGCCAGCATGTAGCTAAATACATGCTGGGGAATTTTCCTGGGAGCTTTCCTGGGAGCTGTCTCCCAGCCTTCCTTGACCAAGCTGAGAGGTCCTCTCACAGGGTGCCCATATAGAAGCTCAAAGGGACTGAACCCTTAGGACATCTATGGCACCTCCCTGTATGCATCGAGACGGCATGGCAAGAGGATGTCCCACTTACGCCTCATGGGTTCTGTAAGACCCTTGATCATGCTCTTTAAGGTTTGGTTAGATTTCTCCACCAAACAATTACCTTGTTGGTGTTAAGCAGTGGTGAACTTGTACCCGGCTCCTCCCACAGGAATGTTAAATACTTGGATATGAAATTGGTGTCACGGTCAGATACCACCTCTCTGGGGAAGCCCACATAGGAAAATATCCCCATTAACGCCCGGCCCACCACTGGCGCCTTGGGATTCAGTGGCCCCACAATATCCATCCCAACCCTTTCAAAAGGGGTTCCTGTAACTGGAAAAGGTTAGAGAGGAGCCTTGCACTTCCTAACACTCTTACCACTTGTCTGGCAAGTCTGGCAAGACCCGCATTGCACATCTGAATACCTACACATTTGGGGCCAAAAGAAGTCGATGACAAATCTGTCAAAGTTCTTGGCCTGCCCCAAATGTCCTGCCAAAGGCACACCATGAGACAGACCCAGTAGGAACATTTTGAAGTGCTAGGTACCACCAGCACACAGGCTGACCCAGGCTCAGCGACTTTAGGCTCGCTATATAGGAGACCATTCTCCCAGTAAATCTAGTGTGATCCAGACTGATCACCAGCTGCCTGGTTTGCAGCCTGCTGCTGAAAACCTTCTAGAGAAGGGTATTCCTTCTGCTCCCTAAAGAATTCTTTCCTTTTGAGACCACCTCTTGCTGCCAATAGGTCAGCTCAGCTAAGTCCCCCAGTTCAGCTATCTGCTCCCCTGTAAATACCGGGGCGCCCCCCTCGAGGTCAGCCTCCTCCCGGACCGTGGGAACCTCCGGGGCAGGCTTCCTGAGCCCACTGCCCTTTCTCTTGGCAGGAACCTGGGTCACTGTTTCAGGCTCCAGGGGGCATATGTATCAAACGATTTTTTAATCTCAAGCGCTGCGATTCGCAAAATAACAGCATTTGCGATTAAAAAATCGGTAATCGGGATGTATGAGCCAAATCCCATCGCAAAATTAAGGAATTGCTAATTTAGCGATTTCTTAATTTTGCGTAAGCATTTAAGAAATCGCAAATTGCGATTTCTTAAATGATATGTAAAAAGCACCCAAGTTGTGCAAATTATCCTTAAGAAATCGCAAATTACCACCAATTTCCAGTTGGTGGTAATTTGCGATTTCCTTTCAAAAAGCACTTTTTTGAATTTTACAAAGTGCCACGTGGCGCTCATACATGCCCTTAGGGCATGTATGTGCGCCATATGCACACACATGTTCATTTCAGGGGTGCATCAGGGTGTCATCATGACACCCTTGCACCTTTGAAATTATTCTCAAATTGCGATTAGCAAATTGCGATTCGCTATTTGAGAATTACTTCCCATTCATTCCTATGGGTCTCCTGGCCCATAGAAATGAATGGGCAGGTATTCCTTAATTGCGATTTCGCAATTTGCTAATCGCAATTAAGGAATTTTAAGAAATCGCAAAAAGTTTGCAATTTTTTTAATACATCCCGTTTTGCAATTCTCAAATAGCGATTCTTTAAAAATGAGAATCGCAAATGGTGATGTTGATACATATGCCCCCAGGTCCTTCTAATCACCCTTACCAGCATGCACACTCTGGCAACCCAAGGATCTTCAAGTGAGACCTGAGCTCGACATCCATCCACAAGGACTGCTCCAGGTTGTTACCTAGCAGACAATCTACATGCATGGTATGGCTCACAACTACCCTCAAGGGACCTGACACCCCCCTTTTCAAGGGGAATGTGCACCACATTACACTGGCGCTCTGAGTTGTCCACAGCAACTACTTGGTGGAAGACCCCGGGGACTGCTTGCTCCTCAAAGACCAGGGGACACAAGACTAAGATTACACTAGCTCCAGTATCTCTGAGAGCCTCTACCCTTCTCCCATTGATGGTCACTTGGGTGCTGTATTTTTTAGGGATAGGGGGCACCTGATTTCCTGGGACCATCTTACTCTCCCCTATTGAGAAGAGGGTCATTTCTGAGGGATCCCCACCTGTGGGTACCCCTCCTCCCCAAGTGCTACACTAGCCAACACCTTGAACTGCCCACAGATGGGTGGCTGTGTCCTCTTTGGACACTTGTGGTCCCCCTTCAAGTGACCCACCTACTCACAGGCATAGCACTTGCAGGGGCCAGTCTCTGCAGGCTTTTCTGAAGGGATCCCTTGTTTCTTATCTCATGGGGATGGGAACCTTGACTCTGGGTATTAGTTTGGGGCCCTTTAGAGAACTCCTGTGCCTTGCCCTTGCCCCCCCAATATTCAGCTGCGGACCCTGCACACCTTTGGCTGAGTCTCCCCCATACACCTTCTTGTGCACCCTAGTACTCACCCAGCTGTCTGCCTCTATAGCAAGCTTTCTTGAGCCAGTCAGTTTACTCTCAGTTAAGTGCTGGTGCAGCTCTGCAAAACATAGAATAGACAAGTGCTCCCACACAATCAAATTGAACAGCCCCTGAAAATCTGTTGCATTTCTGCCCTTCACCTAACCATCCAGTGGCCTGCAGAAAGAATCCACACATTCCAACCATGTATCAGTTTCCTTACTAGACCTAAATTGATCCCTGTATTTATATGGAGTGAGACCATATCTAGTGAGAAGGGCCTCCTTCATGTCAGTGTAGGTAAGGTTGTACCCCTTGCCGAAAGCCAACAAAGTGTCCCTCCCCCAGTCTGTGAAATGAGGCCACAATCCTGCCCCCAATGCTTTTCAGGGACCCCTTTCATGTGTATACCTGCCTCCTAGCCCAAAAACCACCTTTGTATGTCATCACACTTTTTTAATTCCTTGCCTACATTCTTGGGAATGTGCACAATCCTGTCTGAGTGCACTGAGGAATTGCTGCCACCATCAGTGCTGGATTTACTCTTTAACTCCAGCTCCTTGAGCCCACGCTCATGGTCTAAAACCATCTTTTGTGATTCCACCTTGAGCCTCTCGAACTGTATCTGATGCCTCCTAGCCTTCCTTCTGTCCTACAGCTCCTCTGGGTACAAACCACTGCTGCCCAGCCTGGAGGGACCCCCCCCCTCTCCCAACAGCACATCCACCCTGGGAATAGGCTCCTCCACCTCCACACTAACATCTCCAGACTGCCCACTGGCATGTCTGGCTGCTGTCCTGGCATCTCTGGCTGCTACCCAGACCCTCAGTGCCTTTTGTAGCAGCTCCTTCCTGGTGAGGCCTCTGACTTGGACCTTTAGGTTTTTACAAATAGCCTTCAACTTCTTGACGTTGTAGGTTTCCAACCTTTCCTCCTCAAAGGCCACTTTTAGGGATGCAATTGATGATGCTGCTCTACCAGGCATGATGCAGTAGGAAGTTCAAGTTCCAAAATGATGGGATCACAAAAATAGAACAATCAAAACAGTATGTGGTACGTAATGGTCTGTGATAGGGTAGTAGTGTACACCAATCACTCAAGTGCAAATGCAAATCCTATCCTCACCGCTGACAACCAATGCTAGAAATGGGGGTCTCTAGTTGTCAATGGTTTGCACCTTTGTGCAAATAGGGGCCCTTCCTTCTAGTCAGCCTAAGGGGGATACACTCGTAAAATAACTCCTGCTCACCCCATGGTAGCTTGGCAGGAGCCGTCAGACTGATCTCAGAGGCAGTGGTTAAAGCATTTGCTTATAACCATCAGTAATACAGTGAAAACACCACAAAAGGACACCATACCGTTTTAGAAAAATAACCAATATTTATCTGTCCAAGCAAGACCAAAACAATCAAAGAGCAACATACAGTAATCAAAAATAGGCATTTTGCAAGTATGACTAAAAAATTCAGTTCTTTGAAGTCGGTAGCTCCGTCCGGTGCTACTGCGGTGCTGAAAACAACATAATAAAACAGTTCCAGCTGACTGCGCCGGTGCAGCCCAGCGTTAGTGTCAGCAGACTCATAAACAGTACCTTTGGTTCCGGCTGACTGCGTCGGTGCGGGCCGGTCATGGCAACCATTGCTGTTGCGGCGTGAAGTGTAGCGGTGCTGTGCCTTCATGTCGTTGTGCATGCAATGGCTTGGTGACGGTCGTCCAGCGGCGTTGGTGAGACCAGGGATGCGGTGCGGAGTGAGGCAGTACTCGTGACAAAGCTGACAGGTCACGATGCAAGCCACAGTGCCGGTTGATTGAAGTTGGCGTTGGTCGGATCCGACTGGGGTGTGGGACGGGGCGGTGCATCGTGAAACTTAAGAGCGGTGCCCCCAAACCACGGTGCGGTCATGGGTGTCGCAGTCAGCAAGCAGCGGCATCGTCGGTGAGACCAGGGCAGTGGAGTGAAACAAGGCGGTGCGGACTACATTGCTAACAGGTCGTGGTGCAAGCTGCGACTCGATGGCAGCAGCAGTCATCGGTGGGACTAGGGTTGCAGTGGGAAGTGTGGCGGTGCCCTCTACGGGTGTACGGGGTATTCAAGCTAGATGCCCAGGGAGTTCTAGGAAATAGGGGGTGTATCAGCGTAATCATCAGGGTCGGCTAAAACATTACATCGAGGTTAGTGTGACGGTAGACGCAGTGTGATATGGGACCTGTAGGCAAAAGAATAGTGGAGGTTAAAAGCTAAGGGTCTATTTGGTGGGGACGGGGTCACGTCACAGGAGTTTATAAGGCAGAGTAAGTAATGAGTGGATTACAGGGAAGGTGGAGATCATGTTGAGAAGGGGATTACACTGATAGAAGTTGAAGGTACGGGTCAGAGTTAATGTTGTTTTATTTATGGGTGGCAGCTAACTCGGAAGAGGGTTTAGTATCAGCTTATGAGAAATGGCCTTTGAGGGTTTCAGATATGGAAGTAAAGGTAAAACAAGCGAGGGTATTGTAAGTAGAAAGAGGTTGGCCTGGGTAGATGATTTTTTGCGGTAGCATTTGCTTACGGATTTAGAAGGAAAACGTTGATTAAGGGGTGACTTCTAACATAAGGCATGGATTCTGTGTGGTAATACATAATAGTCTAAATGCGCAGAGGTCTGAACACACAATCTAATATTAATTTGCAGTAAACCCCTGATGAATGGCCATGCAAGGGCCCGAAATGCATTGGGTAAAATGCGACCAATTACTGAGGATGACTTATGTACACTTTGTGTTTCAGAAAAAGACCTGGATTGGCGTATCTGCTACATTTAGAAATTTGTGAATACATAAGCGCCTCTCAAGTGACATGAGAAAAAGAAATGTGAATCGCAAAAAGTTTTGGAAAACATGGAATAAACAATTATGAAATACGAATACATTTGTGAGATCTTTGTTATAAATCAAGGATTCAGCTGTGCGTCCGGCAATGGGGTGTTACTTCGCTTCAGTCTTGATGTGGTGCCCTCTGTGGTGCCTTCAGGACATGGAGTCCACAGCGGTGTCGGTGTAGGCTGCTTTACCCCTTGTGGCAACTGAAACCCACGGTTCCATAGGTGGTACCCAGAGGAAGTCTTTGCTGTCCCTGGGATTTCGTGAACAAGAGGCAATCTCTATTTCAAGCCCTTGGAGATACTCAGCAACAAGTAAAGAAAGTTCATTCCAGTCTTTTCACTGCCCAAGACAGAAGCAGCAACTACAGGCCAACCTAGCAAAGCAACAACACAGCAAAGGGGCACTACTCTTCTTGGCAGTTTTTCCAGCTCTTCTTCTTGCCAGGTTCCTTGAGCCAAGCCAGTTCTAAAGTTCTGGGGCCTGGGCCCCAATACATATACTACATTTCTCTTTGCTCTCTTGTGCTTAGTCCAGACCAGTTTGGTCCTCTCTGGCCTAGCTTCCCAGCAGGAGGTGGAGACAGCATTGTCCAAGTCAGACCAGGCCCATTCAAGTCAAGGAAATCTCCTCCCACTACTCTAAATGCAGCCCAGGTCTATTCAGCTCAACCCACTCATCCAGGAAAGGCAGGACACACCTGCCCCCCCCTCCCCCCCATGGCTGTCTGACGAAAATGCACATCCCCAGCCCCTATCACTCCAAATCCAGACAGTCAATCCACAACCCAACAGAGGCACGCAGGATGGCTAAGCAAGAAAATACTCACTGTCTAAAAGTGGTATTTTCAAACACACAACATAAAAATCATCTTTACTAAAAGATGCATTTTTACATTCTGAGTTCAGGCATACTAAACTCCATTCCTCTATCTTGTCCCAATAGGAAGCTACACTTGTAAGATGTTACAAAGTATTTCCCATTCTATCTAATGGGACAGATAGCCTTTCCATAGTGAAAAACTAAATATCTATCAGGACATGTGACACATACCAGTACATGCCATACCTTTCACAAACAGTGCACTCTGCCTACAGGGGTACCCTGGGCCTACCTTAGGGGTGACTCACATGTAATAAACGGGCAGGTTAGGGCCTGGCATGTGGGTGCACTTACCAAGTCAACATGGCAGTCGCAACTGCACGCAGACACTGCAGTAGCAGGTCAGAGAACCCATTGAAGGGCTACTTGTGTGGGTGGCAAAACCAGTGCTGCGAGCCAACTAGCAGCATTTGATTTACAGGTCCTAGGCACACACAGTACACTGTCCTAGGAACTTAAAGGGTAATCAAAGAAGCCAATCATGGAAACACTAATCCATTTACAAAATTCACCAGGAAAGCATTTGCACTTTAACATTGAACAGCTGTGAGAAAGTGCGCAGAGACACTGAACCAGCAAAAACAGAGTCAGAACCGGGAGGTCAGAAGGCAAAAAGACTGGGGAAACACACCAAAAGATGCCAGGTCTAACAGGGACCAAGGGGTCCTATCCCGACTTTCCATCCACTAGACTACAGTGAAGAAAGTTAAGATATATAATACAGCAAAGCAGCACTACCGGTGTGCAGAAGATAACAAGGTATGAGGTACTTACCTGAAAGAGGAGAAACCCAAGATGACCAACCACAGGGTACAAACTCTCCTACAGATATAAAGCTAGCATCAAAACAGAGTATTCATCAAGTGGAATCCTCATGTGGGGACTTGAAATAGCCGCATGAATGTAAATCGTATGACACTCCATGTCACAGCTGTGATGGAAACCGAAAAAGAGAGCTAAGGGCATATCATCCCTAGTCAAAGAGTATTTAACAGGGAGAATAAAGCTGTTGCTGAGTAATATTAATCAAAACAGATGAAAACGCTACATAAAGTTACATGTAGGCTAAGAGAGAAGGCCTCTATATAGTTAAAATTTGCATCATCCAGGAGTCACTGTTCACATTTGCTCCTGGAGCCTCAGCACCGCCTCTTGCTGACATCACCGTCAGTTTCATGCAGACCAGAAGTTCAAATAGAGCCCCCTTCTGGGTTGGCTCCAGTTGTCTGGGCTCTCTCCTTTTTTTAGTGGGCGTGAGCAGGCACATTTCTGGTACAGTGTAACAGCTGAGTGATTGATGTATATCATTCCGCTGCACCCCTTCCCTCCTCAGGAGCTGGGTGAAATATACTGTTCACTGCTCCCTTTGTGCGGGTAGGCCTTTGTTCCTGATGATGGAGAGAAATGTAATTAACTGGGCACAGCAGGGTGACAAAAGGTCACATTTGCTCCTGGAGCCTCAGCACCGCCTCTTGCTGACATCACCGTCAATTTCATGCAGACCAGAAGTTCAAATAGAGCCCCCTTCTGGGTTGGCTCCAGTTGTCTGAGCTCTCTCCTTTTTTTAGTGGGCGTGAGCAGGCCCATTTCTGGTACAGCGTAACAGCTGAGTGATTGATGTATATCATTCCGCTGCACCCCTTCCCTCCTCAGGAGCTGGGTGAAATATACTGTTCACTGCTCCCTTTGTGCGGGTAGGCCTTTGTTCCTGATGATGGAGAGAAATGTAATTAACTGGGCACAGCAGGGTGACAAAAGGCCTGGCCTCTGATCCTGAGCTGAGCCAGAGAAATATGACAATTCTGGATGACCCATAAAGTGTTACAGATATCATTTTTGGAATTACAGAATTGATTCTCCCGCACAGATTACACCCCAATTCAAGACATCAAAGGTCCCTGTAGGCAAAAGGGAAGCAAAACTGCACTCTAAGGCAGTTCTCTTCCTATATGTATAATAAAGTGTCACTGTAGACAAAACAGTAAATCACACTGACTTTCTCTATTAGTGTACACCAGAGGTCTTCAAACTTTTTGAGGTTGAGCCCCCCCCCCAGCTGAATATTTTTAGATGGCGGTCCCCTCCACCACCTGACAGAAATTCCTGGAATCTGGTACACTACATAATCGACTGCCAACCACATATTCCATGCCATAAGTGACAAATAACGGATTGAACCTACTAAATCCACAGCCAGTTAGAACCATTAGCTCAAAACTTTACTGCTTGAAGCTGAACAATGGGCATTGTACATCTCAGTAGAACAAAACAAATTACAATGTCCTTCAGCACATTAATCCTTGCACATAATGTTCATATCAATTAATTTGTGAAACTAATTCTATATATTCTATTAAAAGGGAGAAAGAAAGAGGAATCACTGGTTCCTTGCTATGTAGGCACATTTTACTTTTACTTAAATAGAAAACAGGCACGCTCACTGTATGCACGTGTGCTATTTTTGTGTGGAAGAGGGCACCTTTTCTTACCGTTCGGACATTGCTATCATGTCTTAACAACACAAGTGCAGCTAGCATGCCTGCACGTCATTGTCTAAGAGGCAGATTAGGACTAGACCCCATCACATTGTCAGAATCGCTTAGAAGCAAATGTTTTTCTTTAAATTGCAAAAATATGGGCATATCGTGCACAAGTTCTACAATTCAAAATTGCGGGAAGAAATACAGTAAGGAACCATACTTGCGACGTGGGAAACAAAGGCAAGGTGAGATTTTAAGATGCAGTGCGTGCCCCCCTTGAGATGATTGCAAAAACAACAGTTGATGGTCAGAATGCAGAAACAATGTCATACATTTACCCCAGTACAGAGATCTGGGCCTAAATCCATTGTTTTTATGCTCACCATGCCATTCCAGTTTGAACCCAGCCATATGCAAATCAGTCTTGACCCTGTGCCTCATGGGAACAGTCCAGCCCGAACTGCCAAGCCAGGTCCTCCCTGGACTGGAACCAAGCATCCTAGGACCGGTTTTGGGGTTTCACCCCTCTTCAGCCAGGATAGCTTGATTCCAGTGGCATGGAGAGGACGGGACTCACGTCTGAGCATACCCGTCCCACTCGGGGTGACAAATGCAAAAACAACAGTTGATGGACAGAATGCAGAACAATGTCATACAATCACCCCAGTACAGAGATCTGGGCCTAAATCCATCGTTTTTTTGCTCATCATGCCATTCCAGTTTGAACCCAGCCATATGCAAATCAGTCTTGACCCTGTGCCTCATGGGAACAGTCCAGCCCGAACTGCCAAGCCAGGTCCTCCCTGGACTGGAACCAAGCATCCTAGGACTGGTTTCGGGGTTTCACCCCTCTTCAGCCAGGATAGCTTGATTCCAGTGGCATGGAGAGCACAGGACTCACGTCTGAGCATACCCGTCCCACTCGGGGTGACAAATGCAAAAACAACAGTTGATGGACAGAATGCATAACAATGTCATACATTCACCCCAGTACAGAGATCTGGGCCTAAATCCATCGTTTTTTTGCTCACCATGCCATTCCAGTTTGAACCCAGCCATATGCAAATCAGCCTTGACCCTGTGCCTCATGGATACAGTCCAGCCCGAACTGCCAAGCCAGGTCCTCCCTGGACTGGAACCAACCATCCTAGTGCAGGTTTCGGGGTTTCACCCCTCTTCAGCCAGGATAGCTTGATTCCAGTGGCATGGAGAGCATGGGACTCACGTCTGAGCATACCCGTCCCACTCGGGGTGACAAATGCAAAAACAACAGTTGATGGACAGAATGCAGAACAATGTCATACAATCACCCCATTACAGAGATCTGGGCCTAAATCCATCGTTTATTTGCTCACCATGCCATTCCAGTTTGAACCCAGCCATATGGAAATCAGTCTTGACCCTGAGCCTCATGGGAACAGTCGAGCCCGAACTGCCATGCCAGGTCCTCCCTGTACTGGAACCAACCATCCTAGTGCCGGTTTCGGGGTTTCACCCCTCTTCAGCCAGGATAGCTTGATTCCAGTGGCATGGAGAGCACGGGACTCACGTCTGAGCATACCCGTCCCACTCGGGGTGACAAATGCAAAAACAACAGTTGATGGACAGAATGCAGAACAATGTCATACAATCACCCCAGTACAGAGATCTGGGCCTAAATCCATCGTTTTTTTGCTCATCATGCCATTCCAGTTTGAACCCAGCCATATGCAAATCAGTCTTGACCCTGTGCCTCATGGGAACAGTCCAGCCCGAACTGCCAAGCCAGGTCCTCTCTGGACTGGATCCAAGCATCCTAGGACCGGTTTCGGGGTTTCACCCCTCTTCAGCCAGGATAGCTTGATTCCAGTGGCATGGAGAGCATGGGACTCACGTCTGAGCATACCCATCCCACTCGGGGTGACAAATGCAAAAACAACAGTTGATGGATAGAATGCAGAACAATGTCATACATTCACCCCAGTACAGAGATCTGGGCCTAAATCCATCGTTTTTTTGCTCACCATGCCATTCCAGTTTGAACCCAGCCATATGGAAATCAGTCTTAACCCTGAGCCTCATGGGAACAGTCGAGCCCGAACTGCCATGCCAGGTCCTCCCTGAACTTGAACCAAGCATCCTAGGACCGGTTTCGGGGTTTAACCCATCTTCAGCCAGGATAGCTTGATTCCAGTGAGATGATGGCGCGCGCCCCCAGGGGGCGCGCCCCACAGTTTGAAGAACTCTGGTGTACACTAACATTACAAGGCCTATTCCAGGGCAGTATCTAATCCTGCAGAATCCCCATTGCACCAGGCAACCTGTGCATAGTTTCCGGGCTGCACGCAACAGCCGTCCCCCACGCTAAGCCAGCACACATTTGCACATGCATGTGCACCCATGTTCACATGTAACGTGTAACAAGTGCTTCTTACTCTTGCTGTGTCACAGCAGCCTTGTCTTAAAAGGTAGACACTGGTGGTAAACACGCACAGTCCATTTGCCATGTAATTACTGTGGATAAGACACATGTAGTGAGATCCACAGTAAAAAGTCCAAAACCAAGTGATACAGTTCTCTGGGCTCTCTCCTTTGTTCATTGGGCCTTGACAGGCCCATCCCTGGTACAGTGTGACAGCTGAGTGATTGATGCATATCATTCTGTCCCAGCCTGTCCCTCCTCATGAGCTGGGTGAAATATACTGTTAATTGCTCCCTTTGTCTGGGGAGGGCTTCGTTCCTACCACTGGA
Organism: Triturus cristatus; assembly: GCF_964204655.1. NCBI lineage: Eukaryota > Metazoa > Chordata > Amphibia > Caudata > Salamandridae > Triturus > Triturus cristatus. The sequence continues at coordinate 781,217,480 of NC_140582.1, forward strand.
GAGAAATGTCTCTGTAGGCCAGAGGGAAGCGAAACTGCACTCTAAGGCATTTCTCACCCTATATGTTTAATAAAGTGTCACTATAGACAAAACAGTACATCACAATGTCTTTCCTTATTAGTGTACACTAACATTATAAAGCCTATCCCAGGTTAGTATCTAATCCTGCAGAGTCCCCATTGTGCCAGGCTACCTGTGTGCTGTTTAGAGGCTGCACACAATAGTAGTCTCCCACGCACAGTCTCCACACGTTTGCACATGCATGTGCACCCATGGTGGGGAGGAGTGCAGCGGGGAACATGGCGGCCGCCGGCTAGAGCGGTCGTAGACTCTCTCCACTCTTGACGAGAAAAACAGGACTACAATGCCTTGGATGTAGCCGTATCAATACAGGGGGTAGTGCTGCGCGGTAGCTAGATATAGGGCTTTACCTTCTTTTCTCCGTTTTCTGTCTTTGCTCCCCCCTCGTTCTCCCCGGAGTCTTTCCTTTCTACCGGAGTAAGACTCCGAACTATGGCCCACGGTGGCAGCAGAAGCAGTCGGCCCGCCACGAGGCTGAAACTGGGCGGTGGCTGCGCCACAGATCGCCAGAGGCCGGCGCATAGTGGTGAGGATCGGGTTTCAGGGAGACAGGAGCTCTTTCCTCGCTTTTGCAGCTCGCAATCAGGAGAAGGAGCGGAGAGGCGGCAGCAGCACAGCTTCAGGTGATGCGAGTCCTCCCCCAATGACCCCGATAAGAAGAAGGAAGAAGGGGGTGCAGGGACTGACATTAAAGGGGGGCGGGAGCGACCTCGGAAAGCTGCAGACCCCAGGGGGGTCAGGGGAGCTGGGGGAACCAGGAAAAAGCAGCAATCTGAGCAGTAATTTTAATAGATATACATTAAGGAGCAGAGGTCTCTGGGAGCAGGACCTGTCTCCTACTGAGGCTCTACCTGAAGCGACCACCCTATTAACTCAGCAGCCTCTATCTGGTCCCACATTGCAAAAGGAAAAATTGCAAGTATATAACCTGCCACCCACAGAAGGGAAAAAAGTCATCAAAAGCAAACAAAGCAAACTAAATAAACTGGCCAGTTCTCAGGTTACCCCTTCTTTGCGTACATATTTCAAGTTACAAGCACAGGCAAAGGCTCAAGTTTCTACTGTCTCCATTGCTCCTACAGCCCAAACTTTTGAGAATAGCGCTTGCCTCACCCATAAGCCCCTAGACAGCGCTGGTGATCCTATAAATATAAGAGGAATTTCAGGGATAATGGAGGCAAGTAGCGACACAATCTTATTGGAAAATAGATTCTCCCCATTAGCAGAAACTGAGTCTACGCTAACTTCAGCGCAAATAATAAATGTCCAGGGACAAGGCTCAATTCAACAAGGCTTAACTAGCCCCAGTCCTAGCCCCAGTCCTGGCCTTAGTCCTGGTACTAGTCGAACTCTCAGCCCAGACATTCCACGGAGTCAACTGCCCAAACAGGGAGAGGGCCTGAGAGAGCAACATTTGGGGTCTAGTCCTGCGATGCTCCCCTCCACTGAGACTTTGCTATCCACCCTGATATCCGAGATGAGGGAGAAATTCGCAGTATCGGAGAATAATCAGCAAAAGATCCAAGGGGTTTGCGAAACATTAGAACTAAAAGTCAACGAAATAATGGGAAGAGTGGGAGTAGTGGAAGCAGCAGAAGAAGATCTTTCTAAACAGATAGAGATCCTGCGATTAAATCAGAAAGATAAAGTACTGACAGATATGCTCGAAAGTTTAGAGAACAATGCAAGGAGGAGCAATATTAGGATCTTAAATATCCCAGAAGATATTGAGGGGGGAGACATAAGGTAATTTGTTATCAACCTTCTAAACGAGCTTCACCCAGAGATTGAGAAACAGTCCCTAGAAAATAATATTCAAAGAGTCCATCAAGATCCCTTCACTAAAAGGCCTGGAAAAAAAATCCTAGAAAAATTCTAGTAAATTAAAAAACTTATCTAATCAAAGAAAAAATTCTCACAAGAGGGCTTAGAAAGGGAGTATACAACAAGGGGGACTGGTCTTTCCGCATTAGGTCAGACATATCACACACCCCACAGGACAGGTAGTGGGAGTTGGGAAGACATATACAAGAATTAAAGAGCCTGGGGGCCACTGCAAAACTCCAATTCCCCGCCTCCCTGAAGGTGATGTGGAAAAATAAAATGTATAACTTCAGGGATCCCGATGAAGTTAGTTCCTGGATTGATCAGATTAAGAGCACATCCAATTGAGAAAATATTATTTTTTTTTGCCCGTCTTGAGAGGAAGAGAGTCCGAATTGGAGGCACTTTACTATGCCTCCAGAGTTGAGGGAGGGTTCCCCAGGGTGGGAAAGGGTGGGGGGTCTCACAAATAAAAATAAAAAAACAAAAGCACAGGGGTTGTTTTTAAGCACAGGGTGGGGGAGCATGTGGGAAAATGTTTAAAAAAGAATTTCTTCATTCACAAATAATATTTTTGAAGTTTTAACACAGATACATGAAGCACACCTAAGCAATCTACTTCTCCATGACAGACTCGGGAAGGCCACAAAACCTAAAAATCTTATCCTGGAACGTAAACGGGCTCAGGTTTCCTCCAAGAAGAAGGAAAATTCTAGAATATCTGCGCCTCGCGAATTATGATGCTTTGCTCATCCAGGAATCACATCTATGTAAAGAATATTGGGTAGAGATACTCAAAAATCAAAAATGGATAGAGCATTGCATCTATACAACACAGACCCCTCCCACGAAAGGTGTCGCTATTATTTTTTTTTAAAACAACTCAAGCAATTCTCGGAAATGTCACTGTAGATTCACATGGCAGATGGGTAATTGCCAGGGCAACAATCAATACCTCGTGGTTTACCTTTGTCAGCTATTATGGTCCTAACATAGATGACCCGACCCATATACAATCATTGTTTCTCCACTTAGTAGACTTAAACGACCCTATTATAATGGGAGGGGATTGTAATGTAGTCCTGGATCCCAAGCACGATTCTACATCTAAAAGAGCTGTAGGGGTTACACAAAACACATGAAAAGTCTTGAAACAATTAATGTCAGATATAGGACTTCTGGATATATAGGGAGCAAAGAGACAACTCTGGGACATCAGGGGGAAATTTTACTTTTCACATCAAGAAATATGGTCATCGATCTAGGATTGATTTCTTCTTGATAGATCGTATCACCAGTAATGACACGATTAACGTTACTCATCTCCCAGAACATTTGTCCGATCACTCAGCCGTCCTCTTGGAAATTGCTTCATCAAAGTGTCCCCCCTCGCGCAGATGGACATTAAATCGTGCAATACTTCTTGAACCATCAGTTATTGATAAGCTAAAAAAAGACACAAATTATTTTTTTTTATTCAATACAAATTCCACATCTCCCCACATAGTTTGGGATACATATCAAGCCTTCTTGAGAGGAATATTAACCTCTCTCTCAAAAGCTCAAAACAAGAAAGTGAGGGAGGAAATTAAAACGCTAGAAGCAATAATACTTCTAAAGCAGGCAGCATTAGAACAGGCGCCGAGTCATTCAAACAATATACAACAACTATCCATAGCTAAAAATGAGTTAGCGGATTACTTTGAAGCAATAACCAAAAGGAAATGGGAAGCAAGCAAACTCTCTCATCATGAGTATGGAGAGGGATGTAGCAAATTCCTCGCGTGGAAAGCCAAAGCGGACCACATCAGGAATACAGTGAAGAGCCTTAAATGTCCAAGTACTGGTAGAACCATCTTAGAGGATTCAGAGATTGAGGAGGTTTTTGCTTGTTTCTCTTTAAACCTTTACTCTGAAGATTTAATCTCGAGCGAAGAGCATATTGAAGCTTTTTTCTCAGATCTACAACTCCCCACACTATCAGACTCTGATAGAGATAACCTGAGTAACCCAATCACCTTAGTAGAAGTTTTACAGACTATTACAACCCTAAAGAAAGGGAAAGCTGCGGGGCCCGACGCCATTCCGAATGAAATATATTTTATTCTCAAAGAAGAATTAGCACCTTTTATGCTCCAATTATTTAACTCTGCCTTTATTTCTGCTCAGGAGCTCCCTTCATCCTGGAACGAGGCCACTATCACCATCATTTTGAAACCAAACAAAAATCCACAAGCTTGTGAATCGTATAGGCCTATTTCCCTTCTCAACTGTGATCGTAAAATATACACCCAAATTCTGACTAAAAGGTTAGACAAAGTAGCAGGGTCTATAATACATCTTGACCAGAAGGGTTTCATGAAAGGGAGGCAATTACATGATTTAACTCATGACCTTATTGGAGCAATTGACCTGGCGAATTTATATGAGACCCCACTAGCAATTATGACCTTTGACGCTGCAAAAGCTTTCGATAGGGTCAGCTGGCCCTTTCTAATCAAACTGATCCAGCGTTTTAACTTAGGAAAAATTTATGTAGCAGCTTGTAAAGTGCACGGCTACTCCACAGAGTGTCCCGGCGCTAATAAGGACCCAGAAACAGAAACAGACCGACAGGAATAAAACTAAGGAGATCCTGTACCTGTCTTAAGGAAAGCGGCAGGCTGTTTCAAAGCTGTGAGGCCACCACCTGAAAGGAGCGGGCCCCCATGCGAGAGAATTTTGGCACCGTCAACAGCCGCTGGGTAGAGGATCTAAGGGTTCTAAGAGGAGCATAATGTTGAATTCTGGTCCTGATGTAGGGGGTCCCTATTTTGTGAAAAGCCTTAAAGGCCAGGACTAGGGCTATAAAGTGTATCCTCTTTCGCACCAGGAGCCAGTGCAAGGATATCAGGTGAGGGGTCATATGTGTCCTCAGGCCTACCATAAGTATTGCACGTGCCGCAGCGTTTTGTACCACCTGCAGGTGACCTAATAGAGAATCTGGGAGGCTTAAGTACAGAACATTGACATATTCCAACCCGGATGTAATGAAGGCCTGGACTACAGTTTTCCTGTGCGGAACTGGTAAGAGAGGAAGAAAATTCCTCAACATTTTAAGTAGTCCGAAGCATGTCCCGGCCACAGTTTGGACCTGGGACTTCATGGACATGTCTGCGCCCAGTCTTACTCCAAGATTTTTCACAGTGGTGACAGAGCTAACTGGGGGGGACATATGTTGAGGCCACCACTGGCGATAAATTATTTCGGATTTTTCAGAATTACACATCAACTGGTTCTGTCTGAACCAGGCGAACACCTTCGACAGGCAAGCATTTATCCTGATTCCTCTCAGCATACTGCCTTTCTCACACATGAACAGCAGCTGAGTGTTGTCAGCATAGGATATTACTTTGGCGCCTCATTCCTCTGCCAGAAGTGCCATAGGTGCCATGTACACATTAAACAGGGACAGGCTCAGAATAGATCCCTGTGGGACTCCTACTTCCATGGAGGGGATGAGGGCCGAAAAGGGAGGGGCCCATACTGTTTGCTGGCAGTCTTCCAAAAATGAAGTAAACCACCGAAGTACTGTGCCTCCAATGCCACAGGCCTGGAGTCTGTGCAGGAGTAAATCATGGGGCACGGTATCAAAAGCCGCGGAGAGGTCTAATAATATCAGTACAGCTTTACCTCCTCTATCAAGTGTATTTTTTATTTTTTCCGAAATTTCCAGTAGAGCTGTCTCCGTACTAAAGTGTGCTCTAAACCCTGATTGACTTGGGTGTAGAAAATAATTGGCCTCTACAAAATCGGTGATAACAGTATTTACATATTTCTCCAAAGCCTTTGACAGGAAAGGTAGCAGCGATATAGGCCTGTGTTTGCTTACTACAGTAGGATCTGCCTAGGGTTTCCTTAGAAGTGGTAGAATTTTCCCGTCTTTCCAACTGACAGGCATAATTCCCTCGGACAGCGAAAGGTTCATCCGTTGCATGAGGTAGCTCCCCGAAAGAATCTTAAATAGTTGTAATTTTATTATGGAAATTTTTCGCAATCTAGATGGTCCATTCCTGAGTGGGGGTGAAATGCTGTTAATAGCATTCGGGCTGGAAAAGTCTTTTACAATTTGAAAGAGATCTTTGCTACTGTTTCCAGCCTGTTAAATTTTCGTCAACAGGAAGATTTTATTTTGCTCACACACTTTGGCGTAATGTGCTTTCTAACACTAGTTTATAGGTAATTTTATTCATGGGTTAAAATTCTTACTCCATACCCTCTCTAGATGCTTGCATGCACTTTTTCTAAGGGCCTCCGTAAACCACTTGGCTGAGGCTCTACAAGATTTAGTTCCATGGAGCGCTCCAGGAGCCAGTTTTCAAGAGAGCGTACATCATTCTCTAGGTTTCCACTGACAGGGATAGGATGTTGCCAAAGCGAATTAGTTAATATCTCCGAAGTGAGCTGATCGGGAGACCTAAAACAGCTCACCCGTGGCTTACCGTATGATTGAGGCCTTCCTAATTCCTTGTGTACTTTAAAAATGAGTTAAAAGTGATCAGACCAGATAATGGGGAGGGGTGCATCTATTTCAATCCTAACCGTTGAAAAGATCTGGTCTAGAATGTGACATTTATCATGGGTGGGGAGTGAGACATAAGGATTCAAATTAAGGATGCTAAGGGATTCGTACAACCTCATAGGCTCCGGGTCAGTAGATTGGTCCATGTGGATGTTAAAATCACTAAGTACCACGCAATCACTGTATTTGGCCACGAACGGGGCGGTGGCATGTCCTAATGACTCCAGAAATAAACCTGCCAGTCCTGGTGGTCGGTAGAAAATATGCCCACAATGGACTGGTGAGCTGACACTGTCAGATGGAAGCCAATAGACTCGCAATTCTGCAATGGGTAGTGGTACGCACGAAAAGGTGTCCCTAAAAATGATAGCTAACGCCCCACCCCTGCCGACTGGCCTATCCTCCCGGGCAGGATCGCATTAGCGTTGGTTGGGTTAGAGTTGGCATTAGGTTTCAGTTACGAACTTGATATCGGGTTTAGAATCATCGAGGAGATCGAAGAGATGCAATTAAAGTTTTTTTATAGATTTCGTGTTGAGGAGGACTGCCTTCAAATTATTCCTTATACCAGGGTTCGGAATAAGGTGGGTGTGTGTGTGTGTGTGTCCGCGCATTGCACAAATAATTTACACATTGCCTTTTGATTTAATTGTGACTGCTCTGTGTCAAGCTACCAGAGGGTAAGCACAGGTTATCTTTTAGTATTTATCTAGCTTACCCTGACTTGAACGGTGGGCCCTACTTGGACAGGGTCCACTCCTCTGTCAACTAGAGACCCAATTTTTAACAACTGCCTTACCTTTTTTAACATTCATTGTCTGTGTCTTTTTACATTAATGTTAAGGGCATGTAGATAGGTCCTGTTTTAACACCATATGACAGAGCCAGAACCCCAGAACAACACAACCTGAAACATCAAGCATGCTGCAGCATTTAACTGTCAGTAAAATGCAAACATGCCCAGAGTGGGGCTAAAACATTCTACAACCATTGTGTGGATCAATCTAACTAATAAAGGACCTTAATAAGCAGCAAGAGGTCACATCATATTCTAGGATTTGTATTTGTATGGTATTCCACCAATATGGGACACTATAAGCATATATTTCTCCCTTTGCATGTCTCAGATATTGGGATCATCTTTGCAAGGGAACAAAAGCCCAGCTCCTCTTTTGGATCAACTTCACCGAGGAACAAATACAGCAGCTCCACTTCTAAGGGGCCAGTGACCTACAGCCATAGCCTGGGTTGTTACAGTGGGAGAGGTCAGCTTAACCAGGCATCTCAGCATAATATACCTAATACAAGGTTAGCACTATAACACTTACCACTACAGATGGGAAGGTGCCAAAACTCATATGCAGCACTTGCATTCGGTCCTACCCTGTGATGAATGTGAAAGGGTGGGATCTATAATTGTAAATGATGGACATCTGGCCTAACGCAGAGATGCAGCCTTCAGTTCTCGAAACCATGATTTTCACAGCATCATTAGCTTACAGTGGAAAGCACCATAGATTCCCATAGCACGAAGGGCTTTAGAAAGGTATGCCCTGTGTCATGTGTCACATTGCAGAAATTTGCTTTACTGCCTGGCTTCTAGCTCATTGCTCAGATTGTGAAAGGGCAGGCAGCCTGGGACAGACAGCCCAGACTTAAATACATTGATCTATTTAAATAAATCTATTCAATATTTTTTACAGAAAACATGTAGGAATTTTAGAGGGGCGCAGTACCAGAGCCCGAACAGAGAAGCCTCCTGACTCCAAATAAGAAGTTTACGAACCAACCTGTTAGTACTGGGATCGATTCATAAAAAACTCTTTACTGGTTGTAAACTGTGACCACATTTTTGTGACTGTTCTTGGTACTGAGAGATGTGTTAACACCTCCACCCCCCAAACCACTTGAAACATTCAGAAAAATTGTATCATTAAAACGAATTCTCAGTCAGAGCAAAACAATTAGGTATCACAAACAGGAGGTATCTAGTATTTGGTTAACAGGAATGATACTTGAACGCTATAGATGGAATGAATGTATATGCTGCAAGCACAAAATAGGTAAATATGATACATTTAGGGAAATGAACAAAATAGAAACTTTTCCATCACAGGCTTCACCAACTGCAATAATAAGTTTTGTGTTTACTAAATTATATCTACGTGTGGGAAACATTATGTTGGGTCTACGAAGGGAATATTTAAAGAAAGTTTTAAAGAACATTTGAGAACACTAAAAACACAACTCCAAATATTCCACAGTTAATCATTTTAAATTAGAATATAGCAATGGTGATATTAAAGAAGTGAATTTCAGGAATAAAACACGTAAAGAGAAATAGAAGTGGTGGTACTAAAAAGAAAAGACTGATAGAGTAAAACATGTTGGACAGATAGATCAGGGAGGATGCACTCATGTAGCATCCTCCCTGATCTATCATAATACATATCAAGATAATACATATCTTTATTTGTCTTCTATGTCATAACTGTAAGACAGTTCCTCTAGCTTGTTATTGATGAACAGGTAGCTACGTACTCCTGCTTCGATCGAGATAACCACACTTTATTCCATTTAGGACAGATCCCATCAGTCCCTATAAATATAAAACTATGTGTCTACATTTACCATTGGGTTACACACTCCAAAACCTAATACAGCCATATCCTCATGGATAGGTAGCTTAGAACCTTGCACTATGACAGATCTCTTATAGCAAATACTGTAAGACAAAAGATATTGCCTGGTTTCTGATTTCCTTTTCTTCTCACCCTTCATCGATAGCACCGGAAGATTTGGCAAGGTAGTGGGGATCCTCAAGGACATGCAACACGAGCAGGTCGCCCACCCTGCCCGCATGGAGGCCAAGTGGGATGACATTACTGCAGTGCATCATGACATACTACAATGCCTCTGCCAGATCAACACCAACCTGTCCACACACCCCTGTGTGCCCACAACATCTGTCGCAACACCATCTGCCAGTGCCACAGGGAGGGAGTCGGACTCTGGCGGAAAGTCTGGCCTGCACATGAGGATCCCCCCCCCCCCGGAAGAAGAGGGGTCATCCGAAGAAGGACATTTGGGAGGCAGATGTCCCAGCACATCCCCCTGGGCCTCTAAACCTGTTCTGGACAATGTTCTTTTTGCGCAAACCATTCAGCTTGTCCAATCTCACACAAGTAACCCACATTACATGGAGGGTTCATGTTGGGCCAATGTATCAGATGACTGTGGACTTTACTCTGGACATTACATCTACCAGCACTTCCAACTCCAATGTGAACTTTGGATTCCCAAACCACTGTACAGCACCCACCATCCTGTGCACTTCCCTCACACATGTTTGTAAATAAACTCACCAGTACACCATACTTGCCTCTGTTGTGATTCCAACTTGTCATGTTCAGGGAGATGTCGATCTGCTACACAACGCAGTGCATGCCAAATACTGCAACAATGTGAACAACGTAAGGTGAGTCATGGGGATGTGACATATGTGAGGGAGATGCACCACTATGGCAACACAAAACATACTCACCATGGCAATGTTGCTCATCACACACAATGATGTTGACCTGAAACGAATTGGCATGCACAGACACAACACCAACCCCAGTCAGTGGTAACAAGTGCACAGGTGAGGTAAGCAGATGTCACTCAGATGTGGGAAGACAGACAACGCACATAACAAAGCGTATCACAGGTTCATTACACATCAGCAACACATTTATTCCACACCAGTTGCACGGTAATTCTACGTAACAGTGGACACACGCTCCCAATGTGTTGGATAATGGAAGTCCAGGGATGTGTGGTACATCAGTTGATGGGAATTGTCAACTTCCACACTGGTGTTGGCTTCTGGGTGTTGGGGGTCAGTGTTGACCACACAACAGGCAAAGTACCCTGGGAAGGACAGACAAGATACAGTCAAATGCACAGAAGAACAGGAGAGAAATGCAATACACATGCACAAAACATGTTGCAAGACACCTACACAAACACTAGTTAGCAGTACTACCCTATTGTGGAGTACACACCACCTGAATGGACACATCACAGCATGCATCCAGTCAAGTGGCACACAGACACACTCAGAAAGCAACAGAGCTGGCACAACACATTCCAGGCTACCTCCATACATTCACATAACAACCATGGAAACTCACATTCAGGTGAAGAAGTTGTTGATGAGCTGTGAGCGGACGTCACCATCATCTTCATCATCACTGGCATCTTGGCCCAAGCCGGGATACTCCACAGGTGCCGGACGTTGGTCATCGTCATCCTGGATGAGATGCACCTCCTTCCGCACCGCCATGTTGTCTAGCATGCAGCAGACAAGGATTATTTTGCACATCTTTGCAGGCGCATATGGGAGGGCCCCCCTGGTCTTGTCCAGGCAGCGAAAGCAGCTTTTCAGGAGGTCAAATGTCCGCTCAATCACCCTCCTACTCCGACCATGTGCCTCATTGTAGCGCAGCTCGGCTGGTGTCACAGGATTCCTGAGGGGTGTCAGCAACCACGGCATTTCGGGGTATCCGGAGTCACCTACACACACAAAAATTAACAAGTAGCTGAGTTTTGTAGGAGTGCGGAATATAACACTGACAAACACACACAATGAGAAACAGTTAGTACACACCGACAAGCCAGGCACGCTGAGCTGGCATCTGTGACATCAGCGTTGCAATGCAACTACTCCTCATAATGTAGGCATTGTGCGCAGTACCAGGGAACCGTGCACACACATGTGTGATTGACATGTCAGCAAGACATACCACCAGAGCATTGATCGAATGGTAGTGCTTCCTGTTACGGTATGCATGCTCATGTGCCTGTGGTGGTATCAGGGCAACATGTGCCCCATCAATAGATCCGATGACGTTCGGCATCCTCCCCAGTGTATAAAAGGCATCCTTTATTTCAGGAAGTTCAGCTGGGCTCGGGAACTTGATATACAGGTCGAGGAATTGCAACATCTGAAAATGATTGGAGCAGTGTACTACCAAATGTTCAGTTAAAGTTACACCAAGTGGTCAATTTTCTTTCCATAGAAACGTGACCATACACCCGGTGGCGGTTTGAGGAAGGAGCACGGACCGTTACAGGCTCCAGAATTCATTGTCGTGCCCTTATCAAGGAGGCATTGACATTCACCTCAGACATGCTAAATATTATGAAATAACATGGAAACACCACGTCAACTTTATTGGCTCCTATAGAGACGGACTCTCAACAATACAGATAGTGGACTGACTGTGGAATTAAGATTTATTCTTTTTTTTTTTTTTTTTTTTTTTTTTTTGAAACCGTTTATTGCATTTTGAAAAAGTTACAGGTATGGGCCTACAACCACCCGGCCGGCCGCTAGAGTGACAAAAGCATAGGACATACATACAGTAGGAGTCTCTTGGCGGTTCAGATTGGTAAAGCAGGAGACATCAATAGCGCAGGCCGCATAACTCCAAGCCCACAATACGGTTTCCTTTTATCAAAACAGAACAACACAAAAAACCACACCCGCAAGGCAACCCGCAATCCAAAGTGACGGCACGTGCTCCGTAAGTGGGGGATCCCAACCAGCAGCAAAACTCTGAAGAGGGGAATGGGAGTAGATCAGGGACTGGGGAACCACGTGCCCACGGCTGAGGGAGGGGGGTCGGCTAGGGGGACGGAGCTGGCGAGGCAGCCGGTAGCAGTGGCGGCTCACAAATACCCCCGCGGTAGGCGTTCCAGGGGCCCCAGATTTTCACCCACGCCCCAGGCTTACCCCTCGCCACATACACCACCTTTTCACGAAACATACACCAATCCATATGTTCTTTCCAGGCCAACACCGCCGGGGGCCTCTGGGATCCCCACAATTGAGCAATGTCACGCTTAGCTATCATGTATCCCAGAGTCACCCACCGCATCTGCGGGACCGAATAGTCATTTGGTTCCCACACATTCAGCAAGCATCTCCTCGCTTCAGGCAACAGCGCGACACGCGTAACCACACGCAGAACCTCATGCACATTACGCCAGAATCGCTCCACCTTAGGGCACTCCCACAGTATATGCATGAAAGTTGCCAAAGTGCCACAGCCACGCTTACACAATCCGTCACCAGCAAAGCCCATACGTAGAAGCCTTGGCCCCGTCACGTAAACCCGGTGAAGGATCTTAAGCTGGACGAAGCGAAGGCGAGCCGGGATGGCCACCTCCTTCGGAGAGGCCACCGCGGAAATCCAATCCTCGTCGTCCAGTTCCAGCCCGTCGGCAACCCAGGCCTCGCGGAGACTAGTCAGCAGGCACGATCTGTCGTTGATCAGTTTTTTATATATAAGGGAGATTGTGCTGTCTGGGACATGGCCATCCAGCACTCTGTCCTCCAGGGGGGAAGACTCCGGAATGGACGCGACATCCGGAAAGACGGAGCCCAGCGCGTGGCGGACTTGTAGGTACCGAAAGTACTCACTGCCTTGCAGCTGAAACTCCGTCTGCAGCGTCTCAAAAGTTTTGAATCCCCCCCTCGTCCAGAGATCTCCCACCGTGCTGATTCCGATCGTGTCCCACTTCTCGAAGCCCTTCGATGTCCACAGGGAGCCCAACCTCTCAGACGCATATAGCGGTGACGCCCGGGTCAAACGGTCCTTCCACCCCATAGCTGCATTAGCCGCGTGCCAGACACGCACCATGACACGCGTCGGTCCCGTCAGACGGGAGTCGGGCGCGCCAGAGTAGAGCGCTCGATTGTAATCGCCACCGGGCAGGAGCATCTTGTCCATTTCAAATGCCGGGTTCAGGGCGGGCCCGTAAAGGCCATGATTAATCGCAGCTAGCTGGGAGGCCCAGTAATACCGTTTAATGTCCGGGAGGGCAACCCCCCCATCGTACCACGGGAGCGTCAATTTAGCCAGAGCAATGCGCGGCCTCCCGTCCCAGAACAGGCGCCGCTGGAGGCTATCCACCTCACGGAAGTAGCGCGCCGGAACCAAGTCCATAGTGTTCTGGAGGGCGTACAGAAAGCGCGGCAAGGACATCATCTTAAACAAGGCCGCTCGGCCAAGCGGCGAAAGCGGAAGACGCCGCCAACGCGCAACGTCCTCCTTCAAGCGCTGGAGGGGGGGTAGCAAGTTCCGCTCATAGCGGGCCTCCGGGTCTAGAGTAATATATATACCCAGGTACCGGAACCCCTGGGAGGCAATCTGGATCGGGCAGTCCCGTGGTAGGGCCGGAGCCTCCCCGGAAAGCACATATACGCAGGATTTCGCCCAGTTGATGACGAGGCCTGAGTTACGACCGAAGGAGCGCAAAACATCAACCAGGACAATCAGCGATTTACGCGGGGAGGCGAGATACAAAAGGATATCATCGGCGTAGAGGGACACGCGGTCCTCATGCTCGGGGGTCCAGCGGAGACCACGGATAGAAGGGTGCCACCGTAGCCACTCCGCCAAGGGCTCCAAGGCCAGTGCAAACAGGAGCGGCGACAAGGGGCAACCCTGACGCGTGCCCCGCCCCAGCGTGAATGGGGCGGAGACTCGCCCATTCACCACCACCTGCGCCAATGGGCCCGAATACAACAATTTGACCCAGCTAATGAATCCCGGTCCAAATCCAAATTTCGCCAGCATCGCCCAGATGTATGGCCATTCAAGCGTGTCAAACGCCATGGTGGCGTCTAAGGACGCCAAGATGGCCGGCTCCCGCACGAACGGGACACGCGCGAGCACCCCGTGCAAGCGTCGCAGATTAAGAGCCGTGTTGCGGTGGGGTATAAAGCCGGATTGGTCTTGGTGGACCAAATCGCCCACCACACCGACCAACCGGTTGGCCAACACCTTGGCGAGGATTTTGGGCTCCGCGTTCAAGAGCGAGATCGGCCTATAGGATGTGACCCGCTCACGGGGTCTCCCCTCCTTGTGGATCACCACGATTGTGGCCAGACGCTGGTCCGGCGGGAGGGAACCCTGCGAGTGGGCCGCCAGGAACATCGCGCGCAGGTGGGGCGCTAGTACATCCGGGCGTAGCTTGTAAAGCTCGATGGGGATACCATTGGGGCCCATGGCCTTGCCGGATGCAACCGAGCGAATAGCCAGGGCAATTTCGTCCGAGGTGGGAGGAGCGTCCAGCAAATCCCTGTCCTCCACCGTAAGGGAGGGCAGCGCGATGTCCCGAAGCAGGGCATGGGAATCTTCCTCCGAGCAGGGGGAAACCGGGGAGTACACCTCGCGGAAGTAATCCGCGAAGCAGGAGACAATGGCTTCCGGCTCGGTGACACACGCACCATCCATCCTCTCAATCAAAGGAACCACACGACTCGCTCTCTCCCTCTTATCCAACCACGCAATCAATTTGCCAGCCTTATCACCCACATCATACAATCGCCCCTGCTGCTCTCTACTGAGGCCCCTGGCCGCCTCCGTGACGAGGGCCCTATAGGCCGCCTGCTTGAGGTGTAGAACATGCAGCTTGGCATCCGTTACCCCGCTCCCCAGGTCACCCTCCAGTTCCGCAATCTCGGCCTCCACCCGGGTCACTTCCTCCCGCTCGCGCCTCCGGGCATGGGAGATAAAGGAGAGGGCCTCCCCTCTGAGAACTACCTTAAAAGCCTCCCACAGGGAGATGGCCGAAGGGACAGACCCCACATTCTCGTCAAAATATCGCTGTAAGGATTTGATCAAGTCGGCACGAATGGTGGGGTCGCGCAAATACCATGCATTGATTGGAGCCACCCTGCCCTCCCCCCTCGGGAAGACATCGAAATGTAACAGCAACGGGGAGTGATCTGAAATACCCCGCGCCAGATGGCACACCTCCCCCACCCTCCCAGCATAGGCCGCCGGGACAAGGATGTAATCAAGCCGCGAGAGGCTACCATGGGCACCCGAGTGGAAGGTGTATTGCAGCTGTGCGGGATGCTTTAGTCGCCAGCAATCCACCAGGCCCAGTGTGTCTAAAAGGCCGGACAGCCACGCCCGTGCCCGGGGGAGGTCCCTAGGGGGATGACGATCCATAGACCCAGAAGCTACCGCATTAAAGTCCCCCCCAACCACCAGCAGGCCACCCGGAAGGTCCAGGAGGAGGCGCCCCAGGTCCGCAAATGTAGTAGCTTGTAACCCAGGCGGGACGTACACTGATATAAAAATAAACACTCTACCCTCCATTCTACCCACCAGGACAGTGTAGCGTCCCCTCTCATCATGGCGCACCTCATCAATCTCCAACGGGAGCGAGTTCTTGATCATGATACCCACCCCCCGCGAGCCCGAAGTGAAGCCCGAATGGGCCACCAAACGATAGCCCCGCCGATTCATAGCATGAAAGGAGTTACCTATAAGGTGTGTCTCCTGCAGGAAGACAACATCTGGTGAAATACGTTTCAAGTACTGCAGGACCACACCACGCTTAATCCTATCCCCCAGGCCGTTAACATTCCATGACAACACAGTCAAATCCCTACCCCCCATCGTACGTAGAAACAATCAGTCGTCCCCCACAGAGCATCTTGAGAGCAACAATACAGTAGCGGGTTTGCCTTGCGGTGCAAACAAACAACACACCCCCCCCACCCCCCCATCCCAACAGAACTCCCCCCTCCCTGCACCCCTGCATGAGCCCAGACAGCCCCCCCAAAGTGCAGTGTGCCTGTCGCCCCATAGATGAAAACTAACTAGTCCCCCAGAGGAGGAGGGAAGCCCCCAACAGACCCCGAACGACCTCCATAGGAGGGGAACATATACGATCAATAAATGGTAAAGGAATGTTGTCCAGAGCAAGGCCTATTATTCACCCCTCAATTCTGATCCGGCGGGCCCTCCCCGCTGACCGCACCCCCCCCACCCCCTCGGCCCCGATCTCCAGGCAGAGTGTCCAACCAGTCCCCAGCCGCCTCGGGCCGGTCAAAGAAGTGCGTGCGACCATCCACCTCCACCCTCAGCTTAGCTGGAAAAAGCATTGAGTACTTAAGGTTCAGGTCCCGTAAGCGACGTTTAACACCGAGAAAACTCAGTCTCTGCTTTTGGACCGCCGGAGTAAAGTCTGGGTAGAAATGCACATCCATGTTATCAAGCTTGACCGGTCCCTGTTGCCTGGAGGTCTGCAGGATAGCGTCTCTGTCCCGAAAGTTAAAAATCCGGGCAATGAGAGGCCGTGGCGGGGCACCGGCCTTAGGTCTGCCCCCAGGGACCCGGTGAGCACGTTCCACCGCAAAAAGCTTACTCAGCCCCCGGGGCTGGAGATGGGTAAGGATCAATTCTTCCACAAAAAGATCTGCCGCCTCCGCCTCTCGTCCCTCTGGCACCCCCACAATACGAACATTATTCCTCCGGGCCCGACCCTCGGAATCCTCCAGTCGCCGGTCCATCAGGGCGCTCGCCTGGCCGAGCCGGCGCACCTCCTTCTGGAGGGCCACCACATCCGTCGTGAGGCTCGTTGTGGTGTGGGCCAGGGAATCGACCCGGTCGTTCGTTTTGGACAAGTCAGCCCTCACGAGGCTCACATCCACAAGGACCGAGTCTATTTTTTGCGCTAGGGTGTCGAAGCGCTGGTCCACCGAGGCCTTCATCTCTGCGATGGCGCCCATGACGTCCCGGAGGGTCAGATCCACCGGCTGAGCAGATGCCTCCGTCGGGCCCGCCGGGGATGTGCGCGATGTCTCCGGAGATCCCTTCTGGAGAGTGTAGCGGTCCATACTGTTGGATTGGTGCGCCGGGCCACGGCGGGTCGTCTTCACCTTCGCCCGGTCGCCATCTTGTTTGGTGGACATGCTTGCTCTCCCACCGTCGTGCCAATCTCCTCGAACGGGCCGATAAACCAGTTCACGGGTTCCGGGGGGGGGGAGGGCGACCACTGGACCGCAGGACGACCCACAGCCGGCGGGTCAGCCGGGCACCTGGACAAGGCCACACCACCGCACCCCGCTCCGCAACCCTACCTCGCTTGAGGGCAAGGAGGGCGCAAAAGCGAAAGTGAAAGCGCGGGGTACGCGAGTCGCCCAGCCTTGCCCGCCGCTGTTGTTCACTTTGTCCCCGGATCGCCCCACTACTCCAATCCGGGGGGCCGGCGAGGAGAAGGCCGCAACCTTCGATCGGTGCTCCCACCGGTGTCCGGGGTCCGATTCGAACCCGAAAAACGGGTGGCGCCTCAGCTCGGGTTCACCGACACAGTCCCCTCAACAAGGACAGGATATCGCCAGGATTAATTCAGGAGGTCGCGGAGGTCCTCGGGAGCCTCGCACCTACGCGGCCATCTTGGTTGCGCGCTAGGCTCCTCCTCCTCAAGATTTATTCTTAAGCATGCCCTGACGAAGTTCAATTCTTTGAACGAAACACGTTGGCTGAGACGTTCTTCATATTTTTGTTGGATAACTACAATAAAGACTATTTTTATGGAAAGAAAATTGACCACTTGGTGTGACTTTAACTGAACATTTGGTAGTGCACTGCTCCAATCATTTTCAAATTTTGTTTATCTGCTTGCCAGTCTGTGTCCTTTAACGGCGGATGCAGGAGCATTTTTGTGCACACCCACTATAATCATATTATTATTCATACCATATGGGAACACAGCAAAGAGGTGCAGCATTTGGAGCCCGCCGTTGGTTCTTGTCCTTTTGAATTGCAACATTCCCTCCAAGACATCGCGTAGCACCCGACTAAACATCGTTTGCAACATCCCACCAGCAGTAGCCACAGTGTACTGGAAGGTACCAGTAGCAAAGAAGTGCAGGGCTGCCATCACCTTCACCTCTGGGGTCAGTGCTGTAGGGTATGTCCGATCAGGTAGCAGATGTGGCACCAACTGCTCCGCCAAATCCGCAATCAGTGGCCTGGTGAAGCGGTACCGTCTGATGCAGTCGCGTTCCTGCATGGTTGCAAGGTCTGGGAACGGCCGATGGACAGCTGGTGCCCTGCAGTACAGAGATGCACAAAGGAAGATTGTCAGTTCATCCACCCATGTGGCCATGACCACGATCAATATCACATGCTAGTTCATGACATTACACAATGTACTGAGGTGTGTGCTGTTGGTCATGGACACGTATGTCACCTACAAGACCACCACCTCACATCTCAATTCCACATGTCCACATGAGTCCCATGTAGTGCAATGGCCAATCATCTGGCTGTGTCACCCAACCTATGTGCTGCTGCAACGTTCCAAACACACACCACAGTGACAATTGAGGCCTCATGTCTCCCAGGCATCACAGATCTTTGCGATGCAGAAACCCAGGCTCCCTGTATTGCCACATCAACACAGCAATGGACATGGCGTAGCACGTACACACCACAAGGCAAGCGTAAGTCCCACAGGTAGTGGCCACTGTTGTTCCTTCCGGCCCTACGTGTATGTCTCTTAGACACACATCCCATCAAGGTTGATGCATATACCACATGGATGTGGAGACTGTCACCCATTGGGAACATTTGATCAGACACATCTGAGACACAACATGCACACAGACTGTGGGTGTACATCAGTATTGTAGCTACAGGTATCACTGTGACGTACATGCCATAACCCCCAGGACTCAGGGTGTATGTGACCTGTCCTAAACATATCCAACCTGACACTGTGTCCGTGACTCATGCCCATTACTGTTCAATTGCACATCACAGTGGTAATGTGCACAACACACAGAGGATTCTGCCCCCATGTACATGTGCACAGCCTAGTAGTGGCTGCACAAAGTGCCAGCCAAAAAAACAGATGTGCCCCCCCCCACCCAGGGAATGCAGCATTACATGCCATGGGACACTGTGTGGTCAATGCTGTAGTGTGGTAGGTGTGCACAGGTGTCCCTGGCCAGTATATGTGTGTTGCATCCGTATAATAGTCACACCAATGAGGTCCGACGCGGGTGACAATGCATACGCATTGCACGGGTCATGTCCGAGCCGTGTGTACGCTTTGTCATTGAATGTAATGAGGTCCGACGCGGGTGACAATGCGTAAGCATTGCACGGGTCATATCCGAGCCGTGTGTGCGCTTTGTCATTGAATGCAATGAGGTTCGACCGGGTGACAATGCGTACGCATTGCACGGGTCATGTCTGAGCCGTGCGTACGCTTTGTCATTGAATGCTATGAGGTCCGTCGCGGGTGACTCTCATGCATACGCGTCGGACAGGCGTGGTCCGAGACAGGTGTTCGCCTTGGCCATTGAATCGTATGGAGACGGGTGCATGTGTATATTCAAAATACGCGTTGTACAGTCAGTTGAACGAGCCGGGCACATCCATTGGCTACGGACTGTCATGGAGACGGATGCGGATTCAAAACTTGTACAAGTTGTGCACTGGAAATTCAGTTGGATGCCTACAACATTGTTGCAATTTCAAGTGTTCCATGAAGGTGAAGATTTGAACGATGCGGAAGGTGTGTACGAGTCGTACTTTTAAATGGATTGGCCAGATTCATAGAATGCAACCGTGTTGGACCTATCACTTGGGACACATGGCACAGATTCTGCCTCTGCAGCACAGATATAAGGCTGGCAGGCCCCCAGGGAGCTCACTTGCCTGCACTACATGCTACTGGACCACATCCCTGCTACCACTGCTGCTGTCTATGCATCCTCTGGCTCCTGCTATGGCACATACTCTGGAGAGGGCCCCAGCCTTCACTGAGGAGGAGAACCAGGCCCTGCTGGATGGGCTTCTTCCAGAGTACAGCAAGCTCTATGGGAAACCATGGGAGCAGGTGAGTGTGCAGTCCACTGCCTTCCTAATTGTGCATGTTGTCTGACTAGCAGTACTAACAGTGTGTACACCAGTGGCAAGCATTATCACTGACTAATTTCTTTCCCCAAAGTGTGTAGGTACAGGTAATGAATATTTTTCCTGCTGCTAAAGTGCATTATTGCAAGCTTAAACTATCCAGGCATTGTTAATATGTCAGACATGCAGGTGATTTTTCCTTACCCATGGTTGCACTACCTGTGTAATTCATTTTCCTTTGTGATGATGACATGTATATCCAAATGTGTGCTGCACAAATCTGGGGCATGTGTGTTAATGTACTTTTCACTTTGTCATCCTCACAGGTTGATGCCCACCAGAAGCAGGAGATCTGGCTAACCATCGCCCGGGCTGTTCGTTCTGTGGGGGTCTACAAGCGCCGGATCCGCAACTGCCAGAAGAGGTGGCAGGACCTTCGGGGCTAGACCTGGAGGATAGCTAGAGTCCAGCTGAAGCTGTCACCTCCACGCAGGAGGGGCAGACACTGGACCCTGACTCCCCATATGCTCCGTATCCTGGCGGTGGTCTTCCCGGACCTGAATAGGCAGCTTAAGGCCAGACAGCAGCAGGAAGGGGGTAAGTCCATGCCTGATCTGTGTACTATGTCTGACATGCTAATAGCAGTCTTTTGGCCTGATCACACTTCCACATTACGTAGGTCTTGTAGTCCAAAACTCAGGTCCCTCAATTGTGTGATGCACCCTCCTCATCTGTTCCACAGGTGTGGCCCCTCCAGTCTGTTGCTTGTGTCACTAGGGCACTGTGTCCCTGCAGTCAGCTATGCTTCAGCTACCGGTCAGCATCTGTCCCATGACTCTGTTGTGTGTTTCATGGGTGGGTCAATTGTTTACACAATGCCTGAGATCTGACATGTGATCTGTGTGTGCCCTTGAGATGTGTACCAATTGCTGGTCTGACTCGCAACATGTGGCTAGGGTATTCCTAACAAACCCATGCAGCAGGGTACTCAAATTTTTGGGCCTCAGGAGTATGTATATCAAGTATGTCACACTTGCTTAGCCACCTGACTACTGTCCAGGGCCAAACACTGTTTCACGTAGACCTGGCCAGTCATGCCTCCTCAAGGGCATTTAAAAACACTCCTGTGTATGAAATTGCAGGTTGTGCTTAGTGACATGTGCCCTCAGGTGTCTGCCTCTGTGTCATTAGGGTGTGGCTTGTTGTTACGTACAACTGGGGTGTCCATGATTCAGAGGGTCAGCATGACATCTGCGATGTGACTGTGAGAGACAAGACCTGTGTGACATATAGGTGTGTGATCATCTGACAGCGCACGATGGTGTATGCAACTGTGTCCTTCATGCAGCTGGGTTACTTGCATGGCAGACTGTGATGTGTTAATGTACAGGGATTTGTGTTTGCAGAGACTCATATGTATGATTTGCATGATGTGGGGTCTTCTGGGTCCTGGATATGTTGTTTGCATGGGATGGGCAAGCGCGCCGGTCATCTGCAGAGTTATCTTTACCCCTGAGCTTGGATTGTGAGTCAGTGCATATTTTTGTTGTCTGGATGCCCTGCCCCTGTGACAGGAGACAGTGTTGACTGACTTTCAGGGCCTCCCAGTGCCATGGCATTTAACTTGCTATGAGTGATCCTGCATTGTGTTCAAGTGTGCACCATGCACCCCATTGTGGCATTGCCCATCAGGACATGAGTACATCATAGTGTGTATTGCTGGCATGCATCCCAAGCATGTGAAATGAGTCTCTGCCCATCCCTTCATCCAGACACCTGTACTGAGTCAGTAGCAAGAGATGTGCTGTGTGTATAGTGACATACTCCTACATGTTCACATGCATGTACAACTAATGTGTGGGTGGTGCATGTTGGCACATTGGGGTGTTAGCATCCAACATGCAACAGACATATGTGTGAAAGTCAAGGAGGGATATGTGTGCCATGGTTGATGTTGAGAATGACAATTGTCTTATCCTAAACAGTGTTGGCACTTTGAGCTGTGTTCAGCTGATGACGCCAGGGCTTGCCCTGTGATGTGATGTACTCACTGTGGTGTGTGCAGTCGGTGCGGGTGGCTGATGTTGCTCTCTTACTTCCTATTCCTTTCCAGATACATCCACGGCCACAGGAGGGGACAGCTCCACGGACCAGGAGGAGCCACAGAGCCTTACAGGGACATAAGGAGAGGAGTCGGGTGGACCCGGTGGCACGGAGGGCGAGTGGAGCCACACAGAGGAGTCATCAGCACCATCCCCCCCAGCTGAGGGCCACAGCCGCTCTGAGGATGACTCCCTTGTGGAGGCGGGTGTCAGCAGCCACCAAACCCAAGCTAGTGAGGCTGTCCTGGACACCGCCATCACCACCCACCTCCCATCGGCTCCCATCCCAGAGGTCCCTGTGGGCTCCCGTGTTCGTGGGCCTGTCTCCTTTGTGCCAGGCACCGCACCCCCTGCCCCTGTGTCCCCTGCTGCCCTGAGTGAGGAGTCTGTGGACTTACTTCGACAGATCCATGTAGGGCAGATGTCAATGCTGAAGGTTCTCCATGCACACACAGGTCTGTTGACACAACTGGTGTCATTCATGGAGGGCTTTTCCTCGGGCATGTCTGCCCTACAGAGGACCAATCAGTCTGTGGCCTCCTCCCTGACGGCAGCAGTGTCCCTCCTTCTACAGTCCTGCACCCCTCCTACTCCTGCACCACCCACGATTCCTAGCACCCTACCTGTCCCAAGCACAGAAACCCCCAAACCAAGGTCTAGACGTGCACACAAGCAAGCGCAGGGGACTGATTCCACACTCACAGGGGCTGGTTTGCAGACACACACAAAGTCATCCACAACCACTCCGCAGTCCTCCTAGACCTCTCCCTCCCAACCCTTTCCCTTGCCTCACCTGCAACCCCATCCTTCCAGAAGCTCTTCCTCTGTGACCTTGGCCTCTTCCCCACTGACGCTGCAGATCCTGATTACAAGGGGAAGAGGAAGTCCACACACACAGAGGGGAGTGCCCCTCACACCCAGACACCCTCCCCCAGGCGCAGTCAGACAGAGACCCCCACCCGCAAGTCCCCCCGGAGCCAGAAGAGCAAGACCCCCGCCACCACGCAGCTCCAAGGCAAATTCTCCGTCCTCCATCCCCCAGGCCACCACTCCAGAGGTTCCCCCACCACTACCTGCCCCGGGTACCCCCACCCACAGATACACCATCCCCAAAATGCTAAGGCCATCCCCCCCTAGCACTTGCTCCTCGACACCTGGTTAGACAGTTAGTGCCACTGATGTGGGGACCGTGTCCCCCCCGCCCTGCCGACCTCACCTGTCCCCCATTCTGCTCCCATGGATGTAGGCACTGCTTTGGAGTCCACGACCACCCCGTCTGACTTGGGCACTGCAGTGGTGAGCGAATCCACTCCATCTGACCTGCTCACTGGAGTTGTGCCGGCACCCACACCATCTGAATTGTGCCCCACAGTTGTGGCAGCACCCACCACTTCAGTCAGCTCCACTGCAGTTGCAAGTGTCTCGCCTGCATCCCCCACCTCTTCACTGCCTCCTTCTGCTGCGCCCTGATCCTGTCCCTGCGGTGCCTGGCCAGCCCCCATGTATGCCCCTCCGAGGGGATGACTCCGGTCCTTAGCAGTGCTGGCAAGCAAGGTGTGACAGTTGTCACTCTAATTCACTCCTTGGCATTTGGACATGGACTGGCCATTGCCTTTTGTTTGCACAGACGTTTAACTTTTAAAATGCTGAATAAAGCTTTTTTCTTTCTCCCTGTGAACTAGATTTAGCTGTACATTATGTTGATGATGTTTAACATGCCCTTGCACCTGTGATGCTTTGTTTACAATGTTGAATACTGATGTGTTGCTGTGAGGTACTCCCTGTGGTCCATGACATATGTATCCTATTCTGGTGGGTATCCATGTCATCCTTTGCAGCTACCTGGGTGTATCAGGATCAACTATTTGTGGACATCTCTCTGTGAGCATTTCATTTACATGGTCACATCTCTGGCTTGCACCCATGCACATATGATGTGCTTTCCATTGTCCAATTTGTCACTTCCACATACTTTGTGCTCATCAACACTGGACCTACAGGTGTGGGCATCATTGTAATAGGAGCAACTTGGTCCTCTGTGCAACTTGCTAGACATATGGTTTGGGTATGTGCAGATGACTTAGGGGAGACTCACGTACCCAGGCTGTTCTGACCAGAGCCTTCATTGTGTGGTAACTGATGGCTGACTGGCCAAGTGTTCTGCAGACATGAGTGAGACTTGTGGTGAATATGTTTGGCACAGCTGGGCTTCCACAGGAGTTGGGTCCCCTCAAGTAAGTGTGTTGTCCAGTGACATGGCCTGGGGCCATGGTGTGTGTTATATGAGCATGTGTGTGTGTCCACATCCCTGTTCATACACAGACAGTGTTCCATTGACATGTTCCTGTTATTGATGCTTGCTGATTGGTACTGGGTTCATCCCACAACTTTTCCAATGGGCTACCAGATGTGTGGGTGCATGACACACTACTGTTAATTGGTGTATCATCATTGGGATTTGTCAGTTCTGAGTGGTATGATGTTGTCAGACACAGATGGGACACAGTCAGGGTTCCCCAAGGTACCTGTTTATTTGCTACATAATGTAGTTGTCCCTAGGTGGTAGTTTTCAGTGATTGAGACATTTTTATGTGTGTGTGACTGCTCCCACTTGTCGTGTTCATGGCTGCAATGCTGGCAGGTGTCAGCATGTGTGCCTTGTGGTTCTCCTTGGCTTCTGCATTGTCCTGGGACTGTGGAAGGGATTCTGGAGGTTACGTGAGCTTTGAGGTCATGCC
The DNA here is from genome assembly GCF_964204655.1 of Triturus cristatus. NCBI lineage: Eukaryota > Metazoa > Chordata > Amphibia > Caudata > Salamandridae > Triturus > Triturus cristatus. The sequence goes on from NC_140582.1 coordinate 781,242,504, forward strand.
CATGTACCGCATACTGTGCAGTATGTCTGTCATTCCCCAGGGTTGTAAACTGTCCTTGTATGATGTGTCTGTGCACCTTAGTTCCTCCCAACATTCCTGTGTTTGTCATGGGTGCATGTGCAATGTCACCTGTCCATGTGGGCTTCACAGATACACATTGTTGCAGTTCAGGGTGTGTGGTGTTGAGGGTGGACTGATGTGAATGTTTGCATGGATGGTCCCCTAGCTCCCGTTTGTCCATGGATGAGGGGCCATGCTGAGTGATTTGTGTTTGTTCATGTGATGTACGTTTGTGGAACAGGACACATGTCTGGGTTTCCCAGTTTGTACGACATCTGCCTTTTTTCATCACAGTGGAGGTGTCATGCATGCTTTTGTCACCCCAATGTCTGGTCCCTGGGGGTAGTGCTGTTGTGTGTCAGTCTCTTGCTGTGTTAGTTGGTGTTCATTCCAGCTTGTGTCACATGTGTCTGTTGTGCTCCCTCTCATCTCCCAATGTCTGATTGCCCACTGAGGGTGTCCCAATGATGGTTTAGTTTTGTATGGCACTGTGTCCACATCTGTGTCACTGTGGTTCTGCCCCCCTCATGTGTTGTGTAGTTGCCTGTCGATACTGTGACACACACACATGCTGTGTCAGATGTGCAGTGTGAGTTTGCCTGTTTGTGTTTGTGCATCAGCACCAGTGCATTGGTATTGCTGTTGTGGGCCTTTGTCTGGATGCTGTTTCTGTGATTTTGCATGCTGTCCCTGTGAGTCATATCACATCATTGTGCACATTCATCCAGGTTGTTAGGTGCCATTGCTGGCATGGAATGTGAGTTTGTGAGCTGACACCTACAGTCTACACATGTTTTTTTGATTGGTGTTGACTCAGCTGTTGGAGGAGCTGTAGGAGGAGGAGGGGTTCCGCTCTGTTTCGCTCCATTTCGTTCATCCCCTGGAGCTGCGTCTGGGTTGCGGCTGGGAGCCATCAACGCCAATGCGGGAGGCGGGGAGACCGGGGGACCGGGCTGTGGTGTTTGGGATCGGCAAGAGTAGGAGAGCCCGGCAGCCAGCAAGCGGCGCAGGAGCTAGAACCGGAGTCAGAGCGGGTCTGCCATTGAAGGCTCGTTCACCCTCTCACTCGCTCTTTTACACACCGCTCACCGCCCACCACTGGCCCGACCCCGCTTTCGCTTCCCTCGCTCAGAGGGGGGGGGGGCGCTGGAGGCAGAAGCTCACGAGACAGAGGAGAGTGGCCGGGTACGAAGCCATGTTTGCACTGGAGGCTGGCAGCTGGATGCTGGATGCTGGTGGATACCGGTGAGACTGGCAAGCTACAATTAGAGAAGGAGACTGGAACGCGGCGCTGGTTCGCAAGGCGAGATGTGGCGAGCAAGCGATCGAAGAGCAGGGGCATTTTGGGAAGAAACCGAGACTTATTTTAACTGTTTGACTGTTTTTTTTGGTTGTTTTTTTTAAACCCACCTGGGAGCCCAGTTGGAAGTGAGAGACTTGGGTTTCTCTCCATTGCTGCAATTTCAGGAGGGATAGTGTCCTGTCCGCCGCTGTATTCTTTGAGGGGGGTGTCCCAGGGTGCAACACCTGATTTAAATCGGCTGTTGCTGCCTGGGGGGGCAGGGTCAACGAGGGACGCTGCGGGGACTCAGCGCGGACGAAGACCAAGGGTGGGCCCGTCTGAGACTGGCGGAGGCCCCCCCTCCTAACATTGGTCGTTAAGTGAGTTTGTTGCTGACATTGTCTGACATTGTTTGATATCGTAACTGTGTAGTTGCGTTTGCTGTGGCTGGAGGGAACTATCGGCTTGAGTTAATGGCATTAAGTTCAGGGAAAGGGAGGAAGTGTACCTCTGGTGCTACAGGCGGGTCAGTTAAAGATACCCTAGATTTGTTTATTACAAGGGCAGCAACAGTGTTGGAGCATGAAATTGCTCTTACAGAACAACGCTTGTCGTTAGAACTTTCCTTAAACAAGCGTTCATCTTTGGGCCCTATACTTTTAGTAGCATCACCGGAACACCCAGTAATTCAAATAAATAACAGTGGTGGACTGGCGGGGGTTAGTGACCAATATCACCATCAAACTTATTCTCAAACTTTGACCGGGCGGCCTAGTATGGAGCTCGGCTTTATTAATGGGCCCAACAAATTACCCTCACCAAATACATCAGAGGATTACTCCCCTCAGATAGAAACGAGGGCTGGATTAGTGAATAGTCCTAGCGTAAAGTCTATTCCACAGGCTGAAAACAAAGCGTTAGGTTCAGGCCCTAAAAGGAAGCGAGGGGGTATTCACCAGAAGGGCAGGAGTTCTAAACAAACTAAAACATCAGAAAAAGTCAGAACCTTAGGTATGCAGTCTCAACTACCATTAACTGCTCCAAGCTCCTTAGATTTTACGCCAAGAAAAGACATTTAAAAAAAGGAAGCTTGGGATACATTATGTGAGGCATCTATGCGCCGAGATACTGCCGCTTTCTGGCAAGCAGTAAATGCCCCTTTTTTAAATGATAATACTACGGCTAGGATAGAAGTAGCTATCACAGAGCCAGAGTGGGTGAACCATTACTCAGTATTATATACTATGGTGAGTCATGGGGAAGACATCTTAGCAAAGGAAGATATGTGGGAGGATTCCCATTATCTGAAGACTACTCCGGACCCGGGCATTTCCTTAGTGGAGGTAATTGCAAGTTTAAAAGCTAGCTTGGGGGTAAAGCTCCTGGACCCGATGGGGTTCCGGTGGACCTATATAATAACAACACTGAACTCTGGGGTCCGATTCTTACCTAACTCTTTAATGCAACATATCGTACCGGTCTTCTATCTTCTTGGTGTGAGTCTATAATCGTTCCGATATTTAAGAAGGGCGATAGGGCAAGTTGTTACTGTTATCGCCCAATATCGTTTTTAGACTCCACCATTAAGATTTTCGGTCGTGTAATTTTAAACAGACTGCAAATATGGGCCGATGAACATAAAATAATCAGTGATTTACAGTACGGGTTCAGGAAAGGCCTGAACACCATTGATCAGTGCCTGAATTTGCATGTCCTCATTGAAAAATATACCAAAGTGAAGGGTGGCAGCATGTATTTAACTTTTGTTGACTTGACGTCAGTGTTTGATTGCGTCATCCATAGCAAACTTTGGCAGATCCTCGAGAATTTAGTGGTAGAAAAGTCGATCATACATTTTCTCAAAGAACTTTATTCAGGGGCAAGTGCCAGAGTCAGTTATGGAAAAAATGGAGTATGTACAGAACCATTCAGTATTGCAAGGGGAGTGAGGCAAGGTTGTGTCCTGGCCCCTTTTCTCTTTACGCTTTATATTAATGACGTCGAGAGAACACTATTAAAGGAATGCAAGGACATGCCGATGGTGGGAAAAAGATCAGTCCCAGAGTTATTGTACGCCGATGACGCGGTCCTCATGGGTAGGACACCGTTGGCCATACAAAGTATAGTCACTTCCTTTTCTGACTTTATGGTTGGTCTTGACTTGAGGATAAATTGCTCAAAGACCTTCACACTGGTTTATGGAATAATGCAATCAAGACAAGAAGGTTGCTGTTTTGTAAATCAATAATGGCTCTAAAATTTTTGAGCAATAAGATGGGCAGGAAACCAATTGGGGAGTTGCTAACGGTTTATAGAGCAACCTGTGTTTCGATCGCCACATATGGCGCAGGACTGTGGGGATACGCAAATGTGAAGTCGTTGCAGGTGGTAGAAAACACCTTCATGAAATATCTTTTAGCTGTTCCAGAAAGTGTTTCCACATATGTTTGCCATGCTGAACTGGGGGAACCATATCTAGAAGACATTATAAAGGTCGCTCCAGTTCTGTTATGGCATAGGGTCTGGACCACCGAGGAATGCGAATTTAACCGTACAACCCTGATTGATATGATGAGGCTAGATAATAGCGGCAAGGTTGGATGGTTAAGCTATGTGAAGAAATTTCTTATGGCTATAGGTCTGGCAGATTATTACGATGATCCCTCTTATCTGCACGATATCCCTAGAAAAGCCCTGAAGGAAAAGTGCATGAAATACTTGGAAGAATGCAGAACCGCCACTGAAATGTTAAAAAAAAAACAGTGGTCGCACACCAGCAATTAACGATTACAAGCAAAATGCAGCCATATGTTAAGTTACAAATTAGTGATTACGAGAGGTATTTACTAACTCGTTTTAGATTAAACTTATTATTCAGGTCACTTAGTTTCCCTAAAATGAATAACTGGTCGAAACATTTAAATAAATGCCCATGTGATGATTTGTCTGAGCAGTCAGACATTCAGATTCTCTTCTTCTGCAAACTTTATTTAATACAGAGCCGAAGATGGATTGTAACGATATTAAAGATCATGGGAGTAAATCGTTGTTGCCCTGCCTTTTTAGCTGTTTTAAGATTAGATAATATTCTAACTGTTGTATCTATCTCTGCGTTTTTAAAAAAATGTTTTTAAACTTCGGAAATCAATAATATCCTGATTTGTGATGATTTTATTGTGATTACTGTGTTTTATTGCATTAATTTATTTTGTTAAACATGTGGTTTTATTTGTACTTTTATGGTTGTTTTGTTTTAATAACCGAATTAAGTTACAATTGAATTGAATTGATTGGTGTGTCTATTTTCGAGATGTGTGCATGCTTGGTGATGGTCACTTCTGCTCTTGTGTCATTGTACACTGTATGCATTGTCAGCCCCCATGTGTGGTGCTTGTCTGCACATGGCCGGGAGTGTGTTATGTTTTCACAGCACTGTTAGCCTCACCACATCTCTGTGTGTATGGGACACAACCACTAGTTTGCCCCAGAAGTGTTTAATATGTTTGGAGCAGGGATCATACATGCTGTTTGTTATTTGCAGCTTTGACCATGAGGACACTTACCTTTTGGTCACTGTGATGAAGGGGGGTTTAGTCCCCATCACCACAATGCTCAACATCTGCTGCATTTTGCAAGCCCACACTTAACTTCTGTTCTACACAGTGAGGGGGTGTTCTTTTTACATTGCCACAGTGCTATTGTGATGCTTGCCTTGTGTATGTCACACTTGTGTGTTGGTCACACATGTGTTGTTACTTACATTGTATGTTCGTGGCCATAATCACTGTTGTGGGCATTTGTCACAGACTACACACTGTTGACATGATGGTAGGGGGGATGTATTTTGAAGACATACCTGATGTTGGAGTATGCTGAATGTGTTGCGCATCACCCATCCTATGGCTGGGGGTGGCAGGGGTGATGGGCAACAGGTCCCCTATGGGTGGGGGTGGCAGTAGTGATGGACAACTGGTCCCCTATGGGTGGGGGTGGCAGTAATGATGGGCAACATAAGCCCTATGGCTGTAGGTGGCAGGGTTGATGGGCAACATAGTCCCAATGGGTGGGGGTGGCAGGGGTGATGGGCAACAGGTCCCCTGTGAGTAGGGGTGGCAGGGGTGATGGGCAACAGGTCCCCTGTGAGTGGGGGTGGCAGTAGTGCTGGGCAACATAAGCCCTATGGCTGGGGGTGGCAGGGGTGATGGGCAACAGGTCCCCTGTGAGTGGGGGTGGCAGGGGTGATGGGCAACAGGTCCCCTATGAGTGGGGGTGGCAGGGGTGATGGACAACAGGTCCCCTGTCAGTGGGGGTGGCAGTAGTGCTGGGCAACATAAGCCCTATGGCTGGGGGTGGCAGTAGTGATGGGCAACATAAGCCCTTTGGGTGGGGGTGGCAGTAGTAATGGGCAGCATAAGCCCTATGGCTGGAGGTGGTAGTAATGATGGGCAACATAAGCCCTATGGGTGGTGGTGGCAGGGGTGATGGGCAACAGGTCCCCTATGGGTGGGGATAGCAGTAGTGATGGGCAACAGGTCCCCTATGGGTGGGGGTGGCAGAGGTGATGGGCAACATAAGCCCTATGGCTGGGGGTGGCAGGGGTGATGGGCAACATAAGCCCTATGGCTGGGGGTGGCAGTAGTGATGGGCAACATAAGCCCATTGGCTGGGGGTGGCAGTAGTGATTGGCAACAGGTCCCCTATGGGTGTGGGTGGCAGGGGTGATGGGCAATATAAGCCCTATGGCTGGGGTTGGCAGGGGTAATGGGCAACAGGTCCCCTATGGGTGGGGGTGGCAGTAGTGATGGGCAACAGGTCCCTTATACGTGGGGGTGGCAGTAGTGATGGGCAACTGGTCCCCTACGGGTGGGGGTGGCAGTAGTGATGGGTAACATAAGCCCTATGGGTGGGGGTGTTAGTGGTGCTGGCCATGCAACCCCTATGGTGGGCTGTTGTTAATGGCCAGGATGTGGATCCCCTGTGTGTGTGTGCCATTTTGCGGGTACGTGTCGTTTGTTTATGTGGTAGGTATCTGACTTACCGCCTGCGCCGTCGGTTCCTGAGCCGGTCATAGATGTAGAGTACTGGTATGACCGGCGTGATGGGATTCATGATGTGTTTGTGTCGTACACGCTGCTTGTTGCTCCATCTCGTACCCGTTGCAAGCTGGTCTATCTCGTAGCCGTGTATTGATTTGTGGCGCGAATCGTAGCTGATATGCTTGTTTTCCGGATGTTGTGACTTCCCGTACGTGGCGACCCGTTCGGCGCGTGGGAAGTACGCATCGTACTTGTCATGCCGTAAACTGCTATGGATACTGCTTCTGGGCGACTCGGTTCAGCGTTTGGAGTTACGGCTCGGACGGAGAATGGAGCTTGAATCACAGCCTACGTGTCGGTCGTGTTTTTGGCAGTTATGCGCATCGTACTTACTCTACAGGACGGACCGGCTCCGGGTGCTTGTCGGTCGCACTGTACGGCTACGGACAGCTGTCCAACCGGCTATCGGAATCGGCCCCTTAACCCCTTCAGCGCGGCGCGGATTACCGCGCCGTGCTGAAGGTTCCGTGCGTGGGCGGGGCCGTGGCGGAGCAGTACCGTCATGCGCACAGCGCAACCGACGCGCATGACGGAACCGCTCCGTCACTCGCATCGAAGGGGTTAATGTTATTTATTAGTAAGACAATGTAATGTTTTTATAGCGAGACGCACTGTCTCTGATGATACTTTAGAGTTAATTCACCATGAGATAAAGCCACCATATTATTAGAACAGCTCATTAAGGTGGAGATACGGGATAGGTCCTCCTTCCCATTTCCCTCTGTCTGAAAAATGTAGGTGATAACCTTTCTGATGGTATCATAAACACTGTATGCTTCTTTAAATAAGTATAATATCACCTTCATAATAACCGATGGAGAGAGCTGGAAACACATGTCAAACTGATCAATAACTATTTTATAACCCTTGTAGGAATGCATTATTATTAAGAACCTACCCAGTATACAATCGGCATGGAACCAATATACCGACTAGAGAATCTTACTTATACTGCAAATATAAAATGATTAATGTTTCTTCAAAATACAATGTAAATTAATTTTGTGTTGTAATATTTTACATCCTTGAAAAGTCTGGACTTTCCCTACAAAACACGTTTTGGCTGCATTCTAAATGTATTGAAGACCTTGGATCTGTTCTATGTAACGAAGACGCTTAGGACAAGGACTAACAACATTTTGCTCTACCCCATGCCAAAGGCAGGCCCAATGCATGCCGCAAGGGAGCCAGTAAAGTGCACACAGCTATGTAAAGCCTTCTTTCCTTCTAGGAATCTCCGTTCCTCCTGACTCAGGACCAAGACGAACTAATCCACTCACGTTTGAAAAAAAAAAGCAGTTTTCTGAGAGAACTTACAACCGTCTGGTCCGATTTTCATACTCAAAAAACCCTGCTGAGTGAGTATGAAAACAGCCACGAGTTGGAATGGTGACAAGAAGAAAGAGCGCGCTTTGCAGCGACAGACAGGCCTGGTTACAAGTGAGCGTTCTTTTCCACTCTGCGTAACGTAGGCAGAGTGACATCATACGCAACCTTGGATCTCACGTGCAGTTTCTTACACTAGCCATGCAGACCACATGACAGAGACATTCCCTGTCCTTCACTGCACTCCCACAGGCAGGCCGCTTTAGCCATAGGGGCGCCCAGTGCGACAATGTTTGTTGGCGTCCTCTTGTCAGAGCACTTTACATCACACATACTACACAGAGACAATCAAAGGTGTGGAAATCAGTGTATAAGAAATGTTCCCTAAGACAGAGAACTACAAGGTGTAGGAGTCACATGCCATTCATACCGATAGGCAATATAGTTTAATAGTGCTTGGTCTGGAGAAGCAGAAACTCACATTTAAAACGTTAATATCATGGTTGGTGGGTTCTCCTTTATAATCAGAATTGATTTATATCCAAATAAAGCCTTTTTCCAACAATCGGATAATGAAAGACTGTGAAAAAATCTTAACGCTCTAATCTATACTTGTAGTTTCCATGCAGCACTTTGACAGCAGTTAAAAGCTCACTGTTCTATGTAAGGATTTTAACTTATAAACTGCATGTAACAACTTGATCTCTTAGACAAAAGCAGCAACCCACTGACCTATTTACATTATGTGAAAATTGTGATCTGTATGGAGACGTTCTTTGCAGCAAGCATATTAACCCACTGTGCTGCCTTACCATGAGTCAAAACTTCCACTAGACAAACCTCCCATCTCTCTCTCTCTAGGAAGAACATTAATCACCGGAGTTATCTTGATATTTTGATTATTACCTGAAAATTTCTGGGGCCAGGAATGTGGCAGCCGTTTTTTTCAAACCATAATATACTTGCAAACACGACACCCCCACCTAAAGTCAGGGCCCGGTGCAGTCGCACCGGTCGCCCTGCCCACAGAATATCATAGCACTCAAAAGGGACTGCGCTACACATCAGCAAATGCTTTTGGTGCCCCGGCAAGGATATGATGTGCTATGTTTGCAGACAGAATCCTATCCTTCTTTGGTGCATGGTACCGAGCAATGAACACGCATGCATGTATTTCTAGGTCTGGGTTTTGAGGGCATAGCTGGTAAACTTTCCTACTGTTAGCAATATACATAGAGTGGGCTTTGGGACCGCCCCTTTCAACCACTGACTTTCTTCAGCTTGTCTTGTTCAGCCACTGGCTTGAGACTTTGTCGATCATGTCTTGGCTCAGTCCAGTGGAGTAGTCACCTCTCACCTAATGGTATTGGTTGCTTTGATGTATCCCTCTGATTCCCCTTAACTATTTACAGTGAACTGCAAGAGAGACCACGTGAAAACTATTGGACTTTGTCCATTCTGCTGACTCCCTTCTGTGTGTCTCACTTTAATATACCAACCCAACATATGTTTTTTAGCACATTCAACCAAGACCTAAAAGCTTTGCCAATGTTTGTCTTCTGGCACCAAAGAAATGGTGTTCAAAGTAGAATTGAACCCTCAGTAGTATGTTGTGCTGCTATCTGAAGAAGGAGTCCTTAAATGCTCAAACCTCTATGCATTGTACCATTGCTGCATTTTATTTTCATGTAGCCAAATAAAGGAAATTAACCCCTGGAGGGTTTGAGTTTTTTAGACAGTTCTAACACCAATACCTTTCTTTTGTTTATAATATTTCTACGATCAAATAACTGGAAAATCTTCAGACGTGTGTAAATCAGTGCTCTCATCAGCATACCAAGCAGTTGTGATAATGGCATTTGAAAGACAGACAAGGACAACAATTTGCCCAAGCCATTTTTGTGCAGTAGCACAGTTAATGGAAGCGAGGAAGTTATCAGCTGTTTTCTTGCTGCAGGCAGCATGAGATAAACGCTGATGATTTGTTTGGCAGATACTGGAATCTTCCTGGAAGGGATTGCTGAAGCGATGTCATTCAGTCCCTTGCAGACACCTCACACGGGGACATGCTTCTATTGAAAACACATTACAGACTTCTGGCACAGGCATTCGGCCTGCCAACTAGAGTGCTGCCCTGCATGTTAATCACAAGCAGGAAGCATGGGTACAGAGATTCCGAACAGATTTCCTGTGAAATCTATGTAAGTGCCCATGTATGAGCGCATCCGCGTAGCAAGGGTGCAACAGGTCCTATTACAAGCAAGGAAACTGGGTTCCTCTCTCCTGGTTTGGCAGTAAAAAAAGCTACTAATTGGGACACATTGGGTCCCTCACATCCCTGTACCACACTGTCACTGCACCTGCTGCACTATTAACATTTATGTCCCAGGGAAATGGGACCGAGAGTGCCCCTGATGCACTAGTAACATCTGCGCACCTGGAAAATGGGACCCAATGTGCCCCTTTTGCACTAAAACAGCTACGTCCCTGAGATATGGGACCCAATGTGCCCCTAATGCACTAGTAACAGCGACATCCCTGGGGAATGGGACCCAGAGTGCCCCTGATGGGAAACAGCCATTACATTCCATGCGTTACAACGCATGCGATTACAACGTGGACTTTACAACCGCCGCGTTGTTACATTGCAGTACATTACAACACAAGTCATTACATCGACTTGGTGTAGGGGGCGTGTTAACATAAGGAATAGTTTAGTTTACTATTCCAACACCTTCCCTACTGTTGTGCACACTGGAGTTGGAATAATAAATTATACTATTCCTAAGTCCAGAGCGCGCCCTACAGCAAATTGATGTAATGCCTTGCATTCTAATGTACTGCAATGTAACAAGGCGGTCGTTGTTACAACCGCGTTGTAATCACATGCGTTGTAAACACATGCGATGTAAAGTGTCCTATTCCCCCTGATGCACTAGTAATAGCTTTGTCCCTGAGAAATGGGGCCCAATGTGCCCCTACTGCACTAGTAACAGCTACGTCCCTGGGAAAGGGGCCCAATGTGCCCCTACTGCACTAGTAACAGCTATGTCCCTGGGAAATGGGGCCCAATGTGCCCCTACCGCACTAGTAACTGCTACGTCCCTGAGAAATGGGGCTCAATGTGCCCCTGATGCACTAGTAACAGCTGTGTCCCTGGGAAATGGGACCCAATGTGCCCCTGCTGCAATATTAACATCTATGTCTGGGAAATGGGACCTAGTGTGCCCCTGAAGCACTAGTATCATCTTCGTCGATGGGGAATGTGAACCAATATGCCCCTGATGCACTAGTAACAGCTATGTCCCTGAGAAATGGGGCCCAATGTGCCCCTAGTGCACTATTAACAGCTGAGTCCCTGAGAAATGGGGTCCAATGTGCCCCTGCTGCAATATTAACATCTATGTCTGGGAAAATGGACCCAATGTGCCCCTGCTGCACTAGTAACAGCTACGTCCCTGGGAAATGGGGCCCAATATGCCCCTACTGCACTAGTAACAGCTACGTCTCTGGGAAATGGGACCCAATGTGCCCCTGCTGCAATATTAACATCTATGTCTGGGAAATGGGACCTAGTGTGCCCCTGAAGCACTAGTAACATCTTTGTCCATGGGGAATGTGAACCAATGTGCCCCTGATGTACTAGTAACAGCTATGTCACTGAGAAATGGGGTCCAATGTGCCCCTGATGCACTAGTAACAGCTATATGCCTGGGAAATGGGACCCAATGTGCCCCTGATGCACTATTAACAGCTACATCCCTGAGAAATGGGGCCCAATGTGCCCCTGATGCACTATTAACAGGTACGTCCCTGAAAAATGAGGCCCAATGTGCCCCTGGTGCACTATTAACAGCTACGTCCCTGAGAAATGGGGCCTAATGTGGCCCTGATGCACTAGTAACAGCTACGTCCCTGAGAAATGGGGCCCAATGTACCCCTGGTGCACTATTAACAGCTACGTCCCTGAGAAATGGGGCCCAATGTGCCCCTGATGCACTAGTAACAGCTACGTCCCTGAGAAATGGGGCCCAATGGGCCCCTGGTGCCCTATTAACTGCTGTGTCCCTGAGAAATGGGGCCCAATGTGCCCCTGATGCACTAGTAACAGCTACGTCCCTGAGAAATGGGGCCCAATGGGCCCCTGGTGCACTATTAACTGCTGTGTCCCTGAGAAATGGGGCCCAATGTGCCCCTGCTTCACTAAAAACAGCTATGTCCCCTGAGAAATGAGACCCAAAGCGCCCCTATTGAGTGGAACAATATAGTCATAACAGTGGTGCAGTGGCCTCCTCGTTACCCCAAGACCCCAGCGCCACTGCACCAGCAGCACACTTGATCAGGTCATAAAGGGTTATATCATCATCTAGCCCCGCTCTGAGCAGCACCCAACAGGATCCACAAATGACTGCATATATGTAGGCGACTGCGTCTATTCGACCAAAGAAAACGTTCTGAGTCCCAAACTAACACGCCCCTCCCCCGGCCTTTAAAGATAGACCTTTACACCGTGCTTCGGTTAACACTAAAAGGCCGAAGGAAACTTCCACGGTGTGTTGAACAGATGATAAAAGTACGTGCCTTGAAAGACAACAGATGCATGCAATGCCCACTGCGGCTCCCTCCAACATCCTCTCAAACACTGAATTATTCAATCGTCGTACCAACATTGTCTCTTAACATCTTCTTGCGCCTTTGAACGGGTTAATGTGTGCAGCACTCAAGGCTGAAGTGTGTTTCCCTTCAAAGACTTCCAGTTTCCTGTAAGCGACCCGAAACGCCGCTGGTATATGAGCAGGCACGCAGAAGAAAATGGGGAAGGTCAAAGTGATCTTCATTTTAAACTCAGGGAAGCACCCCCAACAGTTAAAAGATAAAGAGAGATGGAGAATGGAAAGAGGTCTGTGTGAAAAAGAAAAGATAAAATGTGGGTTAAAGAATGGGAACAAGTAAAGGGGAAAATATAGACGAATTTCGGACTCAGAGAAAAGAGGAAAAAAGAGTGCTAAACAGACAAAGCGAGGTGAGATAAAGACAGAATAAGAAGAGGAGACTCGGTAACAGAGATGAAACACTATCTCAGAAAAACAGAAAAGACAGAGATAGAGAAAGATATGAAAACAAAAGAGGGGCGCAGAGAGAAAATTGGGAGAGACTGAAGAATGAGAAAGTGGGGTCACAGAGAAATGAGAACAAGAAATAGGAAAATTAGTAAGAAAGAGTGAGAAATAGAGGGTGAAAGATGATGAATGAAACACTGTTAGGCATATGTCAGTGTGCCCCCAACCTCTCGGTGTCACCACCAAAACCACAATCACTTGCCACTGTACCAGTCCATGATGACATTCAGATCAACTTTGGTCCACTCCTTTATTTCATCTTTTAGCAGGACCATAATACTCAGGAATCATTCAAACTTTTATGCCAGCAGCCCCAGATGCACGTCACACAGTTGCTCTACCAAAGACACAGGTACACACACACCTCTCGGAACACTACTCCTTTTCGGTAAAGACCCTTCACTCCAGAGCTGCAGCTTCAAACCCGGTACATCCACTTGATCCAAGATCTAATCTACTCTTTCAATCAATCAATTAGGGGGTTTATAAAGCGCACTACTCAACCGTGAGGGTCTCAAGGCGCTAGGGGAGGGTGGGGCTGCAGCTCCGGATCAGTCGAAAAGCCAGGTCTTGAGGTTCTTCCTGAAAATGTGCAGGGTCGGGCAGCGTCTGATGTTCACTGGGAGCTCGTTCCAGGTCTTGGCTACAATGTAGGAGAAGGCTCTCCCGCCTGCTCTGTTTCTGCGGATGCGGGGAATCTCTGCCAGGGCGAGGTCGGCGGAGCGCAGGTTCTTCCTGGGTATGTGGAAGGAGACTCTCTCGCGGTATTCGGGTCCAATGTTGTGGAGGGATTTGTAGGCAAGGGTGAGGAGTTTGAAAGGAACCCTCTTCTCAATGGGGAGCCACTGGAGGTCTCATGGGTGTTGGGTCATGTGTAGGGGTGGGCGGAATTTGCAAAATCCACTTTCGCAAATTATCGCGAAAATGTTAAAAATTATCGCAAACACGCGGAAATATCGCGAAGATGCGGAAGTTTTTTTCCCGCATGTTCGCGAGATTTTCTGCATGGTTGCGGCTCGCCAACTTACCCATGCGGTTGCTCGCGGGCGCGGCCATCTTGTTTTCAGTTGTCTCGTGGTGCATGATCGCGAGAAGAAAGACGTGATCGCGCGACGCATGATGTCACTGCGGGCGCGAACTGTCGCGAGACAGCGCAAATGGCTAAAAACAATACAACATCTCATGGAGAACGCGACCGGATCAAGAAAACTTGTCGGAGAACGCAGGGATTCAGGTAAGGCGATCGCGCGCGCGCGAGAATGTATTATTTTACAGCGCGAGCAAGAACCAAATTATCGCAAAGCTGCGGAATGCGGAAATTTTGACATTTTCGCGCTTTCCGCGGAACGCGAAAATGTCAAATTATCGCAATTTCCGCGAACGGAACGAAATTTTAGCCCAGGCCTAGTCATGTGCTCGTGACGCGGAGTTCCGAGGACAAGTCTGGCTGTGGAGTTCTGGATGGTTTGGAATTTGTGTAGGAGAGTTCTGTTGATTCCGGCGTAGAGGGCGTTGCCATAGTCCAGTCTGCTGGTTATGAGTGTGTGGGTGACGGGCTTTGCATTCAGGGGGATCCATTTGAAGGTCTTGCGGAGGATTTGCAGGCAGTTGAAACTGGTGGAAGCGACAGCGTTGATATGGCGGGTCATGGAGAGGGAGGAGTCGAGGATGATGCCGAGGTTTCGTGCGTGGTCTGTAGGGGTGGGTGGACTCCCATGGGTGGGGGGCCACCAGGTGTTGTGCCAGGCAGAGGTGGAGGGTCCGAGGATGAGGACCTCAGTTTTCTCAGGGTTGAGCTTCAAGCAGCTGTCCTTCATCCAGGCTGCGATGTCCTTCATTCCTTCCTGGAAGCAGAGCCTGGTGTTCTCTGGATTTTTCGTGAGCGAGAGGATGAGCTGGGTCGGTTGGAACGTCTAGGTGGGGTGGGACACACATTTCTATAGTGCGTTATACCCAACGGTCTCAAGGTACTGTCAATTTCTACTCTTTCCTCATGCAAATATCACTCACTTGAGCATATTTGCTACTGACTTTGGTTCCTCTTTTGCTGCAGGAATATCAAGGAGCCCCCTCCTCAAGTTCCCATCACATTCATTTGCCCTACCATGAGTTGTCTCATTCGTTTTCACCTCTCCTATTGAACTACCAGTGCTGAAACCCTCTGACGCCTATTGTACTTCACTTACTTTTTTTGCCATTCACACTGCTCTGGCACTTATCCAAGATCCTTAAAATTGCCAACTGCCCTACCGCTGGTAACATCATATTGACAAAGCCAGTAGAGCTTGATTAATGTTCTAATTTGTGTAAACAGAGTAATGCACAGTTACTTATAAACAATGTTCTATGTCACTGTGTATATTGCTGCACAGTACAACAAGATCTTTGGAATAAAAAATAGGGCACAAACTAGGATGCACAGAAGAGCCATAAACAGTCTGTGAACATTTGTGTACACCTTTGTTTATTTAAGTTAGCACATTAAAGCTAGGCATAATGGCTTTGCCAATGCTTGTTTTTATCACATATATTTATATTCACTGAAAAAAACAAAAGTTACAGGGACATTATAGTTAGGCTCAGATTTAAACAATCAAAAGTTACAGGGAGGTTATAGTTAGGCTCAGATTTCACTTGTACAAAACAAGTGAAATTCAGCAGTTATAGTTACCTGAGCTAACTATAACTTACACCCCCGCAATGCACTGCCTACGACCTCACATATTACATTACTCATGACATGGTCAGTGACATCAATATGAGAGGTTATAAGCAGTGCATTGTGGGGGCGTAAGTTATAGTTAGCACAGGTAACTGCTGAATTTCACTGGTTTTGTACGAGTGAAATCTGAGCCTAACAATAACATCAAACACACAAGGGCCCTCGGGTCTACTAAGAGAGGAAGAAAGAAGGAAAAAGAGGCTGACCGAGAAGGAGGCCTCCCTTTAAAGGACGATTTCCCTCACCCTCCAAAGTTGGCATACTTCATCATTGGGGATCCTCCTTGCACAATGAAACATAGTCATGGTGTGGGCTGCAACCCCCTCGCTGCGAGGGAGGAGCTCAGAGATGTTTTAGTTTGAGAGGGGTTATCACTAAGACCCAATGTGAGCTAGCAATGTGTAGTGAGAGGTGCAGTGCTAATAGTGAAGTGAGTTAAAACCAACTACAAGGTTTACCGCATCCTTTTATTCTGGCTACCTTGTGCTAGGATTAAAAACAGCAAAAGAAAACTGGAAGTACAACAAGAACCATTAGATTGAATCGTACTTAGTTAGATCGACAAGTTTCAGCCTGTGACCTAGAGAGTGTTGTGTCTTTCTTCAGGATCTAGGGTGAGCTACTGCTATGTAAGTGATGTCTAAAACTGTGAACAAGAGTGTTGACAAAAATGGCAAGTAAGTTGGTAAATAGAGTATGATACTAAACCAGTGATCCAGGGGTAACCAGATTGTTGGATGCACCGGTGGTACCTTTATGGGAATAGAACAACAAACCGAGCAATTTTATAAGCCAGTGTAAAACTTAGATAAGTCATCCAATTTTTCTTGAACAAGGAACACATAATACGTCACTGATTTACAGATGTATTCGAAATGCTCGAGAATTCCAAATAACAACCACAAACAAGAAAAGTTATAGCTAGTGGAACGCAGTTCCTAGTTTTATCTTAGCCACTGTGAGACTCTGTCATGGAACTATATTGAGGATGAAAGGCACTCACCTGCAAACATCAGGCAAAGTACGCTAGCTGTCCATAGCAAAAATGCTTAAGGTGCAAGGGCATATCCAACCTATATAATAAAGGTTGGGGCGTTAATTTTATCTAGGTTCAAAAAGGTTTTATATACAAAGCAACAATCATGATAAGGGCGGAGACCATGTCTACTCCTATATGTGTAACAACAATGCAATTTGTAATAGTCATAACCACTGTATAGTTTTTGTCATAGACAATGGGATCTTTCTAGACGTAAAGTACACTGAAACTGAAGCAAAATTACAGCAGGGCACTAATGATCCAACCGAACAGAGTGGGCAAGGTAGTTAGAGAGTTAAAGGGCCTTACGCTGTTAGTATGCACTAGACTAGTCAAAAGGTTCAATAAGAGCAACCATATCCAGTATGTAGATATAGCATCTGGAGAGATCACAAGCTAGCAAATGTCATGCCCAATGTGAATAAAAATCAGTTGTGACTAAGTGCAAAAGGGGACCAGAGGGCACAGTGCTCATGAAAGGGGCTCAGGTGCAAAGCCCTGGCAATCCTGACGCCCTGAGGTATATGTACAGGGCCTTCGGAATGGAAGCTCAAATTTGAGTGATCTCAGAGATATAGGGCCTGATTCACAGAACTAACTTAAGACAAAATCCTAAACTTACTACCATTTTGGTATTCACAGAAGGCACTTACTCATTTTGGTATTCACAGAAGACACTTACTCACTTCGGTATTCACAGAAGTTAGGAGTCCTAACTTTAGGACTCCTAAATGCCTTCTGTGAATACCGAAAGTCTTAAAATTAGGATTTTTCTCAGTTTAGGAGTCCTAAAGTTAGGACTCCTAACGTTACTACTACTAAACTGAGAAAAATCCTAATTTTAAGGCTTTCGGTATTCACAGAAGTTCCGGAAATGAACGATGGGGTCGATGTGATCGGTAGTCTTCCGGTTCCGTTGGCCAATGGGCAACATAGAAAACCTGCTGTATGTAGGGAGATCGAGTTCGAACATGAACCGTGGATTATAATGTTGTTGTTCCTTTTTCTTTCTTTCTTCCTCTCTTAATAGACTAGAGGGCCCTTGTGTGTTTGGTGACTATTATAGGGGAGTTCGACCATGCTGGTCTTTAAATCTCCTCTGGCCGCCTCCTTGTGTGTATACCTAACAATAACATCCCTGTAACCTTAGTTTGTTTCAGTGAATTTCTGAGGTTTTAAAAAATTCTATTTTCTAACTATAATGCCCCTGTAACCTTTGTTTTTTAAAGTACATTTGTAAGGTTTTTCAAATTCTATTTCCTAAGTACAACATCCCTGCGAACTTTGGTTTTCTAAGTGAATTTCTATTTTGTTTTAGCAAAAAGTCACGTTTGCAGAGTGGTGGAGAAAGTGGGAGAGGCCTCCAAAGTCCTCAGAGCAATCACGCTCTGTGGGACTTACTGGATGTAACAGGAGGGCTTGTTGGCCCCTAAGGACCCTTAGCAAACAGGGGGACTTCATACACCAACCAGCAGTGTGCCAGGAGGCATGTTTGGAGAGTGGTGGTGAAAGGGGGCATAGCCTCTGAAGACCTCTCAGCAATCCCGCTGTGCTGGACTAACTGGAGGTACCAGGAGGGCTTGTTGGCCCCCAAGGACCCTCTGGAGCCAAGAGGACTTCCTTCCCCAACTAGCAGTGTGCCAAGCAATGCCTTTGCAGAATGGTGGAGAAGAATGCATGGCCTCAGAAGTCCTCACAGCAAAGGCGCTCTGTGGGACTTGCTGGAGGTAACAGGAGGGCTTGTTGGCCCCCAAGGACCCCCTGGAGCCAAGGGGACTTTATCACCCAACCAGCAGTGCATCAGGAAGCAGGTATTTTTTTAATGGGGAGGGGGTAGTTTGGCAAACCCACAGGGGTAATAGTGTGACTACCGGTCCCAGGATGCATTACATTCGCTGAGATGCCCACAGGAGGCCCATTCTTACAGTGACATAGATGCAAAAGGCCAAAACTGATCTGTGCTTCTGTTCACAAGGGATGGGATATGCCTTAGAAGTTCAGAGTAGACTGGTCTTATGCGAGCAGGACAAACGCCATTGGCATATAGCTGGTCTCTGTCATCTGTAGTGGCACCTGGAGCTAAAAAATTATGGACTACATTGCATCATAATGAACAGTGTTCCACTAGAAATATTTAGAAATATAACTAAAGCGTGATAAAATTGGCCAATTTTCAATAGATAAACAACACAATTTCACCAGCCGTCAATATTTTATGTTGAGTGACAATATGTCAAAACATGAGTACAATAGACCGTCAGTTCTAGCCACAGTGAAATCGATACAGGGGCTCCAAGTGACGGTGCAGAGTGAGTGAAAAGTAAGTGAGCCAAACATTAACCAACATATATTACAATTACAATTGTTACACTAGGTACAGTGATTAAAAACCATAGGTCAAAACAAATTCTTAGAATCCCAATAGTATCAACATTTGAGTTTAGACAGTCTAACAATAAATGAACCAGGTGGAACCTAATAAGTCAACGTTTCGACTCCATAGGCTGACTACCACAAAGTCTTCATCAGGAAAACAAGAAAATGGTGCAACCTGCAAGAAATAACACAGTGATAGTCTGAAAATCCATTTATTTTATACCATGAAAACCAATTTGTACTCATCCCACCTGACCCAACTAATGAGGCCTTTCTTTAGAAATCTGCATATATCCCGAATGATAGAATCTAGGGATGAGTAACCCAACCGGCCAATTAGTAAGAAAAGCATTTGACAAGGGAGGAAAAGATAGAGGCAGGGCTTCATATTTGCTGAATTGCAGATGCACCATGTTATATACAAAAGTGCTAAATGCCGGAAACCACCCAGTTGTGGCAAGAAACCTTCTGAGCTTCAAATGTAAATCAGCACAAAATAGCAAACAAATGAGACAAGGTCCTAGCTCACAATGTCATCATTATTCTATGCAGAGACTGTCAATTCTAAAACCCAAGCACAGTCTATAAAAGTGGCAACAAACCGTAATAAATTGCGCATGTGTTTGCGCTAAAAATACATGCTACCACTTAAAAATACATGACGGCCTAGAAGCAGAGTGAAACAAACAAGTGTAAATAGTAGCAGACCAAACCTAGTTATTCCACATAGCACTGTGTAATCGGTTCACTATTAGCACAAACTAAGAGAATGAATCTGTCTTAAGTACGATATATTCATCATGAAGCATGGCCATGGATATGAAAACAAAAAATTAATGGATACCTGTACATGACGGCTCAAAACTCGGAACACTGTGGGGCCCACGAAGTGAAGTGAATCCCCAATGGAAATAGAGAGTGGAAATCCTGTGGCAAGCAGAAAGTGTGTCAAAGACTAGAACGCGTATTGTAGGAGACAACGTACACTGAATCGCCAGAGGATGGAAACAAAGGAAAGACATACTAAAAATGGTGGAGCTCACAAGTGGCTGGAGCACGCAGAGTATGCTAAAACAGAACAGCTTTAAAACATGCAAAAATCTGTGAAACATGCAATATGGAGGGTGGTATATATCAAAAGAGAAAAGATTAGTTCAATGACTGTGTGTACAAAAATTCAAAGAATGTATTCTATAATAATCGTGCACCACACACCAGCCATATGAACAGGACTGGTTCTATAGGGTGGGCCAGACCCTTCCAAAATAGCCCGGTAGCCCACCCAAGGCCCATTCACAAGTACAAAACAATATTTTGTTCTTTTATTTAATGAAAAAATATAACACAGGCTGCAGCCTCGTTATCAAAGCCTAATTGTGCAGCTTTCATGTATAAAGACAATGTGTTGGGCTACTCTAAGTGCCTGGGGACAGAAGTGAGGTCACAGTGGATGATTGCTATTATTGTGCATGTGTCACTAGAAGGGGGACCTGAGACAACCTCACTATATGGAGAGCACAAGCTCCCTTAAAGAAATTAAAAGAGAAAACAATTTTATGACAGAATCTTCATGGGCTGAAAACACTTTATAGACTCTTTATTTTGTTTAGCATTGTTTATTATTTATTCCCATTAACTTAAAATCATTCTCTACAGCTTGCTGGTCTGTACTAGTTCAAATGCTGATTTTAATATGTTGTTTGAGTGTCCTTCTGTTCTCCAGTTTTGGAAGCTGGAATGCCAACAAATCAACAAGATTGTTATGGTTAAGGTCCCTTTTTCTTTTCAAACATTTCCTTGGGAAGTCTAGCTCCTCATTGGTCTCAGTTAGCTCCAAGTCATAACTTAATCGATTTATTGCCGGCTGTTGCTTTTCATTTAATAACCTCTAATTGGAAACAGGGTCACATTGTTACTTTCAGGTCTTGGTAGAATGCTGTCTGCTTTAATCGTAGGCTGGATTCTAATTATGTTTCTCCTATATCCTTAGCTATAAAGAGAGAGCTGTTATGGCTCCCAATAACTAATGTGTAATCCTAATTTAGCTTTCTTGCCAGCAAAACCATGTATGGGTCTGCTGAGGTACAGACACCACCTTGAATTCATTTCTTCGTCTTTTTTCTTAAACTTTATTACAGTTTTATAAATGCATATAGCTGATGTTTTTCTCTCTTTCACATATGTCTACAGTTTCTATTATTATTTTTTGTCTATATTATTCAGCTACCATTTCCCCTCAACCCCATCCCTCCCGCTTGTGAACCCTCTTTGTGTATTTTATGCACTTCAACAGTTTTTGCAGCATAAGATGTATATTTATCTATATCTTTTTCAGCTGCTTTATTGTACACTTTATGATGTATTTCATATTTCTTAATTTTTGTTATATTTTGTTTTTACTTCTTATGCCAAAACTGAATGCTGTTCACTGTCCTCAATAAACTCAAACTTAAACTGTTGTTCCTGCCATTGTGGTAGCTGTTGTTAGTACTGTGGCCCCTTCTGTAATTGCAAGTACAGTGGAAGGTGTTTGCAACTATTATTACAGTCATCATTGCTACTGCGATAATGTCTGTGGTGGCAGCTGTTGTGGCCAGTGTTGTGACTTCACTAGCTTCTGCTGTGGGTCTTGAGGCTGAAGAAGTTGATGGGGCTGCTGTTGTCGCTACCTATGTGGTAGCTGTGGTTGATACTCATGTCACTGCTCTAGTCTCTGCCCATGCTGATGAACTCGCTTGGTCTCTGCTGTCATTATAGCTATTGTCCAACCACACCAACCTTTAAGACAACAGCCACCCATGTGTGTTCATCTCCCCCCGCGTGCAGCACTCAGTTTCTTTTAGGTCCCTGGTTAATCCATACTATACCATTCAGGCACAGACACATGCAAGACAGTCTTCAAAGTGCACTCCTTCCAAACTCTTTTCCCACCTGGTTGAAGACTCCCTTCTCTGCCGTATGTCCTCAGTCAACCAATTTCCTGGTGTAAATGTAACTCATTTGACATGTAATTTGCTTCATGTAAAACTATATTTATTATGTGTTCTGTTTATTATGTGCCTAAATCCATCTTCCACCAAAACTTCACCCATTCCACAAAATGTATCGAATAAAAGTGATAAAGACTCTTATCTCGCGTGGATTTGCTATGTACAGTATTTCTTGTAGAAACAAACACCTGCGCTTTTCAATAAATGCTGTAAAAATGCCCTCGCTCGCCACCCATGGTAGATACAAAACGTTCCGGCTTTTACAACCCCGCTCCAAAGTGTAAGCACGCAGGTGCTCACTCGCGGCTCTGTTTTATTTGAAAGAAAGGTGCGAACAACACTTCTTTGCAGCGAGGCAAAGAAGTGCGTGAGATGGTCGGAAAAAAAACGACCGGTACGAAACATGCCGGGGAAGCAGCAGCTCATACATACCTCGGTTCACCCAAGGGTCGTAGGACAGACACGCTTTGAATCACTGATGCGCCCGTTCTGCGCTCCTCCCAGAAGGAGAGAGCAGACTGTGCCAAATAGAGGAAATAACTGAATGAAAACCCCGGCGCCCGGTGGGAAGAGACTGGGTACCAGGCAGAGGGCTGAGCAGGGCACTAAGTGAAGAGGGAAGGCTGCGAGGAAAGGTGATGCTCATCCTTAAAAGTTGGTGGGAGCTGGAGGACGAACCCCGCAGATGATAGGAGCACGATGGAAACCTGGGTGTTCTTTGCCGCGTTGGCTCGACCTGCCTCTCTGCCCTGGTCATTGGGAAATATTTGCCTGTTTGTTTTCCTTAGCGCGAGCAAGCTGCTAGCTTGACTTCTAACATTTAATCGCCCAGAAACCCCCAACGCGCGGTTTAGCGGCATCGGTGTGGAGTTAAGGGGGACGATAACAGGTGCCTGTCTCTGTCCACCGCCCAGTGCCCGCCCACTTGAACCCAATGACCCTTGTACCTGCTGGTGCTGCCCTGGCGGGGGGCGCCCGCCCGGGCCCCGGCGGTTAGAGCCCGCGCCGGCATGGAGCATCCTCCCGGAGGGCTGGCCGTGCCTCCCGCTGTCCTCAGCTCCCAGGCGCTTCCTCCTGTCACTCCGCCCTGCTCTGCCCTCCCCCTACCTCCTCCATCCTCGGCTGGCTCACGCTTGGTCCTCCACTGTAGGGAGAGAGGCGGAGGAGCTGGGCGCCCTCCCTGCGTGTGCCAAGGGAGGGGATATGATGTGTGCGTGAGCCAAGCAGAGGAGGTCGGGCTATGGGAGGAGACACGGCATCATCCAGCCCTGGCACGGCGCATGTCTAGCTCAGTGTTCATTTACCACATACATCCCCCACTTGCACGGTTGCACAAGAGAACCATGCCCGGTCGCCACATATTTGCATACACAGTGACAATGATTAATATTGTGTGCCCAGCATGCTTGGTGTTGGTATATTTTTGTCAGAGCATGTTTATTTTTGCCCATGTATATTTTATATAGATAATAATCTCTACTTTTCCGTATTTACGTAGATTAACATTATTATAGAGGACTGTATCTGCTTTATTATACTTAACTGCTGGAAATGCATGCTTATATTTATTTTTTCCGTATCTTTCTACATTTCTTCTACATTTTATCTTGTTTAAATGTTAATAAATAAGTTTATTGTAGCTCGCGATTTCCAGCTATGTCATTGACAAACAACTTTAATCTTTTTTTTTCTCCTGCACAGTTATTGCAATGTCATCACATTAAAACAGACGAGACAACCGAAGTATGTCTGGACTGAAAGTGCCCTTTACATTGTTTTCTTCGGTATGTTTGAATCCGATATCGACCGCTCCTCTTTCTGGAAAGAATAAACATATCACATGAAAGTGCCGCATTTCCCTCAATCTCCACGAGTGGACTTACACAACTAATGCACCACAGAGATGGCAAGGCACACTCTTTGTTTTAAATGCACAGAATCTTTCATTCTGAAATTGGTTCCTCACACTTAGGCGGTGATTATCCCAGTGATAAATGTAGCACGTGTATACTTTTGGGAAATATGACATAACACGAAAAACATGAGAGGAAACATACCTTTGCATGGGTTGGGCACACTTTTATAGTAGGGAATTGCCGCATCAAAGTATCCCAGAACTAATGGATAATGTGCCACTAAAATAAAAAGTGCCACGACACCTAAGTTTGTTCAGTCAGAAGTTCTGCATAGTTCACATCTAAGATGCATGACCGGGTCAGTTGTGTATACATGCTGTGAGAGATATTGCGTATATTTTTTTTGTCAGTCAAAAGTAACCTTTATTTAGACCATTTGTCTTTGAACAACATAAAACATATCACTCTATGTAAAATGTTCTAAAATCAATACAGATTCGTCAACAAATGCCACTATAATAGTCTGATTTCCATATGCTTCCTTTCAAAGCTACACAATAGTCCATAAATAAGCAATAGACACGCCTTTATATGAACATAAATATTTTAAGAGCAATAAAATTCCTATTCTAAAATATATTTCTAAAAGGTACATATCAGGTAAAAGTTAACTAAAATCCATATTCATCATAACATCTATCCTACCTTTCAACCATCCAATTCCTATTCCATAAAAAATCTTTTACAGCCTTCATATACTTCGCAATGGCTATTGATATTTCAAGGTTTGCCATATCTGTAAGAAGTTCAATTGTTTGTGCCCGCACATCGACACCAAATTTTAAAAAGATGGGACGTAAAAGCTGTATTGGTAAAGCTAACAATTTTGGGCAATCCATTAAAATATGTAAATTATCACATTTTGTGCCCAACGTTCATATACATTTACTGTCAGGTCGCATCATTTCTATTTTTGTTCTCCCATTAGTCATGCAAGGATTAATGCAGATTCTCAATCTTAATACTTCTGATCTGAGCAATTGATTAGGTAATACATCCATCTAGGGGTACCATTTTTTTTCACCTACCTATTCATCATGAATTTCACAGATTCTTTCTTTCTCAGATACTCCATGTCTTCCATCCGAGACTACTCCTTCCCTAGAGTTCTGAGTTCACTCTTTGTAACTTATATTTGTAGAGTCTGCTGATCATTTCTCACATTTAGGTTTTCACACACAGTAAACATTTTCTTTCTGTCCTCTTTCTCCCATTTTAGGTCACTATGCTGAGGCTCATTCTTACACTATTGTCACACTTTCATGGCTTCTCCTGTACCCACTCTTTTCCAGAATCTTAGTAGGGCCACTTGCACCTGTACATTCCATCAGGTCATACCCAGCTGTAATCTAATTGCCTGGATCATAGATGAGCCCGGTAATGACATTAGGGGTTTTATGCAAGTCCCTTCCTCATTATCCCAACTGCATTTACCACTTAAGCAGAGGACTTCTGCTCCATATTGTTGTTGCGGGGGTATCATAGCATTATAGGCTTTTATCAGTGGTCTGTGGGACATAGCCCCATTGTTAGAACAGGGGTCTCCAGTTGGCAGAGGTAGGTACCTTTGACCAAATAGGGACCCTTGCTTCTAAGTCAGGGAAGGGGGTTTCACTGCTGGATAACCCCTGCTCACCCCCTTGGTAGCTTGGCACAAGCAGACAGGCTTATCTCAGAGGCAGTGTGTTAAGCATTTGTGAACACATACAGTAATACAGTGAAAACACTACAGATGGACACCACACAGGTTTTATAAAAATAAGTATTCTTTATATAGACTTAAACAAGACCACAAACGACAAGAATCCACAATACTGTACTCAAAATTGACTTAAAAGTAGAATTAACTTAGTTCAAGTTGATGGTAAATGCGACACAGTTCTCACACAAGTACCTTGATGCGTAACGCAAAATAAACAAAAGGCTCGCAGTGTTGGAGGTGCGTCAGTTCCTTGCTTCGGGGGAGACGATGCATCGCGCCTCAATGCTTGCGCAGAGTAGGGGATGCGTCTTGATCCTTACCGGAGAGGAGGCGATGCGTAGATTCTCTTACTGCGGCCCGGTTGCGATGCAGCAAGATGGCGCCGCAAAGAGACAATCCGGTGCGATGCGATAAGATGGCGCCCTTGATGCGACGATGTTAAGACGATGCGTGCACGCCCTGGAAGCCTTGCGGCGACTCTGTACTTTGGAGCTGCGACAGGTCCTGCGAAACGCTTGTCCAGTGATGCGACAGCTACCCTCACGGTGGTGACGCGCTCCTCCGGTGATGCATCGGCAGACAACTGTGACGAAGAAATGCTTCTGGGGAGATGTGGTGGCAGCACGCTTCTCCAGCGATGCGATGACTACAGCTGCAGCGGCAACACGCTTCTTCTTGTTGCGTCACGCTTCCAGCTCCCAGCGACACGCAGGCTTCTGCAGAAAGAATTCCCAGCGAGGAAATTCAGAGGGGAGCTGCTGGTGAAGTCTTTTGTCCCTGAGACTTCAGCAGGAGGCAAGCACAAGTTCAAGCCCTTGGAGTAATATTCTGCAAGATGATGAAAGTCCTTTGAAAGTTCCTTCTCTTCTCCTTGGCACTGAAGACACCACTGTAGGCCAAACCAGCAACTCAGCACACTGGCAGGGGGGCAGTACAGCTCCTACAGCTTCCTTTGGTTCTTCTCCTTGGCAGAGGTTCGTCTTGTTGTTCCAGAAGTGATCTAAAGTCTTGGGGCCTGCGTCCCCATATTTATACTACTTTTCTCTTTGTTCTCTGAAGGCAGAGAGGCCTTTGCCTAGTCCAAACCAGTTCTGGTCAGTCCTGGAGCGCTTTGTTGACAAGACTCCTTCTTTCCTTTCACAGTGCAGGGCAGAGACATCAGACGCACCACAGGAGGTGGAGCCAGCATTGTGAAGGGAAGGCACAGCCCTTTTCAGGTCCCAGGTGCAGCTCCTCCCACCCATCTACATGCAGATCTCTCTATTCAGCCCTGTACTGACTCACCCTCTCTCCTGGAATCTCCCAGCCCCTGTCACTCACAGAACCAGACACACAATACACAACCTAGCAAAGGCAGGCTTGGACAGTTAACCCCTTCAGTACCACGCCCTTTCCCCGCCCTGTGCCGGCCGTTACATTAGCGGGCGGGGTTTATGACGAGCTGGACTCGTCATGGGCACAGCACAACCGCGGCCCATGACGAGTCCAGCTCGTCATGGGCACTGAAGAGGTTAAGCAAGAAAATACCTACTTTCTAAAAGTGGTATTTTCAAACACAGAATGTTAAAACCAACTTCACTAAAAGATGTATTTTATCATTCTGAGTTCAGGCATACCAAACTCGAATTTCTACCATGTTCCATGAGTCAGATAGGATTATAAGATGTAATAATCAAACTGCCCATTCTGGCCTATGGGGAACAGGTAGCCTTGCAATAGTGAAACACGAAAATGGCTGAAATTCACTATTAGGACATGCCACACACACCAGGGCATGTCATACCTTATACTTACAATGCACCCTGCCCTTGGGCCTACCATAGGGGTGTGTAATATGAAGGAAAGGGAAGGTTTAGGGACTGGCAAGTGGGTGCACTTGCCAGTCAACATGGCAGTCATAGACTGCACCCAGGTCCTGCAATGGCATGCCTGAGACACACTTTACAAGCTGCTTCTGGGGGTGGCACAACCAGTGCTGCAGGCCCACCATCAGCATTTGATTTACAAGCCCTGGGCACACATGGTGCACTGTACTAGGGTGTGACAAGTACGTCAAATAACCCAATCATGGAGTCACTAATCAATACTTCAATTTAGCATAGGGAGAGCATATGCACTTTAGCACTGATCAGCAGTGGTAAAGTGCCCAGAGTCATAAAACCAACAAAAACAGGTCAGAGAAAACACAGGAGGAAGGAAAAAAGTTCAGGGATGACCCTGCAAAAAGGGCCAAGTCCAACACAACCCCCTTCCAGCCAAAACACAGGGTAGACCAATCACTAACTTGATGGGCTTTCCTGATTTGGGCGATAGAACCTGGATCTGGCCCCCAACTGCAGGGGCATATTCCAGTTCTACGCCAATCTGAACCCATTTGGATCCCTCTGTCCATACTCTCAGGGCGCACCAAGCTAATCCATGGGGAACCCTTCTCCTCACCTATGGACACCACCTGTACAGCACCTAACCTGAGCTTGCTCACAGGTGTGTCCCAACAGACAGACAGCAAGCCACAGTGGGCATTGACAGTAGTCAGTGATGAGACCCAGGCCTTATGCCTCTCAGGGCTCCTAAACCTCTGTGGTGTCAGAGAGCGAAGGCAGTAGCCCCAGGTGCTTGGCACCCTTTGTCCACTCTCCTTCCTGTTGGGTCAGGTATAACATTCTGTCACTGACCCACCAGTTCAGGGCCTTGTCCCTGCAACTGATTCACGAACCTGGGATCTAAACCCTCAGGTAGAACCGGGGTCAGAGGCGAGGACTCCCTCCCTCTGCACCCCTTTCCAGAGTACTGCACCCTCCCACCTGGAGTGGTGCCCCCAGAAGACAAACTGGTAGGGACACCGATTACAGTTGCCCCTTCCTCCAGGTCAGGCAACACCTGAACCTGGCTTCCCAACCCAGGGACCAACCCCTGCGGTTGAACACTTGCCCGGCGCACCAGGACTTCCTGGGGAGTACATATACCCTCCCCCGAGGGTGACACATAACTAATGGGTCGTGTGACAGTCTGCCTGGTGCAGAGCTCACAACCTCCTGTCCGTCTGACAGTGTGTGAAGATGCCCCAGGACAGAAGTGGTGTCACTATGGTCACTCCTTGGTGACTCAGCCCTTCTGGCTGGCCCCTTACCCACTGGTTCTTCCACTGGGGACTCTTTCTCCCTCTCACCCCTCAATTTGGACTTCTGCACCCTCCACTTAGGAGTGGTACTGCCATACACCAGAATGAATAGAGGCCTGCCTAGACACTCCGGGCCCGATTCACAGAACAAACTTAAGACTAAATCCTAAACTTAGTACCATTCTGGTATTCACAGAATGCACCTAGTACTTCTGGTATTCACAGAATGAACTTACTACTTTTGCTATTCACAGAATGAACTTAGTACTTTTGCTATTCACAGAATGGATTTACGACTCCTAAACTTACGTCCGCACTCGGGCCGGAAATTCCGGCCCGGAGGCGGAGCTTCCGGCCCGGAGGCGGAGCTTCCGGCCCGGAGGCGGGGCTTCCGGGCCGGAGGCGGAGCTTCCGGCCGGAGGCGGAGCTTCCGGCCCGGAGGTGGAGATTTTGGCCATAGCTAAATCGGCCGGAATCCCCACCTCCGGGCCGGAAACTCCGCCTCCGGCCCGGAAGCTCCGCCTCCGGCCCGGAAGCCCCGCCTCCGGGCCGGAAGCTCCGCCTCCGGGCCGGAAGCTCCGCCTCTGGGCCGGAATTTCCGGCCCGAGTGCGGACGTAAGTTTAGTAGTCGTAAATCCATTCTGTGAATAGCAAAAGTACTAAGTTCATTCTGTGAATAGCAAAAGTAGTAAGTTCATTCTGTGAATAGCAGAAGTACTAGGTGCATTCTGTGAATACCAGAATGGTACTAAGTTTAGGATTTAGTCTTAAGTTTGGTCTGTGAATCGGGCCCTCCCAGTTCACCAGACACTAGGGGATCCCCCTCAATGGGCGGCCCATCAGGACAGACTAGGCTTCCCACCTGGTGTTCCCTTAAAGAACCATCCAGGCTCTGAGACTGAGGTTGGCCACTACCGGGACATAACCCATTCTCACTCCTTCCCCTTAAAGACAAGACGTGAGGCTCTACACCCCTCTCACTACTACAGGACCTAGCTGGGCTACTCTGAGCCACTTCCACCACGCTGGGTTGGAAGATACCTGAGCCACTCCTCTTAGGATCACTCTCCAATGCCTCTTAAGACCCTCTGGACTCCACCAAAAGGTCTGCCTCCAATGTGAGCTCCCTGGGGTCAGAGAACTCACTTTCCAAGAGGTGATGGCATAGCTCTGGAAAACAGGGACTTACAATATGCTCTCCCACAATTGGATCAAACAGCCCCCTACAAGGGTTAACCAAAGTATCCTTCACCTTACCATCCAGTGCCTCGCACACGTACTCCACACCACTCTCCTGAGATTGGCAAGACAGTATCTGACTGTCCCTGTGATTCAACCCACACTCTCCTGGGCGGTCTCCACATCCACATACCAGTACTTCAACCATGGGGGAACCCTCCTCCCTCCTCCTCTCACCTAGTCAGTGGAGTGTCCCTCCCAACACTAGGACCATGGACCCCTGCGCCAGTGCCCCACTCTACTTCCTGGACACTGTGCACCACTGGAGCTATCTCATATCCTTGAACCTCCTGGTGGATGTTAACCCCCTCCAAGTCAGATGCCACATCTCTGGGTGTGTGTACTACTCTCTCAGCACTAGAACATTAAATATTGCTGCCACCATCTGAGCTGGGTTCCACCTCCAACTCAGCAAAGCTCACTTTCTGAGCTATGCACATTTCTTGTTGCATGGCCTCAAGCCTCTTGAGCTCCAACTTAAGCTCTCTCATTCTCAACTCATGTTCCATTCTCATTCTCTCCAAGGACAACCTGTTATTCTCTGTTTCCCTCTGACGCACCTTCTTAAGCTTAGCCATCTCCAGCTTGTGAATCCTATTTCCCTCCCTGTCTTCCAGTTCTCTGGGAGACAGGTCCTTAGAAGAGACACTACTGCCAGGTGGGGACGGTCCCCCTCTCCTAGCTGGAAACACCGGCCTATCCAGCTGTCCATCCGCATGCTCAGCTGGCTCCACCACTAGCCCAGAGGCATTTCTTGCTTCCACCCAGGCCCTCAGCGCCTTTTGGTATTCATCTTTCTTTGAATTACCTGTTGGGCATTATAGGTATCTAACCTCTCTTCCTCAAAATCTAGATCCATCGATGCAACGGATGCTGGTCTACTCATGGCAGCAAGAATTGGCAGTTCTCAGGAAAAATAACAGTCCAAGGAAAAAAAATTCTATCACAAAAGTATGTGGTCACGTTTGGTCTGCACTCACAAGTAGTGTACACCAATTACTGTATATGAGTCACAAATGCAGGTCCAAATCCTCACCGCTGTCCACCAATGTTAGAACTGGGGGTCTCTAGTTGGCAGAGGTAGGTACCTTTGACCAAATAGGGACCCTTGCTTCTAAGTCAGGGAAAGGGGATTTCACTACTGGATTACCCCTGCTCACCTCCTTGGTAGCTTGGCACGAGCAGACAGGCTTATCTCAGAGGAAGTGTGTTAAGCATTTGTGAACACATACAGTAATACAGTGAAAACACTACAGATGAACACCACACAGGTTTTATAAAAATAAGTATTCTTTATATAGACTTAACACAAGACCACAAACAACAAAGATCCACAATACTGTACTCAAAATTGACTTAAAGATGGTGAATTAACTTAGTTCAAGTTGATGGTAAATGCGACACAGTTCTCACGAAAAGTACCTGGATGCGTAACTAGGGCTGGGCGTAGTTGGCGTAGCGCCACTACACAGAATTTTGGAAAAGATGTGTGGAAAACAAGCGCACTTCCTGAGGGTCCGTGTGCCCGGGACAGGGGTCCCTCGTGCCTGGGCAGGCTCCCCGATCATCCCGGCCTGGCTGGGTTGAGAAGCAGGGACCGGCCCTGGGGCCTGGGTTTCGGTCAGGGCCTGGGGTTTTGGAGCCCCTGTCCTGCGGCCTGCCAAGTGTCCATCTGCCCGGGACAAGGGTCCCTGGTGCAGAGCCCCGGAGACCTGCAAGGCAAGGTAGTCCTCCCCCTGAAGGCTGGGCCCAAGGAGCGCCTGCGGGCCTCCCCATGCCTGAGGCCCAGCATGGGGTCTCCGAGTCCCCCCCGAGCCTAGCAGCCCTGGAGCCGTGCACCTCTGGAGGCCTTTAGCCCCGAGCCCTACAGTCCCCGAGCCCTGCAGCCCCCGAGCCCTGCAGCCCCGAGTCCTGCAAGGGCAGGCGGGAACCCTACCACGAAAGCTCGGGGCGGGCAGATGGGAGTCCTTTCGGTTCCGGACATCTGGTCGCACCTCTTCCCTTGGCCATCTGGTCGCACACAATGCTTTCCAATGGGGCGACCAGAAGGCCAGGCCGGCCTGGAAGTCCCGATGAGCACTCATTTGCCTCCCGGATCCCAGCCAGGGCTCCAGGAGGTCGGGCACATTCACGCCTAGGGTCCCCTGAGCCTTGCGGTGCGCATGGGTTCCCAGAAAGAGGAGTAGCCTTCCTCTGGATTACTAGGGGCAGGGTATGCCGGGACACCCCTTGCGGGCTGGTGGTTCTCTGCCGGGGACCAGATGGGCTATGCCCGGGCAACACCTCCCTAGGCGTCCGGGGCTCCCACCTCCGGCCCGCGGCATGGCAAAGTGCCCGGGACGGGCTCCATGGTTCCGGGCAGTCATCCCTGGGCATCCAGGCCCGAGAGCTGCAGTGGTCCTTCCCCGGGCTTGAGTCCCAGCCGGGGTCCCCAAGCCCCCGGGAAGCGGAGCCCCCAAGCCCTGCGTGGGTAGGCGGGAACCCTACCACGATGGCTCAGGTTGGGCAGATGGGAGTCCTTTCGGCCCCAGCCATCTGGTCTCACCTCTCCCCTCGGCCATCTGGTCACATGCAATGCTTTCCAATAACTGCGACCAGATGGCCGGGCCAGCCTGGAAGTCATGATGAGGGCTCATTTTCCCCTCCGATCCAATCCAGGGCTCCAGGAGGTCGGGTGCGTCCGCGCCAAGGGTCCCCTCCATCTTGCGGTGCGCACAGGTTACCAGAAAAGGGGGTAGCCTTCCTCCGGATTACTAGGGACAGGGTACACTGGCACCCCTCTCGGTCTAGCGGTCCTCAGCCGGCAGCTGGAGGGGACAAGATGCCGCCCCAGCCCTGGGTCCGTCCCTGGGCCTGCCGCGTGGCAGGTTGCCCAGGATGGGGTCCAGCAGGCCTACCCCTGCTGGGCTGTGTCAGGGGCCCCGGGGAGGGCGGCCTCCCTACCCCAGGCTCCGTCCCCGGTCCTGCCACGTGGCAGGGTGCCCTAATGAGGTCCCGGGGAGTCTACCTCTATGCCTCCAGGCCCGGGAGCCCCGGCTGGGTCCAGGGGCCCCGCCAGGCCCCAGCTCATGTGCTCCAGCCCTAGACCCATCCCCAGCCTGCTGCCCCGCCAAAGGCGCGGGACGGGGTTCCATCGTGCCTGGGGAGCCTCCCCTTGCTCAGCTGGGTTCAGGAGCTCCGGCCAGGGCCACTGAGGGCCCCGGGGAGGGTGGTCTCCCCACCCCAGGCTCCGTGGTCCAATGAAGGTGAGGGCGAGCGCGCGTCGTCTGAGGTGGGATCCCGCCGCGCTTCCAGCGGTGGGCGCACCACCGGCGCTTCTCGCCCGCTCCGTCGGGGAGGTGGAGCATGAGCGTGCGTGAGAGGACCCGAAAGATGGTGAACTATGCCTGGGCAGGGCGAAGCCAGAGGAAACTCTGGTGGAGGTCCGTAGCGGTCCTGATGTGCAAAGCGGTTGTCCGACCTGGGTGTTAGACCCGGCCCTCGTAACATAGTCAGACCTGACCCCTGCACCTCACACCAGCCCCTGGCCTGGCCGATCCTTCCCACCAGAACACACACACCCGACCCAGACTTCCCCCGTCCGTAGGCCTTCCTCCTTCGGCCACCCCGGGCCCGCGTGCCCACTTCATGCACCAAGATGGCCGCCCGGCCCCAGCGCGACCCTAGCCTACAGGCGCCACTCCGGCTGGAGGACATCGCGCTCCCCTTGGGATGAGAGAGGGAGGAGCAGTTTTCATCACACCTCTGCGCTTCCCTGGGAAGGTGGGTTTCGATCGACCCGCCGGCCTCCCCGAGGGCTGGCTCCACGCCTGCTGGGTGTCTGGGGCTCCTCCCGACCCGGCCCTGAAAGGATCAAAGGACAATAGCAGGAAACCCCCAACAAGCGACCCCCAGGTGACAAGACCCCTGTCTGCACAGACTCCGGACATCAAAGAGGAGTCGCCCTATAACAAGGGGTGCCCTGGGACTGTCCGGCAGATTCGCCTTGGAAACACCTGAGCCCTGCTGAGTGACTCGCGGCTCCCTGAAGATCGTAAGACCTCCGAACTTGTGCTTGAGCCCTGCTGAGTGACTCGCGGCTCCCTGAAGATCGTAAGACCTCCGAACTTGTGCTTGAGCCCTGCTGAGTGACTCGCGGCTCCCTGAAGATCGTAAGACCTCCGAACTTGTGCTTGAGCCCTGCTGAGTGACTCGCGGCTCCCTGAAGATCGTAAGACCTCCGAACTTGTGCTTGAGCCCTGCTGAGTGACTCGCGGCTCCCTGCAGATCGTAAGACCTCCGAACTTGTACTCGAGCCTGCTGAGTATCTCACAGCGCCCCCAGACTCCCTTGGTCCCGCCAGACCCCACGACGACAAGCGTAACCCCCAGCTCGAGGATTGTGAGCTGTGCGCCGGATACGCTCCTGCATTTGATCCATTCCCCCAAAGACTGTCCCGCTACCTCCTAACCCCCCTCCAAGACTTTGTGAGCCCGCGCTCTACTTGTATATATATTGCCTTGCTGATTATAAAGATCTTACCACTCCGATCTGATAAAGATTTGCTCTTAAGAACTCTCGGTGTGGTGTCTCTTTGTCGTGTGGTGCCGAGTGTACGATCCTAGATACAAGATTCCTCCCCTGAGGAGTCTCCCGCCAGTGCCAGGCTACGATACCTCGAGGGTTGGTCTCAGGACAGTCAGGGCCCCCTCCGGGCCCCTCTGAGGTCGCCTTCTAACACTGGGTATAGGGGTGAAAGACTAATCGAACCATCTAGTAGCTGGTTCCCTGCGAAGTTTCCCTCAGGATAGCTGGCGCTCGGAGCCCCCAGTTTTATCTGGTAAAGCGAATGATTAGAGGTCTTGGGGCCGAAACAATGTCAAACTATTCTCAAACTTTAAATGGGTAAGAAGCCCGGCTCGCTGGCGTGGAGCCGGGCATGGAATGAGTGTGCCTAGTGGGCCACTTTTGGTAAGCAGAACTGGTGCTCAGGGATGAACCGAACGCCTGGTTAAGGCGCCAGGAAGGCTCTCCCCAGCCTGGCTAGGGTTCTGAATCTGGGTCTGGGCCTGGGGCTTGAGCTCCATCCTGCAAGCCAGCCGATGGTCTGGGGATCCTATCGGGGCCCGGGAAGGCTCCCCCCTGCCTGGCTAGAGTTCGGAAGCTGTGACCGGGCCCGGGGCTCGTGCTCCGTCCCAGGTTGTGGGAGCCCCCAGCCCTGCAAGCCAGCCGAGGGTCTGAGTGCTGGGGACGGGGGTCCACCGGTGAGGATCTCCCTGGCCTGGCAAGGGTTCGGAAGCTAGGACCAAGCCTGGGGCTTGTGCTCTGTCCAGCGGTCCCCGGGGTGCGGGAGCCTCCGATTCTGCAAGCCAGCGCTGGGGACGGGGGGCCACCGGGGCCCGGGAAGGCTCCCTCCGGTCTGGCTAGGATTCGGAGCTGGGACCGGGCCCGGGGCTGGTGCTGCGTCCCAGGCTGCAGGAGCCCCCCGTCCTGGAAGCCAGCTGAGGGTCCAGGCGCTGGTGACGGGGGTCCACCGGGGCCCGGAGAGGCTCTCCACAGCCTCGTTAGGGTTCGGAATCGGATGCTGGGACCGAGCCCGGGGCTCATGCTCCGTCTGGCGGGCCCCGGGGTGCGGGAGCCCCCATCCTGCATGTCAGCCGAGGGTCAGGGCGCTGGGCAAGGATGTTCACCGGGGCCCGGGGAGGCTCTTCCCAGCCTGGCTAGGGTTCGGAAGCTGGGCCCGGGCCCAGGGCTCGTGCTCCGTCCGGCAGTTACTGTCCTGCAAGCCAGCCAAGGGTCCGGGCGCTGGGGACGGGGGTCCACCAGGGCCCAGGGAAGCTCTCCCCGGCCTGGCTGCTTTCAGAAGCAGGGACCGGGCTGGGGAGCAGGGATGGCTGGCTTTATCCGCTACGCTGGTGGACCGTAGTTTTCTGCCCACCCCTATACGACCCTGTGGTGCGGGAGCCCCCGTCCTGTGGCCTGGCGAGGGTCCGGGTGCCTATGAATGGGTCCATCGGGCCATGGGAGGCTCCCCCAACCTGGCAGGGATCAGAAGCAGGGACCGGGCCAGGTGGAGGGGGTGGCTGGGTACGTCCTTTCCACTGCATAGTAAGAGTTTGGTTAGGGCTGGGCGTAGTTGGCATAGCGCCACTACGCAGAATTTTGGAAAAAATGTGTGGAAAACAAGCACATGTCCTGAGGGTCCGTGTGCCCGGGACAGGGGTCCCTCGTGTCTGGGCAGGCTCCCTGATCTCCCATGCCTGGCTGGGTTGAGAAGCTGGGACCGGCCCTGGGGCCTGGGTTTCGGTCAGGGCCTGGGATTTGGGATCCCCCGTCCTGCGGCCTGCCAAGTGTCCATCTGCCCGGGACAAGGCTCCCTGGTGCAGAGCCCTGGAGACCTGCAAGGCTCCATGGGTCCCGGGCAGTCCTCCCCCAGGCAGCTGGGCCCCAAGAGCAACTGCGGGCCTCACCATGCCCGAGGCCCAGCGTGGGGTCTCTGACCCCCCGAGCCCTGCAGCCCCGGAGCCCTGCATCCCTGGGCCCTGCAGCCCCTGAGCCCTGCAGTCCCCGAGCCCTGCAGCCCCCGAGCCCTGCAGCACCCGAGCCCTGCATGGGAAGGTGGGAACCCTACAGCGACGGCTTGGGGTGGGCAGATGGGAGTCCTTTCGGTCCCGGCCATCTGGTCGCACCTCTCCCCCCGGCAATCTGGTCACATGCAATGCTTTCCAATAAGGGCGACCAGATAGCTGGGCCGGCCTGGAAGCCTCCCCGATCCAAACCAGGGCTCCAGAAGGTCGGGCGCGTCCGCGCCTAGGGTCCCCTCTATCTTGCGGTGAGCACAGGTTACCAGAAAGGGGGCTAGCCTTCCTCTGCATTACTAGGGACAGGGCACTCTGGGACCCCTCACGGCCTAGCCGTCCTCTGCCAGCAGCTGGACGGGACCGGATGCTGCCCCAGCCCTGGGTCCGTCCCTGGGCCTGCCGCATGACAGGCTGCCCCGAATGGGGTCCTGCGGGCCTACCCCTGCTGGGCTGGGTCCAGGGGTCCGGGAAGGCTTCCCCTTTGCCTCCGGGCCCAGGAGCCCCGGCTGGGTCCAGGGGCCCTGCCAGGCCCTGGCTCGTGTGCTCCAGCCCTGGGCCCCGTCCCAGGTCTGCTGCCCCGCCAAAGGCTCGGGACAGGGTTCCATCGTGCCTGGGGAGCCTCCCCTTGCTCGGCTGGGTTCAGGAGCTCTGGCCGGGGTCCCTGAGGGCCCCAGGGAGGGTGGCATCCCCACCCCTGGCTCCGTCCTGGGTCCTGCCACGTGGCTGGGTGCCCGGGGCGGGGTCCGGCGGGCCCGGGGAGGCGTCCCCTTCGCCTCCGGGCCTGGGAGCCCTGGCTGGGTCCAGAGGCCCCGCCGGGCCCCGGGTCGGGGGCTCCCGCCCTGGGCCCCGTCCAGAGGCCTGCGGCACTGCCAAAGGCCCGGGACGGAGTTCTGTTGTACCCGGAGACTAACCCCCTTGCTTGGCTGGGTTCAGGAGCTCCGGCCAGGGCGCCTGAGGGCCCCGGGGTGGGCCCTAGGGAGGGCGGCCTCCCCACCACGGGCTCCGATCCTGAGTCCTGCCGTGTGGCAGGGAGCCCGGGACGGGGTCCGGCGGGCCCGGGGAGGCTTCCCCTGCGCCTCTGGGCCTGGGAGCCCCAGCTGGGTCCAGGGACCCCGCCGGGCCCCGCGTCGGGTGCTTCATTCCTGGGCCCTGTCCCCTGGCCTGCCGCTCCACCAAGGGCCCTGGAAAGGGGTCCTTGGGTCCCGTGCAGACCTCCCCTGCTTGTCAAGGTGTCCGTGGGCCCTGGGTCGGAGGACCCATCGGGTCCCCCTCGCAGCCTCCATTGCTGGGGCCCAGCTGGGACCCTGGGCCTCCGGTCCCCCATTCCCCGGCTCCCGCTCACTCTTTCGTTGGGGCACAGAGTGACTAGATGGCTTCCCTTTCGAGCCCGGCCATCTGGTCACGCCTTTCCCCTCGGCCATCAGGTCATGCCTATCCCTTCGGCCATCTGGTCACGCCTATCCCCTCGGCCATCTCGTAATGCGCAATGCTTTCCAATGGGGCGCCCAGATGGCCGGGCTTGCCTGGAAGTCCCGATGAGGGCTCATTTGCTCCCTGATCTCAGCGAGGGCTCCAGGAGGTCGGGTACATTCGCGCCTTGAGTCCCCTCTGTCATCTCGTGTGCACGGATTACAAGAAAGGGGGGTACTTTTCCTCTGGATTACTAGGGAGAGGGTCAGTCAGACCTCCTTGAGGTCCGGCGATTCGGAAACAGGGGAAGGCAGCACCCGGGCCCACCCGCCGCTGCTCCAGGGGCCTGGGTACGCACCTGCCTCTCAGTCCCTTCCCGATGGTCCTTTTTCTCAGAGTTTGCTAGGTCATACCTCCGTGAGGTCCGGCGATTCTGAGACGGTGGAAGGCAGCACCCGGGCCCGCCCGCCCGGGACCCCAGGGGCCCTGGTCTGCGCCTGCCTCTCAGCCCCTTCCTGATGGTCCTTTTTCTCCAAGTTTGCTCAGCCAGACCTCCGTCAGGTCCGGCAATTCTCAGACAGGGGAAGGTAGCACGCGGGCCCACCTGCCGGGGCCCCCAAGGACCCTGGTCTGCTCCGGCCTCTCGGCCCCTTCCCGATGGGCCTTTCCTTTGAGCCTGCTCACCCCGGGAGCAGGCAGGGATGAGAAGCCAGCATCCCCCCGTGCAGGGCGGCCTGCGAGGGGATGCCTTGGCCGTACTGTGATTGATTGGGCACTCTCGGTCCGTTTAGGGATGGACTGCTTGGCCAGCCTCGGCTGTTGTTTCAAGCAAGGAGCTTCCTCCCCGCATGGACAGTCTGACTCGAGGGCCTGCCGCCTGGCGGGTGGCCCTTCACCCTACTCAGCAGAGAGAAG